>NC_049169.1:49104798-50543959 GCF_009769625.2 Cygnus olor
TGCAGACAGACAAGACCCCACACGTATGGCAGTTTTCTATGCCATAATATGTCTGAACAGCCTTTGGGATGCTGTGGGCTACCCCAGAGGCACGAACAAGGCTGGAAGGCAGGCAGGTCAGGAGAAATGTTAAGCTTACTTCTGTTCCCCAAATTAAATGCTGGATAGATATAGCTAACGAGTTTCAAATATATATTCACTTGCCAGTAAAGTGCCTCCAGTTCTAGCAGTTCTGTGAATATGGAATGACTGAGGAAGTTCCCTTCTATAATACAATATTATGTATTATTAGGAAGACATAAATTAAGTGATTTAGGCTGTTATAAGTTCTCAAAGATTCACCGTGTATTTCATACTTATACATAATACTTGCCCTGATATCAAAATACACAAAAACAGCAGGAAACTGAAGAAAAGAAAGAAAACAATACTTTTTTTTTTTTTTTTCTCTAAGTTGCAAAGCTGGGAGGGGAAACCCTACTAATATAGGGTAACGTAGTAATATACACATCCACAAATACCTTTGATCATTGACAGTTCTATCTTGAACATCCTCCCTAGGGAAGCTGCTGCATTTGGGAAGGAGCATTATTATTCTGAGCAAAAGCCAGTTTTCAGAATATTCCTTTAGCCTTCTGTTGTTTACAAACTCTCTCTGTTTGCTAATTCTGAATCCAAGTCTATGGGGAAATAGAAATGATTTATTAAAAGATACAGTGTGAGAGACCAATGTGAGAAATCATGCAGTCTCAATGTGATCTCAGCTTCAATAGACATCATGATATGTCTCCAAGGTGTCAGAGAGATCTCACTTGAGTGAAAGCTAAGTCCATTGGTACAGAGAACTTAATAGACCACTTGATGTCACCCTTGCTCTCCCCTGAAAGAAACACACAGCAATAAACGAAAAAGAATGTAATTTTAAAGTCCTGGATGTGCTATGAGAAGGTAAATAACAGGTTATTACCAGAATATGGATTTTCTAGGATAGTTTATACACAATGTGTGAAAAGTCTTCTATTAAGGCCTTATATTACCTTTTAAATGAAGAATTATTTGAGGCCAAGACTGCTGTTTATTGATTTATTTTTACAGTCCCTGCCAAAGTGGCATAGTAAAGTTGGAGCCTGCAGAATCTACTCTAAATGAAATAAAATTTGCAATTCAGCATGGAGAATTGCCACCTGGTGATTTTGTCTTTTATTAAACTTTTACATTTTGTATAAGTCAAGCTGGAGTTACCATTAGGTAAAAGGAGGTGAATAGCTTGTAAACTTGTTATAAGGCCTTCTTCTTCTTTTGTGTTGGCCTTCTTCTTGTTGCCAAATACTATGTAATAGCAACAATACAGGTAATCCCAGTTGTTTCAGCAACTTCTGCAGCAGTATCCTGTCAAATAATTTTGCTCTTGTCAGTCCTGTGTGCCACTGATCGTAACTGACTATGTTTCAGAACTGCCAAGAGAAGTGCCATAAACCAGAGGAGCATATGCTGTGTGTTCATTACTAACAACACACTGCAGAAGCTCTCTGGAGGAACAGAGAAGAGGATGATCCATAGACCTTGTAGATTGTCCTAGTTTTATCTGAGTTGAACATAGAAGCTAATAATTTGGCCAAGGAAGTTTATCACTCATATATCACTACTTATCACTCATAAATCATCCTGCAAAAATATTACAGTCCCCTTTAGATGACTGTAATTTGATGACTCACCATCAGCAAGACAGAAATGAAAGATCAGAGAATATTGACTGGCACACAGAAATGTTCATGAAACATTCCAATCACCTTTGCTTGAGAGACACTTTTAGAAGTGAAGAACAAGTTATGGTAGCATCATTCTAGTTATTGAATAATGTTATTTTTATGTAGTGATTTGTATGCATAAACATAAATGTATTTTACAAAGAAAAAAAAGCAGAAGTAATTGGAAATGGAAGTTACTTTGCAAAATTTTTATCAAAACTCTTGATTTTTCAGAAAAGACAAAAATTAATCAGTTTTTACAGACAGGGAAAGGAAAGGACAATCTGATAAATTTAATCAGCCAAAGTTACACAAGGAGGGAGATAAAGAATTGGAAATAACATTTTACCATCCCATTTACAGTACCTAGTGTACTGAGCAGTCCATACTGTAAGGACTTAGGGTAGATCTTAAAACTAACATACTGTACATATCCAAGAGCCCCAAGGTGCCCCAAAGTGAGGCAATATAAAATAGGTAAACCAGAAGTTCATAGACAAAATATTCAATACAAATTTGAAAACTCAAACCTGCTGTGCTTCTTGATGTAAGAATGAGGTAATATTAACTATGATACAGATTAGGGAAAAGAAGGAGAAGGAGGAGTGTAAACCAAAGTTAAATGAGTCTATGCAAAGGTACAGGACAGTCCAAACCCAACAGAGTTAAAGGGCTAGAACATAGGTCTTGACAAATTGTGAGAAAGAGGCTATAGAGCAATCATATTTAACTGGTGTGTTACCAGTAATGAAAATAATTGTTCAAAATTCTTTTACTTTTTTCCTAAATTTCTTCCATTAAGTATATTTTTCACATTCATTTGAAATATTATAAATCTTATAATCATATAACTGGTGTATATTTCCCTTACATTTCCTAAGTTTCAATATAGTACTTTGTTTCTCAGGATTCTGACAATTTACGAGTATTTGTAACATCAAATTCTTCCTTTGCCCACTAGATGGTAGTACCAGCTTTAAATCCACCTTTCAAGGCTGAAATTACAGGGTGGCTTTGTTTCATCATTTCAGTCCAGGTCACAGGCATCAAGGACTCCATTATATTTTTCAGCTGCAGCAGCATAAATTCACTTTAGCTCTACTAGTTTTACGTCAGTTTCTGTAGCAACATCCATGGTTAGCCAAAGAGATATTGGTGCCAGACCTTAAAATGAAATAGAAATATTTCAGCCAAACAGAAGCATTTGCAAGTAGGCCCTATTGTTGCTAACTCCATATAGCAGATCACAGTTAAACCGTTTTGGTTGCAAACAGCTTCTTCTTCAAAATTCACCTATAAATCACAAAAGACTCGGCGATCTTAACTTTTCTACAACTGGAAGAACATTCTATTTGTAAATATCATTCATTGGCCATGTCAGTATAACCATGTTATTTTGTAACCAGAGATTTCAAATAATCTAAATTTAATATGAATACCTGGACATATTTAATTGATAATGTGAAGAAGTAAGTAAAGATTTGATTTTTATATTGGTCTTAAACATTGTCTTTTTTACCCCAAATCCCCATGCCTTTAGACTGTGTGTCCATTTCTGCATATATTTTTTTTAGAGAATAGCAGAAAAGAAGCCAGATTTGTTCTCTAGAGAAGAAAGTCTAAGCCATTGTTACTAAAGCTTACCCTCTCTTCTTGGTTAGAGAAAAGTTATATATGAAGGAATGAAAGCTGCTTCCATAAATCTTAATCATAATGGATTAAATGAATTTCAAGCCATGGAACTGAGGGGGATTAAGCAGCAGTGGGAGACAGGGGAAAAGTAAAATTTAGGAGTCAAAATAAATCATCGTGAATCATCACCGCCTTGGGGAAATGGAAGAGATATGACATCTGCAAGAGGAAAGACAATCCATGGGGCATGACAAACTGCATGTTCCTGCATGCATGATGCAATGGGAAATATCATAGCCCACGTGCTATCTGTGCAAAGTCTTTGTCGTTCTCCCTAGAATTGCAAGATGCTGTGAAAATTGTATGTGAGTGAATTGAAAAATCAACACAATTAATTAAAGGTAAAACATTAAGAAGAGAAGGAAGATGCAGAAAGGAAAGTCACAGTGGAATTAATATTCTGTGCCATTGGAAAGGGAGGGTGGGACTCAGTAAGTGAAGAGAAGGCCACCAACTAACTGTCTTCCAGAATATCCATCCTGTAGTGTGTAAACGAATCCATTGGCTTAGGAAAGTTACTTAGCATGAACGTCTCAAATGTTGACATACTTCAACTGAACGTCTACATCCCCTGTTCTTTCTGAAATTAGATCCATGACATAACATTCCTCTACATGCTACACTTCACCAAAAATAGCATTTCCTTGATCCCCTGCTTTCCTTTCCCCTGTTCTGTGTTCCCCACATCACAACACATTTCTTATAGTTCATTTAATTTGTGTAGCTCTACCACTGACCAACCATTGCATTTGGCCTGGAATGATGTGAAGAAGAACTGTGATTTGTGCACAGAAGCTGAAGCAAATTGTATGGCATAGTAAGAAAATTATACTCTTTAAATCAGGAGAAGATAGGATTCACCAGCTGAAAAGAAAATACAGTATTTTATTCTGAGAGCCACAAGAGCACTTAAATACAAACAATATGTTTGTTGTTGTTGTTGTTGTTGTTGTTTTTGTTTGTTTGTTTTAATTCCATTTCCAGTTCTTAGAGTGCACTAAAGGTGTATCTGTCACTGAGCTAACGATGAGAATCATCTTTTGAATTATGACATACCATGTATATGAAAGTCAAAATAATTACTTTATCGTTTTCAAGGAATATTTTAAACTTATACATAGAGAATAATTTTCCATGTGAAAAGTATCCCACAGAGGACTTGGTTTCCATATTGTCTGTAGTTTGCTTGTATATCTGTAAAATGACATTATTGGAAAGCATTAGGAGGAAGAAAACTGTTGAAGAGGGGATTTCCTACTGGATCAGTAACCCTGACCTTGAATTTCTTGCTCAAGAGTTTTACAAGTATCTTTACCACACAGGAGTCATACCTTTGCACTGCAGCCATAATGCAATTCTTGCAAATCAATTTGTTGAAAACAAGATAGAAATTAAGTCCAAATTCATGATGACTGAAATGTTGCCCCCAAGCTTAGAACAGAAACAAAAACAGTTGAAGTCAAATTCTTTAAAGCTCTGACCATCACAAACTGGAAACTTGGACTTGATTTAGTACCTGGGTATGCTATTCACAGATGACAAAAAGATAGAGTTCACTCCTGGGAAGTTCATTTTATGTTGGAGAGACTTCGAGACCACCTTAAGAATATGTATGCTTTGTTATTCATTAATTTTCCATCTGTCTGTATTGGGTATGTTCAGTTCATTATGTACCTTTAATACAAAAACATTTGAATTCTCTTGTCAGAGTTGGATGGATATTGTAGATAATTTTCCATTGATATATATTTACATATTTTAATGACATCTTCATATTTCCAAGGGTGTAGTGATGGATCTGGTAACACTGAAGTGGCTCCAGACATTGGCTATCATTTTACACACCTGCGGTGCAGTGTAACTGACAAGTCCAAAGCATTGGCAAGGAAATCAGTGGGATCTCCATCCAAGTAGACACTAACAGCAGCTCCCTCTCTTCTATTCTTTACAGCCTGTTACATGAACCAAGACACAGTGGAACCAATTTCTTACTTGATGGCTTTACCTTTAAGCAGTGCTGCTCAAAGCAAATTTGCACAGGTATTGTTAAAAGATGAATGTACTTACAGAAATTCTTTCACAGTAGTTATCACTTGAGAAGCTGAAGCTACTGTGGACAACTGAGAAAGTCTAAGTCTAACAGAAGCATATAGAAGAAATAGAAGAAAAAAATACCTTTTAAATGTATTTGCCAGACCAGAAAAATGATCTGTCATATTTCTTACATTTGCTTGTCTTGTTACCTGAAGTTTCTGTACTAAAGATTCAGGTTATTGTCCAACCCAGATTTCCCACCTGAACCGGTTGGAACAATTTGTATCAAGACATACAAGAACATCACATCTAAAATTGACCTGGGAACAGAGGTAACTGATTTCTTAAGAGATTTAGAACAAAGCTACCTTGCTCTGACATACAGACAGAGGCCATGAAAATAGTCCAGGGAAACAGGTAGCCTCTGGCTCTCTTAACATAAGCAGGAGTTACATATTCTTTAACTTACTTTTGTGTGGTTCATTAGAAACAGCCTCCTAAAAGTTGGATCACAAACACTGAAAAAGGATATGGCATGCACAAGTATGTGATGGTGTCAACCATGTTCAAAGAGGGTCCTGAACGTACCAGTCTCTAAAAAGGGTATAATGTGAAGATTTGGTAGAATATGGTACACAAAAAAAAGCACATGATGCTTCTCTGGGCCAGAGAAGTGTTTTATTTATGATACTTTTCATGAAAAATTCTATGCATGCTTTCATTAGTTGGATGAACAGAAAAACAGACTGAAACAGTCTATATAAATATATCCTTCCCACCATGGAACATTCTACCAGTTCCAGAAGACTGGTACAACAGCACTTCATCAGGTACAGCTGGTGGATTTAGCAAACTGAGCTTGTCTTCAAGAAAGCAAAGCTTATAGCTTTTACAATGCCATCTGGAGGCAGACCTTTCATCACCTTTTGTTTGGCACTAACACACTAGTTACTCTTGCAAAAGGGAAAAATGAATCATGTTCTGCAAAATTAATGTTTTGTTCAAGAAAAGACAATATAAGGTTAAAACCAGAGTGATGGAAAACTGCTGAAAGTTTTTACCCAAACTTCAAAGAAAAGAACAACAATGTATGGCATTACAAATCCAACCATAGCTCTTACAAAATGTCACTGAAAAAGAGAATAAAGGCTCTGACCTAAACAAAATGACTAGTTGAAATGACTTTCCTACAGCTTCCCCATAACTTCTCATTGTATTCTCCAGAAAGATGGAGTTTTTATCAATTTTTCTATAGATTCCTTAATTTCTTTCCTTGACCTTGACTGAAAAATAGCACGGTGCTTCTGAGAGTCAAAATGCCCTACTGACACAACCCCCTTGGTGGCGTTTTATTGCAGTTCCAGTTGCAGAAGCTGGTTCAGGTATTTGAGTCTGAAGGAGGTGCCTTTCCAGGCATGTTTGGAAAGCTGTGGTGTTTTGTTCAGCTTTCAGAACAAGTATGGCCAAAGAAAGAAAGATGTCTGGCAAATCCATGAATGTGTGAGTAGTTCAAAGACAGTTTGTATCTTTTGTCCGTTGAGAAAATTCAGGCAGGTCTGCACCAAAGTCTTCTCTAGTTATTGTATGGGAAAATATTTGGACAACTTTGGAACTGTAGGCACAATCCAAAGTTATGCTTTGATATTTGCAAAGAGTAGACGAAAACAAGGGAATGATTTGATGGACCGTTTGTACTGTTCAGCTGACAGACACGAAAAAGGAAGAGAAATGGAGGGATGAGTTAGGATGGCCCCTCAGATTGTACATAATGACTCATACCTGAATTCACTGCCTAGAGGGAAGCTTCAGGATGTCACCACAAAGGTTGCACCGGTCATGTAAATACAGCTCTGTTAGACAACCATAAATCTTTTCCTGTGGTAAGAAGCAGATGAGAATAAAGCAAGTGAAGGAAAATGAGAGTACGTCAGATCAAGCAGAAGGTTGAAGGGGAAGGCAGAGTGAATTAGCTTAGTGGTCCTCAATCACTGCTCTAGGACAGGCTTAATAGCCCGGGATAGGGACTTAGTAGAAATCAGACTTTCTTGTTACAGATAGTAAAAACTAAAGCCAGAACCTGAAAAAGTTTGGATTAATGCTTTGGGTCTGGTTTTGCTCCATGTCTAATACGTACAAGAGAGATGATATAATGTGTCAGCAGAGATAAGATCTGATAGCAGAGGAAGTTCTATTATAGCCAATATAATCTTTTTTTTTTTTTTTTTTTTTTTTTTTTTTTTTTTTTTTTTTTGTCATGGATCAGAAACTCCTCTGTTAGAAGCACAAGGTTTTTTTCTAATCTTAATAGCTCTGCTGGTGTATGATCCTTCCTACATGTTTTCACATGCACTGAACCTGTTGATTTTTAAGCTAATGCTGTTAACAGATGAGTTTCTGTGCATCCATTCATTAGTCAACCAGGAGTTTGTGTTTTTGTTCATGATGGAGGTTGTTTTGTTGTTTATTTATTTATTTATTTTTACTTTGAAGTTAATAGATGCAAGGAAACCCATTATAGGATTATTGTTTTCTAACTTCAGCAAACAGGGTATCTCTGATCATTGTTTGCCTGATAAAAAGAGAAGCTTTAAACATGATCTCAATGGTGAGTGTACTGATCAACTGATTGCAAAGTCTAGCAGATAGGTTTTATTTACATTTTGTAGCTCAAATTAACTCTAAAGCTTCAGAAGTTCATTGTGTTAAATCCTCATTTTTTTATGAGTGCATACTTTAAGAATAAGGCCCCTCTGAGAAGGAAAGTGCTATCTCTTTGAAGCTCTGGCATGCTGTTGAGCAACATTTAACAGACTGCTTTCTGCTGTCAGGAAGCTTAATGAGCTGCCTTCTAGGGAAGAAACTGAAGTAAATTCTAGGTTCTTACTTGTTGGAGAGCAATTTTCTTATACCTGAAAGAAGAAAAATAAAATCTTTATCATTTTTTCTACTGTTTGCAAGGCATTGACAGACACTGGGAAAATGGAATAAATTTGAACTCCAGATAGTTTCTTTATCTGACAGATAAAAACAAAACTAAATTAAATTTAAATTAGCATATTTTGCTATATTGATATATTTTACTGCTCTTCACTCAACAAATGTGGGGGAGTGTGCTCCCCTACTCTCACACATGCACACTCACACTTTTCTTTATAGTTATTTCTGTTTTTCTGTTGCCTGAAAGCCTGGTCCTGGACCAGGCAATGTTAGGCACAGCACACACTGAGCAAAAAGAAAGTCCCTGCACTAATACATTTATAGTCAAGATAAAAATATAAATTCTTTTATAGGAGTGAAATAAGGTTACCTTGCCTGGTAATGTGATATGTAGTGGCCTCAGCACACAAGCAATCATTCACAATACTTGAACTGGTTTTGAAGCAGAGGCAGGCTTTGAGGAGGAAGGAAAATGATGTAGATTTATGTGCAATTACTGGACACTCTTCCCAGGGATGAGGATCAGGATAGGAGAAAACTGAAAATTCTGGCTTGAAAATTTTCAAGCAGGGTAGTGGATATTGGCGGAAATGAAAGAATGATGAAGTGGCAAAGGTTTGGATTGAATGGAGATAAGCCATTAGGGGCTTCAAGAGAAAAAACAGCTTGATTAATTCATTTCAACTACTCAGATTTAATGTTTAAAGTAATCAAGTGTCTCCTGATTTAAGAATGTGGGTGGTTGTATGAACTTTTGTCAAACTCACCCAATGCTTGCAGTTGATGTTTGGAGATTTGTGGTCTATGAGTCACCTGTCACAGTACTATAGAGATCCTAGGCATAATCCATTCCTCCACAAACACCCCAGAAGTCTTCCTGGACCTTCAGACTACAGAAGAAGGAACATTTCCAGTCCCCAGAAAACAAAACAAAACAAAAAACAACCAAACCAAACCAACCAACCAACCAATGAAACAACAAAAACAAACAAACAAACAGAAAAAAACAAAACAAAACAAAACAAAACAAACACACAGCTTCTGGGAGTTCATCTTCCCTTACAAATACCAACATCACAAGTTATGAGAATATACTTCTGCATCACTTCTGCCCACAGTCACCTGCATGTACTATGAATGGAATTTTCCAGGACTTTTCTTTCCATATTGGAAAAATAACTTTCTACAGGTACCTCCTGGTAGATTCACTCATTCATGAACATTATACTGTCCTCCTCCTCCCTATTTCCCATCACACATGACTGCTTACAGATGCATAAGCCCTAGAAGAGAAATAGTTAAAGTAAACTAATCCTATTTTTTTTGGATAGGTTTCTGTACTTCTTCATAATGAGTCATTGAGACATCCATAATATTTTTTTCATCCACCGTGTCTTTGCGGCTCTGAAAAAAAGAATGGAAGACACTCATGTGACCTCCACAACTATTTTTGGTTTGGAAGTGAAAACAAAATGAGGTGTGTATCCAGCAGGATGGTTGAAAGCCCACGGACAGCGTAGACTTTCCATGCAAAACTGTCAGATAGACCTCTTCTATCTGAAGCTGAATCTGTCCTTCATCAGACTCCATTCCAGCCAAAACCACAAGGAGGAGAGAGGGAGCTGACACAGACTACTGTGAGCTATTTGCATGCTATATTTGCACAAATGTGCATGATTACACAATTCTTTGGCTCAAAAAAGAGGAGAGTGAGTAACCAAACGTGGAATACAGGTGGTGGTCTGCTCAAATGTCCCCATGAAATTGCACTGGGGTATCTCTGTCTTTCTGTCAGCAGTAGATCTCTCCAGAGCTCGCTCTTGAGGAGGTGTTAAATCCCAGAAAATCTTTTTTGAGATTTATCAGTTGGAAGTAAATTTTGGTCGAGTGGGAAAGAATAGATGCAGTGATAAAGCATTCGGAGCTGGAAAAGACAGCTATGGCAAGACAGCTGTATAACACACCATTTGCAATGCAGAAAGCAGACACAGAATGATATAGGAGGAGTTGCCATGGACTCTATTTATTTTCATTTCCATGAGTGACCCACAAGGATGATGTAGTCAGTGTTGAGAGGAAAGTGAGCAAGCAAAGGCTTAAAATTTCTTCTCTGAGGACTGGTCAGTAGGGGAGCTGGGTCTGAGTGCTGATGACTTCAGCTAGATCTCTCCAGGGTTTTGGAGCCTCTAGGCTGGCAGATGGGTTTCTCTCCTAGTTTTGGTCTTATATCTTTTCTATGCAATATAAAACTATTCACAACTATTCACAGTGTGCAAAAGCAGAAGACTTGCATCTGTCTCAGAGGTCCCATTTTAAAAGTCAGAGAGAAGTCTGTGCGTTGTAACTAAATAGTAAGATATGATTTTACTGTGAGCCCTTACCATCTCCTGGAAAACAAGGTGAAAAAGAATTCCATGCTTAGAAACTAAGAGAAGATTTGGAGCTAGTATGAGTGGACTGAAGGAACTGGTTACATTCTCTGCAGCTGATCTGTAATGTACCTATAAAAAAAAAAAAAAAAAAAAAAAGAACTTCAAGTTTAAGAAATTTAAACTTATTGCATGGAGTAACATAAAAGACTGCCTACAAAGGCTAATGGGCAGGGTAACTTCCCCTGTTTGAAAGGATAAGATTGAGGTTTGAACTCCTGCACTATTTGGAGGGCAGTGGCATCAATATAGTCAAAACGAAACTGGTGAAAGTTGCAATATGTGGAGCCAGAGCTATCAAAATGCAAGCATTTCATTATCCTAAGCTTTCAAAGAAGAGTCACTTTTTTTCTTTTTTTTTGTAATGTTAAAACAAAAAACAACAGCAACAACAACAACAAAATAATGCAGCATAACAAAAGCCCAATGGCATCTGATAAATATTTTGCCAGAATTTATATGTAGGATAGAAGTTGGGGGAAGCAGGATCAAAGATTAAAAGAAATGTGAGTCTGAATGAGAGGAAAGGGTGCAGTCGTCAACAGCAGCAAAGAAATAAGAAGGAGAAGGATTTATAAGGGGAGGAGAGAATTTCAAATGAGACGAACTTGAGTTGGCAGCAGACAGTCCAAAGGCAGCATGTAAGGAAGACCGCTGTGTACTGACATGGGGAAAGGGATGGAAACCTTACCTCTCTGTTCTTTGTGGATAAGCGTAAAAAGCTTCAAAAGATAAAAAGACATTGCTGGAAATGGAACTTCTTACTGTCACTGTAGTAAGACTGATAACAAGACACATGGGAATAGTAATGCCCCTTAGCTCAGGGAATGAACACTCTGGGGATCTTAATATTTTATTTATTTATTTATTTATTTATTCATACTCAAGAAGGTATATAGCTGTGCTTAAAAGTTCACCCAAGTAGTAGGAAAGTCATGTCCTTTTTGGAAACTTGAATTTTTTTTCACAGCTTAGAAAATCTTACAGCACTCCCCCTTTACAGTGCAGTACTATCTTCCTGGCAGGCAGGGTGGAAACTTTGCAACTGCTTTTGAACAGAAATCGTTGCTTTTCACTGTGGCTCTGTTAGTGCATTTGGATCAGGCCTGAGAACACTGATTGCAATCAAAGCTTTGCTCAACACTCCCATGCTTTGGATGAGGACTGTCTGACTCCCAGGCCCATCTTTGGCTGAGAAGCAGCACCACAAAACCCTCTGTGTTGCTGGGTGGTAAAACAGCAGGCATTTGTTAGCTGGGGACTGGAAGCACCATTAGCCTGATGAACAGAGTGCTTTGGCGGCGACATGAGAGCCTGCCCTTTGTAATGACTCGTGGCCTCCCACACCTCCTTTGTGACCTGAAGTAGAGACTCAGGCACAAGAGCTTCTAGCAGCTGAGTGTACTTCAGGTATCACAAGCGACTGCCAGCCTTCAGTAGCACTGCCCTACTACTGTTAGCATCTCTAACTCCCCAAAATGTTCATTATCTCTCCAGGCAAAATCACCTTCGCAGCTCTCCCACACACTTGTAACACCTTCAGAGCAGCATCTGTTCACTTTGTGAGAAGTCCCCTCTGGGTCTATGCATGCACTGGGTATTTAATATAGACGTGCTTTAACTATTCAGGGTAAATGATTCAGATTTTTGAGGCAACAAATGGCTGACACAAGAACAACTGAGCAAGTAAGTTTTAGGTTTTGGCTATTTTTCCAACCTTCTATTCAACCAGTAAGCCTCAAATGGTTGACTTAATTTTTAACTATATAAGCTACCTTAGCACTTTATCCAAATAAACAAATTTATGAAAAGCTGTTTTTAGAAGGAATGCTCTAGAAATGACAACACCAAGATACACATGATGAGTAATCTTTGATTCATTCAACTGCATTTTGACCTGAGCCAAAAATTAAGTTTTGGGGAAAATCAGTAGAAAATCCGTGCCTCCCACCCCACTTGTCTCACTGGAAACACGATGCTCCATACATACACAGGAAGTACTGGGTCAGAAATATTTTTTCTGAGTCCCTTTTCAGTAGTATAGTTTGTTCACATAAATTTTGCTAAGGTTTCTTATATGTTTTATGGGAGGCATCCTCCTAAAGCTTCCTGATACAGAGCCTAGCTCAAGATGAACTTGTCATGGTTGCTGGTTGCTGGTCCTTGGCCTCCTTCCTCCTTTCGCAGCATATAGAAGGCCCCCTCCTAAGCTGTGCAAAAGCTCCCAAAACATTAGTTACCTAATTTCCTCACCTTTCCTAGATTTTGTTTTTCATCTTCAGCCTCATTGCTTTTCTTTTCTGAATTCTCAGATGAAATTAGACTGTAAACTATATTTGTAAATAATGCGAGCAGTTCCTGGCACAGTTTTGGCCAAGGCCAACTCACACTGTATCTTATGATTCCCAGCCCTGGCAATTGCTGGGTCCAGGACCCATTCCCTCCAGGCAATCTAGTTGAAGAAGGGTGTCTTACCTGTTTTGAAAGATAAGAAAATGTAAATAGTGTGGGTGCTTTCCATGACTGTTGGCCTGATAATCATGGGCACTCTTGGGCATATTTACCAATTATAAGGGTTGACTAAGGCCATCTAAACAAGGAAACCTTAGTAGAGAACATGGTCATGAGCCTTGGGAGATGCAGCAAGAGAGTACATTTGCAAGTAAAAGTAGAATATCTTGCTCTGGCACTCTTTGTTGGCAGTGTTCCTCAAGTGACACAGCACCTTCCGTGTGTGCCAAACTCAGTCATGCTTTGTACGGGCATGGACCAGCAACTCAAGATCCTCTCTGCAGCTCTACCTCTACTTTTAAAGAAACAGCTTTTCACATGTGATAGGAAAGTGCTATTGCTTAATCCAGATGTGTGAACAACCTTAGTGAATACACCAAATAGACAAAACTTCATTGTAGACCCATCAATCACTCTGCTGATCTCTGTATTGATGTTAACAGGATGTGCCATCTTCTAAGGGAAAGATCTTTCCGCTCCGCTTTCATAAAATATGCATGGGAAAACTTGGAATGAGAAAAAATGCATAATTACTTGCAAAACTAAGTCAGTGAAAATTAAGAGTTAGTAAAAGTTAGTAACTTTGGGCCATTTAATCTTGTCTGACCTTGTTTGCTAGATGGTAAAATGTTCTTTTAGCACATTTTTTTTGCTCCATCTCTATGACTCATTTGTGATCATGTCACAAAATATGTCTCACCAGATTGACCCTTTTGTTACCATAAAAAACATATTTAAATCCTTCATTTATTCTCTTAAGTTTTCTCAGACTTCTCTAGCTTTCAAATCCCCACCTTGACATGTGAATACCAGCTCTGTATACAACATTTCTTTAGTAGACTTATTACCCACTACAAAACTAACCTTAGACCCCAAACCTAGTAACATAGCCCATTTTGTCTGTGATTCAGAAGATTTACAATGGAAGCTAAAATGATATTGATCTCAGAGAAAGAGACCTTAAAAGGAAAGACTTCAAGCACTGAAGTACAGAGTTTTATGACAAATAATACTTAAGATCCTCCAGTGCTATTACATATGAAGTCGGACTTCTGATGTACCCTGACAATGCACCAAAATTTTCATCCATCTGCAAGTGAGCCCTGTAGAGGCTTCCAAATTTGGTCCAATTCTAGCTTAACATATGTTTCCGTAGACATGGTGGCTTGAGAATCTGTACCTTAGCAGAAACTTTTCTGAGAAAGAGCACAGATGTGTGAACATCCCATGATGCATAGATCAATAGCATTTCACAGAGCCCTGTGTGAAAATGGTACCGTAAAAACGCATATTTCAGCCATAGGGGAATACTAAGTGGGATATTCTTTTTTAATAGGCTAAAGGGTGGTCATTTAATTTCCACTCTGTTTTTCACATCTGGCACTTCTTCAGACATTAATGTGCTATTGTGTGAGGTAATAGATAAGACTCTAGTGGGATTTAAGTATGTTTACTTAATGGTACCATTATCAAAATATATATTTATTTCCTCTAGCCTTTTTTAATATCATTTATATATGTTATTTTGGGGACAAGTGACATGTTAAAGACAGAAGAAGAATTGTGCTGTCATGCTAAACTATGCCACCTAACTGCGAGGTGTTTCTGATCACTAAATATTCTTACTTGAGCCAGTTTTAATCCCAACAAAACATATAATCAGACCAGAACATCTTCCATGTGGACAGCTGAGGCGGAGACATTAGAAAAATAACACCAGTAATAACAGAAGAATTTAGCCTACAGTGCAAAACACAGGCAGAGCTCGGAACATGCTGAAACCTATAACATAATATGTAAATGTCAGCACATAGTTGGAGTGGAAATGATTATAAAAGTAATACACAGTGGAATAATTGCAGTGTAAAGCCTTGAGGCAATCCTTCCTATTTCAAGCATTCAGGAGGAAAATGACTGCTGGATTTTCATTTTACCTGCCTGAAATCAAAATTGTTTAGGCAGAGATATAATTACTTTAAAATTATTTCAGTCAATCTTTTTTTTTTTTTTTGGATGGAGACATGCAACTGATAAAAATATGAACTTTCCTTTCTTAAATTCAATGACAGCCTGTGCAAAGAAGGCTCCGAAATCAAAGCCCTTGTACAGATAAAATCTGTAGTATTTTCCACTTACACAGACCTTCAGAGCAGTGATCCCAGAACAGCTTACAAGTACTAAAGAATTTTCTGTTTTAGGGTTAAGGGCGTTAAGTGCCAAATCACATGCTGTTGACCCTTGGTTTGCAGCTGGCCAAAACCCCATGGGATTTGGCTCCCATACCCAGCCCCACTGCTATCTGTAGGTCTGTAGCACTGCCCACAGCCATTTGCAGAGGTCTTGCTCCAGGCCAGGATGCTCATGTTACAGTGTCCTGTAACACAGAACGTCCCTGTCAGGGTTGTAACAGCATCTTGGCCTTGCTCCTCAGCTGCTATTTTTGCCACAAAACCATCTTCGCCCCCTCTTAATACAAACATGAAGATGTTGAATGTAAGTGGTAGCCTCCCTGACAAAACATTGCTGTTAACAGACTTACTGAAATCCTGTAAAAGCTGGAGAGAGATGTCACATCAAGACCCACCCCCCACTGACTCCCTGTTAGAGATGGGTTACTCTGGGGACGGTACAGAGACAACCTGGAGTGCTTCTCTGTGCTCTTGTCCCTGCCACAAGAATTATCATTTTTCTCTTCCACGTTCTTGGCAGCACAGATGGGAGGCTGCTGGGGTATGCAATGGGCATGGGCTCTGGCAGTACCGTGGGATGCTGCAGGAGTTTGATATATGAAGCAGAGCTGCGCTTTGGTGCAGGCTGGGGAAATATCTCTATGAAATGCAACCATATGTATTTGTCATAACCATTAGGCAGTTATTGTGTACCCAGCAATGGGTTTGTTAGACTAAAACAGTGAAAACAATCTGTGAAAATCCTTCTAACCTTCATACTGACTAACAAAATGAACCCCCTTCTTACTTACAAATAAGGATATTACAATCAATCCATTCAGAAAGGTTTGTTTTTTTTTTTTTTTTTTTTTTTTTTTTTTTTTTTTTCCCCCAGTGAGTTCTTTGAGTAATTTTGAATTTCCTTGGAATCAGTATAACTTAGTAACATTATAAGGTGTGAGAAAACCTAACCATACCTTAACTGTAGTTGGGGAAAAGAGTTTTCAAAACAAAATCGTGGGTTCCAAGAGGAAAATTTTACAGTTCATGCTCTGTTTGGTTGGAAATCCTATGTCCTGATCTGTTTTAAATACCTTTTTTTTTTCTTTTTTTCTTTTTTTTTTTTTTATTTTTTTTTTATGTTTGCAAAGGTTAATTAATGCACTTAAAAGAATTTAATTTTCTCCATTCATGATAAAATTGCATAGACAATTGTGGTGGTGTTTTTTTGTTTGTTTGTTTTTTTCAAATTCTTTTCTGAGTCTGCAGTAACTACTGCCTTGTTGCCGCAATGGAAACCACTGCATCAAACATATCCCTTACAGAGGTGGTGGCATCATCAGCCACGTTCCTTAATTCAGTCTCTAACCCTTCTTGAACTGACTTCTAAATTTAAGTTGTTGTGTTTTAACCCAGCAGGCAGCTAAGCACCATCTCTCACTCCCTGCCCCAAACCCCCAGTGGGATGTGGGAGAGAATTGGGAAAAACAAAGTAAAAACTCATGGGTTGAGATAAAGACAGTGTAATAGGACAGAAAAGGAATGGAAAATAATAATAATCATAATGATAAAAGAATATACAAGACGAGTGATGCAGTGCAGTTTCTCACCACCTGATGACCAATGCCCAACCAGTCCCCATGCAGTGGCAGTCTTCTCTCCCACATCCTGGACAACTCTCCCCAAATTTTATTGCTGAGCATAAAATATGGGACATCCCTCTGGTCAGCCTGGGCCAGCTGTCCTGGCTGTGTGCCCTCCCAGCTCCTGGTGCACCCCCAGCCCCTCGCTGGCAGGGCAGCGCGAGGAGCAGAAATGGCCTTGGCTCTGTGCGAGCACTGCTCTGCAACAACTGAAACCTTCCCTGTGTTATCAGCATTATATTTCTCCTAAATCTAAACCACAGTGCCAATCCAGCTATTAGAAAGAGAATTAACTCTATCCCAGCCAAAACCAGGACACGAGTCAACATCAACGTGAGACAATTCCAGGCGAACACCCCATGTGAGCAGGGTAGCCCAGGGTAACATGCAACAGGCCTTTGCTGCCTGCATGTGGGACAAGGGGCAGTGCCAGGCAGCAGTCTTCAGCATGGATTTGGCTAACTTCCATGTTCAAGTGAAAGCCTGAGGGAGATTATACGCACAGGATATAAGAATAAAACTAAAGGAAAAGGTTGTAAGGAAAATTGTCATTCCATTTTCAAATTTCATTGTAAGATATATTAACTCTTTTCTTGACTATCCACTTCAGCAAAAAGTAGGTACTTTCCTTGACCTACTGTGGACAAAGACATCAATGATTGTTATGGCTATCTCACATCTCTTTCTCTCAGTTGCACACCAGACTGTGTTTTTAAATGTAATTAAGCGTAGATTTTCTGTCTGAATACTTGGGTTGAGGGTGCTTTCAGAAATTACAAGGGGACAAGGTGTTAAAGCAAAGTAACTTTTGTTAGACATGCAGAATGCTAAAGGTAAGTATAACCTAGTGAACTGTCATTCACCAACTGTGTTGGTGAATGATGGGTGGATGGATGGTTAGACAAATAGAGAGATAGGAAATAATGGGTCAATTCCAGAAATTAATTTCTTAACTATAATTTTATTGATGTAAATAATTAGCTGTCATAAATTAATCTTTTTAATTTTCCAAGGTAGGCAGAATATATATATATATGTGTGTGTGTGTATATATATATATATATATATATATTTAAAAAAAACAGAGTTCCAGCAGATATGGATAAACTATTTTGGTCTGACAAGGTTTTACTAATTCTACATCTCCCCTGGAAATCTGTCACTCAAGAAGTCACGTGCAATATATCCAAAGCTCTTGAAATGATTTGAAGCTATGTTAAAAGGTGGATTAAATACAATTTGCAATTTAAAGAGTCATGTTATTCTGATCCATGTTGAAATACAAATGTATTTACTAGCTTAAGAATCCACTAGCATTTATCATGGAAGAGAAATTGCATTCTCCATTACCAGAGGTTCCAGGTCCCATAGCTGGTATAAATTAGAAAAGACTCAGAGACATCAAGCAATTTTTTTCTTAATTTATACAATTTAAAAATTTAATCCACAGGCTTTTATGTTAATAGGCTGTATGGTTTTATCTGTTCCTGTCTTTTCCAGAACTGTTTGTTTCTTTTCCTTAATAGAGACAATTGGAGAAGGAATGGGAAAAATCCTGAAAACAGGAAAAAAGGACATCGAAGACATTCCAATCAGTTCATAAGTTCAACAAGAAGTTTAAAAACAGTTTTGTCTTTGAAACACAATAGTGCTAGCTCAGTCTTCAAATGCACGGGTGACACAGCAGCTGTGGGAGAATGCAAGGATACAGTGTGTGCGTGGCTGAGTGATCTGTTTGCTGCCTCGTGCCCCTGCAGAGATCAAGGACAGCCCCTTGGGGTTACCGACATCCAAGCACAGCCAAGCAGGCTTTCTCTCCCAGCACCCCCATGGAAGAAAGAGGTTCCTTCCAGTCAGTCAGAGGCGTAAGTCACAAAACAAGTCAAGATGCATGTGCATGCCAGAGAGTCAGGCTTTTAGTCCAGAGAGAAATGGCAGGAGAAGGGTCATTAACGTTCCTCCTGCCAAAGGGAAAAGGGAAGAGAAAAGGGAAAAGAAAAGAAGGGAAAAGAAAAGAAGGGAAAAAAAAAGGAAAGAAAAAAAGGGAAAGGAAGGAAAATGAAGGGAAAAGGAAAGGAGGGAAGGGAAGGGAAGGGAAGGGAAGGGAAGGGAAGGGAAGGGAAGGGAAGGGGAAAGGAGTTATGGTTCAAGAACTAATAATTAAAACAGGAAAAACAAAGAGAATTAGGTCAGAAACTAGAAGCAAGCTACCAAAGGGAGTGAAAGGCAGAAGACTATAAAGAAAAGCAATCATGTTATAGGGAAGTGGAAGATAAAACAATCAGATTATCAACAGTTTTTGAGGATCACTTCTGCTGTCCAGAGTGTTCTTGCTCTGGCAGTTGAGCTGTCCAGATAAAACAGCCTAGTTACATTCTGATAGTAAGCTGTTTAAAAATAGTTGTCATAAGGAATGTGACTACACATGTTGATGATGTATGGTGGAAAGTCAAAGTAATGGTTGTTCCATAGGATATAAATTATCAAAGCCACGTTAGTATGAAATTCCTGTGTGTTTATACATCGCATGCATGCGATTACCAAATGAACAAATCAGATACTCATCATATGTCAAACCATGGTATAATAATTTTCCCTTTCTTCAAAAAAATTGCAAAAATGTAGTATCCAGAAAGAAAGGTCAGAAGGAGCATTAAAGAGGGATATCTGTTTCAGAACATACATAATATCTGCTCTAAAAAGAGAAGGAGAAAATCAGCTTAAGAAAAAAAAAAATAAAAAAATTATGTAACCCGAGAGAACCTTGTCCACAAAAGATATTTTTGGAGAGATGGCTGGTGCTCTAGCTGTAAATAGTAGAAATTTTATGTATGTACTACTGGTACAGAGAAGAAAATGACAATATATCTGTTACAGCTAATGTGGATGTTAGAAAGGAATTTACACACATAGTTATGAAGCTCTTATTTTGCTGATAACAATGGCAGTTTCATTTTTCTTATCTTTTTTCAAAGTGGTCCAGTGCTCTGGCAAAGGGCTATCAGATATCCCAGAAGGAATCTTCTCTAGTGCCAGGTATTTACTGCTTAAGAATAACAGTACAAATTTCATCCAGGTGAGTCTCCAGGTAAATATATGACAACAGAAGTTTTGGTCCTGAAGAACAGTAAGTTCAGTGATGCACCTATAAAATAAGCATTTGAAGGCTTGCAAAGTCTCATGCATCTTCACATGGATAACAATAATCTTAGGAGATGTACCCACTATCTTCCTGGAGCTGGAGGTAAGTAGTGACAGCGGAGCAGACCTGGACTCAGTGCAGGAACCTGTGGTACTGAACCTCCCTGCTAACCAGTTAAGCCACTGATCCTTCCCCAAAGGGGTGTTTCTCTTCCTAATGTCTTTGCACATAATGAAGGTGAACTTCAATTAGCTGAGGATCATTCCCACAGTATTGCCCCTCTCCCTTAAGAAATCATATTTAACAGCCAGCAAAATATCAGTAATTCCTACTGATGTCTTCCATGAGCGGTCAGAGCTAGAAAAGCCTGATCTCAGTCACAACCAAATACATGAAGTTAATCACATTCACAAGAGTAAGAAAACACCAGATTTATTTTAAAGTATTTAGTTGTAGTGCTTTTTAAAAATCTCTATATCCAGAGTCTCTGCGAGGTACCTAAAGTTAAAATATCATGATCTTTTAACTGCTCAGTGAAATAAGACCTCCATCATGATTACAATCCATGTTATGCAATTGACAGTTTGCATATTTGCAGTTAAAACAACTTCTGTTTTCTTTTTTTTCTTATTTTATTTATTTTTTAATTCCTAAGCATACAAAAAAAAGAATTCCCAGCATACCCAGGTTTAAAGTCACTGATAAGCTCCATGCTGTAGTATGTTATTGCACAGATTCATGAGATTATTGTTTTTACTGCTATTTTCTACATAATACTTCAGCTTTTCCACTACAATATATATATATATAAATAGCAGAGAAATGTTATAGTAGGAACTATTCTAGACCTGTTCTGAGTGCATTTAATAGTTACAAAACATATATGTATATATTTTTAGGTCTCAGTTTCATATTAATTTCACACTTACAACTATTTCAAAATATTTGTGTTCTCTCTTACTTTCTAGACATTTGGGGTGCTGGTAGCAATACAGCCTCCCGCTGCAGTGAGCAGGACATCTGGGCAGGGGCACCAAACATGGCACCTAAATGTAAAACATAATTGACTTTAGCTCTTTCTGCAGCCAACAGAAATAAGATAGTACTTTGATTCAACTTCTGTAAGACCCTGGAGTTAGCGGAAGTGAACATGGGCTCAGGTATCTGCAAAACAGTGTTTGAGGGAAACAATCCTTTATTTATTTATTTATTTATTTATTTAATTTATTTCTTTGTTTGTTTGTTTATCTATTTATTTATTTATTTAATCCATGTCAATGAAGTAGTGGATATAAAGCTTTCCCCCCCCCCCCCCCCCCCAATTCTTCCCAATGGCTGATTTACGCAAACTAGGTTCCCAGTGCACCCCTAACACAGAGATAGGTACAGAAAAGAGCTGTAAAGAGATTTCTAACCCACATGTCCAACATTTACTTCTCAGCCTCACAGAGGTTTCCTGTGCTAGGGTTGTCCTCCCCAGTGGTAAGGCACGTGTGCTCCTGTGTGTCTGCTCCTCCACCTCTAGTGCCACCTACCTGCTCGAGCTTCCAGCTGAAGTACCTTTAGTTCTCATGACGCAGAGGCTGTATTTCTTCCATTTTGTGGAGAAAAAAAAATAAAAATATATATAGAGAGAGAACTTTTCCAAGGTGTGGATGCTCAGAAATGATCATGTTGTGCTGTGCTTCATGTAACTGTGCTAAGATTGCAGACCAGAAGAGGAGAAAATGTAATCTGCATGTACCTGAAAATAAGCTTAGTTCTACAACTCCGAGGCGTGCACTGGGCATGCAAATAAAACCCTAATCACCTCAATTTAGGATCTGAATGGAAGCAGGTAACACAGAAGTGACAGCTTAAAAGCATAAAAGACTTCTTACTTCAGGAAACCAAAATGGTGAACAACAACAAAAACCCTAAAAAATAACAAAAACAACCATCCAAAAAAAAAAAAAAAAAAAAAAGAGAACCAGAAAAAACTCTCTTGAGTTGAATAAGAACTGTAGACATCACACCCAAGCCCCAGAATTTCACCAAATTTGTGACACAGAAATGCACTTGCTCAATATCACAGTTCATTTACAGTACTGATTAGCAGCAGGGGGATGTTTTACTATTTGCTGAGAATTGCACTGTTTGCCATCAGCCACTAACATGCTCTTTTAAACATGCTTTGTGCATGGCTGCACAAGGTATAGGACAGATCATCGCTTCTGGAAAGAATTAGATATGCAGATAGACTTAAATGGCCAGCTGGAGAATTTACCTGCCTAAAGGGAAAGAAAACAGAGCCAGCTTTCGGGCTGTGATTTACCAGCCTGTACAGAGCACGGCTCCCCCACAGCTGTTCCCCTCAGTTGTAATTCAGTTTGTCTTGTGGTCTGGAGGCAGGTCAAATTCTCAGGTGCAGCTTCAGATACAGGCAGCAGAATGGTTTTGAATAACTTCCCTCAGCTTTCTTAGTGCCTACTGGAGTGCAATCTTTCTTGCTTTTTGGCCCAACAGTAATAAAGGAGAAATGGCCCAGGTTCTCCCTTCCATTCACACGGGAAGGGACATCTGTGGGGCTGGTGCCTGTACTGGGGAGGACCCTTCCTCTGCTCTGTAGGCCTGATGAGGGGCTTCCTCACTGGGTTTTCTGAAGGAAACCCTTTGGCATTTACCATGTCTCACGCTTATGAAAGTGTGGGAGGCCAGTATTCATTTGACTTTCCCCACAAAAGCATCCTGCATGGAAACTTCAGCAGACTCCACAGACAGCAGACCCTCAATACAGACAGTATGTGCTATTTTGCTAACAAGCTGCAGGATTTTGGGGAAGACAGGTAGCACCCTGGAGGCAGGTAGGATGCGTGCAGTCGTGTGCACTGTCAAAGTCCACAAACAAAATCCCACAAAAACAAATCCCACAAAACAAAATCCTACAAACAAAATCCCACAAAATCTACATTTTGTGGGAAGCCAGAGCCAAGACTGCAGGAGCAGCAGTCTCTCATGGCTGGTGTGCCCAGCTCAGCTTCTTTGCCCCATAACCAACCCCACACTGGTTAAAACTGGCAGAGCTGCCTCTCCTATACCTTACTGGGGGTGGGAAATTCTGCTTTCTTTCCTTTGTTTGTTTGTCCTCCTCTTCTGCTTTTAACCCTTGACATGGGCAATTTCTGTGTGCCTTTATTGTACTGGAAATTGAATATGCATGATGAGGGAAATTGAACTGTCCTTCCCAAACAGCAGGTGGTGGTGCTGGGTTGCACAAATCAGCTGAGAAACTGCTTACAGATGTTCCTTTCCTTGTTGAAAAATAGACTGGAAATGGATGCTAAATAAACTTTTCTCCTTCTTCAACCCCGCCCCTCCCCCCCCCCCAGCATTGGAGGGTCACTTGATGTTTACCCCTTTTCAGTAGGTAGTTTAATGAATGTTTGAAAGTGTGTTTTAAAAATAAATCTTGCTAAAATAAATACTCTAGAGTCTGAGATAAATATAGCCCACAGTATAATGTGTTATTAGTCCTCTAAAACTCTCGCATATTGTCTGTCATTTTTGTGAAAACTGACAAGGAATCTTTGTGTTTCTTAACTTCTGGAGTAGTTTAGTTACATTTTTTTTTTCATTCACTTTCCAGACTGGGGTTGTGGGATATGTGTTACACGTGTTTGTTCTTCTCCTTTGTAAAAAAAAAAAAGAAAAAAAAAAGAAAAAAAAAAATTTTATTTCTATTTTTCTGACTTTTTTTTTTTCTTAAGTGCAGTTATCTTCAGCCCAGTTCTAACTGCATACTTTTCCCCTCTGCAGTTAGGAGCACTGTTCAGTGTCACTTATTTGTTGGTGACTATTTCATGGCACTTACAATACTGATCTCAATGTGGAGCCTTTTGCTAATTAAATATAGTGCAGCAATAAACCAAGTTCTAAATGAGTTTTCGTTGTTTTTGTTGTTGTTGTTGTTGTTATTTCTCACTGATTGGTGCCATTGTTTCTCACCAGCATCATTACCTCAAATTATCATAGCAACATTAACACTGTAACAAATTAACATCATAGCATTTTGAAGCTGTGCCTGGAATATCACAGTAACTCCCAAATCAACCAAGTCCTGCACATGAACAGCTTCGTAGGTTTTTTTCCCTATAAATTGTAGCCTGACAGGCAGCTGCCCTACCCCAACATGTTTTTTTTGTAAACCTACTTGAATAAAGTTTAGAGTGGGTTTAATAATTAAGTTGTCGTGTCCCTGCCTCGTCCTGTTTCCCCCCCTCCTGCCCCCAAGTCAAAGAAATAATGCTGTTGCCCCAGTTACAAAACGATTGTGCTTTAATAGCTTATTAAAGTAAACGTGATTTTGTTTAGACCTTTTATATTTCCCAAATTCCCTCTTGTCTGGGCAAAAGATAGCTAGGAAAATGTGCATGTGCCAATGCTGGGCTTACACAAAACCTTTGATACATAAAATAATGTATGCAGGGAAAGACCTCTACAGTGGTGTGTTGATGCTGAGCTACTCATATACAGGACTGAGGCAAAAAGGAAAAACAGATTCTGTTTTGTAAGATTTTGACAGACTTGCCCCATGTTGGACTGCAAATTCCTTCTGCTATGTCTCTTTTTAGAACAAGTCTGCAAATACAAAAATCCTATATTTTATATAGTTTTGGCTTACCTATACAAATTAATGCCATGAGCAAAGTAACCAGAGAAAGGCAGCTTTGTCAACAGCATAAGCTAATGGCAAGGTTCCCTGGGCTCGGTCATTCAAACAATTTCATTATTGCTCTGCCAAGAAGTTACAAAAACTGAGCAGAGGCTCCTGAGGTGTAGTGACGTGTATGTGAGTGTTATGGGCAGGAAGGAAGATCTTGGGACTCAGGCCCCGCAGTGTCCCAGATGCGGCACAGATTTCTCTCACAGCCTACTTCATCTTTTGGGGCCATATGTTCGGCTGGTATAAATCAGCACAGCTCCACTAAAGTCAGCTCAGCTTCCCGGATTTTCTGCGGTTGAGGTTTCTGACCCTCTGTGGATCAGCTGCCCGGCTACAGCAGAGATATTAACACTTCCCTATCCTGTACAATGCAAAAGGATCAGCTCTAATTCATCACTCATGTAACACATTTTGAGAAGCTACAGGAATGCCCTCAGACAAAGCAGTTTGGCATCTCAAGCAGGTCTTAAAAAGATCTGCCATGGATGTTGCTTTTTTTTTGCTAACAAGGGTCTGATTATGAATTTGTGTCCCAAAAAAATCCCCAACCTCCAGAACTTGTCAATTACTGGTCATTCAAAAGGGGAGGCAATTGTAATTCAGCAGTCCTGCCTAAAACGAGTGCAGCTGAGCACGGACAGGAGGTGCAGCTCAAGGTGGGCTGAAATGGGGGAGAATTTTAGCAAAAGGCAGCTCTCCTGCAAGGCTGCCTTGGTTCCCCTCTTTATCCGTTTGATTTGGGTTGGGCTCCTCCAGTGTCTTATGCTGGCAAAGCCTGTTTCAATACTGAGTAACGCAAGGAAACTCGATGTATTTTTGCAGCAGTTACTGAGCAATTAAAGGCTCAATTCTTTAAGGGATTGTAAGCCTGTGGGTGGTCTCATTGACTTCAAAACTACTTATGTGCTTCAAACTACGCATGTGCATGTGTATCTTGTTTAGCTGGGCCCTCCTAGAACTGCTGGTGAAATTTCCATTTTAGAACCACTTTACAGTCTCTAAAATTATTGCTGGAATGGCCTCCTCCTCTGGGCATCGTACGCACCAGAAGTCTGCCTCTGCGTTCCAACTGATTTAATGCCACAGCGCTGAGACATAGATTCATGGCAATGTTTTTACTAAATCCACACCGAACTGCACATTTCCCAGTACTTATCATTTAACTACTGCAGCTGTTCAAGACTATGAAAAGAAATATTGAGATCGACTTCCTTTAAAAATGCGTATTTCACATTAAGCAGGACAAAGGCATGAAAATATGTATGCATTAAATAAAACAAATGACCTGACAAATCTTTTGCTTCCCTCAAAAAGTTAAATGTAGCTAAACAAAATTCCTATGTAGTAAGCATATTACAGGGCTTTAAATCAGAGCACATGGAAGAGGCTGAGCTGCAAGCAAAGAGAAAACCTCGGTTACATATGTTCAGCTGGTAACGTGTGCTTTTATACTTTTCAGTGTCCTGCTGGGGTTCTAAGAAAATATTTACAAGATGCAAATAAAATGTAAATGGAATTATGTTTCCATGAAGAAAAATGAATGAACAACATCCATAAAGCTCATGCAGTTTTACATACTGCACCAATGTTGCCTTATGATCCTTTAGGACCTTTCTTTTCACAGAAAGCCGATTACCTGAAATGTACTACTGCTTCTTCTTCTTTTTTTTTTTCTTTTTTCTTCCTTTTTTTTTTAACAGACATTCTGTTCAAGAGTATCTTGCCTTGCAACACATGCCTTTAGATTTTATCTCTTCATCATCTAAACAAACCCTGTTTTTGAGATGGCTTTCCATTTCCACAGGTGTTTCTTATCAGTTCCACATTTTCTTCTGACAACATGAAAAAAAAATAATCATATGTTCCTGCTTAGTAGCTGCTGCCTGACCCAATGCTAAAAAGCTTTTCTGAATGCAGAAGTGTGTTGCGTGGCTGCTGTAATATCTCTATACCCCAAGGGTCTGCTGCTGCTCTCTTTTTTACAGCTACAAAAAGTCACATGCTTGGCCCTTAGCACAGAGGAAAATTTGATTCAGTCAGAGAAGAAAGATGTGACCTATTTAAAATAATGAAGAAAAAAATGCAATTATTAAGCATTGTACCTCATTATCTTGCCAATCCAATTATTTACTTACAGCATACTGGGTTGACAGGTATCTCTGCTAGTATTGCTGCTTCTCCTATGTGGAAGCACATACCTTACAAAGACAATAAACCAGGTCTCACAGCAGCTGCATGGAGTCTGACCCACCATTACTTTTCATGGTTCAAGCTGTTTTCCTGCAGCACTGCCTATCCTTCAACTCTTGGCACCTCACATCTCCTTCCATCCTGGCCCCCTCTGAGAAAACAGAGATCACTCCATACAACTGAATTGATATATTCTGGGTTCTGATACAGCAATGGCAGTGAAGCACACAAGAACCAGTAGTGTACCACTCTTCCTTTGGGTTTGCAGCGCCCTGGCCTGGCATCTGTTAGCTCTTTTCATTCAAAGTCCCTCTGGAAGGTGATTGTATGATTTGGCACCAACAAGGTGAAGAAAGAGGTGCATTATAACTTTGAGTCTGCAGTCTGAAATTTTTATTGTCATTTTTTTTTTGTTTCTTTTTTTTTTTTTTAATTTGATCTCACTCATTTTACTTTTTTTTAATACAGAAAAGGGAAAGTATATTTGGAATATGCAAACCTTCAAATAACTTTTATATGGTGTATTCATATTTCCATCTCACAAGATCTATAATAAAAACACGATTTTACAAAAAAATAGTCATCTACAAAGTACCGGAAATACCTTGTGTCATTTTGAATCTTTGCTATGTATTTAAGGGACTTTGTAGTATACTTTTAATTTATATAAATGAACTCAGCATGCAATACAATACGTTGTAATAATTTTTGAAGCAATACATATAATTAGACAGGAAGCTTCTCAGGGAAAATGTTTTTTACTACCAAAATTATAATTACCTAGGAGGCTTCAGTCGTAAAAGGGGGCCTTCAGTTGCTATATCTATTGAAATAAATCATCATTCTCATACGAATCACACTCCTGCCATCAAAGTCAGGGAAACAGTATGCTGCATTTCTGAAGTGCTAGCAGCCTGCAGGCAGTTGTACATGGCTGCGGGGTCTGATGGCATAAACTGTCCGTCCTCCCCGTCCCGGTGCCAGAGCCCCCTACATTCATGCCCCGCAATGTGGCCAGTGGAGCCTGAGCAATACAGCCCTTTGGGGACCATAGCCCTGCTGGGATTAATGAAAGTTCACATTGCTGCACTGAAGGGGCTCCTAGAGCCATGTACAGGCGTCTCAGAGACATTATCCAACTCCTAGGGATATTTTTTCTACCCCAAAATTGTATATGTCATAAGTGTGCAGGAAACAAAAATTCTTGCAGTGGCAACAAGAGGGGGACACGAAGGGAAACAGCAGGTCAGTGTTCAGCTGATCATGTGGATTGCCAGGCTTCAACATAACAAACAAGCTTCGTGAGTACAGCTGCTTTCTGTACATTTGCACTGTGAACCTTGCAAACAAGTTCTGTGTACCTAGTCAAAAAGATGGCTCATCTGAGCAAACCACATCATTTAAAACACAAGAACCCCATTGTTTCTAGCAGTTGTACTTTCTTTGTCCACATATTAGAGTAATTGGCTGTTATATATTCTAAAAAGCAGAACAAAGATTTTTTTCCTCCCCTCCCCACTGAAGATGACCAGTGGGAGAGCATATCTGACTTTAGTAACTCTGTTTTGTTTTCCACTTTCATGCCAGTACTGTTTTGAAGGTAAGGTGAGAAGGGAGCATCACTGAGTTACCCCCCTAGTCTGTTGTTATCTCAGCCCCTTGTGAAGAAATAGTCCTGAAGGCCAGACCCAAAGTTGTGTAATGCAGTGTTTTGAGTGCCCAGGCCCTAGTGTGGCCAGCAAAGGGTTATGACACTCAGTGTTACACCTCTGGGTGCAAGGTATGCAGGGCACTTGGGAAAGAAACCCAGCTGCACCTCAGCTTTTCCTCTCTGGGGTGGCATAGGGCACACAGAGAGTGCAACTGGCTCTGCTGCCCCTTCCCTCATTTGTAACGCTACCAGCTGAAAACAGGGGGCTCAAACAGAGTTTCTTTAATATTTTTAAAAGAGTGTTATGGAGACCCTCCCATCAGAAAGGGGGGAGAGGGGAGATGTTATCTACCTCCAACCCGGTCCCAAAACCTTCACACCGGTGGGGATCCACTGCCACTGGGGATCCACAGCAGTGGGGATCCACAGCCCCAGGACTAGCAGGGTGGCTCACGTTTGGAGACAAGGCACGGGGAGGAAGGACGACAAAACACCCCATTTCGCACCAGCAGGCGAGCTGCCCGTGTCCTGCTTGCAGCGCTCTGTAAAAACACCTGCGCGCTTCATCCCTCCGAGTGCACCCCTCCCTGCAGACTCTACGTTTGCTCTCCCCCCTCACGCAACCTCTTCTTTTCCAGCGCTTGTTTTCCCCGTCTGCGGACAGCGGGCCCGCCGGCTTCAGGCGAGGCCCTCGCTAGCAGCACCCGACCCGGCGAGGGGGGCCGCGGGCCTGCAGCCGCCGCTCCGCCGCCGGCGGTGAGATGGCGCCCGCGGGGCCCCGCTCGCCGCGGCCTGTCGCGGAGCCAGGGGAGCCAGGCGGACCCGCAGCCCGGCTCTCGCCAGAGGACGTGGCGCTGGGAAGGAGAAGGGCTGCCCGCTGCCGGCTGGAGCCCGGCCCTCGTGTTCCCAGCGAGGAGAGTTGTGTGCCGTCCCTCCCCACCCCCGCCCCGCGCCTTGCTTTGATTTGCCTGCGAAGTCCGAGCGGGCATGTTTTTCATCCTAAAAATAAACAGTTGAGGAAAGCTAAACAAACAGAGGGGAGAGAAGGAGCTCCTTCCTGTTCTCACAGCTAATCTCTGCAAAAAGTTAAACACGCTTATCAGCCAGCTGTGCCTCGTTATAATCTTTCGCTTCCATCTTTTGTCCTGGTCTTCGGCGGTGGCGGGCCGTCTGTTTTGTGTCACCCAGCAGTTTGCACTGGCTGGGTCTGATAAAGGAGCCATCAGCTTCTCAGTGGAAGAAAAGGTAGAAGGGTTGGAAAAGAGTAAATCTGATACTAAAAAGCTTGCCACAGAGAGCAGAAATCTCATGAAATATGTCCTCATTTAGGCACCAAGGGGGGAGGAATGTGCCCACCTAGGCAGGCAAGACCAATTCCTTACGTGCTTGCTCAGATATTAATCCTGTCATTCCTGTTACATTAAAAAGAGATGTGCTGGGATGTGTGATGATCTCCAAGTCTAGCCACAGCTGGTTGCACTGGTTCATGCCAAAGTGTGTTGAGGCTCAATGGAGCAGTGAAACCCCAAACAAGAGATGGAGCACCCCGTGTTTGCACCCCCAGGAGTGTGAAGGGACTGCATGCCTGCTGGTGGTGGCCCTTGATTCACACTTGCATCGCCAAGGGGCGAGCAAGATCCTGTTTGGGGAAAATGGCTCTACTCCACATCCCCTGAAGCCTTTGAGTAGGGATTGTGTCACTGCCACGCTCAGGCTGGGAGGGGGCTGTGTGCTGGATATTCTTGGCTGATGCAAAAAGCAGAATAGAGCAACTGTGAGCATGCTCTAATTCATAATGGGGTCAAGCCAGGAATGTGAGGAGGTGCAAAGGTGTGGTACGAGCACTTCTGCCCTGCTCCATCTGTGCCTCTTCCCCTCTCTTGCACACATGTGCACCGAGTCTGCTGTACCACATTGCCTGGAAAATAAATCAGTTATGCACCTAAGGGGACCTCTGCTTTTCACAGAAAATAAATAAATAAATAAATAAAAGCTGATAAAATGTCTTAAAAGAGTTGCGGACCAGGCAGCAGTCCTGCCTGCTCTGGACAAAGGCACGGATGCAGGGTGGAGTAAGCAAAGTCTTAATTTGGGGGGGGGACACAGCATATGCCGTACAGTCTGATCTCCTGCTGGAATTTCATAGGGAAGGACAAGATGGCAGGGGGGAGCCCATCCCTTTCCATAAACCACACCAGCCCTTTCCAGTGTCCTTTGCCATGCAGCAGCTCACAGAGCCCAGCCCCTCGCAAGGCAGCTCCAGCCACGAAGGGGCGGTGTTGGGGCTCGCAAAGGCTCCAGAGGTGCCGGCGGCAATTTTTTTTTTTTTTTGGGGGGGGGGCTCCTGGGGGAAAATATTCCCCCCTTCCCCCAAAAAAAGCCCCACCCTTGGTTTATAGGCAGGCCAGTTCTCGATTTCTAAAGTAGTTCACAGGCAGTCTGAAGGTTTCATGTGTGCTCGCCCAGGTTTTAGCAAACTCAGGCCAGATTGTGGCTTTGAATGGAAAAAAACACACTCAGGTTTGCTGCTGCAGAAATGTCTGAAGATGGAGTGGGGAAGGGACTGGTTTTCTGTGCCTTTTTTTTTTTTTTTTTTTTTAACCCAGATTATTCCTTTTGCATTTCATGGTTAAACAAAACCAGATCTCAAAATGAAATGTGGAAGGGGGAGAGAGCAAATGGATGTCAACCAAAAGAGGAGAAAATGCTTTTTTAAAACCCAGGACCACACAACTATGGCGTCCTGAGGAATGCCGAGGTTTCCCAGCCTGTCATAGCATCTACTCAGTGAGCTGATGAACATGAGCCAAGGTGGCTCAGGGCACTGGTGGCCAGGAGCAGCTGGGTCTCCTGCTCAGAGGCTGCTGGGCCATGGGGGGGACTGAGAGGCTGTGGGCAGCGAGGTCCTCCCTGGTGCTGCATCCCCAGCATCCTCCCCAGCCACCTGGTGTCCTGTTTGGCAGTCCAGGAGTCAGGTCAAAAATTAGAAGTATTGGTGTCTGAGCTACGTACTCTTGCAGATAGGGCTCTCAAAACTTTTTTACCAGAATTTGATTTTTTTTTTTCCCTGAAGACTTTTTCAGGCCTCCACATCTGTCTAGTTTCACCAGCCCTGTAACTTCTCATATCAACAACTTTCAGTGTATTTTATAGTAGGCTTTACAGTCACCACATGCAACAGAAACATCGTTGACCACTTATTCAACTAAGATAGACTGTATTCATCATCCTATTCTGGAAAGACCTACAGAATGGAGAGGTCACGCACGGTCTTTAAAAAGTGCACTGTTCTGAAGCATGTCTTACCACTGCTTTGGATAGAAAGGAATTGTTAACCATATATGTATACCACGTAGCAGGGGCTGGAAAGAATTCTGCATGAAATGACAGAGGAAGGTTTCTGATAAATTGCTGCCCATGTTATAACTTTGTGAGATAAATATGATGCTTTTTTATATACTCTTTCTTTGAAATGTTCCATGTATTCAGCATTGAAGAACTTGTAAACTACCACTTTATTCATTAGTTTGCAGCTAAAATAAAAAAGGAGAACAAAAACCTCTGTAATTAAACATGCTGTTTGAGAAATCCTCCACAACAACCCTTAGTTTCATTGTGCTGCCAGAAAAGTCAGAACACAAGCTTGTCCTCTCACCCTGCACCAGGAATCCTGTTCTTTAGTAACAGCTGCTAGCAGAAGCCGAGGGGCGGTCATGTTTATCTTAAGAAGAATTTTTGGCAGGGCTTACTCCTGAAGTTTGGGTTCAAATATTCATCTATGTCAAAAAAAATATCCACTTGGGGGGAAGGGGGAGTGGCATGGAAGTGAGCAGATGTGATGAAAAACTGGAGAATCCATCTCAGGGACCACTGAAAGGTAAAGCTTTGGGTAGCTGGGAAGATAACTGAAATAGAGACCCAATGAAAAATGAAACAGCCCAGGAAGCAGCTGCTGAATAACAGGATTTTCGGAAATGGGTGCTGTGCAGCAGCCAGGAAGGTGAAGTCTCTTTACCTGGTGGATGTTGGGAAAGTTCAAGGGTCAAAAGGGGTAGGAATAGGCAACACTGTCTTATACTGTAGGTGCTCCATGACCATGAAAAGGAAATGAAGTAGATGTTATTTGTTTATGCCTCACCCAGATAACAGTCTGCACCTTTATCTGGAAAAGAAGACACAAGACAAAAAGAAGAAAATGAGAAAACACACAAGAAAAAAAAAAATGTTGCTTGGGATGCTAAGTGGCCTGGTGGGGTGGCATGCTGAGACAGGCCAAGAGGAATCTAGAGGAAGAAAGGGTGCTGTAAATGACATCTACCATTATCGAGAAGGCTCTGCCATTGTCATAGACTGATCAAAGTAGTAATCAAAACCACCTAGACCTGCAGATGAAAATGTCTTTTGCATGTGGTGACTGTCAGGAGCACATTCCCTGCTTCCTCAGCCGCCTGCAGGGTCAGAGCAGGATCCTTCCTGAGGAGCTGCCCCAGACATTCCTGTGGAGGAACTGAAATGCAGAGCTCTCCGTGACACACTAAGCATTGCTGCTCAGCTGGATCAACCAGCAACCCGCACTGAAAGGAAAGGGCTTTCTGACAGGTGGTTGATTAGCCAGCAGGCAGAGACAAACCCCTGTTCTATAGCTGTCAAGGGCGCCATGAGGGCAGTGAAATGCACTCCTGCAGCCATTTGTTTGAAGATCTACCAAAAAAAGTAGGATTATGGTATAAGATGTCTGAACTTCAGAAATATATAGGATGTCAGTGTATGGCAGACTCTGTTCAGAAGTGATATAAACACATTGGGAACTAAAGGGTCAACATTCTTTGCTGGGTAGGCAAAACATATCCCTTACATATATGATACTATGTGGTAGGTCCATTAGTATAGGTTTTCCAGAATACTGAAGTCATTACATCCATTTAAATGATTCTTCCCCTCCCCCCCCCGCCATTTGGTTGTTCTAAGTATACAGTGATCACTTAGTTAACTGGGCTCATCTGTTTGTTAGCTGAATTGCAGGCTCTTCAGGTGTAGATTTACTGGAGTCAGAGGCATAGAAGAGCTGTTGTTAGAGCTGCTGGAGATCTCAGGCCAAACAGGAATACAGGTGGAAGACCAAGAGCCAAACCCCGAGTCCTGGACAGGCACTGAGCCAGGTTCCTAGAACAGAGTTAGGGGATAGGAAGAAGGAAGAGGAGCCAGATCCAAGTCAGGAGTCTGACGAGAAAAACAAAAGGTCTGAAATTGAGTTAGAACCATTCACTGGGATAGAGACAGCAAGATGGCTGAAGCACTGACTTGAAGTAGGCCCCTAGCAGTGACTTCTACAGTCAACACAGTAGGAAGGAACTGGCCTGGGATCTGGTCAGACTTGGAGACCTTTCATCTGGGTGTTTAAGATCTGAATTTCCATCTGACAGTCTGGAATAAAAAATTGTGGTTTGTGTAACGTGAGTGCATGCAGCCTGTTGCTCCATGTGCCTATATAGCACAGCCTATCAGCATTAAGGGCATCTTCTCTTTATCTGCAGTACTTTGACCAGGGCACTAGGAACTTTTCATAGCAACTCCACTGGTTCAACTGTACAGCGTATATATGGCCAACAGCCCTTTTTTCACCTCTACAGCTTGTCAGTGACAGCATCATGCTTTTAAGGACTCCCCATTTCTGCAGTCTGAAGCATCCCAGCCTGTGACTGCTCCCTTCTTCTCAGTGGTTTCCAAGATTTTTTTCATGCCTTCAAGAGAGCTGATGGCTGTCATACTTTATTATAAATCATTCTCTGTCTCTCTTGCCCCTCATTCTCGTTTATCATAGTCAACTTTTCCCCTTCCATAGTTTGATATGTGTCTGCATGCTGCAAAAATAAGTCCTGTGACAGAAAGGTAGGATGGTTTGCTTACCCTCACCATAGCCACCAGTGAGGGTCAGCTCAGCTTGGTCCAGCAGACTTGCCAAATACTTCAATACTAGAACAGCATTTTAGATATCACAGTGAACAACTAAGAATTAATCCAGCGTTACAGTTTTGGAAGTGAGCTGGACGTCTATCTGCAATGTCTATCTGTAATGTCTATTTGTCTATAGTGTGAGAGCAATCATATAACTTTTCTCTCAGCCTCTGACTAACGTGGACCTTCCAGTCACTTAAGATTATTATTTTTTTTTTCTGCATCACAGAACATAGAATAACATCCACAACTTCTCAAGAGAAAAGTACATCTGTCTTCCCCAGTGACAATTTTTGTTTACTGGATTCAGAGTAGTCTGAAATCTCTCGAGGAAATAAAACTAACTCAAGAGGCCTGTTGCCATTTGTTCAGACTTTACTGAAGGCCTAAACATTTTTCTCCAGCAGACCAGCTTTCTGTAGTTGTACTTTTTTTGCTGGGATTTCCTCACATAACTGACAGCAAATAGAAAGAACAACTTCCTCTGAGGAGCTGGCTTCTCAAGCCCAAGAGGAACTTAGAGTCGTCCCGGTTGCTCTCCTCAGTGCTTTCAGTCTGAATGCCAGTGTCTGTCCTGTAGGGTCTGCTATGTTTCCTGGTTTTCCAGGCGAGGTGGCTGGAGGGCAGGACTGAAGACGGAGATACTACATGATATGGCTGCCCAGCAGCCTCAGTGCCAGAGCTCTTCACATCCATGGAGCAAGAGGGGAGCACAGGGCCTTGTCCCAACACACAGTCAGGACATCGTCTAGGCATGTATTTAGACTGTTTGGAAAGTACTCATTGGATCTGCCAGTTAGGGCTAACCACTGCCTGTCTGGGAAGGACTGTGCACATTTTTAAGAGAGATGGTTTATTCTTATTTAGCCATGTCTTGCATATGGGAGGCAGCATAATAGCACAGCGTGGCCTAATTGCTCACATCTGGATCCCTGCTGAAAACGTACAGTGGTGTACACACAGTTTCACTGGGAGAGGCATGATTTACTGAACTGTTCTTGGAAGCAGCAAGGAGGTTAGTGAGTACAAACCAGACATACTCCAAGTAACAATTGCAGCCCAGAGCTCCTCTCCTCCCTTTTTTATTCCACACACATGCACACACGTATGCACATGCAGGCCAGGGCTGCTGAAGGAATACTGCTTTCACGTTTTTGTTGTTATAATAAAAGCAGAAAAGAAGTCCTTGTGCAAAGGTTACAGTAGCCACTGATACTGTTTATTCATCAGAACTGTGCAGTTCTTAATCATCAAAATTAAACAAAACAGACATAAAATACATCATGTTTACTGCTTCTATTACACTAAGAATAGCAATGGCTGCCTCTAGCACACGATTATCTGCCAAAGTGCTGCTGTGAAATTGCTGCAAGCTTCCTCCCAAGAGCTGCGTACATAAGCTGTTCTTCCTCACAGATTTTGCAGTGGTGCAAAGAAACTGAAAATCCAAATTCATATTTTACTGCTGTGGTATGTACAAATGAGAGACTTCTTGTCCAGTGCAGCTGCCTTATGCAAATAAAGCAGCTTTTGGATGGAAGGGAAACTTGTAATTTTGTGTAACCTGTGTGTCAAATCCTGCACGTTGTTTGTTTCATTGGGGCTTGAGGGAGTTGAGAGGATCTTGAAGCTATTTAGTCTTTGTGTGAAACAGACTTTATTCGTTTATCAGGTGAATTGAGGGGTAGGAAGGATCTTAACATCAGTTATAAGTTCTTTTTATGAATGAGTGTGCTAAAGACTGTAATTTGAATGTGTGCACTAGCAGTGAAGATTGTATTTGAAGACAGGAGTATCATATCTATCACAGTCTCAAAGTATGGATGAATGCTCCTTCCTTTCCCCTTCCTATCTAATCTGTTTTTCAGGAGTATTTTTGTAGTCACATGAATTTGTGTAGGTGCAAGCTTTTTAGATCACTTTTAGATCAAGCTTTTATTTTAGTCTCATTTGTTTATCCTGGTTCTCATAGTCTGTTAGAAAAGATGATGAGGGAGAATAAATTATGAAAGACAGAAATAAGAACAATTAAAATCAAACATATTCTAGTTGCAAAAATGGTTCTGAGATGAATTTAAGAAAAAAAAATCCTTATTTTTTCCCTGCAGTGTTTGGACATTTATTCAATAAATCAGTTCAAATATCATCCATCCATGCAGTCATCCTCTTATTCCTGGAATCCAATTTTGTTTAATAATCAGAAACTGTGAAATCCTTCCTACCCTGACTTTTCCTATCTCATCTTTCCCCACCCATAATTGTCTCTCCTGAAACATATTATTATTACTGATTGACCAACTGCCAGATTTATCTTTTGCCAGATTATTTTTTTTTCCCTAAAAGCCTTCTGGGAGGAATTTTCTTGCGTATAAATTCGCTTAAGATCACAATTAGAGCAATCCATGCAGCTAGGTAGGTGGGTTATTTCTTCTTTTTGTTTCCTGAAGACAAGTCCTCCCACAAATCTTTGAGCTCTACCACACAGAAAGAGAGTCTTTTGTTTCATTTTGTTTTGAATTATTTCTGTATAAAAATCAACCCACCAGTTGAACATTCAGGTTTTTGTTTTGTTTTGTTTTGTTTTTTAATACCTGTCCTTACTTCTTGCTGAGTTTGATTTCCTTTAACTTGCTTATTCACCAGTAGCCCCTAGTTGGAATGGATATAGGCAGCCACTTATTTTGTTGTGAGTTCTACTACTGATAAAGAAAAAAGCCATTGATTTTGGTTACTCTGTAGAGGACCCCTACTCTTGCAAGGAATTCACTTTTTTTTTTTTTTTTAAAGAAAAAAAAGGAGGAAGAAGAACGGAAGAAAACAGGTCAACATTTTTGTCTATGTCTTCACAGCATGATAGCCACACTGCAAAGTTCAGCACTAGAGATGAAAGAAATGGTGTTAGATGTAATTTCAAAGCTCTTTAATCTTCTCTTCCAGTTATTTCACCCTTGATCTCCCTGGAGGGACAGGGAGCAGAAAGAGGCTGCCAATTGCTTGCTTGTGGCTGAAAAAATGGTGGTACCACTATACTGACCACTCCGTTGTCCAGATCAACTCTTTAATCCAGATCATCTCACTGCAGAGAAGAGGGTGCCCATTTCTACTTCAGTGATGGCTGGTGGGCAGGAGGGTGGGTGTCACCCATCTGGGTGTCTCAAACCATCTCCAGGCTCCAAAGGATACAGGGCATTACAGGGCATTAGTGCAGAACAGATTTCAGTGGTGCAAAATCCACTGAGCCTCTCTCTCACATAACTGCTATTTATTGAACTCTTTCCTTCAGCTCTCAGCCTCATTCAGAGGGAAAATATGGGCTCCTTGTCACCTCAGTGCAGTTTGTTTCCTTTTCTCCCTGTCCTTTCTTTCTTTTTTTTTTTTTTTTTTCTTTTTTGCTTTGCTTGTGTGTGTGTGCATCCATTCATCTCCTCTGTTATTTTTTCTCTGCTTCTTCCATCACTTCAGTACTTTATTGCTTGGCACAAAAGTTCTCAAAAACAGGGCATGAAAATATGCCATGTAAATATTTACAAGAATGTGTGTTCTGGAGGTGTAGGAGTGGCTGCAAAGCCTGATCGTTTTATAAATGTCGCTAGAGAGACTTATGGAGGTGACTGCATGGTAAGTAACCAAAAGTACCAGGGCACCGAATTCAATGACTGTAGCAGATCCTTCCAGTTTTCTTTCATTTTCCCTTGGACCATCAGTTTTAGGTAGTCTAGGCCAAACTAAAATCTCATAAGCAACACTTCTAATAGTGACATGTAATTAAAGAGTCAAGTGCTATGGGTAGTGTTCCAAAAATAGCAGTTTTCAATGGGGTCTCAAGGGCCCTACACCCTTTAAACAGTACTAAAGGGAACATTAGTTGCCCTGTTTCTTGGCAATGTGACGGTTTTCCAGTGACAGGCATTCCTGGCACTTACATGACAATTATCATGTAGTGGAAAAATTCTGCCTCTGACTGGCACAGTTACTGTATGTAGTGTTCCCAGATGTTTTTTTCTTCAGATGTGGCTTCCTCATGAAAGTGTCCCATTTGGCAATAGGTAGAGCAGCGGAGTTGAGTTCCTCTGACTCCAGCTGAGCAACAGAAAGCACAGAATCCTTCACAGCATAAACTGTAAGAACAGTTCTGGCAAACTGTGGACAGTTTTTTTTTTGTTTTTATTTTTTGCAACATTTAAAAAAGACCTTTTCTTTGTCTACAGAGACTTTACACAGAAAATAAATGCTGTAGTATTGGCTTAGTTCTTAGGACTGGCTTTTTGCAGCATGAACTGGATACACCAGGCAGAAACAGATAATCGAGACTGTGAGGCTGGAAAACACCATGTCCCCCTCCTGGGGGGAGAAAGAAAAAATGAAGGAGATTTGTAAGCTTATTTTATTTAAATCACTCACAGAAAACATTTTACAATATCACGACAATACTGTCCTTGGACAGAAGAACAAAGTGTTGATGAGCTAAGTGCGATCAGCATATTTGAAAGAAGTAAAGACTTTTAATCGGTGAGTTCATTTTTAGCAATTGTTGCTAAGTGTAGTTGAGACTTTATTCGTTCTTGTTCCCCCATGGGAAAAAGCAAAACAAAACAAAAAGCTCTTCTTCTATCCAGTGTAATAAGACTGAAAGCATTTGTTTCTTGGAGTAGAATGATTCTCAGTTCTTATACCCTTCCAAATATTACATTCCACAAATTTGAGAACACTAAAATTAAATTACTGATATTTATTCAAGAAACCACAAAAATACACAAACCTTTCAACCGCTAGCATTGTGATCAGTGTGACTCCTATCTGAGTGCTGATGGTGAAAATGATGACTTATTTTTAAAATAAAAAAGAACATTCCAGACACTCCCATCTGGTTGGAAACAAAAAAGAATTGCAGCTTCAGTAAAAGCTTCAGTTAAAAATAAACCTTCACTTTCTTACCATGAAAGGCCATTGAAAAGTGCTTCAAAAGTCTTAGCTGCTTCTATTTATTTATTTATCGTCGTCCTTATCATTTACAAGCATTTCATTTGTAAATTTGTTAACAAAGTCTCCTGGAAGTTGGATTTGTATGTGAAAAAAAGGAACATAGTGCCATGTATTTCAATGGGATGGCATTTTTGGTAAAAGAAGGATGTGAGAGGGAGGGAGGAAGAGAGAGTTGTTCTGAAATTGTTTGTGAAGTGGAGGGTTTCATAGAATTCTGCAGGTATGCAGTAAAACGGGATTGCACAAATGGATGCAGTAAGGTTTTGAACAATGAATTTATACACCTAATTACACTATCCAGACCTGGTCTCCAGTTATCTGATGCAGTTAGTGTTTAGTTGCTGATATAAGGTAAAACTACTCCAAAACTAAAGACTAAATAAAAGTTTCTCTCTAAGCCAAAATGTATGAATGAGAATGAATACAACAGCAGAGGGGGAGAACCATTTATCTTCTATGAATTTTTGTCTGTACCTATGAATAGAACCCTCTCAATTTCCAAATAATAAGAGATGGTGTATGCATTAGTGGCAAGGAGACTGGTGTGAGGCAAAAACTACAAAGCAAATAGTGAGAACCTTTAGAATAAATGGTACTGTGAGTATTCTTATTGATCCCAAAGGGAAATGTGGAAAGTACCTTGTTGACTGTCTAGAGGAGGTCTAAGCACAGACAAGATAAAACCCCAAATGCTTAAGGGATTTTTTTGTGCAGCACTTTGATGAAGTTTACATAGGATCCTAGGCAAGTCCTTCACCTGAACAGAATACACATTATTACACAAGCCTCTTCCTATCACAATCTGTATATAAGAATTACATATACTATATTCTTATAAGCTTGCAACTTATATTTCCAAAAGAAATCTTCTGCTTTATTTTATTCCGAGACAAGCTGGTGGATTCATAAATGTCTTCCATTCATTGTCATTCCTTAGTGCTTCATGAGGAAGGAAGCAATTAGGCAACCAGTGAAAGAGGGAGAGAGACCTTTCAGACAACATTACCTGGACAGCTGTACACACCTTTACTGCTGAGGTGTAAAGGCACTGCCATACACCCTGTCCCAGCTCCTCTTTTGTGCTGTGTGCTCCTCTGTCCAGTGTGGGGGAAGAAAGGAATAATTAAGGAACAAACTCAGTTCTCAGTTCTTTTGCAGCACGTGTGACATTCCCAGCTTTCAGCATTTCTTGCAAGAGATGTAGGCTTCTCTGGGCTTGTTTTGCCAAAATATAATATTAGGCACTTATGAACTGGGAAGCATTAATCTCATTTTTCCCATGTTACCTCTGCTCTTCCAAATGTTTTCTCTAACAGAGGTTACACCTGAAGAGTCATCTTAGTACAGAGTTCCCTTGCACAGGGGACTGGACTATTAGCTGTATGATATGTCCAGAAAAAAACAGACTCTGGACCATTATGCAGGTATTTCAGTGTTTCTTTCTTGGGTATTTTATGACTTGAATTAAAGGTCTAGGACAAAACAGAAAGTGGACACAACAAAATTAGTAAGGAAATATATGTAGGAACAGAATAAATTCACAGAAAATTATTCAGTTAGAACAGTTTGGGAACCAGGCACACGAAGAAGGCACACAAAGAAGGATTTGGAAGACAGGCTTTTCCTAAGGACTCAAGGGGACTCAAGGGGACAAGTTTGATGTTACCCTGGAGGTCCCTGATGTGCTGTACTGTGGTCTGGAGGAAAGGACTTGCACTGAAAGAAAAGGGAGGCTGGAAGAAGAGAGATTTACATTCTTTTATTTCTGTTCTCTCTCTTTGAGATTTCTCAGTAAAAGTTCAATTTTATGTTCTAAAAAAAACCTAACTTCTGAGTTTAAATTTTTTTTGGATAGTCCTGAGGTTTCATTTCAAGAAAATAACATAAACACACCTCACTGGCTAGTAAATAATCAGTAACAGCAACAGCAGCCACAGCAGTAACAGCAAAAATATAAAAGACTCATATTCACTATATATCGCTAGCTTTTCAATTACTTTGAAAACAGAAAATACTGTTTTTGTTTGTTTGCTTGTTTGTTTGTGGGTTTTTGTTTTGTGTTGTTTTGTTTCTGAATATGAAAGAACGAGACATTTTATTTACATTACCTGCATATGTGGGCATATTCGAGAAATAGAAACAAGAAAAAAGCAGCTGTAATAATAATGGAAATTAGAGAGTTAGTTTTCAGAGTTAATTCATTTTTATGTCTCAGAAAACCGCACAGAGAATCTTTAATTCCAGTTGATCTAATGAAGTGATAAATTAGGTCTTCAGTGCCTGTTCCTCTGGCAGTTCTTTGGGCAAATAGAAAACACGTATAAAACCCAATGTTTTACTCTGTAAGGGTAAAGGCTTTCGTTATAGCTAGGAATAAACAATATGTACAACACTACAAAAGGTTTTTATTTATTTATTTAATTTTCATTTTCTGTAAGTTAAAGCTACTTTTTGTTGTTGTTGTTGTTAGCTCAAAACACCTTTTGGGTACTTTGTGATGCCTTATTCAACAAATAATGACCTATTCAACAAACTGACCTATGCTCAACACTAGCTACTGGCCAATAATACTCATGTAATCATAAGAGTATTGGAAGAATTTTGTACTGCTTTGGCATCCCTACCAGTGTATGAAAGAAGTTTTCCTTATTTTTATAGAATTTTAATCTAAAATTCTGTAAATAACTCTAGGAAAATGACTTTATAGAGGAGAAATAATATAGCAAAATATATGAAAACAAGAAAGTACTTTAAACAATTTTAAATAATTATTTTTTTTGGGAATGGTGCAGTGAATAAACTTTTTTTTTTTTCTTTATTTTCTTAAATCTTATAGATTTTTGTGTTTTAAGTAGATGCACAAAGAACAGTTGGATAACTTCAAATGTCCAGTTTTAGGTAAACATCTCAAAGTCTGCTGGCTACCCAAAGCTTATCCTTGAATATTCTGATAAGCTCTTTGTGTTTTCTAAGCATCGTGCTTTTTTAATTTTATTTTATTTTATTTTATTTTATTTTATTTTATTTTATTTTATTTTATTTTATTTTATTTTATTTTATTTTTTCTGATTAAGCCACAGTCACCCTTCCAGTAAGTCCTAATCATCCACCACTTTAAATTCTGAAAACATACCCTATTGAAGTCAGTGGGAATCATTCTCTAGCATGTAAACAGAAACATTCTCTAGCATCTAAACAGTAAAGACAAACACCTAGCTCGGACTATAGTCATTTTCCTTTTAAAGTGACACAAACTTTTACATTTCTCTTTTTTGTTTTCATACCTAAGCTTATGAAAAATCCCTTCATAGGATGACTTTTGAGTAGGACATTGTTATCTAAATTATTGTTGTTTCCTTATCAAATATTCTTATTATTTTCTTATGAAACTTCTAACACCAAGCACTATGACCTTCTCTAGACCCTGATGCCTTTACATGTCTTGAAACAATGTTTGAGGATGACAGTTTTGACTCCAGCTCCTTATATTCAGGATGTAAATTCAAATGCAAGAACTGTAACACAAAGTCGTATTGCTGCTATAGCCTTAACAGACTTTTAACAGGCAGCAAGAGCACACAATTAAATATTTGAAGTGGAGGATCCTGCAAACTCAGTTAATCCATCCTTTATAGGAGGAAAATTAAAGCTATGTTTCCAGTGAGTTCAGGCAAGGTTTCTGGAAATATGTTCTTATAAACAAAATTACAAGGATTCTTCCCACCTGCTTCTTCTTTTACTCCTAATTAAACCTTAAGGTCAATTATTCGAAAATCTGAGGAAACTTCTGAGTCAGAGGTTGATTGGATTCCAGAAAGAGAAGAAATCCAAATGGGAAAAGAGAACAGATGAGACAAACCTGGTAGTGTTGATAAATAGGTTGGCTTTTCTAAATGTAGTCTGTCGTATTAGGTCAGGGAAATTTTGATGCAATAGGAACAGAAACCGTTGGTCATAATATAACCTGACATTTATTTTAAATTGATGGAAAGTTTCACAATAAACACATTTTGTCCACATTTTATCCACAATGAAAGAATGCTAAATCCAATTTGTCTTCCTGTTGAGAAAAGGGTCCTTCTCCCTGCTTTGCTATATTTTTTTAAAGAGCTGTTCCATTCAAACTTTTGATACCTTTATTGTTAAAATTCTGGATGAAATGATTTGATCATCTATCATTGTAAAATGGGATAGTGCAGAAAAAAAATATGGGTTTCAAGGGAAGGAACTTACTGAACTACATCTTAATGAACATGTGGAATAAAAATTTAAGAATGTCCCTCTTTAGTATGAATAGTAGACATTGGGTTTGAAGTGTTGCAGTCATCTCATATTCTTGTTCACACTTAAATGACACTCATAGATTTAGGCGGAAGATGCAGACATATATTTGACAGAACTTGTTCAGTAAGCATTATAGACATTACTAGACTTGCTATGTCTATATTTGTAAACAAAGTGGGACCAGGGCCTTGGATAAACCTCGTCAAAAGCTGTTCATTCATGCTGCTTGCTTGACAGTCTCTTAGGTCTGGTATTGACCTGATCTCACCAGCATCTCCCCAACAATGCAAGTCTGTGGGATAGCACGGACCAAAAACCTGTTCTCTGTCAACTGTCTGCATGGATCTACAGTGTCAGGATGGGGGGAGGGTGGAAGGGGAGAGGGACAGGCTGAAAAGAGTTCAGCTGCATGCCCTCAGCAGTACAAATCATTACAACATATTTTACAGCTGTTGTGCCAGCAGGGCCGTAGAGTAGGCCATGACCCATTTTAACAGATGCAGCCTTTAAAGGCATTGTGGCCTTGGAGGGTCCTTTGTAGTACCTGGAACTAGGCATTGAGATGCAAAATATATGGAGAAGGAAAGTAAACCAGTAGGGTTGGGGGGGGGGGGGGGCGTGTATTAGTGATGCACTGGCATGGCACTGTAGTTCATTAGTGGTCTTGTACTCTCTTGTGGAGGCTAGCGATGAGTGAAGGCTAGCACAAGAGTGGGGAGAAAATATAAAATATCTGAAAAAAAAAAAAAAAAGAAAAAAAAGCTGGAAATAGCAAAGAGGCCTTTTAAACAGCATCAACAGGCCCTTCTGTTCAACTGCAGAAGAGCATGAGAGCTTGGTGAGGAACAAAGAATATATATCTTCCGTATTCTTCCCCCAGACCCAGTTCATAGTTGGCAGAATTCAGTGAAGCCATTAGGTCTATTCTCAGTTGTACTGGCTGAAATTTTGAGGCCATATTTAGGTCATTTAATGTAGGTGCCCAGCTGAGGCAGTAGGACTGTTCTTCTCCATTGGGTTTACAGGAAGACAAGAGAAGGTACCTTGTCTGAACTGCTTCTTTATACTTGTATTTACAGCAGCAGTAGTGCCCGAGTTAGACACTTGTTTAGGTGGGATAATTTTTTTAGGTGCCTTCTTTTAGGTATTTGGTCTCTCTTCAAGATCAACGGAGAGACCAGACAGACATTTATGTTATTCTAGGACAGCTATCTCTAGGACAGGTGGGATGACTGTACGTGTCTCTGTTTGCTTTGGGTACAGTAGGAACCTAGATCATTAACAGACTAAATGTCTGGTTTTCATACAGCTGCATTTGAATGACATACCCACCTTGTTCTTAATGAAAATGTGAGGTCTCATGAAAATGTAAGGCACCTCAAAAAATATCAAATAGGCAGAATGCTTTTGTCTGCTGTCAGACCTGACTCTGTCTCCTGGAGTTAATGGCAAAGGATACCATCAACTTCAGTGGGAAAAAGTCACCCACAGACAGCGGTCTGGTTTTGCCCTAAGCCCTATGCTTAGGCAAAATGAAATCTCAGCTACATCTTTTAACAGCAGTGGATTTAACAGGATCTGGTGTGTTGCAAAAGCTAAGCAGAAGCAGGGATCTAATACTGTTGTAGGAACTATAGTATCCTTAGTGCTTTTCATATGATAGATAATTTCTGGATTTGGGGCAGTAAACTTGAAATGGACTAGCAGTATTTTTGATTTTTGTCAGATTATTTGTGGTAGTTCATGTAAACACCACGTGGGTAGGTGTCTAGTCAATGGTCCAGGATCTGATTTCTTTTAGAGTTAGAGTCAGACTTTTCTAAAAATATGTTCTTTTTTTTTTATTATTTTTATTTCTTTTTTTTTCTGATGTACACTTACCAACAGAGGTGCTAAACTCTGGAGTGACCCTGTTGGCTTAGTCCTGAGCACTGCTTGATGGGGAGAAGAGAAATGTTGCTGACACGCTCTGTAGTATAACACAAAAAGAGCACACCAAATCCAGAACAGGTAGTGGGAGCATAGAAAATATTAAGTGAGGCAGAGTAATATTCCAGAAATTGGAAATCCCATCAGATGAAGTCAGTGAAATGGAACGTATGTCATGAGACATAAAATGTCTGCTGAAAATAAATAGGGTTTAAGAAAGTTATTGAAGACACTGAACCAAAATATTTCTGTCTCAGAATCAGGAAGTCTGAGAGAATTGTCGGGTGTATTGAAGCCTCAGGAAACTTAATAAGCTTTTAAGAGGAGGAACAAGTTTTATGGGTATGGTAGGTGGCTTTTTAACATCTGTTTTTGCCAGTGATAATTCAGCTGAAATGATGCCTGAGATGTACATTTTTAAGGATTAAGAGTGAGATCAGTGAGGTTTAAAAGAAAAAGGATGGAATAAATTAACAAACTCAAGAGAAAATAAGTGTTATACACCTAGAAATTTTGGCAAGACTGAATAATGCATTTTCTGAGCTGTAGACAATAACATTACAAGCTGAATAATAACAGCTGCTACACTATGAAATGAGATTGTAGCAAATAAATATATTTTTTTAAGACCTAGAGGATTTTTTAAGAGACAAAACATGTTTCTTAATTAAGTAAAGAAACAAAAAGAAAGAGGTTGAAAAAAATATTTTAAATGTTTCTGCAATACAGCCATATATTTTTTAAATTATCATTTGCACTTCTTAACCACCAGTGTATAAACAGCCTGTCCTTTATTGAATTTGTAACTGTTATGTTTTTTATTATTATTATGATTATTTTTTCCTTTCTCATTCTTTGCAATATGTCTGTAGTAACAACAGTGCAGGAGAAAACTGAAAATCTAAATGGGCAGAGCATTTCATTAAAGAGATTATATCTGTGTCTGGGCACATCTCGGAAATCTGGATTAAGCTTCAGCAAATGAGAGTAGAAACAAGCTTTAATTTAGTTCCAAGAGTAATAAAAATGTTCTGGATGGAAATGCGTATCATTTACCAGCACAGCCGCCTTATTACTCACATCGTCTGTATATTGCATTACTCCCCAGGGAATGCATTCCTTCACATTTTTCTCCATCAAAGCCAGATCGTTACTATGCCACGTAAGCTGAGGCAGTACTTGAACTGAAAGAGCTGATGGCTCGTGGTTATATAAACCCTGCTCACAAGTTCAGAAGCAATGGGGTTACTGATCTTTTCAGTTCTGTCTGTTAGCAACAGGAATTTTAATGGCAAACTTCTGACTTGCAGCATGTTTTGTGATGGTGACTAGCTGTGGTGTCCTCAGCCATGAAGCTGAGCTCTGCATCTTTTTGCGTTGACACCTCCTAGCCCAGGCTAGGAGCACTCAAGCTTTGTTTGCAAGCCAGTGTGCAGAGAATCTCAGATGCATGGCAAACAGGCAGGTGGGGGGAGTCTCCCCAAAGCTGCAGCATGCACTTAAAAGCACATTGCAGGGGATCCTCTGGCAAATGCTCTACTGTTGCCTTCTGTGGGACTACTGGAGCATATTCCCTGGCTCATTCTTCTCCTTATCTCTTTCTTTTCTTCTTTTCCCTTTAGATGGTGCTTGCCCATGTTACAACCTCTCTATTTAACAACCCTTAGCCCAGCACACTACACTTAGACCCCGTCTTTTCTTCTTCACCAGCCATGCTGGGACAATCTTCAGTGTTTTCTCTCATTAATGAAATAAGACAGTCAGAATCTTGGCAAAAGATGGACAAAGCCCCAAAACTGATTAAAGGGGACCCCATGCCCACAGCTGCTTTTTTTCTTGAATCTTGCTGTGGACTATGTAAAGCAGTTGGCAAGGATTCCTGACAAACAGGATGAAGAGGGAAAATAGGTATGAAAACACATTTTAGTAAAGAAATATTGAAAGCTTGGAAAAACTTTATAAATAATAATAAAAAGAAAACAAATTTGTTTTTCTTTTTTCCTGTCTCTCCACTTTAAAACCTTTTGATGAAAGGCAATGAATATCATGGTCTGACACATATCCAAGAGCAGAGTTACTCCATGATTCTGTAACATTCTTCCATTTTTGCATGGCATTGGATCATCCTGGACCGTAGGAGCTTCCTAGGAGACTCAAATGAGAATTTATTGGGCCAAAAACATTAGCTCAAAATACATGTTTTTAAAGCTAAAAGTAAACAGCACCTTTTTCCCAGCTGCTTCACTGGTTCTGGTACCTGGCAACTGGTCTTGGTCCAGAAAATCTGAACTCAGTTCATCTCAGCAGAAAATGGACAACAGATATCCCTATTTTAGGCTGAAAGAAAAAAAAAAAAAAATCACAGCAAAAAACTGCTTTGAGAATGGTTTGACAGTAGTCAATAAGCAACAACTAACACAAAGCATCTGGACAAAAAATGAGCTGCATAATACAGTGACAATGAAGTGTTATTTGCCTTTGTTTTCCTTTATTGTTTATTAGAGCTAGTAATCTTCTTAGTTTCTCCCAGTATTTTACTTTACCTTTTGATCTTAAAAACCAAGTATTTCATTATGAATCACGAACCCTTCAACTGCACAGAATAGTTCTGTTTTCTGGAGAAGCTCTTCAGACTGGATTAAAAAATGGCACAAGTGTCCTGGAAATTCTCATCAGATATCATATGTGCCTCTACTAAACCAATTACCACATACTTTATAATAAGTATTTTCTGGCACTGGGTAAGCAACAGCAAATTACAATGTATGCTGTTCCACAGTTGTCTTTCATCCACCAAGTGCAGCCTTCTCACACTTAATGTGCAGTTCCTAACACCAAGACAGTAAGAAAGATTTATTTATTTATTTACTTAAATGCTGAGATCTGATCTTCTCCTAAGGAAGTCAAACAAACATTACATGAGCAGATTCAGTATAGACCAATGACAGTAATGCTGTGGTATATCCATAGCAAATGCAGGTACAGAATCATATTGCAGAGGTGTTTCCACATACTCCTAAGCAGAAACTACCTAGTATCTCAGACAAACTGATAGAACTAGCGTGGAAAAGGTGGTATTGCACTATCAGACACCTCTGATCTGGCTGTATATAGACAGGTACATATGTATAGCTGTTCCTTCTTAGAATTGGCTTCCTGAATCCTCCTTAGAATTGGCACTGTCAGATTAGGTACAAATAGGATTAAACACAAAAAGAAGTTATGACAGAAGAAGTGGCAGGGTGAAAAGATGTTTGACTGAATAAGAAAAGTAACCCAGAGGACTGTATAGCATCTGCCTCAAGCTTTCTTGTCCATAGATTTCATAAACATTGTGAAATGCTCGGTGGTCTGTTAAGAACAAAATGTTCATAAAGACAAAAGACCTTTGTTAAAATCCACTTTAAAAACAAACAAACAAAAATAAAACAAAACAAAACGCCACCATAGAATTACTTTATTTATTTATTTAGTGGTAAAAGCCATATCAGATTGCAATAAAAAGAAAATACGTTAAAGTGTAAAATTCATACTTATCTTCTGGTTTCAGAGCTTTAAGACTGATCTTGAGTCATGATATAAGTCTTCTTTTCTTGTGACAATATCAAAAAATGCCTTAAGAAAAAATGTTGCAACTCTTAGATAATACCCCAAAGAACTTAGATATTATAATTGTGACTGACACTTCCCAGACACCATCAAGTATTGTACATTTATATTAAGATCAAGAAAGATGGCAATACTTGAAAATTATGATGCTCATTTCAAGTCCTACTTTTAGGGATCCCACAAAGAAATATGATAAGGAATGGATGAGGTGAGCTGTTGCCAGGGAAGTGATGACATCCCTGTCCCTGGGGATATTCAAGGAAAGGTTGGACGTGGTGCTTAGGGACATGGTTTAGTGGGTGACATTGGTGGTAGGGTGATGGTTGGACCAGATGATCTTGAAGGTCTTTTCCAGCCTTAATGATTCTGTGATTCTTCTATGAAAACTCCTAATAATGTAGTGTAATCTGGAAAGTGGCATTAGATTGCCTTTCCCTAATAGAGCTGTCAGAAAATCTATTTGACAAATAAGTATTTTTTATTATTTTTTCCCTTTGGTCAGAAAATATGTTTCCTGACACTGGTTCTTTCCACAGCAATGTATGATTCAAGAAAAATTTGTTACAAAAGCCTTTTTTTTTTTTTGTTCTGTTTTCTTTTGTTTTTGTTGTTGTTGTTGTTGCTGTTGAGAGAAGCCGAGAAACACACCCAATTTCCTAGTGGTCAGGGCACTCATTGCAATGGAAGCTTCATGCTAGTACCAGACTAAACTGATACTTCATATTGAGTTTATCAAATGAGAAGTGACTGCCTCAGCTCTCCAGAAAGTGACTATTTGGGTACGTAGTGTTTTGTCCTATTGTTCCTTGGCATAAGGAGAAAATCTATGAAGTCTCAAGATCATTATGAAATGTCAAGAAACTCAGTTCCATTCATTTCCATTTCTGAGCTTGCAAATTGCAAAATTAAAAAAAGTAAGTTGATCACTGAACTGGCAGCATTTTCAATCTGCCATTTTCATGGAAACAGGAAAAGTCAACAGCCAGTATTTTGCCATTAAGGGCATAATATATATATATATAAAGTTTAAGATGGTTTGGGATATTTTTATAGTTTCTGAAGACAAAACAGAGCATCATCTGGCAAGCCCAATACCTCAACAGGTCTCTGGATTCTGAGAGAGTATTTGGTAGATGAATCTTTATTATGAAAACTTTCATAAAACACAGGTTTGAAATGGTGCTTAACTACAGCATACTTATATTTTGAAAAACTGACCCAGAGACAAGTGTGCTATGGACAAGAAGCAGCCTCGCAGTACCCTTAAGCAAAAATACTCATTCAGATATTGTTGTTGCTTTTGTATAATTGCTGCCTTTCTTTTGTAAATCAGTGAAATCATGGTTCTTGTCACTGAGCTTGTACAGCATGTGGGAGAAACTGTGTGTGTATGAGAAGTGCAGCAGGGTATTGATATTGAAATAGTAAATATTCCTCATAGCTTAATGCTATAGTGCCAGTTTGGATGGCAAGATTGTGCAAAGGACAGATTTTAAAGGGTTTCCAGTACTTTAGGTTGAAATTTGTTGGTCCTATGTATCTAATATCAGCTAATCCTCTACGTTCCTTCCATGGTCTGTGGAAAGAAACTCCATAGCCACATGGCACTGAATTCATTTAAATATAGTACCCCATATGATTAATGGTATGAATCACTTCCTATAACTGCCTGTCCCTCTACACTCACTAGAGATGTTACACACATAACTGATTACAATGGGTGATTAATTTATGAATAACAAAAGTTAGAAGAAGTGAAAGTCCTCTCCATTTAGCACTGTAAATAACCATCTAGTACTTATTGTGTAACTCACAATTGTGGTATCTAAGTCTCTGTGATAAGCAATAATATACAAAGCAAAATCCCCATTCACAGTTCCTAACCTGGTTCTGAGAAGGTCACAGATAGAAAATCCATTCTCTTGGTTCATCATGACTCTTCAGTTTTGCATCCTATCATTTATAGACAAAGGAATCTGCCATTTCAACTTTCTAACAGAGCTTTGACATATGGAGAGAAATTCTGTAAATGTGTGGAAGTGTAGACTACCGGAAATGTTGTGGAAATATTAAGATCCTTGTGGCTATAAATTCTGAGTGATGCCAGCTGGGAACTGTAATTTAAGAATCAACCTACAATAAAAGTTTAACTTAAACCAAACAGCACACACACGCATATATATATATACATATGTATAATTTTATGTGTTCTTTGCAGTACGAATTTTGCATTCATTGATTGTACCATACTGTTGTTCTCAAACAAGTAAAATACCAAGATTACCTGCAGGGTCAATAAATCTTAAGTAGTGCAATGCTTGCATCTTTAATTTCTAGTAACCCAGACCTGGAACATCCACTTGCAACATGTAAACATTATTCAATCTTAAGCATCTTCAGTCGTATTCAGAAGTGAAAGAAAATGGGCTTACTCTTTTTTAAACAACAACAACAACAAACAAACAAACAAAAACAACAAAGAAACAAAAAAATTGCTGCAATACATGGACCAAGAAGCAAAGAGGATATCTCTTTTGTGAGAACTAATTCCCCTTATTTATACTTCTAGCAATCTCAGTCTGCAAAATGATTGTCTATTCTTTCCTTGAAAATTTTTAGTACAAATATCCACTGCAGTCTTTTGAATACCACTCAGCACCGAAAGGCCAGAGTCTAAAATACAGACCTATTCCTGTGAATACAAGATGCAAAATCTCATTGAAGGCAATGGACTTTTCTACTGGGACAGTTCCTGATCATGTTCCATGGTCTATGATGGAGCTCAGATTTTTTTCTCACTCCTTGTGATAAAGTGTCTCCTCTTGACTCATACAGAAAAATCTCATTACTAGTAATTTTTCTCTGGCTCAAATGAGATAAACTGACTGTTAATAAGAAGCACCTTATTCTTTGAAAGAACTTTACTGAGTATTTCTGGTTATCTTTTTCTATTAAGAAGCAACCATTATTAAAATTCTAAAGGATTTAAAAGCAAGGAAAAAAAGGAGGCTGGGTGGCACCTCCTTGGTTTTCTACATATTTTCCTACTTTCAATTTTCCTATCTGTTGTAATTCCCTTCCCTTCCCTTCCCTTCCCTTCCCTTCCCTTCCCTTCCCTTCCCTTCCCTTCCCTTCCCTTCCCTTCCCTTCCCTTCCCTTCCCTTCCCTTCCCTTCCCTTCCCTTCCCTTCCCCTCCCTTCCCTTCCCCTCCCTTCCCTTTCCTTCTTTTCCCCTCTTTTTGCTTTGACAAGTATTTGCAGGATAAGTGAACTTTTGCCTGACAGTTTTAGGGGCTTTTTGTTTGAAAACTTTAGTGACAAATGAGAGTTAACAAATCAGAGCAGAGCCCTACAGGCTGTACACAGTACTCACACAACAAGCAATAGTGCTTTTGTGAGAGGAAATGCACCTTTTATCTTAAAGGTCATAGGAGGTACTGTGTCAAATAAATCACGAACTTTTGTGGATGTTTGGTTACTACATGCATTCTCCTTGAGATGCAAAACTCCAGACAGAGATCCTGCTTCTCTACATACCCCGTGTACTGGTATCTTGCTGCGTGCATGAGGGATTCACAGTGCTGGGGCCCAACTGCAAGTTAAAATTGGATGGTTTAAAATCAATTCCTCCTTGACATGCCTTTCAAGTCTGAACAGATTGGAAACCCTCAGGGTTCTGAATTTGACCTTCTCTGGAAGAAGTTTATGAGATTAACTCTCAAAGCACAGCTGGTCTCTGTCTCCTGTTATGCTACATGTTAATGATGCCATCAAACTCTATTTGGAAAAACAGAACATTCTGCAAGCCTGAACTCAAATCTGACTGAGTAAAACTTCCTCCAAATTTTTGTGTTTCCCTTCTCTTTATTCATCGTCCTTCATGGAAACTAACACCAGAAAGAACCCCATGTGTTAATATAAACATATATTATTTTGCATGTGGGGGAAAATTTATACTCATTACAGGAATTCTGGGGACACTTCAGATAGTTTTTCTTATGTACAGTGAGTCTCTCAAAGTCATGGTAAAGGAAAGAACCACATTTTCCCAAAAAATTTGTACAGAGAAATTTTCTTTGAAGAGAGCCGATTCATAACACTGACAGTAGTTGCTGAATAATTGTTAGGAAATAGGATTCAGCAACTAATCTAAGGGTATGAGAAGTAGAAGCTCCCTTTGAGCTTACAGCCTGTTATTAACCGCCAAGATCAATCCATGGGATTTTCTTTTAAATTGGATTTATTCAAATGTCCACTATATAAACAGCACAGGAAGAATGAAGACTCAAACTTTATTACTTATATCACAGTTACTGTTTTGCTTTTATAGAGGGAATATGTCTGTCAGACCCAGAATAAGAACTAAATTTGATTTCATTTGAGTACTATAATTGGCCAAAGTCTGGACCAGAATGGGGTGAATCTGAACCCACTATTTGTCTAGATTTCTGCCTTTCAGGCATGACCCAAGAAAAAAGGATCTTCCTTCCTGGATGCTCTCCAGTGTCCTCTATCATCTTGTTATCTGACTTGGGATGAAGCCTTCCCCCAGTTGTGCTCCTATAATGGCAGTAGCTGATTAGAGCAAGAAAGTAGACATATTAAAATTACCTGTCATATATTCCACTGTTATACCTAAGAAACTAAGTTGTTCTGCCTCATTAGCCTACTACCTACTTAATTTATATCTGAATATGAGCTTACCTGATACCAAGGATCATCCCTGAAAAGACCTGGGATATGAGAGTTCTCTGGTCAGCAGTTTTTATCCTGTAGATATCAGACTTTATTGAGGGGTGGCATCTTGTCCGCCTCCATAGGGAAAAAAAAAAATGTCAGCAGGGGAATAAATAAGGAGTAAAGTTTGGACACAAGCTTGCAAAAAAAAAAATTTGTAGAACATCTAGGACTTTTAAAAATATTTCACAGTAGAGAAAAAGAGTCCCACTCTGGATTTTGAACCCAGGTAGGTCTTAATACTGGACGAAGACCTGCCTAGCAATACTTTAAAAACTGTTTTTCCCTTCGTTTAATGTAAAATATAATGACTTAATGGTTCTGGTGGAAGCATCATACATCTGGTGTTACTCTGTTTCTTGCACAATCTGTCTAAGTCTCACAAAGACTAAAGGGTCCAGATACACTTTATTGGAATTTCTGAAACTAAAATAGGATAAGTTCTGATGTGAAGTTGAAACTATACTGGAGAACATGACTAATTAATACTACTAACTTATAAAGTCAGTGAAGTAGAGCATTTGCTTCAACAATAACCCAATCAAACCTCAAGTGCAAGTTTGTATTGCTCAAACTCCTGGAAAATTGAGGGCCTCCTATTTAAATTTACTAGCCAGTTTTAGCCACCCTTTGCAAAGGTTTTGCTGAACTGAAAAAAGGTAAGTTCCTAGTAGTTCTGCATGAGCTGTTTTTTTATTAAATGATCACCTTAACTTTGTCTGACTGTAGCTTTTTTTTTTTTTTTTTTTTTTTTTTTTCCAGTGAAAAGGGAAATATGAATGACACAGTGATAATCTCTGCAATTACAGGAATAACATTTCACTTTCTTGGTAAAAATAGAAATAAAAGATGAATCTTTGGGAACAGAGAAGAAAAAAACCCTGGATACTTCTAGAGAAACCCACATAGCCATTGAAAGTCATGGGCCAGAAACCTTCTGATAAATGTTCTTTATAATGTTCTTATAATTTGGGACATGTGACAGAGTAAATGAATGACTGCACTGGAGAAAGAGGACAATCAGCAAGGATGTGAAATTACACTTGGCACAATCTCATTTGCCTCAAAATTCACTAGAAAATCAGTCTTTCATTTCAGCATAAGCCCAAACCCAGGACCTTTTTAGTGTGTGTGTTTTTTTTTTTTTTTTTTTTTTCTTTTTAAACAATCTTTAGGTTTTGTGGCTCATTGCTAGAAATGTGGGTAAAAAGGAACTTTGAAACATGGTACACAGCTACATTTCAAAAACCTACATCAAGCTCTGAATTGTTCGGTTTCCTGGGGCAGGGGAGAGGAGAAGAGAAGAATAATTAAGGTGAATATTTTGTTCCTTGTATTTATTCTCTGCAGTAATAAAAAAATCTGGATCAAAGAAGTTCTTTGTTAACAACCTCCATGCTGAGCCTCAACTAAAGACAGATTCAAATGTTGTCCTTTTGATCTTTTTCCATGTTGTTCTTGAAACCACTCCCTTGGTGCTCTGCATACCTTCCATCATATGAGTTTAGATAGTAATAGACTTTCTCCACTTTCAAACCGGGGCTGGTCAATCCCTTTAGGGGCAAAAATTAGTATCAACATCTTTGAAGGGAGGGTTTGAATGTTGACTAACCTTCTCCATTCTTGCCTTTGTAAAACCATCCCTCTGGAGAAACAACAAACAGCAGCTTTTAACTATACGATACAAACTACTGAAGCTAGGTCAGTGGCCTGCCCAAGCATCTGTTTTCAACGTTTTTGTGGAATATCTGTAGCCTTTCTTTATCCTCATCTACAGTTTTGTGAGCTGGCTACTCAAAGAGAATTAAATAACATCAGTGATCAGGGTCTTTCTCCATTTTCTGAACTTTATTTAAGGTAAGTATAACTGTTTGTGGAACATTATATTATATATATATATAAAACAAAAACAAACCAAAATCAGTGTTATGTGAGCAATTTTATTGAGAAAAGTCTTTCATGTTTACTGCAGTTATAATTAGAGCTTCAGCAGACATTTTTGTATATCCAATTGCAATCAAGGAAAAAGTAGAAACAATGAGAAGTTACTGAGGGAAATATACAAGCAAGGGGTTTGTTCCCTATGCAGGATATCTAAAAAATTTACCACAACAATGTGGCAGCTTGATGTTACTGACAAAACCTCAGAGTGTAGCCTTGCAAAAGACATGCAGTAAATACCTTCCCCCTTTTTGCTATTTCCCAGTAAAAAGGACTTCATTGCTACAGAAAAAGAATTAATGATAAAAGATGTTTATTGAGTAGGTGGTAGAGCAGCGAGGCATCATAACATAAACCTGTCTTCAAACAATATAGCTTCTGACAGAATATTTGAGACCAGTCATCTCATTTGAGAGCCAGGCTCTCTCAAACAGGTAGCTTTCTGAAAGAAACCGAGGTGCCTCAACTGTGAAATCAGGCTATCAGAGTCTGCTTTGCAGCAAGGTTTTCATCTCTTCCATTAATGAAATCACATCCACGGTGTTCAATGGCTGGATACATTGTCCTTGATGTGAGTGACTGAGTGAATTACAACATATGTAAGAATGAGGCCCCGGAATGCATATATATACATATGTACATACATACATGTATGCACATATATATATTTGTTTTAAACACTTCCATGAGGAAGTGCACTTACCAGATATATATGTGCCACCCAGTAAACATATGGAACCACTGCTTTCAGATATCACTGGCAATATTTGTCAAACCACAACTGGTAATCAAGCCACAGCCAACTGAAGATCTGCTTTTAATTAACCTCAGTGCAAGACAAGAATGGAAGAGCATTTATCTTTTCCTGTTGTATGAAGATGCACTGATTCAGCAATAATTGAACCCTAAACACTTCATAAACTTCTTTGGGGAGGAACTGCAAGAAACGCCAGCAAAGTCATCTGTGAGTCATTAAGAAGAGAGAGGCCTCTGTTGAGTCCAGTATTCCCTGTTCCAGATTACAAAGGGAAGCCAGTGATAGTGGCTGGCCATCTTGAGCATTGTATTTGGCATGAACAGGCCATATTGTGAGTTTTCCAAAGGTAGTTGTTACAAGACAATACCACAGTCTTTTCTGATGTGGTCTAAGATTTCTTAATCAAAGACACTCTCTTCTAACAGCTTTTTCAGTCACTAGAGTATAACTGTTTTTAAAATACTTACATTAGAAAAGAAGGACTGCATTTATGTTCCTGCTTTGTGACTACCAGAGCCCTCAAGTACTTTATTATAGCACATTGCCAGTTTTGTTGTAGCTAAGGTAGAGAATTCCCTGTTTGCAAGCTTTGTTTTTCTATAAGACATAAACTTTTACATATCTTGCCTAAAATTGTACAAGCCTGCTCATGATGCAGGATCGGTTTTGTGGTCCAGACTCAAATTCAGTGAACAAGACGTTCATGAGACATGACTTTCTGAATAAAATATAATTTCTTAGAGGAAATCTGCTTCTTTGCTTATGTGTGTACAGATGTGGAACTCTGTATGGAAATTCATAAAGCCTGGTTTTACCCTTGTCTTAGGTACTCTTGGTGTAAACTCACCATTTCCATGGGGAACAAGGCTGAGAAAGAATATTTATTTATTTATTTATTTATTTATTTATTTATTTATTTATTTTTAAGGAAAAAGAGAAAAATATTAGTCTCTGAAAAGAGGTTTATTTGGCTATCAGGCACCAGATGGATTAAAGTGAGCATTAGCAGGCAGAATATCCCAGTGAGTATTTGCCCATGAGCTGGGGGTTATGTGAACTTAATTGCTCGAGGAAACATACTTTGGTTGCTGGTTTCATGTCACACCCAAGCAATGTAAATCTGAGCCTTGCTTTTGGCTGAAATATGAGAAATGTCTGCAGGCGTTTTACTAAAATCCAGCTCTGCTAAGGCAGTGTGTATAGAAGAAATTTAATCAGAGTCTACTGGCTAACCAGAAAAGAAAGTGCAGCATGTGAATGCTGGCTGGGAAGTGACGGGGGAATATCAGACAGCAACTCTGGGACAGAAGGAGACACCACAGATGGAGGGTAATAAAAGGAATAAGAAGTTAAGAAGTAGTTAAAGGGCAAAAGGGGGTGGGAGTTTAGGAGAGCAGAAGGAGGAAGGAAGCTGGGGAGGTAGGGGGATGTTGGACATGGCAGGGACCAAAGATCACTTTGTTCTTCCTTCCCAGATGTGTTCTGGGTCATGGTGCCTGGTCATGGGTCAACAGGGCCCTCATCCTGTCTTCAGTTTAGTCAGAAATTGGGGATAGGGAAGAAGCAGAGACAAAGATCATATGGATTTAATACTTAGAAATGAAAGCCGTTTAAGAGTAAGGCATGGATGACCCCAAGTGTGCTGATGGACTGGTCTGCATATCAGGAACCGAGGAAGGCCTTAGAGGTGGATGGATCAGATAAGCCAAGCATGGAAGAAAATCGAAAAAGATGCAGGATTTCATTTCAGTGATATCCTAGAGGTGCTTGAATGACCGATCTGTCAAGGAAACCTGCAGTTATATTTAACATCTTCCACAGCAGATGATATGCAAAAAAACAAGCCCTTGTTATGTGCTCCCTGACTTCCAGAGCTGAATGCTTAAAAGGGGGGCAGGGAGGGAGGGACTGGACTAAATTTAAAACATGGAAAAAAAAAAAAAAAGGTGAATTACAGGAACTTGGTTGAAGGGAAAGAAAGGCAAAGAAGAAAAGAGACCGTTGGTCTGTGTTCTCACTACCATGTTTATTTTTTAGTTTGTGAATGTTAGGACAGATCTTGCAGATTTTCTGGTTTTGCACCAAAGTAGAGGTTATCTGATAGCACTGGCAGATGAGATGTGTCTGCTCTTGGTCAGAAACTCCAGTCAGGCTGCCATGTCTAAAAGTCTCAGATATGTCCCTAAGCACCTGCATAGTGCTATATACCCAAATGGATCTGGGAAACTCTGTACCTGCTTTGTATCTGCTTCATAGGTGAGCAACTGGGCTGAGTTCTGGTGTCGCGAAATCACTAAATTTACTATGAACGTATGAATATTATAAAATGTGTATGGTAAAGAGATCCAGCACTTCCTGGGTGCACCATATAGCACAATCACCTGTGCTTCAGTACAGGAAATCCTGTACAGAAGTATGGCAGCCCCTGTGTACCAATTCTCTTCCAAGTATTTTAATTTGTTATAGCTATTATTTACTATGTTTGTGATTTATCATAGAAACCTTGTCAGAAACTCCAAAATTTAGTAACTTCTTAATCATCTTACCCTCTTGTCATGATAAAAGATGTACTGGAAAATGTAGAAGCAGTTAAGACTCCCACTAGCAACCATGTGGCTTACAAAGAGAAACTTCAGATTAGCACCCAGACCTGTGAAGAAAAGGGGAATTAGCATGAAAGAAGGCACTTCCACTATGCAAGAAACACGTCATTTTCTTCCAGTGAGAACAAGAGTTTTCCCTTTAGCTTACTGAACACTCTGGGGTTGGAAGAGTGCTGGCCAGACCATGACCATAGACATCCATACTTTCTTTATAATGATGTGCAAGGTGGAAGTTTTATTATTATGGTTCTTGAAGTTTTTGGGATCAAGCAAACTTTTTACCTTGCAAACTCCTTAATACTGTTAACACTTTATACCAGGCATTTTGTACGACCTTTCAGCAATTACCATGACCATATACATATAAAAAATGGCAGTAAGACCTCCTCACAACCCTGGAATTCATAGCCAATGATGAATTTACAAAAGCCCTTCTTCTCCACACTTGTGGGAACTTTTTTCCCCCTCTCCCTAAGACTCATCTGGGGCTGGCAAGCCAACACCCTCTCATCTTGCTGTCACAGTGGCACCAATGCTAGCCATCAGTGAAGGCAACCCACAGTTCAGGGAGGAGATGGGAGAGTTGGCTGTGAGTTCTGCACTGCAGCCCCAAATGGTGTAAGGCTCCATTCAAATTGGAGAAAGCTCTTTGGTAATGCTGAAAAACTCAGGTTGTCCACAGCACTATTCTGGAGAAACTGCACTCTGCGCTGTGGATTGTCACAGTTTTAGTACAAGCAGCCATCTTCAAAACTTACACAGCAGGCTTGGCTGTGAGCATGCCTGTATCTGCGAGTTGCCTACTGCAGCAACACACTAATGGCTCTATATGAGGGCTCCTGTCTGCTCTTGTGTCTCTTTACAGACACACATGCCATTTGCTGCAAGCGATTTATGGTCAAGAACAAGATTTTAAAAATTGGAGAAAGTAGAGCTCAAATGGGAAAAATCACACATTTTGAATAGGATTGTTAGAGAGCAAAGGCTCTCTCTGTCAGTACAGCTAATTGCTGACATTGGTCACATCAGTGACAACCACCACACTCTGTGAAGCAAAAGGAGCAATGGTGTTTCAAAGTGTGAAGTGATCCTTGCAAATACGCAGCAAGACACTTGCTGTGGTATGGAAAGCATTGGGACAGACTGAAGAGGAGCCTGTGAGTTCCTCCAGCTTGTTCACTTTTCTGCTTTCAGACATAAGTTTCCTTTACTTTATGCAACTGAAATTGTCTGGAGGACTGCAGAGAGAGACAGGAATCTGGGAGGAGAGATTATTTTTCAACATAGTAACTATGGTATTTCCAGCGTTCCCTTGAATGTTCATCATCTACCAGTTTGAGACTTTCCAGAGCACTAAAACCCTTTACACAAGAGAGATTTTTAGGTGCTATCTAACTATGATTTCCCCTTCTGAAATTTGCTGTCTGTTATCTTACAGTATTTGGTATTACCTTTTTATTTGTAGTACATAGATAATAGAAGCTTAGTCCTGGATTTCAAAGTTAAGACTGTAAGCTGTCCTGCGGCTTCCTACTAAAAAGACATTTGGAAAATAAGACTTATGTGGAAACGTTGAGAGAGCTGAGTTTGTTTAGTCTGGAAACGAGGAGTTGAAAAGGCAAATGATAACAGTTTTCAGGTATGCCAAGACAGCTACAGAGAAGACAGTGACTGATTGGATTCTCAGATCACAGTGAACAGAGCATGCAGAAACTGGCTTTTTTTGCAGCACAGAGATTTAGATCAGTCATTAACTAAACACTGGTATAGTTTCTTAAAGAGATTGTGGAATCCCTTTATTCATCTAATGTATATTCTTTCAAATGCATAGATATCAGTATGGTGTAGGTACACTTGAAGCTGCCCTTGAATATCGGGATGGGCTGAATACCTGACCTCTTCAGTTGCCTTCACATACTTCTATGATGTTGTCCTAAGAAAAGGAATAACAAAATTTTTCTTCTCTTGCCTTATTTTGCAGTCTGACTTCTTTGTAGAGATTAGAGGGGAACTTTTCTAGATACTCTAGAAAGCTAACTGTGCTGGTAACCCAGCAGAGGAGGCAAAGGTGGTGGGAGAGGAGGAAGGAATTCTTCCAAAATCTTCCCCCAGACAAGTGTAGCTAATGAAATTGTGTTACCAGGACTGCCTCTAAGACCTGCCAGTGTTGCAAGAGTCTTGTTTCTAAAGATGTTGCTCTAGCTGTGCTGTTATCTTATAGCCATCAAGAGACTGAGTGCTGAAAGGCTGGAGATTTTGGAGACCATGTAACTCAAAGCAGTCAGGATGGTGATCAGAGTGCCACCTGCCCAGCTGCCTATGGCAAGTGGCAGCACTGAAGCTCACTATGGGCATGCCAAGCAGTAGGTTGTTGTTGACGTGATGGCCCACACTGGTCTCAGCTTCCCCTGCCACCACCATGCACTGAGAGAACTGGGTGTAGACACCCAAATGGTGAAAAGCAAGCTCTTCGGGAGGAGGAAGACCACTCTCTCCCTACTATCCGAGAAAGCTGACCCAAGCTCCCAACAAGAGGTTCTATTGCCGGAGGAAACAAAACCCTCCCCTGTTCCCACTGTGCCATGGGAGTTGCCCCATGCTTTTCACGTGCCACTTTCTGCTCACCAGGCAGAATCCACATTCTCCACTTCCTGAGATCCTACAGAGCCTTTGTGGAACAGTCACATGTTTTCTTTTTGTGAATGTTCTAGATCCCATCTGGGTAGAATTCCTTATGTTTGCCCTGCTAGACAGTACTGTAGACAGTATGTTGGCTGTGCTGTCATAATAATGAGTTACAGGGTGGTATGGGTGACACACACTGTATGATGACAAAATGACTCAAAAACTCAAGCAATTTTGCAATGCAGAAGTCTTGGTATAAGGTTCCTGACACTCTCTTTTCATTGTGCTGATGGAGTTTCTGTATTTACCAATCTTATAAAGTGGAAAATCTAAAATCCTCATGGAAAAGTTTTACTTGTGGTCTATGACCGAGCCATAGAAATAAAGTACTGGAAACATTATGAGAGCATTTTACCCATCAGCTTGGCAAAGATTAGCAATATTTATTTATTTTTTTGCTTAGGCTGGCTCAAGCATTTCAGTGGTAAGCACCAGGACTTCCCAGACATTTATTTATAGTATTTTTCTTTTGCATAAACAAGAGAGTTTCTATTTGTGATTGCCTTCATAGCCTTCTGCAGTTTGTACTGGTTCAGAATTCTCTTAACAAATGACTAAATAAATCACTGTCCAAATTTCTGAACTAGCTTTGCTTCCTACCCTGTTATGAATAAAAAGAGTTTAAAAATTATTTGTGGAAGATGCTCTGTCTTTCTTTTGGAGATTTTTCACCAATGAGAATTGTTCATATAGTATATAGCTTATGTGTTTTTATTTTATTTTATTTTATTTTATTTTATTTTATTTTATTTTATTTTATTTATTTTATATTTTATTTTATTTGTATTTTATTTATTTTATTTTATTTTATTTATTTTTTTTTTTCCTGGTTTTCATTGTTCTTGGTTCAGTGGGATTGAGCCTGGACCTCAACACTGAAGAGCATTTGGCTAACTTCAAAATTCTGAAACTTCATTGAGGGTAAAAAAAAAAAGCTAAGTGCTTCAATTTTAGGGAAGAGTAAAAACTCTTTTTTTAGTTCTTTTCATGTGAAAAAGACTGTCTAGCATTACTGATACATGCCAGAAAAAGCAAATAAACAAAAAATCATATAAAATATTCCTTTTTGTTGAATTTGTACCCAAGACATATTTTAGCTGAGATTTGAACTCACTATGGTATCAGAGGAAGAGCAAAAAGATGAGGTATCAGCCATTTGGCAATCATTTTCTTGAGAAGGGGAATATTATCTTTTCGTTTAAAAGGTAACAATTCGAATTTAAATTTCATTAGCAGCACAACACAACAAAGAAAGTAATTTTTATGAGACATTTATAGACCTGTTTGCTAACTGGATGGTCTTTCCAAATTAGTCTTTACGTATATTATGAATAAACAGCTAAGACATCTAACCATCTATTGTACTCAGAGATTATGTGTGCCATTCTTCAAAGCTCACATACAAAATTATGAGACTTTAAATGTGGACCAAGCTTCAGATTTTCTCTCATCTGTAGAATATGTTTATTCACTGACAGTGTCTTGCTTGCCTGTATTTAGAAGTACGGTTGGAGACTCAGCAGCAAAACATAACCAAGGCCTTCCAAGTAGCCCAAACGCTTGGTTCTACTCAGCTTTTTTCATGGCCTTCTGGATTTATGTCATTACTAAGTGCACCCACGGCAATGAAAATCTCAGCCACTTGGGTTAATGTCACTTCCTCACCAGTACGTACAACAGGGAGGAAAAGAGGATTTGCAGGTAGTGAAATAAGTTTGACAATATTTCTCAGATATGTGAGGAGTAAGAACAGGAGCATGGATCACTAAAGGAGAGTGGAGTGACACCTGGAATATGCTGCCTGCTTCCCTTCACCCTCTTCTCAGATGACAGTACAGCTGAGCCCTTCATAAAGGCTTATGTATCTTAACCGGTCAAGCCACTATGACCACCCCTCGTAAAAGCCTGGTAGGTAACAAACTGTTAGGTATTCAGGCATCTCAGAGGTTCAATCTGATAAGAACTTCTTTCTGCAATGGCATTAGTGAGACTTTGCTCTTTCAACCTTCTATTACTGTGGTTTAATGCTGAAGCTGTCCACTCTTTGTAACAGCTCTGCACAGCTCTCTCCTCAGTGCTTGAATTCTTCCCTCTGCTAACTTTGGGTAGAAACCGGTGTGGACTATACAAGCTCATCAGCATGCTGTGAGCAACTTTAGTGCACTATCAGCTCAGTCATCTACACTGTATTGTGAGGAGCAAATCAGAGGGCTTCCCTCTGTCCCTGAAATTACTCTCTTTTTTGCTTCCTCTAGAACTGCTTTTCGAAAAGTTTTATAAGTGCAACAGTGTTGACGACGTCTTCTCTACTGCCTTGTTTTAAAGTGTCCCTAATTCTTTGTTTAATGGGAAGGTATTCATCTATTGCCATGGTTCATTCTTGATTTAATATCAACTGGCTGATATATATATATATTTAATGTATGAAATGTGTGTGTGTGTTTTTTTCCTGTTAATTATTTTTCTTTAGTACTTGCCTTATTACTGCTAATTCTTTTATTAACTTTTAATGTATTTTTTCTCAACCATCTTACCTTTCTGAAAGTAATGGAGAATGGTTCCTCTTTTGCTTCAGAGGAACCAAAGCTTCATATTTATCTTGAAACAATAAAATGAGACCAATTTTACAAAAAGTAGAACCTATTCTATACAGTCTTAATTATATCCTTATACAGTAAGGACACCCAGTGACATTTTTTTATCTGATTTTTTTTTTCTTTCTTCTGAGCTCCATGTAAGGATATCTTAAAATATTTTTCCTACATTTTTGTCTTTCCTAGTCTTGGGTCACAGGTCTTTAGGATTTTGTTTTTTTGAAAACTGTCCACTTTATTCAGCCTTCTGTATTGCTGCAGCAGAGAGATTACCTGAAGAGGTGCTCAGAGAGGTTGAAGTGTCCCCATCTTTGGAATTATTCACAGAATCATAAAATGGCTGAGGTTGGAAGGGACCTCTGAAGATCATCTAGTCCAACCCCCCTGCCAGTCAGGATCACCTAGTACACGTTGCACAGGATGGCATCCAGGTGGTTTTTGAATATCTCCAGAGAAGGAGACTCCACAACCTGTGCCAGTGCTCTGTCACCTTCACAGTGAAGAAGTGCCCTCTCATATTGAGCCAGAACCTTCTGTGCTTCAGTTTGTGTCTGTTGCCTCTTGTCCTGTTGCTGGGCACAACTCAAAAGAGACCAGCTCCATCCTCTCGACACCCTCCCCTCAGATATTTATATACCTTAATAAGGTCTCCCCTCAGTCTTCTCTTTTCCAGGCTAAACAGGCCCAGTTCTCTCAGCCTGTCCTCATGTGTGCTCCAGTCCTCTGATCATCCTAGTGGCCCTCCTCTGGACTTGCTCCCATAGTTCTATGTCTCTTTTGTACTGGGAAGCCCAGAACTGGACACAATACTCCAGGAGTGTTCTTACCAGGGCTGAGTAGAGGGGGACGATCACCTCTCTTGACCTGCTGGCAACTCTCTTCTGAATGCAGCCCAGGATACCGTTGGCCTTCTTGGCCACAAGAAGCTCTGCAGAGCTCCTCTCCAGCAGGTCAGCCCCCAGCCTATACTGGTGCTTGGGGTTATTCCTCCCTAGGTGCAGGACCCTGCACTTGACCTTGATGAATTTCATGAGGTTTCTCTCGGCCCAACCCTCCAGCCTGTTGATGTCCCTCTGAATGGCAGCACAGCCCTCTGGGGTATCGGTCACTCCTCCAAGCTTTGTGTTGTCAGCAGACTTGCTGAGGGTGCACTCCATTCAAAGCCCGAATGGGCAAAATCTTGAACAGCCTGCTGTGGAGGGGTAAATTAGATGGTCTCCAAAGGATCCAGCCAGCAAAAAACATTCTGCGATTCTGTAAAAATATGGACAACAATTTTGTTCTCTTTCTGACAAACCCTTATGCTTCATTCCTGTCCTAGAATTTGGTGGGATACTCACTGGAACTTCTATGATACTTATTCTTTAACTTGCATTTGGCCTTTTGTATTCTCTTTGTTTTCCTGTTCTATCTGTATAAGAAATTTTATGTACAAATTTAGACATCATTGTTTAATTACTCTACTACTTTCTGCAAAAACGTTTGTTGTTCCATGAAATCTGAGTAGGTAACCAATATTCAGGGCTTTACATAGTTCTGGGGTATTTTTTGTTTGTTTGTTTGCTTGTTTGTTTTTCCTTCCCCCGATAAGAATAGCATGCTTGAATGAGACAAATTTCTTTAACACAACTTAGTTTATTTACAATGAATACCCAGTTCCATTCACTTGGAAAAAAAAAAAAAGGAAAAAAAAAAAGAGGTAGACAGAGACTGTTTCCTTGCTCAGACTTTCCAAATCTTCACTCTTTTTCTTTTAACACATTCTTGGGGCCATACTTGTTTCTCTTCCTGCTTCCAGTCTTTAATTTCTCACTGTTTCTGACAAAGCAGACAGTTTAAACCAAAAAATACCCAGATCTGTACTCTCATCTGTTTGTGGAGACAACTCCACCGTGTTACTCAACCTCTGCTGAGACATTGCCTACATCTGGAGCTTTGGCTATGAAGGTGCCAGCTGTCTTATTCTGGGTAGAAACTCAACAGCTTCTTCCATATGACCAGAATGAAGAAGAATTCATACCCATACATACTTATACAGTTCTTTGCTGGCAGCTCTCCAGAACATCTCTGTGTACAAAAGATGTAGATTAGGTAGACAGATATAAAGCTGACATATAATTTATCTCCAAAGGAGATGATCACAGTATCTCTTTTTCAAGTGGAAAAGGTTAAGCATTCTAATTCATTCACAACTGATGAATAAATACCACCTCTGAGCACCAAAAGCAAACAACCCCTCAAACTAGTCATATAAAAAAGCACACAAAAGACATCTAGGGCCTGATTTTTGTTCAGGATATTTCATTGTGTGAATTAAAAAATTACACACACATTTCACAGATGAAAAGAGAAAAAAATGTGATAATTAAACATTCTAGTTTGCAGTCAAGGTTCTTGAAACCATGCTGAGTGTCAACAGTTAGGAATTCTCTTGGATTGATATTCTAACTTCCATCTCCATGGAAACAACTGTCATTATAGGCATTGTGTTGTTCTGTGAATCATGAAAGGATGAAACAAACTCTGAGGAAAGACTGATTCTCTGGAAAATTGCAAAGGTTTCAATTTCACCAAAACTGAGTTAAACCAGTTAAGACACAAATAGTTCAAAAAAAAATAAATCCAATTTTTTGGAAGTAAAACCTTGCATTTCACATGACCCCACACTGACACTTCACCATGAGGACTGCAATGCCAGAAAACAGATCTGTTGATCTTTCCAAATAGAAAGGAAATACACTTCCAAAGGACACTTATACCTCATTCCCGCTACATATTGCATATGTTCTCATCTCTATTAAGAACATTCAGATTGGCCTGTTATACTCATGGGAAACAGTTATGATGGCCCTGAATCTCAAAGATCTTTTACAAATAGTCTGAACTATTTTTCAGTGTAGAGATGAGATATGTAATTCTTCTTTCCCACAGAAGTCACTACATATGTAAAACATCACTGGAGACTCCTTCCTTTCTTCAAGCTGGGTTTCTCTGCTTCTCCAGATCAGTTTGGCTATTCCAGCACTTCTAAGGCACTCCATATGTTGATGAATAAACTGTCATTTCCCACTTGTAATGAGATTACTCAGTCCTTGGGAGCAGATTTATTAGCTACAAGTTTTTCTCATGTCTAATCACATCCTTGTTTTCTGTGAAGAAAATGAACAGGGATGTATTGAATTTGAGAGCTTGGGGTCCTGAGTATTTGCGTTAGGAGTAGGTAGACTTTATTACTTGAAAGGAAAACAAAAGGAAATGATAAAAAGACCGAGGGGGAGGGTTTTTTTACAAACTTAGGTTGATAAATATGAGGATTTTGTCATTGGAATTTCTGCACATCTTGAAGTTTTTACACAGGCTAAATACACCTTCACCATATATTTGTCCAACAACAATGTCATCTGTTATGAATAAATGATGGGTGGAAATAAAAAAATGCAATGGAGGGAATAAACTACAACAGTGGAATAAACAGGCCTCGCAGTAACAGCGTGGTGAGAGAGAGACTTTGTGTGAGGTAGAAACCACATTTCTACCAGATGGCATGGGCAGCTGTCCTGGAGGAGAAGGGATATGATGGGGTCCAGCTGTAACTCTTACTCTCCCAAATATCACCCTGATGCGGGAGCCATAAAAGAGATTGTTTGGAGAAAACTAAAATTCATGTGTCTCCTCTTTTTCTACCCACCCTCCAGGATGAAACTCAGATGGAATATGTCTGAGGCTCCAGCTGCAGGGGCAGCTGCAGATGTAGCCTAAGGAGGGTCCTTAGCACTTTTGGAGAACTTTCTACCTATGCTTGGACGTGTCATTACCATGCACTACCTCATCTCTTTCCCTAGTCTCTCCTCCTGGCCCTCCTTCCTGATGATCTCACCTTAATCTAAGCCACATCTGTCTCTCCTGTTGCCTTCTTCCTTTCCAATTATCTCCTGTAACTTTCAATGTCTCCCCTCTCCTTGTCTTTTTTATCCTTCTGCTTGGTGTTTGCTTCCAAAGTACCCTTCCTCTTCCTGGCGCTAACACCAACACATCTACTGCCATTCCATGGCTCTTGTGTGTTGTGTCATATCCATACTGCAGTCTATCTTGCAGTTTGGGGCAGAAGCCTTTTTGCAGCAAGCTGCAGCTGTGATACTTCTAGGGCTGTCCTCTAGGTTGATGCTGAGACATAATCATTCTCCATTGCTAACATAAAAATAAACAATAAATCCATCTTTTTTTTTTCTTTCTTTTTTTTTTTTTTTCCCCATTTTTCCTTTCCATTGTTTCCTTTCCCAATTAGTTTGCTGCTCTTGTTGCAGAATTGGGGAGTTATCACTAAAAGTTACTATTTAGTACAGAATCTCTTACTGTTTGAGAAGAATTGGTATATTTGAATATAGGCAAATGAACCGTAAATATTTTTCTACCATGGAAACCTCAGTTTGGTGATGACTCCCTTCCTATAGTCTAGCAATCTTCTCATTTTTCAAGGAAAAGAAATATTAACCAAAAGATCCAGGCAATGCCACTGGGATTTAGAGGGCTCACTGGCTGAGATCTCTTTCACCCAATGACTATGTTGCCAAGATATATGAGAAAAACAGTCCAGTGCTACACTGTTAAAATAGGATACAATTACGGTGTCTGGTATATTTGATATTATCACTTCAGTTTCATTCAATTGAGATTAGTTCAATTCATTCAATTGAGATTCAGTTCAATTGAGATTAGAACTAGGAACTGAAATGGTGAAAATGGACAGTTTGGGGCATTATATCAGACCCCAGCAAATAGCACATACTTGTTTTACAGATAAAGGCCAGAGCCCCAACTCAACATAGCTGGAGAATGCTTAGAAGAGAAGTGCTTTTACACATATTGGAAATTAGAGAAATCTCAAGCCTGTGCTACTGCAGATGCCTGCAGAAATGCCCCACCCTTTCTTCAAACCTTCCTTTTTCTGAGAAGTAGGGACTTTCAGAGACCTCTAGCATATTGTGCTCTCTACACAGATGTAGGGAAAGATGCAGAATTTGATATCTGTACTCCACTTCTGAACTATCAGATACTTACAAATTGAGTGTTGAATGTGTTTTTGGCAATACAGTACTTGCAAATACCATGTATTTCATAATTTTTAAAGATACTTCACAAAATTTAAGAATATATTAACAGTGGATACACTAAAATTGTGTCTAATTATGTCAAGACTTTAATTAACCTGCTGTTTTCAACAACTAGGGCATTATTATTCCAAGGCATTTTATAATGACAAAATTAACCAAGGTCAACAAAAAACAGTACTGTCCTGTAGCAGGAGGAATTTGAGGTGACTTGCAGTCATGATTTCTTCACTGAAACGTTGCTCACTAGAATCTCTGGCATAATTCTCATAGGGCACCCGTGCTTGATCACATCATATTTGCTATTCTTGCTTTCTTAATGACTCTGAACCCGACTCTCCAGGAGGAGGGAGGGAGGGAGGGAGGGATGTACAGGAGCACAAAAACTGTAGTGACACTTTAATTTATTCACTTCTCACTCTCTTCACATTAAAGATTTGGAACCTTTTTAAATAATGAAATCTGAGGTCCTTAATTTTCCCACATATATTTTTGTCATTAGAGTCTACTTGGGCTCACAACTTCTGAAAATCCCAAACTGCAATAGAATCATAGAATCATATCCAGAGTTGGAAGGGACCTACAACGACCATCGAGTCCAACTCCTGGCACCACACAGGTCTACCCAAAAATTCAGACCATATGACTAAGAGAATATTCCAAATGCTTCTTAAACTCTGACAGGATTAGTGCCGTGACTACATCCCTGGGGAGCCTGGTCCAGTGTGCAACAACCCTTTTGGTGAAGAACCTTTTCTTGATATCCAGCCTGAACCTCCCCTGTCACAGCTTGACTCCATTCCCTCGGGTCCTATCACTGGTCACTAAAGAGGAAAGATCGACGCTTGCCCCTCCACTCCCCCTCATGAGGAAGCTGTATACCATGATGAGGTCTCCCCTCAGCCTCCTCTTTTCCAGGCTGAACAAACCAAATGACCTCAGTCACTCCTTGTATGTCTTCCACTCTAGGCCCTTAACCATCTTTGTAACCTTTCTCTGGACACTCTCCAATAGTTTCATGTTCTTTTTGTACTGTGGTGCCCAGAACTGCACACAGTACTCAAAGTGAGGCCGCACCAGCCCAGAGTAGAGTGGGACAATCACTTCCCTCGACTGACTAGCAATGCCGTGCTTGATGCATCCCTGGAATGATCAACTTTAACATGTTACTCTCTTCTAAATGTCAACTGTGTCCAAATAGTCACAATTGTGGCTATATTCTTCTACTTCCAGCATGCTCAAACCTAAAGGTGATGCAATTCATATCATTATTTTCAGTTACATTGCTCCAGCCATTTGAGAAGTAAACACAGTATCTCTCCAATCACGTCTTTACTTTAATAATTTTACTCACAGAAACACATCCCCTTTCAGGGCTTGAATGGTTCCTAACACCTGAAACTAATGAGACAACTACTGAAAATTATCCTGCAGCTGTAGCTGAGAAATTTAGTTTTCATACATGTTGACACGGCAGATGGGAATTCCAGAGATTTCTGAAAATAAAATTCTGGATTTGAATGACAGCCAGATTGTACATTAATATGAAGAACATGGGCTCAGCTGAGTGGTATGTATGCTTTTTTGATTAAATTAGACTATCAGCAGCTGCAGGATACATGATTGTTTTTGTTTTGGGAAAATAAAGTTATCTTTCTTCCTATTTATTTTTTAATTAGCAGTGACAGCATACAGAGAGCACTGAAGAAATTTGCTCTGTGCCAAAACTCTTCACAGGGCACACAGGATCTGCACTTTTAGAAGTTCGAGTAGAAATGGATAACACTAAGGGCAAAGTTTATTGACAGAACCAAAGTATATATTCATTAGATTGTGGCTACAGCTGCAAAACCAACAGGGGAAGTTCCCTCTCCTCTTGTACTGCCTTTGGTCATTAATTCCTCTCCTGTACTATCTCCTTAGTTGTAGAGTTACAAGTGCTTATAGCATTAAGCTGTCAAATGGCTTACTGGAATTACCACAAAGAATTTTTCAAAAAAGAGAAAGTAGTTTTACTCCTCACTATGATTGCATCAGTGGTATTTGGGCTGCAGAGAAATGAATGCAGGAGCCATTCACACTGGTTTTCCTGTCATGGCCAGCATCCTATATGACTGTAGATATAAAACCTCCACTAAGCAATATAGAAAAGTTGCTTAGGTACCTCAGAATATGAGTTTTGCCTGTGCAGAGTTATCCTTGACTGAAAAGACTTCTCAGACTTTACCTCATGCCTAAACCCAACTGGCGCTTAGCAAAAAGACTTTCAGTGTCTCTGGAAACACTGGCTGGTAGGCATGCTCTGAGCAAACCTGAGAGATAGCATTGTGTTCAACAAAAAGTTAGGCCTTTATTTATACTGCAGTTGACCATGAAGTAGAAAAAATATATTTATGCTCTTTACTTTGATGGAATTCAAGATTACTTACCCTAATTTCCAGGACATTTTTTTAAGCTTTGCACTAGCAGAAATAATGAGTTGGATCTACTCCTGGTTTTCAGTAACCCATTTTTAATGGGGTGGGAAAGCTATGAGGGATCTGAGATCTCAGCGATTGTAAGTACCACTGAGCAGATCACTTGCCTTCTCTGGGAGATGGGGTCCCTCTTCTGCATCTCTGTATTGCAATGTGTACTATTTCCTGGATGCTAAGTAGAAACCAGTATCTGCTCTACACTTAAGTTAGTGTCCTCACTGTCTCCTCCATGGAATCATTAGGGACCACATTACTACTTCTGTATGTCATCATGCTAGGCTGTGTTGTGGAATCTTGTAAAGTTACAGGATAGAATATAAATCTGCTACTATTAACCTGCATACTGAAGAAATAGAATAATTAAAATTCTCTGTGCCTAATCATTTCTTCTATCTGAACAAGCAGCTTAAATATTGCAGTTTATACAAGGGATTCTGTGGCAAACTTTTTTTTTTTTTTAATTCCTATGTCAGTTATTTTTATTAAAAAATAAAAATAAAAAAGTACTTTATATATAGTTTCTGAAAGTCTTAAGAAAGCTTTTGGCTTGTAGTTTTTTTCCCTCTACCTTACTGCTTGCAAAGATACTTTGAAAGACATTTAAAAAATGCAATTATTAAATACAATTCAATAATGTAAGCCATGTGCCGAGATACCTGTGGGTATGTACTCACACAGCTACACAAAGGAAAAAAAAGAAAAAAAAAAATAGTAACTGTGTTGCTCAGGAATAACACAGATTTGAATAATCAGGTTAGGATGAAATAATATTGTAAAAATTTTGCAATTTATAGATAGGTTAGTGTACTATCTTCCAGACGGCAGCTTTGCCCAAGTCTGTACAGACATGCGGTTACCATTCTTTTTACTAGTAAAACTCTTTGACAAGACACTCCTTAAAAAAAAATTAAAACTATTACTTTATTAATTACAATAGGGGTAATGTTATCTTTTTTGCTTCACTTAATCCTTATAGAAAAATCTATTTTTGGATACTTGGATATGAATAATTTTCAAAATTACTATTTTGATAGAAAGGCAAGACTACTAGACAGGACATCTTTTTCAGACACTAGCATCTGAAATTTTAGAGAACTGGTTTTGGTAGAATATGTTAACAAAGTAATGAAAGAAGTTAGTAAACACAAGTCTGAATACTGTTGAGCAAACTAATATCCTGCTCCTGCAATCCATTTAGCAAAAATGGAATTTCTAGCTGACAGGAGAAAAAATGGTAGTTGGTGGCATAATAAATTACAAATTAATTAAAATACAAGAACTAAATTAATAATGAATGTGTGATTGTTTGCATGTTTATAACTCTTTTGCTCACTTTCACTGCTCTGTTTTTTCCAGATCCTCTAAACTCCCTAGTACCACTGTTTAGAAACATTTTAATGGAATTTTAGAAACTGAATAAAGATCTCTGACACTGAAACATTCTTCAAATGACAAATGTTTTTCAAGAACATCTCTGGTAATTTTAGTCATACTAATTTGTGTGAAAGAGGGCAGTAGATATGATTCCCCTTTTGTTCCTGGAGAAATGACGCAAGAAAGGTAAAGGGGACAGCATTTTTGCAGATGATTGCTTATGCTTTATTACTTATTGATTCTTTTGATTATTTAATTAATACTTCTCACTCAACAACACAAAGCATCTACACAGCTTAGCAACTTGGAAATTCTCATCTTTGAATATCTAAAAACTTTCCACTTTCAATATAAATTTTTGAGCATGAGGGTAAGAGTCTTAACAGGATGCAAGAATGATTTTGGTCCTTTTAGAGGCCACACTGCTCCACTAACCTTTCCCTTCTTCACACCTTTGGAGAGTGGCATTCTGCTGTGCAGCATCCATTTCCTCCACCTGCTCTCCTCTTCCTCTTCCTCTTCCTCTTCCTCCTTCCCTCTTTGTCTTCCTCTTCATCTTCTTCCTTTGCCTCACCCCCTCCTCTTCCTTCTCTTCCCCTTCCTCTTTGTCTTCCTCTTCCTTGTCCTCTTCGTCTTCCTCATTCTTCTCTTCTTCCTCCTCCTCCTTTTCATGCCACAGCAACAAATACCTCAACTCATACATGGGGTGACAGTCTGTTTCTGTGACACCAATTTGCTCCTTTCTGGCACAGTTATCCCATCTTCCTATGCCAAGGGTAGTTTAATGTTTTGTAAGTCCAAAGTAGAGTTTGAAAAAAATAAAATTCACTATTTTGAGACCAATAGGCATTCCTAATAGACTAATAGGAATTCCTCAGTTATCAGTTTCTGCTTTTTTTTTTTTTAACCATTTTTTTATTCTCTCTCTTTTTTTTTTTTTTTTGTTTTGTTTTGTTTTACCTTAGTTTTACCTGTATTTCTCAAAGTTTTTCCATCAAAAACATTTCAGGAACTTGCAGTTCAGTAATCAAATATAGAAAACAGTAAGCAAGAAGGATTTCCTAAAACAGACACCTCCAACTCTGTCTTCAGTATAAAAAAAATGGAAACCCAGCTTGTTTTGATGATAGTGCAGCAAATGAACCACAATATTATTTAACTTTTTTAAGAGTTGAAATGCTCTGTAAGTAGCAAGAACAGTCCACTTTGCATTCCACATTGGACAATACAGCATTTAGAAAAATCTTATGCCTATGTTGCTGTCTTCAGTATACTGTCTGCCTTCAGAATTCTACTGACTGGCTTGGGATCTGACTACTAATATGGAGGAATCAGCTAAAATTTTCATTTAAAACATATTTGTTGTCCAAAGATATCATGTTACTCCCTAGAGAGTGTTTTTTCCATATGCTCTTCAAATTACAGCTGCTTAGACAATCCTCCTACATTTAAGTCATTCAAAACAATGAATATTGTACTCATTCTATTGAGGCACAAAATGTTTTTATACTTCATCAGGAAACATTTTAAGCCAATAAACAGGCAAGCAGAACATTGGTAATTAAGGCTGCCAATTTGTTCTCGGTTCATGTATTTTTTAAACAAAATATTATGCTGTTATTCTGGAAAGAAAAGGTTGGGCAAATAAATGTGAATCTTGAGACAGCTGCAAAGAAAACTGAAGTTGGTCCTTCTGGAATGGCAGGTAGGGGGTTGATACAGTGGTCATCACTGCTGCCAGCATTCCCCTCCTCTCATAGACTCAGAAATGTCCTTGGTCTTAGTCTGAAATAAGTATTTCTGCAGTCAGAAAAGTGTTTTTATTATTTCTTTTTTGTTTGTTTGTTTGGTTGGTCAAAAGAATGCAACTTTGCTATTCTTTTAAGCAGAAAATGCAGTCTGTCATTAATGTAAAGAGAAAAAGTTGGCTTTAAAGAGACAATATTCATATGAATTATACTCTACTTTAAGAAGTTAAAGTAAGTTTCAGTCCCCTACCATTTTTGGTAGCTTTACAATTTCGTTTCTCTTTTCCTATAGTTGAAAAATGAAATTGTCCCATTTTCCATAGCAACACAAAACAGTGAAAAGCCATCTGTGTATACATTGGAAAAAGAGAAATGATAAAATTTTGAATTTAGTGATGGAAAACTTTGAATCACTAATCAGTATCAAAAGTGTTTGGCATAAACGAAGAAATAGATCACTTCCTATGGCACTGGTCCTAAAAATGACAAAATGGGGCAGACCCCTACATCTATAAAGAACCCAAAATCCCCTGCTGATGTCTGCATGTGCAAAACAACACCCCACTGGGAAAGAGGACAACAGCACATTTCAATACTTATGGTATTAATTTAAATCCTATTTTTTTTTTACAAGTTGAACTATAATTTCCTGACTGCATTTATATTTATACTTATACTCCTTACACCTAAATTGTATTATTTTACTAAATATTTAAGCAACTGTCACAGTGCTAGTTGTATTTAGTGACTCTCAGTAGTAGATATGAGTAAAATTGCCTTTCATTTCCCTTCTGCTAGTATTTCCCAGTTTTTAGCTTTACTATTAGCTTCTCATCTCTGTTCTGTAATTAGTTTTAACAGAGCATACAGAATGCTAACATAATTTTAGGTAGCAAACACAAGCATTGTTTGGTAAACCCAAACACTTAATTTTTGTGTGTATTTGTAAGTGATGTTCAGTAGGATTATCAGCAAAACATTTCCAAAGGAAGTTTATATAGATAGCATTTTCACTGTCTTGTGTTATAAAGGTGTTAAACCAAGCATTTTAGCATGTGTGAGATATATCAGCAGAACTTATCTATGCTTATAACATATTTCATGAAATTCATCTGAATGGTTTGCAGGCTTCTCTTTGGCTTTCCGTGTTGTTCAGATTTTAGTTCTTTGGGTGGCCTAAAGAAACAGGCTATCATTCTAAATGTGCTGTAAAAAAACAATTAGTACCTTATAAAAAGGAATACAGAAACTTCCTAATTGCCCAGAAAGTGTGAATTAGGCTCTAATCTTCTGCGTGTTTAGCTTGCACTCTCCTGCACATGTGAAGGGACCCCAGAGTGCAGGATCATGGCTTGGACACATGGCTGTATCTAGTGCTGCAAGTGGTTGCCCAAGATAGCAGCTGCAGATGCAGCAGCTTCCACACCATCCACCTTCTGCAGACACAGCCACATGGCAGGCAGCCCCAGGCACCTGCCTCACATGCCTCCAGCCCAGTTCACTCCTGTGTGTGCTGCCCAGGCATGAGGCATCAGCACTCCAAGGAGGCTTCAGGTCATGCTTTCTGTCTGCTCTTTGTACGGCCAGGAAATTCACTTTTGAGGGGAGAACCATTTCCAATTTCATCATTTTCCAAATACATTTTAATTTTAAAGAAACTTTATTTTTTTCAGATAAACTTGGGAAAAGAAAATTTGGAATATTTATATGTTAAAGACCTGTATATAAATTCAATTCTTTCCTCAGAGCACCTTTGTTTTAAATCAGCACTTAGGTGCTCACAGTAGCCTAAGGAATAATTCATCAATTCTTGGGTAAAATAAAGAGAAGCCAGCATGTTTTGTAGATGGTGTTTTGTTAGGAAATCATCAGTAAGCCCCAGGAAAGTGCCCTAATTATCACATTCAAACAGGGTTTTGTTTTGCTCTCTCCTACAAAGAAAGGCTAGGAGAACTGGGAATGTTCAGCCTGAAGAGAAGGCTCCAGAGAAAACTCATTGCAGCTTTTCAGTGCTTAAAGGGGGCTTATGAGCCAGCAGTGCACGCTTACATCCCAGAAGGCCAACTGCATCCTGGGTTGCATCAACAGAGGAGTGGCCAGCAGGGTGAGGAAGGTCATTGTCCCCCTCTGCTCTGCCCTTGTGAGGCCCCACCTGGAATTTTGCATTCAGGTTTGGGGCCCTCAGCCCATGAAAGATGTAGACCTGCTAGAGCGAGTCCAGAGGAGGACTAAAAAGATGATCAGAGTGCTGGAGAACTCTCCTATCAAGAAAGGATGAGAGAACTGAGGATGTTCAACCTGGAGAAGAGAAGGCTTTGGGGAGATCTCATTGTGACCTTTTGATACTTAAAGGGGTCATATAAAAAAGGTGGAGAAGGACTCTTTACTTGGGTAGACAATTATAGGATAATGGGGAATGGTCTTAAACTAAATGAGGATAGATTTATACTACACATTAGGAGGAAATTCTTCAATGTAAGGGAAGTGCCTCACTAAGGCACTGGAACAAGTTGCCCAGAAAAGTAGTGGACACCCCATCCCTGAAGGTGTTCAAGGCCAGGCTGGATGGGGCCTTAGCCAATCTGATCTACTGGGTGGCATCCCTGTCTATGGCAGGGGATTGGAATTAGATGATCTTTAAGGTCCCTTTCAACTCGAGCCATTCTATGATTCTATGATGATTCTATGATTCTAAAGAGGGGAGATTAGATGAGATGTTAGGAGGAAATTCTTCACTCAGAGGGTGATGAGGCATTGGAATGGGTTGCCCAGAGAAGCTGTCGATGCTCCATCCCTGGAAGTGTTTAAGGCCAGGTTAGATGGGGCCTTGGGCAACCTGGTCTAGTGGGTGGCATCCCTGCCCATGGCAGGAGGGTTGGCAGGGTCTTTAGGGTCCCTTCCAACCTAAGCCATTCCGAGATTCTCTATTAGTCTATGATTAGAAAACAAGAAATGGTGTATTAGGAAACTGCCAGAGCTGGGGGCTAGAAAACAAAGAGCCGCACAGTTAAAGGTCTACAAAACTACTGACATTACAGCATGGGCAATCTCCTCCCCTTCTCAGTGGTGGTAGCAGAGGAAACAAAGGGTTTTGCTGCAGTAAGAAAGCTTCAGGGTAGACTGTGGGAAAAATATCCAACTGCTGGGAAAGGTCACCTCACTGCTGCTGAGGGCATCTGCCTGGAGAGCTGTAGGACCTCCAATGCAGATGGCCCTAAGTGCCCTGGGCTGGGTGAGGGCGTCTTATGCGTGAACTGGCTACTACTCACTCTGTTCTTTGGCTTCACGTGGCAATGGGTGTCCTTGCCATTCCTGCCAGGTGCATGAACCAGGAATCATTGCACAAAAGACAGATCATTCATAAGCGATGGTATTTGTTTGTTTAGGAAATAATACCAAAGAGTTAGTTATAAAGAGATATGGATATATATTTCATAACCTGGAGTTCTGGGACACTTTTTGATGCCTGAAGCAGAAAGGTTTCCTAAGTTTTTTTTTAAGGCCCCATAACTTCTTGGCCTCTTCTCAGTGTTTGCTGTTGGCTGTTGTGCTCAAGAAGCAGACTTCAAGAGTTTGGTTCACTGGTTTGTTTATTAATGGGCAAAAAAGTACCCAGTTAAGAGTTCAGACAATGTATTTGAGAAAATGTGTTCTACTTTTTTTTTTTTTTTTTAAACTATTTCTTTTATTGGAGAAGAAAATTATTCCCTCCTAACAATTTCAATTCCATATTACATCCACATTTCTTAGATGCATCTACAAGGTGTATCAAGGAACATGAAAGTGCATGTCATGACCTGCATGTTATTAACATTTACAGTTAGCAAGTTTGCTAATATTTTTAACCATCTTATAGTGTATAATTTTAACTCAAAATAATGGAAGCAATAAGTTTTCTGTAGGATCCTAGAGACTTCTTGTCATGAATCATATCCAAAATCTCAAACAGCTGCAAGAATATTGAGAAAATGTAGAGCTGTTTCTAAGCAAAAGGTTGGCACCTGTCTATGATAATTTCTGTATGGAAATATGTGAGTTGGAAATTTCACACGCCTACTATAGGTTAAAAAGTATTTAAACTAGAATGATTCCTGAGTTGTTACATTTACGTGCTTATGAGGACAAAATATTTTCAAGCATTCAAGCAAGCTATAAATTATCTTCTTTTTCATTTCTGTATTCATTTTAACTTCACTTATGTATATTTACTTGTGTACATCCACTTATGTGGAGGTTGTTTCAAATTAGTATCTTAATGTTGCCTCCAGTAATTTCTCAGCCCTTTTTTCACCAGAAATTATAACAAACATCAGTATATTTTAAAGTAACTGCATCAAAATAAGCATGGCCAGCAGGTCAAGGGAGGTGGTTCTGCCTCTCTACTCTGCTCTTGTGAGAACCCCACCTGGAGTATTGCATTCAGCTCTGGGGCCCCCAGCACAAGAAGGACATGGAATTATTAGAATGAGTCCAGAGGAGGACCACGAGGTTGATCAGAGGGCCGGAGCACCTCTCCTATGGAAACAGGCTGAGAGAGATGGGGTTGTTCATCCTGGAGAAGAGAAGGCTCTGGAGAGACATCATTGCAGCATTCCAGTATCTAACGAGGGCCTACAAGAAAGCTGGAGAGGGACTCTCTGTCAGGGAGTGTAGTGTTAGGACAAAGAGTAGTGGTTTTAAAGTAAAAAGGGTAGATTTAGATTAGATATTATGAAGTTCTTAGAGCGTGGTGAGGCACTGGAACAGGTTACCCAGAAAAGTTGTGGATGCCCTATCCCTAGAAGTGTTCATGGCCAGTTTGGAAAGGGCTTTGAGCAACCTGATCTAGTGGGTGGCATCCCTGCCCATGGCAGGGGAGTTCAAACTAGATGGTCTTTAAGGTCTCTTCCAACAAAAATCATTCTATGATTCTATGTTATTAGCAAAGAGGAATGTTGCCAAGAAGCCTGTGCATCCTGTTAGGCTAATGTACTGCACATTAACTCACTAGCCATTCGTAGTACTCTAGATAGTCCAACATTCTGCACATGTATGGTAATAACTAAAACTGTGGAGTAATTAATGTGCAGCAGTATATCACATGTATAATATTACATGTTATTTCCCAAATATTCCTACTTGAAGAATATCAGACCAATCCCATGCAATGGAAAGACGAAGTATTAGATAGTGGAGCTGGGAAATGCTAAAAGGTTTCATATCATTAGGGTTTCTTCTATGCACTTTGGACAAAGTCCATGTTAGTGAAATTAGTGGTCTATCTAAATATGTTCTACAGAAGTAAAATAGAAAGTTTTATTAAAGTGTAAGTGAGCCAACACTTCTTTTTTTTTTTTTTTCAGTAAGTGAAATATCTCTTCCCTTAATATTTTACTAATTTGTGATTTCAATGTAGCTTAAAATTTCTAATACAAATTCAAAATTATATACTTGTATCCGGATATGTGGTCTCATTTTAGAAATGCTGAATTCCCACAATTTCCACTGAGCAAACACAACTGTGTTGATACATGAAAGTAACCTATTTATTTATGGTCATATCTATCATCCACTGGAGTTAAAGGAAAAAAAAATCTTTCATGAAGTAATATTAAAGAGCTTGTTTAGTCCTTTAACTTTAGGCACCCAGTCAAACAAGTTTGTCAAAAGAACCTTAAAAATGTCCAAGCAGAATTTGATTAAAAAAAAAATGGTTTTGGAGGAATTTTTATGTTTCTGAACATTAACACTTATTTTGGAAAATGTGTTTCTAAGTACTGTAATAACTGTTGATAAAGGACAGTGGCAAAGAAACCTTCATATTACCATATTTTTTACTCAAAATATCACACAAAATTTTCCTTCTGAACTATTTGGGAGAAAGTAATTCTTATTTTTCAGTGTTCTGTCATAAGACAAAAGAAGTATATCTGGAGGGTAACACAAGCTGTCATAAGGCAAAGAGGTATACCTGAAGACTAATTCAAGTACCCTCAAGTAAATGCACTATAATAATGATATTCAAAAAAATTCCATATCTCAGCCTATTAATTCAGAATGTTTTCTCATGGCCTCTCATATAATCTATTTATATCGTGTCTGCCTTAAAAATATGTGACTGAGAATGATAGATAGAATGATATTTATTTTACTTTTGCATCATACCAGGAAGTGTTCATTGACCTCTTTTAAATAAGCATTTAGAACTTCCTTGACAAAGACTTTAGAACTTCTTGCCAAAAAAAAAAAAAAAAAGTTTTCTCTTCAGTCTCTTCAATTATGTGTAAAGATGAATGAATCTGGAAAAAAAAATAAAAGTATTGAATAACTTGCTCCAAAGAGAAGAATTATTCATTAAATAAAGCAAAGAAAAATTGTTAAATAAAACAAATAAATATCTGAATAACAATCTTATGAAAAAAATGCATATGTAGTATGCAGATTTCCTCACTAATTAGTCGCTTCTGGCAACTACTTTATAAATACCCATGGGCCTTCTCCCTGGGATCAGCCTAGATAAGCTGCACCAGCTTTCTGACATGCCTGTGACAGCCTTTACTCTTCTGCCCTTGTCGTACTCTGTGTAACCCTGGAACTGCACCAGAGTAACCCAGCTGAAATATATAGGTCCTGCAGCGGCCAATAAGCAGCTAGATTGCTTGTTCCAGAGCTGAAAGGCTTTCAGTGCCCTCTATGCAACAAGTAAATTGAAATAAGTGTAGTTATGAATTATATTATTCCAGTGTTCAATACACTCTACCTACAATTCAGAAATAAATAAATAAATAAATAAAATAATAATAATAAATAATAATAATAAACACTTTTTGAATTAGGAAACCTTGAACACAGAATTCACTAGAAGAGACTTCTAGCAAAGTCCTTTTTCTAAAAGAAATTGAAGAAACTTCTCAGCATGAGAGAAAGTAAAAAGATGTATAACCCTCTGGGAGTGTTCAAGTGCACATATTTCTTAGGTCTTATTGCTGAAAAATGGGAAAAAATGTCAGAAAAATATGTGTGAGGGGAGGAAAACTTTAAGTGATTCAGTCTGGCAAGCAGCAGGAGTAGCTTGAATTTTAACTTTTCTCCATCTAGCACTCTCCTGCCCTCTTTTTCTGCCTGATTTTTTCCTGTTTTCCCCTTTAATTTGTTTAATTACTTCTAATTATATACAGCCAAGCTTATATGGGTGTTGTAAGTGATAATTTTTTATTTTTTTTCCACAAAAATTTTTATTCTGAGACATCACTCGTTATTTATAGAACGATGTGCTAGAACATAAGCTTTTCATATATTCAAGGGGTACAGTTTTTGCATATAGGAATTTCTTTAATTTAGTAGCATTTAGTACAGAAAATAATGAATATAACTATTCTGCCTTTTACATATCCACCCTCCAAGAATATCTTTCACAAGAAAATATCTGGACTGCAAACACTACCTTCAGTGCCAGAAAAAACTCTGCTTTGTCTATGGAACTCTGCAGTCCTGTTGATCTGCAGTTTTAAAGTTGCTTTACTATACTTTCATGCCTACAAATCACATCATTGCGTGTCTGAAAGTTAAAAATTCCCTCAATAACATTTCATAGAATCAGAAAATCATAGAATATCCCTAGTTGGAAGGGACCCACAAGGATCATTGAGTCCAACTCCTGGGTCCCCAAAGGACCACCCAAAAAATAAGACCATGTTTCTGAGAGCATTATCCAAATGCTTCCTATACTCCAGCAGGCTCGGTGCTGTGACCACTTCCCTGGGGAGCCTGTGCCAGTGCATGAACACCCTTTCAGTGTAGAACCTTTTCCTGATACACCTGAACTGCCCCTGTTGCAGCTTCAAGCCTTTTCCTTGGGTTCTATCACCGGTTATCAGAGACAAGAGAACAGTTCCTGTCCCTTCATTCCCCCTTGTGAGGAAGCTGTAGACCGTGATGAGGTCTCGCCTCAGTCTTCTCCAGGCTGAACAAGCCAAGTGACTTCAGGTGCTCTTCATACATCTTCCCATCCAGACCTTTCACCATCTTTGTAACCCTCCTTTGGACACTCTCTAACAATTTTATATCTTTCTTATACTGTGGCACCCAAAACTGCACAGTGTATTCAAGGTGAGGCTGCACCAGTGCAGAGTAGAGTGGGACAATCCCTTCCCTTGACTGGCTAGCAATGTTGTTCTTGATACTCTTCAGGATACGACTGGCCCTCCTGGCTGCCAGGGCACACTGCTGGCTCATGTTCAGCTTGAGGTCAACAACACGTACCCAGCAACTTGTGCCCCAGCTTGTACATGTTGCCCCTTCCCAGGTGCAGAATCCAGCACTTGTTCTTGTTAAACTTCATATTGGTAATTGCCCAACTCTCCAACCTGTCTAGATCTCCCTGTGAGGCCTCACCACCCTCAATGGAGTCAATAGCTCCACCAAATTTGTTATCTTCCATGAACTTCCTCAAAAAACCTTCAAGTCCTTCATCCAAACCATTTATGAAAGCATTGTAGAGGACTGGTCCTAAAATGGAGCCCTGGGGAACCCCAGTAGTGACAGGTTGCCATCCTGATGTAACCCCATTTATAAGAATCTTTTGGGCCCAACCCATCAGCCAATTGTTCACCCATCTTATTATGCTTTTATCTAACTGTATTCTGGTCATTTTGTCCAGAAGGATACTGTGAGAGACAGTATCAAAAGCTTTGCTGAAATCCAGAAAGATGACAACGTCTTCCTTTGTTCAACATTTCTGGATGTTTAGTGGTTCATGTGAAGTGTATGGCTATAAAATTTGAGTCCACATTTTTATTGTACTAATGAAGAGAAAAACACAAGCTTAGCTCCATTGTCATTTTAATCCATAATTTCTGACTTCAGACACATATGAAAAGATTTGTTAGGGGGAGGGTCAAATTAAACAAGCTACAATATTTCTCTGAAATAATATGCACTTCCCACTAAATATTTATAAATGAAATCTCTAAGGGTAAAAAGAACTAAATCAAGACAATTTAAATGACTACTGTAACCTTAGTCATAGCAGGTTGAACATAGGTTTATATTAAATTATAATCTATAATATTTACACCAAAGAAACTGAAGAAGTCCAAGTCTACAATTCTTCAAGGGAAGTAGTAGTAATCAACGTCTCACAAAGGTATTTTGCTTGATGTCACCTCACAGAAGAAAGATGAACTAGATGGTCTTTTTTGGTGTATCTCCTACTTTGCTATTAGTTATGAAGATTTCATCCTGCATTTCATCAGAAGTTTGCAGTAGCATACCTCTACTGAGTGTGTTAGAACTTCTGCCTCATAGACATAACATGCAGTTTTGTTTTGTTTTGTTTTTTAAAAATAAAATAATAAAAAAGGCGCTGTTTCATTAACTCTAAAGCATGTCAGTGTCCTCACCCATGATACACATTTCAAATTAATTATATTAGTTTGTGATAGCATATATATATATATATATATATATATATATATATATATTTAATTAATGAAGACTGAAGGAAACCATTACATTTTACTTGGCGGTCCTGCAAACACTATCTCTTATTTATTATATTATGTAACTAGTTAGTAGGTGATGTACATTTAAATACAAGAGAGATGGGACACCAGTTACAGCCACATTTATGGAAAAATCTTATTGAGTTAAAAAGGAATATAATAAATGTTCTTTTATAGAAATTACTCAAAACCCAAGAGAACCAAATAATAAATGAGATTCTTTCAACAGAACTTTTACATAGAACAGGATGGAGAACAGAGCTCTATAGCTGTCATAATTTTCCATTATTTTTTCCATTTGATTGTGTTGTCTGTTTTAAAATATTATACAAAAACAATTTTGTTTCTTGTTAAATGTTTTTGGAACTTTCCGTAAAAACATATGTACAAGTCACACAATCAGATTTCCTATCTGATGATTTGGGGTATTTTTCTCTTGAAAGAGCCTAGTGATTATGAAGACAAGCAAAAGAATATTCTGTGCAAAATAATTTCCTTCATAAACTTCTAAATAAAAATACATATGGATACAAACTCATCACACATGGTAACAGAGAATATCTTTGTGTCAATTTAAAGTCTCTGTTGGGCATACTGTTCTCCAAAAGCAGAGACTGGAAGAATTAGAAACTGATGCGCAGTTTTCTGTGTCCTATGTAATCATTAATTGACTGGTCTTGAACTACCTCCAGGACTTCAGAAAAGCTAAACCAAAATTCAGTAAACAGTAGATCTAAACAAAAGAAAACAAACAGTACAACACAACACAACAACAACAACTACAAAATTTACACTTATGATAAGCCTGGAAAGTCTGGGTAAGGTCAGAGATTAGTAAAGCAACAGTCATTTCTTTCATAAAATCATAAAATCATTAAGGTTGGAAAAGACCTTCAGATCATCTGGTCTAGCCATGACCCTACTACCAATGTCCCTAAGTGTCAAGTACAACCTTTCCTTGAACACTCCCAGGGAAGGTGACTCCACCACTTCCCTGGGCAACCCGTTCCAATGCCTGACTACTCTTTCTGAGAGGAAATGTCTCTTAATTTCTAACCTAAACCTCCCCTGTCAATCATTAAGGCCATTCACTCTAGCCCTATCACTAGTTACCTGTGAGAAGAGGCTGACCTCCAGCTCCCCACAACTTCCTTTCCCGAAGTTGTAGAGAGCAATAAGGTCTTCCCTGAACCTCCTCTTCTAGACAACCCCAGTTCCCTCAGCTGCTCCTCACAGGACTTGTGTTCCAGGCCTTTCACCAGCTTTGTAGCCCTTCTCTGGATAGGTTCCAGGGCCTCGATCTACTTCTTGTACTGAGGGGCCCAAAACTGAACACAGCACTTGAGGTGCGTCCTCACCAGAGCAGAGTACAGGGAAATGATCACCTCCCTGGTCCTGCTGGCTACACTATTCCTCCTGATAAAAGCCAGGATGCCATTGGACTTACACAAACAAAATGTAATCGGGGAAAAAAAAAAAAAGGGTAAAGCACTCTGGATGTCTAGAAAAGTCATATTTTATTATGTCATATTTTGCACAAGTTTGCTGTATAATTATAAACTGCCCTGACTCAAGAGTTTATAGTCATAGGAATCATAATGCTACTACAGTATTTCATATAGTCCCCCTTAGCACATGGCTTGTCTCTCCTTGTTATCAAACAGCAACTCCTTTATTTATAATTTAAAAAGTTAAATCTCTTTGAGCACTTCACTGGACAATATGCAAATACACACTTTTTTCGGTGAAAAAAAGAGAATATTTAAAAGAGAAAATTCACAGCCTTTTTTTTTTTTTTTTTTTCAGAACAGGCTGATTAATTCTAAGACTGGTAAGGAAACTAAATTCAAGCTGTCATAAATATTGTACAAATTTTCATTACAAAGCAGTAATTTGACTCTGTTTTTCCTTGATGAAAGATATCTGACATTATTTTTAAAAGATTCAGACCTGAAATATAAGAATGTGAATTTTTGTATTTTACAACCCCCAACCTTTTATTATAAACAGAAGGTCATATTATTATTATTATTATTTTTTAATAAAATATCCTGAGATGTAATCTCATAAGAGAAGCCATATAAAAATAACAATCTCAGACAGGCTGAACCTTCTTTTGAGGTTTAAAGAATACTTGTAAAAACTACAAAAATATTTTTCTGTCTGCAGTGTAAATGGCAGTAACATTTCATACATTTTGTACTTTTCTAGTTCCGCTGATTTTGTCCTTCTTTGATCTGAAACATACAATAAGGAATTTTCAATTTACTATTTGGAACAGAAACTATACAAAGCAGCTGCTTGCTGTAGAAAATACAACCAAACTATCTCAATGAACAGAAAATCTGAGAGGTCATGGGGAGAATTACAGAAAAGGAAGGTGAATTTCAGTAGATGGTGGGAGCACCGTAACTCTTTATTAAATTAAGATAAAATATCTAGTATGTGAAGTTTGTGGAGAAGAGTCAGTAAATACTTGAGAAACGAGGCTAAGTAAAGTGGTGGCAAGGGATGAAATACAGATCTACCACCAGAGCAACACTTTATGTCATCATTATAGTTAGATATAGTCAGACAGATCAGACCATCAAGCCTCTCAGCCTGGCAGTGCCCGCTCCTTCAAGTCTTGGTAAAGCTTATAAGGAAGACTATAATTAATCCTAGACACTTCAGGTAACTTCATGTTTAGTATTTCAAGGGCCACAGAAGAAAATAAAACTATATTAATGTAATTTTAACCATAAATTGGAATTTGGCCCACATGGATGCTATAATCCAGAGGTTTATTAAGTTGGAGCTGAGAAAATGCAATGACTTTGCTACCTGGAATGAGAAGTAAATTTGCAAAATGGACTCTTTGTAAACCATATAATTTTTCATCTTGGATGTACACTTGACAAATAGATTATGAATATTAACTAGGCACTTTAGGCTAAACATTAAGTATCCTTTAGGATGAAGTACAATGTAACCTATAGCCATAGCTGGATAAACTAAAAAATAATAAAGCCACAAATTTAAAGCTTTTGTGGTCCTTGAAAGATTCTACAAAATCCTCTAAATATTAAAATTTTCTTGAATGTATTTTTAAAGTCTATTTTTCTATCTTATATCCTATAATTTAAAACCAAATAGTTATTTATTTTTGTGACTCCATTCCATATCCTCTTTTTCCAAATATTTCTCATTTTAAACTGACACAAAAATGGCTGTAACTGCATTGCAGGCTGTGAATGGGTTGCATGTAGTGTGAACTCCTCCTCAGAGAGCTGAATTTTCTGTGACTGAAAGAAAGGTACATCCTCCTACAGAGGTGATTCAAACAATTTGGAGGATAGACAGGATGCACAAACACAGTGGAAGACCTTTAACAACAAGACAAATGACTGTTCCAACCTGTCCAACTCTCAAGATCCAACTTACAGTGGTTTTGGTTTTATAAATGAAGGGCAGGATCTGAACAGATTTTTGCTTGCAAATGTGTGGCTTCTTCAGATGTAAGCTTTCCATCTTGTTATAAAAATGTGATACATTTATTTTGAAACATCCTGTTTCATTTTTACATATAAGGCAAAACAACTCCATCTTTAATGTAGTTGGTAGATCCAAACTAATTCAATACACTGTGGTTTTCAAAGGTGATTAGTTAGTTTAGGTGCCTGGGGTTTTGTTGTTGTTGTTGTTTATTGTTTGTTTTGTTCTGTTTTGTTTTTCTCTGAGTCCTGTTTTTTTTCTTTTTTTTTCTTTTTTTTTTTTTTTTTCCAGTGCATTTTAAAATACTTGATTTTCAAAAACTGCCCTTCTAATGTCTCTCTGAAAATCAAAACTATTAGATGTATTGAGGAAAACTGTTTGTCACTTTTCCAAACCTTGATTTAGATCTCTAAGGGATAGGGTTCCTGGTATATTACGAGAGATCAAGATGAGTCAAAACATTCAGTGGCCAGATTTTGAAATGGGGTAAATCACAAGATGTGCTATCTCAATAAAATTATGATTCATGTCCACTGAGGGTCTGTCACATCATGTTAATAAATTCATCTATTACACATGCAGGCCTAAAAACAATAATAATAATAAAAACAGTGAGCTAAACAAATACGAACCAAGCATACTTATAAACAAGAACAGAAACAACAACAAACCAAGCCAAAACAACAAAAAAAAACAGTGTTTCCCTATTACTGCTATTACTTCACTTTTTTATTTATTTATTTATTTATTTTCAGCTTCACTATGGAAAATTGCTGTTGAGGAACATCACCACAGTTGGTCTGAGTAATCTTTTTTGTATATAGTTAGAGCTTATTTATATAAATAAGTGCTTATTTATAAGAATAAAAGTAGAATCTGCTTAAAATCTGCCAAAAAAACAAACAAAATACATACCTGGTCTATCCATTCATGTGTTCAAGGCACTAGTTAATAGCAAGATAAATAGAATGATTCTTCAAATACTTAATGAAATGCAATGGATATTTTGAAGACTGTTACCTGGGCTATAGTATAACTCTCTGGATTTAAAAATGAATTCTTAAATGCTTGATGACCTTAATTTCAAGTGATCTTGGAAGAAATATAATTCTGCATTGATTATAAAAAAAGATTTAGAAGTTATTCATGACTTTTATTAAATTCTGAGACATGTTACAATTAAAATTTTCCTTTTGTATCAATTTCCATTTTGCTTTTCTTGAAGATACTTGTATTCTTACTTTCTGAGTCTTAAAAAACAGATAAAATTTGCGTAAAACATAGAATATTCTCACAATCACTTCTTCCCCTTGAATGCTAGATATCAACTGTGTTATTTGAACTCTGCTCCCATGTCATTATTTTTCCTTATTATGTTTTCAAATTTTCTCAGATGCAGTCAATTACTTGAAAGGTTCAATAATTATGAAGTACACATCTTTTTCATTAGAACCCCATGTGGTATACTCTGTTTAGACACAGTTGGCTCCTTCATAACTAACTCATCACCATCCACCTTGAGATTCTCAACAGTTCTCTGTAGTGTGGTAATACAATCCAAACAAAAACAGTAACTTATGATGTCATTGCTTATATCTTCAACGTCACTATTTTATATGTTTAGTTGAAGTTATAAATTATTTCCTCAGCAGATTGCCAACATTTAAAAAATTACCATTTTAATATAGAGAGACACAAACACAAATGCTACTATAAATGTCCTCCTTTTGTTATTACACTCCTTATTTCAGGACTTTCCTCAGTAATAAAGTCACTAGCTTCCTCTAAAACAGTTTGCTCTCTGTGATGACTAAATTGGAAAACAAGGATGACCTGGCCATTCATATGTTTTTCATAACCTGGGAATAGGCTGTTCAGAGCTGCACAGGATGTGTCTCATTTTGAATGCTGGTTCATAACCCCTGACTAACAAAGGACACGCAAGGCATATAGTTCCAACAATTGCATGAATTATTGTCATCCTTTTCTAGGGCATTGTGTAATCCAGATGGGATGATGAAAGTTGTCCAGAGCATGATCTAAGGTCCATCGAAATGAGAATAAAGGTTTGGATTTTTCATTAGAACCTTGAAAATTGTTGGACTTCAACTCAGGATACTGAAAAATAAAAAGAAAAGTCAAAATCTGATGAAACAGTGCATTTTAAATTTCTTCTTCTCTTACCTAAGCTAGTCATCTCTCTTCTCGAGTCATCACTCCGTCATTTGTGGCCTTCACTCCTACAGTGAGGTTTATTCCCATAGGGAGTTGTATCTTCCTGGGCCCTTTGGTGAGGGGGATACACTTGCACTTTATTTTCTTCATGTAAAGGATTTTCTGGAGGGCGGAAGACTTAACGTTCACACAGAAGTCAGGCAGGAAAAAAATGTGATGTCTATCACTGAAAAAAAGTAAATGGGGTACCTCAGTACCATTACAAAAGCATATCAGTGTGTACGATAAGAAAAGGTTTTGCATATGTTTTCTTTATTATTAATTAGTCACACTAATTAGAGATTCTAGGGTCTTTGGTCCCATGATCACTTTTACTTTCCTCTCATTCTTTGCTCCTAGAATGGATAGCAGCTCGGAGTACGGGTACAAATCTGATTTTATATGTTCACTGTGTTTTTGAGGAAAACGGGTTAAGAGTGATCACAAAATGTGCATCTACACCACAGAATTGTGAGGAAGAGTTAGGACAGGCTTTGTCCTCAAGGATTAAAGTTAAATTCAGAACACTGGAAATCACAGTAAGTAGTAAAGCTATATTGGTATGAGTTAGCTGCTGCATCTTTTGGATGTACATAAACAGAACAATTTGATTCAAGAGAGAATAGACAGACCAGAGGAAAGCAAAAACAGTGTCAGGAAAAACAGGAACAGATTACTCTTTCCGTAGAAAAGAGACCAAGGTAAAGGACACGATCACGTGTTGAATACTTCAATTGTAGGCAATTTGAGTTTGTTTCATTAAGAGAGCTGCAAACTCCATAGTCTCCATTCAGAAGACCAGAGAGATGACAAAGAGAGGTGGTTTACACAGTACATGATCTTGTGAGTGGGAAAGGGAGAGAAAAGAAAACAGACTGACAGAAGAGACTTCCTCCAAAAAGAAGGATCTCTATTTTGAAGTTTAGTTGCTTTTTGTTCAAACAGTTGTACAGGAGGTATTTTCACTGGTACAGAAAAAATAATGTTACTGATAGTATCACAGAATCACAGAATTGTAGGGGTTGGAAGGGACCTCAAGAGATCATTGAGTCCAACCCCCCTGCCAAAGCAGATTCCCTAGAGAAGGTTACCCAGGTAGGCATCCAGACAGGTTTTCAATATCTCCAGAGAAGGAGACTCCACAACCTCTCTGGGCAGCCTGTTCCAGTGCTCTGTCACCCTTACCATGAAGAAGTTCTTTCGCATGTTGATGTGGAACTTCCTGTGATCCATTTTTTGGCCATTGCCCCTTGTCCTGTCCCCACAAACCACTGAAGAGAGGTTGGCCAAATCCCTCTGTCTTCCACACTTAAGGTATTTATAAACATTAAAAAGATCCCCTTGCAGTCTTCTTTTCTCAAGGCTGAACAGACCCAGGTCCCTCAGCCTTTCCTCACAGGGGAGATGCTCTAGGCCCCGTATCATCTTTGTGGCCCTCCGCTGGACTCTTTCCAGGAGACCCCTGTCTTTTTTTGTATGGGGGTAGTACTTGTCCAAAGTCTGATATTTTGGTCTTTTTGATTTGTAGAAATATCAAGAAGTACATGACTATCATTTATGAGGTCAGAGAACACTGAAGGAAAATAGGTATTCAAAATACTCAGAAGTTGCAGTTCTGTCTCTCTAACTACTTTCTCAGGCTGTGCCTGGGTCAATATTTACCTGGATCAATGTTTATTAAGGTTGAGTCAATATTTACTTGCATTTTTAGTAGAAGAACTACATTGCTATGGTAAAGAACATCTTTCTACGGGTGCTTGGAAGAAATTATGCACTGAACAGAAAAGAGAAGAGACAGCCAGTAGTATATTACAGAGAACAGTGGATGACATGCTAGGGAGCTAGTAAAGCCCAGGCATGAGACATAGGAGAGGTGGCAAGAGCCCCTAAGAGGCAGCCAAACAAGAGATCCTGTTTCATCCCATCCCCTGCTGGGGACAGGCACTTGACTAGCTGTTTCATGAGGACTTTGAAGCAGATTTGCCTGCCCCACTTCCTTACCACAGCAACCACAACAACTCTAACCAGGTGCTGATCATCAAAGCTGGCATCTATTAGAAGGCAGCCCAAGGAAAATGCCTTTTTCAGGAGAGGAAGCTTAGAATGAGGAAGAACCTGAATCTCTGAGCTATCATGTCCCTGAAGGGCAGATCCTGTCCTTCTTCTTTGCTTTCATTCCAGTAGCTTTCTGGATTGCAATAAATGCTACTCTTCTTTCCCAGGCTCCCTAAAATCAGTTTTTTTTTGTTGTTGTTTGTTTGTTTTTGAGAGCCAATTTTGTCGGCTCCCTCTTCTTCTGAGGAGGCGTGCAACCTGTACTGACAGCTCCTGATGCTTGCAGGACATGTCTTTCTTCCAGGCCAGCCCCACGCTCCAGGAGCTCTTCCCCCAGGGTACTTCTGCTCCTCACCTGGCAGCTGCTCATACCCTTCCTGCAGAGACTTCCACTGGACCTGGGCATAGTCATCAACAGTAGACAGTCTGGCTTGCTCTCTGGTCTCCTGTCACTGACCTATGAAAGGTCCACAAAATAAGCCATGAGCAAACAAAGCAGATGTTATCCATCAAAATTTAATAAAAATACTGTTATATAAATATCATTAATATGCAGTTGCCTGTAACTTCCTGGGAATAGGTATTTGGAGCAGCATGTAGCCCTATAGGTTGGTTAACTCGGACTAAGATCTTATAGAAACCAATTTTTCTAATCTTTTTTTTTTTTTTTTAATGTTGACTAAGCTGTTGTCAAAGTAGGTCAGATGGACAAGAAGAGCTTATAGATGCTACACCCTATACATAGTCATGTTCCTTTAAATAACATACTGACTTAGTATTGTTTTGTACTGTGTTTGTTTGTTTCAATGTCGTTTTTCTTCTGAGTGACGTAGCAGAATGCAAAGAAAGGGAATAAAAGAATAATTCTGTAAGAAAGGATCCCACATCCCCTTATAAGCACACAAAATACCTAGAAAATAGTGTGCATTAACACTTTATAGGGTACTGTGCTAATATTTGGTCTCTTAAGTCCCCACCACCTCAGTTCCTCAGTCCCCCAGGTACTCCACTTTGCATTTCAGGAGGGGTTGGACACATAAAACATACCTGCTCTACCTCTGGGTATCAACAGTCAGAATTAGGGTTTTTCATAATTCCTAAAGGATGTGACATCTGTACCCTTCTGAGGTTCTTGGGATGGACTTCATTACAGAAAAAGAAAGAAAATCCTCCAGTTGATGAAGATGTGCACCAAGTGCTCCACCTGTTCTCACCTTGATCTTTATATTTTTGTTCAACTATACCTCCTGCCAAAGACAGAAAAGAAAGAGAGGTGGCTCTCCATCTTCTCCCGTGCCTTCAAGGAGATGACTAAGTTATTAACTTGTAACACCTTTCAACCCCATAACAGATATCAGAACAAATATATTACAGTTTTGCTGGGAAATATAAATGGATTTTATGAAGCAAATTGACAACAAGTTTATCCTGACCTGTTCCTCATCAAAATCTTGCTTTGAAATGTTTTTTTTTTTTAAACAACCAGATGCAGCTGGTGACCAAGGTTCAAATAAATGACATTACTAAGATGCAGCCAAGATTTCAGCAAGCCTCATGGAGACACTTCTGGACAAAGATAAGGCTTTGTTGTAAGCATGAAAGCTTGGAACACTACTAATCGTATGTAGAAAAAAAAGTCACAACAAAAATCATTAGCAGTCTTGAATCCATTGGTGAGGCGGAGAAAGAAGGCACAGGAAGGCTTGAGGACTGGGAAGGAATAAATGATCCTTACTTTTAGAATTAAATATATAAAGAAGCTGTAATATAAGGTCTCTGATTACATCTTTGTGCTACACTGACCAAAACTAACAGTCAATTATTCCACCATGTTTTCTTCCACCAAAGAAAAATTTTAAGAGCTGTTTTCTTGGCTCATCTTAAAATCAAATTAAAAGAAAAATTTCAAGATTTTATTGTGTTTCTAAAAAATCAGACTTCTTTTAAACATACTTTCACATTTTACAGGCTTTAATTTCAGATTTGCACCTGGTCCTAGCCTAGGGGTAGAAATAAAAGGATACAAGTCAAAACACAGAGACATAAGCCTCCAGTATTTAGACGGGACAGTTAACAGCACAAGGAAGCTACACATGTTCACAATGTGTTTGGATAACTAACTAAATAATAATTATTGTATTTATTGTCCTTTCTGGTTTCTAGATTTTTTAAATTGTGCAGGAACAGAGAAATTGCATTTTAGATTCTATTGAAATTTGCATCAAAAGAGAGATTACTTAATTAAAATATAAATATGAACAATTAGTAAAAGACATTGCTTCATTCATGTTTTAAAAAAACCTACTGTATATTAAAAAAAAAAAAAAAAAAGTTGAATCTAATTTTCCCTTTCCTTTGCTGTCCTGGTAAAAAAAGCAGTAAAAAAAAAAGCAAAGTTTATATAAAACAGTTTTAACCACAAATGCTACAATAATTCAACTAATGCAAACATGATTTTCATATATATCAAAAACATGCTGTAGTATGAAGAAATACGTAAAAGTCTATTATTAAACAGGATAATAGTAGTATATTACACTATATATTACTTGCTTTATACAATGATTATAGCATAAGCAGAGGCAGGTTGATATCTGTATAAACAGTTCTACCTAAAGCTACCCCTTTTTTTTCTGATGTTAATCTCCACTTTGGCTAGCTCTAGGATTAATTTTATATCCTTTCCTTGAATTACAAGTATTATAAACAAGAGGAACAGCCAAACTTTCTCAGCAATGAGTCAGAAAAAAAAAAAAAAAAAAAAAAAAGAAAAAGAAAAAAAACAGTTAAAACCAAGAAAACTTCACTAAATATATGTTTTAGAGACTGAAATAAAATAAGTGAGATGATTTACAGCTACACATCTGTCTTATAGTGTTCAGGCAGTTTGGGAATCTAAACAGATGAAAAAGGAATAAAGCAAATGGAAAAAAAAAAAAAAAGGAAAAGAAAGCAAAAGAGCTGATAAAGTTTCTGGCTACAATACAGGAGACATATCATTACCATATGATCTAATGTGGGTGTCAGCCTGGATTGTGTTCATTGAGAGAAACCTTATTTTTTAACTGTGCTATGGAATAGAAGCAGGAGGGTTTTCCACCAAGTGACAGTCGCTGAGCTGAACTTACCCCCTCCTCCTTTCCACACCTGCAAAGCCTTTTGCCTGGGTTGAATATTTAGTTTAATTACATCTCAGCTTTGAGAGCTCCTGTTGCAAATCCCTGGATTAAAAGGTATGGTTTTCAGCAATTCTTCTGAACTATGTTGCACTAATAAAACTTCAGGCAAGTCTACGGCAAGTAGTTGAATTTTAATAGAAGCAAGGAAAAATCCTACTAAATGTTTAGCGATGTTAAATGTTGTATCCAGCACTTTTGTTTCTTGAAAACATGAAAATGCATTCTTAAGGACTGTGCACATTTCCTACTGTTTATTTGACTGCTCTGTCTCTTGTTTTGATTTGTATAAGCACTGCTATAGTCCTTTCTTTTTCCGTACTGTAAACTTTTGCAGTAGTATATTCTCTGTTTGCAATTCAGTGTTTAGAATCTGTGATGTAGCGAGTGTAAAAAAAAAAAAAAGTGTTGAGTTCTTGTATTTCTTGTTTAAATGGCACTCTGAGATATATATTTTTTTATTCAGATTTCTTCATATATATTCCAAACTTTAATGAGTGTAATTTTTGATTTGAGAGAAAAAGATGTGTAGTAGATAGTTAAACAGGATCGGTGTATGTCTTTGTAATGTTAGAAAGTATTATGTTACAGTGTACAAATGAAGGACTTATATTTAAAGAAGCTGCCTGTGAATGAAATAGTAGAAAAGAAAATTCCTGGAGTTGAAATTCCTGTTAAAAGAATTTTAGTCTCTTTTAGACTCCCAACATTTTTTTCCCAAATCTAGACTTTACTAAAAAAATAAACAAACAAAAAAAAAAAAACCATAATGAAGGAGATTTCTTCGAAACTGCATGTATTGTTTAACTTGCCATTTGTGGCATTTTGAGAGATGTATGATGGTGGAAGAATTAATATTTAAAATATAATATTAAGGCAAACTGACAAGAAGACCACCAATACCGTGGTGACGTGAACTGATGAAGCATATTTCCAGTGCTATTTTGAACTGAAATGTGGCCAAGTCTATGCTATAGTTTCCTCTGTTTGTGGAAAAGTCTTACTCATTGTAAACACATAATTAAAGCAAATTTAAACAGTTCTGTCCTGCAGACATAAATATTGTGTCACAGACCTTTAAGAACTCAGAGTTTATTTTCCTTCCTTATTTTTTTTATAAGTGAAATGTAAACATTTCTTACTAGTACATTTTTGTATATATTTTGTATCTGTTTATGTTCATTTACACATGCAAACAATATGAACAGATATGTGTGCCTGCAGTAGGAAAATACATAAATATATGCATACACATATCTATTTTTATTTCTTGATTAATATGTAATTGTGTTTGCTATTTTCTCTGCTGTGATCAGATTAGATCCTTGATATCCTTTGTTGTCTTACAGTCCTCCTTTATACACAATTCTTTCTGAATTTGTTATAGTTTTGGCAAAACAGGGACCAAAGGGAAAGGCCTGCTACAGGCTTTCACTGAGATAAGTGAAGTTCATCACAATATTAATATGATCAAGTACTAAAGTGTGAAGATACTTCCAGAGTGCCAGTGCTTTTTTTTTTTTTTTTTTTTTTTTTTTTTCCTCCCTCTCCCCCTCCCCCTTGTGAGGGGAGGGTGTTAGTAATTTAACTCCAGGGTAAGATCCTGATTGTGCATTCCTGGGAAGGGGGTGGGGGTTGGGGGGGGATGGTGCTTAGGCAGTGACATTGGGGGAAATAGCAACAGTTTTTTAAAAATATAATAATATGCAAGAAAGAGCTGAGATTTATTTTTATTTTTATTTTTAATTACTGACTGACATTGCCATGCCGGGGATGGTGCACATCTTTCCCAATGTTTGTTGATGTTAACAAGCATTTTGAAAAATACTCTGTACTCAGGTAGCACTTTATTGATAATTTTCACAAAGCAGCTTATTAAAATGAATAGTGATGACTTAGCAGGTTTGCATTCCCATTTCAAACTATTAATAAGTTGCATTGTTATTCTATAATCATCTGTACATAATAATAAGTATGCCAAATCTTGCATGAATTTAAACCATAACTTACCACAATGTATTAACATGACATTGTTGTGACAACCTTGCTTGCCCATCGATACTGAACTATAGGGGTATAGGCTGGGCATGGGACACCGCCCTGAAGTCAGCAGGGGCCAGAGTAGGAGGGAGTGCAGGAGGATGCTCCACCCAGGAACACGGCCTGTCCCAGCTACATGACACGAGTTTGTATGGCATGGGGCTTTGCTACCAGATGGGCTAAAAGGCTTTGACTCTCTAGCTGACGTTAGGGTCTGCCAAGTTCCTCAGTGCATATAGTGGGTAATATGATGGTCTACTCCATGAATAGAAAATACTTTCAGGTCTAACTAAGAAACCAACTATGTTTCTTATAGAGATAACAGAAACAATTTTTTTCTCCACATGAACTCACTTTGGAGTCTTTGGGACATCTGAAGATGTTAGATACTTGTTTTCTTGTCAGATAGATGACAGAACTATAAACTGATTTTAAAACATTATCATAGTCGATAAGGTAACCTTATCATCCTCTTAAGACTGAACCTCAGAGGTTTCTGCAGGACTGCATTTTTGACATCTGTAGGTAAAAAATTGTAAAGGAAAGTGAACTCAGGCACAATACAGATTGTATCTAATTCCAGGACTGTGATTTTTATATTTTTACTTTTTTTTTTTCATACTGACTATTTCTGTTAGAGTACCTGGATGTGGTATTCTAGAGAGGCCTCAGTATGGAATGCTCACCTAATATCAGCTGTCCATGTTTGTCATCTAGTCCTACCTAGTAGGTTCCTTATGTCAATAGAGAAAGGGAGACATTAATTCTCCTTTTCCTCCCTCCCATTTTTTTTTTCAATCTTCAGTAGTCAATATGGAGCTGGGAAATGATATAGCACACCCCTAACTGTTGGATAACTTCTATATAATATAAATCCCAACTAGCACACAGACAAGGCATTTCATCAGCAAATTTCAATGATCTAGTTATTGACTTGAAGAAGCCATTGAATATTTTTGCTTTCCTTACATAGATCAGTATCTGTATTCAGGAATATGTTAAGTTTCCTAAATAAAATACAAGTTTGCCTTTCTATCATTTGATGACTTGAAGGCAATTTTCTTTTTGTGAGTGTATTTGTGTTGTTTTTAGACCTATGAAAGGTTACAAAACATAAGCTTCCTTATGTAAAGTAAATAGTAAAAGAAAGTAATTTTCAGAAGATTAGCTGATCTCTACAGACCTGATACAAAACTCAGAAACAGCTGTTTCATAATTTTTTCTTAGTGACAACAACATAGGTAGCACAATGTGCAGTGTGTAGAAATGCATTTAGGCCCAAGTCCTGAAAACACATATTAAAGCAGTTTTGCTTATCTGGCAGTGTAGCAATCAGTAGTAATTCACAATTCTGTAAAGTTGCTTGTGAGCATGAAAGACTGCAGGATGAGGCCCTGAAGTCCAGTTAGAAAGTGTGCTGACAACACTACAAGCATCAGTTCAAATGCTTACACATTACAAAGCAGAGGATTTTCAGGGTGCATTGTTGTAATGTAAAATCCCCTAGCCAAAAGTCTGGAAAGAAAGCCAAGAATATCTAATATAACACAACATTGTATTCCATTTTATTGTGCTGTTTAAACTGAGAATGAAGTATAGCTTACTTAAATAGCTAAAGATTTTACCCCCCCTCTCTCCACCCCATCACTAGATCTTACTTTTTCTCAGTCAGCTTTACTATAATTCAAAACACACAGCAAGCTGGCACTTTAAAAAAAATAAAAAATAAAATAAAACGGGTTTCTCAAGACATGACATACTGCATTACAGTGAGTTTGGGAACCTGAGGTTCATCCCCAGGGAACAAACCCATTGCTATGAAACAAATGCTAATGAAATCAAATAGACTGTTACGTTGGCAGAAAACAGACACATGGAAAATGTGGCTTATTGTGTTGACTGTTTTGCATAACAAAGTTGACAGTGCTGCCTGTTCCTAATAAATATTACTCTAAATGTGCAAGCAGATGTGTTTAGAGTTGCCTTTAAATCTCTCTGTAAAAATAGGCTATTGGCAAGTAGTTACCAGACTCCTCTCGCATAACTGTCTTATTTTCAAAATTCAGATTTCATTTATTGAAAAGAACAGTTATGCAACTGGTGGATATGCTGGACCTCCTTCAGCAGGAACTGTGCAGCTATGGAAAAATTGCTACTTCTGTTTTAAATTCCCTGCTTTGGATCCTAGGTTCTGCCTGGAGTTGATGAACTAAGCCATGAGGCTGGCTCTCCTCTTCATCCTACTGCTGCCAGTATGCTTGGCCAAGCCATTCCACCAGATGGGCCTCTTTGACTTTATGCTGGAGGATGAGGGGTCGGCTGATATGGCTCCAACAGATGATCCTGTCATATCTGGATTTGGGCCAGTGTGCCCCTTCCGCTGCCAGTGCCATCTCCGTGTGGTACAGTGCTCTGACCTAGGTAAGCCCTGGAGTGTGTACAAAGGGTCCAGTCATGACCACAAAATATGTTTGATCTTTTATGTATATTTTATGTATGCACATTTCATTTGTTCTTTGAAACACCACGGATTTCTGTTGCAGGGAAAATCACTTTTCAAGGCTATTCCTTCAGAACTGTATTAAATAAATTCAGTGAGGTTAGATGTGGGTATGGAAACATTTTAAAAGGTCTTAAATTGCACGGTCCAGACTCCAACACCCTTAATCATACTGACAAATACCTCAACATAAAAATCATCCTATTTCCATAGGATTACATGAGCATGGAACAACCAACACTGAATCATGGAACAATCAACCATAGAACCAGCTCTTTGGAGGAAAGAACCTGGAAACACTCCAAAACAATGAACACATTTTGGAGTTCCTAATTAAATATCTGTCCTAGACACTGTTCAAGCTGTGAGAACTTTTCTTACAAAACCCCCATACTCCCACAAATACAAGGGCTTGTCTATATCATCAGGCCAGCAGGATATGAAGCCATGCCTGCCGTCACTGTGTTCTGACTTTACCATGCAGAAATCACAAGTAATGAAGTTGACTTCAGTGTAACTGCTTCTGGTTTATGCCAGTTTTAGTCAGTCATTGCAAAAAAAAAATATATATATATATATATTTTTCTGTTTGTTTTTGTACTTCCTCACAAGGAAATTAGACAGTTTATTCAGTGGACAGACAAATACCTTGTCATAATTTTATAGATTTTTATTATTTTTTTTTTTGAGTCTTCTCTCAGATGTTTGAATGTATTTCTGGTGTTTCTATTTTCCTATGTTATAACATTACCTTTGATAATTACTGTAGGTCATGGCACAATTCTAACAAAAAAGGCTTGGGTCTCACTGTGGTGGGTGTTGTATAAGTACAGAAACGAGGGGGAAACATTAGTTACATCCCTAGAAACTTCTGCGATTTTTTTAAAGCAAGCCACATAATTATGCAACAGATATGTTTGGCGAGGACCCAGTGAACAATACAAGCCAAGTTGCACAAATGAGCACAGACTAACCTACCCATGCATTCATAAAACTTTCACGGTACTGGCCCTGTTGCAAGATTTTTCTTTTTCACTGTTTAGATACCAGATAGTAGCAAACATGGAGTGGGGAGGAGGTTGCCCCGCATACCATGAAGACCTTAGGTTTTATCATTGTTACACTGGATAATGCTGTTGGAATTTAAGTTATTTTAGGAACTTTTCCCCGGTCTGTTTCAATTCTGCAGAATGTAAGGAGCTTTCACTCAGTTAAAAAGTAGGGATACTCACACAGGAACCCTTTGTTGCTATACTTGCTCCCACATTCATTCAGTTCCCCTTCATATTCATGTGGTTTCCAAGGGGGTTCACTACAGTCCACTGCCTGCAATTGCTTCTGGGTTAATGAAGTCCCATAATGTCAAGGAGACTTAGAAATAAAGTGATTAAAGCCCCAGGTCTATGTTTTCCAGATAATTTTGAGAGGGATGATAAGAAATACATTTTCAGCTTGGTTTAAGCCCCCATAGTGCAGATACTGGAATGAGAAGCCAGTGCTTTTGAAGCAGCTGGGCTGATAACATCCAGCCTCTGGGCACAACGGAAGTGAGATCTCCCTGGGGTTCAGAAATGCAGTCCAGCAAAATAAGTAATATTTCCCTGGCAGAGCTCAGGGAAGTTATAACCATTCAGCATTATCCAACCTTGGCACGAAGTTTTGTCTATCCCTGTCACGTGTAGCTATGACAGCCACTTCTGGGCCTGGCCCAAATGGGAGGCTCACCAGGACACAGGTCCAATGGACACCCCTGAGAGCGGGGACAGGACAGCTGAGTGTGCCTCTGTCCTACACTCCTCCTGCCTTAAGTCTGTTTCTGTGTGACTCAGGCTCTGTTGAGGTCAGATTTACCCAAAGACTTGAGGAAAGCCAGAAACTGACTCTAAGAGCTCAAAATTTCTTTGGGAGCAGTGGAGGTTCTGCCAAGTTGACCAAGCATGCTCCTTGGCTGTCAGATGAAGGGCACAGGGCATGGTGATCAGGGAGACAACGTGTATGCTGGAGCTGTAACACCAGCAATGAGAGTTGTAACTCCCTGCAAACCACTGTTCCTGGTGTGCCTTTCCCTTGCAGCTCCAGGCGTTTCCTACCCAATCAAATTAGCTACCTCTCTCACCCAGAATTATCAAATTGATTCATGTAGTCCCATGGGCACTAATTGAAGAAAAGCTTCAGGCAATAACAAGACTCCTCCCAAGGATATATTAAGAACTTACTAAATTAAATCCTTGTCCACAAAGGAAAGCTGTAATCTAGATCCTGTCTTCTACTCTGTGGCATGGAAGGAGGCCTCCTTACAGCTGGGTGCAGGGGGCAGGTTATAACAAGGAAGCTGGTGGACCTGACTTGGGCTATTTATGGAAATTTCTCTTCTTCTTCTGCGTGCTTCATTTTGTGCCTGAAGGGGTATTTACTATTTGTAAATTCTTGCTGTGTAAGGAAGAGTCTACTGTCTGACACAGACTTATGTGGAAAATTAAAAACAAGAGAACTATAACATCCAGGAGGTCCTGGAGGTGAGGTTTGGCCCTTTTATTGTTACTTTTTTTTTTTTTTCCTAGTTTCCATGTCTCAAGAGTACTCGATGGGAATATTAAAAAAAATATATATATCTAAATTTTATAAAAACAGTGAAAAAAAATGCTTGGTGGTCTAGTTACACTAGTGTCAGCTGAATTTTTGCATTCTTGTACTTTTAAGCTTCAGTCACATCTTCCTAAACACATACCTTCAAATTAATTTATTTTGCCTTTGAGCCAAAAGCTGAACTAGCAGGAAAGAGAACAGTGTCTTCTCACACCCCAAAGAAGAATTCTCTCAGAGGTGCAGTTACTGACACATTGAGAACAAGGCCCAGTGTGCCTACCTCATATGAGATTTATTACCTTTGTGCAACAGGCTCAGGGATCTCATCAAAGAAGACCACTGTGGCATTTTTATGAAAGCCCTGCCTTTTCTGAATTTTCCTCCTGTTGCCAAAAGAGAACCATAGGTTCACTTTTTGATCATGCTTCAATAAAGGCATTACTACGCTAAAGCTGTGCTTTTTGTAGAGATAGTAATCTTCCTTATTAGCATGCACTGCAGAGTGGCTGATATAGCTGGTCAGAGGCAGCTCTTCATGTATTAAAATATCAAATATAGGAAAGACATGAAGTCATCTGCCCAGGCAAACATGCCTTGTGAAAGCCCTAGGAAGAGTTGACAGTTCAATTTAAAGTCTCAGCCTCCCAAAGGGAGTCTCAAGAAAAGGTTCCTCTCAGAGTGCCCTGGTAGACAAGAGAAAGAACATGTAATTATTCAGCCCTGTGGCAGATGCAGAATGCTCCTTAAGTACGTTCAGTGACGGTAGACAGAGCTTTATTTCACCTTCAGGTGAGTCTAGCAGCCCCTTATGAATTGAGCAGTGTTTGTGTTCTGTGGGATGCCGTGAATTTGCCTTCCTTAGAGACTTCACAGAAGGTGAAGATTCCTTCAGCCATCTTGCCATGAGCATCCATGGAGGCTTTGTGGTCTCCAAAAAGTGCAGGAGAGATGAATGTCTGTAATTAAAGTTCAAGCAGTATTACATCTTAAATTGGAGCTTTGCTCACAGCTCAGAATTGCAGGGTTTCTCCAGCTGTAAAGAAGCATGTATTGAAGCTCAGCATGGATGCTGGAGTGTGTATTTGAAAAGTACTTTGAGATCAGCAGGTGAAAAGCTCACAGGTGTGTAAAACATTATTTCAGGGATCCAGTAACATGAGACAGTTTATCTGAATACATAAAATGTCTAAGTTATACTAACTAATAGCCCTTCAACACCTGGATAATGCTAACATGAAAACAGCTAATTTATTAGTTGACAAAAGACAATTTACCTTGCATAAATTCTTCCAAAAATAACTGAACACCCATTTTCTGATCATATCTCTGATAGGGAACCTCTTCTCTCCTTTTAAAGGAAATTAGCTCCTTTGGGACATACCTTGATTTGAACTTCCATTGTCAACACAAAATATTCTTAAAGAAAAATAATACTTACCTTATTGGTGATCAGTATCAGTCATTTTATGAGTCCAAGAAAATAGATGGAAAAACAGAAACTGTTGAGTACTTCAGCTTTTAAATCTCTACCATTACCATCCTCTCTAAACCATAATCTTTATAGCTAAATGTTTAGTTCAAAATCTGATGGCTTTCTAAAAGTGCAATTAGAAAAAAACATGAATGACCAGATTATCTTAAATGACCAGATATTAAAAATATAATTTTAAAGTAAATGTTCTTGTTAACTTACGTTTCACTTGTTGAGCTTTTAGGTTAAGTTATTAAGCTATGTGTGATAAAACTAAAGGATGAAGAAGTCAACTGACGATAGGAACATTGTTTTTCAATAAATTTGCCATGGTTATAAAAATTTTACTATCTATTCAGTTTACATACTGTTCTGGGTCTGCGTTGGACGTTAAAGAAACCATGAAAGAAAGCCCTATGCTCAGTAAATCTGGAAACAATTATTAAATTAAGAAGAAAATAATTAGAAAACACTCTTGAAAAGCTGTCAAGAAGAAAAATATTGGCTAGATGTAGACTGATCTATACTTATAAAATAGCTTTCTCCACTGTAAGAACAAAAGACAAGCCTTGTAATAAACCACCAGTTTTACTACCTGAATTCTTGATGTTCCAGTTCCCATTGATAGACATGATTCTGGGTGAAAGTTAGTTCACTCCAAATACATCCTCTCTTTATTTGTTGCCTGCTCCAAGGTAACTGTTACCACCTCTGTGTGTTTGTTTGCTGTTTTTGTTTTGTTTCTAGATTTATTCACTTGTTTTAGACTAGAAAATAACATTTAAGAAAGCATAGTGGCAGGAATGAAAATCCTGAGTGCCAAATGCAAGTGGTACAAGAAGTGACTGTTTTCTGGTTCATAATAGAACAAGGTTTCATTTCCAAAATAGCCCACAGTACAAATAAGTAACTAATAGCTAAAAAAAAGTGAGTCAACTGTTAAGTCATTACAGAACATGGCGGGTAACTGAAGCACTTCAATCATACTAAATAATCACTACTGACATCTACTAATGTTATGGACATCTACAATATTTGTATTACATTCTCAACATCTTTATATGTTGTAGTATTTGGTAACAGATATTATTGTTTAGAAACTGTTTATATTTTCAAAACACAAAACCTGTGCTATTCACTTGCTAAAGACTCCCTGCTAAGTCTTAGAAAGAGCTAGGGAGTCCAAAGGCTCCTTCCCAGAGTTCACTGAGAACCCTCAGCCAGTAGGGATGTGACCTAGGAATTTGAGTCCTACCTGAAGCCACCAATGATAATAGCAAGAAACCATCAATACCAGCCTCCAGCTACTCAGGAAAAATGTTTTTACAGAGTTCAGTTATCATGGTATTTAGAAAAGTTTCTATTTTTAAGTGTATCTTTAAAACATCTTCCTAACCCAGGTTTGAGAGTATCATTTCTAACCCTTATTTATCAACTTTGGATTCACTGGTCTGTGTTTTACTTTATCCATGTCCTGGATCTACCATGTTACAGGGAAAAAATATATATTTTTTTTCTGAATATATTTTTGTCTTTTCATAAAGTTCAGGTCAAATAATATGTGCTTTACAATGCATTGTACATTCTTTTGAAACTTACTTCTGTTTTACATACTTGTCCTGACTAACAGTAATAGCAAATGCTAGAATTCTGTTGTATTATGTTTAAAGGTTCGTTCATGCAGAGCATTATTGTCTAGAAAAGGAAAGGAAAATACTAGGAAAAGAAAACAGGTAGAGCAAAAATTTCTTCTTGGCTTCTCAGCCAGGAAAGTGATGGAAACAGTGAACACAGTCACACAGGGGCCTTTAAAACCAAGGACCATTCCCACAAATGTGTGTGTGGGGGGAAGGTGTTGTGGGTTTTGTTCTTTGTTTTGTATGTGTTTGTTTGGTTGGATGGTTTGTTTTCTGGGTGGCTTTTTTGTTGTTGTAGGGTTTTTGTTTGTTTGTTTGTTTTTGTGTAGTATTTTTCAGCTCATGGGATTGATGGCCTTGAACAGGTCTGTACACCATTGTCAACAGGGTTACATTTGCTATACATGCAATCATACGGTACGGTAGACTTCTCAGGCATTCTATAAAGAATGAAAAAAGTGAAAAACAACATTTAAAGATTCTGTGTGTACTCTCTGTGCATGCTCTTAGGTGAGAAGACTCCTAGGAGGATATCCCATACTAGCCTGCTGTTCATTTCCTGGAAACTATTTGGAGTGCTACAAAAATCTGTTAAGGAGAGGATGTTGGCAGTTTTTATTTCAATATGAAAAGTAACGTAATAAATATGAAATAATATAAAAGCAGTGAAAACTAGAAGCCCACCTAATTTCATGGTAACTTTAGGGATTTAATGGTAAAACAAATGGACAGATTATTTCTAGAAATGTTACAGCATTACAGACATGCAAATATAAATGAATTTACAGCCTGGTTCTGTAATATGTCATCACAATTGACATGTGCAATAGGTCATCCTAGAAACAGCTTCTGCTGCATCATCTGCATCACCTAAAATATGAAAGCCCAGCATAGCCTCAGTTTCCATGCTAGAGCATTTTCACTTTGGACATAGCATTCAAGCTAATCACTACAAACATTCAAGTTAAACACTAAGTCTAGAAGCTCATTTTCCAATAAATATTTTCCCTTCTACTGCTCCAATGTGGGCCTCAGACACTAAATTGACTCTCAATGAATTCATATTTTAGGGTAACATGGAAGAAGAGTGTTTGTACTGGTGCAATAGACACTCTCTCAAAACAAAACAAACAAACAAAAAAACACCTCTGTCCAAGAAATGTAGGAGCAAAGACATAAGTGAGTTAGCCAAACAAGACTAAAGGACTGTTATCATTCATCTATAATGTCTTTTCTTTCCATAAATTCAATTAGGATTTCCACACCTTCAAACTGAGGAGATCATATTAATTCCTCACCACTGGAAATAAAAATGGAAAAAAATAAAAATAAAAAGGGGGGGGGGGGGGGGGAAGAGGGGTAACAGTGCTAATAATGTTTGTATAGTGGCAGCAGCAGAGAAAATTTAAAAAATACAGTGTGCTAAATACAAGAATAAAATGAAAGAGAAGAAAACCAATGGAAGAAAAACAGGAAGGCAGACAAAATAGGAAAGATTTAAGGAGGAGGGTATGAACATGAAAGGGAAAATCTCACTTTTTCAAGGGAAGCCATAAAAGAAATGTTTAAAAAAGGAGACCTATAGTAAGTTTCAGATACAGGTGAGGAAAAACGAAAAAGGAACTTAAGATAGGAATCTAATGAAAATCTTGCAGCTTTCAGGGTCAGGGGCTAAAATTTCTCTTCTTTATTCTCTCACTCTATGGTGGAGATCTTATATCATATGGACTGGAAGAGATTACTGTTTCAGATGACCTGGAGGAAGTCTATCACTAAATAACCAATAAAATAAACGAGTAACATAAGCAAAATGACAAAGAGTCACTAGAATATATATAACGTAATCTGGTAGAAAGGGGGAACTAACAGCTCTGCAGGCTCCCTAATTCTTTCAGGAAATTCTCTCAACATTTATTTAAATGTTACTCACCATGTTCAGACATATTCATGGTGGCTCTCTTCCCTTGCTTGCATGAAAGGAAGTTGAAAGCAATCCTAAAACATTTATGAAAAATGCTCACATCCCTAAAATACCAGTAACAAACCTCTGCCCTCAGATCATGATAAAACTAGAGCTGTGCAATGACTATGTGGTGAGAAAAGGAAAGTGTAAGTTTACTGGAAAGCACAGGAGATCCCACCAAACCACTCTTTATGGCTACACCTTTGGGTTAGTGCTATTTCTGGTAAATCACAAAGTAAAGATTTAGAGTGGTAGACTTAGATTTGTATCTATTGCCTGCTGCTTAAACCGTGAAACAGGCAAATATCAAATATCCAAAGGTTCATTCAAAATTTAATGTTAGAAATTTCCCCAATCATTGGAATACTCTCTTCTGAATACTGTGAATATTCATAAGAAATATATGTTTCACCTCAGTGCACGAATAGTCATAGATAGTACATCTGCATTGCATCCACATTGATTAAAGCCATGATGCATACCATAGTGACAGATTGCATGAATCACACAGGACTGTTGCTGTTCTCTGATAGAATGTTTTATGTCAGTAACCATGACAGTGGGAATTGTAATGTTGGCAATTCTAGCAGTTACTTCAGAAATCTCACGATATTTGATTCTTTATATAAGGTCTTCATCCCTGAAGACTCATGATTGTTTCAAAAATATTCAAAAATATTTTTCTTCCTTTCTAAAATAAATCTGTCCTTCCTGATAAAGTATATATCTTCCAGACCTTTGAAATTAAGTCAGTTAGAAAGAACACAGAAATGGTATTTGCTTGATTTTAAGGTTTAAGAATATCATTACTTTTTTTTTTTTTTATTTTTTTTTTTGAGACAGGAGGCTGAATCTAGTACCAGAAATGTGACTATCACAGAAAAATAATTCATCAAATTTATAGCTTACAATATCTGTTATATTTTGAAATATGTGGTCACTACACAGACTGAGTGGAAATGGAAGTGAGCAGATAAGTTATGCATTCATTTTAAAACCTTTCCTTGGGTTTTTACAATTATTAACACTATCATAATGGAATTGCACAGTTGATCATAATGATCATAATGTCTTTTTTTTTTTTTTTTTTTTTTTTCCTGTGTTCCTCACTCTGTTCTGGAAAACAATGTTGTGAAAGTTTGGGAAAACAAACAAACAAAAAACCAGTGTAGTAGTATACCAGTTGGTCTACTTTTGTGAAAAGCCATCTCAGCAGGGAATGGAGTTCATTTTCTCATTCTTTCCAATGGGAAGGGTCAGAGGTATACAAAAATAATATGTGATGAAAATGATGAAAAGTCCCAAATGGATCTTAATGGAACATGAATCTTATAGACTGAAGAGCAGGAAGAATATCTGAAGAATGGTTGTCACCTTTAAGATGTATTTTAAGAGTTTCATGGATTCCAGTGGAAACTGTGTTGTTCTTTTTTGTTGTTGTTTCTTAAATCTTTAAGAATAATCACCTGAGAAAAAACAATTCTCCAATTCTTCAGGCTTTTTTTTTTTTTAATTAAAATATTCCCATTAGTACTGATGATTTCATAATAAGAAAAGGAAAGGTAAAGAACAGACTTTTCATTTGAAAGTGGGAGGGAGAAGGAGGTTGTGGGTACTCCTCTGTAAAGAAAGACAATTGTTTCTTATTTTTATAGTTGGTAGGATGCAAATTGTGAAACCACTCCTATTTTCAAATCCCACACAATAGAGAACAAATTCCAGTAAATACTGAAGTACACAGACTGGGAAAGTTTCAGTGAACTCTTCTAATTTGAAGCATTCAACACTATGCTAAGTTCCCTGCCATCCTTCCAGAAAGCTGTCCTTGAGTCCTGTTATTTTCCCTGACTAAGTCTCCTGAACCCGTGAGTTTGCCATTCACCCCATTCATCCCAGAGTCCACACAGCCCACTGCTGAGACGAGGCAGAGCTGGGCTTTGAGCAGGGGAGAACACATAGCAGAGGAAGCACAGGCAGCTGCTGGAGAGGCTGCCCGCACCGGGAGAGCAGCCGCTGATGACCACGTCTGGGAATTACATGTAACTCAGCCCAAATTCTTCAGCTGGCAGCAGCTGTTAGTGAAAACTAAAGGAGACTTGAAAAGAGCCCCATTTTATGGCCCCTATGATAATAATCGTGAGTGTTGCAATGCAATAACACATGTATCTAAGCTACAGCATTCAGATCTCCCTCTGCCTTTTGACCCCTTCTCCTCAGCTGGGAAAGGGATTGTTTATTCAGGGGAATAAGCCCCATCCCTGTTTGTTGTAAACTGGACAGGAGGGAAAATATCTATCTATCTATCTATCTATCTATCTATCTATCTATCTTTATTTATTTATTTATTTATTTATTTATTTATTTATTTAATAGACCAGGCTCTGCTGCTTTAAGTTCTTTGTAATTGGCACCAGTCACATATTTCTTATTTTGACTATGTGGTCTCAGCGTTGCAAGGATACAGTTCCCAGGGAAGTGTCCTCATCTCTGGGCTACAGACTCAGACTCCCTTTTGCTTCATCTCTCTCACTAGCCCCATAAATCTTGCATTCCTTTTCTGCATAGTTGTATGGCTTCAGCAGAAATGTGGCTTCATGCCACGTTGTAGACTCTCAGTTCTGAGAAACTGGAGCAGTGAACTGAAGCCCCTTCGTAGACAGGAGGTTTCAAATGCCACCCTTCACATTTTGGGGGTTAAAAAATTCCACAGCCACTTGATCACAGCTCCTGCAGCTGAGCAGGTAATTCCCTAAGCTGCAAAAGTTATGAAGCTTGCCTTGTATACCAAAATCCCTAATCCCCCTTAGTCCTCATAATATTCCCAAATCCTTGCTACATCTCCTACACCTGTTTGGCTGGCTAAATGGCAGCATATGTGAGTTGGGCTGGTGTATCACTACACAGGAGATGACTAGCCACAGATTGCTGCTCTCTCAGGGACTCAATAAGGGCTGAATTATACCAGCTTCACTATATCATTAGTTTGGCTCATTTGTGCTTAGTTTCTGGTCTCATAAAATCTCCAGACCCATCAGACTTCTGTCCTTTCCAAGTGGAGAGGCAATCACAGATAAGCAGCCAGACATTGCAATAGCGTTAATCTAATTTATTTAAGAAATAATGAGAAAATAATGAGAAAATACTACACATCACATAGGTAGGATCCCACTGAGACAAGCCTGATTTCTGCAAGGTTACCTTCATTTCCGTCCTCCCACTATGGAGGGATTCCTGGTCGTGATAACCTCTCTCTACTGAACGTCTTCTAGTTGACTGTAGATGAGCCTTTCCATCACAGTACTTCCAAAAGTGAGTGTGGGTTCTTGTTGTCTATGTGAAAGAAATCCATTGATGATCCAGCTTTGCTAGGCATCCCTCTAATACGTTTGATCATATTATATTAGCTATTCCAGAAATCTGTGATGTAGTTACTAGTGTAAGAATAAGTTACGAATAGGAAAGAATAGGAAACCTTCTGCTGGGAAAATAAAAGTACAACTGATCCTGAGCAACAAGGGAAGTGTTTCAAGCTCATTTACTTGTTTCTTATTATTGTTGTCTAGTATATTGTACTCTTTATGTATTGTCACATCCATGCATGTTTACACACATACATGTATGCTGGTGGGAATCGCTAAGTGCTAGGGGTTGATGATGTAGGACAGAAGAAAATTTCTATTTGTTGTAATCTGCAGAGAATGACACTGATCTGGCACATATTGCAGGAATGGATATTTGTTTAGCTTCTGTAAGTAAGACATGATTTCTCTTGGAGAACTATTTTAGTGCAAATGGCAATAGTTTTCTCACTAAAGATAAGAACTCTTCCGTTAAGTCCCTTATGTTTCCAGAATATTTAGGCTTTTAATTTCAGTGTAAGCAAGCATTTTGTAAGGGTGGGGCTATACCTTTTCTGCTCATTCATGAATTTTTTAATGCATTTAACAACTTAAATAATAACTGATCTAGTTTTATTCAATCAAAATTAATAAAACAATATGCATTTTCAATTTAACAGATAGAAAGGCAGAAATATCTAAATCTTTAGTCAGTTCTATGTTAATCTTAGAAACCAGAGGCCTGAAATATTTCCAGAGAACTGAATACCAAACTCTATATCACTGAGTATTCACATAAAAAGTCAGACTGCTATGAAAGATTGCCATATAGCTTTCTTTTTTTGTATTCGCAAGCTTAAATGTATATTAAAAAAAAAAAAAAAAAGCTGAAATAGTTGTGTAAACTGTTTTTAAAATGTTTAAGAAGTGACTCAATTGGTATTTTCCTGTACCAGTTCCTCTGTCAGTTGACATTACATAAATTTCGCAGGAAGGCATTAGTAGGTGGACAGAGTCACACTACAACAGGTTTTCAGAAGTATATGGGCATTAAGTCATGGGAAATAAGTAATAAGTACAGCCCACAATTCCCCTCTAAATTCTTCTGTCTTCCAGCCAGAAGAATCCAAGAATCATCCCGGGCAATGGTAATTCTAATTTAAGATTCAAGAGCCATTTTAGCTTCTAGTGGGATTGCAGTTTTCTAGATTCATTTCAAATTCTGTCATGCTGTCATGTTAGACTCCCCCATTCATGTGCACTGCTTATATACTGACCTGTTATGACTAGAAAGACTTGAAGGATTGCTCCTCAGACAACAAAACTCCAGAGAAGAGACTGGCTTCATGAGCTTGCAGGTCCAGGATAAATGTAGAATACAAGTAGAAGTGCTGTTGTAGTGCAAACCAATGTAGATGGGGCAAGCGGTGAAACACTTGGATCCAGTCGACAAGTTAAACACAGTTTAATCCTGAATTATTAGTTGATGATTTTATAAGACAGTGTCCAGATCCACCCATTTACAAACTGTTGTGTCACTGGAGAGCTCTATTTGATATAGCTGTTAGTTGGTGGGTGTACTATACTGCTTAATATTAATGTAACATCTCTATGGCACCTGAGGTGCATCCTGTACTCCTATATACAATGCATGATACTTTGCTCTCCATATGTTCAAAACTCAGACAAGCCAAGGAAAAATCATATACCATGGTTTCAGTTCAGCTGTTTTCTAAATCATTTTTAGAAATGGCTTCAGGAAACACATAACAGAATATACATGAGATAGGTAATAAAACAAGTTCAGTATTTTAAGGGATGGCAATTATATTCCTTGTATGCAGAGCTAATAATTGCATTGTACCTCCTAGATTTTAGTACAATAAGCTTTTATAAATCACTGTTCACAAAGGGTTATCTGATTATAGTTGTCTTACTATAATATGAACCACCATTTAACTTCATTGCTCTGTGAAATTATCAGTTCTACCTCATTCACAGAAAATGCTTGAGCTTGTAGAATCTGACATGTGAGGCTTGAAGAGTACAGCTGGAAATTTAATTTGAAGTTTAGTTTAGTCTCTAGCAAATTATCCCTTCAATGGCAATCCAAGTATTCTTACAAAGCATGTTTCAAGGGCATTCTGTAACGTACAGCTATATAGCTCTCATGTACACCGGTTTCTGTCACAAGAAACTTAAAATTACTTATTAAAATTAACTTAAATGACTAATACTAGTCTTTTTAATATAAATGTACTAACAACCACAACATAGTAATATTAATTTGTATCCAAATAATTCAACTAATTTTTGCATTTATATGTGAAAAATACTATAAAAGTTGCTGGACTCTGAAAACTTCTCATAACAAAATTATGACCTTAAACAAACAGTGCTTTTGGGAGAGAATTTTTAGTTGCTGACATCACTGCTGTCTGCAGAGTACAGAAATTTTCCAAACACAACATGCAAATTATATGGTATTATGTTTTCTTATATATGTGGAGCTCTAGCCCCACATTTCTGAAAATAATTAGGGTTTTGCAACTGCCTTTAGTAAAAATGAACTTCATGCCTAAATGAGAAAAAAAATATTTTAGTAATATGAAGAACCTTAATCTGTATCATCTATTCATGCTCTGAAAATCAGTAAGGTGAATAGGATGAGATACGAGGTTTGGCTCTTGTCATTTTATGTACAGTACATACTTTTACTTATTCATCTGGAACTGGAAGATTCTGCATTTTAAAACTTTTGGGTTCTGATGGGATTAAAAATTAGCCAGGTTAATCTATATTGTACTCAGTTTTAATAAATATCAGACTCATATATTTTAATACTTGTTTAGCTAATGCTTGAGAACTTCAGGGCTGGGGGGGAGATAAATTTGGAAGAGTGGCTAGGATGTTTTTAAATTCAGAAACCAACTTTTTACAATGTCAGAACAACAGAATGTGTTCTACACAGAGTACTATCATCAGTTAAAGCTAAGTGTAAAAGAAGCACTTTTCAAAAGTTTAGGTCTGCTACACCCATATTAAGATAACTTAAGAAGGCTTGTTTTCAGGATTTGTTGGTGACACTGGTGATACTTACAGATAAATCTTTTCAAGAGAGTTTGAGTATACATTCAGAAATATTTATTTAAACCTTTATTGTTAAAAAGTCTATTCTTCCTGAAAAAAAAATCTGTTAGATGCCCATATTGAGACTTTATTAATGACTATAAATTATTCCTACTAGCCATTCATTTAGCATTTCATATTCTGTAAAAATAAAAAAAATAAATAAAAATAAAAATAAAAGACTAGTTAGGAAAGAACATTTTAATTTTTTGGTAAATCAGAATGACTATAAAAGATTTGCTGTATTCCAAGTCACAGTACGAAAGCAAAGCTGGGTAAAGTGAGTGTTATTTAACACTAAATAATTTCATTTCCATTACTTCATTGGACTTACATATCAGCTATTCAGAAAATAGTCCCAAAGAGAGTCTTTAATTTAAACTGTCTGATGTTCTTTTGGCAGTTATAGTTAAACCAAGAGATTTGTTCTCCAGAAAACTTGGACATAGTTTCACATAGTTTCAACTGAAAGAAAAGTTTTTTTGTTTGTTTGTTTGTTTGTTTTTTTCATTTAAGGTGGACTTCACTGCAAGTTATTCAGTTATTGTCAAATAAATAATATTTTTCTGGAAATGAATGTAATTAGCCATCATACTTCTTTGAAGAAAAGTTTATTGACTTAAATAGCAGGAAATGCTCTCTGTCCAAAAAATTTAGCACACAGTGAAATTAATAAATGCCATACCTCCTTCTGAAAGCAATTTTTATCCACACAGTTCAGCAGGGTTAAATGTGTTAGAAGTAATTTTGACAAACTCAGTCTTTTCTATAACTTGGAAAAAGGCAGAATGGAAATGTGAATAAATACATTTTAATTTGACATAGCAAAATAAAACTCCCTTTGACACTTTGGAGACAGAAATGTTGTCAAATAAGACTTCATAACATACTTCAGGAAATGAGTTCTAGAAATGTTTACTGGAAGGTAAATAGTACTAAGGAAAGTACTGACCCCTGTTTGAAGTTTCTTTCAAAGTCGATTGTTTATTCTTTTCACTGTTCCTAGGTCTGGAAAGAGTGCCAAAAGATCTTCCCCCTGATACAACTCTGCTGGACTTACAGAACAACAAAATAACTGAAATTAAAGAAGGAGATTTCAAAAACTTGAAGAATCTTCATGTAAGTGTATAGCTGAACTATTACTTGAAAAAAAAAATAAAAAAAAAAAGGATAGAAAAGGTGATTTTGGCCTGGTACCCATGTTTTTAAGGAAAACTGATGAAATGCTCTGTGATCTTCCTCCACCAGCCCTGCCTATTAATTTTCTTTCCTATTTCTCTCCTGTAAACTTTCTTCTCCTGCCATGGAAGTTCCTTGTCTGATTTAATCTCTTTGTACCTGTCTCCCTTCCATTCAGTCTCCTCATGCCCACTGTAACTTTTCTCAACTCTTTACTTATGTTTTCACTCCCTTTGGCACGGTGGTTTGGTTATTTCTAGTAAAAAAGAAAATCGTTCTCAATCTTGCTGCCTCAGTCATTCATTACTGTATGCCTTCCTGTCCCACCTTGGAGCTCAAGGAGTGCTGTATATATTGTTTGTCATCAGTTTTCTTTAATAATTTTATCTCAACCCACCTTTCAAACCAACCTCCTGCCCACTTCACTACAATAAAATTATGTTTTTGCCAATAATCTCCTCTTACCAAAATTCCATCCTCATCCTTCTTTACCTTCCAGTCTCTTCCAACACTACTGACTTCCTTCTCTTTGTTAAAATATTTTCCTTCCCTGGTTTCTACATACCCTTTTTTTCTGGTTCTCTTATTTTCCAAGTTTCCATCAGAAACCTTCCTCTGCTTCCAAATTTTTGTTCTTCTATCAGAGGTCCTCCTCTTTTATTTCTTTGCTTATTATCAACATCTTAAAATTTCATACCTCATAGACTTGTTTTAATTGTGTCAAAATATCTGGCTTTCCAGATTTAAGAAATAATAATAATAATAATAATAATAATAATAATAATACTTTTCTGCCTTGGAAAGTAATGCCCTAACTCAGATATATTTCAAAATGCTGCAGCAGAAATTATTTTTCTAGCCTGTCACCAAGTCACTTTATTCTGTGCATAGTTTCATTTGATCCTTTTTGATTATAAGCGTTATGAATTACTTGACTTCATTTTCTTGGCACTTCACAACCTCTTTCAATTCTATTGTTCCCATTTGCTACCAAGAAGCCAACTCAAAAAAGATTTGAGCAATCACTAGGGATGCAATGACATTCTGTCCAAAATGGAGGGAGCTGCATGAGCAAATCATGATGAGGTTCTTGTCACATAATTTTAGCGACTACTGTATAGATATCCACATCTGATCTAGTTGTGTAGATAGCCTATAGAGTCAGCAAAGAGAAACCGATGTATCTATACCCTATTTCACCTGACTTATTTTGAAGTTTGTATTAGAATGAGATTATTTATGCTGCAAATCTGAGTTTTCAGTTTCTGTGCTTCACTACTAAACAGATTTGGCACGCTAATTCCTTCCCACTTGTTTTGGTTTTCATCCACCTCAAAGAGACATCCTGTATTTTCAATGAGAAAATCTTGTCAGTAGAATGAATCTTTTGAAATCCTTCCTCATGACACTGCATTAAATGAATCAGAGCATAGTATTGCAGATGAAAAGTACTGGCACCAATAACTTCTCCCTACTTGTCACTCAGCTCTGGTCTTTATTATACCTTGTGCTGTGAGTTGAGCACTTGTGAATGATAACTCATTGAGTTAATTCTATAGATGTTCTTTTCCTTATTAGAGCAGATATAATTTAATACTGAATTAAATAGGTAACTCTTCAGGGAAGAAGTCGTTTGTTCATCTTAATCCCCAAACTACCTAGGGCATATTTAGGGACTAGTGGAAATTGTTACAATAGTAATGTAAATTTTAAAAAATGACCTTCAAAGCAATGTGGTTTTCTTGGATATATTCAAGACAGAAAAAGAATCCTCTTGTCTCCTCCCCAACATAATAATTTACCCATGCAGTACATTTAAGTAACTGGGCACCATCTTTATTCTAGGCAGGCATCATTCTCCTTGTGTAAGATCTGGGAATATTTCCCATTTTCCTCCCTCATAATATTATTCAGAGCCATATTGCTTTTAATCAATATAATAAATAAATTTGAGAAACTTTACTGTTGATAGAGGTCCGTTGTCATTTTTTGTTTTAAGGATATGTGTGTGTAATGTAAATGTACATATATCACATATATGCTTTTTAAAATCATATTCCCAAATACACATGGCTTGTGTTTGACCCTGTAATGTTAAAAAGTTTCTAGACTCCTTCTAAATTATGAAACCTTCTTAAACTCTACTAAAGCAGAAAGATTTACATATATTATAGCTATTATTGTTCCAAAGTCTGAAATAATCAGAAACTGCAGTCAATCTCTTGCATAAAGTGACTACTTGTATGTCCATTTAGGGAACAATTCCCTAAATCCCAACTCATACTGGTATTGGAAATAAATAAATAAATAAATAAATAAATAAATAAATAAATAAATAATCCTGCAGACATCACCCACCATAGAACTAATAGTTTTAAAAAAGATTTCCATGAACAAGTTAGTTTGAACCTGAAGTTCAATTTGTACCAAAAGCTAAAGTTAGCAGAAAGGAAAGGATCTACCTATACCTTGTCTGTGGCTTCTCTTTCAATACAAAAATGATTAAATTCATAAATGGAAGAACAAGAGGACTTAACACCTACAAAGATATTCTATGTAAATAATAATAATAAAAAATTTAAGAAGGTCAAAGAGCAGTTAAAATTTGCAGCTATCGAATATGGCAAACAGGTAGAAAAGTATGCAACTAAGGGAATATTTAACTGCAAGCAATAAATACCTGCAAAGGAAGACAACCAGAAATCATTAGTCAACAGTTGTGGTGTACCTGATATTTTTGTAGTTTTCAATTAATCCAGGAAAATTTGACTAAACTATTAAAGTTGTACTACAAAAACTGAATGAGACTTCATACTATTAAAAAATGAAACATGAAATATACTTTTAATCAGAGGACTCAGGAGAAAAGTGAAAAATAAAAAAATAGAAGACAGCCCATTTTAGAGCCAAGGACACAGTTTTACAGTTTCAGAAAATTGTCTGATACTGTGTAAAAGATTTGCCTATTTAGACTTGTGGCAAAAGAGTTACAGAGATGCTATTGGAAAAGGCAGAAGATACCTTTTTATACAACTGTCAGAATTTTCCAGCCAAGCTGAGACTTCTGGATAAAATACAGTACTTTAACCCCATAGACATATTTGTAGCAATATCTAGTGGAAAAAATAGTGGACAGAATGTTTCATGCCCTCATTTCTTTTTTTTCTTTCTTTTTTTTTTTTTTTTTTTTTGTTTTGCTCTGTTTTTAACCAAAAGAAGACTCCCTATGGAAGGACAACCATCTAGATTAACTGAGGAAAAGTCTAAGAACATCTTCCAGAAATATAGAAAAATTCCTAATAGATCAAAAAATATTAATGAAAGAACACAGTTTTCTGACGATTCATTACAGCTTCAGTTCCCATTCCCAGTCATAATCAAATGAGAAGTTAAGTAAACTTACTGCTCTACAAATCACAGAATGAAGATTCAGTAGCCACCAGCTTACTGTAAAAAACAGTCAGAAATATCTGCCCAGGTTCTTCCTGTGAACTCGATTCCCACTATCATCTAGAGCAGATATTTTTAACAGAACTGAGACACTTCTCCTCTTTCCAGCTTAGAGAATCTGTAGGCCTCTTACAATTATTCTAAGGAAATAAAATAATAATAATAATAATAACAACAATAATGATGATGATAATAATAATAATAATAATGAAGGATGTTGATCTTTGTGAAATGCAACACTCCCTTAGATGTCCTATTTCCTCAGACTCTCCTTTACATTATGCTGAACACACGATGAGATTTTCCACTAAAACAGCAATGTGCAACACATAACATGCATGTAAAACCTTATTTTTTTTTCATCTCTAGAGGACAAAGAACTTTTTGTGTGAGCAAAATAGCAGGAAAAAATAGTTTGACATCCTCAAAATTTTAGAGAGATTCAGAATGTTAAACTAAAGGAAAAAAAAATAGAATAAAGCAGTAAAATGAACAAGTAATTTATGATAAAATGAATGACCTAAATGTTTGCCCAGGCTGACAAGGGCAGTGTTTTCTGGCTCTAGAATGCTAGAGCATAAGGATTATTTTTGTTGGAGCAGTAAAATGTAGAGCCAGCAGTTCTCTGGTCATCTGTGCAAGTCACATTACACAACACTTACTAGTGACGGCTCAAACTCAGTGCAAACTAGATCTACACCAGGCTCCTCAGCTTGCTGAGATTACTCAACAGGCTTCTGTGGATGTGATCAAACTGTTTTCCCCAGCCTTCTTTCCTCTAGGAAAGCCTTCTTTCCTCAAGTGGCAGGCTTGTTTCAATGCCTTGCTGTCTCCTTCTTCACAGTTCATCCATCTCTTCCATCTGCTTTCTATGTCATCCATTTTTCCTTGCCTTTCCTAGTTATGTCCACTTGATCCACTTTACTAAAGCCTACAAAAGAGCTTAAGTAACAACATAAAAAGAATCATTGCACCATCATTTTTTTTTTTTTTTTTTTTTGATACATTTAGCCTTCTTCTGTCTTAACTCTGTACATCTTGGGCCATTCAGAAGATAAGACATCTGGAATTCCATTCAGAGACCTCCTTCGATTCAGGGCCTCTTGGTTGTTTCAAGTTTACTGATCTTTACTATTGATAAAATGAATTTAAAAATGAATGCTTATTTTGTAAAATTCTATCTTCTGGTAAAACATAATTAGAGAAGGATGTAAAGTTCTTTTGGACTTGTTGTTTTTATTTTATTTTATTTTATTTTATTTTATTTTATTTTATTTTATTTTATTTTATTTCAGTCTGTTTGATTTGGTTTGGTTTGTTTGGTTGGTTGTTTTTTGTCTGCTTGTTTTTGTTTCCCCTACATGTGCACATTCATTCCTAATAATTCGGCAAAACTTGACTATATGTTCAGGATATGAATATGTCTTAATAACTGAAACCATAAGAAAAAAAAAAAAAGACCAAATTTATTATTATTTTTATTTGGACACCTGATTCCTCAGCTTACAATTCTTAAGGCATTACTGTACATAGCAGCACTATAATAAAACAACAGGTTAATAATATAATACATAACCCAGGAAATTAAAAAAAATTCCATTGGGTCAGCAGATTGATTTTTCAGTTTAAACCCTGAAGGCCACATGCATCATTAAAGATTTGATGTTAGGTAAGAGTACCATCTCCAGCTGGCAAAACAGATGTATCAGCATGTATTATGCTTGATAATAATTTGCTGATTGTTTTACAGTTCATTTCAGCTTTTGGCAAGGCTTTCACTTCAAGCTGTTCTAAACCAAGAAGGGCAGATGTAAGGGTGCAAAAGGCACAGAACAGTTCCCTGAGATTCTCACATAATAAAGTTGTACCAAAAGATACAGTATCCCTCTTCCCACCCCCAGCCAGGGCAAAAATTGCACATTTTGATAACACCAGAAGAACAATGCTACATGACTGCCACACGCACACTCTGCAGTTTGTCAGGGTGTATTTTGACAAGAGCATGCTAACAAGTGTTCCAAAATCTTTGTGAACTGTGAGTTCTCCATTTTGTTTAGGGAGTAAGTATTTGAAGCAGAAACCAGACCAAAGGGAGATAAATATCCATGCTCCTATGGACTTTAAATGAGCAGTATTCATACAGTCTTTTTTTCATATTTTTTTTTTGCTATTTTTTTCTATTTTGTTGTAGTTGTTATTGTTACTACAATAGTTACTACTAGAAGTAGTTCAGTAAAAATTAAAGTATCTTTGGAACAAAGCTTTTTTACTTCTCTGAGCACTGTGTATATTGCAGATCAGGATGAAGTAGTCTATAGGTATTACTACATTGCAATATATAGTAATGAACCTAACAGAGTCAATGTTTATACTGTAAGAGCTGAATAAGAGCTGCAAAAGCTATGTTATACGTATCATGCTATATATCCATTTTCCTATCCATAGGATAAGAGTATGAGCTGTCTGAGCCCAACTATATGGTGTCTTTAATACTTCGTGTATTTGTGCCTCTTTATTTTCTTGCCTCTTTTCTTGCCTATGGCTAAGTATCTCAAAACCCATATCAAGTCACAATGAAAGCTGTGCATGCTGAAAGTCTTGTATTTTTGGATTTTAGTGATATTCTTCAGTGTTGTTGGTGTCATGTCCCCCACCCCCCCACCCCCCCTTTATTTATTTTTTTTTAAAGAATCATCTTTATTCCCTCCACTAAGAAAAGGAAGCATGGAAGAAGATAGATTAAAAAAAAATAAAAATCAATTCCTGTGGCTCTATTCAAGTATTACCCTAAGCTGTCACATTTCTTAGGTCTACCAAATTGTTCCATACTAGCAGCATTGCAAGTGCTAGCTATGGTTCAAGCACTTTCAGAACTTTCAGATTGACTCTCATTTGAACCTCTGAGAATTGCTTGCCCTGCACAAAATTAGTATATGGAGCTGTCCTTTAGCAAGATGAATATAATAATGTCCCATCATGCCATCTGGGCTATATTCAGGAAACTTAGTCCATGTGGCATTTTTTTTTTGTCTAACATCCCTTCCTCAATAACATTGCCTGCAGATGTTTTCCCTCAGATTTTCTTCTCTAGTTCCTGTTTTCACTGACCTCTAAATTCCCCTGAGTTTTTCATTTAATTTTATTGTATTTTGTTTTAACTTTTGTTACATGCAAACCATACGGGGCACATTCTGAGGAAAATAAACAGCAGCACTCCAAAGCTAATAACTTCTTTCTTTAAGTCTTGCATATAATAGAGTTATTGTGAAGTAGGAAAGAAACCCATGGGTATGGCTGGCCAGGTGCTCTGCTGGTGTGTTATCCTCATCATTTGCTGTTGCTCTGGGAGACAGTAAAACTTGTCTTGCAAATTCTGATGTGTGGGCTTGTTTTTTCTTCTTTAAAACAGCACAGTGGTGTGAAAAATAATGTAGGTTTAAAATAGGAGGAACAGGGTCTTACGCAGCATGATGCAAGAGAGAACTGATGTTCTGGTACAAAGAAATTGAAAACTACAGGCTTGTGATACTTTTCCAGCTTATACCACCATAGATATGTTCCCACAGTGAAAGTATTTTTAAGTATACCTTTGATAGATATCATCATTTCTAAGTGAGATAGGTTTGCTGAATGTTTGAATAAAATAATTGTTTTGTGTGTTTCTCCAAGATAACATGATCATATTCAGGAAAACATTGGCAAAGCAGAACAGATTAATCCTAAATACATGGACAATTTCTGGTTTTGGTCAGGACTAACAGTTCTTGGAAAAGCTTTAGCTATTCTCTGAACATCAGCTACTCACAGAATATTTACATTACAGGGCCTATCTGAATATATACCTGCCTGTTTCCAGTGAGAAGTATTTTGTATCAGAACATCAGCTGTGATAATCAAACCAAAAGCATTTTTATCTAAAAAGAAAACAAGTTAAAACAGATAAGAAATAACAATAATAAGACAAGGAAATATTTAGCTGAAATAAATGACCAAACACTACAAAGCAGGATGTAGGATAAAAATTACAAGTGCTCACCAGTCTAAACTCATTGAATATTGGTTTAAATATCTATGGAAAATAAAATTATGGTAAAATCAACAACAACAACAACAACAAAAGAATGTATTTAGCAGTAGCTCATTCGTTTATTCCGTTATTATAATAAGAGCTAATAATAAGAGCTAATAAGATTAATCTGTATAATTCAAGCTGTACTCTTCACAATAACTATATGTCTCCTGTGTCCTAATACGTGCAGGTAGCTTTAGTACATTAAGGGGAGAAGCTACATCTGTCTCCAAATTCTTGCAATTTTCTCTAAGGAAACCAAAACTGATGTGTTCTTATGGATGTTCTTATAACAGTCTGAAATACAAGAGAGCTGTGGCTGTAGCTTCCTCTGACCAATCTATTTATTTTGGGAGTGGTTTATTGTTAGTGAAATACTCTGCTGAACTGTGAATGACCTTTTCTACCTCCTCTTGCAAATGTGGCATTGCTAGCTAGCATTCAAAATTAAAAACAGATCTGCTCAACTTTATGCATACTGAGAGAAACCATGTACAGAACACACTGCTTGCTTTGCTCAGGATGAACTGCAAGAGGAGTCCATTAGGGGACAAACATGCATCAAATACAATTTTATACCATCTTCTTACCCCTCTTTCAATTTTCTTGATAGGTAGGTGCTGACACAGATACCGATACACTTCTTGACACTGTTTTAATACTTAACTGATTGTGGAAAGAGCTAAATGCTCTATTTTTCTCCAAGAAACATGTAAACATTTAATTCTGAAAATATTAAAAATGTATTAAAATACACTGAATGTTAACTATAATATATGCAATATCATTTGGGAGGAGTGTATTAACAACTATTTTCTTCTGTTTCTGAAAAATGGCATGATGGAGTTAGTGAACAAAAATCCACTATAGTTTTTCTCCAGTAATAAATGTAAACAGATAATGCTATCCATATCTATATAGTTCATTGTACCTAATTCACTGCACAAATATGTAAAGCTGTACGTCTTATAAGTAGATAGTAAACAGATGTTATAAGATTCATTCTCATATTTGTCATATCTGAAATCCTTTCCATTAACTTGAATTACTTTTCTGGCAGTAATGGTACTTTGCCTTTTTTATGTCATGGTTGATTAACCAACATAAGTCAGCAATAAAGTGAAATTTAAAAAAATTGAGATAATCTATTTCAAAATGGAGACCACCTATTATAGTTAACAGAGTTTTCATGGAGGCCTCTCTTCCCTGTCTGTGCAGGGATCTAATTTTCTTACAGTTACCCAGAGTCTAGATATCACAGTTAGGGTAGAGATAAATTAGATTCCTACACAAAAGGCAAAACAAATAAAGTCCATGATACTTCACTACATGACTTAGAGTATAAGTGTTCAAATTGCTCTAATAAACAAACAAACAAACAAACAAAAAGATAGTATAATTGTATGATGATGGACAAGGTGTAACTCTATCCTCAGAAAAAAACAACACTATTTCCCCACTTATCTGCCTGGAGGGGTGAGGGTGCGGATGGGGGGTGGGTGAGGTGTTAAGGTAAATAGAACATTTTAATTTTATATGAATGTGGATATAAATTATGATTTTTCTGGGTGTTAACAGAAGATGCATATACCTCAGCAATGAAGTACCTTTTGTAGTTATTTTTTAAGCCTTGTTTATCTTTTACTGTTTCAGTAGTCCTTAATCTATTTGTTTTAGTACTGCATTGTATTTTCTTCAGTTCACTAGACTGGCTAAAAAATGATCAAAAGACACTAGAAAATAATAAGTATTTTTTTTTAATATTTCATTCTTAAGATAATTTCTTCAGTAACCATGTAAGATCTCCTCGTTATTATTACACAGGCATTAATCCTTGTTAACAACAAAATCAGCAAAATAAGCCCAGCAGCTTTTGCTCCTCTGAAGAAACTGGAAAGACTTTACCTGTCCAAGAATAACCTGAAGGAACTTCCAGAAAACATGCCAAAGTCTCTTCAGGAGATACGGGCTCACGAAAATGAGATCTCCAAGTTGAGGAAAGCTGTCTTTAATGGACTGAATCAAGTGATTGTCTTAGGTAAGAGCATAATAAATTGTAACAAAATCAACACAGTGTATTAAGATGTTGTTCTTAGTTCACTCAGTAATTTTATATGTAAAATCTATATATAGAGAGAAAGCCAAGAAATGTGGAAATGAATTTTACCTCCAAATTAGCTTAGATCTATTAGAGATCTGAAGTTTAATGGACATTGATACATAAACTGAAGCACAGCTCAATAACATGTTTTGTTGGCAGAACTAGGCACAAATCCACTCAAGAGCTCAGGCATTGAAAATGGAGCTTTTCAGGGGATGAAGAGGCTTTCCTATATCCGTATCGCAGACACCAACATTACTAGCATCCCAAAAGGTAAGGACTTCAATGAAAATTTGAGAGATCTACACAGGTGCAACATGGTGACTTTTAGTCAGCTCATGAAACTTTAAAATCAATAAATTATGGAAGTCTTTTGAGTCTTTAGAGTATACATTACTTGAGTGCTATAAAATAAAATAAAAACTCATTTTTTGGTCAGTTGGCTTTTATTTTTTTGAAAAAAATAAATAGTTTTACCCTTGTGAGAAGCTCTACAAGAGGTATACTGTCAAAAGTAAGCCATTTTATTTTATTTTGCTTTCCTTGTCTCATGTTTGAAATATAAAGTGGAAGAATGTTTTCACCCTCCAACTCTGGTTTGTAAACCTGATCAACATTATACAGATGTAAACCCATATAGAATTAACTAAAGCTCTACAAGCATAAAATCATCCTTCCATGAGTCTGAGGAGCTGAAGCCAAAAGACATGTAAAACAGAAACAAATGTAAAACAGAAACATTTGCAATTTTTAAAAGCATTTTATTGTAAATTGCTACAAAATAAAAACAACTTTAGTATAACACATTTAAAAAGGAAAGAAAGAAAGAGAGAGAGAGGGAGAAAGAGAGAGAGAGAGAGAAAGAGAGAGAGAGAGAGAAAAAAGAAAGAAAGAAAGGAAAGAAAGGAAAGAAAGAAAGAAAGAAAGGAAAGAAAGAAAGGAAGGAAGGAAAGAAAGGAAGGAAGGAAGAGAGAGAAAGAGAGAGAAAGAGAGAAAGAGAGAGTGAGAGAGAGAGAGAAAGGAAGGAAGGAAGGAAGGAAGGAAGGAAGGAAGGAAGGAAGGAAGGAAGGAAGGAAGGTTCCAATACAGAGGAAATTATATTTAATTTATTCGTACTTCAGCCAGCGGAATGTTTTGAAGTAGCTCTACTGTTTTGAAAGTTAATACTAGTTGTTTCTTTCTTGCCACATTTCCTGTTTTGGCTGTTCCTTTGGGGAAACTCAGATAGTTAAAATATTTGGTAGTGTTTTTTTTTCCCCTGAAAAACAGAATTTGCAAACTAATATGTACCCCACTAAAAATAACATTAACATTGTTTTTCCTCATCTTTATAATTTAATTTTCTGCTGCTATTATTTATTAAATATCTAGGCAACAAGTGTTTATATATTTTTATACGTGCAGTCTGGCTAAAACAAAGACTCTTTCTCTTACACTATTGTATATGTCTTATTTATATTATCACGAAGGCTAGAATTCATATCTATGAAAAATTTTGTTTAACTATTTCTTAAGAATTAAATGCTCTTTGATGACCTTAGGAGCTTGGTCTTATTTCATGCCAAATAAATTGTTACTAGCAGTGTCCAGATCCCCTGATTGTGAAAGTGTTTTGTTCCATTCATTGTTCTTGGCCATGTCAGCTAAAAATCATTTTTGTAACTGTAAAAGGAGCCTCAGCATAGCAGAAGTCCATTAAAATAAATAGATAAATAAAATCCAGTTTTATCAAAAGTAATTTTATGATGTTCTCTATCCCAGGACTTCCTCCATCCCTTACGGAACTTCATCTTGATGGCAACAAAATCAGCAAAATTGATGCTGAAGGCCTGTCTGGACTCACCAACTTGGCTAAGTAAGAATTCATTTTTTCTTTTCACATATAAATATTAGTTGAAATTGTAACCATCACAGATACATTTAGAAAACATAATTCTGGGCTTCATCAGCATTATTATCACTGGAGCAGTAAATAGCTTAGCACTAAAAATCTCCTAAGGACTTGTGCACTGAAATAACAGATCAAAACACTTTTTCTAACTATACTTTCCAATTATCTTCAGTTATGAATGATGTATGCCAGGGACAACTATTTCTCCGATTAAAAAAAAGAAAAAAAAAAAAGATAAAGAAAGCAATTAGAGTTTTTAATTATGTCATACTTCTTTCATTGTATTTCCATTGATAATTTAAGCAGTTTATGTGGGACACAGCTTATGCAAATTCCTCTGGAAACTGAGGAAAAACCACAGGAGAACTAACAGACCTTGCAACAATATTTCCACTGTTTCTCAAAAAAGACAAGTTTGTAATGAATCCAAGAATATGATAAAAACAAACAAACAAACAAACAAACAAACAAAAACATACAATGTAAGTGAAAAGGTGCCATTTTTCATGGTGATTATACCTTGGTAATCTGTGAATCTGTTGTTGAATAAATTTCTCTAGCTGTTAAAAAGTATAAGGAGAATTCCTGAAGAACAGTTGTAGACATACTGAATTATCTGTGAATTCATTCACATTAAATAACGTGCTAAAATATGAAAATGAGCCTGTAATACATGGTCTTTTAATACCATGATACTTTAAAACACTTCTATGAAAATGGAAGTGTATTTGATCTACAAGACTATTACTCAAATTATTGGATCCAATCCTTCAGACAAATGATTAACTTTGAATAAATAAATAAATAAACCACCAAGATCTTAATTTCTCAGGTAGAGGGTAATTTATTTTACTGTGGGGAGGTGTGTTGTCCTTCAGATGATGCTGTTTTTCTGCTTTTTGACATTAATCTTTGGAAAAGACTATAGATGTTACACGGGTAATATTGTTGGAGTTTCTTCCTTAGGCATAAAGCAGCATGTAGAAGTGCTAATGGACTACTAAAAATATCTGTCCCTGTGCTGCTTCCATTGTGGTTGTGCTGTATTGAGAAACAAGATACTCTGTTGATTGTGGTGTGGAAATATGGAGCTGCTCTGAATTGGCAACAGTTTTTAAACTGTTCTCTGGCCTGCAGTCAAGCAAGAAATCTAAGCATTGTCAGAAATTTCTTTTGCAAAAAAGAAATTCTTCTTTTGCAAAGCTGAAAAGTGAGGCAAAGTACAGACCTGGTGAAAAAGGAGGGCATTGGACATAACACAGCAGACACGTAGAAAGAAGGGAGCAAAGGGAGAGCTACAGAACAGCATCTGGGATAAATCTAAGGGAAAATATGCTTCTCCTTCCAGTTCAACAAAAATAAGTTACCCACAAATAATTTTTATTTATATGTTTAAGACTTCAGAAACATGCATGAGACCACTCTCCTGGATTGTATCAACACTGCTCAAGAGTCTAATAGCTGACCTAAAATACAGTCAGCCTATGAGAAATCTTTTTTTTTTTTTTTTTTGTGTGTGTGTGTGTGTGTTTTAAATCATAAACTATTCCATGCATGAGCTTGGTGTAGATCTACCATTTATTCTCTCTTGAATTCTTACATTCTAACAGACTACCAATATTTCTCCTTTTGTTTGTTTGTTTTCCTTGTAAAAATACTCTTATGTCTTTCAAAAGTTTTCATATAGTGCTGAAGTGGAAAAAAATATATATATATATCAAGAATGTAAACTGAACAAAGACTTTCCTGGTTTCATTCAGGAAGGAGCTCCACAGGGGAGTACACACATTATACAACTATTGTTATTAAAATCTAGATCCTATTGAAGTTTACTGAAAAGATCTAGCTGCATACACTTCAAGCCTTGAATAATGCAGTTTCTTAAAGTACATATAACAAAAAGTTGACTGTTGGAGAAAAAAGAATGTGAAAAAGATCTGAGAATTACTTCCATGTTTAGATGTGATTTTGTTGATGTAGAATGCTGTAATTAAATCAGCCAAAACACTATGTTAACAATTCATAAATATTAAAGGAAATAAAATTTGGCAACATAGTAAGCAAGAGTCACTTTCCAACTTCCTCCCGTTTGTTTCTGTGTGGGGAAAAAATGTTGGGGGAGAGGAGGAATGAAGATCATATTATTTCCTCTTAATTATTTACTCTTAGTCACCCTGTACTTTACATAGGAATCGTCTTATTTCATTTGTAAACAAAGCCCTAAGTGACTGAGAGTTCATTCACATTTAGATGAGATGTAATTTCACTGCTTATGCGTTAGACTGATTTTTTTAATTATTTTTATTTATTTATTTATTTAGTTCGTTTTTTGTATAGACTCCTTCAGTTTTACTTTTCCCCAAAAGCTTTTCCCTGCATGAGCTAATCCAGAGCTGGATCTTTTCCATATTTAATATCTGTAAATGGGTTACTTTTGATTCAACAGACCAATATGAGAGTCAGGCCTGCTTTTCTCAAGCTGTTCTCCCTAGGTATGAAACTTCTGCTTACAAAGTGAGAATTCAGATGTGTGTTCACTAAACATTTATAGTCTTCCACCTAATTTTTTTTGTTTGTCTTTTTTTTTTTGATTCTTTCAAAAACATTCACTGTCAATATCTGTTCCTGAAAGCCTTTGTAATTCTGTGGATCTCCAGGCCAAATTGCTCTGTAGAATCAAATCTCCCAAGCTTTATTAAAATTTGATGTACTCTTCTCTACAGGAATTTTGTTCTAATAACTTTAAAATTAGATTAATAAAAAAAATTCCCTAACAAATTCTAGTAAAAATATAGGGTGCTGTGAATTGATTTCTGAGTAAATGAAATCTCCATTGATGTGAATGGGAGATCTCATTAAGCTTTCCTTTGTCTTTTAATAGTATGATAATTTTGCAATATTTAAATGAGCATTATTATGATTGTTTATGTATAATATTAGCTAGCAAGATCTTTCTTTGACTGTTTATTCTTAAAAGAAAATTTCTGAAATGTGCTTCTGTTCTTGTACAGCCCTATTTCTAGAAACATCTCTGCTATAAATATAAAGAAAGAATTTTTAGTTCTATGATTTTGTACTAGATCCAGATTCTGACTTCTGAAACAGGCACAAGCTACAAAGAATTACAGTAGATTGCTCTGAATCAGACTTTCTTTAAAGGTATTCATCCATAGCAAATTATTTTATCATAGGGATTCCGATCACCTATATTAAATTCTTTAATTGTTTCAGTTATTAGTAGACCACATAATTTTTCTCAAAGTTATAAAAGGGTTGCCTAAATAAAAATAATAAACAAATAACCCAAATGAGATGATGTATATCTAGCTTTTACAGAGATAATTTTCTCAAAGGACAACACACTTACTGGCAACAACTGAAGAATTACCACTGAATTCCTTACTGCAACACAGAACATTGTAACTTATGAGTGTCTTGAAAACAAAACAAACAAACAAACAAAAAATAAATAAATACATAGTCTGATGAATACTGTTGTCACAGAGACATGCAGATAGAACTAGGTTTTCCAAACTGGACATAAACTGTGTTAATAAACTAAGAATATAAGGAAGTATAAATTGGGAGGGATGATTCTGTGGTTAAAGCTCTGGTCTGGAACCTGGGAAAAATGTGTAATGTCCCACTTCTGTGTCCTGATGAGCAGATCATTACATATGACTCAGCTCCAGTTTCCAGTTTGCAACATGGCTCTTAACTACACGTGTATTTTAGGATGTGGTGAAGATTTAAAATTAACAGTTCTGGTCACCGTGGGTTATGTATTTTGACAAGAAAGTTAAAGCCAGTGCTCCTAAAGTCCCGCAAGAAACTTTTATTCAACTTTTAAAGAAAGGCCAATGCTTATGGGGTTACACAGTACGATGTATATTACTAATGCTACAGTATGATGCCATACAGTGGCATCAGCAATATAAGTTATGAAGGTATGCAGTACCATGGACAAAGGTTGAATGAAGTCATGATAATTATGATAGTTCGTATCAGATGTCAGACATTTAAATATACTTTTCTAAACTAGTTCTCTGTGGTGAGTCTAAACTTCATGCATAATTAGCCTGGTCATTCCTACTGCAGTAGTATATAGATGTAAACACTCCAAGAAAGATGATAATGCGGGCAAGTTTGACATCAATTTTTATTTTTATTTTTATTTTTATTTTTATTTTTAATTTTCTGCAGATTGGGTCTCAGCTTCAACAGTATTTCTTCAGTTGAAAATGGATCTCTTAACAATGTACCTCATCTGAGAGAGCTTCATCTGAATAACAATGAACTTGTCAGAGTACCTAGTGGGCTGGGTGAACACAAATATATACAGGTATTGTTTATTATACTGCCTCAGAGAACAATATTTGGAAGACTGTATGATATATATATGGTTATTTAGTTTTGAACAGAAAAGTATTTGTACAAGAGGTAACTTGATTCAAGTTTTATAAACCATTGAACTGTCATAGAAAAGTTGCAAAATACGGGAATATTCGTTCTGTTTTTTGTGGGGGTGTAGCTATGGAGGGGTGTAGACCTGTAGGTGTTAATTTGTATCTCTAAGGGTAAAAAAACAAATATAGAATTATTTGTGTACTCTTATTTCTTCTTTGCTCAGAAAACCTGCTTTCTGAGAACATTCTTCCATTGTTTTTTGTTTGTTTGTTTGTTTTATTTTGTTTTGTTTTTTGATTCGACTCAGTGACATTTTTCAACTTTTCCCAAGAACCACCCCTTTGGTATCCTACAAAACTATGCCTTCAGGAAGGCAGAGAGAAGAAATATACATTTCAAACCAGTAGTATTCTTAAGGCCTGTGTAACTGAACAGCAAGAAATATAACCTTATGGAACCAGTTAAAATCTGTCTTCACTTAAACTAAGGTTTTACAGTAAAGAAAACTCCACAAGAATGAAGACTCCAAAATGGAAAACGCTGCCTGAATTTACCTTGGGAAAACCCATCAGAAATAGTTTCTCTGGAGCAAAGTAACCATCAGCCCTTTTAATCATCATTAGTAATTATTTTTGGAGTCATGAGAGTGAAAGTTGGAGAGAAACCAATCAACACCAAATACATTTTTATATACAGCACATGCTTCTGAACCACAGCACTATATTAATAATATCACATTTGACTCCCTTTTCAGTTACAGTACAATCAAATTATAGTATTACTACTGGACTTCCTTGCAGGATTTCTGCTTTTTCTCTAGAAATTATTTCTAATTTGGTATAATCTAGGTATTTCAAAAAGTAAGAAGAATCAAATGTTTGTTTGGAAAAGTGGATATTTTGTCAGTCTGTACAGTATTGCACAATGCTAACCAAATATTTGACATCAAATGATTTATGTTATTTGCCACAGAAGCTTTATTTCTCACTTCTGCATTTCTATACTTTTTAGGTGGTCTATCTTCATAACAACAAAATTGCTTCCGTTGGTATCAACGACTTTTGCCCTCTTGGATACAACACCAAAAAGGCTACCTATTCCGGTGTGAGTCTCTTCAGCAACCCTGTGCAATACTGGGAAATCCAGCCCTCTGCTTTCCGGTGTATCCATGAACGCTCTGCAATACAGATTGGAAATTACAAATAGATTTCTAAAGATAGGGTTCAGTTGTATTTCAGCTAAAGTACTTGTTGTAATAGGCCTGTTCAAAAAATTGTTGCTAACAATGCCAAATACCAGAAACTTTACTGCAAAGTGGAGATGATCCATTGATGTAAAATAAATTAATCATTGCAGATCTACAAGATAAAACATGCCATCAAAAAAGAATTACTGACTGTGCTTTAAACTGACTTATTTCAGCCTTCTTTTCCAGCATGCTTTCTGTGGTAATTTTTGGTTTGCTGAATGCTACAGTTTTTCAGATTCCACTGTATATGAGATTCGGAGTAAATATTTGTCAAGTTATGATATATAAAAAAGAAAAAAAAAGATAGTGATTGAGCATATTTTTATAGCCACACAAGACAAATAGAGGAAAAAAGGACTCTCAAGTCATTTTGAGACTTGAGAAGGTGAGAGTTACCTCCTTTAAATTTATTTCAAGCCCTGGAGGTTTAAAAGTATCACTATAATACTAAGCTAATTCTGAATGTATCTATTTAGCAAAGGCAAATAAAATTGTTGCTAATGTCATTATTTTGGGAAAAATAAAAATAAATTCATATTGTACACATAGTTCTTTTAAGTTTGCCATTCTTTTAGAGCATTGCTATTCAGGATTAGTCTAACGTAATCCTAGTGAACAAAATAATGAGTAGTCTGCAGTACAAAACCTATAACCTATGTCTGGAGCTCAATTACTAAATTTCCTTAGGGATAATCCCTCTTATCTTAGTCACAGTTTCACTGACTTCAGTAAGGTTGCTTTGCAGACAAAGGTATTAGGGTTTGGCCATTGATAGAAATCCGTGTATATATCTAAAGCAAAAATAGTAACAATTCCTTGTTAACTTGGTCTACATTGTACATTCGTCATCATCATTTACTGATTTGGGTTCTTCAACACTGTTTTTAACTGTCGAGTAGAGATATGCAGGCTCCCCATCTGATGGATTTGTGGAATTTAAATTATGAGCAAAAACATAAGAATAGCAAAAATAAAAATAAAAACAAAGTGTAATAACTGCAAGGCCTATCTGGACATTGCTGGGACACCATTTGTAGAAGTATCTTCTGAGAATGATTTGAAGCTCTCTGCAAATTGAGATTCTTCAACACATTCTAATGGGTAGCAAGCACATCAAAGGTAGGCTGCACATTTCTACTGTCAATCTACAAAGCTAAACATATACTCAATCAAAATGTCACCTTAAAAGAATCTTCTGCAGCCTCTTAATTCTCCAAAGCCAATCTCTCTAATTTGTAAAACATATATGTCATTTATATTAAAGAATAATGTAATACAGGCAAACTCCAAAGTGTTTGTCTTTATTTTCTGTTTTGACAGCATGACATAATGTATCATAACTTTAATTATGATTTTAAGTCCAGAAAAAATGAACCTCTTTGATGTAGTGATAGCTATAGTAAGAACAGGTTATGTGAAAGCTCCTTTCTCTTCTTCTTTTTTTTTTTTTTTTTTTAGAAAGTCAATATAGTTTATAGTTGTAGTTTATTTAAGTAATAAATAAATGGAAATTATAATGAATTACTAAAGCCATTACACAGAAACAGTGTGTTGGCATGTTGGCACCTTTGTTTTAAAGAGGAAACTAATGATTTCCAACATTTGCATCTGATTTTCTTCTGGGTTTCACATTTTCTGAGTGTTATTATCTATAAAACTGACAGTATATGATATCCTTCTGTCACCAGAGGGAAAACCCTACAGAAAATCAGCAGGTTTTAGTTTGTTTGTTTGCTTGTTTTACCCTTTGATTCTTAGTTGTATTTCTGATGTTACTGAGAGAGACTTCATGTAGAAAGCTAAGCATTGGCATTTCAATAGAGGACATAGGCCTTTTTTAGCTTGAATTTCACAGTTAATATGCACATGATTCGAATTAACAGATACAACTTACAAGAAGATATTTATTAAAAACAATACAAATAACCTATTACATAAAGCTTCATGTGAACATGTATACAACCTTCCCTTTTTTCTCTCCATAGTTTTAAAAATCTCTACAGACTAAGGCTGTTCTTTCAAACTAGAAGCAACTTTAAGTCCAAAGGAAAATATCTGAAAATGGTCCTCCTCTGCCTGTGTAATAGCTATACAATACCAATAAACCAAATTTACTTGCCTTCTATTCTTAAGCACTAGGTATTCCTCATATAGTACATTCTCTGCCATCAATAAAGGACTGGAAGTATAATGGGATTTTCGTTATTCCCAGTTCTCCATAATAAAAGACAGTAAGTAATTCCTATAGCATGAGACTCAAGCAAGATCATCGTAGTTGATCAATTCCGAAGGCAAACATGCTCTTAATTTCCAGAAATAATGCAGCCAACTCTGCAATATGTAACTGACAGAACCCTATACTGGGTCCAACCTACATGCAGCATCTGCAAAGACTTCAAAGCAGTGGGAAGACCAATACTTTTAAAACTTTTTTTTTTTTTTTTAAATACAGAACAGATGGAAGGGAAGGGAAGGGAAGGGAAGGGAAGGGAAGGGAAGGGAAGGGAAGGGAAGGGAAGGGAAGGGAAGGGAAGGGAAGGGAAGGGAAGGGAAGGGAAGGGAAGGGAAGGGAAGGGAAGGGAAGGGAAGGGAAGGGAAGGGAAGGGAAGGGAAGGGAAGGGAAGGGAAGGGAAGGGCTTACAATAAGGTATAAACAGTCAGGTAGAAAAAAATGAGATATAAAATAGAAAAACTTTAGTCTAAACAGTCCATCTCCAGTCCCTTCATAAATAATGAAGATAGTAATCAACCACATCAAACATGGGATTACTCTCATTTTGTTCCCATAAAGGAATAAAATACTTGTTTTCTGGGGCATGCTGAGGTATTCTAGCCCCTCCTGCAACCCTGGACCACAGAAGGATCACTACAGGCAAAACATATGACCACCTCTCAGATTTTAGGATAGATTCTTCTAGGAAGCCTATCCAAAAACATATCCTCATAATCTGAAAATTCAAGCTGGTGAAAACAAGAGATATGAGAATACGAAGGTATAGTGACAGATCCTCAGCTGCAAGAATGATGTAAGGATTTAACTGCTGTACAGCAACTTTTTATTGCTTCCTCTGAATACGAAATAATAAAAAGATACACACATACACACACAAAACCCCACCTTGCCTGTTTTTTGCTTTTAAAGACATATTTTGTCATAACTGTATTTTATGATGAAGAAGACGTAGTAATAAAATTAGACAAAAATGTGTTTTTGTCATCTTTAATGATGCCAATAATTTGTCACAGCACTTAGGAACAAACCTGAATAAAAGCTTCAATTTCATCTCCTCTCATTCAAAGGCCTTTTCAGAGTTATGGCCAATATTTTCTACTGTTTTATGATATTTAAATGAATCATTTTTCCCTCATTCATTAATCTTATTAGATTAATCTTATTAGAATGCTCATTAAAATCCTTGCAGGAGGTTTTTAACTGAAAAAAAAATCTCTTTCTAATTTCTCACTGAATTGACTAAATAAGTTGGAAACAAAGACAATATCTTGAAGAAGCAATGCTTCACCTTTTTAATGCCTTACTTTAGCTTGATGATAATGTTTGAAGTTGTTATTTGCTTTTGTAGAAACCTTCCCTTTGTCACCGCCCCCCCCCCCTTTTTATTATTATTATTATAATAATTAATGATATCCCACAGCCTTAGGATTTTCCTAAGATATATATACATTTTTATGTTAGCAAAACCAAATAAAGGTAAATAATTTTATTTTTCAAAACTTAACAAGAAAACCTCCAAATTAAACCCTTCATATATGCTTGCTTTATAGGCCACAATAAAGCTGATTTGTCTCTTCTAAAGTCCACCTGGTTATGGACAGTGACCACGTACTTGATTACTGATATATAAATGACATTAAATCTAATTTAATTTCCAGGAAAGGATTAACTTTTAAATCCTTAGTATCAGATCAAATACTTCACAGACCACATTGCTCTGATTTCCAGGCCTATAGTTTTTCTTCAGTTCCCTCCCTGGACTGCTTCTCAAATCCTCTAAATACAGTGTCTGGCAATAGATATTTGTTCCATAGCCTCGCTTTTTCAACCTAAAACAGTGAATAAATCTGTTAAAATCCTTTTCTGTTTATTTTTATTTTTTTATTTTATTTTATTTTATTTTTCTCAGACAGATAGTATTGGATATTTCTTAGTCTTATATGTAAAATACCCCAAAATCTGATTTATTGTTTCTGTTTGAGGCTAACATTACTTTTATGCATCTTTAATTTCATACACATAATACCCAGAAAAGATTACAAAAGTCTTTCTGATCCTAGCTCTACTCTGAAGTGCCACCTAGTGTCACTGAAGCACAGTAACAAAGTTGCTGTTCATGAATTGTGAAAACCAGGAGGAAAGAGAGTCTTGAGGATTTATGAAAAGAGGTTACATGAATTCTCATGCTTATGCTGCTGTGTTTTGCTGTTCTTGGTGGTGGTTTTGTTTGTTTGCTTTGTTGATGTTGTTTTCTTTGGTACTTTTGTTGTTGGGGGGCAGGGGGAGAGCATGCAAATCAGAGTGTTTAGCTGTGGAATCAATAACCTTTTTGCATGTCCACAGTCAAATATTCTTTTTGTTTTGCTTGTGAATTTATTTTTTCTCATCCTCTCTGAAAGTACACATTGCTCTGAAGTCAGTTTTTCTGCAGGGCTTCGCTTACATCTCTGTGTCTTTTTAAAGAAGGGATCTTATTTTCCACCATCATCATCAAACTATTTCAAGGTGTTGGTGTTTTGTTGTTGTTGTTTGCTTGTTTTTTTTTTCTTCATAAATTTTAAACCACCAAAGTGTTGTAGTTGGTATTATTTTACTTGGAAGTAATTTATTCAATAATGAGAAAAATAATTTGGGAATGTACTTGTGACAACTTCAGAAAACACTGTGAAAGGAAAAACGCAGACTGTGCGATATCAAATACTAAGTATATCATCGTCAAAATGTAATAGTAAAACTAAAAGTAGTTGATAAATTTTAAAATAAAATATCACCCTTGTTGTGCAGAGGCAGCAGATCCTAATGCTCCAGCTGTTCCAGCTGTATTAGAATAAAGTTTCTGTGCACTCCCTGAAAAGGCACAGAACTGCTTTAGTGTTTGAATTAAACTCAACACAAACACTCTAACAGCCAAACTCACCAATGGATACATATAAGGTGACATAAACCAGCCTTTAGTCTCCTGCCCTGCTTCCTGCTCTGGTTGTTAAGCACTGTTAACATACCCTAAGAGCCTGAGGATCAGTCTGGACACAGGCACTACAGAAGGCTGATGACCCTGCCTGTTAAACACCACACTTTACTTTCTCAGATACATGGAAGATGTGGTATGATTTCCTTCAAAACTGTTTTGTCAGGAAGTTCCCTTACTTGGTGTATACATTGTGACACTTAAAAATTTTGGAGATTACCTCTATGTGGGTGTCTTAAACCAGCATACAAAAAGAATGTTAATGCTCTGTTACTGCTTCCTTAAACTGGAACTTATTTAAATCTCTGGAACAAAGAATAGATTTGGACAAAACTATGAAAACTGCTATTTTTTTAATCATATTTTATACATATATATATATGGACATACTGTTTTGGGTTATATCATAGTATTGAAAAATAAAATTAAGAAATAAAGGGAACTAATCGCAAAATCAGAGTATCTACAGTGTAAAGAAAAGCAATGATGCCATGTTTCTGAATCCACATGTAGGAGAGCAGCAAGCAACACAGTGAAGAAGTTTTTGGGAAATAACAAGCAATGTGGGCCTTGAGTCTACTAACATTTACTGACATGAATATTTCCTGTGTTTTCAGTTAGAGGACCAGAAAGCTACAGATGGGAATTTACTTTTGCAGAAAAAAAAAAAAAAAAAAGAGAGAGAGAGAGAAATAGAGAAAGAGATGTAAAGAGAGGAAGAGAGAAAGAGAGAGGGAAAGAGAGAGAGACAGAGAGAGAGAAGGAAGGAAGGAAGGAAGGAAGGAAGGAAGGAAGGAAGGAAGGAAGGAAGGAAGGAAGGAAGGAAGGAAGGAAAGATGCCACCCATGGCCTAAGCTGCTTTTAAACTATCAAACGAAATAAACAAACAAAAAACTACCTAAACCACCTCCAGAACATGTCAGAACAATCTGACACAAAGATTTGTCCCAAGTAGTGAATTTGGCCCAAGCCTGGATGAATAGACTTGCAAATTATCATTTCTGATACATGATATGATATTGTGCTTATATCCACAAATATATTTTGGAATTAGTGTGTTTTGTTGCTTCTAGCAATTGGCAAAATGGACAATAGAAGATATATGGCTTTCTCTGCATAAACGGCTACAATTCAGAAAACTTTATATTTTCATATTCAACATTAAAACAAGAAAATGTCCAGTACTTTTCCCAGCTCTTTTTGTTATGGATTCAATAGTATTAAAGTGTATCATATAAGATATACCATACTTGAACCTATTATTCATTTTCAGCTACAATACTCAACTGAATATAACCATAGAATCATTAAGATTGGAAATAACCTCCAAGATCATCTGGTCCAACCACTCCCCTACCACCAATGTCACCCACTAAACCATGTCCCTAAGCACCACATCCAGCCTTTCCTTAAACACTCCCAGGGACAGTGACTACACCACCTCCCTGGGCAACCCGTTCCCATGCCTAACTACTCCTTTTGAGAGGAAATTTCTCCTAACTTCCAACCTGAAACCTCCCCTGGCACAACTGAGACCATTCCCTCTTCTATCACTAGTTATCTTCAAGAAGAGGCTGACCCCCAGCTCCCTACAACTTCCTTTCAGGTAGCTGTAGGGAGCAATATGGTCTCCCCTGAGCCTCCTCTTCTCCAGACTAAACAACCCCCATTCCCTCAGTGGCTTCTCATAAGACTCTTGTTCCAGACTCTTCACCAGCTTCGTAGCCCTTCTCTGGACACACTCTAGGGCCTTGATGTCCTTCTTGTAGTGAGGGACCCAAAACTGAACACAGCACTTGAGGTGCGGCCTCACCAGAGCTGAGTACAGGGGGACAATCACTAACCTGGTCCTGCTGGCTGCACTATTCCTGATACAAACCAGGATGCCGTTGGCCTTCTTCACCAACTGCGCACACTGCCAGCTCATGTTCAGGAGAGTGTCAACCAACACCCCCAGATCCTTTTCCTCTGCACAGCTTTCCAGCCACTCTGCTCTAAGCCTGTAATGTTGCATGGGGTTGTTGTGGCCAAAGTACAAGACCCAGCACTTAGCCATGTTGAACCTCATCCCATTGGCCTCTGCCCATCGATCCAAACTGTCCAGGTCCCTCTGCAGGGCATTCCTACCCTCTCAGCAGGTCAACACTGCCCCCCCCCAGTTGGTGTCGTCTACAAACTTACTGAAGGTGCACTCAATTCCCTCATCCAAATCATCAATAAAGATATTAAAGAGGATAGGCCCCAGCTTGACCCCTGGAGACCACTGGTGACCAGTCACCAGCTGGATTTCACTCCATTCACCACCACTCTCTGGGCCCTGCTGTCCAGCCTGTTTTTAATCCCGCGAAGGGTATACTTGTCTAAGCCATGGGCTGCCAGCTTCCCCAGGAGAATACTGTGGGAGACCATGTAAAAGGCCTTCTGAAGTCTAGGTAGACTACGTCAACAGCTTTTCCTGCATCCACCAGATGGGTTACCCGGTCATAGAAGGAGATGAAGTTGGTCAGGCAGGACTTGCCTTTCATGAACCCATGCTGACTGGCCTTGATCCCCTGACTGTCCCACACATGCTGTGTGATTGCATTCAAGATGACCTGCTCCATTACCTTTCCTGGCACCAAGGTCAGGCTGACAGGTCTGGAGTTCCCTGGGTCCTCCTTACAATCCTTCATATAGATGGGTGTCACATTAGCAAGTCTCCAGTCATCCGGGACCTGTCTGGATGATCATGACTGATGATAGATGACGGAAAGCAGCCCAGCAATCACATACACCAAGTCCCTCACACCCTCGGGGCAGATCCCATCTGGCCCATGAACTTGTGACAGTCCAGGTGGAACAGCAGGTCTCTGTTTTCCACCAGTGGTCACACAAGGCAGGACAACATCCTCCTCAGCAAGGTGCACAGTCCCATAGCACCTGATCAAGAAAAGCAGAGTGGTTCAGTGACTGTAAAGAGGGCTGGCCAACCGTCCAGAGACAGATCTGCAAATAGGAGGCACATCCTTGATCACACTCAAATGACAAGTCTATATCAAGACTGGCAAGGTAGAAAACCATCTAAAGCATGTCCACAGCTGGGTTTTGAGACTGAGTTTAAATACAGCTGCTGGGTCAATGGATAGAGGCAACATGGCCAGAGAATATGAATTGGGATTGTCAGTGTTATCAGAGCCTGCTGGTGTGCTCAGGGCCTAGATCCATGGCATCTATGACCAACCATGTATGTTGGCATCTATGACCAACCATGTATGTTGGCATATATGACCCTGGAAAAGCCCCCATTCACTCCCAACAGCCTGTTTTGCAGCCTTGAAATATGAAAAATCAATGAGGTCTTCTCCAAGCACATTCTTAGCTCCAAGTTTAGCAGGAAGTTCAGACATAGACAAGATGATCTTTATTTGGCTTAGAGGCACATAGGCACAGATTCAAGTTTTCAACATCACCTGAGAGAATTAGTAGCCCAAACCCTGTTTTCCAAGACTTGGAAAAGCACATACCTTTTCTGAAAATGTTTTGGGATGTGAATGTGGGACAAGACATTAGTGGGGGCTTTCAAGGAGCTTTTACTCTTATTGGTAAAGCAAACACCTTTTTTACATCACCATGCCCTGAGGTCAGAATGTCTCAGGCCATTACCTACCATCTATTCCCCACTGGCCTGTAAAGAATGCTCCTCCTCTGATTTCCCTAGGTAAGTTAACAATTTGAGACAACACAAGTCTTCTCTGATGGGCCTGGATATCAGGACATGATGCAGTCTCTCACTTGTGCTCAGTACTAGTCTTAGTCATTTTTCATCACTTGCATGCTTCAAGAAACCTCTTTACTAAGACACAGAAAGAGGGGAGACTAAACCTCAGTGGGATAAAAAACAAAACAAAGCAAAAAAAATGGAGAGGAAGGCCTCATCAAGTATTCTTTTAAATATGGTGTGGGACTTTCTAATGTATTGCCTTGTTTATACTGTTTTCTGCTATTGGCTACTCTCAGGGTTATTTCATTTCTGTTGTGATCAAAATTCTGTAGCAGTTGCAAAGATTTAACCACTTTAACACTTGTAAAACCCTTCTGTTTACCAGCAAAACTATTATGAATATGCATGATTATGGTAACAAGATCTCATTCTGCTTTCAGGATATTGGAATAGAAGCAATGGATTTTGCTATACAGCAACTGGCTAGCCATTATGAAGTTATATATGAGATATGAATATAACCTAAATTATAGTGTGTCTTATTGGTACTGCTGTCTCTAAGTCTGTGTCTACAGTCCTCTATGAAACCAGCTTTTCCATCTAAAAATTATTACTCTTTTAAGACTTGGAGTCAGATCTTATTTCTGTAGAATTTTTTCCCTTTTTGCAAATAATCCATGTATCTCCTTCAGAATTTCAGTGTAAAGCAAGAGTGACATATGCACACACACACGTGAAAACACAGAAATTTTGAGAAATGATGAAAATAATGAAATAATAATTTGATAAAGTCAAATTGTGGATCAGCTAATGTCAACACACTTTAGGACCCGAATGTTAATTTTTATATTGAAAGCCCAGATTATAGCTCAGAGTTTAAAGATGTGTCTTTACTATTAAGTGAAATCATGCCATTTTCCAGCTCTGGAATCTACTAGCTAGTATAGCTTAGCCCGATCTCTATTCTAAGGCTATCTCACTCCACAAAACTATATGGCTTCCTTTAAACATGCTGAAAATAGTAAGTCACAGACCATGGCTATGAATTGTTCAGTTCAGGCTAGATAAATTCTAAAATTAAATAAATTAATACTGTAATAAATTATTTGTCAATGCCAGAGGAACTATCTGATTTACTATTGTAAGTAGAGACTAAATGGGAAATGTGTCATGCTCATATTCAGTAATATGGTTCTATTCATATTTTGCATTGGCCTATCCAGATATTGACAAATTTGTTACCTACTTGCTCTATGAAGGCTTTCCTTTATTATTATTTTTTCTTCTCAGTCAGTTGTAATGCCTTCTTCAGCCCTTCATGGCAAAGTTTACATCTGTCTTTGTTTGTCGTTGACCAACAGCTAATAACATGGAGTTCTGATCTGACTGAAAGCTTGGAGGAGTTACAGTATTTGAATGCAATATTTTACTTTCCATACTTATGATCCAAGAGAAATTACAACCCAGCTTTTGAAGAGAGAAAGAAGAAACTCCCTCTAGGTTAAATACATACCACTATTCCAAAAATGTGGTGTCTGAAAATGTAATTACATTTTATTTCATAATATATATTTATATATGAAAAAGTAACTATAAATATTAAGGAATCATGAAAGAGTCTACTAGGAAGTCAAAGAGATATCTGTTATGTCCATTTGTGAGGCCAAATCTGTTTACCATTTAGCAAACAGACATACATGTATAGAAATATACAGATGCATAATTATACCAAAATGATTGTGAAGTGTTTCCTGAAATTTGAAATATATGAAGAGGTAAGGAAAAATATGTCAGACTGAGTAGAGAAAGCTCTAAGATCTATGGGAGCTGAGGAAGAAACCTATACCTAGAAAGTGATATATTCTCCTCCATCAACATGGGATGAAGGAAATATTGGTCTATCTTGTCTCTTCCTGGGTTGGATGAAGAGCAAATTAGACCTTAAGCAGTCTAGTTTAAATTCAAAATAAGCCTGTGAAAGCCTATGATGCAAATCTCAAAGCTGTAAGCTGTTTCTGTCCTTTCTAACTTATACAGTTATATAAGAAAGCGATTTAAAAGACTTTAATAAAATAAAAGAAAACAGCTCACTGAGGAATCAAGTAATGACTTAATGGAAATATTAGACTGTCTTCTAAATTTTTGTTTGACCTTTTACCCCTTCCGCCCTTTTTAAAACTATACTTTTAGGTAGTGAAAAAAAAAAAAAAAAAAAAAAAAAACCATAAAAAAGGAAGATACCTTTGGGACAACAGATCCTGACTGTCTCCAGGTTTGTACCTTGTACATCTCATTTTGCCTGACACTATTTCTATCATATATGAATGCAGATATTGTTCTGAATACTCAGCTAATATAAATTGGCAATGAAAACTGTTGGAGAGAATACCATTCAAACAATTTCCACGAAGTGGGCATATTACCTTATTTTAAGAGATTGGCTGTCTCCTGGACTGGAGCTCCAAGTGAAGTATCAGGTCCCCAAACATATCTAAAGTAATTTTAGATTACTTAGACATACCTGATTTCCTGCCACTGTTTCCAAACAACAAAAGATCTCATGATCTTAAGTCATAACTGCCAGTGATGTGGAGATGTGGATGTGCTGGACAGTCCAGGACATATCTGACAGCAGTAGATGTTTTCATATCACCAGCTAAATGAAGCACCTTGATAAATGGCAATTGCCTGAACACAGATATTTTGTTATTATGTAATATGAATTACTATGCTTTGTCATCAGTTGCCATTTGAAAATAGAACAGATCTTTAAGCCATTTCTCATAACCTATACAGATGACCTGGATATCTCATAATATCTCAAATAATACTAGAATTTATGTAATTAAATCCTGTCATGGTGTTTGTGTTAAGGAGAGCTAAGTCTAGGCTTCATAACTCTATTTTCTAGATTCTCTTTGACTATAAAGAATGCTTGGAATCTTAGCATACATGTAGACACCTACATTAGCTGTCTCTCAGAAGCAAAAGTGTGAGATACAGCATGTGAGACAATTTATAAAAGAGATGGTCCACATTTTACAGAGAGATGGAGGTCATCTTGATGAGGTACAAGATGAGGAAATTTTTAAAACAAATACCTTTTCTAACAGGAAATTTTATTTTCTGAAATGTCGGCAGCAATGTCATGCAACCCATAATAAAACATTAGTAGAGCTTCTCAACACTGTACAATTTCTAAGACACAAAGTATTGCATACAACATGAGGTAAATACATTTTGAACTTCCTTATGATGAATAAAGACAAGTTAATCACTGGATTGGAATCTGGTGGTTGCCAAAGTTGACCATTTAATATGGTCAAAAGCATGTTTCTAGCCACTACTTCAGAAGAGCTAAACATCCCCAAAGAGGAAAAGGATTAACAAATTTGTATGGAAGGAAAAAATTAGAAGAAAAATAAGAATACCTATACTTAAAAAGAATTTAAGAGATTGTCCTTAAATACTGCCATGATTTTACAACCAGAAAAGGCCAATTTTAGCCATTAAGCATGTTTGTTTCAGTAGAAAAGTGAAATGCAATTGGAAGTGAAAGAATATAAAAATGTATGAGACATGAAAAATGAGGAAATATAAAGTATATTGAGAATCATAAAACCATAGAATATTTTGGGTTGGAAGGGACCCTTAAGGATCACCTAGTTTCAATGGCACTGACATGGGCAGGGACACCTTCCACTAGATCAGGTGTCCCAAAGCTCCGTCCAGCCTGGTCTTCAACACTTCCAGGGAGAGGGCATCCACAACTTCTCTGGGCAACCTGTTCCAATGCCTCACCACTCTCACAGTGAAGAATGTCTTGCTTATATCTAATCTAAATCTACACTCATAGTTTAAAGCCATTGCCCCCTGACCTGTCACTACAATAGAGTCCCTCCCCATCTTTCCTGTAGGCCCCCTTTAGGTACTGAAAGGCTACTGAAAGGATCTCCCCATAGACTTCTCTAGGCTAAGCAACCACAACTCCCTCAGTCTTTCTTCACAGGAGAGGTTCTCCAGTCGATTTATCATCCTCAGGGCCCTGCTCTGGCCCTGCTCTAACAGGTCCACATCCTTCTTTTGCTGGGGGCCATAGAGATGAATGCAGCACTCCAGGTGGGGTCTCATGAGAACGGAGCAAAGGGGGAGAATCACCTCCCTCGACCGGTCAGCTACACCTTTTGATGAAGCCCAGGATATATTTGGCTTTCTGAGCTGGAAACACATGTTGTACACATACAATAGTGTCTTTGCTCATACCAGCAATAAGACAGAAATAAATCTGAGTTGCACTGAAGATGTCAGTGCAAGATCCATAGATAGCAAGGCTGAAGATAGTTAGGAGAAGCTGAAGTTTATGACAAGTAAATTCTATTAATTTTATAAAGCCACAGCTAAACAGACACAAAAATATTCATAGTAATTAAATATGTAAATAAAGTCAGTAAAAATTCTTCCTCTGCATTTGGAGAGGAGTATACTGACATACTTTCATCAGGCTGAAGTACTTTCATCATATGAGAATGACGATGTTAACTCTTAAGGGGAAATAAATAAATAAATAATATTTGTTAGTGATAAACATTTTTAAATTGGGATATGACAGTAATTTGTACCTAAATGTTTTACGAAGCTATGTAAGAGATCTTTGGTTCATTCAAAGTCTAATTTCATGAGCCTGGGACTACCGGACCATTAGTGCAGTATTTGAGGACTACAGATAGGTAAATACTAAAGCTACAAGCTTGCTAATCTACCATCAGTCCCAGGAAAAATAATGTTATAATGAATGAATTAACGAATAAAGTAACAACTAATGTTATAATAGATAATAATAGATAAGTAATCATAGGATCACAGAATCATTTAGGTTGGAGAAAACCTTTAAGATCAAGCCTAAAAACCCACTTAACACTACAAGTCTATCACTAAACCATGTCCCTAAAAGCCAGAGACACACATCTCTTAAATACCTCCAGGGGTGGTGACTCCAACACCTCCCTGGGCAGCCCATTCCAATGCCTAACCACCCTTCCCATGCAGAAATTCTTCCTAATATCTGAACTAAACCTCCCCTGGTGCAGCTTGAGGTCATTCCATTGCATCCTATCAATTGTTATCTGAGAAGAGACCAACACCCACCTCACTGCAACCTTCCTTCAGGTAGTTTTAGAGAGTGATAAGTGAGATCTCTCCTCAGTCTCCTCTTCTCTAGACTAAACATCCCCAGTTCTGTCAGCTGCTCCTCATAAGTCTTGCTTTCTAGTCCCTTAATCAGCCTTGCTGCTCTTTTCTGCACACTCTCAAGCAACTCAGAATACTTCTTGTAGTGAGGGGCCCAAAACTGAACACGGTATTCAAGGTGTTGTTTCACCAGTACAGAAGCACAGAGGGAGGATCACTTCCCTCGTCCTGCTGGCCACACTATTTCTGATAAAAGCCAGGATGCCATTGGCCTTCTTGGCCACCTGGGCACACTGCTGGCTTATGCTCAGCTGGCTGTTAACCAGCAGCCCCAGGTTCTTTCCTGCCAGGCAACCTTCCAGAAACTCTTCCCCAAGCCCATATTGCTGCATGGGGTTGTTATGACCCAAGTGCAGCACCCAGCACTTAGCCTTGTTGAAGTCATGGGATTGAACTCAGGGCATAAATCCAGTCTATCCAGATACCTCTGAAAAGCCATCCTGCCCTCAAACAGATCTACACTTTCACCAAACTTAGTGTGATCTGAAAACTTACTGAGGGTGCACTCAATCCCCTTATCCAGATCAATGATAAAAATGTAAAACAAAACTGACTCCAGAACTGAGCCATGAGGAATGCAACTTGTAACTGGCTGCCAAATGGATTTAACTCCATTCACTATGACTCTTTGCGCACAGTCAGCCAGATAGTTCTTCACCAAGCAAACAGTACATTCATCCAAGCCATGAGCAGCCAGTTGTTCCAGCAGAAGGCTGTTGGAAATAGTATCAAATGCCTTGCTACTGTCCAAGTAAGAAACATCCACAGCCCTTCCCTTGTCCGCTAAGGGGGTCATCTTTTCATAGAAAGAGATCAAGCTAGTCAGGCAGGACCATCTTTTCATAAACCCATGCTGGCTGGATTCTCCTGTGCATGGTGTGTGATGGCACTCAAGATGTCCTCTGTGACCTTCCCTTTTGCTGAGGTCAGACTGACAGGCCTGTAATTCCCTGGATCGTCCTTCTTGCCCTTCTTGCAGGTGGATGTCACATTCACCAACGCCCAGTCAACTGGGACCTTGGCAAGTCACTCCTTCAGTACCCTATGGTGGATACTATCTGATCCCATAGATTTGTGGGTATTTGAGTGGTATAGTAGGTTGCTAACCAATTCATCTCGGATTGAAAGTGCTTCAGTCTGCTCTTTTTCTCCGTCTTCTAGCTCAATGGGATGGGTACCTTGAGTAGAATTAGTTTTACTAATAAAGACAGAGGCAAATAAGGCAGTAAGAACCTCAGCCTTTTCCTCATCTCTTGTCATTATGTTTCCCCCCTTCAGCCAATTAAGAATGGGGATTCTCCTTAATCTTCCATTTCTTGTTTGTGCAATTATAAAAACATTTTTGCAAAGTTAAGCTCTATCTGGGCTCTGGCACTTCTAACTTCTTCCCTGCATAACCTCACAACATCTTTGTAGTCCTCTTCAGTTACTGGCCCCTTCTTCCATTCTTCCAAAGGTCCTTTTTTTTTTTTTTTTTCTTTTTTTTTTTTTTTTTTTTTCCCCCAAGTTCCAGAAGAAGCTGTCTGTTTAGCTAGGCTAGTATTCTACCCCACAAGCTCATCTTTAAGCACATAGGGACAGCCTGCCAGCCTGCTCTTGTGCCTTCAGGATTTCTTTCTTGAGGAATATTAAGCCTTCCTGGACTCTTTCATTCTTTAAAACTCTCTCCTAAGGGACCTGTTAACCAGGTCCTTAAATAGGATAAAATCAGCCCTATGAAAATTCAAAGTAGCAGTTCTGCTGACTGCCATCCTTGCTTCCCCAAGGACCAAGAACTCTATCATCTCATTGTCACTGTGCTTGAAACAGTCTCCAAACATCACATCAGCCTTGAGACCTTTTCTGTTAACAAGCACGAGGTCCAGTGGAGCACCTTCCCTAGTAAGTTCCCTCATCACCTGAGACAGGAAGTAATCCTCCATAAATTCCACGAATCTCCTAGTTTGCTCCTTCTCCCCTATTTCCAGTAGACACCTGGGAAGTTGAAGTCTCCCATGAGAATGAGTGCTAGTGATTTACACTTCTATATGCTTACAGAATATTTTGCCTGCTTCTTCAGCTCGGTTGGTTGGTCTATAACATACTCCTACCTTAATATCTTCCTTGTTGGCCTTTCTTTTGATCATTACACAGAGACATTAAACCCTTTCATCGCCATAACTAAGCTACATACACTCCAGACCTTCCCTAATGTAGAGGGTTACCCCCATCTCCTCTTCTTCCTTCCCTATCTCTCCCGAATAGCCTGTAGCCATCCATTCAAGCACTCCAGTCATGTGAGCCATCCCACCACATCTCACTGAGGACTGTAATATCACAGCCCTGAGACTGGGATAAAAATTACAGTTTACCCTGCTTATTTCCTATGCTGTGTGACTTTGCATAAAGGCATTTGAGTTGGACCTCTAATGAAACTGACTTACTGGCTGGCATACTTTTGTGCTGCATCTATGGGCAGCAATAGCTAATGTCAGCATCAACATTCTCCTCCCCTGGTAGCTTTAGTTTAAAGCTTTCTTCACCAGCTTGGCAAGTCTGTAACTAAGATGTTCTTTCCCTCCTCATACAGATGGACCCCATCTAATCCCAGTAGACCAGGTTTCTCAAAGCAAGTCCAATGGTCTAAGTAGCCAAATCCCTGACTGCAGCACCAGCCCTGCATTTTTTATTTATTTTTTATTCACCAGATTCACCTCTTTCAAATCCCTGTTGGAACTTAGTTGTAGACAGTGTGTCATGGAGAAGCATGATACAGCTAGCCAGCTTTGCAGGAGGAAGCAGTTCCCACTCCCACTGAGGTCTTGTAGAGCAGGATGTGCCAGCATGTGCTGCGTGCTGCAGGTGCATGCACAAACATAAGGAGCCAGATCCCCAGGACCACCCTGTATGCTCTATGAGCTGGGAGCTACTGTTCCTGGATAACATGGCAACTCTGTTAAGTTCATAAACCTGAAGTTGCTTGATGTTTATGCTTGAAGGAGAAACAGAGTAAAACTAATATTTAGACTGGGGATGCCTTGGGTCTGCACAACTTGGGCAGGTCCTCTTTTCTACCAGCCTGGGAATCAGCCTTCCTTTACTGAGTGATACCTGGAAGTACATACCAGCAGACACAAGGAAGAAAACTGTGAAATCTCTGATAAATAAAACTTACATAACTGGCAGTCTCAATGTCCAACTTTTTCTCAGAAAGCAACTCTCTGCCCACAGATGGGACAGTGCTGAGTATCCCATCATAACCTGCCAGCTTGTGAAAACAATTCCAGTAAGGAACTCTTATTTTTCAGTAAGGAAATTTTCAGTTTCCAGTAGGCAAATCGTAATGGAAAAAAAAGGCTCAGAAATGAACTAATAAGACCATTATGTCACAAAAAACACTTATGCAAATGTTGGCTGTATAACAAAGAATAAGGAGGAATTAAAGGCGTTTCATCTTTGTGTAAAATAGTGACACATATAGCTGTAGCAAAAGGAAAAAAAAAAAAACTTCATGGAAAGGATAGCTAAAATGGAAGGCAGAAGATCAAGAGTTTAGTCTGTTTTTTGTTTGTTTGTTTAGTTTATTTTCTTGATGATCTAACGGAAGATTAAGAAATGACCGTGTGCTAGAGGGTATTCTTTAATGGTGGCAAGCCTTACAGCTTCTTTCATCTGTTAGGAAAAAGAGTTACCAGAGCCAAAGATTTATTTATTTATTTATTTTAACAAGTGAAAGGTTTTTGCATCAAACTAAAAAACTCTCAAATTTTTTTGGTCTTAGATCATGGCTATATGCTATCTGGATGATATGAAGGCAAAGACATTTTATTGGATTTAATACAGCAGAAACAGAATAAAGTTTAATGTTTTGCGATGTGTGACAAATTGGGATGCAACAACCTTCCTGGCCTTAAACAGTAGTGATTTGAATGAAGAAAGACATTGGTAATGTCTAAATTAAAAGAAGATGTAAGAAGCTAATGATTTTCAAAGGAAGTCTATGAAGGTAGAGCATTGTTATATATGAATGTTAGTCAGTGAGCTAACCAAGTTTGCCATGTCTAGATCTTTCTTTCCCTATAAGTGGGGGTCTTGGTGGATGACAGGTTGACCACGAGCCAGCAGTGTGCCCTGGTGGCCAAGGGGGCCAATGGGATCCTGGCATGCATTAAAAGGAGCATGGACAGCAGGTCAAGGGAGGTGATCCTCCCCCTCTACTCTGCCCTGGTCAGGTCTCACCTGGAGTACTGTGTCTAGTTCTGGGCTCCCTGGTACAAAAAAGACAGGGATCTCCTGGAAAGAGTCCAGTGGAGGGCCACAAAGATGATATGGGGCCTGGAGCATCTTCCCTATGGGGAAAGGCTGAGAGACCTGGGTCTGTTCAGCCTGGAGAAGGAAAGACTGAGAGGGGATCTCATCAGTGTGTATAAATACCTGAGGTGTGGGAGACAGAGGGATTTGGCCAACCTCTTTTCAGTGGTTTGTGGGGATAGAACAAGGGGTAATGGCCACAAGATAGAGCACAGGAAGTTCTGTGCCAACATGCAAAAGAACTTCTTCACAGTGAGGGTGACGGAGCACTGGAACAGGCTGCCCAGGGAGGTTGTGGAGTCTCCTTCTCTGGAGATATTCAAGGCCTGTCTGGAAGCCTACCTGGGCAGCCTGCTTTAAGGAACCTGCTTTGGCAGAGGGGTTGGACTCAATGATCTCTTGAGGTCCCTTCCAACCCCTACAATTCTGTGATTCTGTGATTCTGTAATAAGTTATCTGTGCTGTTTAATACTTTGTAACTTTTAACTGTAACCACAACTTTCCCAGAAATTCACCAAAATTCCTTGATATCTTCTCATGCTCTTTATTTTAGAATTATCTGAGTTGGTTCATGTTCCAGGGCTACATGACTTTATATATGTTTATAAAAAAGTTACTAACCTTAGTCTCTACTAACATAGAGGCTAACATAACCTTAGTCTCTCTTAACATACAAGAGATCTGGTCAAGTTTTGAATCAACTAAAAGGAATTCTGTCATTGACGATTTGAGTCAAATTAAGTGCAGATTAGTACAAAAAACAGCCTGAAAAGCAATGGAGAGTACTCAAATATAGACACAGTCAAGTCTGAAGTAAAACAGTAATTCCTCAGAACCACAAAAACAAAGATCCATATTCAACTAAAATATCTGTTGTGGTCTGCTAATAGGTTGTACCACTACTACCATTTTTGTAAATTTCCAAAGCTGTTATTTCCTTTTTAGGAGAAAGGGAAAAAAGGATTTGGATCACCACAAATTTTGTAATGCTTATAATATGTGCTCTAAAAATTTCCATTTAACGTGTAAGTGCACTGTAGAGGCTGAATAAATAAAATTTCAATTTGGAGGAAAGGAAGTTTTCAGATGAAGAAATAATAAACACCTACAGCCTTCAGAATCTGGAACTGAATTGTTTTTAGTGGAACTCATTTGATATGAGTCAGCCTTAAGCAATATTTTTGAAGTGCTGCAGAATTTCACAAAAAACATTTAACTAATTATTACTGGTGGTTTGAGCCAAGATCATATTTTTGTTTATTATCTGTATATAGGCTCACCGGCTATACAATTACTATGTAGAGATGTGGAAAACATCACACATTTGCAGTAACTCACAACAAACACCGTACTATTTATTTCTAATTCGTGGGTTATGTTATGGTGCCCATGGAATGAACTTTTTCCTTAATCGATATTTCTTTACCTTCTGCTGCAGTAAAAATAGCCATTTAAAATGAACTGGTCTTCATTTCATTTAGAGAGAAATATTTAAATTAAAAGAGAACAGTGAAAAAAATTACAACTCCATTTATGTGGCAATTTGAAAAGTTCCACAAACACTGTCTGGGGCTACATGGTTCTAGAACCCAGATATCATATTCTTAAATCACTCAAATCTCTTGGCTCTTAGGGAAATGGTACTTGCTTCTGAATAAGTACTCATAGTGTTGAAGTTTAGTCACAATTAAGCACTGATGTACTCTACTCAGTACCAGATATGTACAGTTTTAAGACTAGAAAGAAGCAGTTGTCATAGGTAATATATATTAAGTTTCAGCAACTAGAATATTTTTAGAAAATTAGGACAGAAACAAACAAACGAACAAAAAAAAAAAAGATTAGGAGGGGTTATTAAGAAGGTATTTTTTACAAGAGAGAAAAGGCAGAAGGGATATCACTAATGAGTGAAGACAGAAAATAGTGGTATTGTAACTCACAATTCTTGAAAGCTAGATCTGACTTACAGCAAAGTGATATGCTTGCAGTGAGGTTTGCTTTCAGATCCTTTTATTAAGATCTACCAGACCTCTTGGCCCTCTCCAGCCCTGTACATGTCTGGACAAGAAGCCCTGAATCTAGTAAAAGGAGCATTTCTGTTAATGTATCACAAGCTGAAGAGAACCAGATGACAGTAGGTTTTGATCACATTTCCCGTTAATGAAAAATAAATAGGAAATAAAGCAGACAATTAAATGTGGAAAGAAAAAAAAAAAAAAAAGATGGATTAATTAGAAGTACAGCTACTGTAAGATAAAATATCTGCATGTTCTGACATTATCAGGCATAAAGCATATTCACAATTGCTTTTTAAATTATATGTCATAGGTGAATTTACATGTTATTTTGTGAATTCATTGGAAATTAGCTAGACTATGGTCACATTCAGTTTAACAACTTCTGAAAGCTGTGGGAAAAAAAATAGGCCCAGAAAGAAGAAATGACCCACCCATTTTCCCACTCTTTGTTGCAGAAGAAACCGTACCTCTACCAGCTGTACTTTAGTCCCTACCTGCTCCCTAAGCATAAGTTTATGAGGTGTGTGCTTCCTGAGTTAGAACAGTAGGATTAAGAAAGCATATAAAATGATGTTGAAGGAACAGCATTAAATCACAGAATAGAGAGAAGGCAAAAATCTTATTGAAGGAAAATTCTATTATTTTATACTTTAGTCTTGGAAGGCATGTGATTCTTCATTTTGACTGTGCAATTTACATAGCTAATTTAAATCAATCAACTAGAAGAGAACTATAGGAATGAAAAATCTCATCTGAACTTTATGTGACCTAAGATTTTACCATGTTAACTGTAAAATATCATCACATTTGTTTAATAAGATTTTTCTACCAGATATGAAAAATATGCGTGTTTTGTGTTTCTGTTTATAGTATGAGACCAAAGATTTAGACTGGACCTACATAAATCAGTGTAATAAACAACTGGTACATAAATATAACTTTGCCAAAAACATGTTGAGCCTGAACTAACATGTAATGTGCAATGTCATGTCCACCCAATGTACAATTCTGTTTGTACTGCAGAAGTAAAACCATATCTATTACTGAAAGATCAAAATATCTGTTAACTTTTTATAATGAGCTTTTCTTTCAAAATATTTTTTTTTTGATCAAAGAAAATACATCCAGTACTTTTCCTGTGGATTTTTAAATTGTCTTTACAAATGTTATTCACCATTGCTCAGTTTGCTGTACCTTCTTCCCCAGAGCAATTCCCCAGACACTCCAAGGCATCCCTTTCTGTATTCAGAATGTTTTCTTTATTCCAGATAGATCATTTGCTCAATACTCCTGTTTATTGTTCCATTTGCAGTCAAGGCTACAGTTTAGGTTTTCCATGGTCAACTGAAACTAAAGTTATTTTCAGATAAGTATCATACTGTGTATGAGAAACTCCATCTGGTCTCCATTTGTCCATGCACAGGACAACAACAGCTTTGTCCACTTTTACATTTCCAGTCCTGATCCCATGCACATTTCACCTACTTAGTTTAGTTTACTATGGCAATCCCATGGCTTTAAATGGGAGGAGTTTTCACATTCTCTTAACCATTTAGCTGATTTACATCATTCAAACAGTGTAGCTATGGTCAGTCTTCAGCCTCTGTTTCTTAATATGTAAATGGCTCTCCCATGCCACAGTGACCAGCATGATGTCAGACATCAAAAGAGTAAAATTTACTCCCTCAGAACTGAACTGGTACTTGGTACTCAGTCTTGCGTAAATTTGTATGCTAATTTTGTTATGGCAGAAACAGGAATTGTAGCCCAGGGGGCTGTAACGATGTTGTGTCTTTCCCATTCTCTGTGAAGGGCACTGAATTATGTCCAACCTTTCCCTGCTCCCAGTGACCCCCACAGGCATGGTGGCCCAGATGCATCATCAGCAGATCTCGGTGGAAGCCCCCATCCAGGCTTCTCTGCTGCAAGACACTGCTAGGGTTCTCCAGCCTAACTAAATCCTGTACCATGACTTTCCACAGAAGTAGCTGGTCTCATTCCCTGCATTATCATGTGAATTAAGACAAAACTAAATTTAGCAAAGGAATGGATTACAAAAAGTTATGGAAAAAGCAATTTACCCCATACAGGTGATAACAGACAGCAAACAAACAAACAAACCACCACCAACAACAAGAAACTTGATAATTACAGTTATATGTAATTAAACACCCAAGGTTCTTTAAAATGTATATGCTTTCTGTATGCACATTTGTCTCCATCCAACTTTAGAACAGAGAGCTTGCATCCCATAAAAAGGGAAAATATCCACCAATTAGAGATAAGGGAAGGTTCTCACAGAAACATTAGGACCCACTTTAAACAGTTACTGTCTTAGTGCATTATTTTTTTGGCATTTCCCAGTGAAAATAACATTCTCTTCCAAGCTGTAAGATGCATTCTTGAACTACATCCACGGAATAAGAACAGACAATGTAAAGCTGAGTAGTTCCAGATTCTGAAAAGCAGAAGAAAGTCGTAAGTGCAAAAATGAACAAACGTATAAAGTGAGTTTACAGTAACTGCTGAAAAAAAAATGTTCCTCGGATGTGTTTGTTCTAAACAGACATGCATTTAATCACCAAAGAAATGTTACAGACCATGTAAATTCCTAAGCTTTGTAGAACAAACTTTGAACTCATTATTTAATGCTGAGCAAAAGGTTGTAATTTAAAGATAATTTTACATCTGTTAATCTGGTCCTTAAACTAAATGTTTTATTAAGGATGTTTTATTGTACACATAAGATATTAAAAAAATAAAAATAAAAAAAATAATGAATGAGTCACTTGGCTAAAGAAATACAGCAGTACTGAGGTCTTCGTGCTATTTGTTAACTCATGTCTAGCAGTATAAAATAAGTTGGGAAGCAAAAGTCTGTTTATAATTTGTATTATAAAGGAAAATATTTTCCCTCTAAAATACAAAAAATCTTTGTATAAGTCTGTGGCTAGTGGTCTAAACTTTTTCAGGTTTCTGAACACTTATCATTCTCTCATCCCACAGGAAGAGCAGATGGGTTGTCCTTGTACAAAATATGGTATCCACCTGCACTTCATTAGAGAGCTGCATTTTTGTACATGCCACACCACAAGATCACCATGATGACATAGCAGCTTCAGAGAACAGCGTGACTAGGGCTTTTTTTTTTTTTTTTTTTTTTTTTTTTTTTTTTTTTCTCCTCTTGTAACACAGAGGATCTGGCAGACTTTTACCTCCTGACACTGTTTACAGCATATATTGGTCGATACAGTCCCTTATTGCATCTGCTCTGGGAATTAACGAAAGCAGCTTCAAGGCAGTAAGGTAAGTGTTTCTGCATGTTTTAACTGTAATCTTAAGCTATTTAAATGTAGCTGTAATATGAATGTGAAAACATGTCAGGATAAGTTTGCCAATTTGTAAATTGAACACAAATCAACAGTTGTTTCGTACATTTACTTTTCTAGTTTCCCTAAAATGACCTCACGTTTTGTGCATAAATCTTGCACTCGTTTCAAGTCTGTTTTGTTCTACTGCAAAAGAAGAATTGATGTACAGTACAAATATATTTTTAAGACTATTCATTCCTTACTTATTCATTCATAGTCTATTAGTAATAGCTCCATAGCACTCTGTTTGTTAAATCATTTTGCTTAATTTCACAAAAAGACAAGGCATCCAGACACTTAAATATTTAATCAAGTAAACAACAAGAGGAAAATTATAGATACTTTGAATAATTTAGTTAATTTTAAGGCACATTTGAAATATCCTATTGAAACTTCTTAATGATAACTTATGCAAATTGTGTAAAACATTAAGCTGCAGAATTAAGGTATATTTATATTAATTATAGTGGGACCATAAATTTATATTTATTTTATTTCACAACAATTTTAGAACTAAGGCAGTATATGTTCCAAAATAATTTGAATAGTTTGTCTACCCTACTGTAGCAAGCATTTTTCCAAATTTGTGGATTTGTGGATTTGTCATTTAGTATGTTTTGGCATGTTGCCTGAGCAACTTCATAAATGTTTTCACAGGTATATTACAACATAACTGAGTAGAACAAACACAAGCAATCCATTCAAGAATGCTTATATTTATAAGATAAACATCTAAGAACATATTCTGATGTTATCTTTTGAATTCATATAGTTCAGTGTAACAACCAAGCATGTGTACATGATCAGTCATGTACAGACATCTTACATTTCTGACAAACATTTAGAAGTGTGAATGAAAATAAATAAATATAATAAATTAACTACACTATTTACTTTACTGTGCTATTTTATGTCAGACACATACACTTATGGCTTTGCACTAAGGAATTGGCATCTAAATTTTAAAATTTTTGATAAAATCATTCAAAAAAATCGCTGTCTAACTCCAAATTACTTCCAGGATTTTGCAGAGTAGTTAAACATTTTATACTCTTTAAAATAACTATGTCAGCCTATACAATGACTATATATAATACTATGTCAGCCTCAGTAATAAATCAAGAATTATGAATATAATTTGAAAATACAAGAGCAATAGAATTTGAATTTAAAATAGGAAGTTTACCCTACTTTATCAGAAAGACTATAAATTAATGAGGATGTGTAAAAATGTCATTGTAAGGCCAAAGAACGTAGTCCAAGAAGTGCTCTACAGTGTTTTATATTTTGAATACTGAAGCAGTTAGTCTTCTGTCCTTAATGTTTAATACTTAAATATGACCAGATTTTGAGGTGAATTTTGTCAATGTAACTTTTCTTTCAGAGAAGATGTGCTTACTTATACCAGCAGGGGACTGAAGATCGAGTTTTCATGTTCCCATACAGTAATAAAGAACAAAGAAAATTACACTGACAACTCACATTTGATTGATTCTCTATCCAATAGTTTGTAATTAGGTAAATGTGATGAAACCAACACCATGGAAAAAGATATGCAATCTTCCTATTCATCCAGAAGACAAAAGCTTAATATCCAGCAGAGGGGCTTTTGGGGTGATTGACCAAATTAAAAAAAAAAAAAAAAATCCTTTTTCTGCACTAGATCAATAGGCCCTGCTTAGAGTTACTTTAGTTGAGCTGTTATGTGGCTTTTATCAAGTCAATAAAAGCAAGGCAATTTAGTTAAAGAAGACTTTCTAGCAATGATCCTGCATTTCAACGTTAGGTATTATTCTGTGTTCCATGAAACAATGCCAATAACAAGGCTGACTTTGCTGGAAGACTACCTAGATCTGAGATCAATGCCTGGTGGTCTGTTTAAAGGCTGCACATGCTGTCTGAAATTACTTGAGAACATGATTGTTCTAAGGATTTTCTTAATTGTCTCACTCTTTAAACAGTAGTTGAGTACACTTTCACCAGTGAAAATCAAAGTTAGTTCACAGACTTTATAACACAGAATCCATGTAGGTAGTAAGAAATATTATCAAGATATTAATCTATAAAGATTGTGATATACTAATAGATTAATATCTTATGAAGTATGCCTTTAAAAAGTAAGGTGAGATCACTCATATTGTATCACAATAAAACATACCCAAAGACACTAAAACATCCTTTAGCTATATGTGATCTAGAAGGCCACCTATGCAAAGCAAGTATGTTATTGATCTATTTATTTAGAATGGTGACACAATGTAATTATCATATTCATTGTTATACATCGACTTTGCAAGAATACTTGCAGTATCTGAAGTGCAGTCATATCAGATCCACTGTAGACCCCTATTAGATAGAAATTATACTCATGCACCATATGTAGTACTATATGTAGTACTGGTTGACAGATCCAAGAGAACATGCACTATGTTTCTATGAGTTTGTTTATCTGAATATGAAACATGGTGGAACTTCCCACCTTTCTTTAGAGGAAATGGGAGAATAAAATATTTCAAGCTACTGGAATTTAACAACAAACTATATAGCAGACTGTCCCTCTCAGTTTGTAACTTTCCTGACCTTTTTGAACTTAATTGAAAACACCACATGTTATTTAAAAACGAGGAATTCTAACATATTAGTAATAGCAATGAAAGCTTGATAGAATTTAAATGGCAAAACTATCTCTGAACATGGCTTTCAGCAAAATTGGAAACTCTTCTGTGCCGAGTTTAGAAAACTTGGACATTATCATCCTTATTGTAACTTGATGAATGGCTGCAGTATGACTTTAAAAATGTGTTATTTGCAACAGCAGAATAACCTTCAGTTTCACACTATAAAGGAAGTTTATAACAAAACAGCGACTGTAAGTTCGTAATAGCAACTGTGCATTACTAACAAAGTAATATATTTTTATTATTTAATAGCTTTATATGGGAAGCCTGAATTGATTAGTTTTGAATCATATTCTTTGTGTGCTAAAATTTCAAATATTGTTGAAAAAAAAAATCAGAATTGTAACTTTTTTATCCCCCTCCGCTATACAGGGACAAGATACATTTCAAAGATGACTTTAAACTCACTGCCCATTTTTCTGGTGTTGATTAGTGGCATTTTTTGCCAATATGACTATGGTCCTGCAGATGATTATGGTTATGATCCTTTTGGGCCATCCTCAGCAGTGTGTGCCCCAGAATGTAATTGTCCTTTAAGCTACCCTACTGCAATGTATTGTGACAATCTTAAACTGAAAACCATTCCAATTGTACCAAGTGGAATAAAATACCTTTATCTTCGAAACAATATGATTGAGGGCATTGAAGAAAACACATTTGATAATGTAACAGACCTACAGTGGCTGATCCTAGATCACAACCATTTGGAAAATTCAAAAATTAAGGGAAGAGTCTTCTCTAAACTAAAGCATTTGAAGAAACTTCACATTAATTACAACAATTTGACTGAAGCTGTTGGACCACTCCCCAAAACTCTGGATGACCTGCAATTAAGTCACAACAAGATCACAAAAGTTAATCCCGGTGCACTTGAGGGGCTGGCAAATCTGACTGTCATTCACCTCCAGAACAACCAGCTGAAAGCAGATTCTATTTCTGGGGCTTTTAAAGGCCTGAATTCACTTTTGTATCTTGACTTAAGCTTCAATCGACTCACAAAGCTACCAACAGGACTGCCTCATTCCTTGCTTATGCTGTATTTTGACAATAACCAGATCTCCAACATTCCTGATGAGTATTTCCAAGGTTTTAAAACCCTGCAATATTTACGTTTATCCCACAATAAATTAACAGATTCTGGAATACCAGGCAATGTCTTCAATATCACATCACTGGTTGAGTTGGATCTCTCCTTCAATCAACTGAAGAGCATTCCAACTGTCAGTGAGAATCTTGAAAACTTCTACCTCCAAGTCAACAAAATTAACAGTGAGTTAAATTTGCATATTTTCTTTACCACTTACCACTATCTAGACACTAATGGTTGATGCAAGTATCTGGAAGAGTAGTTCAACCAGTTTAAATAAATGTTACTGGCTAGCATTTCTCTTACTGTTGCTCATATTGATATTAAAAGACAGACATTTAGCTATGCAAATTAATCTTAAAGACACAATATTCTGTTTTCATATATATATGGTTATTATTTGCCAAATACTCATCTCAGGTACACTGAAGTACCTCCATCAAAGTCAATGGAGTGCACATATACAATTTAGAAAACAAACAAACAAACAAACAAACAAAACTCTGGGAAAAGTTTAATCAGTGTGGAGGATAGTCATAATTTGTAAGTCAACAAAAAGATAGCTGAGAGTCAAACTACAGTATGTGCAACCTTTCAGAAGAGTGTCAGTGAAAGTGCTGGAGGGGAGGAGAGAAGGAGAGGACAATAAATTCATAAGGTACTAGGCACAAGGCACAATGAAAAAGAGACAATGAAGCAGCTTATATATATATATATATATATATATATACATATTATTTTTTCTCCCCTTTCCTCCCCTTCCCCCTTACAGACAGTATTTTTCCAAACCCATCTTGAAATCCTGATCCTGTTGCTTTCTATTTTCATTCCCATTTTCCACATCATATGATTAGTTGTCAAGTTTGTCTCCATGCAAGCACAATTTTAAAACAGTTCCTTCTAAAATCAATAACAGCCACACCTTGTACGAGATAATGGAGGTTTCTACTGAGACAGAGCTTTTAGAAGGCTGTCCTAATCCTGGGATGGGAGGGAGATACTGTAGAGCTGGGCAGACCCCATCTTCATGTCAGAAGCTCTCCAGCTGGATCTCTGTCAACAGTGGCCTCTCATGGAGAGGTAGTATGGTCAAATACAGCATTTCTGCTAGAAGACTTACATCATCCTGCTAGCTAGCATAAACTATAAACCATAAAATCCTCATCTGCCTGTCTGTATCCATCGGGGATCTAGGATATCAGTGTTAGCTAAGAAACATTTTTTTCCTTACTCAATACAGACTTGGCCTTTGCAGCAAAATATTTTAATTGTTATCTTACCAGGGAGAAGGCAAGACCTTTGTTTGTTATTTACTCTTTCGCATGTTCCTCAATATTATGATTTTTTCCCTATATCTCATTTCCTTATTTTGAAGAAGGAAAAAAAAATGAATTAATGCTTTCCATGTGAGGTACTACATACAGCAACCTGTAGAACTCTTTCAGATACTCTCTCTTTCCTAAAAGAGCTGTTGATATTTAATTTCTCCTGAGATAAATGAGGCAATTTTAACTGATTAGAATGGCTGTTCTGAGCCTTCTGCAAGATACCCAGGTACCAACTTTGCTTTCTATTCATGTTTCCAAGGACTTCTGAACAACCATGACAGCAATACACTTTTCAATGAAAGCTGTATTTCCAAAATACTGGTCAGCAGGAGAGGGTGACAGTGTAAGGAGTAGGACTGGCTACTGCTGCACTTTCATTGCTACCATATGGACTGATGCAAGAGAGCTCTAATTTACTCTTTTGCCTGAAAAAGAAATGTAGCAGATTTTCTTAATAGATTTCCTTGGCTATCTAATTTGACAGGCACAATATTGTGTTCCCTAATATACTAATAATCAATGTGGGACAAGCAATAAGCATTTCCTTTTAAGGAGATACTATTTATGTGCTGAGCAAAACCTTTGCAGTTCTTTATTCATTACACTTAAACGACAGTTTTGAGTGTTTAGTCTTTCCAAAAATTCACTTGATTGCCCTTTGAACCCCAAACAAATAACATGTTGCTTATTAATAAAATATTCTCATTTTCCAGAGGTTTGTGTAAGGATGGCTGTAAACAAAGTCAGCTTCCCTTCCATACTATGGCTCATGGTACTCATATACTCTGAAAGGGAGACTGCTGTTTTAGGTCTCATGATAATCTGTCCTAAAAGGTATAAGTGCTTACATAGCTTAAAGTTTTCACTTATACTGAATGCTAGCATAAATATATTTCTGCAGAGTTTTTCATTTGCTGTTGTCTCCCGTTCTCTCATGTATCTTTAGGGTTACTGATTAACCTTAGTATTTGAGGAAGAGTCCCACCTGTTTTGACATTACCAAAAAGAAAGGACGTATTTCTCTAAGTTATTGTCCAAGAGTTTTGTCTCTCAGGTCTGATACAATCATTTTGCATTGCCATAAAATTACTCTAAAAAAAAATAAAAAAAAATTATTTGAGAATTTGAGTGACTTCAAGATTGTTGAACAAAAGTTGATGTAAATATATATTGAAAGATTTGTAACAGAATCAAGTTCACTTCAGTGTTCTGTCTTAATTCCACTGCAATGTGAGGAGCGGTAGACAAAGAGAAATAAAGACAAATTCAGAATAAATCCTCTGATCTCTAACTAAGAAATAGAAGCACGTGCACAATATTGCGTGCAAGTTAGGTATCAACAGCATACTCCATCAACTGTACTTGATGCTAGTTGGACCTCCGAGCTAGCATAGGACCACAGTGGGTTTATAAATGTCTTTGCTCTCTTCATACTTCAAATCCAGAATGGATAAGATTGAATCTTCCTTTCTTTTAGTAAGTCTTTTTTAATAATTTCAGGGTGGAGTTTCCCAATTAATAATAACATTGGTTTACTCCCATGCCTTAGGATTGCATTGGGATTAAATACATATTTGTAATATTTATTATTATAGATTGCTCAAGGCAAAAATACACTCTGCAGTTACAGAAATCAATGAGGATCAGTGAAGAGGGTCCACAGATGGACTTCTCCATATTTCATTTGTGAAGTATTAAGGAAACAGTTGCTTTCACATGAACTCCTAGCAAGAAGATATCATATGAATGGAGTATTACAAGAGGAAACTTGAAAATGTTCGAGGGGACAGTCAAGGGACAACATATTCTGCTGCAGACCATTGGCTAGATCTGTAGCTGTACCATAATTTTAATTACTTTAAACACAGTTAGTTGTAGAGATGCTTTGTGGTCTTTTATCTGAAGTACTCCAGCAATCCCAAAGTGATTTTTTACAGTGGCCTGTACAGCAATGACTCAGTTACAATTGCTATGGGACCACAGACCAGCAAAGATGACTAGAAGTGCTGATCCCATTAAGTTTTTCTGCTGTATTGCACACCTGAACAAGAAATCTTAACACAATTAATCTTCCTCAGCTTAAGGCTGCTTGTAGTCCTGATGTGCAAGGGATATACTCTTGCCTAGCATATAGTCAAAAATAAATTCTGTCTAAAAAAATTAAATGTTTCTATGCTCTTTTCTCTATGGGTATATGAGAGCAGAGGGCAAACCTTCTCCTGACTTTTTTACTTTTTTTTCTCTTTTTTTTTTTTAGATATTTCTTATATAAATATTGTTAAAACAACAGAATTTCTTATGGGAACAGACACATTTAGTGAGAAAATAACTGTTCAGGTGAAAATCCAATTTTCATCCAATCCTTGTAACTATTTCATTGTCTGACTCATGAAGAAATTCTGGGTAGGGAAAATATGAATGTCATACTAATAGCAAAATTCAATGTTCTTTACCTCTAAACCTTAATACTGTTTATTCAGAAAGATATTTTAGCAGGAACATCTGGAACATGAATCATTTCAATAAAGGAGGAAGTAAACTAGTAATGTTTTATGTGCAACTGTGCTTCAGTTTCACTGATTGCAGTTTCCATACAGAACATATAGGAAATTGCACATTGAATGCACTTCCAAGAAACACTTATCTAATTTTCTGCTAATATAGATGCAATTAGAAAACAAAAATTTTTAATATGCTTCTTACAAATGACAATTATATGAACTGTATAATAAATTAATACCCAAATACATACACTTTGCACCAAGAAATTGAACCAAATATCACTGAAGCCCATGACAGAGTTCCTTTGACTTCTGTGAAGACTAAATCTGAATCTACTTGCAAAGTTGCCTCAATCTCATAAACAATCTGCACAGCTGGGTATTTTGGTAACACTAATAAACTTTGTCGCTTACGCACATTAAATTTACATATGAACTTGTGCTCAGAAGTAACGGTATGGTAAACAAACAAGTAAATTTTGAAAACTTTTATATATATAGTCTTCAATAAAATTATACTTACTGTGTCATTTTATTTTCCATGAAAGACTAGAAAACGAAAAACATATATATTAAAATTCATATTTATTTACCTCTTTACAAATTATACCCAAACAATCTCCAGAGACCTTGGCCTAAATAATAAATGGTAGAGTCTGTAGGCCAAGCAAACTTGTTTTCATACAACAAAATCCACACAGATCCAATCTTATAACTTTTTCTTAGATTGCGTGATCCTATCTCATGAAAATCATCAGTGCACTTCAGTGGGTATATTTTGAACTGGTAAAGTAGTAGAATTGGTCTACAAGTTTAATATTGTACAATATTTCAATTTGGACTGCCCGATACTTGTTCCATTAAGCATGCCTTTTATTTCACCCTTCCAGAACAAGGTTGCAAAATATTTAAAACCTAGGATTTTTGTTGTTGTTGTTGTTTAGTCTAAAAAGTCTTGGTGATCAAGATCTAACATTTGAAATACATTTCCTCAGTCTCCATGTAAGATTCCTTATTTTGTGAAATATATGCAAATATTTACCCTTTCTTCAACATCATCTCTCTGTCTCTAACAAATTAACTACACTGTCATTCTTTAAAGATCTGCCTTTAGAGATGGGTGTACACTTATACTTAGTTTACACAAGAAATATTTCATCAATGATAGAAGATTATTGTAATGTCAGTTCTGGAAGAATCCAATTGAGGTTAAAGCAGAGATATGAAAGATACTTCTTCTACTTCCTTTAGTACTACAACTGAATGTAGGCCATCTTGTTTTCTTAAATGAGATAAATAGTCATGCAGAAAGGATATATAATGTGGTGTTTTCAAAAACCCATTAATGACCTATGACCTGTAGTCAAAAGTGCTTTTGGTTTTGTGAACCCTACCTTGATTTCTCAGAAATTATGAGAGTTGGTCCTCTGTACCACAAAAGCATTTTATAACATTTGATCAATGACAAAAACCTTAAGAAGATCAAGTCTCTCAGATTGGTTCTTGAGTGGTGACAGTGTCTGAATCAAAGGGAATAGAGAGAATGAAGAACTGTCTTTGCAGAGTTACACAATGTGGTATACAGTGGACATTAGGTTTATTTACATAGATTCTCTCCTGAGGATAAATCTTTTCTGAATGACTGAGGTATACAATGCATACATATGTGTGCTTATGTATACTGAGCACAGAATTTCTCTGTTTCATGTACTTTTTTTCTGCTTACAGTTAATACTGCTCATAAGATACAATTTCCATTCAAAACCTGCCATATTTCAATTGGATGGAGGCTTTATATAGCATGATATGTGAACTGCAATAAATATAAATATTTTTACAATTCTTTTTCTACATTTAAACTTAACTTGCAGTCCTGCTTTTCTGGAAAGGTTCAGTTATACAATTTAAATGTACAAATTTAATCCCTGTCCCCAGCCCAAATTTCATTTTAAAACTAGTAAATCAAAATGAAACATTCAAAAAATAATATTTTACGAACATACACAGGGGACTGCCTCTTCTTATGGATAAGACAACTTTTCCAGAAACTTATTACTTCTTTTCTTTCTTTTTCTTTTTCTTTTTCTTTCTTTTTCTTTTTCTTTTTCTTTTTCTTTTTCTTTTTCTTTTTCTTTTTCTTTTTCTTTTTCTTTCTTTTTTTTCTTTTTTCTTTTTTTTTTCTTTTTCTTTTTCTTTTTCTTTTTTCTTTTTTTTTTTTTTTCTTTTTCTTTTTCTTTTTCTTTTTCTTTTTCTTTTTCTTTGTTCTTTTTCTTTTTTCTTTTTCTTTTTCTTTTCCTTTTTCTTTTTCTTTTTCTTTTTCTTCTTTTTCTTTTTTCTTTTTCTTTTTCTTTTCTTTCTTTTCTTTTTCTTTTTCTTTTTCTTTTTCTTTTTCTTTTTCTTTTTCTTTTTCTTTTCTTTTTCTTTTTCTTTTTCTTCTTCTTTCTTTCTCTTCTTTCTTCTTTCTTTTCTTCTTCTTTCTTCTTTCTTTCTTCTTTCTTTCTTTCTTTCTTTCTTTCTTTTTTCTTTCTTTCTCTCTTTCTCTCTTCTCTTTCTCTCTTCCTCTTTCTTTTTCTTTCTTTCTTTCTTTCTTCTCTTTCTTTCTCTTCTTTCTTTTCTTTTCTTTCTTTCTTCTTCTTTTCTTTCTTTCTTCTTTCTTTCTTTCTTCTTCTTTTTCTTTTTTCTCTTTCTTCTTTCTTTTTTCTTTCTTCTTTCTTTTTCTTCTTTCTTCCTTCCTTCTCCTTCCTCTTCCTTCCTTCTTCCTTTTTCCTTCCTTCCTTTTTCCTCCCTTCCGCCCTTCCTTCCTTTCTTTTCTTCCTCTTCCTCCCTTCCTTCCTTCCCTTCCTTCCTTCCTTCCTTCCTTCCTTCCTCCCTCCTCCCTCCCTCCCTCCCTCCCTTCCTCCCTTCCTCCCTCCCTTCCTTCCTTCCTTCCTTCCTTCCTTCCTTCCTTCCTTCCTTCCTTCCTTCCTTCCTTCCTCCTTGCCTTGACGTTTCTTTTTTCTTTTTTTTTTTTTTTTCTCCTAAATACCAAGTTAAGCCTCTAAATAAAATCTGAAGACTTAAAAATTAAATAGATGCTGGAATCACACAACGCTTGAAAAGCCCAATCTGGAAATTCTGAACTTCTCACAATTAATGTGAAGCTCTCTAACAAAACCCCCTGAAGTCCCAGTAAGCTCACACAAAATATTGAAAAAATTAAAATAAAATAAAATAAAATAAAATAAAATAAAATAAATATAATATAATATAATATAATAAATAAAATAAAATAAAATAAAATAAAATAAAATAAATAGAAAGTCACTGTTTCCAAGTAAAAAAAAAAAAAAGCAGAAAAATAATGTTTTTGTCTTATTTGTCTTAATTATTTGTGCTTTCTCTTACTCGTGTCCCCTTTGTTTCAGAGTTCCCATTGAGCAGTTTCTGTAAGGTTGTTGGACCATTGACCTATTCCAAGATCACACATTTGCGCCTGGATGGAAACAATCTCACTCGGGCTGACCTGCCGCAGGAGATGTACAACTGCCTTCGGGTGGCTGCCGAGATCTCACTGGAGTGAGATGCCTCAGAGTCTCAGATTCCCTTCTTGGGGTCATTATTACATGAATTACATCAAGATAGATCTTTAAAATTAAAATATGTTTTTTAAAATGTCAGTCTATATATTAACCATTCTCTTTGTTAATATTTAGCATGCAACACTATGGAAATGTGTGCATATTTTTACAAATGGTTGTATTTAGGAAGCAGAAGACTGACCAGATGTGGTGGAAAATATACCTTCATCTGGTTAGTTAAATTGAAGGAAAACATTTGGCCTCATAGAAATCTACGTCCATGCATGCAGCATGTGCCATCTGGTATCAGACTTATCTACATAAGTCAGATGGGTTTCATAAGAGTGTTGAGCAGTATGGGCTAGCCTGTGTAAATAGACGATTCTCCTGCAAGCAATCCAGCATTCTTAATTATTCATGCCTTGCTCATATTACCAATCTCAAAGGAAAACAAATGATTTAACAATATAAAAACAGTTTAAAATATATGAAAATATATTTCAGAGACCATTACAATATACAACAATATACAATTAATGGAATATGTGAAAGATAACAGGGAAATGAACATTTTTTCAGGTTAAAAATTGTTTACTTTTTTTTTGTTTGTTTGTTTGTCATGCTTCCATCTAAGTTTTCATGGCAAGATTTTTTTTCTATTGCTGGTATAATTCTTATTTCAAAATAAGTCATATATACAAGTATTTTTATTCAATTACTTGCATGCTACTTTTATCCAAATTGTAGAAAATAAAACATAGCAAATAGTATTTCTGTGTCCATATCATTGTCAACTATGTTTCAGTCTTTTATAAATTGGAAAAAAAAAAAAAAAAAAGTTAAAGTATGATAATCTAAGCTATTCTGTTTTGCAAAATTTATTGTAAAATTAAATAAACTGTTTTCTCTACTTCCAAGTTTCAATATGTTTGTAAAGATATACTTTAACGTTGTATTTCTGTTGGTCATTAAGTCGATGTCTTATGGAGTTTGCAGTATGGGAGTCACAGAACTATGAAGCAGTGTGAATTAATTCATCAGCGTTGTCAAAAGAACAATAGAATCTCTCAGAAACCACAGACAATAAGTAAAAGGTAACCATAGCTATTCATGATAGAGAAATAGTACTATATTCTACCTGGGAATGCATAGTCCAAATATTGTCAGCATTCTGGAACACACACTAAAATAAATGTAGCTGAGAATTATAAATAGCTTGCTTGCAAACACAGATAATCCCATGGGTACTCTTTCCCCTCCAACTACTAGGCTACTAAACACTCAAACAGAAACTCTAATTGTTTCCATAGCAAAAAGAGAAAGTATCACCTCTGGAAAAATGAAATCAAATAAAATAAAGAAAACAACACAAAAAATCCCAAACCACAAGACACCTTAGTTGGCACCTTGCCAGTTGCAAGTGTTCAGAATCAATATGTAATCCCAAGGAACCCTAAGATTAATAAAAAAAGTGAGATGCAGGAGATATTTCCCTACTTATTTTTGTCATTTGGAATTCATAAGTGTTATTACTTTTTTGTCCACATACAGGAAGGATTGAAAATAACCTTTGCTGCAAGTAAGCTAGAATTTTCATAGCAGTCTAAAGCTGAATGAAGAATGAAGTTTAAAGCTGGGAGTTTTGGAATATATCAGAATGGGGATCATTATGGAATAGAACCTAGGCATTGTAAAATGAGAAGAGGAAAGGAGTGCCAAAAAATATTAAAGAATTAACGAGTAGAGAAAGTTATTGGAAAATTATTCAACCACTTCCATAGACTTTTTAACCCAGACGCCTTGTTCACAGAAAACACTGAACACTAGGACTTCTGCAGCACAAACCAATACTGAAATACATTGCCACTCAGCTGTGATCTAGCAAACAGGACAGAAAAAATTCTTTTCAGTTTGTTTCAGTGAGTAATTTTTCTTTGTGCAAAATGAAACAATGTGAACTGTGAGACTGAAAACAGTTCACCTCAAGATAGATTAAAACCTGTTGTTGAGGGTACTTTCTGCATAGCCAGTTGTTACATATAAAGCATCCACAGATCTTCACAAGGTCTTTTATTCAAGGGAAATAGGAGAATGAAGCTCACTGACAAAATATCAAGTTATCAAATGATACCAGTGAGTTCCCTCAGAAACTGGGGAACCTTTATCTTGCAATAAGCACTTGGACAATTAAGAGAAAATAGTATTTGGCAGCACTGTTTTGTGTTGAATAGCTCTTTCCTGTGATTCAGAAATTCCCTAAAAAAATAACAAAAATACAGAACATGATGTCCCTCTGCTAAAGGAGAAAGGGGACACTGTATCCTGTATCTCTTTGCTCTTATATTGTAAGCCACAATAGCACACTTTTGCATTAATTGGTCATTTTAATCACACTAAGGATTGTTTAAATTCCCTTCATCTAGCAGAAGCAGATGTACAATGATATATATTATACACCTTATACTAAGGTACATTAATATACCTTAGTTATCAGCTTATGAAAATTACATAAATAGTTTTGCAGGCACTGAAACAGAATAGAAACATAGGTGTTCAGTAATCCTTAATAGAGCTAGAGCCTTGGAAACTGAGTCACTATAACTTGCAATTTCTGCTCTTCCTGGAAGGTAAGTTGATGGAGCTTGGTTATAAAGGCTTCAGCACCCTGGATACAGAAAAATGTGTTGCATACACCCTTGTTCCCTCCTAACCTTGGTCATATTATGAAACACGTGTGTACAGGAGCAAATATAACTTAAAAGCAAGCAGGCTTTAATGGATAATAACACAGCTGCAGTAGTATGGAGATAATGGAGTCTGTAAATTAGCCTCAACTAAACTCTTTTTAGGACTACAAATACACATTGGACAATGTTCTCAGATATATGGTTTGATTTTTAGGTGGTCCTTTGTGGAGCCAGGAGTTGGACTCAATGATCCTTGTGGATCTCTTTCAATTTGGGATATTCTATGATTCTACGAAATCATGAAAACTAGTGGAGCCTCCCTGTTATCTTCAACATAAGATAATCAGAAACTTCATAATTGTACAGACCTTCTATATGAAAATTACCCTAAAGTGCCTATCATGCTTACTGAAAATAACTGCCTTAATGACCACAGTGCACATGAATTCCTGTAGCTATCCAGGTATTTCTAAATTAGAAAGATCAGATAAAAGTTGTTTTACAGAAAATAAATAAATAAATAAATGAATAAAAGAAAAGAAAAAGAAACAACATTATTTATAATACCAATAATGACAATAACTGAGATGGTGGTAATATTTCCATTATAAGTTGTTACTTTTACAGTTTTATAGTTATGATATAATAACATCTTTGTAATTGAATTTTACTACTGCTGGCCTCAACTCAATTCAAGTATGAATTTAGTGACTGAGAAACTCATAAAAATGATACTAACATTTTCTTTCATATATTTGCCTTTATTAAAAAAAAAAAAAAAGCGATCTAAAAAGAAGAATCATAGGCCAGAAAAAACAGGTGTCCAAGTGCAAAAGTTGTCTTTAGACCAAGGCTGTGAATTTGGTTCCCATGTTGAATCCAGGAGAGGTGAGAGTTGTCTGTCACAAAGAGATAGAGTGAAGGGACAAATTTTAGGCTAGGGAACAAAATGGTTGCAAAAGTCAATTGGAAACATTTATTCTAGGTAGTACAGTAGTTTGACAATAAATGTAATTTTAGTTGGAAATATCCCAATACACTTGATAGAAGGAATCATATCTGTCTGACTACTTGTGGTTATTGTGACTTCTTTACATTTTCTCAAGGTGTTATAACTTTGTGTACATTTCTACAGGTATATGATCTACCAGAAAACCCTCAGTTTTACCAAAAGGGGAACAAATAAGTGTCTGTTCAGCATAAACTAAACTATTTTGAAAACTGGGGACCAGAAAGAAAGACATCTTTAAGAAAGGCAGCTTGAATTTTTGTACCTACAGCTGCAATAAACATACAGTGAAGAGGGTAGGAGCTGTAAGGTTGTAAAAAAAAAGAATGAATTCCAGTAGAGAGCCACTAAGACAGAAAGTCCCTGTAAGAATGTCCTTCAGTCTACTTTTTTTCTAAGCTATGTGAGGTCACTTCCCTTTGTATCTATGAATAAACTATACACCTCAGACCAAGAATTTATTTCAGTCTTCCACTGGCAAAAGAGCACTATAGAACAATGGACCAGATTCAGGGGTGCACAATGAAAGGACAAGAATGCAAAGGAAAGATTGTAAAAAGAGAAATTCAGGCTGGACAGATGAACAAATGCTTCAAAATGAGAGTGTAAACACTGACATGGGTTGCCCAGGGAGGCTGTGGACTCTCTGTCCTTGGAGGTTTTTATAACCTGTGTTGGCATTGCCCTGAGCTTTGAAGATGAAGTTGAACTAAATGACCTCCAGAGTTTCCTTCAAACATATTCATAATTTATATGAATGTGTGATTCCAAGAATGATGGTAAGTAATAGAGAAAAAAATATCAATTTTAAGAACCATCACTACAGTTGAAGAGTTTTCTTTAAATTCACATGGAAAATTTATCATTTCACATTCCAGTCTATAATTCAGACTCCCCTGATACTTGCAAAATCATAACTCAGCTAACATTTGGATATAGATTCCATAGGTAAGAACTGCGGAAACTTTTATTTGATACCCAGATCTGGCTTGTGCAAATCTGTTCCCATTCCGACACTTGTGAACTGCTGAGTACTAGCAGTGAAGTCAGAGATCCGGACTATCTAACTCTTACATGTGGGACAGCACTGTCAAAGATGCTTAGATGTCTACACAAAATAATGCAGTCAGTCTTAAGAGCTACCACCCCAATGGGCAAAATGCTCATGGGGGACATTCCATCTGAACAAAAGGAAAAACCTCTTTACTGTGAGGGTGACAGAGCACTGGCACAAGTTGCCCAGAGAGGTTGTGGAGTCTCCTTCTCTGGAGATACTCAAAAGTCATCTAGACAAAATCCTGGGCAATGTGCTCTAGGGAACCCCTCTTGAGAAGGGAGGTTGGACTAGATGATCTCCAGAGGTCCTGTCCAACCTCAATCATTCCATGATTCTGTGATTCTGTGACATTTTGGTTCTCACTTTTTTTGCAGATTTAGATTTTGGATAAAAAGACTCTCTATTTGTAAGAAAAGAACTTAATCAAGAAGCTATATAAATTTCATGGATAAATCTTTCTTAAAGATTTTCTACTTAATGTGAATAGTTGAATACTAGCTGACACAGAGGAAGACAAGATGAGCTAAATCTGTGCTTCAGGGCATTCACCTTGAACGAAGGAATGTCAGGTTGGATGCCCGGGGCATTTTATTATGCAAAGGAAAACAGTTTGCTGTTATGGGCTATGACAGGAAACAATTTTGCCCGTACGTCCACATGCTGTAACCAAAAGAAAGATTTCTCTCTGAGGGAAAAGGACCTTCCAAAAGTGCCCAACTTGAGCAAGTTCAAGGTTTTCCTCCGGGAATCACGTAAACATTTTGCTCTGAATATTTCAGTTTGCGTTCTTTACATTCTTTAATTTAATCTTACTTTGATAGCTTTTGTGGAACCCTAAGGATCAAACTGTTGTGTTTTTTTTTTTGTTGTTTATTTATTTATTTATTTTGCCTGGTATTTACATGCCTTTGACCAATGTATAGAAAGGTGTAGATATATAAACAAGAGAGGAGGATTTCAGAAGGAAGCAGTGTATCTGAAAAATTATATGCTGCTACTCTTTGGTGTTAAAAAGTATGATTATTTACAGGTGAAATTCTATCTATTTTTTTTTTTTTAATCTCTCTTTTCAGAATTTGAAATCATTATCTGCAGATCAGAAAACACATTTATAACAAGTCTTGATTACTAAAGCAATCACTATGTATTTAAGTATTATCCTTACAGAGTTCCTCTGCGGATGAGCATACCTTTCTATCTTGAAATTGTGAAAGAAAAGGATAAAAACAGCATAATAAGAAGGCAGTGAAAAAATAAGGAAAATATTTTAAAGTAAAAATTTGAGTCCAGATGACAGAATGGAAGTACAGGAGTTAGTTCAAGTGAACTTGAATTGTAAAAAAAGAAAAAAGCTTTATTTTAAGAAAAGTGATACTGTTCTTCTGGCAAAAGAAGGCAAATAATACTCATTTCACAAGGAAGATTATACAGGATCACAGAGTTTTTATTCTCTCCAAGAAAACAAACATCAACAATGTTTTGAACAAGTGTCTAAATTCATCACTAAGAGAAGACTAATAATACTTTTAACTGTTAATGAAAAAAAAAAAAATCCCAAATGACTTAAAATGGTTTATGAATGCTGCCTGTGCCTTCTGTCAGATTTAGTCATAAGAGCTTAAGCAAACATAGATTATTCAGGTTATCATATAGGCCATGTTTTTATTGTTGCAGAAAACCACCTATTATAGAGTCTCAGGAATGGAAGTTGGAAAAAGCAAATATTTTTTCATACTCAGACTCTGTTAGTCTTTTTTGTTCCCAGGAGACAGGCACGATTTTTTATGAGAGAAAGCAGTAATGTCTAGAAAAACAATGAGAATGGCAGCATTTTTATTTTTATTTTTTTTAACAGAAAACATAACCACCTCCTTAAAATGATATGACATTGGTTAACTTTAGGCTTCTATCAATCATTAGATGTGCAAAAACTCACATATATCATATCTCTTAAGAACACCCCTTGAGGAGCTGCTTGCTAGCTGCATCTCTGGGCATAGTCTCATTGCCTGCAAGGTAGCGTAACTTTCCTCTAATAATATATTTTCTTAATAGATGGATGGGCTCCTTGCAGGGGTTGTTACACCAGCACTCATTAGAGAAAGACACTCCTATACTACAATATTACTGACCTAGAGAGCTTCTATTTCAGGAACTGCTAGTATGGAAGTTGCAGCTCCTTGTATCATTCCCACTGTAGCTCTAACAGTTCTTGTATCACTTAGTAGCACAGCCACAGAGATGACACAGTTATCAGGTAGCCTTTGGATATGCAAAGAAAATGGCTGTTAGATTTAACTGTATGGACAGTTATGCTGTGCAAAATAACATTTTTGGTGTCTCCTAGCATGGGATAAATTGTGCAAGAGAGCAGTGTTATCTGATCAGCCTGACTAGAGAATACATTCCAAAAAAATTGTAAAGACACTTTGGAATGTAATGAATAATATCTGTAAAATATATTTCTATTGAAACATATGTAAGATTACAAACAGAAGCACTGGAAGTTTTTATAAATTTCATACCCTGTAAAACAATTTATTAATAAGATTAAGATATCTAGAAGATAAACAAGGCCAAGCAATGTCTTTCAAATTTATTCTTTTTCATGAACTTTCTAGTACTTCGTCACATGAATCTGCTGTACATCTTACTTTATAGACTGGTTTCCAAACTGGATACAAAAATGTTTTGTGAACTTCACATTTGGTTTTCACCATGAGGATCATTTTACTGTCAAAGAAATAAACATCAAAACTAATAAGTTCTCAAAAGAATGCCAAAATTATATGCAACTCTATATTGATTCTGAAAAGAAATTGTGATTTTGTGTATAAAAATAAGATTTTTTTAAATGCAGGTTCCTAAATGTGGGAAAGAAAATTCATCCCCTGCAGGATTTTTCAGTCCCACTCTAGATTCAGGATGACAGGTATCCGAAACCATGGCATGAGATGTATATACCTGTATAGTGCAGAAAGGAACTAGTCATTTAGCTCTGGGATTCATAGAAGCTATGTGATGAGTAGAAAATCAGCTAAGATAAAGAGTAGGCAATGATGGAACATGACCATGCTCCTTTACATTCTCTGGTATGCTGCAGCATGCTTGGATACTGATGGATGCATGAATTCTGCCATGGAGCTGGGCTCTGCATCTTTCTTCAGAGAAAAAGATATTGTCCATTGGCACCAAAGTGCTTGTTGAGGAATTTCATCTACAGTATAAAGAGATAGTTTCAACATATTCAGTCTGAAAGGATGATTACCAACTGGAGTGTTCATGGTGAGTGAGATTCTAACTTCAAGTTAGGACTGTGGAAGATATCATGAATGCCTTTGGAAATGTTAGTTCTGGAAAATTACAAGCAACATAACAGTTAATTTCAATATTTCCCAAAGAGTATCTACATTAAAAATTAGACCAAAGTATGTTACAATTAATGGAAAATAAAATATGTGCTGGATTTTCATATAGCTTATACCATTTGGATTTTCTTTTTAAATGTTAAAAAATCACCTGATCCTTGAATTTCTCATCTGGCAAAATCAGTATAGTATAGTTTTATTATAAGAGGACTAATATATATATATATATTTCATTAAGCTCTAGGATTGCTCTTTTTTTGAAACCCTTGTTATTCTTTTCAGAAGACAAATCTTTCTAATAGGTCTAAGCTTCTCAGAATTCATCACCCTCTTGTGGGAAGCTAAACAAAGAAGAATTCAAACAATTTGCACTTCTTAAACAATAGCATTAAATAAGAAAACAAAAGAAACACTACTACAAAGTAGCCTGTTTTCACTACCTTTATGCTATCTTCAAATATTTAATCAATGATAGCTTACTTTTCAAAATTGGAGATATACAAAATAGTCATTGAGTGACTAATTGATATTTTATTTTACCATTAGTTTCCTAGAAAATATTAATCATCTAAATAGTCACAAGGAGGGCCAAGAACTCAGTGTATGAGTTTAATTGATAAATGTATAAATTGGGTACTTAATTTAAGATACACTTACCATATACAGTTGTACATCTAACATTTTAAAAATCAGGTCCCTGGTATTAATATAGGATAGATTTGTTTCAGTAATGAAATTGATGAAAACTTGAAAACAAATTAAGGTAAGAGATTAACAGCTACTTTTACTTGGTAGGTAATCTAAATCTAGCTAGCCAAGGTAAATACCAGATCTTGGCATTGTGTTGTGGAACTTTTGTTGTGTGACTGTGGTGAAGAGCTCAAAATACAGAGAAAAAAGCAACAGACAGAAAAATCATTCCTTAATGAAGCATATTCAGGAGAGTTTGATATTTCCAATAAAAGCTGAGCTTTTAGTTACTGTGTTCCGAATTTTGCTGCTCTGCAAGGATCTCTTTAAACTGAAATACTCATTTCATAAGGAAGTGAGGGTGTGCAGAAAGTAAACCATCAAAATATTTTTTCCAAACTTTTAGGATAAGACCAGATCTTCCTAAATCCCATATAAACCAGGAGTCAGGTGATATTTGCGTTTCACAAAATAAGCCAGCTCAACAGTTTTCCAGGATTCCCTCAACCAGTGCCTCCTATTTGAACCTGAGAGCTCACCAGGTAAACTTGGTATACTTTATCTGACCATATATGCTCAGAATGCCTGTTTAAACGAGAGACATCTCCTAACTGAAAGGTATAGGCAGGCAGTTCTAGGTTCTATTTAGCCTTTGGAGTTTGATCCTACCTTCTCTGTAGCTAGGAAATGTAGGCACCAGTGCTGCAGACTTCTCTTGAACCTCTGTACTGTTCAAGGAGGCTGTTCAAAGGACTGTTGCAGAGAGGAAAGCATGATCTCGATATTATTTTAAGAGAAGGAGAGGGGCAGAATTCCTGCTCCTAAATCTGTTTTTGATGTATGTTTGGTGTTGGTAAATTTGTTGTTGTTGTTGTTGTTTTGTTGTTGTTGTTGTTTTGTTGTTTTTGTTGTTTTCACCAGGAATGATGTGAAGTAACGTGTCTATAGGAGCTGGGTCTGGCCTCTTGGGCTAACTGCATTGTCCTTTGAGCTAGACTGATGCCCTCACTCATCTTCTTTATTTTAGACTCCTTGGTCTTACCAACCTGACTGCATACCTTTTAAGATAAGTAGAAGCTATTATTAATTGGGATATATCACACAGGGTAATCAGGCTTTTGTCCTTGTGACTCTGAGTAGGGCCTGAAAATGAGAGCTTCTTACTCTATATTTCAAGCAACAATGCAAAAAGAGAAATATATCACCACTAGGTGCCAATCTGCAGAAGTGTAAGAGGCAGAGTGAACCCTGAATAAATATAAACACCTGGATTAAATGGATCACACGGCTGTCTGGAACTGCAGAGTATATGGTGAAAGGTGCCTAAACTGTGCACAGACCTTTTTTCTGCAGATTTTGAATCATCACCATTTCTCCAGGCACCCTGAAGGGAGTTTAAGAGAATTTGGGGGGGAGGGGGAGAACTGAATTTCCTTTTAGGCAAGACACCTAACATTTTAGTAAAGTAGTACCCAAATTAGGCACACGGGATTACAGCCTTTGTTAAATGAAGCAGTCCACAGGGCTGGTGAATTAGCTCTGCTTGCAGTATAGTTCTGGATTTGCCAGTAATGAAGTATACTCATGCTTGATGTTTAACAGACCTTGCTTCATACTAAATCTGAATCATATGGCAGCCATTATTGAAAGCAAGCAATGCATTTCTTCCCTGTCAGCAATGTTGATACTGAAACAGAGCAACTGCTCTTACAGCAGTCTCAGTTGTCCATATCTCCTGTCTGTGGGTCTTTACAGTCTTTGTCTTTTTAGCCATTCCAGTCTTTCTTAATCATATGGGCTGTTCAATTCCCAAGCAAGTACACCACTCTGCTCAAGGAGATTTTATTGCCCTCTGTGGTTATTGGTGTCCCTCAATCTCTGATTTTTTTCTGACAGTGTCTGTTATGACATTGATTAGCAATGTGGACCACCGGGAGAAATATGGAGCAAAAATTCTGTAATAGTTTCAGACATTGTTCTTAAACTAGAATAATCTCAGCAGTATCTTCTTAAAAGACATCTAGGATCCACAGAATAGGTATTTGCAGGATTTATTTATTTATTTATTTATTTATTTATTTTTGTATTCATATTTGCACTTCCTTTTATTGTCATGAGATAACATTGCAAACACAGGGGGTTGGACCCGATGATCTCTTGAGGTCCCTTCCAACCCCTACAATTCTGTGATTCTGTGATTCTGAAATACAGTTTTAGAGATAGCTCATGATCTCAGGAACATTTTGTGTTTCTTTGATTGCTCAGCTTTACAACTTAAAGGTGACCTTGTTAACACAAAACTCTCAGTCCCCTCTTACTGAAAATAAGGCTCTGGAAAGTGTCTCAGGTTGGATATTCACATTGAAAAGCCTCCCAAACCATTAGTCATTTTTGGAAATCTTGGCCATGGTCTTTTATTAGTCTGTAAAACTTTATCACCATATATTTCACCCTTTAAATAATAAAGGTGATGGAGAACCATACAAAACAAATGCATGAAGGAGAATTTGTGGGTAATCTTAATGGTTTCATGGAAAGTAGACTTTTCTGCAGCATCTGCTCGGGCACCCAAACAGTCACATGTTCCTGAAGAGCTCTTTCCAAAACTTTGGAGTGCATGTGAGAATACATATTGTAGCCATCACAGTCTTGATATATTCTTGAACATATTCTTGATTTTGAGGACTTTTCTCTGTAGTTTTTTTTCCTACAGTTTGCATCAGAAAAAAAATCTTATAAAGAATCTCTTAGCAAATGTTTTTGTTCTTTTCTTCTCCTAGTGAAGAACTGCATCTTTAAAAGGGATGGCAACATGTGTGTTTGATAAGGATCAAATTTGTGGTCTCCAGATCCACAAAGGTCACATTGTGACCTGCTTCTCCTTTGCTAAACAGTAGTTCACTCAAATAGTACCACCACCTGTCACAAGGTAAGCTAAAAGTCCTTCTGTCCATGACTTCTGTGATAACATAATGAACATCTGTACATGATTAGCAGGTTAAAGGGTAAATTCAGACCCTCCTGAAGCATAAGATAAATTCTTTCTTTTTAAATGTGCAACATCTGGGAACTTGTATTTAAGTGTGTCACAGAAGATATCCGCCACCAGTACTCACTGTTTAAAACCTTTCAGTATAACATTTGTGAAGGTCTTGGCTTGTTCTTTAATGGTGAACAGATCTCAAAAAGTCCATATCTTCTCTATGCACCCCATGAAGATTTAGCACAAATACAAACCAGATTTGCATTGTACTGTCTGGCTTTGACAAGAATCCTGATTGACAAGCCCTAATAATTTGTATGAGATGCTGGAGAGTCTGGAGTTCTAACAAAAATGAAACAAGTGTTTATGTGTTTCACCCTAAGCACATACTTAAACTATGTAAAATAACAGGTAATGAGGATGTGTTTTATTCCTATACAAAAAGCAAGGTAGTACAAATATTTACTCATGAACAAATTTTTGTGTTTAACATTAACCTTACTGAAGTCAGTGGAAACTGAGCACATACTTAAGGGTTGATTTCCATCTTTTTGTTTTGTTTTGTTTTTGCAAGATAACACAGAAAACTGAGGATTAAAATGAAGACTAGATTACTAGATATTTCTTTCTGCTCTTAAACTTTTTTTTAGACATTCTTAGGAATCAAAGTATTAAACATTATGATATAAGTTATTAGAGATTTTATTATTAAAATGAATTAGACTAAACTGTAATATATTATATAAATTTTATAACTAATATAAACATGAAAGTTATGAGGATATATTTTGTGTTTAGAGTATTTTCATTAGCTTTTCCCTTAAAATACTTAGACTCTGTCTTCGAATGTCTAGTTTTCCTGATATTCATCTGTTACTTTAAGTTTGTACCGGAAAAGAAAACAAAGTACTTAACATCAGAAATATGTGTCTATGCTTTGGAAAGCAAGTTGGCTGGAAAGAGTTTACTTTAGATCAATGATAAAACAAGACAATTAATTGGTGCCTTGATAATTAAAACCAGAGATTACTGCAGGAGGCACTGGACAGCATGAAGTCTTTGAAGAAATATATGCAAAAATATCTCAAAAAAAAAAAAAAAAAAAAAGAAAAAGTATGTTTTAATCCTTAGAGAAATGGAAATAGATGTTATTAAAAAATTCTTAGTGAATGCTTTTGTTATCTTCTTCTCTTAATCAAGAATTATGTCTTTAAATGGCATGGCAGCATCTGCATTTGATCAAAATCAAATAAAAGATTTCCGTAGGAACAGATGGCACTGTTTTTAATTCATTGCGGCCAGTTCAGGTATCATGAGAATGAATTATGATGCAAGCAAGCTTTGCATGTAAAGTATCAATTGACAAAAATGTTGAATAAAGGTACATTTTGTGTTACCTGTTTCATCTAGACCAGTTCCTTTCATCTGCTAAACTATAAAAATCAAGCTACTTCAGCTCTGTGGCTGTTTGATATTAAAACCAGTATTTCCTGTCTTTTCTTGCGTACGTGCTGAGGTGCCTTAGCTATTTTAGGGGTTAAAAGCTGTAGTCACCGATGCGTATATATTAGGCTGTATTCATAGAACACAGCTTGTAGCCTGACTCAGGCTATTACAGTCTAACTACAGTGACCAATAGAAAGAAAAGAAGATCCAAGAAAGCTGAGGTAAGCCCAAATTCTGAAGCAATGTCGAATTAGAAACAATAGCTAATAAGGTGTGTATGGTAATGGAGCTGGGAATGCTAGCATGCCTTTCAAGTTTTATATGCTATTAATTCATAGAAGAACAGGAAGCAAACACAGTGGTTAGCAGCCAAAGGCTGTCTATTTACACTGATTTCTAACTGGCTTCAGATAGCTCCAAGAACTTGACTAACAAGGTAAATTACTTTATATTTCTTTTTGAAAATGTTATTAAGGTTATGAATATTTAAACAGTGAGAAGGTACTACTTCACCGTGTAAATTAAATATGCTATTCTTCAAATACTTGGAATATTTCCAGATAGCAGAATGTGGGGCTGAAAGATTTGTAGGATACTGCACTTGTTACTAGTAATAACAAAAATGAAAACTATTAAATGACTACATATGGTATGCAGAGATTAACTGAGCTATTAACCTTACTGGTTCATTAACCATATGAGAGAATTCCCTCTGTATTTAAATATTATTTTTGCTAAAACTAATTTTTTTATTTTGACCAGAAATCTCAGCTCTCTCTTACCTCTTCATTGCAAATAAAATAAAATAAAATAAATAACAGAGTTTGTGAAGCTTTTGTAGCTTTTGTGCTGCACAGATATGTCCTGTTGGAGCAAATTATCATTGAAAATGTTGTTCATTGTTTAATGATAAGAGTATAAACAAAGCAAGTAATTAAGTAGGTAAAACTGATACAAGAAGCATGAATGTATATGATATACTTTGTTTAGGACTTACTTTTTATGTAATTTAGATCAGGCATTTATTTTGGCTGTTTGCTTTAGAGAAAAAAATTAATAACTTTGGATTTGAAAGAGTGAGTGAGGGAGGGAGGGGAATGGATTACTCCATATTCCGTCCAAGCTCTTTAAGAACATGCCCAACAAACAGCTGTTAAAACACTCTTTGATCTTTCACTTTTCTGTGATGACAGAAGACCTGGAAAATCTGATCCAGATGCCATTATAATTTAGGACAGAGGAAAAACAGAAAAAGATTTTATGATTAGTTTTAAATGGAGTAACACTAACTGCAAAGGTATAAAGATCACCATAGTATTGATAGCATTATTGAAAATAATACAGTTCCTTAACTAGCTTATGCAAAACAGCTCTGTATAAGAAAACTTAAATAAATTTATAAGAAGTAATGATTTATTGTCAGAGAAATTGTCCATGTTTTCAGATTCTTTGAAATGATATCTGAAAGAACATCCGTTAAATTGGTAGTCAATGTGAAAACTAAGTTGAATCAGGAAAATGTTTAACATTTAACGCTAAACTGTTTATACCTTGTATTACTGTTAAATTTGTCCTAAACATGCTATATTAATGCTATAGGTAACAGAATTTGGCTGTTCATAAAGGAAATATTATTTACCATGTTAATTAATGTTAATTAACCAGTTTTGTTAATCTGGTATATTGTTAGAGAATTGTGTTAAAACAACTAATTGTTTTTCTCCCCTTCCAAGGCAAATGATGACTCTAAAAGTCTGTCCAAGCCTTTTGCTATTATTCTTAGCTCATTCTGTGTGGACTCGAACTGTGAGACAAGTTTATGATGACCTGGATCCTGAACATTGGTCTCACTACACTTTTGAGTGTCCACAAGAATGTTTTTGTCCTCCTAGTTTCCCCAATGCATTATACTGTGATAACAAAGGTCTTAAAGAAATACCTGCAATCCCAGCAAGAATTTGGTACCTCTATCTTCAAAACAACCTAATTGAAACAATTTCAGATAAACCTTTTGTGAATGCCACTCATCTCAGGTGGATAAATCTGAACAAGAATAAAATCACCAACAGTGGAATTGAGAGTGGTGTGCTGAGCAAGCTGAAAAGGCTGCTTTACTTGTTCCTTGAAGATAATGAATTGGAAGAGGTGCCTGCTCCATTACCAGTGGGCTTGGAACAGCTAAGGCTGGCTAGGAACAAAATCTCCAGAATCCCAGAAGGAGTCTTCAGCAACTTGGAAAACCTTACTATGTTAGATCTGCACCAGAACAATTTGTTGGACAGCGCTCTTCAAAGTGACACCTTCCAAGGACTCAATAGTCTTATGCAACTCAACATAGCAAAAAATTCACTCAAAAAGATGCCTTTAAGCATTCCAGCTAACACACTGCAGCTGTTTTTAGACAACAACTCCATTGAAGTGATACCAGAAAACTACTTCAGTGCAATACCCAAAGTGACTTTCCTTAGGCTGAACTACAATAAACTATCTGATGATGGTATTCCCCCAAATGGGTTTAATGTTTCATCTATTCTAGACTTACAGCTGTCTCATAACCAGCTCACTAAAATTCCACCTATCAATGCTCGTCTTGAGCACCTTCACCTTGATCACAACAGAATCAAAAGTAAGTGTGTATTGTCAATTAACAATAACTCTTTGAAAACGACTGTTTAACTTCAAAAATTACTCTTTGAAAATAAAGAGTAAAGATGTGCCACTTGCTATAGGGAGATAAGCAAAAAACCTCCCATGGGCCAATTTTCAAGTCAGTTCTAAAATATGACATCCAAATATATTTATGTAAGTAATACCGCATTTGATTTGTTAATTCAGATATTGAAAATAAATAAAATAAAATACAAGCAGATCAGAAGGTCAGAAATATAGGTGGCTTAAGGAAAATTTTTCCCTTCACATTTTGATATATACATACAACTAACCATTCTGGGAGAAATTAAATTTTCCCACAGATAGGATAGGAATAAGCTAGCAAGAAACAACAATATGGAACAACAATGAAAGCAGCATGTTAGGATATTCACAACTGTATGACTGCTAGTTTTCCAAAGCTCATGAGCATCTTAGAAACTTCACTAAACTAACAGAATCAGTGTTGGTTCAGCTGATTTGAACATCTCTCTTCTACCTAAGTTATCTAAAAAAAGGAGCCTAATGTGAGAGACTCTTAGAATAAAATATTATCTGCAGTCAAAACAGTCTTTTTTGAATAGAACTAATTACATTGTGGCTATTGAATATTTCAAGCTTGAATATCCTACCCATATTTTATTTTTTATGTAAAAAATGCTGGTATTTATACTTAATCTTTCTTCCCAAAAATTCTTTTAACTAACTACAGAAACTTCATTCTACTAATGCTTATCTCCTCAAACGTCTTCTTTCTATAAATGACACAAGACTTTATTCTCAAGGCAATCGAAGCCTGTCATGTCATAATTTTTCTTCTAGCAATGCTTCTGGCATTCATCCCAGTACAGCAAGAATATGGTATTTAGGTATATAGGGTAGAGAGAGCATCTGCTCACAAGTTCTGCAGATCCTTTAAGATCCAAGTTCTTAAATCATTTAGTTTACTAATCTGTGGTTGCCTTTTGCTAGACAGTAGAGTAGGCTATTTCATGCCAAAAGCCAAAATCAAAGTTATCACTTTCTAATTATCACTGCACAGAATATATTCACCGCTCCAAATTTTTCATCTTGTTACACTGATTTAATTGAATAAATGGTTCCTTACTTCTGTGTTGTGTTACAGTAGTTCACAAAGACACTAAAAATAACAATTTGGCTGCTCTATCAAAGAAAAACATACCAGAAGCAGATAACTATTAATAATTTAATTAATTGAATGCAGCAAATCAAATGTATGAAACCTCATAAAGACAAATCAATTTTGCACAACCCAAACGTATTTAACTGGCCTGAAAAAAGCCTAACAGTTAATTAAAGTTAGGGCTTATGACATATGTTGTCACTGAACATGTTTCATTGCCCCCTGGCTACAAAGGGTTTTATTTTAATTGTTTCACTGCAGAGCCTCAAGAGTAGACTTTATCTCCTGTCTCTTTAAATGGACACTAAATTAAAATCAATGGAATGTAACTTGCCCAGTTAAGATGTGTTTTGTGTCTAGGTAACACAGACCCTTTGAACTGCTACCAAATTATTTTATTTTCTTTAATAAGATTAAAAATACGAGAAAACCAGGAAAAGTCGCCCATCTAGTATCTAAAAACTCAAGTCTCATTTTCCAATGAGCCTAAGTCACAATAATTTTCCACAAGATTTACATTACTAAATGTCTTTACCACTTTTCAAAATGGGACATTCATTAACTGCTTAATCACTTTGAAAGGTTTCTCTCATTTTTATTATTTTTTTTTCCAATAAGGATTTATTCTTAGTAGCTATGTATAAAATAGTCAAATAAACTTTTTTCTTTTTTTTTTTTTTTTAAAAAAAAAAAAAAGAAGTCTTTGGGCCTAGCAATAATACTGGTCTATCAGAATCCATTATAGGATTTTTGGAAGAAAATGGTAAAATGGTTCAAGTTCTAGATTCTGACTTATTGTCAGACCCCTGAGCTATAACTGCTACTGGCTTCTTTGCTGAAAGAACCCAGAAACATACAATTTGCCATGTTTATCCTTGGCTGCTGTAGTTAATTAATACATAAAAAGGAGAAAGGGAGTCCAACTATTTGAGTTAGACCACAATGGGTGCAGCTGTAGGTTACAAGATTATACCAGAAACATCCTCATGATCATATATGTCATAACAGATTCATCTTCTTTATAAACTCATTTTCTAAATGTTGAGAGGCTTTGAGTTTTACTGAAAAACAAAATAAGATTTTTTTCTGGTTCTTCAGCAGATACACAGTATTAGTCAGTAATGAGGAAGTTTTCTCCTATAGCAGCTCCAGAGCCTCATTTTTAAATATTATTCTACTTATCAATACTGTTGACCACATATAGATTCATGTTATTTGAATAAATCATCCCAGGTTCTAGTATCTATTTTGAATTAGTCATACAGTCCTCCAACTTAGAAAATGGAAAGAGATACACAATTCCAGAGGGAAATTCAATCCATCTTAGGGAGATCTGAATCACCTTTTGGATGTATCCATCTCTCTCCAAAGTTTATACACAGAGTCAAACGATTTGCTTAGGCTGACACTATTGTCTGCATAGATCAGTTTAGGTGGATGCAATCCATATAACTGGATTGCCCTGTCCCTCTTGCTACTGCTGGCAAAATTCATCAATATACCCACGAACCCCAAGTCTGAAAGAGAACAGAGAGAGACTTTTACTTTTCTGATAATTTGGCAGGATTTGCTACTTACAGGAGGGAAACAATAAAAGACCAAACCTCTTCATACCACACACCATCAAGAAATCACTTCACAGGTTGCTTGTTATTACATAATTTCTTCCTCACATTAAGGTTGGAGTAACTAACCCAGTGAAGACTATTATACTGAGATATTTTCTAGATCAGAGAACACAAAGGTTTAGAGTTCATTTGAAACCATCTTGTCTCCTAAGGACAGCATTTTGACCTGAAAAGATATTTTCTGCTACGTAATGTTGATTCATTTGTAAAACTTCCTATATCATTTCCATAATGATACCTCAGTCTCAAGCTTCCTGCTTCATTTTCACATATGAAAAAAAGTTGTACCTTGTTTCGTCCAAGAATATCAAATGCCTTCCCAAAATATCAGATGAATTAATAAAATTTCACAACATAGGCAAAGAGGATTTGGTATAATGTTTCTGATAAAATGTTCAGTCCTTGCCTGAATAGATGTATTTATCTAGTTTCCATGACAAAGATCAAGTTTGTTTCCAAGATGTTGCAAACATCTGGACAGTGTTATTCAGAAATATTATTTTTCTTTTGATAAAAAAATAATATTAAAATCATGTTTTATTTTAAATGAATTTTGGGGTTTGCAATCAGAAGATATGTGTATATTATTATTGCTAAATATAAAGGGAGAAAAATGGCAAAAAGCTTTTCTTTTGCTATTTCTAGGCTATTCAGAGAAAAAAAAAATCTGTTACATTCTCTATTCAAGTAGTTTTTGCAGGTGGTCTGGGGCCAACAAGATCTTCATGCAGTCAGACTAATCACTAAAGACTGTAATTTGGTCCAAGGAATTTGACATCTTTGATAAGTAAACACCACCAGTATTTTCTAGAATAAGGCTGAAATAGGTCAGCTGTGCTATTCAATAACTGAAGACAAGATGTGAAAAACATTTTTGTCAAGTGACAGTGCAGAAATAATTTAGGAGAGACAATGTAAAGAATCCAATCTATATAACCCATATGAAAATAAGCAAATTCAAATTATTGTTTCATTATTTTTTTTCTGAATGTTAGCATATGTATGATTCATAAAGAATTTTAAGCACTTTTTGGCTTTCAAATTAGGAGAAAGTATATTCCATTGCACAAGTTTTATTACTGCAATTAAAGAGAACTGTAATGAAGAATTTGAAAGAACAGGAAAATACAGATATTTAAAGTTTCAGACATTATATGAACAGGTCCTCTTATTCAATATTGTTATCATTTTGAACATGAGATCTTCAATTAAGTATATCTGCTAAAAATTGTGCACTATCATTGCAGTAAGATCTTCAGAATTCCTCAGCATTAGCCTTGTTTTGCTCTCTCTGAGGTCAAAGAGTTATGCTCCAATAAATACAGACACTTGTCTAAGCTAGTTTCATCTCTGTCCAAGAAAAAAATTATGCATCTAGTACCTTTCAGTCATAATTTCAGAACATTAAATACGCGATTCACTGTTCTAGGTTACATTATTTACCATGTTTTCTTACATTAACAATGAAGTAGTTAATTGTTAATTCTGTGTTTTTCCAACTCTGACAACAAGTGACTCCCATAAAAATACTGGTACAAGGCTGTTATATTTGTCTTCTAAACACATTTTATCTTCATGAACCCTTCCTGTGGAAATTACCTAACATGTTTAATCTATATTTTCAGGTGTCAATGGTACTCAGATATGCCCAGTCTCAATCACTGTAGCAGAAGACTACGGTTTTTATGGTAACATACCTCGCCTCCGCTATCTACGCTTGGATGGAAATGAAATTCAGCCTCCAATTCCATTGGACATCATGATATGTTTCCGACTACTGCAAGCTGTTGTCATATAAACATATTGCAGTGTCAGTCTTGTGCTGTGAGAATTCTAAGATACAAGTTTTACTGGAATGGAACTTGTTCTAGCTCATAAATCAAGAAGTAACAGTTTTATTTTGACTTTAATTTGTTCTTTGCTTGCATCTTTTCAACAGCTGAAAAGATTGTTCTTCTTTTCGAAGAGATTTTGGGTCTACATAAGACATGCTTAATACTTTACCTAAGAATTCCTAATGCAAATATGTTGAAAAACATCTGTTGTAATATCCCAAATATTCCAAAGAGAATTCTTACCTACTCTATCTGTCTTGTCAAAACCTACAACATCTAACCTATTAACATCATTGGTATAGACAAATTATATCTCCATGTAGTTGTTACCTAGTAACTAGCATAAAGAATGTGGATACACTTGGCTAAATATATGATAGAAAAAATCATGTTTTACATGAACACTAGTTATCAAAACTGTCAGTCTTTAAGATAGTCACTGTCTAACAAGGAACAGCCACTTATCATGTAAATAATTCATAAATTGTTTTCATCCCTTGAAGATGGGAAGACTGATATTGGTATTTTAAGACGTGAAATGTGTGAGATTCAGGTCCCAAAGCAATATACCAAATATATATTTCTATATGACTTATTCAGTGTGTGATTTCAAAACTGAAGTTCACCTGTCCAACTCAGATCCACGACAAGGGAATATGACATGAAATCTTACTCTATCAAAGTGACAATTTTCTGCTGTTTCATTCTTCAGTATTCCATTTCTAATGGTGACATCATTTCTTTCTTCAGTTTTAGGATTGTCATTGAGTATTCGGTTTATATTTTGTTTCCATAGAGATAAAACCAAGAACAGTAATTATTACCTATCACAGAGTAGGTGCTTCACAGAAGTTAAAATGTCAAATTAATATAACAGTAATAAATATAAAATTAAGAAATTAAGAGAAAACCTCCCCTTCCCCAACTACTCACAACTTACTTTCGGAACTAGCCAAATATTTGTATAGGAAGTGTATCAGTTTAAGCAAATACAACAAACTCAGAGCAGTATTTAATTATCATATATACGCACATAACAACACTGGATTTTAGAGAAGTCCAGGTATTTAGATCACAGGAAATTCACAACTCACTAACAAGAGAGATATAAGCAAACATCTTTGATTTTTTTTTCTTCTCTGTTAGTTTTTTTTTTTTTTTTTCCTAAGATAATATACTGGGATTTCGATACATATCTCAAATATTTGACTCAACTCCTCACTGGGACAGTATGACATTTTTGTTATTTCTGATAGCCAAAATAATAGACTATCCATCAGTCATATTATTTCAGTCTTCTTGTATTTGTAGATAGAAGCAATTAGTTGCTCTTCAACATCATGCACCTATTTATAACATTTCAGGACTGGCCTCTGTAACAGACATTTTAAACTATGCATGTGGTATATTTTTTCTTTGAAGATAAAACATTTTCTTAAAAGTAGGTCTTTAAAAGTGTTGAGAATTGCAACTTTCAGAGTTTTTTTTTTTTGTCTGTTTTGTTTTATTTTTTTTTTCCAAAGGCCTTTCAGAGGCCTCAGGCCTTATTCTTCTCCAGTGCACTTCTGTATATAATCCAGTATAGAAACCCAGCATAGAAATAACCCCTTTTTCAGAAATCCTATTGTGAAAACCTTTATTATTGCAGTTCATTTTATGTGATTTCTGGGAAACTTCTGCCCTTTTAGCAAAATATTTTCTGTTCCTCTATGTTCAACCTATATGAAAAAATACAGAAGATTTAAAAAGTCTCTACAGTATATATGCATGTTTACCTATGTTCTTTAATTTAGTAATAACATAGTAATTTATTTTTTGAAAAAAGAAACAATTTTGTGTGACAGTGTTACTAATTAAATTATAACAACGATCATCTGCTTGTACTTGGAAATTAACTTCTACTTACAACAAAGAACAAATATACATATTCCAGTGTGGATATTTACAGGTATATATGCACATTATTAGCAGTCCTAATGGACAATATTGAAAAGCATCCTAAAGTTCCAGCCAAAGATTATGACACTTTAGGCACTATTTGGTTTTAAAAACAACCAACAAACAAAAAAGACTAACCCTTCCCCAAAGAGATGTCAAGATTATCTATTAGATAGATAATTTAATCTATTAGAACTAAAAACATTCAGGGACAATGGAATGTGAAGGTACTGAGTTTTCTTGGTAGGGACATTATGTTTTCTATAATAAAATTGCTGTTAATGGTTGCTTCCCTCAGCCGGTTGATATAAACAGATTTTTTTCCAATTGATGATATGTGACTGTAGGGTGGATAGCCTTATGAATTCTTCAAAGGTCTTTGTCTGTCTTTGGAACAATCTTTGTACATATGCGGATTGATCCTAAGGACTTGTAATTGGCAAATCCCAATTAATCTCAATGAAGACAAAAGTTCATGATACTTCCTTGGACAAATTTATTAGGTTGAAGAGCTGTTGTTACCAACTGCTTTATGTCTTACACCTTTGATACAAGCAGCTGACTTCACATCTGGGAACTGTGTAACAAAAAGAAAACCCCAAGTATCCTCATTTAGGCTAATTTGTCCCATCTTGATTGCAGCACAGAATGAAAAATATCTATAGAATTAAATAATTCCATGTAAAATGAAAAATAGCTTTGTTACTGCACTGATCTTCATAAGACAAATCAACCCTGGTTGGGGGTTGAGAAGTTTTATTGCATTCATAACTCTATTGCAATGGTCTTGATGTTCTAAATATTCTGGGAAAGTTGGAGAAATTCCCTCTCAGATTACAATAACAGGCCTAAATCACATCATTTTTGAATCACATGACTGTATTCATGCTCAAATCTTTCTACTATCACAGATGAATCAAACAATATAAAGGAAATGGGGAACTAAATGATGTAGGCTTTCAGCCACACCTCATCTAATTCATTTGTCATGCCAGAAGACTATAAATGAAACTGTAAAACACACTGTCCTTTTCCCTATGAAGAGGATCTCTAAAACAATGTAAAAAGCATCATTGTGCTTGCAAGTCTGATGTTAATTCTTCCTAATCCATGGTTCCTCTAACTCTCATCACTGATATTTTACGGTTCAGAAAAAATGCAGCCTCTTCCACTGCAAGGAGGGAGGAGCAGACCACTCATCTATCCAGTATGAATCCACAACTACCGTCATAAAGTTGACATTTGTTTCACTTAATTACCAGAGTGCATTACAAACTGATTTGAATGGATTATCATGTAAAGAAGCATCTATGTTTAGAAGAGGTACGTAAAGAATAATAAGTCAAGTCACCTTAATGACACTGCAACTATGGTCAATAGCTAACCAAGCCACAAATACCTAGTGCTTTGCCAGAAATGCATATTAGGTATGAGTTAATTTTGAAATGATGACAGTTAACACAGATGTGCTAACACCTCAGCTCAGGGTAGGCATGGTTGCACTGTAAAGAAAAGCATAAAAGAAAAGTGAGAGGCTCAAGAAGTGAGAAGTACCCAGATATTTCTGACATATCTGCCAACTTAATTGAAGTTTGCATGATGAATTTATCAAAAGCCTGTATGGTTTTTTTTAATGTAGCTGGCTCTGCAGAAATAAAAATCCTTTATAGACGCTGCCAGCACAGTTAAAAAACAAAACAAAACAAAACAAAATGAAACAGCTATGAGTTGACCAGCTCCATAAACTTCTCTAGCATTTTCTGTTTCTTTCTCACTATTCCAAGCAGTTTGCTACTACTTTCTTCTTCATTTTTAATGAAAAACACCACAACAATCATCTGCAGAGATCCCAGTGACCACAGAAGCTTGTATGAAGCTTGAAGGAAGAAATACAAGCAATAAGAGGTAAATTTTTTGAAGATGACTAGCAAGCTAATTTGCATGTTTGTGATTACAAATTCCAAGACATATCCAGTGTTACCCCTGCATTCAGGGTGCCTTGCTGCACCCAAATGGTTTCCAATTTTTGCCACATATATTTGCTCTCATTTTTTCGGCCTAGAAAGTATATTTCCTAATATTATACTGTAGTTAGTTACATTATCTATCTGGAATTCTATTACTCTAACATATAAATTGCTATGTTGGGTGTTGAACTAATATCCCATTTCTGCAATGTGTGACAAAGAATCTCTGGCATTGTTGAAGTCAGTGAGTAAATATTTTCCTCTTCTCTGAAAGTCTCCTCTATAAGTTTTTGTTTGTTTGTTTGTTTGTTTGTTTGTTTTTTGCTTTCCCCAGAATCACTTACGCTTTTAAACAGGAAGGGTAAGTCTACGTGGCAACACACTGTGTGAGTAATGATACACAGGAGCATTGCTAGCCATTTCAGGTCAAGCATCTGAAGCAATATAACCCCATCTGCATAATATTCTGCCTTAGCTAATTTACTTTCTTCCTTATTAGTACAGTTAGCATTACTATCCTAAGCAAGCATATTCTATGCTTGCTCTGTCAGTGCTAGTTCAAACAAATCTATACTGCAATGAATTTTAAGAGTTTATCAATACAGTTGTTTCTCACATCCTTGCACTGTTGCCAATAGCATGGATATTCTTGCTGTTTTTGTCTTGCTTTCTGTAGCATATACATTTGACCTGTATTTGATCTGTTCCTAATTAGGGACTGGGGCAATAAAAGTCATATGTGGAATCAGCAATGCTCAGTGAAAACAGGCTTTTCCAATAAAGCATTTATTCATGAAAATGCTCTATCAGTTTTTCTGAATTATTAGTGAATTCATAAAAAATACACAAATAGTTTCAACCATGGGGAAAAAATATAACAGTGCTCATGCTTCTCAATAATCCTCTACTGAGACACTAAAATAGCACATTAGTGCCCTTCTCCAGGTAATGAAACCCTGGACTTTGTCTGAAATTCTACTCCTACTACTAGGAAGCTTATTCTCAAGAAGGGTGATCTCCTTGTGATTCTCTGCTTTGTTTCAGGACTTGAAATAATCCACTGAAACTCTACACTGGCAATGAGGATAGCCTTCATGGTATTATAGGATCTAGGCTCAAATCCAGGAGAAAGTGAACTGGAGTATAGATTTTTTTCTCTGAGGAGGCTGTTTTGATCACCAGACAGGAGGTTCACTATTTTGTGAATCTGAACATTTGCTTCTTTTAACAGCTGGAACTACACCAATGGAAAAGGAATGATAGCAACCCTTCTAGACACAGCCCAGCAGCATGAAAAGCAGGAGCTACTCTGCTCGAATACACCTAAAATTCCTTGTCTGAGAAAGGGGCCAGGCACAGGACCCCTACAACCCCTGTCTCTGACTTACTGGCCAAAAGTAAAAGCTGTTGGCGAAGATTTTATCTGAGAATGAAAGTGTTTTTGATCCTTTAAAAAGCTAGTAATTTTTGTATTTGATCTGATTTGACGCAAGTTCCTAAACACTGATTTTAAAGTACAACATAAAAACATGGTGCGAGGTTTATTTTTTAGTTCAACAAGCAAAAAAAAAAAAAGATGAAAAAGTTTAATTCTTAGTCAAATAAACATTTTTTATTGGTCTGACCATCAAACAAATCAAATGAAAGAAAAAAAAATCTGTTCTCTAGACAGAATTCCTGTGCTTTCTTTTTTTTTTGTTCCATTGTTATTTTTAACATTTTCTTTTTGTCTGAGATCCCATAAAAGACTTTTCAAGTGTTAAAGAACATTGAGAATGATTTCTAGCAGCAATATTATGCATGCTTCTTATTCTCCTCAAGGCGTTAATAAGAATCGTGCCCATATTTTCCTACTTTTATGAGCTCTGCATACATATCCCCCTTTGTGTGCTGTTTCAGCTTTCATTGATGTCAATGTTTGTGCAAGATGTCTGTGTTGGAAACTGAGTATTTCCAGGATTCAAGGATGCCTGTGGTGCCTGTTTTTTCTGTATCTATATTTTGCTTCATTCTTCTGTTAAATACCCTCTCTTCCTTGCTGTGGACTGTCCATTATAAACATTACAAAGAATAATGTGAAGAGACCTTGTTTTCCTAACATTACCTTATACCTTTCTTACTTGAGCTGTCACAATGTTGTTGTACCCACAAGAAGGGCTTCTGCTCTTCAGGCATACAAGTTAGTTGCCCGCTACCTCCTCCAAGCAGATCTCCTTTACAACTTGTGCTCTTGTCATAGGTGATGGATAAGAATAATAACTGTCTTTAGCAGAGATCCTCCACCTATCTCCTGAAGCCTTGGTAGCCTCTTATTCCAAGTTTAATATTATCTCTATACTGGGATTTTTCTTAGTGCTGGTATTATGAAGGATGGAGCACAATAAGTCCTGTTGCTACCGGGCTGTGTCTAACATGGGCAAGCTGGGCTCATGGAGGAATGTCAGCCTATTGGCCTTGTGTCTGAAGAGCCCAAGGTGACTAGCAGCTCAGGGTTATGAATAAGTTGAATTAAGTGGTAGGTATCAAGGCAAGAAATTAGTTCTGTTGTTAAATGAAGTCTCTTTTATCACACTCAGAGCAGAAAATAATCTAGTGGAAGACAGATAGAGACAAAGATGTAATTGGGTCAAACTGTCAGACTTACAAGTACATGTAATTACTTGTATAGGTGAAAAACAAGCAGACACAACAATTAGCTCTGTCTAGCAGAGAATCAACACTGATGAAAATAATAATAATAATAATAATTTATTTCAAGCTCTAGGAGCTTGGAGGATCCTAATACTAAAGTTAAAAAGCCAACCTGATACATTCTGCTTGGCACGTTATACCTCTATAACTACTCTATCAAATAAAAAATAAAATAAAAAAATAAAATAAATAAAATAAAATAAAATAAAATAAAATAAAATAAAATAAAGCCTGGTATATCTGTTGTGCTTTCTGTTAGCAGTTATACAGAACTGTTCCCGGAAATACATTATCTTTTACAATAGATGTTAATGTGTTAAGAAGAGGAAATTAGTAGACAACTCCACTACCTCATCTACATGAATATCAGCAAACAGTCACATTTAGGTGGAAGCTGTATACACTTTGGAGAGCAAATATACTTCTAAGGTAATTGCCTCACACTGTTTCATATTTCCTTCAAGGAGCTGCCCACACAGATTGAACCAGATCGTAGTTTAACCCAGTAAATCAAGTCCTCTTGAGGTACACGTCACAATTCCCCATCCTTCCACAGTACTCAGCAAGTGTATCCAGATCCTTAAGCAAAAGCAATCCCACAGATTCCAAGACAGGAATAACCCAGTCTGTCTCTCCTAGCATGTTCTTTTTGTGCACTATGCAGGCTTACCACCTTTTACTGTATGTAGGGTTTTTGATTTGTTGGGGCTAGCTCAAATGGCAGATTCCCTAGTGTTGACTAACCAGGTGGTCTTTGCCAAATGTGTATCCCAATGCTGGAATGTCCCAGAACCCATTGCTCTCATTGTAGTCTTTAACAGCTCAATGTATTGTTTGATTTTCACAGAGGCTGATGTATGATGGGGGATGTGATATACCCACTCAATGCTATGATCTTTGGTCCAAATGTCTATGAGGCTGTTTTGGAAATGAGTCTCCCTGCCTGACTTATTTCTTTATGGGGTGCCATGTCACTATAAGACTTGTTTTTCAAGAGCCAGATAGTGTTTGGGGTGGTGGCTTGGGACACAGGATATGTTTCCAGCCATCTGGCAGTTGCTTCCACCATTGTAAGAACAAGGCACTTGCTTTGGCATGTTTGTGGGGGTGTAATATAATCAATCTGCCAGGCCTCACCATATTGATATTTCAGCCATCCTCTTCCAAACCAGCAAGGTTTTACCTGCTTGTCTTGCTTGATTGCAACATGTTTCACAATCATGGATAAACTGTTCAATAGTGTCCATGGTCAAACCCACCCCTCAATGATGCATCTATATGCCCATCTGTATATTGCATCTCTTCCTTGATGGCCTGAAGTGTCATGGGCCAGGGGTGAGTTTGTAGCATTTTTTTTTCATACTGACCATTATGATCAGGTCTAAATAATCATGAATCAACTCTTCGAAGTCTACAGAAATTGTTTAAACATAACAGCTCAGACACAGACCAGCAATTATAAGTCTCACTGAAAGCTCAAGTAAACACCCTTTGTTAATAAATAAATAAATAAATAAATAATAATAAGTAAAATAAAAAATTCTCTTCTTTGAAAGCTGTTACTGTTTTCAAGGGAAATATGTCAAATGCTCTTACAGTTTTACAGTTTTCATTATCTTTTTTCATCATTTCAGAAAGAATTTCCAAAATAGTTTTCGTTAATTCATGTGCCTTATTTAAAAGAAAATAAACTTTGAGCAAGTGTATCTTATCATTCACAAACAATTTGAAATGTTTTAGATGAATCTTGTCTGTGAATATGTTAGAAGCAACATTTCACATTCAATATTTTCATCCCATTAAAATGAAAACACATAAAATTTATGTCCCTGCTTTGTGTACGTGTAGAGAGACATATTTTAATTTTAAGATTGGTTTGAAATTCAACAAAATGTATGATGAACTGGGAATCACCTGAACTAGTGACCTCAGTCTATTTGCTTGCTGGGAATGGAAATTCCTAGCCTTTCAAAAGAGTAAGCCCTCTGAACAAAATCTCTTATAAGAAAAGTTCTGTCTGTCCTCTTTCAGTGGTAAGAACAGAGCAAAGAGCTGCAGAATTGTTTTGCAAGCTGAAACCATTTTCGGAAATGAAAATAAGTTAAAGAGGAAATACAAAGTGACATATCACTTTCCCAAAAAGTTCATAAACTGACAGTAGAAATGTATGTGATGATGTTGGACGATGAAGCTCATTCAAATGGATTTCTATAGCATACATTTGCTCTACAGAATTCCTACACTGATTTTGGGAAAGTTCCCCAAAAAGAAAGTAAAGGTAACTCAGAATTTAGTATATTACAGAAATAAATTAAGGTACAGGAAGCCTTCCTCTAAAGTAAGAACTAAAACCAAGTATTTTAAGTGAGTTATTTTTGATGGCTTTATGGCAGAATATGACAAAAAGAAAATCTTTTGGTAGAAGAAAAGATTTGTAGTGGAAAAAAAGCTGTCTGTTTATGGATAATTCTTAGAGATCTCTAAAATCTGCAGTTACTTCAACCATAGTTGGTAGCAGTATAACCAGTACTCCCAGTTATATGAAAAGGCTTTTGTTATGGCCGACTGTATTTGTTATGTATGTAAGAATATAACCACAACCTGAAAGAAAAGGAAAAAAAAAAGATGTCAAATACTAGATGAGAGTGGATGAGAGAAATGAAAAAGAAGACTAAGGAAGGAAAAGAAGAGAGGGTGTTTGAGAGAAGGAGAACAACAGAGTGAGAAGGAAAATAAGATTATTTGGAACAGAAAGAAGCTTGAGAGATGCCTCCTTGGGCATCCACTCTGCATAAAAATAAAAATAAAAAAGGGGGAAGGAGGCACAAAGAGCTCAGATGCTTTCTGGAATGACAACCAAAAGCCTGGAAGCTTGGAATCTCCTTCTCCACAAGGACTTCTGTAGTGGTTCCGTGGTCTTTCCTAAAACCTGAGATTCACAATGTCTCAGTGTGGTCTATCTTTACTTCTTTTAGGAATTGGCAAGAGAGCAATAGCATTCAGTAACAGCGTCTCATGCTTGCAATAATGTCTAAAGTTCTGTGATTAATATGTAATCCAACATTCGAGCCCTGTCCAAACACAAAGAAACTGTGCCGATTTGAAAATGACACCCCTGAGCTTTCTTCAGATCATGCATTACTATATTCTGTGTATTGTTTCATGCTGATGTGGAATTGCCTTTTAGAATGAATTCCAGAAGGAATATGGTAATATGCCACAACTATGAATTTTGCTAAAGATTTGTTGGAAACCACGGGAGGAAGTAATGTCAGCTGGCAAATCAACTCTGCAGTGCTCTCAGGCTTAACCCTTATCCTGTAAACCATATGCTTCTCCATGTGCTTCATCTTATCAGCTTATGTTTCAGACACTGGCTGATACTAGATTCACGGTCTACTAATTTTCAGTGGCCCTCTAACGTTGTTTTTTACAGGAGTGCTTTGGCCCTTTAAATGCTTTCAGGTGCTGAATCAAGGCTCAGATGTACTACGAGCTCTAAAGCAACATTTTGCTTCTTGCTGGTCTCTGCTTAACAACATGAAGTGGAAAACTCCTCATTTTTTTTCTAGGAATATCAAAAAAAAAAAAAAGTTTCATGTTGAAGGGGAAAAGTCAACGTTGGATGGCTACAGAAAAAATGTCTAAAGAAGTTCTAGGTACAGTCGCAACATTAGTTAATGATAAAATTTGGGGTATCTCTACTCTTGTAAATGGGTTAGCTTTGTAAATTTATCTTATTCATGAAAAGCAAATAATTGGGTAGTTAAGCTTGATTAATATGGATCAAATTCAAAATGAAATTTAGATTGCAGAATATCAGAAATCTCTCTTGCAGATTTATTTATTTGTATATTTATTTATTTATTTATTTATTTTCACTAGAGGACTGCTTAGCTTTCCTGATAAACATTTTTCAGGCTTTATTTATTTATTTATTTCTTAACAGTCAATAAACATATGTTCTTACATCTTTTAGGGTTTCAGGAATCTAAAAGTGAATTGTTTGTTACATGGATAGATGGAGTTTGGTCTCAAATAGATTTCAGTCAACAAATGTACAGTGAGAACAGCACTGCTGTGAAATGGCCAAAACAGCAACAGCAACAAAAGTCATCTGTTCTGTCACCCTGGACTATGAAGTCAGTGAAGGAGTCATTCCCAGACAGTGAGCATGACCTTATGGGCTCTTATTAAAGCATGAAGGGAAAATAAAGGGGTAAAAGGAAAATCATGTGAATTTCCCTAGGTCCCTTTCTCCTTTAGCAATATCTACAACTTTACTGAATTTCAGTGTCAAACAGGAGTGAAAAATTGAGAGGAATGGACTCATCAGATCTCATATCAAACCTCTCTCTACCCAAGGTATTACTTTTTGGCTCTGCCTTAATGCAACAGAATTTTTATTTCAATACTTAATCTAGTTAAGGGGAAAAAAAATGTTCTGGATCATGCATTCTCTCTTACCATCTACAAATCTTACTGCCAGAATCCTACAGTGGTAGGGTTGTTCTTTGTGTCAATAGCACATAATTGAGATATGCATATGCTCATTTCAGTATGTTGTTATCTAATTAACTATATGTCTAGTACACAAACTGCATACATATAAGAAAAACTGTAGAGGAAAAGGAACAAAAATGAGTAAAAGATATTATGAAATGGAGGTTTTCATCAAACTGGTTCTACTTAGAGAAAAAAAAAAAAAAAAAGAAGCTTTAAACTATAATCAGAGCTTCAAGCTATTCCTGGAATAATCCAAGAGAAATGAAATGAAAATGAGGTACATGAAAGCTTCTGGGTTTGCAATAGTAACAGCTGTGTCTCGAGAACCTGGGCAAAGGGGCTTGTTATTCAAATATGTCTGTTTTAAATAGCATTTTCAATTCAACCATACATCACTCTCCATTAAAACAAAGAGAAAATCCAGGGTTAGGCACACAGTACAAACACTATATGATCTTCACTAGACAGTCTTATAATCAAACACCATGTAATTAGTGTAATAATTGAATGCCAAAAATATGTTGTGATTCTATTAAATGTACCCTTATGGATTTGTGAAAAAGAATAAATATTCTAGGACCAATGCCCATTTACCCTGTTCTGTTCCACATGAAAGAAATTATATTAAATCAACCGAATATCTGGAAAGAATTAAATCATCCCTTGTTGGCAAGCCTAAAGGAAAAAGCACAAGAAAGCAGTTTTATATAATAAAAGTTCTCATGTTTCATGGAGTAAAAGAGAAAAAAAAAAAAAACACTGCCAAAGGGAAAGGGGTTTTAGTTGCTTTTGGTTATTTTTCTTTTCAGATAATATATTATGGATTTCTCCTCTGTTCCCTTTTATTATCTTTATTCAAAGTTGCAGACATAGTACCCAAAGTTATTTAAATGAAAACAGTTCAAACTCTGTCACAGAAAGTCCTACAGGAACAAACTTTTCTCACAAGCAGCTGGTATAGTGACAGTCACTGGCACTGCACAGTAGCAATCTAAACAGACTGGCCCCCTCAGCAGGACTCTTTTTAATGACAGAAATGTCTGGATTTTTTATTACTCTCATGGTCTGTTTAAAGTAGCATGCGGGCCAAAATCTGCCTTTGTTAATGGTCTTTCAGAGGTGTAAATGAAAACAAAGACTTTCTCCAACAGACCAAACTCACCACTGTCTTTAAATGATTTACCTCAGAGCTGTCTTTGGTTTAGTGCTGGAGTGTTACAAGTCTCATGGCATTGTGTTTTAATTTATATTTAGTTTTGGTGTAAGATTCTTGTCTATTAGGTATTATAACTGAACTGCCATAAAATGTTCAAGTCTCAAATCTCATTTAATCTGCACTCTGATGTGATAATCTGTTGAGTTTCACCAGCAAAGGCTGTGTCCTTCAGGTTTTACTAAGGAGAAGCCATAAACTATGAATGTTATAGATTACAGATGAGATGTACATATCTACATAACAGATAGTAACTTAAAATTCTAGTTGCTCACAGAAAATGAACAACTGGTGGCTCATCATCTCATTTCTGGTCTTTAGCAACTCCATCCATTCCTGGGACTCCTCTTACATCTCATATCATTCTTCAGCAGGTTTTAGTGTTTCTTTCAGTCTCTTCTATGTCCTGCTAATCTCCCATTGCTCTTTTTCATTAAATAAATCAATTTGTTCACACAGAGGTCTTTAACCTCTGTGGTGAGGATTCCCCAACCTTCTACTGAAAGCTACATTAAAGAAATCTCAATTTGAAATGGAAAAATATGGAAATTTTTATATTCCTTTTGTAATTCTCCACTGTGCTATATAAACTTGCTCCTTCCTGCTGTTCACTTCTCCCCAGTTCTTTTTTAGGGCCCCTCCTTTCTCCTGCTGTGATCTGTTTTGTCACTATATCATGGAATCATAGAATCATAGAATATCCAAGTTGGAACAGACCCACAAGGATCATCAAGTCCAACTCCTGGGTCCCCAAAGGACCACCCAAAAAATCATATCATGTGTCTGAGAGTGTTGTCCAAATGCTTCTTGAACTCTGGCATGCCATGTTATTTCCTATGTTTCTTGAATTATTACTCTTATGCATAAATTGTGTAAGGATCTTTGTAAAGCTCCGTATTGGAATATCTTCCTTCTGGTCTCCCTGACAGATTTTTTTTTTTTTTTCTCCCTTCTATCTCTTGACACACATGGTCATTTGCATGTCCTCATACACTAAAAATCTAGAGTTTCAAATCACCTTCCTTGCCTATCATTTTGAACACATCACACTATATTTGATTATTTTTACTGACTCCCTTTCCCTAGTTGATAAAATTCAAGATTCTGATCTTCAGGTAGGGCTAATTTATTTGAACCAAAAGCGACAGCTACTTGCTATCACATGATCGAATTCATATATTTCTGTGATTCTATGCTAAAAACTAGGAAAGATTATTATCTTGTTTTTCACTGGACAGTTCCTTCATAACCTGTTTCTCTTACAGTTAGAAACCTGAATTTAAACATGGCTTATGTAGGCTCATTTGCTGTGGTGTTTTTTTTTTTTTTTCCCTAGTTATTTACAGTGAATCCTCTGACTACCAAAAAGAATCAGCAAAATAGCTGTGGTCATCTGGGCAAACAGCACTGTAATCACCACATTGCTCATCAAAGGACAGAAACAGAAAGAAAGCACAATTTGTACAATGAAATTTAACAGTTTCCCTTGTGCTTGCATGGAGAATTTTCCTCTACACCAGAGTTGGAATAATTCCCTCGGTCTAAAGCTGGATGAATCTGGATTAATCTGGGTTTCCTGACTTCAGGAAACTTGCACAAGCTGAAACTTCCCCATGAATGATTCCTTTACGCATTCATCAGCACAGCTTTTTGTGAAAACAGGACATTACTAATCTTGAAACAGCACTGAGACCCACTACCTCTGCAGTTACTTTGAACCCTAAATTATTTCTTTCCCCTTCCATGTCTAATCCAGAGTTTGTGCATTTTCCCAACTCTTGGCACACTTGCTTAGATGTGTTGCTTAAGTTCAGGTTTGTCTCTTTTGGACAAAAGACAGTACTAAAATTCCTGAATTTTAGCTGTGTTGGTTATGCTAGATAAAAGGTCATTCATCAGTTAATCTGGATCCTGCTTCTGTTAATGGTAACACAGAGATGACAGAGCTCATGCAGCTAAGACCACATGGTAACTTGTTGCAGATGGTGGGCTGAGCAACTACCGACTGAAGTTTAATTTTAAGCAATGAGAGTCAATGACACGTTGTGCATGCAATGAAGCAAAACAAACAAACAAAAGCCCCTAAAAAGACAATCCTGTAAATCAAACTTCTAAAGGACTTTTGATTGCACAAACTTGAAGTTCTGTCAAGCTACTGGGATCCCATATGTGCATGTGTAAGTCTGCAAGAGTCTCTGTGTGGTGCATAAATTAAAATAGACTTTTGGAAAATGCCACATACATTTCAAATAGAAAGTGAAAAGCAATGTTTTCATACATCTGTTCAACCAAAAAATAACCAAAAATATTAATGTAGTGTGTGTTTTTTTTTATTTGGGGGGAGGGGGGGGGGCGGGGCCGGATGGAAGGAATATTTGCCTTTAAACGTATGACTAATACCTGACCTTTAAAATGATAGAGAAATTCAAAAGTCACTCTTCAACCAATATTAGTTTCTTTTACTGCCATGCTAATAGAAATCTGCACTTTTGCTGAACTGTTATCTGGGCTGATACTTCTGCAAACTAATATATTTTTAAGATGTTTTCCAAATATTTAATTAATAGAAACAGAGGTCTGACTAACATATTTCTCCTTGTTTACAGCTACATTATTTTGCAGATAATTGATAAATCACCATGCTAATTCTAACAGGTAAAGAAAATTAATATTTTCCTTAGAGTCTATGAGAAAAATCTTGTGTGACACACTAAATTCTCACATTCTTTGTGCATTAGTGTCTCACAGGACATGTTCCCAAGTCTGCTCAGAAAACAAACAGTTTAAAACGGAAATTAAAAAACAAATAAACAGAAATATTGGCTGAAGGGTGGTGTGTCTCTCATTTGCAGTGCCAGAGGTCCTGGAGTCAGGCTGTGGCTAGCCACATCACAGCCCGGCTGTGTCTGTCTCGTTTTGCACAGTCAGCTCAGTTGCTTCTGACCTGAGCTCCCAGCCACAGCATCCGCCTCCCATGCTCCCCACTGACCACCGCCATGCCTCCTCCTGTACCTCTCAACCCAGCCGCCTAGCTGCTGTCAGCTGGGACCAGGCACCCAAAAGCAGATGAGAACCTGCAACTCTTTGCTATAGTCTGAGTGGATCATCAAGCAGGACCCATGGTTTTTCTGAAGCTCTATGAGGAAATGCATCTTTGGTTACAGCCTGGTCAGTCCCCCATCAAATGATGTAATGCAGGTGTGGATATATCCATTGTGTCACTCAAGCCACCTGCACGCGTCTGTCAATCAGGATGGTCTTGTCTCTGTCCACAAACCAACCTGTGAATACTGTCATTTGCTAGGGAGAGCTGTAAGGAGGGCTACTAAAGCTGGTGTATCCCCTTGCTTCCCCTGTTCCCTCTTCCTGGTGCTGTGGGTCATCCCAGGGACCATGGGATGGGACAACTCTTCCCTTTCTCTACAGACTGCCTAAAACTCCTAATGTTATTCCTGCCACTGTGGGAACCATGGCATGGTTTTAAAAGTAAATCGTTTCAAAGTCAGAAAGTGCTAGTTAACAGAAAGAAAACTTCTCATACAATGGAGCATGTTAGGAAAAAGAAAGAAGAAGAAAAAAAAAGACACCTGCTAAAAAGTTGAAAAACCTACTGCATGGAAACACGTAATTTCAAAATGAACCAACCAAACAAAATCCTTTCCTTAATGTTAGAATAATGGAAAGAAAATAAATTGTAGACAGTTAGTCAACTGGCAGTAATCAAAACTGATGAAAATCAGCTCAGCTCTGGAAATAGTGACAAGTCTGTTTTTCTACAGTCACTTTCAACTATCACTTGCAACTGTAGTTTACAAGGTAGATAAACTTCAATTAAATTATCAAATTAATTAGAAAGAAAATCTGTCATTCTGGCCTGCATGTTTTTAAAAAGTCTACAAGTAAGGTCATAATTTTAACATTTTATGAAATCCTATGAAAAATACTAAAATATTATCCATATATTATTTCTGGCTTTTAGAATAACTTTTTTTTTTTTTTCTGTTAAATAACTTTTAAAACTAAAATCTTTGTTGTTGTTGTTGTTTATTTTTTGTGTATATCTGATAGTTGGGGGAGAAAAAGGGAGCTGTGTTAATTTCTGTGTGCCAGCTCTATAATAAACCTTTTTTTTTTTTTTTCCTACCATTTTCTTCTTCCAAGGGAAGACAGTCTTATGTTCAGCCCTTGTTTCCGTAAGAGAATAAGTGAATTAATATATTTCCCAAATAGTAGACTGGAGCAATGAATGTTAATGTCAGTAGAGCTTCCCCTGAGATTGATAACATCAGAGCCTCTAGCTAGGTGACTACTAGAAGAAGCAATTAAAAGGAAACAAAATGCAAAAATGCCATTGAAGTATGCAGCTGAGATTATGATAACATGGACGTCATCTGCATGGCTGACACACTGGTGCCTGAGCATAGTACAGTCATGACTGGTTTATACATTGCTTTTTTAATCCCTAAGTTATGTTTTGCATGTTGGAGTACTTATATTTTATTATATGACTATAGACAGGACTTACTTGCTAGTGAATTGTTCTGATGTAAAATTTGAGATACTACAAGTAATTAATACTTATGCATTTTCCAGCAAATTCAGTGCAAACAGAGATTATTTTCATGTTACAAGCATAGAGTTACATAACAGCATTCAAATGCAAACAATCATTCTATTCTACTTTCAAGCATTTTTTGAATATTTTAAAAGCATATTCACAATTTCATATTCAAATGTCATAGGAAAAGGGGTTAAATTTATGCTAATCAGGGGAAAACACTTTAATTCAATGTTTTCAATTTCAAATTTGCTCAGGATATTGAGGACAATATGACACCCATTCTGCTACATAAAATCTTTTACAATCTTTATACATGACTTAAGTACAGTATGGTAGTTTTTGCCATTTCTTTTGAATAAATGGTAAATCAACATATAATACATAATACAAATACATAATACAAAGCCTCTTCTCTACTGAAATCCAAATCTTTCTCTTATTGAGCCTTGTTTCTGGTTTATTTTTCCATCCCAAGCAAAACATTATGCATCTTTTAGTGATAAATATGATAAGCCAACTCTGAACTGTACTTGTTTAGCCAAGCAAAAACATTCTAAAGTTTTCCATCTCTGTGGCCAGGAACAGACTTTTCCTGAAAGGGTCTAACACCACCAGTCCACAGGCTGGGCTGGAATAGCAGACAATAGCTTGGATGTTAATAAAAACCATTCTGCTACACCACATGCTTGCATACTCAGCAGTGCTATCTTATGTTCAACTATGATTAAAGAAAGAACAGAGATTCCTTTCCCAACCCCTCCTCAAAACTGATGAAAATTATACCTCTTAAAGAGCAAACTGTAAATTTGGTTTTAGAAGAATGGCAGCCTATCTAATGTGAATGGAATATAACCCAAGTATGTCAGTCTGAAGCTCTGACTCCAGCCTTTGGGCTCAGCAGGCATTCCTGAGACTTTCATTAGTGAACTACGGTATACCCTGCATATGTCTGTGTGCTTACATGTAACTGATAGAGAAACTAAGCACAACAAGCACTTTTGTCGTCACCTAATTAATTTCAAAAGCACAAAGAGATTAGTAACAGGTAAAAAAAAGAAAAAAAAAAAAAACGACCCATTATGATTTCTCCAGCATTCTTCAGAAAATGCATCTCTCCACCTCTCTTCTCAAAGTTTCCATGGTGCACAGAAGAAAATTATCTTAAGCACCAATCTCAATATAGGTTACATTTCAGCATTACTAGCCAGTTGTGTCCAAACTGAAATTATTAAATATCCTGAAAAAAACATATACTCTCTTGAGACTTGTGAGTCAAATAAGTGGAAGAAGTGCAAGGTACATAATTTATCATAAAGGTTATTTCAGACCTGCTTTGGCTGAGTTTGAATAATCAGAGTTCTCTGATTTCTAAGTGCTTTTCTAAGCTAATCATATGGTTTATTCATATATAATATACAGTAATAATCTGACAAGCTTTTCATCTCCTTGAAAAATTATAGCATACAGAAAGATGGAATAGCACATTGTGATGGATTTAATTTATGGGCTAATCATACAAACATGTCAAAAGGGTAAAATTGGAAATGGAATTAAGGACAATCTTTGAATTTTACAGGAGAGTAATGCAAGCAAGCCAGGTTAAAGATGATTAAAACTAATAGGTTTTAGATCATGCTTACAGTTTGCAAGAACATTTAATGATTTCAGAATTAGATATTGCAGGTTCTAAATCATCCTTTCCAAAAGAAAAGTGTGAACCATTCATTCCTGTCATTGTAACTATGGATTTAGTGTTTAATTTTACAGTAAATGTGCATAGTCCCTGTTAAAGCCTGTTTATAACTAGGAAATTCTAGGTCTGAATAGATATGATCTTTACATGTGCAATAAAACAATATTCTGGGTTCTCATTTAGAAAAGCATCATAGTTTGGCAGACTAGACTGCATGAAAATGTTCAGAGATCCAACTAGTAACAATCAATGCTAGCCATATCTGGTATACATGTGACAACTTTTATATAGATATGATATTTTTATTTTTATGGAAGTTATGTAAAAAGGGGGAAATAAAAAAAAATAAAAATAAAAATAAAAGAAAGAAAAAACAACAGGACAGGCTGTACAAAATAGTGAAAATTAATGTTTGAATGACAGAAAGAAGGTCTTATACTACATGATCTGACACTTTAATCTGCCTACATCAACCACAGAATTAAGAGATGACAATAAAAGTAACTTCAAAGGAAGAGAATAGCAACTTCCATAGAGCATGTAAGTTGAAAGAAAAATTGAATCAAATTTTGACCAACGATCAGGAATACTGAAGTCAGAAATAATGCATTTAAGTTGATACATATGTAATGGGTATTTAGTTGTATCTATGACTCATTAAAAAGCTATTTACTTTCCTGCATTCACTGTTTATGCAGAAATAATTAAAACTAAACAGGACTTTACTAGCAAAAACAATTGTAGCTATCATACATTTTATGTTTAACTCTATTTTCCCTCATGTTTATGGTGATTTCCACAAGGGATGAAACAGTTGGAGCACTCTAAATCCTTCTTTTGTACTCTGTTTAACTTTGATGAGCAAAATGGAAATGCTAATTCCTTCTGCAGACACATGATTTCCTTCCTTTCTACTTCTCTCTGAGACATTTGTTTTTCTGTGCTCCAGCTTTTGTTCCCTAGTCCCAGTGAGGTTCATATGATGCACTCTTTTTCCCAGGGTCCTAGGGTGAATGAGGTTCCACAATCCAGCAATTCATGAAATTCAAGTGATACTGAGACAGGCAAAGGATGTGTCAAAACAGCTTCCTACCTCTCCATCCTCCCCCTATGCCTTTGGAACAAACAAACAAAAAGGACAGACAGGGTGTTCAAAATGTCAGAAGTGAACACTCAAAAAGAAACTGGGCTGAATTTTAGCTCTGCCTTTGATTGCAGGTAGCTTCAATGATTCCAGGACTTCATGCTGTGGTCTCCCTTTGATATATATAATTCTGACCACATATTTAGAATTGGAAAATAAACAACAAACAAATATTCAGTAAATAAAAATGTCATATACCAAGAACAAGCTGAGGAAAACATTTGTTTGGACATGAAGCAGACTGTCTAGTACATTATGCACCTTAGTAAAGTTCTTCATGAACATTCGGTGGAAACAAAATGTAGTGCCAAATACTACTTTCATTTAGAGAATTAAAACCTGTCCAATTGGATTTTGTTGAGGTACATATAAGCAGGTTAGAGGGCGTTGGTTGAGAAATCAAATTATAAATTGTAAAATATATTTTTTTAAGTTCACAATAATAGCTGTCTTTCCAAATAATCTGGAGTGCATGTAGAAGGAATGACACCAACTTTATGATCTCTTCTCTATAAAGAAATTAAAGAGAACAAGCAATCACTGGGGGCATTTTATTAATAAAGGGTACCCTTTATGTGCTACCAAATAATCTGAAACCTGACATAAATATGTAACAGTTTACAGCCATTTTAAAAAGAATGAGAAGTTCAAAAGTAAAATTTAATATATAAATCAGTAACTAAATTGATACACTGTGTAATATTTTATTACTTCAATCATTACTTCTCTTCTAGTATATGAAAAATAAGCTACATATTAGACAGAACTTTTAGGGAAATAATGCAAACTTGTGGTGTTTTGTTTTTTTTTTTTTTTAAGAAACTGAATAGGTTTAAATATACAAAGAATCTGCCAGAGATCAATTTTAAAGGTTAAGACTAATGTTTTCCATATCCACTGTGACATAATTGTAACTTTATTCAGAAAAGATAGCTCTTGCCTTTGCTTGGCTACCCTATAGACTTTGTCATAGACCCAGTGCTTAACATCAATTCAACTTGATTTTTTTTTCTTTTTTTTTTCTTTTTTTGTCTGCTTTCTTTTGTAAGGGCCATACGGTCCCTTTCTTATACTAATGTTAGCAATCTAGTGCTAATGTTAACATGCTAATGTTACCTGCCTTTTGGTCACTTGACATAGCATATCCTGTGAAATTAATGTCTATGGACCTTCCATACATGAGTAAAACACAAATGTCTCCCTTGACATAACCAAGCATGTACTTACCACATAATGCAAGTGACCCAGATTTGTTCATGTGGCTGATGCTCTTCTGATCACAGAAGATGATCATGGAAGAGGTGAGGGAAAGCCAATATGTCTTTTTGAGAGACTGTGTATCCTATGCTGTTGAAGTTACTGTCATTATGAGCACTCATGCAATTCCCCTCCTGTATGTAGACTAGTCCCTGGCCCAAAATAAGGTGGCCTTTCAATTTAATACAATTGTTTTATATGAAGGTACATAAACATCTTCATTGACTGCTCTTACTCTATTGTTTCATACCAGAAGTATCTTTTAGTCAGGTACTAAGTAGGAACAATCAAACGAATGACTCATTTTGGGACTCTTGTGTCTCTCTTTCCAAAGCTGGACAATATCTTTCACTCCTTGTTTAAAATCAGCAAAAGATTTTGTCAGAATTGAAGTAACAGACTAAAGATCTGTACTTCTGTCTAGGCTGGCTGACTGAAAACATGATGATAGGGAATCTTAGTACCATAGATAAACTGTTTCAGAGGGACAGATAGGATTTTTCATTCCATGGAAAAGCTGTTATTTTTTCCCACACATTCTTCATTATCACAAGTTTCTGGGGATGAATCTGTGAGGCCCAAAGCAAAACAAAGAAAAAAAATGCATATCTATTAAATGGATGCTGACAGTCTGAATCAAAGGCTCAGTGCTTTATAATCAAGGTTTTGGAAAAACAAGAGTAGGACAACCCTGAGGCTTTGGCACTGAGTTCAAGAATACAGTTAGAAGTCATTGCACCTCTAAGAGCTGGGAGAAATGAAATGGAAACAAAGCAGTCTCAAAAAAACAAGGGAATAAATTAATTCATTTAGCATTGCCAGCAATTATACAATGGGAATGCATTTTAGCTAGGAATGTGTTAGGCAATGACCACAGCTGGATATGCTTCTAGCTCAAGTCGTGCTTCAAAAACCACTGAATGCAATGGAACTCTCCATTAACTTTAGTGAGCTTTTAATTAAGCCCAAGTTACTAAGTCAGACAGAAAGATTTAGAGACAATTGGGTAAGTTTGCAAGACAGTAACTTAAACTGCACAATGAGGTCAGAGTATCTGGAGAAAAAACATATGTCTCTGAAGCGACTAATTAAAGGACATGTGAAGATCACTCCCAAATGTCCTTTAGTCAGACTCAGGAATTTCATTATCTTCTGTGACAACAGGAATCAGAAATCACCAGGCAGTGATCTGAATCAATAGATATGCCACTCAGTCTCCAAATATTGGTTCTTTAAATCATAAAATGTGTTCCTCCTGAAAAACAAAATAAAACTTTTTTTTTCTTTGATCCTTTTATTTTAATTTGCCAAATTTGAAAAAAAAAGCAAAAATTTGCAAAATATCAATTTACAACATTTGTTAGCCACATAAGACATCATGCTCAGAACTTTGCATATGGTTTGTATAAAATGTCACCATTTTCAAGTGTTTCTATTACTCTAACAAAAAATAATAGCAATAACAGTATTTATAAGTTAACATTTGCCTTTAATTCATTTTATTCCTTATTTGAATCCTCGTTTCTAGAAAAAACAAGACCAGCAAAGCATATTGAAGTGTGATAGGAATACAGTAAGACATGAAAATCAAGATTAAGTTAAGATCCAGAGCCAAAGTGGTTTGAACTTTATTGTTTTTAATAATAATAATAATAAATAATAAATAGTAATAATAATAATAATAATAATAATAATAATAATAATAATAATAATAATAGTAGTAGTAGTAGTAATAAAGCTACAGACCAAAAGATGCAAAAGTTTTGGGCCCTAGGTCTGAAACCTATGTCAAAATCTACTTTGCTGTGTAAGGGTGGAGGAAAAAAACATTAATATAGACCTGAAGTTACTTTAGGTAAGGTAATTTTTCTTCAGCAAAAAATGTAAGATTGGAGTCTTTTGTACAAGAGCAATCAATAAACACTCAGCCTATATAGTTAATATATTTTGCAAATGAAAAAGACAAATTGAAAGTGAGCATTTAAAAAGTAAATTTTTACACTTTTAGCATTTTATTTGTTGCTGTACTTCGTCATTTAAAGATTTACTTTCTAAATGCTGGATCTCAATATGTCTTTCTCATTTACAAAATATATCCTGTCTATGTGCAGAAGCATAAAAATTACCAGTCATAAGAAGGTGAAATGATGGCATTTTACTGCAGAAGGTATAACTATTTACTTTGTTGCCAGAAAGGAATATACATCAGCTTTGAAAGCAACTTGGTCATTAACTTCAGGAGTAAACTACAGTACCTGTAGTCAAGGCTATTGACATGAAGAAAAATAACAACAGGACACAGTAGTGTGATGCTCCTGCAATACTTAAATACTTACAGGAAAGATATAAATACTTACAGGAAAGATTGTGAAGAAGGAAATGAAAAATATCTGATTTAATGACTTGAGGCCCAACTTTTATAGAATCATGTAATGATGAATCTTTCTGTCATCCAGGAGTAATCATAGTATTATAAGGTACTGCAGACTTGGCTCAACTGACAAAACAACAAATGATACCTAGTGTCATTTCACATGGCCTAAAATATCACAGCCTCTGTAATCATCTGCTGACAGAGGAGTTACTCTTCTACAGATTCTTTGACCTATCTGCTAAACCCTTCACATGTCTCAGATTGCCTAGACTAGCATTAGAAGTTTGATGTTGGACATTCAAATTATTGAGAAATGGCTTAAAATTTTAATCATGTTTTCTGTGCCTCATACAAATTTGGGCTTTCAGGTTGGTCTTCTTATTTGAAAAATATATATGTATATATGGTGGAAATTATATAAAGCAAAGGCAATCAGGTTTCCTTAGTACATTGGAATCTTCTACATTACCATTACATTCCTCCATAGATAAGCAATGTCTTCTGGCTTTTCTGAACTGCTAGTATAGGATATTGATAGCATTAGGAGGTACATTTAAAAGAAGAAACGGAGGAATGATGAAAAACTTCAGATGAATGGTTGTATGTTGTACAAATTAACAGTAATACAAAAGAAAGCACAGAATCAAGCAGTAAGAGATAATATATAAAATACAAGCAATATAGAAAAGATATAGATAGCTTGACTTCTGCTAACATTGTAAGGCCTACCCTGGTGTAATAAAGTGCATGCTACTACAACACATGCTTATTATTTGCAGTATATTATAGCTGTTCATACCAATTAAGGAAGTGTTATTTTCCCTTCAGAACCAAAAAACATACTGGAAAGGAGTAGATCGTGTAAGTATTGCCTCAGAAATACTTAGAAAAGAAGAAAGAAAGAAAAAATAAAGAAAGAAGAGAAAGAGAAAGAAAGAGAAAGAAAGAAAGAAAGAAAGAAAGAAAGAAAGAAAGAAAGAAAGAAAGAAAGAAAGAAAAAGAAAAAGAAAGAAAGAAAGAAAAAAATACCTCTAAATACATATTACCAACAGCATATGGAAATACATTAAACTATCATATTTAAAAAACTGTCATAAAAAATACATATATATTTCATGCTTGATTCAGTTTGTTCAAGTCTTAATTTTGGAAGTTGGAAAACATATATTTTTAGATGATCAGGACACCCAAAAGATTGTTTCTGGAATGCAATTAGGAGTGTTATTTTTACTATTTTAAGTAACAGTGTGTTTTTCTGCTAGTTAACAAAAGGCTAAATGTCAGCCTTGATGAAACTACCATATATTCATGAAAGTTAAATTGAGAATTGTCTCAAAGTCTCAAAGTTCTGTATTGATTTTCTTACCACTTGGTTACATTCCTTTTTACTGCCAGTTTTATCCTGTGCTTATTGTTTCCCTCTGCATACTGAGACTGCAATAAAGAAACTAACTGTAAATATCTACAGTTCTTCTTTGTCTAAGCATTTTATTGCAAACTTGTTAATGTATTAAAACATCCATCTATTCTGAGTGTTGATCATACATTGCACATATGTTCTTCATCCTTCCTGTTATTACAGAATCTGTAACGGATGAAAATGGATGAAATAAAACAAACAAAAAATATTTCTTCTTTTAGTCAGGTTTATGAAGATACTGGTAGGAGCAGTGAGAAATTTTAGTGGAAGAGGTAAAAATCTGTGATGTGAAATAAATGTTATTTGCATACAATAAATCTTTGTTTGACCTCACTAAAATTCAATTCTGCAGAATTAAATAGAAAGGTGTTTAAAGCCTGAGAAACTATCTGGGCTGAGGTCCCCAGTTGAGGGTAGAAGCTGTACCACCTCCCACAACCCCAGAATGCCACTGTCATTGGTCAGGGTCTAATACCTCTGGCTCTGCATTCTGAGTAACTCCATGTCATTTGAGAGATTGGAAGCAAAAGGTAAGTTTTTGTACTTCTTTCTTAGAACAGTTAATTGGATTTTTAAGTCTGGAAATAATTTTATAGTATTTGTTTGATTTTATCATGTAAAATACAGATTCAAATGCTGCAGACTGAGGAGACTATTTGTTTTTTCCTGGATATGTCTTAGTTCCTTCCTGTGAGGAAGAAACACAATCTTCATCAAAATATTTGATCTTACAGCTACTGCAGATGCCAATATCATTACAGAATGTTCCAATATATTACACATAAAGGAAGTAGAGAGATACTAAAACTGTTCAAGTTAATGCAGATACTACAGGTGTACATACATAACAATATTTTTCACAGAGATTAATATTATGTTTGCTGATTTTGTCTATATTTATAAAATTATATACTTATAAAGCCCTGTGCCCTTTAAAATCTTTTATTCCAAGGAAATGTAAAATGTAAATAATTTTGAATAATGAATAATTTTATACTCGGGGTTTGTTCAGAGAAAAATTACACTGAATACGTTATTGTTATATTTTGGAATTAATATCATTTATAGTTGGACCGTTTGGGTTAAATGACACGTAAAAAAGAAACAAGACATTCCTGTCAAAAATAGGCAGAAGAAAATATAAAGTTAGAGAAGTATATATATATATATACTTCAGTATGTTTCAGAGATTGGGTGTATTTTATTTTATTTTATTGTAAGGAAACAGAAAACCTTTAATAATCTTAGAAGCTAATACTGAAAGGTGCAATTCAACTAAGTCTACTCAAAGACAAGCCAATGTGATTCTAGCTACTCCCAGCAGTAACTGAAAAGTCTTTTTGAATAAAGCAAACGAGGGAAAAATGAACGTCTTGTGTTGCTGACCATCCCCAGAGGAATTTCATATCCTCATGCCTAAACCAGATTCATAAAGACCTCTTTTCTCAAAACTAAAATTCAGGTTCTTGCTCAGCACGCATTCCAAAAAAAAATGTCTCATGCATTTCTTAATCTCTTTTAAGTTGCTAGAGTTTTAAAATGAAATATTTAGGTATGTGTATAATGGCATCACAACGGGACTACAGTTTATGAGACATGCACTGCTTATTATCATTGTCTGCACTTTTGGTGAAATTAGTGGAAGCAATGGATAAATCAAGGTGTAAGTAAAGAATGTTGAATAGACCCTTGTGTCAGGCAGCTTATATGATATACATCACTTATATGGAAGAGGGAATGCATGAACACTAATATTCAAGCCTAGTGTGATTTATTTATTTATATATTTATTTTTGCTATTTTACTAAAATACAGAACATCTTAATGGGTGACAATTAATTTTTGTAGTTCTATCCTCCAAGGAGAACAGGTGACTGTACTATGTTGATTCAATGAAAGAAGGAAGGCTACTGTCAATTATAGGGCTGGGAAGAACAGAGACTACTTTTGATTTTGTTTCCCAAACCTTTTCAGAGGTCATGTTCCAAATATGCCACATCTTTTCAACACATAAAATGATATTCCGGCAGAACAGCTATTGGGTGAAAACGTACTTTGATTATGCTCATCCAGAGGCAGCAAGGAAAGACGTCCTAATGTCTTCTAACATTTTGGTAGAGGAGAAAGACAAAATTACATTGGACATTTCAAAGGATGGTTTATTGTGACAGGGAGAAAAAAAAATATGTCTAGCTAAACTTTGGCTAGGTTATCAAAAGGTCTTTTCTAGTCATGCATATGAAATAGTTGAAGATAGATAAAAGGGGAAAAAGATCAATATATAACCCTTTTAACTTTTCAGATCCTTTCTCACGGAGACCAGTTTATTTTTATGCTGTTCTGATATAGCAAAATTCTACAGGTCCTTCCTCAGTTATCAAAATGCAGAAATTCTCTTATCCAGGGACTCTTCATGAAACAAACTAGAATAAACATTTATCATGAATAAATACGAACATCAAAATCATTGTTGCATGCATAGAAGCACTGCAAGTGTAAGAATAAATTTTCATGGATTCCTTGCAATTACCACTTTACCTCCATTTTGTCCATTTTCTTCTCTTTCAGAAAAGAAAGCAGAATGAAAACCTTTGTAAATATTTTTCTGGGATTTTTTATCTTTGAGGCTGTTGGAGCTGCACCTATCACTGACACTATAATTTATGATTCTGAGTTCTATGATGTGTCACTTGGAGAGCTGCCTCACCCATTTGTCTATGTTGAAAATGAGCAGTCTGACCAATTAGAGGTAATCATAACTATTTTTTTTTTCTATTCTTCCAAAGTGCATAAATGCAGTGGCTACTGATGACTTTTGTTGTCCTTGAAAACATTGATCATACAAATCTACTCATGAGGTTGCTATTGCCATTTGTTAATCAACAGTTCTCTGTACAAATAACATACTGTAGTCCATTCATAGTTTCTCCAGCCTACAAATGTGAACAAATTATTTTCTGGTTTGTGTGTGTGTGTGTGTGTGTCATAACCTTTAAGAGAGCAGGAAAAGCTTCCCCCTGATCTCCTTGTTTTGCCACAAATTGTGTTTGAGACTGTCCCTGTGATTTATTTGTCTGGATGAAGGACTGAGGCAGCTGACATAGGACATCCAGGAATCCCCATGAAATGAGGTGTGAAATGCTGTTTCCTGAGGTTATTTCTCATAATAATAAATATATTAAACACATATTTATTTCAGTCTATAAATACCAGTGATTTCTATTTCTATTAGGAAAGTGGGCAAAAGAAAGTAGGAAAGGAAAAGGGAAATAACTTGAATTGAAAAACAAGAAGAGGGATTACTGAAGAAAAACTATTGAAATTCTGTTGTATTCTGAGACAGTGGAGCCTCTACAAGGAAATGACTCAATTTGTTGAGTTTAATGCTCTTTTCCCCTCCCAGATTCTTGTATTTCTCTACATTATTAAAAAGCTTAATAAATGCCAATCTCACTCTGCTTCTTAAACATGCGCAAAACATCCGAGAAAGTGATTTATGCACTGTGTGATTCAGGACTGAGTGGGAAAAGGACGTTCATAACAGAGTGAAAAATATTTCATTTTAATAATAAAAATAAAGGGGGGGGGTTGTTTGTTTTGTTTTTACAAATGGTATTTTAGTAGTCACTCACATAACAGTACATAATTCGTGAAAATGTGTTCCTCTGAGCGATTCATCAAGGTGAGTGTCTCATCAAGGTGAGATCAACATTGTGTAGTAGCCTTGAAATCAAAGTACAAAGAGAGTACTTGAGAATGAATATGTCCCAAAAGAACTGGAAAGATAAAAATCATCTCAAAATCTGCATTAAGATCAGAACCTCACAGTTCAGGGGAAATACATTTTCTAATCTTAGAAAGACTATGAAGAACTCCAGCCTAGAGGAATGATTTTGCCTTTGGTCTGCTTCCCAGTGACATGCAGAATCAAACATATTAATGCATCTGGGCTTTCCTCATTGAAAATTTCACCTTTAGTCAATATATGCTTGTGCTTTCTTTGTTTTAGAAACAGTGATTAAGTAAGAGTTCCTATGCTTTTCTTTCCTCTTGAAAATTAACCCTATCCTATGGATTTCTCAGTAATATATTGAATGCTAGGTGTTACTATCCTGCGCTCTCACTGTGAGATTCTGACACTGAGGGATGGTATGGCCCAAGTTTCTTGAGGGATGGTATGGCCTAAGTTTCTTAGAGAAGGATAGAGATAAGGCAAGTTTTCTGTGATTCTCTTCCAGCTGAAAAGGAAATTCAAGATGATCAATATTACACCCAACAAGATACATCAGGTCCTATCTCAGGTTGCTTTATTTAGGGAAATACAGAATCAGAACAAGAGAACAAAAGTATTTATTTTGTCTTGTAAATTTCTTTTCCAGAGGAGGGTTTTCTCCCATTGCTGAGATTTTTAGCCAGCCTTCTTAAAATTCTTCAAGTGGAGGTCATCCATCATAGCAGTTGGAAGGAATGTTACTTTCCAGATGAATGGACCTCCCTGTGAGAGCCCTTTTTTTCCCAGATCTTTAGCCAAAATCTTTCTTTGCTTACATTCCTTTTACCATGTACCACCCAAAAGAAGCCCAAGCATTCATAATTTCCCAAAACCCAAAGGAGAATTCAGAGTGGTCAGTGTTGTACAGATCAGGCAGCTTTTATAAACTTGCATGCCAGTGTTTAAAGTGATCTTTCAGACACTAAACATTATTGCTGTCACTCATATTTTAAACACAATACATTTGATTTCTGGATCACTGTTACAACTTTCCTCCCTATGATCCTGTTACTATAAAGATGCAAAAGTCTTGTCCCTATGTGTAGCTCTATGTAAAAAATTCAGTATTTATGCAAGGTCATAGTTTAGTTTTTTATTATGCATAGTTTAAATGATGAGCAATACCACAGAGACCCAGAAAAATAGCAAGCCTTCATTTGCTCCAACTGCTATGAAGTAACTCTTTAGCATCTGATTTGCATTTTGTTTTAGAGATCTCTGAATCATGTATTTAGCTTTCCAAAATAATGGAGAAAGACTGAAATAACATTTTCTGTCATTGTTAACTAAATTTTAAGATTTTAAATTGAAGACATGCAAACGTAAATCATTCTGTATAACAGATTTTTAGACTCACAGAAGTGCAAACTTTTCCTAACACATTTTTAAACTCATAACAGAATAGCAAACTTACCAAGCTCATACGTCCAACTGATTTTCAGAGTGTCTAGGAGACATACCAGTGTTAGGACTTCAAATGAGTTCTGTGAGTTGCTCCTGTTTATTTCAGAGGAGTGAGGCCCCTATGTATCTCAAAGAATTGAACTAAAGTGATGTCAGTCATGTCCTTTCCAGAACATTACCCAGTGGGTCCTGTAATCCATCACAAGATGTTCAACCAGCAAAATGAAAGACCTAGGGAAGGATTCCTCTCACTCATTCTATCTGGTTAAAATTAGGTGTTGCAACTCAACACCACCCTTCAAGACACGGATGAATAATTTTTTCAGGATATCTATCTTGGTCATCTAACTTTAGATGAACCCTAGGTACCTGTCTCAGGTTGAGCTCTGAAGATTTAAGTTAATAAAGTTAGGTGAGAGCGATTTTGGGTTCATGACTTTTTATATTTCTGACACTCTGAAAGTTTTTTTCTTATGAAATATGACAAAAATAAAGTCTATGTGTATGTATATACACACAGACTTCATTGGCTTGTGAACAGGTATCTGAGCGTATTTTATCGAGATAATGATTGTTTGCATTTTTTCCACATGAAACCTGCCCGTGTCTCTTTTTTTCATAAATTTTAGATCAGCTTTAGGGTTTGGAAAAGTTATACTTAACAACGGAAATCAGAGGTTCTCTAGCACTGCCTGTCAACATCAGCATGTCTATTTAATTTCTTTCAGTCTTCTCAATATATACATGGAACACATTTTTAGTGCAAAGAGTTTGCAAGGGGAAAGTGCTTGCAGATGGGAACTAGGAGAATTGTATTGAATCCTGAATCAAAGTTATGTATTGATATGTATTAGATATATCAAATTCAGGCTATGAAATCTATGGTTTCCAAGTTTCTAGGTTAGTGAGATATGGAAGTCCTAGCCAACGCTTTGCAGCCAAAGAGCATTTATTACTGAGAAAACCTTAGAAACACGTCACTTGGAAAGAAAATTTGTATAAAGACTTTAAGAAGAACAGTATCAACCACAGATAATGACCAAAAAAAAAAAAAAAGAAAGTACAATAAATAAATAGATAGATCTGTTACCAAGGTCCTGAAGGATAAAGGGACTGCAAAAGCACGTCACTGTAAGGTTATGTACAAGTTTTATGTTGGATTTATCTTCTGAAACTGACCATTACAACTGCATAAATATCAGTTTCTGTTTTGCTCCTTTCCTTCATAGTAATTTTTGTTATTATTATCAATGAATATTTATATTATGATTGGATCCAGGTATCTGATTAAATAAGAGACTTAAAAGTATCCACTTTTACAAAGTATATGCAATACCTTTGGGGAACACACCATATAGTCTTTTTAAAGAATTATAAATTTGTAAAATTAAGGTATAATAAGATAGTAGCAAAGCTTGTAAGGGAATTAAATTTACCATTTGAAGCTTTATCCAAATGTAGGAAATTGTCTGCTTTCTGAAAAGTTTTGAATACAGCTCTTACTTTTACTCAGACGTTTATAACTCATTACATACACTTCTGTGGAGATATCTCCACAACAGATAAAATTTTCAGTGGATTAAAAATAATGAAATACCTGAGTGATGTTCCATGTATTTTGCCATATAGCAAAAGCAAAGAGCAAAAATACCACAAGACAAGAAGGAAGGATTTGAAATATTATAATAGTTCCTAAGTTCTACCACAACAGCCCACAAAGAGCTAGTCTCACCCAGTTAGCTACATGAAAAGTTATAAAGATCTGGTATACCAGCTAAAATATTAAGTACCTAAAAATTTAATAATGGGCATGCTATTAGTTACCACTACCATAGCTAAACTGAGAAACTGCATCCCTTCTCTTGCCTCAGACTGGGTGAGATTCTCAAAGTAGTCGTCCTGGTCTGAAGACACCTAACTTGGCCAACTTGGAGTCATTACTTAAACATAACTATCACCACATTTGAAATTTCTGTGTGAGAGGTGTCAGCTGAAAGTTTACAGTGAGATTATACCTTTACAATAGATGCTTGCTACCTTGATATCTTTGATCACTTAAACATTTTCCCCCAGACATCCAGCCTCATGGCTTCTGCCAGAAATAATTAATGTGCAACATCCCTACAGAAATGGTTTATGACATAAGGATACAGATATTTTATAAAATTACCACATATGTCTAAATTATATACATGGCTGTACATTTTATTCTGAATACTGGCGAGATTTTAATATGTGCACTAACCCGTTTAAAAAAATAATAATAAGATAAGAACCATCGTAGAGTCAGTCAAAACAGGATTCAGACTTCAAAGAGAAGTTAAAACTCCTTGTGCTTAAAGTCCAGAGCATGGTTTGGTATACAGTTCAGAGGGGAGAGTGCTGTGGTTTTGCTCTGAGTCTGCTCTGAGTCATTTCTATCTTGGTTCATTTTAGTGATTGTCTAATGCATAGGACACAAAAAAAAATTCTTTGAAAAGGTCTTGGATCTCAGTTCCTTCATACTAGGTTACATACTCACATTTCCTTTGGCTTCTGTTGTGAATTTTCTTTTTGGATGGCCTCTGGCTTTGTTTCAATATCTCATCCAAACTCTCCTCGTGTCCTCATATGGTGGCTAGAACGTCTCCTAGAACAGAGGTTTTTAGGGTGCCAGCACCTGCAGGTAACAACATATATTAGATTTCTTGTTTCTGGGTTGAATGGAGATCCAGCACCTTTCTTCGCATCTGAATGCAAAAGGAGTAAAACAGGTGTGCATATTTAGCAGATGGGTTCTCTCAACTATTTAGGTGTAAAGAATGCCTCATTCCTAATCACTAATAGGCTTGAGGTGTGTGACAGATAGCTCTGTAAATTCTTCAGAACATGAACTTGAAAGCTCTAATGAAGTTTCTGCCTGAATCCTTAGTTGCACAATAAGTTTCAGCTAGTTGAGATAGCCAAATAAAGCTTCACTGAATTTTTGTCCTTAGATGCCTCAATGAAACCTAATAGCTCATTAGAAGTATAAAAGCTCAGTGGACTGTCCACCAGTATCAGCATAGCTGTAGTAATGACTTGGACATATTTTTTGTTTTGTTTGTTTAAAGAAAAAAAAAATAGTACAGAAATGGTACTGCAATATTCATATATATTTCAAAAAAGCACAATCCCCATTGTGATGTCACAGAAATCTGATGACTGACACTTACTTTGAATGTTAATTTCTGAAGAGTGATTTTGGCTCTGGTTTTCTATACAGCTTGAACCAACTTCTAGTTGCTGCTTTTCAACTTCCGGTCCCAAACTAATTTTTATTAATAAAAGGGGGAAATAGTAGCTGTGGGTAAAAACAGTGTCAGCAATTGATGCTGGACATAATGCTCAGACCACATGTTCTAGCAGAAGTAGGAAATATATATTTTTTAAAATGTGCAGAAAAAAAGAAAGAAGAAAGAAAGAAAGAAAGAAAAGAAAGAAAGAAAAAAAACACTTCTCTCATTACTATTCTCTTTTTGACATTGGTGTCCCTTATTTTTAGAGTTGTGTAGTAATGACTATTGCTATCATGCGGAATGTCCCTCTGAATGGCAGGAATGCATCACAGCTGTGCCTTTCTCCTCAGCACTTTCTTCTTTACAGCATATTCTTGTTCTAGACATGTCACTAAATGATTGTTAGCTGATTTTAACATATAACAGGACATTTCTATATAGATGCACCTGAACAATTAGAAACTTTTATAGATCTGAAGATGCAGCAGCTTGTGAGCATTGTATCTTTATCACTGTGGGGGGCTACATGCAAGTACCAGTTTGGAGATAATCAGATTAAATGTCTTAGCATTGTAAGCTGTAGGAATGAGAGGAAGAACTGATCTGACCACCAGACTTTGGCTCTGATATCTGCTAAACAGTATGGCTGCCTCTATATGGTCTCCTGTGCAGCTAAAGGAAGATGGGCAGGCACTTTAGGGAAGTTTGGTTCATGACACATGTGGGCTGAACCACACTTGGGTTGCGATTCTTCCTTCAATGTTCTACACAGGGAGTTTAAGGAGACTAATCAGCTAAATTAGATGTTTTTAATTCTATGTCTGAAGTTAAGTGAGAGAATACAATCCTTGTTAATAAAAGCAATCACAGTACATTTAGGAAAAGCCAGGTCAGTGAATTGAACAAAGCATGCTCGCTCCCAGCAGTGCCTGATCTGCCTGAAATGCATGAGGAAATATGCTTGAGATGCTGAACACCTCTCCACTACAGGCAGCTCTGGAAGACAGGCTGAGGTAGCTTCTCACCACAGGTCCAAGAGTTGACAACATTCCTAGTAGAAACTTTGACTGTCTGAGTGACCTCCAACTTTGTTTGTATGTGGTTTGGTTCAGCAGAAACTCCTATGGAAGTCTTCATTAAGCAGCTGGGACTAGTTTTCAGATCTTTTGTGCCTTTTAATAGTGCAATGAGCCCTGTTCTGATTTCTAAAACTGGCATAATATTTCCCTGTATTTTTATTTGTCTTGCAAAATTTCAGCACTGTTCCAAAGAATATTGTCTGCTTAGCTGGTTAGCTTAGGAATTTCATAGCTTTCAAACCAGAAAGGTAAAATAAAATCTAATTTCAAACAGTGTTGGAAAGAAAGTTTGACAATTCATACTAATGGAAATCCAGATTACTTCCATTTATAAATTTCTACCTTCTCAGACAACAGAATTGGTAAGTAAAATCCCTGTACTAATGCTGTGCAGCATGAATATTTTACTCACCTAAAATCAGACATAGCATAGCTACACTTGCTATTGATACAAGAAGTTTTAGGATACTCTGTAGTTAAAATGATAATAAGGCTACTTTTCTTTCTAAGATTAATTAAAAGAGCCTCAGAGACTACCTACATTTTCCAAGGCAGAAGCCATAGGTATTAATTTCTTTATAACTGGGTTACAAGTGCAGAGCTCTATAACTTAGTTATTGACTTGTTTGACCGAAGTATGAATAGAAATGCACGTGTGTATGTGGGTGTAAACCCCACCAGACAACAAATTACTTAAAAAAATAAAATAAAATAAAATAAAATAATAAAATAAAATTAAAAAATAAAATAAAATACAATAAAATAAATAAGAGGCTTAAGGGTTTAAAAGAATGGCCTGCATTGATAATGAAAGATGTTGTATCAGACTATACCAGTTCCAGAACCCTGTTACGAGCAGCAAAACTGGGGATGTGTTGTTTATAGAAAGACTGAAGGTCCTGCACTCTGATAACACTGCAGTACAGATGACCTCCCAGTGAAGACCCTGCATCATACCAGTAGCAGGCAGGAAATAATGTTTTAGAATATAACATACTATTCCTTTCCATGTTAGCCATCACGAAACACATTCCAAATGAGGAAAACAGGCAGTCTGCAGCAACCTGGCATAAGATTCATTGGTGGGTCTCACATCCAAGATGATCAGGTAAAAGAGCCCCATAACAGTTGATGACTCTTAAAGGAGTCACAAAGGTTAGTTTTCAATGCTGGTCAAGAAGACATAGGCATGATGACGAATCAATAGCTTGTGTCCCTTGTCTTCTGTGTGGAACAAAGTGACCCCGGCCAGACAACTCAGTGTAATCATGCAAGTGATTAAAATCTGAGAGAATGAATGTGAGCAAGTAAAATCCGTTTACTTAGAAATTTTGCAAACAAATGTCACCTTCCCCTTCCCTGGATCTCACACAGAGTTTAGTTACAATAATTTCCCCAACCTAACTGTTATTTCTGCAGTTCTGTAAAAGAAAATGACAATTTATCTGAGCTGCAGAATTTGCAATCTAAATAGTTATCACATCACTATGAAAAATCTCACGGATTTATCTTTAAGATAGAACAACAATAGAAAAGAAGGCCTTAAATGCAAAATTCAAAAAGAAACAATTATGAGCTACTTTTGGAAAGAAAAACAAACCGATAACCTCTTCCATAATTATTTTCTTGTAAGCTTTTGGTAGTTTCAGAACAGCTGTGGGGGAACTAGTTCCTTTTGGTGGACCAATGTGTGGTACAACATTCCCTTCAAGTCTATAATGTCTCTTTTTAAGCTATGAACTTCAGTTTGTGCTTTTAAGCATATTTTCTGCAGTTAAAAATAAAGCACTGAAACAGGACAAACTTCAGATTCTCCAGTGGATTTAAGCTTATTACACGCAATACATCAACTTTGATCTTAAAAACTATCAAAATCTTTCATAGGCATAAAACGATAAACAAAACTTCAGAAGTAAAATGTGGTAACTGATGGCTTACAGCCTTGCTGTCTGCCTCATTAAATCTCTAAAATCTTTATTTTCGTACATTGTATGGATTATGTGGATCCACAGTCCTCATATAGGTTACTCATCTACATTTCCACTCTGTTCCACCCCTTCTGGCTACTACCACACAGACTACTACCCCCCCCCCCCCCCCCCCCCCCCCGCCCCCATATAATTCAGCCTTCTGAGCCTTTTCTAATCTTTAAAGCTTTACATTTTTTCTCACCTCCTCCTTAGACAAAGAGACAGATACCTACAGAACCTTTCCCAAAATAAGTGTCTGTGTTTGGTGGCTGTAGCTGCTCTTCAAAGGTTTTTTTCTCTGCAGACTGTGAAAGGAAGCTAGCTTAGACAAGATATCTAGCTCATGGATGACTGGTTACATGAGTTAAGTTTTACCAATTGTATTTTATTACTCATTGGTATGTTCAGATCCTTTTTTGCTTTTGCTTTTTCATAACTTCCTGATCTGAAAGTGCCTATAAATTGGCCATCCACTTTAAGCAGTTTCATTTGCAAATGTAGTCACATTCAATAAATATAGGAGGAAAAAGTATTCTATATATCTTAGTAATATAACTCTGCTTACAGCATACATTATACCTAATATTCTGTACTGGTATTCACTAAATCCCTAAATCTCTTGATTGATTCCAAAGGCAGGGTAGGATAAAAATATACCACATAGTTAGATGGCTAAAAGTAGGTGATGTGATTGTTTTCAGTTTTCTCTTGGCATGTGTTATATCTATCTTAGAAGGATAATTATGATTTGAAGGCTTTCACAGACTGACAAAGAGAAACATCCTTTATTTCTCTAGAATATTCTTCCTGCTTTGTGATTCTTCAAAAGATATATTATTTAGAGTAGCAAAGGAAATACAAAACAAAACAAAGCAAAACAAAACAAAAAAAAAGGAGAATAATTCCATTAAATGCTCTATAAACATTTCTCTTTCTAATTTTTTCATAAAGCACATGTTGCCAAAAACAAAGAAACATCTGGAAGACAAAGGACCATTCTGTACAATTATAGTTGACGAAACATCTTTGTCCTGTTACAATCTTGTGTGATTTATCAAATATGTAAAAGAGAAAAATGCATGAATCAGATGACCAATAATGAGAAACAGACTTTTAGCTCTAGGTTACTGGTTCAAGTTCAACCTATATACACCAAGCAAACACTGCTCATGTGCTGGGACTGGTTAACACATATATACTAGCAAACTCCTGTTCTATTACCAGTGTAAAAATGGCAACATCATTAAATTCCCTGTAATAGTTGGTATTTTTATGACAGTCACAACAGATGCAGGAGACCGAATAGATATTAATGTTAACTGCTCAGAATAGTTTATCTAGAAGTATGGTGAGACTTTCATCTGTGCATCCCCAAAATGAGATAATGTCCTATAAGGAAAGAGTGAGAGAGAACAATCCAGAAATAGAATTACTAGAAGTTAATATCTCTGCCTACCCAATACCTACAGTGACTAACCTACTAAGAATACCTGAGCAGCAAAAGTCAGAGAAAGCATAAAGTAAATTACAAATTCTAAGCTAGTATGTTCCATAAAGAAAAACCCTCGCATGTTTAGAGAAGTGTCAGTCAGTGTAGATGACCCAAATCCCATGACAAGTGAAAGGAACATTTTCTTACATCTATAGGCTATTTGCAAATTCTTTTTTGAAAAGCTTGTTGTCCAGAATGGTGTTTTCAGTAGAACTGCCACAAAAGATGTATACAAAGCTGTTTAGTAGGTCTCAAAATGTATGGATTGTATTCAGGGCAGAGAGTCTTAACTGATTTCCCCAGAACCTGTGAAGAAGTAGACAGCATATGCAAGCACTTTAGTGCAGTACGAGCCTGGGTCAATAAAAGTCTGGAATGTATCTCTCCCTCTAGGCTTTCTCCATTCAGAGACCATCTGCCCCATTTCCTTTGTTCCCAAAGTCTTCTTTTGATTTGTCCCCAAGTCCATTCTTGGTTAAGCTGTCTTACTGTCAGTGATCCAGATGGGAACATTTTGTCTGCGCAAAGCAACAAGGTACAACCTTACTCTTAGTTACACTGACAGGTTACTCAGCCACAGTTCAGCTGAAGTTCATCTTGCTCACTTGATGACCATGCATTTTACAAAATTATGATCCTAATATCTATATTGGGGCATACTTATCTGTAAATATCACTTACTGGATATAACTAAAGAATTTACAGAGACACTGAAGTTTGTTAGTCCAAATCTAACTGATATAGGTATAACATAGCAAAAGCTTTGTTCATGCTTGTGGCCTGGACCTAATATCTCATGTGTGTTAGTTTCTTTAACTTGTACAGTCTACATAGAAAGCCTAATTAAAAAAATCTTAAGGAGCTGCCAAGTTTGGAAGCAATCTACATCTTTTATCTGTCTTTACAACTAGAATTTATGAGCACTGGTGTGAGCGACTTAACCACCAGTTCCCCACTGGACAGCAAAGCCAGCAGTAAGCAGGAGCTGGTCTAGAAAACTGAGAGGTTTGGTCAGGTGAAAAACTTAGGTTTCAATAGCTTTATGGCACTGTTGTGCTAGAAAGCTGCATTGAAGAAAAATCTTTTATAAAATTTAATTTTATGCCTCAATGCTTTTGCACATCAGACAAAGGTGTTGCGATAAAAATCCTATAACTGTGGCAGAGGGGTGCAACACTCACAGGAGTGGATGCATTAATTAACTTTTAAACAACACCTCAGATGTACAAAGCACTATAAGGACATTAATTAATTGTCCTAGATTTTAAAATTCTCAACGGAAAGCCTGGAGAAATCAAGATATAGCCGTACAGTAATGTACAAAGGTTGCACAACCGTGGTGCATTTTCAGTGGCTGGGTCCTAACAGGAAATAGCTCTTCTTCTTTGCAAATGTAGGCCCCTCTGCAACAAGCCTGCCAAGTCTGCAATGCTCTTTTTATTAGAGTTGATATAACACAAGAAAATTGCTACATTTTATCCTGAAGTCATCATAAAGCAAAATCAACAGAACGTGGCTTCATAATTAGAATTAACACAATAAACCTAACTAATTACACTAACAGAATGAATGATTTAAAGAGGAAAAAATAAAGTTTCTTGTCCCATTAAAGGATCTGCCAAATTTTATAGAATTTTTCCAAATCAAGATTTCATCCAACATTTTTAATATATTCTTAATTCTTCCTCCTACCTACTGCATCAACAGATGAATGAAGATGACCACGGACTTCAGTTATTCAGATTGAGAAAAGAAAAGACAAAATACTGACAACGTACTAGCAACTACTGTGTGCACTTTGTGAATTCTTGGATTTTAAAAGTACGTTAGTGTTGGGTTTTGTTGTTGTTGTTGTTTGTTTGTTTGTTGTGCAGATCCTGTACAACTACATTGCATTTGGATTTATGCTGGTACAATTTACAATTTTATGGCCAAATGACTGGATTTTTTATTTTTTTTTTATGCTGCACAGCAAATTTTCACTTGTCATCACACAGGACATATCCAGTTTTTTTAAAATGCTTTGTTTAAATAAAAGTGGGAAAAAATGTTAGTATATGTTCTTATTAATGAACTATATGCAGTTTGCATTCATGTGTGTATACAACAAAACATTTAACAATTGAGATAAAATAATGACAAAATCATAAGCATGTTAGAGTTTCATGTACTGTTTACACAACACCAGAATTCACCGTGGCTGACGGATAAAATGCAGCTTGAGTACTAAACTTCAGAACTTATATGACCTCTAGTGGCAGTTTCTGAATAACTGGAAGACAGCTGTCAGTGAAGGTAAACAGTAACATTTCTCTCTTAATTTTTTCCCAGGCAGAGATTGGGACAACATTACCTTCTATAAATCAGGAGAGTTATTCTTCTGCACCATTGACAGAAGAACCTGAGGAAGAAGCATCAATGCCAAAATTAATTGACGTGTCTTCAGCACAAGGGTCTGGGGTTCTTGGGCCCCAAACTCAAGACGGTTAGTCGGAAAGAGAAACAAACATTGCATGCACAGTTTTGATTTTGAGTGTGCCCACTTTACCTGCTTATGGATGTCTACCTCTCTTATTGGAAGGGAGATAAATCATTTCTGTACCTCTGTTACTAAAGAGAGGTATCATGGCCTATCTTGAAGTCAGATATGTGCCTAGTCAAAATGTTACCACACTATTTCGCTATGAAAATGACTGTGCATCAATTAAGATTTTTTTCAAATACATTTTTCATTAAAAAAAAAAAAAAAGCGAATTGGCAAATGTTACCAGTACTTATTTATTGACTTGGATTTCAACATAATTACCAACTATGCTCATTTTATAATGACTTGTTACACATTTTTGATAAATCAAGGAATCATAGAATATCTTCTGTTGGAAGGGACCCACAAGGATCATTGAGTCCAACTCTTGGCTCCACGCTGAACCACACAAAAATCAGACCACATCTCTGAGAGCATTGTCCAAACACTTCTTGAACTCTGGCAGGCTTGGTGCCGTGACCACTTCCCTGGGGATCCTGTCCCAGTGCCCAACCACCCTCTGGGTGAAGAAACTTTTCCTGACACCCAGACTGACCTTCTTCTGTCCCAGCTCCATGACGTTCCCGGGTCCTGTTGCTGTCCCCAGAGAGCAGAGCTCAGCACCTGCCCCTCCACTCCCTTTGTGAGGAAGCTGCAGGCTGATGGCGGCCTACCCTCAGTGTTCTCCTCTCTAGGCTAACGAACCAAGTGACTTCAGCCACTCCTCATATGTCTTGCCCTCTAGACCCTTCATCATTTTTGAAGCCCTCCTTTGGACACTCCCTAATAGTTTTATACATTTCTTACATTACAATAGTTTTATACATTCCTTACATTGTGGCACCCAAAACTGCACACAGCACTAGAGGTGCTCTGCACAAAGCAGAGCAGGATAATCATTTCCCTCAACTGGCTAGCAATGTCGCGATTGATATACCCCAGGATATTGTTGTCCCTTTTGGCTGCCAGGACACAGTGTTGACTCATATTCAACTTGCTGTCAACCAAAACTCCCAGATCCCTTTCCACAGGGCTGCTCTTCAGCCTCTCATCCCCCAGTCTGAACATACAGCCAGGGTTGCTCTGTCCCAGGTGCAGAATCTGGCACTTGCTCTTGTAAAACTTCATATTGTTGGTGATTGCCCAGCTCTCTAATTTCTCAACATCTCCCTGCAAGGCCTCTCCACTCTCCAGGAAGTCAACAGCTATTCACAATTTAGTGGCATATGTTTTCATACAAAATATAATTTAAAAGTTAAAGAATTTTTGACCATGAAAACTAGAAACTTAATAGAACAGTTTAGAAATTTCCAGTGAAGCTAATTTTCCGATCTTCTGATTAGATCTAGACAAAGAAGAGCTTTCCACATCTCACTGAGGAATTTAAATTGTAAAACATCTGTCCTTCTCCCACACATGCATTGTGATGCTAATAATTGGGATTTGTTAGGAGCTACTCTAAACTCATAGTTGATGAGCACTAGAGTTATTCACTCCTGTGATAAGTCTGTATTGCATGGTAATCAACACAAAAACAATACAGACAACACATAAATCCTATACACATTTACTATGCTTAAAGTGTAACTGCGTACCATAGAAGATAAATGAGAAAAAAAAAAAGCAAAAAAAAATGGAATTCATGCTTCCAAATAATTGTGTGTTCAGTGAGGAAATATGAATCATCCCTAGTCTGTTTTTATACGTTTTACTAGTGAGCACTGACCAGACAACAAAATTATACTGATGTCAAAACAAATAAAAATGGAAATGAGAATTTCCCAGGAGAGTACTGAAAAACCCACACAATTTCCTTCAAATTTCAAAACTGTAGGATGTTACAAAACATTTCAAGTAAATATTGCATATTATGAGCCAACCTTTTTGAGCACTGAATGCAAACCAACTAGTGGATCAACTGAAACTATGCATGGGAGGCTAGAGGCTGTAACATATCAAATCAGATTATTTTGTGTCTTTACTTTTTTAGCAACCTATTTTCCTACCAGATGTTGCTGCTGTTCTTGGCTTCATACTGGATAGAAGACTACAGTGCTCAGGAACATCAAGACAATTTCATTTTTCTTTTTGACTTAATTTTGAATCCTCCCCATATCCCTGTCCTTTTTCAGCTTATATCATCCAGTGACAAGTATCAACCCTTCAGGATAAAAAAGGGGGCACAAGAAGGAATTCTCTTCCTGTACTCTGTTATGTTTAAAAGAAAAAAAAAATCAGCCATACTAAACTTTATATTTATTGTTGTTGGAATGGTTCAAGGTGTGAGACTTTATTTTCTCCCTGTGTGAGGTTTATTCCTGTAGCCAATTTAAATTGTCCTGTGGAGGCAGTTAGGGAAAGTACAGTCTCATCTTTCCAGAAATGTTTTCCCTGGATGCCCAAGTAAAGATTCTCAAAAAAAGAGTATTCTGGTCATAAATTCTTTAATCTTGCCTGAAAAGACACCACATATGTAGCCTGCTCTTCAGCTAGTTACTGCTTATTGTTGGTAAATGGCACAGATTATTAAGTCAAATCTTCTATGTAGCCACAACTGAGCTGGAGAAAAAAACTCTTCTGAAAGAAAAACATTTTCATACTCATTAATTATGCTACTATTTTATAACTAATCAGAACAAACATCCATCTGCTACAAGGAGGGGAAAAACTTTAAACAGAGGAGTACTTCCATGGCAGTAAAAGATGAGAAACAGATACACTGACTTATACCATAATCAAAGAAAAATGTATTAAAAATACAACACTCATTTCAACTAGCAACTTTTTCTACTCATAATGGCTTTCAGACAATCCAGTCAATGTTACAATTCTCACTAAATTTGAACAGTATTATCAGGAGAAAGTTCTGACTTCACTGCCTTCATACAGATCTATGATTAAGATGAAATGGTCCGCTTTTTTCATTTTCACGAATATCTGGTGGTAACAAAATGTTTTGTTAACACAGTCTTCAAGCTACCTTAACTCAGACTGATAGAAAGATATTTCTTCCTAATGTTAAATTTCTGAATCAGAAAACATAAATAAAAAGCATGCAAAAGAAACTGAAGTTCTTCTCCATAGTTCTGTAGGAAAATATTAATTTCCATACAAATTACTTATAAGTACTATTTACAGAACCAAACCTAGCAGATCAGTTTAGGTTTCAGTCAATAGCTGTTATTTCTCCATCTAGATGGAAGTAAACTCTTGCCGTATTAGGGGGAAATTGAACTTTGGCTGGCTGCTGTGACCTAATAGTCTATTATTACAGTCTGAGAAACACAGCATCAGAATAAGAAAGCTAAAAGACCTAAAAGACCTTCTAATAGGCAATAAATTATAATAATAATAATAAAGTGATTACATTTAAGACAGAATTTAAACACTTTGTTGCAGTTATATGTTGTGGTGATCAGGACAGAATAGGAATTTATCGTTGATAAAATCCTTTAAGTGCTTAGGCGAACATTTCATTGCATTAATTTACATATCTTTTGTACATTTTCTTGTAACAAACTGTTTTTTCTAAATTCTTTCATAGGCCTTCCCACATGCCTTTTGTGTACATGTTTAGGGACAACAGTCTATTGTGATGATCACGAGCTTGATGCTGTTCCGCCATTGCCTAAGAAAACCATGTATTTCTACTCACGCTACAATCGAATCAAGAAGATCAACAAAAATGACTTTGCTAACTTAAGTATGGATAACAATAATGTTCCAGTTAGCCTTAATTTCTATTATTTTTTGCTCATACAGATCTAAAACATAATGATTCATTTTACATTATGTTTGGTGCTAGTAAGACTACACACATAAATGAACATTTGGAAAAGTGCTTTGCTTTGCCTAGAGATCAATATTTCAAATACAGGTTCTCTGTCAAAATTTTGAATTACTAGAAATAATAAAGTTCATCAATGTTTTTGCTCTTAGTTGTTAACTTTGGACGGGCTGTAAAAAACAACCCTTATGGGATATTTGCACAATATTAGAAAGTATATTTTTTCTAAATAAAATAGATATATGTACTCCCACATAGATGTACATTCAAATATTAGCAAAGTATCTGTGTGAAAGGGATTTTATCTTTAAATAAATATATATTCATAGGTTCCCTCCATCACTATCTAGAAAATTCTTCAGTAAATGAAGAAACTTGTTAATAGAAAATCCTTTGTGGCCTAAACTGTCCAAAATTAGTGATTAAGGGATATTTTATTTTTGTGTTTCCTATTTGAGATATCTTAAAGGCACCTGATTTTTTTTTTTCAGAAAATATTAAGAATATCCTGACTTAATAGCACCTGCTATACACTCACCAGTCTGAATATCGAACTGTTTTGTCTATTTTGTGGTTTTGACCTAACTTATATAATGTGTTTATACAATGAGAAGGGACACAATTACCATAATAAATAAAACACGGGGAATAAACACTAAGAGAGAAAAGTTATTTAAGTCAAAATATACAGCTGGAATAAGAACAAAATAGATTAAAAAAAATTAAAATGATTAAAAATGTTCTGGATGGAAATCACCGTTAAGCCACAGATTAATGGCCTTAAAACTAATGTATATTAATGCATTGATATATATATTATATATATATATATATGTTTTTCTGTTTACCAAAAGTAAGCTTCATTTTCTAGTATTTTTTCCATTGGAAAAAATTTTAAGTTTTAGTGTATTTCAGAAAACAGTCAATGTGTACAATTTCTTACTTTATATTCCAGTCGGAAAATGTTGAAATTAGAAAGCATGCAGAACTAGATGGTAGAGAATATGTTAATTTCCCTTTAAAAATTATTTTTTCCAAAGGATAACCATTTAAAAGTTGTCCAGAACACACATAAATTTTAAAATTAATAATTTCAAAATCTTTCACTGAAAGATGTATGAAAAATGACACAGAAATTTTTAAACAAGTTGAGAGGGAGATGCTGATCCCCTTCCTTCAGAGAACCATTTGAATGTGGATCATTGCATATATAAAGAGAAAAAGCTACCACATAGTCAGTCAGGAATTAGTCCGATTCAAGACTCTGCACCTGTAATTTAAGTAACCTGTTTGCCTTTTTTTTTCGAAACTCAAGAAATACATTTTGACATTCTTGATGCATCTTATTTCTCTGCCAGACAATTTAAAGAGGATTGATTTGACTGCAAACTTTATATCAGAGATCCATGAAGATGCTTTCCGGAGACTTCCCCAACTTGAGGAACTGGTGCTCCGTGACAACAAGATAAGGCAACTTCCTGAGTTACCAGCTACCCTGACATTCATTGATGTTAGTAACAACAGGCTTGGCCACAATGGAATACGTAATGAGGCATTTAAAGTAAGTCTAGGTTTCATGGGAAAATCTTTTCTTCCTCTCTCCAAACTAAAATAGGATGTAGTCCAAAAAGCAGCCCAAGTGTTCCTTTTACAGTGGTAAATCTGTTAAGATTATAGGCCTCATGACCCTGCTGGTTGTAAGGCAAGCAATAAAGATGGAACAAGGTGAATGAGCCTTATCAGCGGACATGAAAACCTTTCTTCTTTTTTTACAAAGATCCACACAAGACGTGAGGGCATGCTACGTTTGTATCTATGAACCATCTACCCACATTACTAATACTCAGGGAGGACAGACTCTGGAATGCTGTTTTATCTCCTCTTACAAGCAGGCAAGAGGGAAGGGCAAAGCTATGGATGCCACTGCTCCAAACGTACTCTATCTTGTATCTACACAGTAACTTGTTAGAGTATTTATTAAATGCACATACTTTCTTCGCACCTTGAAAAGCAGGGAAATTGGAACCTTGGAATGATCATCCTTTGACAAGAATTTTGGTGGGCTGATGTAGTGCCCCTACTTGCATGTGAAATCTGAAGTTTTTAGTCTGTGTTGGAAATACCAAATATAATACAGACTAGCTTCATATGCCAGAAACGTACTCGTGGAATATTCATTTGTCTCTAAGAACCTAGTTGTAACCAGACATCTCAATGCCTCCTTTGGAGGATAGCTTCTTAATGTAGCAACCAAGAGCAGTTACTGAATCAAATGTTTTCTCCTAGCCCAACATAAGGAAGGTATTGGGATGGGAATGATGAGCAAAAATTAGCCCCTGGAATTGAGACACTAGCCTAGCACATTTTCTTCTCACTCTGCGTGAGGGGTTCTGAGCATTTATCTTTCACATTTACCAAGCACCTTTACCCTGATATCTTAAAGAACTCTGTCAAAAGGAATTAAACTACAATACTGAACTCAAAGAAGTAGTTAGGTACTGTAACTTGTGTGCATAATGGGGCAAAATGAGAGCATTCTACTGAGCTTTATTGGCTACTAAGACAAGTTCATATCTTACTATTATAGTTACCAGATAAAGCTGCTTCTTCCACTAAGCTGTGGGGAAAAAAAAAAAAAATCAAGTGGAATGAGTTTTTTTTAGCTTAAGCATTTCTTATGCAGTTATAATTTGCTTCAACACCAATAAGCTTCTGCAAAATTGAATAAGCTTATCACAAAAGAAGAAAACAAAATAGGAAGCCTTCTGCATAATGACTGGGAGAAGTGGTATTTGACTCTAGAACAACATCACTGAAATGAAGTCTCTAATTAAAGACATTTCAAAGACATTTTTCCTTTATTTTTATCCAAACAGCTTATTTAACAGTAATAGCTCTCAGCCTGTGCAAAAGGAAGTCCTTGACTGTCTTTGAATTTCTCTCTTTCATCCATATCACGCTGAAACAAAAGGAGTTCATATCTAATGGTGCTAATTGTGGTGATAGACTTAAAATTTACAGGCTGATGATTTTCAGAAGTGTCTAACATTTTCCTCTGCCTTTATTCTTCATCTTCCAGGATCTGCATGAACTGCAGCATCTTTACATCACTGACAATAGTTTGGATCATATTCCATTGCCACTTCCTGAAAGTCTCCAAGCACTTCATCTTCAGGTAGGCTACAAAAGTCAAATGTAGTGGTTCCATGCATCATGTTAGTAAGTAAAATTGGAGAGTGCAATTTTATTTATTTATTTATTTTATTTTCTGGTTTGTGTGGTTTTTATTTTGTTTACCCAAAAGTCTATGTACTTGAACTAAACAAACTTTTGGAAACATAAAATTAATAACTTGATCAAAGTTAGGTTTACAGCAGTCAAGAGAAAAATTGGTCTATACTAGTAAAAGAGACAGAAATCCCTCAGACTGCTCTTAGAAATCTTTTTGTAAGAATGGAATGCTTTTATTCCTAAAGGAAGTTACTTTACATACTGGTTATATCTATACACAGTATTTCATTCTCTTAATAAAGGTCATTCACAGATGATATTTTTCCAATCCTTAATTTTCCAATCTCTTTCATTTGACTATATTGGAATATCCCATTCACCATCCTTCTGTATTTTTAATTTTTATATTTGATATTATCTGTACCTTTGTTTCTGACTTCTTCCTTTTAACACTTTCATCTCTACTTCTTTCTCTTTATTTCCTCTTGTACCAATGACCAATTTGATTATCAGATATATTTCTTTATTACACCATACATTCTAGAAAGCTTTGAATAAATGTCCTGCTTTACCATAAGTAATTTGACTTCTATATTTCAATAAGTAGATCTGAAGAAATATTCTGCCTGTTAGCTGACTATTGTTTTCACCTGCACATGCCAGTAAATTAAATATTCTGAGCTATGTGCTACAGTTCAAAGATAGTGAGCTTCATTCTTTTCACACCAGTTTCTGACTAGAAAAGTAATATAGAAAGGAAGAATTTTCAGCTTGTCCTCATTTTAAGAGGTGACTTTTTTAGTCCCAATTTTGAGAAAATCTTGGATTCTAGCAATTTGTTGTTGAAAACGGTTCACTTAAAGAGAAAATGTTCAGTGAAGATAAGGTATATAAGAGGAATTCACATCAAAGGAATAAAACCTAAAGGATTCATTTTTTCCCTGTATGTAGGTTAAGGTAATGTGAGAGGGCCTGGGGGAAAGTAAATTGTCACAGATCATACTCCAGATTTGTGCCTTTACAAGCAGAGGCACATCAAGATGTCAAGATGGTAATTATGGTTCTGTGATTTTGGACTGTCCTGTGCTGGTTCCAAGTTGCATTAATAAAGTGGTTTATTATGATTCTTGAAATGAAAATTTCTATTCTACCATGCAAAAACTGTCTCTGCTGCATGGTTTGACTTATGAGTTTTGAAGCTTTGCACTGGCCAAGGGATTTTACCATCTCTTGTGAGATTTCTCAGCTGAGGAGTTGTAGCCACAATTCTGGATTCAAATCTCTCTCTGGGCACTGCAAATACATCTATAACTTTTTCTTCAAAGATTAAAAGTATATTTTCAAGTAACTATTCTGATAGATATTTGGGTTTTCTTTTTTAGAACAACAACATTCAAGAGATGCATGAAGATACTTTCTGCAAAATGAAAGATTTTACTTATGTACGTAGGGCTCTTGAAGACATCAGACTAGATGGTAATCCGATCAACCTGAGCAAAACACCTTATGCATATATGGTCTACCGCGTTTGCCAGTTGGTAACCTCATCTAAACTGTGACAGAAGCAAATACTGTCATATGTTACAAGACTTTTTAAGACTAGTGATTAACTCACTGCTACACTAAGCAAGATACTTTTTTTTTTTTACTTTTTTTTTCCAAACCTCATTAATTTTGGAAATATTTCTAATAATAATGAAACTGATTAATAAGGTACAAAGGATAATATGGAATACTAAAAGACAAGTCCATTATCTACTTAACTGCAATTTGTATAGTAATATCAAGAAAAGTATTTTAGTAAAAAAGTGTGCTGAAAGCAATAAATGATCAATATAAATGCAAAATTTTATGCTGAATTTTAAAGTTAAATAATTTTATATGTTAAAGCTGTAATTAGAAAACAAAGAATAAAAAGAAAATATATGTACACAATTGAATATTTATCCTCTTTTCATTTCATGTAATATTTTCTCCCATAGAGACGCCCATATTTTTCTCCTTTATTACACCATACATTCTAGAAAGCTTTGAATAAATGTCCTGTAATAGAGACACCCACATTTTTCTGCTTTCTTACCTGAAACATCCCTTCATTTTGGAAGAGTACAAACAGTATTCCAAAAGGCATGTTTTCTTTAGAAAACACAGCCTTTCTTTCAATTAGTAATGAAGTGTAGATATTAAGTTTGTGTCAGATTACAGAAAAAAAGTATATTAAATAGTTATTGTCTGCAGAAATAATTTGTCTTTATAATGCTGATAAAGTCTGATGTTGTCTTCTTTATCTTTGATAAACTGACCTATCAGTTTATCTAGCAAATAAAAATCTCACATTAAATGGCTTATTTGAGAAATACTGAGCTTTATTCTGCATGGAAAGTGGAAAAAACAAAACAAAACAAAACAAAACAAAACAAAAAATGGCCCTTGATGTATTCTACAGTCACACAAAATATTGCAGCTTAATGTATTAAGGACCAGAATTCAGAAACACAAGTCATAATGGAAACAAATACACCTGAAGAGCCATGGATTGGTTTCCAATTATTACTGAGCTTCTCCGCTTTGCTGTTTGAGAGCACTACTAGTTAAAGATTAGGAAATTCTCTTCCTTTGGATAGTCTGAACAACTGTTCTCCTGTTGGGAGGGTAGGGGGAACAGCACAAAACTTTAACACATTTTTCTAGAGAAAAAGTCCCCAGAAATGATTCACAGGGTACAGCATAAGTGCTTGATTATTCCATTCTACTGTGAAGAGCTGCAAATAATACCTGCACATCTTTGGTGATAAATATTTGATAAAAGATTTCAGACAAAAAATCTCAAAAAACAAACAAACCCTTCCACTTACACAAGCTGACATTTGTTTAATATCAAACTTTCCTTTCATCTAAGTGAACATATACACTCATTTAAAACACAAGTGCAACTGACATGTTATATTTCTGTTGGGCCAGGCAATGGAAAGTCTGTGCACAGGGACCACATTCTTCACCCTCACCTTTACGTTTTGGGAATGTAGACAACAAATTAAGACAAGCTAAAATCAGAATTGAAGAAATACAGCAGGCTACAATGACTGTGACTTTATGACTATGACTCTAACAAATTGGCAGTCTTATTTGAAATCCAATAGGCAGCAAAACTACCAAACAAACAAACAAACAAACAAATCAACCAAAAAAGGTAACAGCTGGATGCTGCACTTCAGTTTAAAACATTTTTCTTTGTTTTCTGACACAGAACAAATTGCAGAACAGCTCTCTTCATGTTAGTATTTCCTTCCAAAGACATGAGTTGTTATTAGATACTTGCTCTTAGAGTTGAAGCAATATTTCTTTTTCCACCTCTCATCTTCTTTAAAAGTAGCAGAAAAATGAATGATTAAATAAATAAATTAATTAATTAATAATTAATTAATTGAAGTCTCAGCTACAGACTTTGCTTCAGGCCTAAAATCTGACCTATGTTTATTGTTCAAAAGTACAACATAGAATATATTTTTTAAATATTCAGAAACTATACTGGTTTGTTTTGTAGCTATTTCTTCTTGCCTTTCGGACTCAGCTTCCCTGTCTTGTCAATCTGTATGTAAATAAAGACCACTTTAAGATTGTTTTGTGAATCAAATGAAAACTAAAATTGAGGAGGAAAAACGTTGTTTGTTCTATTGGACACTGACTACAGAGAGTGATACTTTAATGTTAGAGATTAAGCTACACTGGAATGGTATAATAAGTTTTGTAACACTCTTGTTTAAAATCTCTGTAGCATGTTGTTATTGTTAACTGTAGTTCTGAAAGAAAACGTGTGTTTTGCTGCCCAAAAAGCAGAGTCCAGCAGAACAGTGGAAAAGTGGAAAAAAGCAAAAGTTTTTGAGTAATAGAACATAAGGTCTGAAGTCAGTACCAAGTCCTGAGAACATGAGACATTGCCTTTTTTTCCTCATTGAACACACCACCATATCTTGTGATTTTTTTCTTCCTGTTTTATTTTTCTAATACAATAAAATATTAAATTTATATCAACTGAGATGACTTAGACACAAATACAAATCAGCTACACAAATAAGGGATGGAGCAGGGGGTGGAGCTGGGAGGAAGGTGGTGAGGTAAGCCAAGGACAGGATATGGAGAGTGACATGATGAAGCCAGAGGGGGAGAAAGCAGAGTTGAGAGCAGAGAGAGCTTATTCTGGTTCTTTCTTGTCTTGCTGAAAGGTGGAGGGTGAACAGCTAGTCCCCAGAAGTCTTAGGCATCTATTTTTATGCTAAAGATACTCTAGCCATTCATGTCATTCAAAACGTAGGCCATCCATCCTCATGCCATCAGCAGCTCTTCACATTCCCAGTGGAGCATGTGCTCCGGTAAAAGATGAAAATTCAAACGCTGGTGGTGAAGTGAAGGAAAGTACTAAAGTCCCTTTCACAGTTGCTGCAATAGGTTGCATCTGCCCCCTGAGCTCTAGTACAGAGGTTAAGCACCCACTTTGCTGCCCACACCCATTGATCACAGCAAGTCTCTCGGGGAAGATATGTATCAGTTGATGAGGAAACCCTTGCTAATCATGATGAGCATGATGCGCCCCATTTATACAAAAGAATAGAGGATGTGGGTGTTCAGTTACCTTCCCCCAAAAATATTTTATAGCTTGTACCTGCAGTGTGATGATGTTTTTGCAAGCTGTTCTCAAATCAAGTACAGAGAGGGAAAGGTATGTTGGGAAAAAAAAGAAAAAAAAAAAAAAAAAAAAAAAAGAAAAAAAGAGCAGAAATGCTGTGGTAGATAAAAATCAACTATTGTACTTCAGAAGTCAAGAAATACTACGTAGAACATAATCTCTTTAAACTCTGTCTTGGAAGAAACCTCAAAAACCACAGAGCAGAGCTCTAGCCCTTGTATAGTGGTCAGCTATACTAATCAAATGCAGACCTTAACCAGTTGCAGAAATCTAGCCAGGGAGTTCACAATTTCTGTGTATATTTCTCTTTTTGTGTGGTTTCTCTGAACTTCAGGCTTTTTCTCACTTTATAAATCAGACTGAGCCTAATGGAGCTCAACTGTGACACTCAGGTCAAGACCCACTTCATGTGAACAGATCTTCTGAAGCTCACTACAAAGTTTCATTCTTCAGAGGTCCGGGAGAAGTGCTCAGCATGCTGAGTGCATGTGCCACCTTGGCTTCTCTTTCTCTGAAGTTCAGTATCCCACAACAGCACTGCCAAACATAAAGTCTGTGCTTGTCTTTCAAATAGTCTTGCAACTTCTCCATTCAAATATATGCCATACATACGCCTGCATCAGGGAAATGTTCTGATTTCTGCAATCGTGAACATGTGACGTAGGCAAAAAGTCGATGTGATTTTTCACCAAAAGAAGAAGTTGTATCAGAACTGCACCAAAAGAAAAGCAGACAAAACTCTACAATGTGTCTTTTGGTCAGAAATGTTATGCTTGGCATCCACCAGTAATAAAAATAGTGTTGAAGGTGCAGAAAGTAGACAACTCTATTCATGTCAACTGATTTTTCCAATGACTGTGAAGACTCACAGGGAATATGATCAAAGTCATGAGTAGCACCACAGCTACTATTTTCCACTGACTTTTGTAAGAGAAAAGTTTTTAGAAAATTTCTACTCGAGATATCTTCACCCTGCCTTCACAAAGTGAATGTGCATGAACCTAACTGATTTCAGCAAAAGATAGATAAAAACAGAAAAACTAAGAGTTTTCAAAAAACTGTGTAATGTAAAACTCAGCATTAGACACAGGATAAAATCCCAGTTGTAAAAATATTAATGGCAAAATGCCTGCTGAGTCCAAGAAAGGTAAGGATTCCTCCTTAGAAATTTTCTGCCTTCAGTACTGTGCTCATACTATCAAGTTATGATTTCTAGGGGTGGAAACAACAAAAACAACAACAACAACAACAACAAACCACCAACAAAAAACTACAAATATTTACAACAGCAATAGTCTGGTGCAATTCCACCAGGACAAGCATACCTATCACAAGCTACACTTTATTCATTACATATATAGAATGCCTCTTGTGATCTCCTTTATTGTTGTGAATGGATACATTAACGCAAATATAGTAATGTTTTCTGCTTTCTGCTACTGAATCTACTACCTTTCACCTTTTATGTTACTGACACCTGCAAAAAAAATTATCTGCATTCTGATTTGGTGGCATTTAAAAACCATGTTTGCATGAATTTCTGTAATTATTTCAAGAACAACATATATGAGATCTGGGGTTCTCATTTATTAAAAAGAAAGGAGGGTGAATCTGAATTTCAAGCAATAAAATGGAAAACTTATAGCAAGTAAAAAGAAAAGTCTCAGATTTTAATTTAGGATTATTTTTCAGCTATGAATGTAACGAATAGAATAAACCAATAGATTAAAACTGATACTCAGCAGATATACTGATGCTCAAGTCTGCCATACAAAATGTTATAGTAGAAAACAGCTTTCCTTTTGTCTTGCTCTACAAGATAGCAAAATTTCCTGCAATGATCCCCAAAATGGTGGCAATACAACACTGTCACAGTGAATTCTCTCTCCAAATAGATGTCCTCTCCTAAGTGGAGGAAGGGTTGAGACACCAACATTCAGTAACCCAAGCTTCCAGGTCCTGAAAAACTGTTTGGTGAATAAGAAGAAAAAGAGAAAACTGAGTTCAAGTATGATTTTAAGACTTGTTGAATTGTCCAAACCAACAAGATCTGAGCCTCACTTCAGAGTCACCACAGAAAAGGTCAGAAAACATATTTCTCCAAAATGTCTTTTTTCATTGCTTTTCCCAGTTTTAAACAAAAGAACAAATCATCATTTGAAACTAATTACCAGGATGGGGAACTAAAAGTACGGCCCAAGAATCATGCAGGTATTCCAGAAATAATTTCTTTCTTTAATCCACAGTATAATCTGCAGTATAATCCTTACACCTGCACTATACAAAATTGTTTTAACAGTAAATTTATGCAATCTTTAAAATAAAAGATCACAGCAAGTCAATGTAGGGGAATAGAGATATCAGGCTGTGTTCCCAGGTGGGTGGATTTGAAAAAGTAAGGAAGCAGGAGGGACAGAATAACAGGAGAGAATCTTATTTCTCTGAAGTTGAAAATTCAGACACTTCTGTCAGCATCTGAATCAGACAAAATTTTAAGGCACAGACACAGACCTAGACCACCCTAGCATCAAATAATTGCTTCAAAATGAATTCATAGAATACAAAGGGGTATATTTTCAACACAGGAAAAGGTGTACTGCTTTCAGAGCAAAACAACAATAACATTTAAATTCTCTGCCACCTCAGACTGAAAAGCGTATACATTATTTGTATGCAGAGCCTAAGTACTTGAGAATTGAATGGAAGATGTTAGGCTCTCTTTGCCAAATACTCAATCTTGTGACAAGAGCCTGGAAAGTCTATTAAGAATGAAGACGTGAATCCAAAAAACAGTGATTCCCAGCTTTTCTGCAGCCATCCTGTAGTTGAAGAAGTTGGCTGTGCTTCACTGAATTCAGTTTCTTACCTATTTCCATTGGCCTTCTGTGCACAATTTTTCTCTAAAAACACAAAAATTTGGGTGTCTGCAGATAACATCTGCAGTGTCTGAGCTGCTGGCTGCAGGGCAGGACACCAAGCGAGGTATCATTCCTTCTACACTGCAGGACCTTAGTGCCAGGGAACGTAAAACAGCTGCAGCTCCCGACAGACAGTTAACAAGACCAGGAGCATGGCAGCCAGCCTTCAGACCTGCCTCATCCTATTTTCCAGGTTGTAGGATGGTATTTCCACTCATTCTGCATTCAGAGTCTGAAAACCAATATTCCACTCAGAATTCCTGAACTGACTAGGCCTTATATGACCCTTACTATCAGAGGTAAAGGAGTTGATATTATTCCCACTTGAGGAAACAGTTCAGAGATTAGCACTAATAGTGTCAAAGCTATGAGTTTGAGTTGTGTGCACAGTCTGATCTGTTGCTGTTTTCCACCACTCCTGCATAGAATCATTTCTCTTCAAGGCTAATTGCCACAAGTCCCTCAGTGCTAGGAGGCCCATGCTCTCAGAAAAAAAAAAAATAATATATATATATATTATATATAATGAGAGACATTTTATAGACTGTTCAGTGCAGTAGTTGTGTGTTTGACATCTCAGAACATCTGCCGGCACTGCCGCGAGAGGAATGCATAACTTGTGAATCTTGTCTTTGCCTGGGGAAGGAACTGTGCTGGGGGAAGTTCAGGTGTCTGAAACAGTGTAGCTACGCTACTCTTGTGCCCTTCCCAGTAAATCCTGTTAACTTGAGCTTTTTGCAGTGATGTAGCTATTTCTGATGCTAAATTCTGGAAGTAGAATGACACACACTTGTCTCAGTAACAACCCACTGATGAGAATATATGTGCTTTAAGCCACAGGACCAATCTTACTCAGTTTGGCAGACCCATGGGAATCTCAACTGTTCAACATCGTGCAACTACTTCAAGTTACAGGGAGCTCGCGTTAAATGTCTGGTTTCTACTGAAGAGCTCATCCAAGGGGAATCCATGTAGACACATTCTTCAGAAAGGCTGAAGCTGTCAGTGTTCACAAAAGAGATAGTAATGACATCAAATCAAATTAAATCAATCACTGTGAGTATTAAATTACTTCTGCATGTCTAAAAGACTTTTCCTTGACATACTGGAGGTGAAGTGACAACAGAGCTTGGAAGAGTTGTTTGCTCAGTCAATATAGGACATCTCTACATCTGCCCTGCTAGCACCTTTGATCCCTTTTTCAAAACTGATTACAGATAAAGGAACATTATTAACTGGTTAGCTGCCAAGTAAATCTTCCTTTTGATTTGAGAAGGCTCCCTAACTGCTGAAATCAGACCCAGAGATAAAGAATAACAGAATATTCAGAACCTTCTATAGTTAACACAGTAAGACAGAGAAAGATTTCAAAAAGGTCACTGTGGTTAATGACATCATCAGACTGCAACTATATACAGTGAGACTGAGATCACAAACTATATCTGGAGTAACAGAGACACCTTGATTAAACAAAACCTATGAACCTTCATTTTCTTTTTCAGTCTTCCATGGAGCTGAGCTCAGTAACAGTCGAGATTCATAAACTAAAGTTGTAGCTATCTGTAGAAAAAAATGCATGAGGGATTGTTTAGTAATATACATTATCATTAATCATCTCATGGACTACTACTGCCATCATGCGTTGATAAATGATAACACTGGATATCATACCAATGCCTAACCCTAAGGATAGGTGTACCTCATCTTTGTTTATGTTTCATAAGCTTGATGCTATGCACTTTTTTCCCTTACATCTTTAAAATGCTGAAGGAAGGGGAAGCTCTTCCAAGGGAAAAAAAAAAAAAAAAAAAAAAAAAAAAGCTTTTTTTTTTTTTTTAAATCAGACTAGGAAAAAAGGAAGAAAAAATCCTTTTCTCTGGAATATTACATAAAAATATTTACATATTAAAAATATGCTATTTTTTTCTTATTTTGTATTTAAATAAGTAGAATATAAATGTCATCAGAGCAATTTATGCCTCAGGATATATTGTACAGATATTGCAATCATTAAATATTAAAATTAAAATCATCTCAAGTCTTTGACAACATCTTTCAGCAAAAGATGGACACAGAACCTTATGTAAATGTGCATTTGCATCTCATAATACAAAACCATGAGTCTGACCTGTCACTATTAGTGGGTAGAGAAGGGGGGGCTAAAGCAATAATATTTCTTCCATTCTTCCATTTCTTCCCAGCTGCATGAGCCTTGAGAACTTTCACAGAGACAAACACAGGAAAAAAAAATAAAAACAAACAGCCAAGCAAACAAAAAGCCTTATCTTTGTGTGGTGAGAATAAGGACACAATACTTGTTTTCCCAGAAATAAATATGTTGTCTAACACCTGTCTTCAACCTAGCTTTATAAGGCTTTGTCTCTCACTATAACAGAGACCTTTGTTTATGTCCTCTGCACTCAGTGAAGCCAACAAAAGGAATACTACAAGGAGTGCCTGGTGTGTTGTAAATATAATATGTACAGTGAATGAATCTTGAGATAGGCCTGCTATGCATCTTGCTTCCTTTCACTATGAAAGGACAGGAAATAATTTCAACAGGTGTTGTGAAGGACTGCATGAAGGATTTGCAGCCAGGAGAGCAAGAATGATGTTTTGGCGGACTTCTGTTAGAGCTTGTGAAAGTTATTTAGTCCCTCTGCGTCTTCCTCTGCCACTTGACAAGAGTAATGCTCATTCACTTTATGAGGTGCTTTGAAGGAAGGAAAAATTAGGACTAACATTAAAACTAGACCTGGTTTTCTGTCTTGGCATGCATGGGAGGGATGTGGAGATGAGCCCTGCCCTCCCCAAGCTGACCAGATGTGAAGTCACAGAGGGAGACACTCCTGTCATTGGTGTCACCCTAGCGACACAGCCACACCTCAGCAGTGCCACCAGGAGGGATGGCATGGTGGTCTGTCATTTTTACCCCAGGCCACCCCAAATGAAAACCTCTGGGCACAGTGCAGTGGGAGTGCGGGGTGCCAGGATGGGGCAGAAGAGGCACAGGGCTCCCTCGCGGGCCTGCCAGCCAAAGACCACCGCTAGGGCCTGGGACACCATCCTCATTACAGGGCAGGGCCCTGGTGGGAGAGGAGGCTGCCCCGGCACCTCTTGCCCAGCTACACCATGCTGCTGGCCACAGCCAACTGGCAGCAGCACCACGAGGCCAAGCAACACAAGGGTGGTGGTGACGGGCAAGGGCAGGTGTGGGAGCAGATGGACATGTGGGGCTTGTTCTGGCTGTGCAGGAAGGCTGGTAGAGGCAGAAGATGGCAGCAGAGGCACGGAAGGAAACATTTTTTTAACCGAGAGACAAAGAGAAGGAATCCAGGGAGAGAGAAGTGCCGCAGGGAGCAGGACCACTCTGCACCTTCTTCAAATGGTAGCTGGGTGCAGGAGGGTCCACACAGGTCTCCCACACAGGGACTGTGGCACAAGAGGTCTGAGGAGGCACGCTGGTGGCACGACAGCAGGAGGAGGAGGAGACGCCACTGCTGCATGAAGCCTCTCCACCAAGCCAGGGCAGGTGGGCAGAGCAGCCCCAGAGAGGCCCTGCAGCACAGGCCTCCCCCAAGAAATCAGCAGCCTCAGACCATCCATATTGCCCACAAGTGCTACCACAGTTTCTCCTTGGGACTGCAGCAGCCCTGTGAGCCAGCGACGGGCAGCAATGGTAGAGTCTCGTGCCACTCTGGAATGTGAAGAAGCACTGCTGGGCAGACAGGTCCCATGTGCCTCCTGAGCTGCTGCAAGAGATTACCAGGTACTTCTGCCCCATGAACATGGCGGGGTACTGCCTGCCGGGGATGTGCGCACCCCACAACACCAGCCAGTACATTATGGATCAGCATCTGGACACATGGAAAAATGAGCAGGAAGAAGCAGTGGCAATGTCCAGAGAGAACAGTATTGACAGCATCATGGATGAGAACATCTCTCTCACAGCCCCTCTCCCTTCCAGAATGAAGGAGATATCTCTACTGAGGAAGAGGAGAACGACGAGGAGGAGAGCATGCAGCTCACCCATGAAGACTAGAAGTGCAAAGCTGATATCCACCATGAGTGGATAAACTAATGGATAAACTTAGTGGATAAACTAAACTGGAGTGACATTGCAAGGAAAGCATCTAACTTGTAACATCATCAGCTATTAAGAGCCAATAAGCTTTTGACATTCAGCTCCCTAAATAAATGTATATATTCACTTCTAATCTTGCTGCCTACTGCCCAGTGATTCACATACACCAAGATAGGGCTGGCAAAATAAGAGCCACAAAAACAAAAAGGCCAGTATTGTATATGACAAAGTGGTCAAAACAGCTGTCATGAAGACTTATCTTTTAGAGACTCTGTTCCCCTCAGGTGCATATATCCCATTCAGGATGGCTTTTAAGTACATTATTATGTTCTACTGAAATAAGAGGGCCTTACACATATGATTAAAAAAATGCATATATGTAAACACAGATTAGAATGGAGGCTTAATTTGGACATTAAATAGGAGAAAACAGACACTAAAGCCTGCTTAACCATGGCTAAAATGTGTATTTGCATATATACATAAATACATTGTATAATAATGCAAAATAAATGCAGCTCAAAATTAGGACAAAATGAACAAAATAAAGATTAAAAATTAAAAAAATTGGGGGTACAACAGCCCAGTCAGTGCACACACCTTGACCTGTCATGAGTGCTCATATAATTTTCATGTTACCAAAGGTCAGGAAGAGAATGAGGTTTGGTTATATATATTCACTTCATTTTTTAAGCTGCCTGAGTAGCAGGCAGCTTAAAATGCCTTCATTTTTAAGCCTGCCTAAGTGTAGTCATGGGAACCATCACAAACATACTAGTATTTTGTATCAAGGTGAAAGAGACAATAGTCATATGTCCACTTCCTATTAGAAGAAAAAAAAAATATTCAAAAGAGAAAGCAGTATTCAAAAACTTCTTTTGGTTCACTGCTGCTGCTTAAGAGAGAATGATGCTTATGTGGGTTGGGTATTTAACAAGGTGAGAACAAATATCTTGTGATATTTGTGGACAGACAAAGGTAGAATAAAGTGACATAAGCCTTTTCTAACTTTGGTCTGAACTGAGACAAGGTCTAAAAGCTGCTTGTTGAAGTACTCATTTTTTTGTATTTCTAGCAAACCAGCCCTCTAAAAACCAACAAGAGAATAAAATCAATATTAATCAGAATTTTCCTATATATGACAATATTTTTTCTGTGTAAAACAACTATGTATATGTATAGAGCTGTATATATAAATATGCCTTTTTTTTTTTTTTTTTTTTTAATGTAGAATTAAGTGGCAAAGTAGCTATATACTCTCAATAATGTTAGAACTTGAATGGCTAACTGTATGCAAATCACTCATACGGCAAAAAATCTTCATTTTTAGCTCCATAACTTGAGATGGCTAATATGCTATTATGGACTCTAATGGGTGAGGATGATGTAGAGGGAATAAAGCTAGAAGGAAAAATTTGGTATGTCATAAATGAACTGACAGAAATTGCTACTTCATAGTAGACTTCTCAAACCCTGACTTATTTGAAAACTATAAAATTCTTCCCAAGTAAATGTAATTTTCATTTTTTTACTGTCTATAAAAATGTTGAAGCAGTGCTAACCATGAAGAAAACTGTTTGAATAAGTGTAAGGTTTGTAGCCTCACTGTTAGTATCCCTTTCTGGTATATTTCTGACTTTGAAAGACAATAAGAGCTTGACAAAAAAAAATATATATATATATATATATATATTTCAGATTTAGTTCTTAAGTATTTTCAGTTCTCACTGAGAAAGTTTCTATATAAATCTTTTTTTTTTTTTTTTTTCCCTTGTGGATGAGATTTCTCTGATTATTAAAAAAAAAAAAAAAAAGCACATTTTCCCTATGAAGATGATTTCTAAAACTGTCTGAAATGTGAAGAGAAAAATGGTTTTCTTCTTCCCTACTCCTAATTTTTAGTTGGGTGTAAGAATGTCTGGAGAAATACTTTGACAAATTATAGTTAACATGATGCTAGCAATCACTCAAAAAATGACATTTTGGTCAAACTGAATTAACATTATAGTAACCTAATCTGTGCTGCATTCTTGGAGTATTTATCTTGATGAAACAATCAGTTCTAATGTGCTGAAAAATATTTGGTTTGTAGAAAATGGCAGAAGAAAGTGTTTATTTTGACAGCAGAAAAGAGAAATTTAAAGCTTTTAGTATGTTAGAAGATATAGTACCCAATATGAAGTTTGGAATAAGCATATTAGCAGCAGGGTACTGCTAAAATGATGACTAGTGATGTAGCACAGTCATGATTTTATTACTTATGTCTTCACTGACTTCATTTTGAAAATTAGCAAGAAGTTCAGATTTCCTTCTTTTACACTCTCTATGTATGCATTTATTTCTACTTACACAGACTAGTAGTATTACATGATCACAGAATTGCAAACAGCTCATGATGCTTTCATAGAATGGTGGATATATATTGTCTGCAACATGAATTGTAATTCAAAATTCACAAAAATAATTTAATAATTCTTTACTTAATATTTGTCATTAAAATATCAGTGCCTCTGATGCTGGAATTACCTGTGTTTTTTCTTCTCTGTTTTGTTATAGAACTAGAAAAGATCAGAATACAATACTCCACAGCTAATAAAAATGTTTATAATTTTGCTACATATTCAAACTACTTTGAATTCATTACAACATATTTTTCCCATATGCTATTGGCAGTCTACCTACAAGTTGTGTCTTCATAAGTTCAATGATGGACCATCAACATAGTGTTTGTTGCTCAGGTGTTGCCATGTAGGGAACACAGTGCTTTAAAAAGTCCTGAATATGAACTCATTTATCAAGTTGAAATGTCTTTCTTCAGAATTACTTCTGCCATTATATATATGAAAAGATAATATTTCAGAACTGTAATCTGTCAATAACATTTTGTAATCTATAGTAAGTGTAATCTGGCAATAACAATTTTAACACATAAGTTTTGAATATCTGATAGTTTTGTCTACTTCATCTGTTTTTGTGATATAATTGAGAAAAAAACTCTGTGGTACTCCAATAAGATGGCAAAACATAGTTTAAATATTGAATTTCTGTTTTAAGTGCTTCTGGGAGGAAAAAAAAAAAAAAAAAAAAAAACACCATTTTTTTAGCAGATTCATCTTTTGACAAAAGATACTACAACTTAGTTGCACACACTGCCAACACGTAGAAGAGTGCTGTCCATGAAATGAATATCATTTATTCAAGAGCAGAAGGAAAAATTTCATTTTGAATTTATTGCACGGGAGAAAGAAAAAAAAATAGAAAATGGAAGCTGTTCTTACAACAGTAAAGAGCCTTGGTAAGTTTTTGCTAAAGGGCTTTAACTGCACATGTCTCAAGAATTTAAGAGCCAGACATAGGGAACTCACAGTTAGAAGCGGTAGGTTTTTTGTTTGTTTGTTTGTTTAAAGAGGGGTAATGTAGCAAGATATTTTTCTCTCAAGTGCTCTCACAGGTAAAAAGGAAGCAACACTAACTTTATGGCAACATTTGGATTTGATCTTGCTTGTCGAACTACAAGTTCTCTAGACAAGCAGTATCTAATAATTTGAAGCTGATGTACATGCTTTCAAATATGTGACGCATATCAACAGAATGAGGATATGAAACATCTACAAGTTTAGTATTTTTAAGTGACTAAAGAAAGCCTTCTGAAATACACATTTTCTAAAACATGAGATATCGTAATAAGCATTTCTGATGTCAATGCCAAGCTGATTTTCATGTACCTCCAGATGTCATCTTGGAATCACAGAAAGGCTTGGGTTGGAAGTGACCTTAAAGACCATCTAGTTCCAACCCCCCTCCCATAGGCAGAGATGCCACCCACTAGATCAGGTTGCCCAAGGCCTCATCCAGACTGGTCATAAACACCTCCAGGGACATCCACGGCTTCTCTGGGCAGTTCGGTGCCTCACCACCCTCTGAGTGAAGAATTTCTTCTTAACATCTAATCTAAATCTCCCCTCTTTTACTTTAGAACTGTTCCCCCTTGTCCTATCGGTATTTCCCCTTGTTAAAGGTCACGAGAGCAGAGCAGCGGGGGACAATCACCTCTCTTGACCTGCTGGCCACTCCTCTGTTGATGCAGCCCAGGACACAGTTGGCCCTCTTGGCTGCAAGCGCACGCTGCTGGCTTTTGTTGATCTTTTCATCCACCAGAACCCCCAAGTCCTTCTCTGCAGGGCTGCTCTCAACCATATCTTCTCCCAGTCTGTACACGTCTGGGTTTGCCCTGACCCAGGTGCAGCACTTTGCTCCAGCAGAGACAAGGGTCCAGTCTTCCTTGTCTTGTGAAGCCATCTGTCCTTCCCCTTCCAAGGACATAAGGCAGGGCTGTCACTCAGCCCAGTCAGTCCACAATCAATACCATACATCAATCTCTTGCTCAGATTCCTGGACACTACACTGCCTAGTAAGCTTCTCCCACAACATGGCAACTTGGTCGAACAGTTTGCCTAGCTGGGCACACACTGTTGTACTCACAACACCCACCTCTGCCTTCAGGCCGTAGGGGGACTTCCAGATTCTGGCGTTTCCTGCAACTGAGGGTCTAGGCAATTTTTTTTATTTTATTTTTTATTTTATTTTTTATTTTTCCTCAGGAGGTCTGTTTGAGTGTAGGCATCTGCCTGGGGAGGTTGTGGCCCCTCTGCCTAGGTTTCAGCCTCAGCCCAGCAGTTGCGATGGACACCGTTTTTCTTTCAGTAGAAAGCTTCTTCTTGTTGCTCCAAAAATAGAAAAAAAGCAGCCCTCCTGCTGCCCTCTGCACAAACTGCTGTGCAAACTGCAGAGCCATGACCTGGCTGCCCTGCTCCTGGCTGCTCAGCGCTCTCTAGGGGCTGCTTTTGTACGTATCATTTCATACATAAAAAAACTCATTATGTAAAATTCTAAATCACTAATATTTTTACAGGGTATAATTAAGTACATACTCAACTTGGTAAATGAGGACAACAGGGTATTGTTATGAATGCCATTAATAGCACAACACAGACCTGCCAATATCTTTATTGTAGTTTAATGAAGCAGCAAGGCAATTTTTACTCTTTCTTATTTTCTGATAGCAGAGCTAGAAGAAAAAAATCCCATTCTTCATTTCCTGAATATGAGATTCACAGAACTGTGAGATTCACAGAACTAATTATGACCTTCTGTTTCTTCTCCCTGGGAATGTATCATTCAAGCAGCACAGCCATTCAGCCTCTGTCGCATGTTCTCATGTGACAGGGACAAGAGATCTATGTTTCGTTTTAGGTATTTTATGCAAACAGGGACCAAAATAATCTGAGAACAACCTCTCAGCTGCTAGTTTAGAGTATTACCCTGGGAGATAAGATATTTGGATTCCTGTCCCCACTCCAGTGTGCAATTTATGTTACTACAAATTCGTATAGACTCAAGAGAACAGATTAAGGCCACGCTGTCTGGTCTCCAAATCCTTTTGAGCTGATTTTCTAGATGGTTGAAAATAGAAATTCAGACTCATTTAAGTAAAGGAAGAATGAACACTCAGGTGTCATGAATCCTAAGTATTTAAATCACTGAGCTAGTAAATGGTGAAGAAACAGCATCATCCTCACCTTTAGAAACTTTGAGAATCTCCTCTTTGAATTTTTGTAGGATAACCACATTAGAAACAGAGTGTATACCATATATTGGACAGGGTTGGCAACAGATGTATTAATGTAAAATACCTTTGATTTTATTGTTGATCATACAAAAATTCAGTCACCATATACTTGGTATTTTCATTATTCTTAACAAAATGTTGCATTGTTGAAATTTATGACTATAGCAAATTTCTGAATTTCTATGAAATTTCATACCTACAAAATAGAGGAAGGATTAGACAATAAAATTTGCTGCTCATTGTTGGCATCCCGAGCTTTCCTGAACTAAAAAGGCATGGTTTTGAGATTTATGGAGAAACATGATTTTGTTATGAGATGAACATAATTGTCTAGACAGTTAGTCAATTCTGAAAGGACAAAAATCTATATTAAAAGTTTGTCACCAGTGAATAGGCCTGACTTACTTGCACATATGTACTGGAAACCAGTTGCAGCCTCTGAAAGTGCATGCCAATTTACCAAAGCTAACATTAAATTTTATTTATACTGACCACCAAGATTCGTAATCTTTGCTTTTTCCTTCAAAAATATATGGTCTCCAAAGATGCAGATCTTCCACTTTGAGCAAAAGTCCTTTTTTTCTTCAAAGAGCACATGCTAGTTAAAATACCTTTTAAACTGGGTTATCCTAACAAATGAAGGATTTGAAATGAAGGAAATGAAGGATTTTGAAAATGAAGGATTTTGAAATGAAGGAAGCCTGTCAGATTTTCTCTGAACAATCTCAGTAATGGAAAAAGGTTCATAAAATACTCCATATACCTAGAAAAGATACTGGAATATTTTTTGTGCTCCATACTCAAATTGATTCATAATAAATCTAGACTGATAGCTGTTTTCTTCAATAGCTATGACCATATAGGCTATTGACAGGTTCAGAGAGATAGTTAGCTAATTCTTAAACAAGGCTATGTTGCCCAGGGAGGCTGTGTGAAGTCTCCATCTTTGGATCTTCAAAATATGACTGGACGTGGTACTGAGCAACCTGTTCTAGCTGACCCTCTTCTGAGCAGGATGGTTTGACTTAACAACTTCCAAAGGTGCTTTCCAAACTCAGACATTGTGTGATTCTGTAAGCAGTTTACCTTGGCTGTTTTATTCTTCTCAGGCAACACAATGTTGTTGTGAACCACTACTTTGATGAAAAAGTGATTCTACTGAAAACACAGTTCCGTACCTTTAATGATTTGCATAACAATGCTGCTTTGCATTTACCAGCCTACTGATGATAAATAAACTTTCTGAAAATCAAGAATGTTCCTACATTAGTTACAATTTAAATGGGAGGTTGGGCTAAAAATATATACATCTGAAATGTAAACATTGGACAATTCTTGTAATTGTTTCAAATTAAGACACATAAATCTAAGAAATTTTAGGGTTGGGAATTTGCTTAAAAGAAATAATAATAAAAGTAATAAAATTAGTTGTCAAATGAGACAACCAATGATTTATGTTCCCATATATTTGATATTACAAAAATACAAAAATGCAACATCCTTCAAAGTCTGTGAAATCTAATCTGGGACTGCAAGCACTAGGCTGATTATCATTCTGTGCTTGCTGTCTGCTGTTATTGCTGCACTTGAAGAGAGATTTGGGCACCTTGCTCTGACAGATGTTTGGGAGATGAGAACACAGTGTTTGAAAATGATATAGCTGTTTACAAATACTGCAATTGAATTACTTTGTGATTCCAGCTTTGCCCATCCAGAAGCTCTTCATTCATGGTAAGCACTTTGTCTAAAGCCATCTCTCTCTGTATTCCCTCTAATGCTCCCAGACTGAAACTGAACATTTTCCCTGTTCCCACCTCAATCCCTCCATAAAACTTCATCTAAACCAGAAAACTAAAGTGCTCAGGGGACTATTGTACAACTGTCCATACCATTAACACTGAGCCTGGCATCATTTAGGGCTGAAGCAACTAATGCTCTTCCAAGCAATAACCAGAGTTAGCATGGTCTGGAGACCACTCAAAACAAACAGAAAACAGTCTGGATGTGGCCAACCTATTTTGGGTGGAAAGGGATTTGAACTAGATAAATATAAACCATGCCGTGTCAGTTGGTTGCAAGGCCAGAGAACAATCCAAGCCCCTTTTTATCTATTAACATAAATGAAGTTTCTGAGTCTGTTTCAATCTGTAGATCCTTCCTTCTTCTTTGATACATCTTTTCTCTCCTCTAGATTCAAATGAAATATTTTCTCCTTCAGAGGAAAGAATAAGATCTCCTTAGACCTCAGCCCCAACAAGCCTGAAATGGTTCAGAGGTGCCCAAATCCCTTTGAACCCTTAGAAGGATCTAACCTCACATTGGAATATCTGCTCTGTGTGTGCGCACAGGTGAATAGCTTGGAGGGCACATAAGCTCAGAGCAGCTGGAATCCTGAGACAATCAAACTGCAAACTTTTAAAGTCTTTTTTTTTTTTTTTTTTTTCATTCAGAAGACTTTTTTTTTTTTTTTCATTCACAACAGAAGATATGCCCTAAAACCAAGTCACATTTTAGTTAAACAACTAAACAGTTCCTGCTTTAAAGCAGGGTCAGTCGAAAAGGATCATAATGATTTTTAACAGGAAAATGACTCTTTTTCATATTTTTCTTCTTAGAAACAGCTAAAACAAATTTGGTTAATCTTTCAGGTTAAACCTGAAGAATACCTCCAACAGAAAATTTCAGTTCCATGCTTAAAATCTGGAAGTTACAAACACCTGAAGACCAGGTATTATAATGAGAATTACCATTAATAACAGGCAGTGTTACTAGGTGTGCTTTGAAATACACCAAAAAAATGGTGAACTCCCCTTCCAGACCCCCTCTTTTCCCCCAAAAGGCACAAAAAGCAACTGTTCCCCCATTAACTTATACCTGAATAAAAGCACATTCGGAGGAACAAAACAGTGTATCAGATGAATTGAGAAACTTTGGTCTGTGACAAAGCTTTCATACCTATAGCTGAGACAGGAATCATCCTTCAGACACCTGCACAGTCAGTTGTCCCCTACAGAGACTCTATGACAGGGCTCCAACATAAAAGGAAAGAAAAATGAACCTCAGGCCAGGCAAGTACAAGATGATTACACTGAGCTCAGCTCCTTACCTCAGTCACAACCTGGCCAGATATGGCCCTGAGAGCAAAAGATGATTTCTGAGGCATTACACAGTTCAGTTTGGTGCAACATTTTAGCAGACATATATTTGGAGATCTGAGCAGTATACAGTCCTCACATATCCACTCCTTAAGATGCTCATGGAAAATTTTGGTCATGTAGGTAAGAACAAGCCTAGAGAACAAACAACAGAAACCCAAGAGTTAAAACGTTTCCAGTTAACTGGCTTAACTGGTGTTTTGCCTGCAGTGGCGGGCCTTTTGCAGAAATAGGATTTATTTTGGATTGCACCTTTGCACCAGACCCACGCTTTCGTTACTCGCACTGAACCCCTTCTCCATCTAGCAGAGCTTTTTGCACCAAGTGAGAGTAGTCTGAAACAATCAGGTTACAACTTCAAGATATCTTTCCAGTTTCACTAACGAATGACATCTGAGCACTAAAGCACTACTTGTTTTGGCACCTAAGGGATAGTCCTCTTAGGATGAATCCTATGTAGTTGAAGAGCCTCAATAGCTTGCTACTTAAGAGACTAAATAGTTCAGGAAAGCATAAATAATGTGCTAAGAGCCATGTAAAAAAACTGAGCTTTCATCTCCACTCAAGTCCTGGCATTCTGAATGATTATTTAGCTGCCTGATAGGCAGCTGGTACTGACACTGATCTTTTACTTGATATTACTAGATGTGCACTTAATCCATTCATAAGCTTAGAAAGATCTGGTTGCACTCTGCACAAGAAATATGTGTTTCTGTATCTTGGGTTCATCCCAGCTCTTATTTGGGATAGGATGTATTTTTAACTGTTACTAAGAAGCAAGAACAGGAAAAAAAAAAAATCTGGTTTCAGTCCCAAAGAGCCTTAAGGGTTGAAAGTAGGAGGAGAAACAAAGAAAGAAAGAAAAAAAAAGCCAGTAAAAATTCCTGGTAAGTAAAAAGCATCAACCCCCTGAATCTCACTGCTGGTGGGAGTACTAGAAGTAGTTTTCCATCTGCTCAGCCCTAATATGCAGAGCTAGGGAAAAAGTCCAACAGAGCAGTTCCCTGCTTGACAACACAATTTGTCAAAATTGAAACAGTTCAGGGTCACAATTTCAAACTGTCATCATTTTAAAAAATAACAATGGTGGCAGAAGGGAGATTCTGCTAAAAACAAAATGGAACATTTTTGTTTCCAAATATATATTATTTTAATTTCTATTAGTGTGAATTTGGTAAAACTGAATTGTCTATACATGGTGAGACTTGGATCAAATGGCATCATATGGACCAGAAGACTGCTCAAAAAGTACATTATATCCCACTGCTATGTCTTCTGGAGATACCACAAAGTGTGCATAAAAATACTTTAGAAATGTTTTAATAAGACATAAAAATCTCCGTACAGATTTTTTTTTTGGATGTTACTGCCTGTACAGAATAGAATTTGAAGGCACAAAACCATCCTGAATATGAAGTACAGTGATTATTTTACATCCAGAGTCTGAAACAAAACAAATAAAAAATATTGGAATATGTTTATGGAGGGCCCTACTGTTGATGCAATATGACACTGAGTTTACCAAAGCTGCATCCAAAAAATAAATAAATAATTTGTTACCACTCTAAGGCTGAATCTTCTCCCCTCTAGCCACAGTAAAATCCAGGTTAGGGTTGTCTCTGCTCTTAAAGGTAGAAGGAGAAGACCTTCTTCTAATCAATTGTCTGAGGAGACAGAGGTATTCTGAGATATTATTGTAAATGGTGTTTTGTGGTGCCCACTCAGAAAACTCACAAGTTTACAAAAGATGCATGAGGTTTTCATGCACTGACTGGTGGAATGCAGAACCAAATAAACCTACCTGTTCTCCTTGGAAGTTTTTCTCTTCATAAATTTGTTTCTTTTCTAAGTAACCAGGCTCACACAAACTTTTTAAAGACTAGCAAATTATCCAGTCTGCTGTCAATTTCCAGCACAATGGAAGGTGCAACAAAATCATTCTCCTAAGACTGTTTCAGTGGCTCCATTGGGAGATCCTGTAACTGCCTGGGGACTAAACTGCCCAGCTATTTATATTGCAGCTTCTCATTCTAGATAGCAGGTAGGTAAATTTTTGTTAGATAAATTATATTAACCCCACACACGTCAAACCTAATTCTCAGGCTGTATTAGTGAGTCATTTAAATCCACTGGGCTCTATCACTTCATAAAAAATGTATATCTCACCCATGTTATTCGAAATCCCGGGAGATTCTTCTTGAACTTGTTTTCACTAAGTTTCTCTGCCTCCTTGCCTAGTTATCAAAGAGATGTCTTGCCTCTAGAGAGAAAGTAATTTAATATGTTTTTCTAGTTGCTACAGTAGCTGAGTCATAATACAGGGTTTGTGAAATTGCATCCTTTCTTTGGCGACGGGCAATAAGATACACAGAGCTGCATGAATTAGTGTATATGAAGGAGACATTCAAAGAGATGGATTTTGAAAGCATAAAGTCTACTTTTAATCCACAAAAGTATCTCTAGTGTAGAAAAAATAAAAAAACCCACTGGCATCTAACAGTTTTGGCAGAACATTTCTTCTGAAAACATGCTGTGGTGCGAATTGTCTCTAAAAACAATCTTCAGATAATATATTAAAATAAAGTAGCTTGAAAGTACTTCTCATGCATTTTTCACATTCCTAAGCACGCTCTTTGTTAAATCATATTTTAAAAAAACATAGTTTCTTTAACAAGAAGATGGCTAATTAAAACCAACGTCCAGAAATTACATAACTTCTGTAATATACTTAGAAGAGATCTACCAGGGAAAGATTTTTTTTTTCTTTTGTAGCATTTAATCTTTTTAATAAATGCACATACTGGTTAAATTGGTAGCTACCTTAGCCAATTTTTTGATTAATTAGATGTAAATCTCTTCATTATTTGGTAGTATTTTATAACTAAAATTCATTCATTCAGTGCTCAAAATAAGGGTTAAGCAGGGCAGAATACTGTTTGGATTATCATTTTTCTGAGAATAATTCATTTTAAAATGAGGATTACATGATGGTCTCTCTTTATTTCAAGAATAAAAACAAAAAATACTCTCCTTCTCCCGCTCCTTCATCCTCCCCCCTCCCCCACCCAAAAATAAAAGAGGGAAGATACCAAATAAGGTGAGCATCCTTGTAAAATGTCAGAATAAAATGCCTTGGAGAAGGAATTAACAAAGCAATCAAATAGAAGGCACAACTGAAGAAAGCCATGTGACTGGAGGGCCTTCTAATGCCGCACATGTTCCTACCAGTCAGCATTTCTTTTGAAAGCTGGAACACCCTTGTTTGCTCTTTAGTGACAGATTAAGCACAGATGGCAATTCAACAGTCTTGTCTGTGCATGTTGGCCCAGAGAACGTGACCTGCATCTGTTTTAAGCAACAGACTAATGTGTTTCCTCAAGACAGCAGCAGACATTGCTGAGTAATCCTTGGATTCACAAGTGCCTCTTTTCTTGCCTCTGAAACTTTTCCAACATGGAAGAGCAGGTGTTCACATGTGCTTGCTCTAGGATGAAAGATGGCTTTCTGGAACACTTCTGAAATTTTTATTTCGACAGATTTCTGTGGAGAACATGAAAATAAGCACATTATGTTTCAGAGAAAGGTTAGTGGAGTGCTATGCCACAAAAATTTCATTCTTTATATGTTAAGGCAGCAGGCCATGATTCAAATGTGCATTTAAAATAACAATCAAAATATTTGACACAAGTCTGAAACTATTTACCATATAAATGTATAGCATTTTCTGCAGACCAAGATTTATTTATTTAATTATTTAGTGAAATAAACACGTAAACACAATTCTATATATTACAAGTTTGTCACGTGTATTCTTACCCCCCCCCCAAAAAAAAAAAAAATTCGCCCTCAAGCTAAAAGTCAATTTCTGGTACTTTGGTATATGTTTTAGGCAATATCCTGCTTGTTAGAAGCAGGTGATAACCTGGTACACTACCTCCACCACCTCCATATTGATCTTAATGTTTTTTTACCCTTGAAGTTAGGCTGCTCCAAAATCCTAAAGGCCTTTTCAAAAGAGTCTAGGAAGTACACTATCCAATCTCCCCATCCCAGTTTTCCTGTTAGACACAACCCTGGGGATATTACTTTGAGGACAGACATTTAGAGGTCTGGGCAACGCATACTGGGATCCATCTGTGCTGCACTTGTGGACATGCTCCCACACAGAGTAAGGATTAGATTCCCATGTTGATGTGATAATTGCACTCATACCAGTGCCTACATGCACTTATGAGAGTATTGCTCACAAGTGTTTCTGCACTAGAGGCGAGTGTTGAGACTTTCCAAAAATATCAGGTATTCTCAAAATGTGCTTTTAATTCAACATGAATGTTTGTGGTTTTATTTGTTTGTTTTGTTTCTTTTCTTTAAAATCCAAGAAAAGTTTTCTTTTTGCATAACTTTCTCTGTGATGGTGGAAAAACCTTGGCACATAACCTGTCCTTCATTCACAAAACTGATAAAATATAATTAATGCAGAAAATAAGGATTTTCTGGATAGAATCCTAAGGTACTACCCCAGGGATTTGATATGACACTGAGATCCTAATGGCCAAACTCGGCTTTATTTTTTTAAGCTACGTGAAATGTTCACTTTCTGTGCCGTGACTTTTTATGCAGTCAAATTTTGTAAAGTTAAATGGTCAAACTTCTTATTAGTAGGGAGTTCTACCTGCTTGTGTCACAAGGTACATTTTTCCAAAATCATGTTCCTTCATCCTTTTTCATTGTGACTGTGTTGCACCAGAGCAAAACATGATCATGAAATGTAAAGGAACAACTAAACGTAATGTACAGACAATGGTAATTTCCAGGCATTTCTGTGGTCACATTATGTATTTAAGGAAAAGAAATTCCAGCTCTCAGGTAGTTCAGTTAGCATGATCTGCAATTCAGTAGTTAATTTTAACAACAATATAACTTTACTTGTTTAAATCAGTTCATAAAACTCTTTAAACTCACAAACAGTATTAACTTGAAGTTCAGCCTTAAGAAACCCATAACTTTTTTTTTCAATTCTTCCAACTCATTACACTATTTTTTCTTACACTATGGATCTTTTCACTACTGCTTTATAAGGGATAAATTTAACAGGATTTAATAGGAAGGATAAATTTTCTAAATATTAAGGAACTGAAAACAGGAGGATTTGGAGGTAGGATATTAAATCACTTCTTAATAAAAAACTCCTGAAGCACCCTCATACTCCAGTGAATGTCTCAGTAGACAATACTAAAAACATGACAAAGCAATTTTTTGTCAATTGTCAGCACTCAAAATTGCTTACAATTTCATTATTTTTTTTTCTTTCCAGAAACTTTAGCTGAACCAGGTAATTTTTTTTTTATTATTATTTTGTCCTGAAGCCAAACTTTGGAGCCTGTTGGTAAGACTGATGAATAAAATCCCTGACCACTCATTCTCCCCTGTTTACGAAGTATTTTTGAAAATAAAAAAATAAGTAAAAAAAATTGATATTCATTTTTACATGTAGCTTGCTCTTCAGCAAAAACTTCAGGAAATTTGAACTATAAAGTTTAAGATCACATCATTATAATAATAAAAAATATTTTAAAAGAAATACAAGTAATAGTTGCTGAAAGTCTCTGCATCATCCCTGTCTTAATAATACTTGAGGGACTAAAAAGGAATCAAGCAATCCCCACCTAATACATACCATTACTTGTAACAGATGGAGCATATGAATACATTTTTAGTATATGAGGTATAAAAATAAAGGATCCTGTGAGGACATATTTCAACTTTTTAGCCTTCTCAGAATTGGCCAAATTAATGGATAGCATTAACACGATAGAGATTTTGAGAACTGAAACTACTTTTTGAGCTGTCGATGCTATTAATAATTATTTTCCTGCTAATTTATAGCCTGTTGTTTTCCATTCCACTCCATGAATTCTAATTTACTTTTTCATTACTTTAAAAAGAAACCTGTGTTATGCGTTATGTGAAAAATAACACCTTGCTCTAGCAAATGATTTTCACAAGTGGTGTCACATACAATATCAATGTGTGCATCAGAGATATTCTTCGCTAATACAAACTGCCATATCCAATCAACTCAGTGTTGCTAGAACTGTTTATTTCATCTGGGGACCTGCATTCCACAGAGATTTCTACTTTCAAGTTATCAGTAACCAATGTCACACTGAATACACTGATTAGTTACTAGACTTTTAACACAGACTCCTATCCCTCTAATTAAAAAAAAACCAAACCAAACCAAAACAAAAAAACACTGAAAAACAACACTGCTGCTCAGAACTACCCCAATACTGTTGTCTTTTTCTTATTTCTTTCTTCCTATTTATTTTTTTTTCATGAACACAGATAAAAACTTCAGTTCAAAACCAAACTGGTAGGAACCTGTGTATATCACCAGCCTCAGAGCAGGCCAGACCTGCTGATAGAACTAGATGTTTTGAAACTGCTATTAAAATGACATTCTTTTTCTGCTCCTCTCCTGTTATTTATTAACTAATCCTGAACTGCTCATCAACCATCATGTTTATAATATAGGAGAGATCCAAGACAAGAAATGCGTTGTGGACAATCCCTCCCAGCCAGCAGCCTTTGCAAACCTGTGTCAGATGTCTAAGGAAGTATCTCTGCGACAGACATGCCCAGGACCTGCAGCCCAGCACCTGCAGCCCAGAACCTGCAGACCTGCCCTTCTAACCTGCTGGTGTTGTCCTCCACCAAGCCTGCCACCATGGTGGTTCTGAGGCTCATGGCAGAGAGCTATCAAGAAGGTCAGACTGTGGCTGGTGTACATTGACCATTTGCCATTGCCAGAAGAGCCCCCACAATTTCCACACATGCATCAGGTTGCAGGAGCACTCAAACAGCAGGGCATGCAAACATCTGAAACACCACAACCTCTCCTTGTGCAGGACCTCATGACCCCGATATAGCAGGAACGGGCCCTTACAGTCACAAAGCAAGAAACAATACTCCAGGGCTGTGCCACAGCTGGCAGTTTGCTAGTTGTCGGGACTTCGTATTCAGACACACAGGTCAACAGCAATACTCCCAGCTATATCTTGGCACTGTATCCCTCTCCTAAAATTGAATTTATGATAGTGCACGGGACCCTGTAGATCGAGCCTTCAATGTCTGGAATTAAGAAACCTGAAAGACAGTTGCTCCCCTTAGCATTCAGACCTTGATCAAATTCCCATAGAACTTCAAACAGGAAAAATAAATACACTTAAAACTTTCATGAGAGACAAAGGGGAGACAGGTAGGTAATGTTGACAGATATCTATTTAAGGCACACAAACTGAAACTGCAGCAAGTTTTAACTACTCCAGGAGAACTAAAAAAGAGATTGGTATGCCGTCTTTTCAACTAAAGATGACTTGGGAAAGAAAGTATTAAAAGACTTACAAAAAAAAAATCAAATAAAGAGACATCTGAAGGTGGAAAAATAATCAATGTGGAAAATGTTATAATTGAATTCCTGAAATTATTGGATATATTAAAAGGAAAACTCAGTCCAAAGTTACACACATTTTAGGCATCTTCTTAACAATTCAGTACTGCAGAAAAATCTGGATTATAGCAGTGATATCCTGACTTTACTGGATAATTGTATTTGGAAAATATCCAAAGAAAGATTTAGATATTTTCCAAATCTTTCCCTCAAAACTCTGATCCCTTAATTTCTTGCTACTTTTTTGATAGCACTACTGCCTCTGTAGTTTTGGTCCTCATCGACAGCATTCTTCTACAAGATTTAATCTTGTACATCTAGATTGGGTCTTAATCCCACTTTTTTTTTTTTCCTACAGAGTATCTGAAAGATTTATTGGTGTGCTTGTCTTGTTGTATCCAAATAGATATCTTCAGTAACAGAATAAAAGATTTAACTTTCTATAAATACGTTGCTAGAGAAACATCAGCTGTATCTATGGCAATAAACTAAAAATTGCATAGAGTTATTCCCAGGCCCTGAAGTGATCAGTTTATAATACTAAATTGTCAGAACAGGTCCTGTGATGATTTAGCCCATGTCAGCTAGCACTGCTCCAAACTCTTCCTAGATGCTACTCAGGAGTTAGCAGAGGCTGAATACCATTCTCATCAGGCAGTTACAAGGCCAGTCTGCTTAGAAGGTGAGAGAGTTTTGCAGCACAGAGAATGGTCCCATTCAGCTCATTCATGTAGATGGACACTTATCTATAGTCTTTGCATCAGTCAAAGTCTAATATAGTCTAAAAGTCTGATATATAGCCTGAAAGGCTATATGTATGCATCTGAGTCTTTCCTTCAAGACTCAGGCTCTTTGCCAATTTTATTTTGTCTTGTCAAAAAAATAAAAAAAATAAAAAGAAAAAATCGAAGCAAATTTTATGTGACCCAAAATTTATTAAATTCAGGCTCACTTAGATCAACAGAGAATTTCATGGAACCTTCTATTTTCCTCTCCTTAACTGAACCAGAGGTACCACTGTCTCAAATTGTCTTTTTTCATCTTCAAGGTTAATAAGCTAAGTAAAAGAGCATGACTAAAATTTAGCTTGCAGATTAAGACACCTACATTTTCTGTTTACACACTGACATCTAAACCCTCAGTGTAATGCAAATCTCCCCAGTGCAATGACAGCCTAAAGACCTTGCTCAATGTATCTGTGAGAGTCTACTTGAAAATTCCTGAATTATGTGTCACAACCTGCAAACTGAATCTCACTCAACCCCATCTCTCTACAAATCCAAAACAAATTTAGTTTTTTCTCCTTTGACATTATGGTGATCTAACCATGTTTAAAGAACATGGCTAAATGAGTCCTGCTGAGCAGCCACTAAAAATTGCAGCTATGAATGAAAGCTCAAATATAAACAAAGTTAAAAATAAAGGTCTTTACTTTAATATGGCAATCAGTAAGAAATTTGTCATCTTCCCATTTCAAACTCTAGTTAATTTACCGTTTTATTTTGGCTTTGATTTCTGTTCAAAGATATTCTGTCAACATTTTGGAGAATCTCAATTGATCTCCCTGATAGGATCAAGTCAAGCCTGACAGAAAAAGCAATTGATTTCTGGTCTCATCATTAAAATACTTTCCTCCTTTTTCTTGTTTCTCTGAAGTATTGATCCATGAGAGATATGGCTTTAAATATATGCCTCAGAAAAGCAGTGAATATCTGTAGTTCATTAGTTCCATTATGTCTTCAGAGATTTGAAGTATCTTTACAGATAGTTTTGTGATGATGTGCCAAAGTTTCCTTCTAGTGCACCTGCCTACATTTATAGAATAAAATATCATATCACTGGAACTTGACCCAGTACAACTTGAAACATCATGTAAATAAAACAATAGCAAGGACTGTGAGTTGGACTGCACATATAAAATGACTGAAAAACATCTGTTTTCCTTTGGCAACATGTTTTCAAATCCTGGCAAAATACCAGATATAGCACATGTCTGCTAGAAAGGCACAATGAACAAAAAAATGTCTGTAAAATTGTTCATTCAAATAGCTCTTTTCTGCAATAAGATTTATATGAGGATTTTAACGTGGTCACCAGCAGAAGACAGCTGAAGAGATGACAGGCGTTGACAGTACCTCAATGTAATTAAATAGGTAACACATCTACATGAAACTCAAATACTTCTTCCTTGAGTTCACACCAATCAGATGAGCTTTTAAAACTGTCGAGCAAGACAGGTATTTTTCTGAGGTGGTCCACAAGTTATAGCAAGTGCTCTTGGCCAAGAGATTAGAAAGTTTCCAAGCACCATGTTCCAAATGACACCACCAGGGTAATCACTTTCAGACCTCGGACACAGAACTGCCTGCGTAACTGCCTCTTTGTAGAATTCACTGCTCTAAACCTTTACTTAGTCACAAAACACATCTGCCACGTACTCCTGTTGTATTCATATGGTTTGGAAAGATTAGTCCCTTCATAAAGTAGCTCAAAAATAAAATATCCTTAAATATTGCTCTATTGGTGTGCAGTAAGGCCGTAGCAACTGCAGTCCTGAGCCTAAAGATATATGAACAAATTGTGACTTTGTTTCATTCCAGGAGCCTCTAGAAAATCTATGAAAGTTGAAAAATAGCATTGACCTTGGCCTGTATAAAAGAGAAACACCCTTAGGTCACCACGTTCCCTGCTATTAGTGATTAAGGGGAAAGAAAAAGGAATAACACTTCAACATTTTTTGTTAAAATAAGAAATTAAAAAACAGTGGTAGTCAGCAATTTAAGAAACATTCTGTGAGATATTGAAAATCCCTTCAGAGCCCTTAATAAAGTTTCTGTGACCTCTTATATTCTTTGTCTGAGAACCATCACTTCTCACCACATCCCTTGACTACATTTGAGAATGGGATTTAAATGCCACAAATGTCAAGCAGCTTTCCTCAGAGGCTAATAGATTTGGTTCCTACTTTGTTGTTGTTGTTGTTGAAATGCTTATATGATATGTATCTTGATATGTATCATGAATAGAAATAGGAAATTAAGTTAAAGCAGAACTTGTAGTTTGCTTAACACATACATTTATACTTTCCATAAATCAAAGAAGAGAAGGTGCTTTAGGTACTTAGAGAGAGGGAGAAAAAAGAAAAAAAAAGTGAATAGCTTAAAAAATCTAAGAAAATACAAAAAGCATCTCTTATGACCTCCTGCATTTTTAGACTTCCAATGTACGGGTAGAAATTCTCCAGCAGCTCTGACAGAGCTCTTTGACAGACATACTCTCTCAATTCATGGGCATTACCCTAGCTTTTCAGCTCATCCTTTTTTCTGTCGCACAAAAGGCTTTGAGAGTAATTCATATTTCTAGTTGGTGGCAACATTTTTTTTAATGTTGTGTTGTAAAACTAAAATGATTTCTCTTAGTTTCCAAAGTGCTTGATACCTTTTAAACTTCTTTTCACATTTTCTCTCATATTTTCAAATTCTAAATAAAAAACCCTCAAAACTAACTCATTCTAAAAATAACAACAACAACGTTATGACATTTCTGAAATTTTCCACTGTCCAATTCTGTTCCATTTCAGGATGAGCTAAAAAAAATCTCCACTGAGAGGGCAACGTGCTGTCTGACATAGACCTTAAAGTTTTCCCCTTGTTTGGTGGAGAGTATACCTTCTTTTCCAAACCTTTCCCCAAATTAAATGTTATTAAAGAAACAACTATACTTTGATGTATATGACAAATTTACTTTTGAATTGTAATTTGTAGAAATTTATCACATGCAAATGAGTGCTTGGCCTTTTAATCCTCTCTAAAAATAGCAGAAATAACAAAGGAAAATTTCACTACAGTTAGATGACAAATGGTTGGTCAAAAACAATCTCACTGTATCTACTTTTCACTGTTGACTGTATCTACTTCTATCTGTGCTTTTTGTTCTTTTCTTGTTACAGATAACTATGAATTATGTACAATAGCACAACTCCTTTCCATATTCTTGTCTTCCCTCTAGGAGCCCATAGTGCTCAAACATTAGATAAATATAAAAGATTTTGTAAAGTTGAAAATTCATCTCATATTCCCAATAATTTATGTATGTTTAAAATGTCTCTAAAGCTCCTTATTTTTGCATTACTTGCTTGTAGTGTACTAAATGAGGGTACCATGGTAGCTGTGGCTGCTAGCTAATAAGATGATTATTTTTATCCTCTGTAGCAGTTAATTGGAGTGGGTCATATACCTGTAGGCAATCAAAAAAAGAAATCAAGAGGACCAAGTTAATCAGGTTTGAATTTAAAATGTCTGCAGGAAGATTCTTTCAAATATCAGAAGCTAGCTTTGAAGAAAGTGCCATATGAAACAAATACAACTCTTTAGAGAAGGAAGAAAAAAGTTTTCAGTCTAAAACCTGGAATATAAAAGGAACATCTCATAGGAAGAATATTAAAGTCTTTTATTCATAAAGTCACATCTCAATTTCATTTCCTTCCTCACTGAAAAGTGTTTTTCCTGCTTAGTACATGCATCTGAAATAAATGAGACTAACAGGAGTCTTGCCAAGACTTAGCTTTCACACCAAATGCTTTACATGTGAAAAGCCCTTTTTTTTTTTTTTTTTTTAAAAAAAAAAAGCAGTCTTGACTGCAAGAGAGTTCTTTATCTTAGCTAGGTTTGATGATTCTCAGACTTTTCTGCTTGCATACTAACAAAAAAAGGGTAGATTCACTGGAAGAGAAACTGAGTAATTAAACTTTCAGCCTCTATATTTCATCGCATTTGAGACACAACAGCAAGGGGGTGACTCAGTACTGTTGTGAAGTACAAAAATGGTTTACCTTTTTGAAGAATATTTTTGAGTGCAGGAGAAGTTCTGTGTGTTATTTACCTGTAAATTATTTATTGGAGGTCACTCTTCATACCTTCTCAAAGCAGAGGTTGATATTAGCTTCAAAAATACAAACCTTGGCCTGTTTCCTCTTCTCCTCTCCTCTTGATTTCAGGAACTTAAGGTGCTCTATTTTTCTAACAGCTGGGAGAGCTGTATGTTAACTCCAGTACTGTCGTTCCATGAGAGAAGCTCCTTGTACTTGTATCTTGTTCTCATTTCAACCAACATATAAGTGCTTCAGAATATCAGTATTTAAAGCCATTCCAGAAATCACAAAGGTGCAGGGAGAGGGAATACTTTTGTACTGAAAGATAGCAATTCTGCAACAGGAGACCTGGTTCTAGTCTCTTAATCTGACACAAAAGGCTTGTTCACTGGACACAGCTAGGATCCACATAAACCACTTCTGGCAAATCAGGCCTATTACCAGCCATAATCTCTGCTAACTAGCTGTAACAGAAACTTACAGTCTCAAAATACATCACATGGAGGCCCCTTCTTTTCTCAATCAATGCAATGTCCTCTACTGCTATGGATTTTATCATGGAAAGCCTGTACTAAGTCTGAAAAAGCTTTGCTTTCCTTGTTTAGTCTTCTATTTTCTGTGATTGACAGTTTATCTTTCCTTAATATAGCCTTCCTTAATATAGTCTTCCTCCACAGAAGTCTCTTCTTAGAAACCAGCTGCTGCTATTTTGCCTGGAATAATTAAGTTCTTAAGTAGCTATTTCTAATAATCTGCTTGAACACAGCAGAGGATAATTAAACCATTTATACTTTCTGGGTGGCTACTTCACTCAGGGATGTTTATGCTCTATCACAATTTCCATGTGTGTCTCATGAGGCTCTGTGGTTTCCTAAATTCCAGTCAATAGGCATTGCCTACAGATGTCTTGTTCATTCCTTAAGACATTGTGTTGATCAAGTTGTATCATTCAGGTAATCACCATGCTAACGTAAAGAAAACCTAACATCTTATATATAGGACCTTGCATTCTTCAGCCAGTTCTTTCAGCAGCAATAGTACACCTAATATTGGTCAGAAAGCAGTATCAGAGCTAAAACATGAAAACTTGATCATCAATAAAAAATCTTTATAGGGATCAATCATTCAATCCTTACAGAAAATATCCGTTATTCGAAATCTGGATGAAACTGATTTATGGAAGCAGACTTGGGTACCTTAGATAAGGGGCTAGAAAGACCACAACTAATAATATTATTTTTCCTTTCAGAATTATTAAAATTATATATAATTATATATATATTGAGATTATATGTATGTATTATATTTATATTGAAATTATATATCGAAGTTAAGCTTGAAGCTCTGTCCCTGAAATCAGTGGCCAAGTCCCCATTTAATTTCACTAAGGACATATTTAACACATTATCCCTACATTAAGTTCAGTCCAAAATAGGCACATACAGGTTTTCAAATTCTGAGCCTCCTATGGTTAGTTTTTATTGTCAAATCATAGACATGTCTGACCTGTTCTCAGAAACCCACTCAGCTCACAGGATCATTGAAATTTAAACGGGAAAATGTTAATGAGTATTTTAGACACATTGCAGAAGATGTATATAAATGTGTGTGTGTGTGTGTGTTTGTGTATAATGCGAAAGTAAAGAAAGGAAATATATATTATAAAATAGAGAAATATGAAGACAGGAGAAGTGGTATTTGAGACACTATAAGTTGCCAGAACCTAACCCTGCTAACTAGCCTACCAGATAAAGTTGGAAATCAAGACGGAGTCACCATCTTCATAGATTCATGCTGCGTCAGTTTTAAAGTGGCACCCTTTCCTGCCTCCCTAGTTATCTGCTCTGTTCTTTTGCTGGAAGCAAAAAGGGCAGAGGTCCTTTCTTAACTGCCATACGTTATAGACTGGTGTGTCAACACGAAGTACAGTTGTTGGTGATTTAAGAGAACATTCCAGGCTATGATACACAGTGGCTAAGCAGTGGCAGAATATGGACAGACAGTGGAGCCAGCAACCTAAGAAGTCTCCACAGGTGAAATATTAGAGATTGTGAGGACTCCTTACAGTCTGATGAGGTAATGCCTACAAATCAACTGTGTCACAGAGCTCCTGCATGTAGAGCGAATTAAATACTTGGGATATAGTGAGTACATCACTAGCATGAACACCTTATATATAAGAGGTGCTGAGAGCACTGGCAATGTTCAAAGATGGAAATTGAAGGTACAATGAGTAGGTTACCCGATGTGAAAACAAACTCATTTTGTTGTTCTTACTATGCAGTGGTGCTGTAGCAAGGAGATCTGCATGGAGACTGGAACTGGACAGCAAAGAGCATGCCAACCTAGTTTAAATTGGAACATTTTTTCCTAACAAAAGGAATAGTTGATGAAATACATTGAGGCTGAAAAGAAGAAGAAAAAAAAAAACATGTTAAGGAATGAGAGACACTGGATTCTGCACATATACACTAATGCTGCTATGTCACATGTTATACACACTTGGTAACTTCTGTTACTGTGTATTGAGGTCAGACAAGGTCCCGGGTTGGGTATGTATCAAACCAATTCTGGCGCATCATTCACACTGGTGATCTAAGGGGTAGGCCTTCCTAGCTATACTGTCACTGCATGTCGGCTGACTGGGAAATGAAAATAAAAATAAAACTCTTCTAGCTCATAGTTCATTAACACAGAAAGGACTATGATTTTTTTTTAATTAATTAATTTATTTATTATTTATTTTGAATTATAGTTATTATTTTCCCCTGCTGGAGAAAGAGATCAGAATTTCTTTCTTTAGTCACACAAATGTAGTTTCTAATCGATCCATCTTGGGCACTGGCAGCAGTTTCAGCCAGTCAGGGAAATGCCACAGGAGAAAACAATCAACTTTGCAATGCAAAAGTATGTTTGTAGGCAGGGGGACCACATAGTTTGCACAAGCTGCAATTAAAAGTTCACAGGTTTGCTAAAGCTAATTTCTGAATGCTGAGCTGACATGAATCAGAGCCACAAGGTGCTTGACATTTTGATAGTGTTTCAGAGACCTTTAATGAGTATATAATCACAGAACAAATCATGGAATAATGAATATATAAAATCACAGAACAAATAGTGGAATTTTATTGAAGAATAAAGCTACATAACAAACAGGAGACAGCTATGAAATGTGCCCTCCAAGAGTAATGGAAAGAAATCAACAAAGGGATGTTGACTGGATTTAAAAACAGTGATTACCTGTAGAAATCATGATCACAATCATGTTTTTAAAGATGGGCACTTTCCTAGGAAGACACATCAAATGCCTAACTGTGATGATACCAGCCAAAAGAGCATTTAAGAGTTTTAAATACGAACAGGAAGTTGTTCTGAAAATACATGCACATTGCCCTAGCATTAGCCTCATTCTCCTTTGGGGACAATTCTGCCTGATTAGGCAGAGCCCCACTGAAGAACTGCTACTTGTTCATGGCTGGTGGTGGAAGACAGAGGAGAAATGGGAAGGAAGAGAACAGGAGATCGCAGTTAGTTGTCACTATCATCTGTATTATAGCCACCTAGTAGTGTAAGGGTCTAAATAGGTCAATAATTATGGATTTTCCTCAACTGTTGGAAGCAGAAGATTGGGCATTGCTGCCTGTTCATGGCTCAGAGGCTCCACAGGCACTCACAGAGCTGTGAAGCAGCTGCTCATGTACCACACCACCACCAGCACCAGTTTAAACAGCTGCAGCAGCAGTACCCAGCGGTGGCAATCAGCTGCCACCAGAGCAACTCTCAGTTCAGGAATGGCACTAGGTACCCCCTCTAGCCTCCTCGAGGGTCACTGCCCTGCAGCAGTCTTCAGCCAAGTGTGAGAGCAAGGCTGGCCAGCAAAGGAAAGGCTCCTGCAAATGCTGGGGTGTAAGATTTCTCTTTGTCAAACATTTGTTGTCTCTTAAAAATAACGTTAGGAAAAAGAAGGAATGATCATGGTGGAAAGGCTTTCTTTCCTCCTTCCCCCACCAAAATTCATAAAAGTTTACTGTTGTGCAGTGGAAGGAAAATACATAAAGGAAAGGAGCTACTGAATGCTAAATATGTTTGACTGTCCTTTTCTGGCTCTACAGAGACTGAAAAGAATGTGGAAAGTTTAACTGACCTTGTGCCAACGTAATTTATTAGTGACACACCCTGTGGCAGCTTTAACTCCAGAAAGAAACTGGAGAGGTGGGAGGGTCATTCATCTAGATGTAGTGTCTACATTCAGGATAAAATGCAACCCTTTGCCAAGAAACACTAGTTTTATTTATAGAAAATTCTAACATAATGGGCACAACAGCTCTCTAAAAAAGGTCAGAGTGAGTCCTAGGCTTGCAGTCTTCAAAAAGATCTGCCATCCTGACCATCAAGTTGGAATAAATAAAACTTGTGGTAATGTGTTATCATATGTGTCATACCGTGTAGCCATCAAGCCCCTGGAGATAGATGATTTTTCTCCTTTATTGTGCTATGAAAGGTTTCCATGTTAACAAAGCAATCAGCCTTTTTTTTTTTTTTATTTTTAAAGCATAAATTGGAATCACTAAGCTCCTCAGTGTGGGTGAACACTGTCACTACTGCTTTTTTCTTTTCTTTTTCTTTTTCTTTTTCTTTTTCTTTTTCTTTTTTTCTTTTCTTTTCTTTTTCTTTTTTTTTTTTTCTTTTTCTTTTTCTTTTTTCTTTTTCTTTTTCTTTTTTTTTCTTTTTTTTTTTCCTGCCGCAGGAGACTGTGGAGTGAATAATAAATGCTTATTTCTAATGTCCTCTTCCTCCTTGAATCTAACATCTGCCACTGAATGAATCAGGGAAGTCAAGCACCATTGCCTTCCTCTTAATCCTTTCATGCATCTATAGCTCACACACTTTATTTCAGTCAGCAGCTGAATTCATTAGATATTCTTCTAGAGACTTTTTGATCATAGAATTTCATTCCTGCAGCGGAAGCTTCCTTTATGAATAATAATAATAATGACAAAAGCATTATTGGCATCAACCCAACAAGCCAAAAGACTTAAGAAATGAAAACACTAATTGATGATCTATCATGAGTCTTTTGGGCACTAAGTGTGAAGATGAGTTCATGAAACATGTCTAGTACTAACAAGGATATTCCATCATAGTGTTTAGAAATGGAACCAAGACTTCACCAACATGATCAAAACATAATTCAGTGAGTGTGTTTGGAGGGGTTCAGGTTCACTTTAAAATCAAATCAGTTCTGATCCAATTCTTAATCAATACATAATCCTGAGAGATCAGGAGGGCAGGTCTTATGAGTTAGCACAAACAGCCTTTTTGAACAACATGGGGGAAAAAAGGATTTGGTCTCCTATTGAGCATTGCAGAAATGCAAATATCACATAAAGGCACTGCCTGGAATGGAAAGCACAGACAAGCTAACAAGTTGCCCTCAGAAACTTGGAGATAAGTACTTTTTCCAAGCTAGGTCAGTGCTTTCCTCTTTGAAATGTCAGCAAACTGTTTTTCGTGCCTTCCCTCACACACCTTACTTACTGCAAAGTCCCCTCACCTCAAAAGAAACAAGATACTTCTTCCAAACTTGTGATTTCTCAGGCACACAATCAAGTACACTCCACTAGGCAGCAAGACTTCTTGCTGTGGGGAGGACTCTTTCTTTTAAGTCAGCCTGGTATAGATGAGTTGGCAGGGAAGATCAGACTTACCTTCCACAGATCACAGAGCTCCAGTGCCTCACTTGGAGTAGCAGGACACAGGCTACAGACTGTACAATGTCTGTAAAAACCTTTTGTATTTTTTGCACAACAGCAGATACTGTTCATGCTTCCCCCCTGGTTAGGTTGTCTGAAGAAGGCACCTGCTTCCTCTTATCAGGCAGGCTGTAACAAGCCTCTACCACAGTGGGCCGCGCTGCTCATCTGTTTTCTCATGACACCATGTGGGTCTTTGAAACTCTTTCCCAAATCATGATTTTAAAAAGTTCTGAACCATTGTAGTACACCCACCCCTACCCCTTCCTTTGATCACCTCCTTACAAGTTACGGGCTTTGCTTTCCAGAGAGTAGTCTTCCTTCTGTATGAACTGTTTTGATGATGTTTTCATGTGAAAGTTTGGGAAAGCAGAGTGGATCAGTGGGTACTGAGTATCTAGCATTAGGCCAGGGCAGAGGAACAGAGAGGATGAGCACACAAGGGGCTAGGGTCTGTGTGCTTTGTGCAAGCACAGGCAGTGTTACTTGGAGAGACCAGAGATCTAGTTATAAAGATCTTCCGCACAAGGACTGTAGGCCTTGAGATCTTGATGGTCTATCTGGAAGTAGAAAAGGTCTAGTCACTCTCTGGCTAAAGCATTTGTGCTAAAGGCCTAAGCACCCATAGGATGGCCTTGACTCGGCAGACAGGAAGGGGCTGGAACAGCAGCTCTTGGCTCAGTGCAGGGAGGGAAGTTTTCATGGTGGTGGCCTTCTGCAAGGCCCTGATCAGGCATCTTTGCTCCCTGCCTCCCCTGCTCTTACTGATTTATCTGAAACTTGACAACTGCTTACAGAGCAACTTTCTGCCCTGCCTCCTCCCCTTCCCCTTGTCTCTCATTGTTTCCTAGCAAACCAACCAACAAGCAAACCCACATAACAAAAACTTAAAAGGGTAGAGGGAGTCAGAGGACTTGCAATTTGAGCAGCAGGGCCTGCCCACAAGGGACTGTGGGTTGTCTGTCACTGGGCGGTTGGTGGGTGAAGCAGGAAGGCATTAGAGAATTCAGGAAAATCTGAAGATACCTCAGATCGTTTTGGAGAAGAGAGGTAAAAGATGATAGCAACATACATTGGGAATCTGTTCTTCCCTTGATTTGTTTCATTGTTTGTTCTCTTTGTTCTTTTGTTACGGGAAATGATCTTTTAAAGCAATTTCCGTCACTCTTTTCTCTTGCGTTTCCGAAGAAGGCACCTCATTCCATCCCTTTTTTTTTCTAACAGTGGTTAGGTTCTTCACTTTGCAGTCACTAAAATTCAGTATTCCTTCTAGAATAAAATATTTGTTGCAGAAGGCAAGATGTTCAGTGGCCTTTGGCACAATTTCCCAGATGTTCTAATCCACAAAAGACAGATTTCATAATTTGCTACAAACATATAAAGTCAGTTCACAACATATTTTAAAAAGTCCGTGGTAATTTGTTTGATTGCTTTGGGGTTGTTTCATAAAATGTACTGTGGCAAATAAACTCTCCTATTCATGGCACAAGATATAGTCATAACCATGCATCAAGTTGTTATTTGTGGCTTTTCTAAAGTGAAGTCCATCTCTTATTTAAGTTATAATTTTTTTTTTCCCCTAAAAAAGGGGCAATAAGAAACATTCTTTAGTTTGGTTTGGTTTGGTTTAGTTTTTGTTGTTGTTTTGTTAAACTTGGCTTTGTATTCTAAAATAATTACTCCTCATGGAATATTTGCTTATCAGATAGTGCCGGTCATCCTTTTATTATAACAAAAAGTATTATTTAGTGTTTCTGCCTTCTTTTCTTCATATATAGGTTCTCTGCAGATATTTTTAATTTTTCAATTATTTCAGAATCTACTTTTTTTTTTTTTTTAATCCTTACTATCACAATTCTATCCCACGATCCTATGATCACTTTCTTCTTTTATTTTCCCTTCATTTGATAAGCAGTTCAAATATTTCATTTTCAGTTCTTATATGTATTCATGGTGTGACTCTTATCTAAATCTCTGCTTCCAGTTAACACATTTTTTTGCTGTTGTTTGTCTGTTTTTTTGTTTGTTTGTTTTTTTTGCTTTCATCCATTAATATTAAAACCTTCATTCTCCGCTTGAAAACTGGAACATTTTCTTTTTTCTTCTAAAATGCCCATCTCCTCTGCATATGTCTAGTACAACTGTGCAAGATGCTTCAAGGGGCATATATGTACATTTTATTTTCAGAAAATCACAGAATCATTAAATATCCTGAGTTGGAAGAGACACACAAGGATCACCGAGTCCAACTCCTGGGTTTGCACAGGACCACCCAAAAATCAGATCACATCTGAAAGGTTTGTCGATTCCTGAACTCCAGCAGTCTGGGTGTCATGACCATTTCCCTGGGCAATGTCTTCGAGCACCCAACCACCTTTCTAGTGAAGAACTTTTTCCTAACATCCAGCCTGAACATCCCTTAACACAGCTTCATGCTGTTCCCATGGGTCCTGTTGCTGGTCACCAAAGAGGACAGATCAGCATCTGCCCCTCCGCTCTTCCTTATGAGGAAGCTGTAGGCTGTCATGAGGTCTCCCATCAGGAGAGCCTCTTCGCCAGGCTGAACAATCCAAGTGACCTCAGCTGTTCCTCATATGTCTTGACCTCTCGACCCTTCACCATCTTTGTAGCCCTCTTTTGGATGCTCTCTAATATTTGTATGTCCTTATAGTTTCTTATACAGTGGTGCCCCAGACTTCACACAGTACTCGAGGTGAGGTTGCACCAGCACAGAGTAGAGCAGGACAATCACTTCCCTTGACTGGATAGCTATTTTGAATTTACCAGCAATCTAGATGAAGCACAACTTTTTTAACCCGTATACTTGCATTACTATATCACCTTGGCACATATAACCTGATTTTCTCAAATTTTGAACAAATTATACTTGCAGCTTTTCTTCCATGCTTATTACTCATAAAGAATCTAGTCACTTCACTAAGCTAAAAATTAGGAGTAAATTGTCATTTTCTTTCATAGAGAAAAAAAATCAGGATGCAATTTTATGGTACCTCTAGGTTATTTGAAAATCATAGCTTTTAACATCTCCCTTAACAAAGTTCACAACAGGGAAGCTCATTTCCATGAAAGTATAGAGTTTCAGTGGAAAAATACCTTTAAACAAATTGTTTTCAGGAGCCTTTCTTCATTTTCTCCAAAAGAAGATAACACATTGGGATTGTTTTCCCAATGTCTTCATTTGTGTAGTTATTTATACCTTGACAAACTGAGTGGAAATAAGGGCTTTCTTCATACTTCATTTCTTCCTCTAGCCAATGGAAAATGGAAGTATTGCTCTCTGCAATGCAGAGGCCTTTAGAACTACAGATGGGGTGAAGACAATATTCACTAAAAGGTAAATATACTGCATAGCAAAGGAAAGTAGGATTAGGTTAAGAAGTCTGACTGACAACAAAATCATCTTTCGTCTGACAAGATACGTGAAATCAGTTTTATTCAAGAAACGTATTAGTATAGACACATTCCCTTTCTGGTAAACAAATTGTCTTTTTTGCTCTCCTTTTTCCCAAACTAAAAGCCATGACCACAGTCAATTTCCTCAGCTTCACTGAAATTTTCTAAATACATCTGTGGGATTAAAATACAGCTTTAGATCAGATTGCTTTAAATACTACTTGTAGTTAGTGGCACTTCTGGGACTAAGGTAGGTAATAAAGAAAATGACCTGATGTAAATTGCCTGTTTACCAAGAATCAACCTAGAGCAAGTAAATATATGCTGTTTTCACTAGCGTTTGCTGTCAATGGATGTACTCTTTTGTACTCTAAAATAATTCTGAAATAATTAATTAATAGCTTATATATAGCTCCAGTGACTGATAAAAGAATATACAAACTTTTGGCAAATTCTTTTATAGATAACTCATGAGCATGATTTTATCAATGCTTCTGGTTGCATTTCTGAACTCAATTGTGGTTGTTTTTTTTTTCATACAAATCCCCCCAATTCAAACCTGTCCAGTGACAAGTGAACTGTCTTACAGTACAGCCCATTCTTTCCATACTGGGTTGAATCACCACATCAGTCATTCTTTTGCTTAGTGTTACTTCAGCTGTGCATGACTCTTAATTCTTTTTCATAAACTTATTAGAAAGTTATGTTAAGGAAAATATGAAACAAACAAACAAAAAGTAGTAGCTATGAATTTGGAGCCATCCTGTGATGTGTTTATGGCTACATGGCCAGGCCCGCTGCTCTGGAGCCAGTCAGTTTGGCAGCTGAGCAGTTGATCACTGTGTACAGGGAGGTTTTCTGAGCCAGTGAAACCCCAGGGTAACGGAGAGGCCTTCCAGGAGCCAGCAGCTCTCACAAGGTGCTGACAGGGCTTGGGCATCCAACCTCAAGGATTTGGTAGATCAGGTTGATGGTTGGACTTGATGATCTTGAATGGTTTTTTACAACTTAGATGATTTTATGGTAATATCTCAGAAGTTCACAAGGTAATGAAGATGTCCTAGAACAATACCAACAGCCAAGTTAATGCACCGTTCTGTCTTATATTAAGGTTTGTTGTTGTTTGTTTGTTTTCCAGATCAAGGAAGACATCACTCGTTTTTTGATATATGAGCTACAAAAATTTACATCAGCTGAGAGTATAGTTTAGGATGTGTTTTATAGTATATCATTTGGCCTTTGGTAAACATTCTTTATGTACATCCTTATGTTTGGGGAATTCTAACTGGTAACATATTTCATACTTTTTCTGAAATTCTTGAGAAATTTATATTGAAGATAACACAATTCAGACACTCTTACCCTTAAGCCACCATAGCAGTCTGCGTTAAAAAAGAAAAATCAATTCCTTCACTGACCAGAGGATTAGGATAGGTTTATGGGCTGATGTCTGCTTGACAGAGAAGGTACTGATGCATCAGCTGTAGAACTTGTTCTTTTCCAGTTGATGAATTGAAACTATGTCTTCTTAGCTTAAACCATGTGCTAAAATAAGTGACTAGGTGCAAACAGCTGTATGAATGCTTAACTTGCATTTTGATATTGAAGTACTAAACAATAGTTCGTGTTCATAGAGGTCTTTAAAATATGCTTGAGAGATTACATATCTTTACTCTAGACAATGATCAATGTTTGATGTCAATTATTTTGAAAACTAGCTTTCTAGTTTGATTTAAACTCACCAGTGAGATCTGAAAAAGAATCTAGATAATGCCATGTGTTTAAAAGTCATTGCATTCTCTAGATGTGTAGAAGATTGATTGCTTTTTATTTTGGTGCTCTTTCATTTGTGCTTTTAAAATGGAGGTTGTTAACTGTCATATATCAGCTATCATGGCTATTTTGAATATTGCTTAGACTGGAAAATCTATGTGCTTCGTGACAGACAATGGCACATACTCACAGATCTACATATTAAAAGGAATATTCTTAACCCTGCTAATACATAGAGTTTCAATCTTCAAGCTTGCATATACCTGACCTTAACTTCATTTGTTTGTCAAGTACTTCTGAGTTTATTTATTTATTTTTTATTGTGGTGGAGGTAAATTAACATAAAGGATAAAAGACTGCATCATTAAAATATATCCTATACTTTATGTATGCTGCAAACAAGTGTTGAACATGCGATTTTCATATATTCTCATATATTTCTTCATATCAACCTACTCTGTTACCGAGTGATGATCCACACCCAAACTGAACAACAAATTTCTAATTGATGCCTGCATTCACTAGATAATAGACAGAAGATTATTAAAGTAGTAGACTATGTGTGAAAATAAGATTTCATATTCTTAGCAAATGCACAGGATCTTACACATGTTGACATTTTAAGCAGAACATTTTGAAGAACATTCTGCCTTCTTATAAGCAAGAAAAAAATATTTTTTTTTCTTTACAGTTTTGTATTTTATAGTGGATTCATAGAGCTTATTAACAATAGAAATAATGATTCTTATTATACTGAGAATTCTCACTAGCATGTGAGCTGGTTAGTGATTTGTGTTGCAAAATCCTATGTGTATGGCTGATCAGGTCTTTCCTGACAACTAGTTTACATGGTGGCTTTATTATCTTAGGATATGACTGGTGGGAATAAGATGATTCATATTTTGTTTTCACTCAGCATTAATGTGAAAACATAAAATCACATTTGCAGAAAGGATTTTTTAAGGCACCAAACCATGAGAATCACATATATTTCCTTCTTCCGAATAAAAACTTTTTATTATTTCTGTTTTGATACACAGATGACATTTGAATGTGTTCATTTAACCAGTTGTGATAATATTATAAAACTTGTCGGTCAGCAGTATTGTTTTGGTTAGTGTGATAATTCCATTATCACTCTTAAGGCTTAACTTAGTAGTTGTTAAAGCACATTTTTGGCATTTTTGAATCAGTGGTGGAGCAGGGAGAATCAGAAGAGAAGGAAGAGAAAACGTGTAAGAGTGTTTTTCATTGAATTGTTTACATACACTCTTTCATCCCATCTAACTTTAAGTATATAATTGATGTGGTTAAGATACTGGCATAATAATTATAAAGTGAATGGAGAGGGAATATTAGCATACCTAGCATTTACATTGGTATCATATTTGACTAGATGAGTATTCATGTACAATATGCAAATGCATGCTGCATTTCGGTGCCTGAAGCTACGTAGAGTTAAGCAGATGATGCAGGTCAGACCTGCAGTGAATTAAACAGAGACATGAGACATACTAAATTTAAAGGAAAGACTCCTTAAATGCACTAAGTTTCAGTTCACTGCTTTCTTTGAGAACATAATCAGAAATAGGAACACCAGGTTAAAAACAATACAGATGAATAGATATTTCATCCTATTTAACTCTTTATCTTAACTTAATGATCTCTTATCTTAACTCTTTATCTTTTTTATCTTTATCTCTTGCCACCCTTAAATAAGGGTGAAGAATTCAGACTGGGAATTTTAGGATCATTTTTGAATAAAATTTGCTCTTCAAATATTCAGGTTTAAGATTTATATTATATATATGTGTGGATGTCCTTTTAACTTTTGTTTTATGTTGTTCAGTGAAGAGAGACTGCAAATATCCAGTTGTCAAAAATAGTTTTGCTGGATCAGACACATCCTCAATTGTGTGTGTTTTAAATATAGTTTACTGGGTTCCACACAGGAGCTGTAACAAGAGTAAGTGTTTCCAAATTAAGCTTCCACCGAGAAAATGGACTTGCTTAAAAACAACAATGATCTCCCCACAGAGATGCCAATTCTGCAAACACCTATGATCTGCCCTTTACACAACAGCAAAGCTGGTTCAAGCAGTGTCTGATGGGATTTCAGAAGTTCCAACAAACTCAGGTATTACTTGATAGTGTGACTTGGGGGAGGACATATGCGTATGTAAAGTTTCAGGAGGATACATTAGGGGAGACATGTTGTAGAAAACAGTTATATTCATACTGTGATCAGAACACCATGGTGTTTGACTTCTGTGGTTTGTGACAATTTTGCCTTCTATACTCATCTGTCTGCTTCTCTATTAAGTGAGCAATATTACAGAGGCTCAAGAAGGACACGCTAGCTACCAATGAGATTAACAGACCTAACTGTGTTTGTAAACTGGCACAGATTAATCACAGCTCACGTTTCCACCCTTAGAATGCAGACTACTCATTGTCATTCTGAGTTCCACCTTCCCATAAACACTGTCAGACCTTGTTTGGCAAGAATAAAGGAGCCTGGGAGAAACAGAGATTCCACATCTTCATAGAGAGAGAATGAAAGCACTTTATGAAAGGAGACATGCTGACAGAATTAGCTGTTGTACAAAGAGCCAAAGAGCTAGTGGAGGGGGCTTTAGCTGAAAATTCAGCACTGATGGAAATGGAGATGACAATGCCCATTTTATGAAATTTGGGAGTAAATATTTCTCTGGTATCAATGCAGAAAAAAAGCTAAATCCCGACTCTTCTCTAGTAAATTCCTGCCTGGCACTCTATAGCATTTGAGACTTACTTTGAAGACTTAAATGCTGCCAGTCTCCCTGAGGAGAAAATGACACTTTTAAATATAGAACAAAGGCACTCTTGAAGGACCTGAATCAATGAATAGGTACTCATATGCTTACTCAACTCACATGGATAGTCAATGGACTCCCACATGTCAGAAGGGAAGCAGGTGCACAAATCTCTACAGGTCTGGGTTTAATTCAGCTAAATGCAGCTTGCTTTTTTTTTTTTTTTTTTTTTTTCCCCCCTGCAGTATAGTATCATTAAGTTCATTTTATCGTATTGTCTATTATTTCCGCCTGAGTTTTACCACAATGTAATTCTGACTTGAACTTCATATATCATTGTTAGTAAATTCATACTTTTTCACCTGTGTTTCTTGTTTAATGGTGTAGGCAACTGCTGCAAAAGAAAATATAAAGATCTTGAAAATAACAGATTGGCTGAAGTTAAAAAAAGCAACAAAAGTAAAGGCATTGTGACAGCTTTTTCTCATTGATATATTGAAAAGTGGTAGTGCTGTTATTCATGTCTTCGATCTGTTCAGACATTCACAGATAAATAGCATCTCATTTCACTCAGGTGCATTGTAATTTTCTTTGTTAGCGAAGACAGATGTGCTTAAGTAATGGTCTCATGGTCTTTATTGCATACTTATTAATGTATTCATGTTTATTTTGGTCTGATTCGTCTAGCTGATAGCATATATGAGCACAAATCTACCTGCATAGATATGAAATAAATACCACCAAACAATCCTTTTTCTCTAAGTATTCAAGAAATACCACAAATAAGAAGGTAGTCTGTATAAAGATAGAATCATAGAATATCCTGAGTTGGAAGGAACCCACAAGAATCAAGTCCAGCTTGCTGTACGTTAGGGAACTTCCATTATTTCACAAAAAAAAAAAAAAAAGTGAAGGCAAATTATTTCTCCACACTGATATGACGATACCATTATAAATTCTAAACAATGACCAAAACAACATCCAAATAAAATGTCTGCCTAAAATTTAGTCATCCATTTCTCATCTTCTTCAGCAGCTATAGGGACACATAGAAGACTTGTCATCCCGTGTCTACCTAGTACACTTATTCAGAGGTGGACTGAAGTTTCTCATCTCTAATTTATTATAAAAGGAATCTGATAATTATTTAGATGGTTTAGGTGCAGTGGATAACCAGCTGTATGTATCAAAGGTAAGCTTTTTATTCTTTTGTTCTTTTACCAAAGGACAGCACGGTAAAAGCATCCATTACTGATTTCATGAGTAACAAGAATGTTCTAGTGAACTAGCTTACAAGGTAAGTATCCTTCTATTCCCACACAAATATACATAAAAATATAGCAATGATATACAGACACCATTCTCTTTCAGCTACTGTTAAGACATATACCGAACATCTTGCTTTCCTAGATTTTGCAAATTTCCAAGAAATATTCTGTGCTATTACTTCTTAAAACTGATGACCAGTTTGAGGTTTAAAAATCTATTAATATGCCAGTTATTGGTCAACTGATGTGTACCTTGCTTATTTACTCAGAATAAAACAACTTCTTTATTCTCTTGCTTTATAACTAATGCATAAAATTATTGGAATGACCTGCTGGTTCCACACTAAGAATTCAGGACTGTTGGGGAAGACTATTCTTGAATACCCTAATTAAAAGGCTCAGTCAATTTCCTCCAAATTGCTTTTGCAAAATAAACACAGAGACCTGCATTAAATATGGAAAAGTGCTGTGAATTCCCTCTACCTCAGAAAGAGCTTTCTGAGTTACTGTTGCTATGGCATCCTATCCTTACTTCATTCCCACTACTGCAGGAGATTCAACAAAATCCTTATGCAGACAAGCAGGTGCTTTGACTCTGGAATTGCTCACAGGCTTTAAATTAGACACCTGCAGAAAGGCTTTGCTGAACAAGACCTTCTGTGTCATTTTGCTTATCTCTTCGGTTTGCAAGAAAACTATACAATAGATGTTCTTTGTACAAATGGTTCACAAGCTATAGTTTCTGTTTTATAGGCTGGATTTTGCTGTTCCTAACCATGCTGTTTATGGAGTAAATAGTAAATATGAACCTTGTGTCAGTGTGATGGCTCAGAATGCATTGTAGAAATTCAGAATTCCTGTGTTACTATGAAAATATAGAAAATCACTGTGTCACAGAGACTAAGGCCACGATTTTGTAAGCCAAAATACTAAAGAGCAATAGCAGTTTAAAGTGAATTTACTTTTAAAAACTCAATTTTCAAAGACTTTTGTTTGTTTCAGGTTTCCGTGTGTTTGTTCAAAGTATGGCCATACAAAGCTTTGGACCGTCTAAGCTGGGACTAAGAGAGACAGGAAGGAGAAAGAAAGGGCAGATGGAAATAAGTGGAGCAGAAATGCATTGAGGTAATGCCTCTGAAGGTAAATTTTTGAAATCATATGCTAAGGACACAGAAAACCTAGGAATGTTACTGAGTCTACCCCCTTCCTAAAGATAGGATCATGGCTGACAGATGTCTGTCTGATCTTTCTTAAAAATTTCAAGTGGTAGAAATTTTGAGATTGGTTTAAGCAATCGATTTCTGCAATTGTCTTTCTCTTTATGTAAATGCTGACAAATACTAATATGAAACAGCAAACAATAGAGCAAACAATATAGTAGAGCTAAAACCTCATAAAAAGTATTATGAGCTTTAGAAATATTTCACTTGATTTAAGACCAGCCATTTGTATCTTGCCTATAAAGCATGTAACTACTCTTACTGCACTGTAGACTGATACCTTTCAACTCCAGTCTCCATCCCATATTACAATTCTTCAGCAGTAACTGCCATGTCTGATTCTTCTCCCTGGTACTGGCAGTAGTTACTGTGGCATTAATGGGAGCTTGCATCCCTCTTTCTGTTTCTTTGTGTTAAGAAAAAAACAAATATCTGGAGCAAGTGTCCAAACAATAAATTATGTCATCATAAATAATCTACAAAAGCAGGTGAGAAACTGTCATGTCTCATTTCTTAGGATAGTAGTTAGGCTTACGCCAAGAAAACGTCTGTGTCATATCCTTAAAACATTTTGTCTATAAATTTTGAAAAAAGTATTTTCTGTCAGGGGTTTGGAAATCCCAGTGGGCAATTCAGACCGACTAGTGTACATATCATCCTTGCCAGCACTGAGGAAATGAGGACTATCTATTTTAGTACATCTTTTAAAGAATGACTAAAACCTCTGAAGCTCGTGGAAGCATTGGACAATGCATCATGTCAGAGTGTTTTACCGGTTGGCAGTTGCTCTTGATGATTGGATATCTGTCAGCATGTTATTCAGTCATGAACCAGGCTGTGTTATAGCTCAGAAAATTAAGCTACCCTAGGGATTGGTAACACTCTACAGAATGAGTGTAGAAGCATGGTCAGTTGTCCAAATAAACATGTTAATTTTACCAGCTGCTTGGTGCCTGTCAATTTGAAGAACTGGCCATAACAGAAGTAATTTAATGTAAATAAATGTATATGAAACTCAGAAAATACTAGTTCTCTGAACTCAGATCTAGGTAAGTTACAGGAGTACATATGAAATACACAGTTAAAGTAGTCATTTTTGGCTGTTTTAAGGATGTTTTTGACATTATCGTCATGATCCCTGCTCACAGCTTGGGATTCACAGGATTAAAAAAAGACATTTTGTTAGAATGTGATTAATATGACTGTCAAATACCACTTCTGTGACACAACTGGCAAATGAATTATAGAGAAAACTATAAAAATAATGTGTAAAATTCTTGTTGCACACAGGTTTTATTTACAATTTTCAGTGAGCTGTCACCCACTTTCTTCTTCACTTTTATTTCTATATATTCTTTTCTTTCTAATATAGTTTAATTTTCACCATGCTTGACATACAATAAAAGGCAAGATCTGTTTTGCTATAGGTGGCAGCACTAGCTTATTAATGTTGATGAGGTTCCCTCTCTTATAGGAAATAGTTATAAGGATACCTGGGCAGAATATGATTTATATGTAAAGTAATTGTGTTTCAAATGTAGATATCAAAAATATAAGTGATTTTTTTTTCTTTCTATAATGAAGGTAATTAATTGTATTATTTCTATCATGTGCATTTTCTGATGCCTAGTTAGAGGTGATTGGACTGAAGCCATAGCTGCAGTTTTGGATGAATTCATTATAAAAAATAAACTAATCCAAAGACACAGATCCACCAAAAATTAGACTACATTCGTGGGTTTGTAGAAATATTTGCATTTCTAAGAACTTCTAAACTGAACTTCCAGAGCATCAGTTTCTAGAATGCTGGGATCCTGCCCTGCTGATACTGATGTTCTTTATGGATTTGCTGTGTTGTTTTTTTTTTCTGGAATTCAGTGGTATACTGTTGGTGCAGTTTTTCAGGTCAGTACCCCAAACAAATTCTACTAATGAAATCCAGTCTCTGGTCCCTATTTTTTTTTGCACCTTGTCACAACAACACAGCCTTTCCTCTAAGTGTCCTTGCCTAGTCATGTGTGAGAGGCTCTTCATTTTATTAGAAGATATTTTCATGTAATTGAGGCATTAGCTTTTTAGCTGTTGTTATCCTATACCGCCCAAATTCTTACATTCCTCCTTAGGTATTTTAAGTAAGAAGTGCACTGGAATCTTTAACTTTCAATAAATACAGGACATCCTGAAATATACACCGTACCACACCAGTGGCCACTGCGTTATGAACATTCAGTGCGAAATAATTCCTTCTACTACCTTTGATGATGCTTTACAAGACTGAAGAGCAAAAATTCTGAAAGCCAACCAGAGAAATTCTATGGAGAGTGCCTCTCCTGAGTCATTGCTTGAAAATGAAATAAGGAAATATTAAATATTAGTTGTCAGACATTAGCAACTAGGGACATTAATTTCTATTTATTTATTTTTTTTGCAGACACATAGAATATGTGTGTCTGCAAAACAAATACATTAATAAATTTGCATTCTCTGCTATATCTTCTGCGTAGCATCATTTGAAATAGATACCATACTTCATGCTAGCAAACCCCTGCCAAACAGATAGTAAGATATTGCTGTCACAAGATTTCCTACAAAAATTCACAAGAAAGGATTATACAGCTAAAAGACAAGGCTTTCAAAATTTAATGTCAGTTGCTAGGTTTCTGTATGCTTATTTAGGTTTCCTGCCTGGTTTTTCAAAAACTGCTGAGCGCAAATAACTCCAATTAACCTCAATTAGAGTTGTGAAAGATCTCAATTGTTCCCTAAAGGAACAAGACCTTTTCCAGGAGGATCCCTGTCATTTCAGATGTTTGTTATATTGTTTTTGTGACTCTCAGTTGCATGTAATTTGCATGTTATCAGCTCCTATGGAATTTCTAAATGTGACGATAAAAGGTGAATGAAGGAAGCAGATGAAATTCAAATGTTCCCTTTTTTCTCCTCTCACTTCTTTCACTGTATTTTTTTCAGAGATTAATGATAAGAAACCAAGCAGGCACTTTAGGAGTTCGTTTGAAAATTCATCCAAAGACTTGCAGCTTTTCATGGAAAACAATGGCCCTATTTTCATTTCAAAGAAGATGGGCTTTTTTTTTTTTTTTTTTTTTTTTTTTTTTTTTTTTTTTTTCCCTGTATATGGATGTGTTTCATGCAGGTTTTGCTATTAAAATGTGAAATGGAAAAATTTTAAAACATTCAGATTTATTGTAGTCCTTGCCAAAATTATACTTCGCAGTTCTGTACCAAGCTGCTGCTGGATAAATCTTCATCTTGTCTTCTTTCTGAGGGTCTATACTGTAGCAACTACACCCACTTTCCTAAGTCACTTGACTCTGCCCACCACTGTGACAGTTCTGTTAATGACCTTTTAAGCTTGAAGCAGATTTTATCCTCCAGAAAGTTTAACCATGACTTTCTCTTTTCTTCTATATTTGTCCCAAAAATCTGTCTCCAGTCCCCTCGTCTGTAGTAATTCTTTGAACAAATGAGAGCTAAATTTAGAAAATTATCATTATGATTATTAGCTAGGGCTTTGCTTAGGGAAGCAGGATGTTGGGAAGAGATGAAATAGAACATTGCCAAGAATCAGTTAATTAAAAGTTGACTAAAAATTGTGCTAAGGCTAACATGCAATTGCAGTTTAGATCACAAGTAAAAATATGTTGAATCTCATTCTAGCATGTCATTCTCATAGAGATATTTTTCAGCTGCAGTGTTTTGGTGCAGGAGCTCTGTGAAACATGTTCTCTTGACAATGAGCAAAATGTAATGGTGGAGATTTGGGAGTAAATTAATTATTCTTGCCTTTCTATATTTATTCTAATAGAGGTTAGAAGCACTTGGAGACAAGAATCTCTGATATCTAATATTTCTCTCTTAACTAATATTCATCTTTATGGTACTATAAATATTATAATCCTATGGAGATTCCCTTAGAGTGATTTCTTCAAAGAAGCACGGTTGGGGCTATAGGGCTATATTTTGACATGCCATAACAAAGCTCCACGTAAGCAACTTTGCTGTCTTGCTCATCTTTCCTCTTTCTCTTGCAGCAGTTCATAATAGGCTGGAGTTCACCCACTTTGTGATCACGCTTGTCCATACCACCTTGTACACATTTCTAGAGGACTCAGAGAGAGGGGTGCCTGCTTCCATCAGGAAACTGTGCACCACAATTCTCCCTCATAGCAACTGCTGAGACTGGAAATTGTCCCTGCGTTGATACTTTTGCTTACTTGTCAAAGAAGGAGGAAAACTTTTACCGTTCTGGCAACCTGGGTGCCTTTTTAAACCTGCTATCTTGTTACTTTCTCCATATTCCAAAATAATATAATTCTTGTCCCATTTATATCTGAAATTTTACTAAAAAGCCCTAATCACAGCAAAAAATAATAGTAAAACTTCTTTTCTTCAGTGGAGTCAGGGTACTATCTTGTATCTAAATAAATATATAAGTAAATGGACAAACAGTGGTTTGTTTGGTCTGGAGAAACTAACTTCACTTAGCTGAAGACCACTGTGTAGCCCTTTAGAGACTTGGGCTGTCATATAAGAGTACTGGAGCATTTCAGTTAAGATCATACGTTGATCCAAGTGTGATCCAAGAATGCATCTGTCTTGGTGCATTCCAAGGGCTTTCAGAGGGTCACAGAATGGTTTAGGTTGGAAAGGACCTCTGCAGGTCATCTGGTCCAACCCCCCTGCTCAAGCAGGGATACCTAGAGCAGGTTGTTCAGGACCATGTCCAGACAGCTTTTGAAGAGTTCCAAGGAGGGAGACTCCACTACCACTCTGGGTAGAAAGGTTTCATGTTTTTTAACTTTCCTGATGTTATATTAAATATTCATCATTGTGATAAGCTTTAACTCACAGTTTCTTTAATTGTAACGTACAAGCAGTAACCCTGAGAGCTGTGGAGTGTTTTCTGATCACTTTTACAGTGTCTGTAGAAAAAGGAAGAGTTTTGTATTTTCTAATGCAATATACAGTGTGACACAGTGTATGGAATTAGGCTTTCCTTTTCTTTTCCCAGCCTTGTTCGGTCTGTTATCTGACCTCAAAAAACTTCTGGCTAATTTACCTGGGAGTGGGGTATAGATAAGCAATAGGCTAGCATATTGATGTCAGATGGATAAATCCAAATCAGATGAGTGAATTTCTGAGATTGATGCATTCTTGAATAGGTCTATAAAGGCTATATTGTCAGTGTGGTAAAGAAAGGACCAATCAAAAGTAAGCAATTACAGATTTTGATCAGCTGTTGAGATTGAAGAGTCATCTGAAAAACTGACATGTAAAGAAGGAGGTTTCACCAGGCATTTCAGAAAGACCTTCTAGTTTGAAGACTTCACTGACTGCAAGAAAGGGGAAGAAGTGGAGAGAGAGACATGGCTAAGGAGGGTGATTCTGTACATCCTAGAAGATTTTTTGACAAAGATTCATACAAGAGTAGTGAGAAAATTAAAAGGGTGTGTAGTTTTTCTGATCTCTATTTCTGTTCTGGCTGTAATTGTGAAAAACAGTATAAGTTGTTGAGACAATTGGTTTTCATGAGCTTCAGTTAATCTGTATCCTTGCAGAGGTATATTCCAAATCATAGTAATTACATGCCTGGACTTTTTGGAAATGAATGTCTTCAAGCTATATGTCTGGAAGAGAAGTGTTAGACCTAGGACCTTAGCAGTCAGGTAAGAAATTCCTAGTCCTTGAGACTGATGTTATACAGAGGCCTTCAAGACACTATTGTTAAAAGCACAAAGTCAGTGTTTGGACTTCACTGAGGCAAAAAAGAATTAAAAATTCACGTGTTTTGTGGGAGAGAATGATCAACAAAAGCTGCTCATTGCGGCATTGGGCAAAACGATGCAGTCAGATATCTTTAAAGCAAAGCACAATAACAGAAACATTACTTTAGAGGAAAAAGCAGCAGCTCAGCCCATGACAAAATGACAAAGCCCTTAAGCTTGGGCAGACACCAAAGACTCTTGATTCATTTTTGTGTTGTCTTCATCATCTTTACTGTACAACCAGCCTGTCTTGTTTCTCCATTTCAACCACAGCTATTTTAAAAATAATTGTCTCTCATAAATCTCTTCCTGCTATCTATTTTTGCTCCCCTCCTTTCCTGCCTGCAGTGCTATAGAGAACACTTTCTTTGTAGAACCGTAGAATCATAGAATATCCTGAGTTTGAAGGGACCCATAAGGATCATCGAGTCCAGCTCCTGGCACCACACAGATCTACCTTTTTCAACTCGTTATGTAAAATAAAGAAACAAAAACAGTGTTTTTTTTTGTTTTTCTGATTTTGTTTTTAATTGCTCATTAGTAAACATATTTTCAGCATGAGGAAACATCTTTTATAACATTACACTTTTCCCCTCTATCTATCTGTCATATAACAGTGTCAATTTTGGTGATAATATAAAGTGATGGAAAGCAGCGAAGCAGAAAGATCATAAATAAATGTAAATCATTTTAAAAAGTGTTTACACTAAAGCACTGGTTGCACAACCTTTGTAAATGGTTACATTTCTCCCTTATGTCAGTGTGATTGATGTCTGTTGGATGAATCGTAATGTCAGGGAACTGTGAGTGCTGGGGGCACCCTGGAGCCAGGGTACCAGGGGAGACTGTCCAGGGACAATCAGGGCTGGTAGTGCCCTCAGGACCCTGACAGGTAAGCCAGATCAAGATACAGATCCAGCTAAAACTTAATTTGACCACAGGGGAAAAAAATCAAAATAAGCAGTACTTTTTAAGTGTTTATGTTTCCATGCCCTTAGTATTTTTTTTATACAACTTTAAAATTTGTCTTTGGAATTATTGCTGTTGGTGCAGCATATACCTATATATGCTGTAGACAAATACACAGTTGAAACATATTTTGAGGCACTTAGAACCTGCAAGGAACATGTGTTTTTGTGTTTTGGAAAGGATAAATAAATAGAGTAAGTTAAGTTACGATATATAGATGATAAACTTTAAAAGACCAAGAGATTCAAAGAAGTGCCTAACAGTCTGATTGACTGTGCTTAAAACAAACAAACAAACAAAAAATACATAAAAAATAAGCATTTAATTATTTCTGTCAAGCAACTACTCATGGATGTCTCACTGGAACAGGCTTTCTCCTATATTTCAGTATTTGCTGGTTTAATTCACTCAGAACAATTCAGTGACAGATTCATTTCCATTGTATGACTCCTTGTGGCTCTTTCAAAAAGCAGAAAGTACTACAAAGGCAGGTAAATGACAAATAAAATAAAAACTCAAAACATAACAGAAGTTTCTCTAACCTCTGAAAAGGTTTGGGGTTACTCTTATGTTAATTGCATGGATTTTCCTAGCCCAGGGGATAATTCCTTTAAAAGCTTTTAATGTGAAATAAAGATTCAGCAGACCATTTTCATTTAGGATGAGGAATTTTCAAGGCAATTATCAGAACTATTTGTACAAGCTAAGCAAATACTAGAATGTATAAGAATAAACCCAAGGGAATCAAAGCTAATGTCATGAACCATTACAAATCTGGAAGGAGTAATGAGGGAGAATCTACAAAATCTAGTTAAAGCTAAAAGTCCTCTGAATGTAATTCTGTTGGACCCTAATTAATTTAGGATCTTTCAAGATACTATCGTCAAGATATTGTAAAGAACCAAAAGTTTAAAATATCAGAATGATTAAAAAAATGCAAAGTGCTTGTTCAAAATCTAACTTACTGATAGTGTGAGTTGGAAGTGCCCGTGCCCCAGATTTCATCAGAATCTCATTTCTTTTTTTTTACTAAACAACTAAGAGCTGGGTCTATGTTCATCTTCAAAGTGGAGATGACAGCTGCAGTTATGTAAGTCAGAAAGGCACTGTGAGTATTTAAAGGTTGGATGTAATTGTTGTTATTGTCTTTCTGGAATAATTATACCTTACATTTCCCTCAACATTCACTGGCTGGATTTTGGTTCAGCCACAGAAGGGACTACAACCACAGAACCCTTTTGTGACTTGACCAGGCCTATTTTCAGACTCTGGGAGGTGGTCATTAGCGTCCCCTTTGAAATAACGATTTGAGGAGCCTGAACCTAGTGCGTTTGCACTTAAGATGGCACTAGGTTTTATATCGTAGGTGTATATTCAGGATTTTCTAAATGCTGAGTAGGTGTCCGTATTTGCATCCACACATGAGTCATATAGACAAAGCAGTACACAACACACACAATGCAGGCTCTACCGGTAGAGCTCAAGATCACAGCAGATATCTCAATGCTTGGTCTCAGTTCTGAAAGATTTTGCAACTGAACTGAAAGACTCCAGCATCCCCAGGTGACAGAGTTCAGGATTTAGGCTTCAGCTGAAGGAACTGGGAGAACAAGACTCATTTTCTGACATTCTTAGGGCTCTAGACTGACTTGAGCTGCCTTTTGGATTAGGGCAGAGTAGTATCCACATGCACCTCTGTCCTCTCCAGGATTTGTCTCCATTGGTAGGACAACTTAAATTCTAGACTTGGAGGTATCCCTTCCATCTGCATTTTGATTACTGAATTTATATACTTCCTTTACCTTGACCTATCTTCAACAGAGGAAAAGACATCTTGCTGATTTTAAGGGTGTGCTTAGACATGGCCAGCTCTGAGAAGACAAAGGGAGTTATAGCTGTATTAAACACTGACTAGTGGCAAACACATATATTTTGCCTTTTTCAGGTCCTGGAAAACAGAGCTGTGTCACTGCAGTTGAGAAGCAGAACACGTGTTGTGGCAGCAGCTTTGGGAGAGGAGAGAGAAGCCCCTTTCAGACGCAGAAGTCTTCTTCTCCACCCTCCCTCCATCCCACCCCCAGCAGGTTCAGGATCTGTAAACAGATTGCTCACACCTTTATTTCTTCCATTCTCTTGTGCATCCTTGGTAGGGAGGCCCAACTTCTGTCAGATAGCAAAATTTAGCCCTGGATACTCTTTTGAGAAGCCTTGGACTACCTTGGAATTCACTATTTTTGCCATGTAAATGATTGGCCTAAGACATTATCTTGTCTCTCTTTGAGTTCAACAGAAATAAGCCATTACAGACCTTCTGTCCTGAGCCCTACCCTAGGGATGCTCTGTGGGTTATCCCATCCGAGGTTCATGGAATTACAGACTAATTTAGGTTGAAAAGGACCAGAAGAAGTCATCTGGTGTGATCCCCAGCTCAAAGTGGAATTGGCTTTCACATTAGGTCCACATTAGGTCCAGTTGCTGTAGGCTTCATCGTGCAGAATTTTGAGCATCTCCAAGATGATGTCTATGTGGAAGGAAAGTGCTATTCTCTGTTCCGAATTTAGAGGGATCCCAGACAGTTTCCTCAGACTGTATGATTTCAAATAGCTAAAATATGAAAATTTTCATTCCAGATGTCAAACTATTGTACTGTAACCACCTTTCTGGCTGAGGCATTGCCCCTGAAGAGCAAAGAATGAAAATATGACCTAGAAAAGCAAGCAGTAAAGACACTAATTTGTAGCATAGCTACAGAAAAAGAGATAGTGAGTAGGTCCTGTGTATCCAAATGTAGCGCCAATAGGGAAGATGAAAAGGTCTCTTCATGAAAGGGTTTGGCTTTGGGCAATGCTCTAACACTGAGGCTGCTAGATGAAAGGAGATCACCTTATCCTACATCCTATTTTGAAAGTGAACAGTGTAGCCAATTCAATTATTTGAAGGATTTTTTAGAGTCATTTACACTGGTTACAGGCTCAAAGCTTAGGCTCTTTATCGGGAGTTAGCATTTCTCTTTAGTTCCGCCTCAGTTATAAAAGGCAAGATTTCAGCCACAGTTAGCATTTCCCAATGCTTCACTCTGGGCAGCTTTCCTCTCAGTGTCTGAGATTTTTGGGCTACCATTTTCAAGAATCTGCCTCTTCTTATTCACTTTATAGAGGGCCCTGGACACTTAATTCTGGGATCAGGATTCTGCTCAGGGGCATTGCAGCATCGACCTGTAGAGATGCTGAATTCTTATTATATCTAGCCCTTGACTAAGAAAGTTCTTCAGTTCTTAACCATCTATATGAAACAGCACCTAAGTTTTATCAGGAACTCAAGCAGCTTTACACTGCTAACATTGTTTTATTATTTCAGAGATTTGTAAAAACATTTAATGCTATGACAATGTATTTTATTCCCTATTGATAGGTGGTTTACATCTTTACCAAAGCTCAAGCCAGCTAGTAAGCATTAGAATAATTATTTTCCACTAATCTGTTCCTTTAACTTTGAAGTAATTAACTGAGTTGGGCAGCAAAATTGAATGTTTCCTCCAAGGGTCAGTAAATGGACTCTGTTTAAGTGCAAAAGTTGATTACTTTGATATAAAGAGGGACAGTGTTCTTTGTACCTCTGGAAAGCTGCCTAACTTGAAAGCCTTATAATCTGATTTCATAAATCCTATTTAACACATTATTATTTTCTTTTTAACAGGCTATATCACTCTTTTCTAATGTTACCACTTGTTTTTCATAATAGAATCACATAGCTCTACTTACGCATAATTTGTGAAATTGTCACCCAAATGGTATCTTATATCCAATCTTTTTACATTCATTTTCAATCAAGAACAATTAGAATCAAATGGCACACAGTTTACATTTTACAGTCATACTGACTCACATGTGTGTCAGACTTTAAGGTTCTTGCTCCAGAAGAAAAACAATTTGCTTCCAACAGCTCACTCATGCCTCAGTAAGATTTGGGGAAGTTTAATCTTTGACCTGAAGGGGCATAATAGGGAAAGGAAAGAGAGAGAAACTGTTAACATTTCATTTGGCAAAGTCCAGTGAACTGTGTTGCAGTCAGTATGCAAAAGACAGAGAAGACAGAAAAATAAATAAACACACATTAAATATAGAGATTGTAAATAAGTCTTACATGCAATTCAAAAGGAGTATTTTCTCCCAGTTGAAGAATATTTATCTGATCAGAAATCCATCCTGAAAAACAGTTTCCAGCGGATAGCTCCCAATGGTACTTTATCCAGCAGCATTTTAATATCATAAGCAAATGCATTTCCCCCACTTAAATTTGGGTCTGTTATACAGTCTAATGAAAATTAATTCTAGCAAGTCCCCCTTTATACTTGGCACGAAAGTCCTTTGCTAAACAAATGCAGAGTTCTGTATAGGACTCACAAAATCTTCTAGTCCAGCATCTTGTCCAGCTTTCCATTTTCAAAGGCTTCACATAATCTCACTCATAAATGTATCAAGCTTCACTTTGAAAAGACTAGACCTACAGGAGTAGGGCTACTCCTCTGATTGAAGGTTATTTGGAAACTGGTCGCATCTTTACCTTTGTTCTTCTTTCCAGATCTGTTTATTGGCATTTGCTGTGCCAACATCGTTCTTGAGGCATGTTGTTCTTTTCTCTCTCATGGGTGTTTACCTTGCTGCAGTGTTTTTGTCAAAGTAAGCAGGCACAGCTTTTCCAAGCATGTGGTTGTGAATCTGATTTTTTTTTTTTTGCCTGGCTAATTAAGCAGCCACTCACGTTGCACTTTGTCTACGCTATACGATCTATCAAAGACTTATTGGCAGTGGACTATTTTAGGCTGAGCACTCAGTTAGGCATCATCCACTGGAGAGAGATAGACCGACAGAGAGACAGAGGGATAGGATAGACTTCAGCTGACGAGTTTTGAAAGTGAGCAGAAGTCCTCTGGTGTTTAACTCTCTTCATATGGCCTAAAGCACCTCTCCTACACCTTCCTTCCCATCCCTGCTCCCCCCCCCCCCCCCTCCCCCCCGTCCTTACACCCCTTCCATTTTTTTATGTTTATTTGAGAAATTTTCAGACTGCTTCCTGATTTATTTTTATGCCTGCTTGCGAACAAATTTGTGCCTGTGCCTAAAAAACAGAAAGGATTTTCTCCTATGAGAAAAGAACAGAACAGATATGCAGTGATGTTTTGACACAATGTCTGGATTTGAACACAAAACCAGGAGTTTTAATGATATTACATTAGAGCTGATAGTGTTTGTTACTGTTCCCCGCCTCCATATATTTTTATGATAGTTTCCTCACACTGTACAACTTCTTGTTGCACAGACTGAAAATTGTGAGGGATTTATCCATGTATTTGAGAGGACTTCTCATGAATTGAAGATTGCAGTTTTCTAGGAACTTGTTCATTAGAAAATGGAGCTGTAGACAGGTTTCCTGGAGGAAAAAAGAAAAAGAAAAAAAAAAGAAAAAAAGGTTGTGCTGGAGGTTCTCCTCTAGGTTCTTATGACTTGTGAGGTATGCTGACCATCAGTGTGATTAGCACCAGAGGACTTATCTTCTGTGCAGTCACAAAGCCTTCTTATTCCTCTTCCTTACAGAATAGCCAAACAGTTGTTTTTCTGTAAATACTGACTAAACTCTTGTCATTGCACTTTATTGAGACCTAGTTATTCACTAAAAAGTAAATATAACTATTATTAACTTACAGTGCTGTTTTAAAACTCTACTTTTTAAACTCTTCAAGTTGCTTTTTAAAAAAGTATACCTATATTAAATCTTCCCTGCTCATGCTAAGACCAAATTAACACTAGTACTGGTTTGTTAACACTAGTACAGGGGTAGGCTGGAAGATTACTGATTGTGTCATAGCAGATATTTCACAATTCACCTTCATCACATGGAATGATGTAGAGAATTAAACTCTCAACTGTGAAAATAGAATTTAAAAGTCCTAAGGGTGAAGGATGTGGGAAAGCATATACTTTTTGATTCAACAGAGTGTAATTCCCTTGGCTGTATTCAGTAGCATTATGTCCTTTAACCAGCAGAGTAAAAGATGGCTGCTCCCTTTACAGGCCTGTATCCCATAATACCTCTTTACTTCAGGAACTTCAGCATTACCCTATTCACTTCACTCACCTGATAGAACTCAATTGGTCACATACAGAAATAATTTATGAAGAGAAGTTTGTATGCTAATTGAGAAAAATAAGTGGAAACACACACCAAAGTAATATTTAAGGTAAATAAACTCTAGAGCTCTGAGTGTTTTAGCTTTCAGAAAGAGGTAAATAATCTTTCTTGATCGTCAAAATATGCAGGTTGTGTAACAGCCATGTAACTTGCCTGTGCCCAGCTTCTTCAGTGAGCTGATTTCAGAACAAAAAGCAAGCATTTGTCTTACTCCCACCATTTTTTTTTTGCTACCTACAGGTATTTAGTGCCTCCTCCATTTGCTGTCTAGTTAGTGACATTCATCTAGTCGCTCCAGTTCTTTAATATTAATCTCTTTTTAATCGAATCAGCCCATATGTCAATTATTTATCAACTCTTTAAATTTTCTTCTGAGCCCCCTCTAATTTATAATTCTTTTCAATTAGGAGGATTTTTGTAGGCGGCTTGAAATAATTACACTTGTATTCACCAGTTATATTCCTAATTAGTAATGATTCCTTTTCTAAGGTTTATGGATGACATGTTGCTAAGTACAACAGCTTTCACACTTAATAAGAAAAAGGAGTCACTAAAGTTTAACAGATTTTGGTTGTTTCTTTTTTCTTTTTCTTTTTCTTTTTCTTTTTTTTTTTTTTTTTGTGATATGTTGTCAGAGCAGACTTTATTTTCATTTTTCCGTTCAGTTCTAGTATCTGTAACGTCTGGAGTTGCATCCACTTACACAAGGAGGATAATTTATTTCTGTGATTTAAGCTACTTATGTGCACATATCTGTAGCCTGGAAAACTTAGATATACTAATAAGATTTATAATTTAAATTTGAAAAAAATATGGAATGCAAAGTTATATAAAGCGTTCCCTTGTTTTTACAATGCTTCCTTTTCAGGAAAATGTTTTCACTTTGATGATTAAATGTGGAGGTATAAAAGACAATGCCAGTTATTCAGAAGAAAAAAAAAAAATGTTTAAAGAGAAAGGATTGTGAAACTCACCTGAAATATATGCCTTTTCTCTCACCTGAGCTTGTCTAACTTCAACTTCCAGTGGCTGAAGTTGTTGGTTTTTGTTGTTGTTGTTGTTGTTTGTTTAATTTGCTAGATTTTCATTTTCCTCTGTACACATATTTAAACCTTGAGATCGTCCTTTCTCCAAGTATACTTGCCTCCAGAAATCCCTTCCTTCAGGGCCATGTATTTCAATGCTCTTACCATTCTGCAGCTAAAGTTAGAAAGCCCACTAGCTTTTTCACCACTTTTCTTGAATTTGAGAAGCAATGCAAGAGCTAGATACAGAGTCCTGTACTAATTCAAAAGCAAGATAGTGTAGCTTCTCTGTTCTCCCATAGTAACAACTTGTAAATTCAAGGTTTAGCTGAGTCCTTTTGCTCCTGCCTTACATTGGTAGCTCATATTGAAATGATTATAGAACATAGAATCAATCATTTAATTTGGATCATCAAGTCCAACCATTATGAATCAATGGAAGACATTTTGCCTGGATAGAGTCTGTTGGGATGGTTACACAGCCCACCTTTTAAAAGACTGGTGTGTATAGAAACATCTGTTAATGTGGAACGTGTGTATGAAGCAATGCCCAACACTGCCTGGGGGATTGTTTGCCCAAACTAACTATCTACATAGCCAGAAGCAAGCGAACATCAGCTAGGTTAAAAAGTAACCAGGGAATTACAAAGTGACTCTGAAACAAAGAAGGAGCCAGCTGTACAAGAACATCTACAGCAGTTGTTCAACAATGAGATGTCATTTGTTGTTACTGCTCCTGGGTGCATGGCTTTACATGTGCGTGCATCTAAAGTCATGTTATTTTTTTCATTAAAGCAACAGGAAGATGACGCTTCTTCCTTTTTAGAAAAGTCTGGTCACTTACACTTTTTATTATTTTCCCTGCAGCGTATTAGTTTTCAAACATCTGAAGACTAAAAGTTGTTTACATTCTGGGAAAAAAGAAACCAAATCTACTGTAGAAAATGGTAATTTTATAATATTTTCCTTCAAGTGGCAGACTTCTAAAAGATTCTGAAATCAACTGCACTTGGCAAGTGAGCAGAGTTTATCCTTATCTGAAGTTATAAGTGAATTCCTACATGAATTCCTCTCTCCCCTTTATGAGCTCGTTTACTTCTCTGGTTTGAATTTTTTTGCTCTTTCTTCTTTCTCTTGTATGCTTGGACAGCATTCTCCCAGTGACTTCTCATGCTTTTCTCACAAGCAGCTGCAACACAGATGTTCTGCAAAGCATCCCATCTGTCCATCTGTAGAGATCTCGGGGCAGACCCTCAACTGCTCCAAATTGCCCCAGTACCATTTAAGTGTAGAGTACTTGTTTTATTCATACCATCTGGCCTTTTGAGCCACTCTGTGTTTATTTGCATAATTGAACATATTGTTTCAGGCTCGTGCTGTTTAACTGTAAGATTTCCTGGCCAGAGGCTTTCATAACAGCATACTGTACAGTAAATTCAAAAAGCTATGTAAATAATGATTCTGATTATCCATTTTCTTTTACCAATTCCTAAACCTGTCCCCAAAGAGCAAAGCTTTCTGTAGCTGATGCTAGGTAAGAAAGACTTTGAGCAAGTTCCTGGAAAAACTAAGCACAAGCTATTTCCAATGGAGTGCCAAATGGAGCTTCTACAGACAACAGAGTTAATACTGAAAGACCAACACTGAGGTTATTGATTTTTTTGTGTTACACTTCATACTTTGCTGTTATCTTTCTGATTCAGTGTCATTAGACCATTATTTTACTGGACTGTGTCACCATCATTATCCTTATTTTTTCTAAAGGGCTTCAGAAAGATTTTACTACCCAGTACAAAATGAAAGAAGAATGTAGTCCATCACCATTAGCTGTTAGAGTCAACAGCCCCACCCTAGATCTAGGAAACAAACTAATCTAGTCCCACTGCCTTTTTTATACCAGATGAACAATAGAAAAAAAAATTACTATGTGTTGGATTCTGTTTGGTTGAGTTTCTTGGCCTTCCTAAACAGAGATGAAGCAGCACTGTCAACTTATGCAAAGAGAAAAATGATAAAGACTGGGAGATTTTTTCTTTTTACTACAGAAAATTCCTGTTTTGTCCTCTATCTTTTCTAAGAGAAAAGAAAGTACAGAACAAGTCAGCCACTGTCTTCCTGTCTTTTACTTAGTAACCAAAAATGCCCCACTTTCTCCCCTCATCATAGCAGTCTATGTTTGAGTGCCTGATTGGGAGCAGGAAAGGGAAACATGGCTGGAAGAAACCACATGCTCCTTCACTAGCTTTATACTGTGTGCCCATGTGTGTTCCTAGGAGGCAGCCAACCATATTCCAAACTATTCTCAACATGCGGGATTAAAAACCACAGTTGCAGCAATTCCCTAGTCATTGGACTAAGGGAGTAGGGGTATCTTGTTATTCTTTTAAATGTGCACGTAAACCTGCAACTCAGATGTCACTATGCATATTCTGCTCAGAATGTGGCTTTTACATTTCACAATGTATTCATAAATTTCTCATTTGTTCCTTCCTAACCCAATTTTTCCATTTTCTGGCTTTCTGCTTTTGCTTTTGCTTCTATTGATTAAATGCCATTTTATTTGTGTGGCTTCCCATGAGGCACCCTAAACCTTGAATTCGTGTATTCATTCCTCTCTAATGCCCTGTGGCAACATAAGGTGATGAAAAGTCACTTCATGTTGCACAGTAGCAATCAGACTGGTAAGATAAAGTTATGAGAATCAGCAAGTTTCTTCTCAATCTATATTCTTAAAATTTTTTAAAGTACCTTTCATATATAAGGTATAGAAGAAATAGAGAACATCTGTGTATTTGCCAGCAATCCAACAAATTTGGCAAATGTAACTAGAGATTCATCAAATATTTGTTTTGATTTTATTTGGTTGCTTTTTTTTTTCCCAACAGATGTTTTGGTCAAAATTATTTTCCCAGGTCAGCCCAGCATCCCATATTAAAACCACAAATCCTAGTATTATAAGAATACATGCACTTAGTCTGTAATATGTGAGTAGTCTTATAGCTTTCAAAATATCTTGCTTCATGTGCTTTTACTATGTAAATGTCTGCAGGACTTGAAGACAGTCAAAAAAAAGGTTTATTTCCCAGGATAATTCATTCATATAGAATGAAGTTATTGTAAAATGTTATTTTCTGTGCAAGTGAGGCAACTACAGGGTAGTATGATACAATTGTTTATTCCAGACAACAGAGACAAAAATCTTCTTCCATCTCTTTATAATCAATGTTCCACGCTGCACATGGCAATTGCATCTCATTCCTTAAGCTTTTTTCATGTGCTACAATTTTTTTTAAATAACTGTAAACATAAGTGATTTACAAATACTAACCTGCAATTCCATTCTTTTCCCAGTTACATCCATTCCTTACTAATTTTGGACATGACCAAGGAATACTGGAGAGAATACTCAAAAGGACACAATTCCAAGTGTGTTCTTCTTAGCTCATCCATGACATGCATGAGGAATAGCAGAGTCCTGCCACAATTTCTTACAATTTTGCATATGTAGAGAAAGGTATAAATCATATTTCCATGGGTAACTGGTACAGTTTTGAGTTTAAAGGTGAAATCTTACTGTTAAAATCCTTTGGAGCCCAGATTTCAATGTTTTAGTTGTGCCACTAAGTTTTTTTATTGTCCCTTAAAGGCCTAGTTCTACGTATAGGGGTGCTATAGAAAGATTTCCAGAAACAGCTTTTCTTGAAGTGGAAGAAAGCAGTGATAGTGTTCATTTATTAGGTAGAGGAACCAGTGCCCTGTGTATAGCTCTGTCTCTGCAGGCTGCTGCAGAGGATGGTCACAGCAGGAGTCCTTCAGATCACTGCCCCTTTTGGACATCTTGTCATTCATACTCCATTTCAACATTTTGTTTTTGTGGTAATTCTTCTAATTTTCAGTGCTGTCAAACGATGTAGACTATAAAATTGTGGGATTACTCCTCAATCCTATCACCTTTGTGCTTAATGAGACAAGATATTAATGTTTAAGTGGTGGTAGCTGTCACCTCAAGGGCAAATTGCTGTTTCTCTTTTTCCCAGATAAATGGAATTAGGATGCAAGCCCCAAAGAGCTTAGAGGAATATATTATTGCACAAAATCCAAGAGCTGTCATTCCTACAGTTAATAGAGAGGAGAGGCGAAATTCCCCAAATCTCTCACAGGTCCAAGGCTTACTACTAAGCAAACTAGACTTAGTGCCTAATGGTAAAACAAAGAAAAAGGATACGTCCACTTCAGAGTTTATGCTTGGATGTGGATCACACTAAAGCAAATATCCTGGCTGTTTCAACTTGCTGGTATCAGGTTCTTATTACAGGGTGGACTCAGAGTGGATGAAATGGGATCCTTTTGGGTAAAACCAAGACAGAAAGTGCCTCCCTGGATTGCATCTAAAGCTCTGCAGCTGCTGAGGACACTCAGTGCATGGGACCAGTGCATTATGACACCAAACTGAGTGGTGCAGTTGATACAATAGAAGGAAGGGATGCCATCCAAAGGGACCTGGACAAGCTTGAGAAGCAGGCCCAAGTAAAGTTAATGAGGTTCAACAAGTCAAAGGGCAAGGTGTTGCACCTGGGTCAGGGTAGTCCTGGACATGAGTACAGACTGGGTGAAGAACTCATTGAGAGCAGCCCTGCAGAGAAGGACTTGGGCGTTCTGGTGGATGAAAAGCTTGACATGAGCCAGCAGTGAGCACTTGTAGCCCAGAAGGCCAACTGCATCCTGAGCTGCATCAACAGATGAGTGGTCAAGGGAGGTGATTGTGCCTCTCTACTCTGCCCGTGTGAGGCCACACTTGGAGTGCTGCATCCAGGTCAGGGGCCCCTGAGCAGAAGAAGAATGTGGGTCTGTTAGAGTGGGTCAAGAGAAGGCCCACAAAGATGATCAAAGGGCTGGAGCACCTCTCCTAAAAATAAAAACTGAGAGAGGTGGGGCTGTTCAGCCTGGCGAAGAGAAGGCTCTGGGGTGAACTCAGTGCAGCGTTTCAATACTCAAAGAGGCCTTATAAGAAAGACGGAGAGCAACTTGCTCGATCAGATAATGACAGGACAAGGGGGAATGGTTTTCAACTAAAAGAGGCAAGATACACATTAGAGGTTAGGAGGAAATTCTTCACTAAGAGGATGGTGAGACACTGGAATAGGTTGCCCAGAGATGTTGTGGATGCCTCATCCCTGGAAGTGTTCAAGACCAGGTTAGATGAAGCCCTGGGCAACCTGATCTAGTGGGTGGCATCCCTGCCTATGGCAGGGGGGGTGGAACTAGATGATCTTTGAGGTCCCTTCCAACCCAAGCCATTCTATGATTCTATGACCATATTGGAGTCAGTTCAAGGCAAAGCATCCTGAAACATGCTTCATGGACATAAGATCCTCAGCACCATCAGGTGCTTTCTACAGCTGTTCCCAATACTTATTAATGCAGACAGAACTAATGAAAGATCATCTGGGCCTCTCCTGTGCTTCAATAAAAAATAAAAATAAATTAAAAAAAACCCACTTGTTTACTTTAACCTCTGTTTTACTTTCTTGTTTAGCAATATCTAATACAACTGAGGAAATATTGCTAGACATTTGTATATATTATTTCTGTATTTCTTCTTTTTTTTTTTCATATCAGAAAAGAGAAGATAATCTTTAAGAAAAAGCCGTGTCTGCAAGGCAGGATGTACAGATTCTAGTCATAGAACTGTAAATTTTTTAGGTGAGTGACCAACTTGTTTGACAGCACTGAAGTTTTTCATTTATTATAAGGATTATAATACTTGTCTACCCTATAACAATACTGGGAAGATGAATAAATGAATGTTGAAATGACTTTAAAGAGAGACACAGAAAGCTCACACAAAATCAAAATTTAGATTTTATATTTATCTTCCGTTGTGTGCATTTAGCCAAACTTGAATAAGGAAATTTCTATCTGCAGAAGTATTAGAAGAAATCAGATACTTCAGATGACATGAGTTTCAAAGAGAAGAACCACTTTAGTCAATTTATTATGTAGAGAGAATAGTTAGAAATCCACAAAATGAGGGATGTTCTGGAATTTATGAATATAGAACTAACTGTATTACACACACACAAAAAAAAAAAAAGTGAACACTGCTTAGATATTTCTCTGAATAGATATCTCTACCTCCATGGACAGATTTGGGTTCTAAAATTGCATAGCATGGAAATGTTTACCTCTGTCTTTCCTAAGCACTGAAATTTCAGGCACAGCTCCTGTTGTACCTTACTATCACAATGAGTAGGGTTATTCCACCATGAGGGGCCTAACGTTTCCTAGGCATGTGACATATGAGAGATGTCCTCATGTGTAAGTGCAATCAGTAGCTCATTCTCTCCAGTTACGTTCTGCTGGTGAGACAGAAAACAGCACTGTTGAAGCAACATTCAACAGGGTTTGCATGATGCTGTCTCAGAGGTTGTACACTCTGCAGAGCTCAGAACTTGGCTGAAGGGAATAGCTGACTACCTTCAGGAGATGTACCCATGCATAGTTACTATATAGGTTTTTGATACTTATGTGGGCCACACTCTGGAAAGCTAGGCACAGTGATGTCCAACAAGTACTTTACAACGTTTTTTATGAGACCTAGCTGATCAATGCTTAAGCAAGTGTATCTTCTTAAAAGAATGCCTTGCCAGCATTAAGAGGTTAGCAATTACTACCAGCTGGAGCACAATTGTTTTGAGCTTTTTGGGGAGTATAGAGTATCTGGTCTTTTGAAAAGAAGATGTATCTATTGCATGGTAATATATGACAGATGTTGTGTTTCGGATGGCTTCAACATTAAGACAATCTTAAGAGAATTTCTTCTGGGTGGATTTTCTTATATTGTTGAAGAAGTTGAACTAATGTTCTTACTGTGATACTGAGAAACATCCTTACTTATAAATAGGCTTATTAGTAACCGCCTTTCCCTCCTTTTATGACTGTCAATATAGTTTCCTGTGTTTCATTCTGGGAAGGAGACAGAGTACATTTTATAACCATGCTAACCTGAAGAACACAGTTCTGTAATACATTCCTTTTATGGATCCCTTAGGTGATAGCCTCTGTTGGCATAAAGTCCACACAGGGTTAGCAATGAGTGTTGTAATGTGCTGGAGGCTGTGTTATGCTACAGGATTTGTATCAATCCATGTACAGATGGAAACACTCAAGACCAGGTCCAAATCAGGGGAAGTCTGGAAATACAGGATAGTGTCTTTTGGAAAACTAAAGTTTTTAAGTCATGTTATTAAGAAGCCTTTACTGATGTTGTAAGATACTAGTTCAACTGTCTGTTACTCTACAGCTGAGCAAATCTAGCTATATAACAGGCAGGAAAGAAAGGCAGTAAGAATGTCTTACTGCCCTTTTGAAGTACATTAAGGCCTTCATTTAAATATATGTATATTGCAGGAGGATCCTACTTTGCAACTCTGAAGACTGAGTACCAACAAAACTTGAAGTGGAATAAAGATAGTGATGCTCCACTATCCCCACCCCAACCACACACACTCAAAAACTTTTCTAACAGTGTTTAAGAAGGGATGTATTACTGATTCCCAGGATCATCTGTGTATCCAATTTGTTGTAATGCAGGGCTTTCAGTTTCCTACTTTGTTTTTAGTGAAGTGCATACTGACCTAAACAGCATTTGTATCTCATGGGTCTTGAAAATTCCACCCAGAAACGATCCCGAACAGAATATAATAAATTCTAATAAAATTAATTGGTAGATGTTAGCTGCTGTAAATCAGAATAAATCTTGTCTTTACTGTTAGCTAGTTTTGAATTTATGTCACAAAGTTATCTTTTATTACAAATTCCATTTTACAATAGGTGTAGTGCTCTGACCTGCTGGTATTTGGCAGCCCATGTCAATCTGGCAATTTTGCTGATTTTGACATGCAATCACATGGACAGTACAAGCTGAAAATATTGACTCCCAGAAGTTTGTAGTGTTTTATTCTGATAACTGCAATACATTTTAAGTGTCAGTCTTCACAGGACCACCACTACAATATGTATTTGATTTAAAAAATTGAAAGATTTGTTTTCCTTACAGCATGAATTAATAAAGTTGTCCTGTTCTCTGTGGTGACCTTCAAGAATTAGATACCTCTATTACCTTGAAAAAACAGATAGATTCTTACAATAATATCCACCAGAGAACAACAACAAAAAAAATCAGCAGGTTTGGAATCTACAAATCAACATCTTGGACTGCTTATGGATTTTGTTTGCTTCTGTTTCTTTGAACAGACAAGAAGTTAAAGGACATACAGCAAAAAGTATTTAAATGCCGGTACTTTTTTGATGATATTAAAGTAACAGATAGCAAATGAAAGTTGTGTTTGTTTAAACTTTATCTTAAAGCAATTCTAGAGCTGAGATTCAGAGAATACTGTGGAAAGCCTGTTAAAAAGGAGAAAGAACTAAAGCTGGTTTTCAGCCAGTGTTACGAAAGAATAATTTTTAAATTGCCCAGTTTATGATGATAAGAAATATGCCCTTCATTCTTTTCCACATTGAGAATGTGTTGCTTATAGTTTCATGAAAATAAAAAGAGCCTAAATGTGTGATAAGACCCAAAGTGTTGGGTTTTTATTGTTTAATAATGTGAAATTAATCTGAAGGAAGAAGAGAATTCAGTTCTTGCTCTTTCTTTATGTCATGCTGTTATTGAAAAAGAAGGAATAGCAGAGAATTCTTGTATTTAGATGTAGCCTTATACCAGATGCCACATAATTAAAGATGTAGACGTACCAGACATACCTAATATAATTATTTAATATCTAATATTACAGTATAATACTATTAAAATATCTTGGGATGAAATTCCTTCAATTCTTTAATAGGGTAAATAATTCTTTAATAAGTACTGGTTGGGAGATGAACAAGGAGTCCTTTTCCACCATTTTTATCCCCAGAAAAAAATATTGGAAGTGTAAAATCATTCACTAGGTGTCAGTCTTATCTTTATGAACCTGCTGATAGATTGTTCCAGCATGGCAGGAGACAACATTCCCTGCTGGAAATGCCATCTCGTAGCTAGAATGTAAGGCCATATCCCTGGCTACTTGCAATAATTAAAAAAAACACACCCTTTTCCAAATGAGCAGGAACATTGTTAACCAGAGAAAACTACAAGTTGGCATACTTTCATTCTTGATGACTTAAATATTTATCTATATTTTAGACTAAATGTTATTCACATTTCTTTCTGAAACCAATGTGGGCATACACAATCATCTGCATTATTCCTCACCCAAAGACACCCATTTTTATCGATTAAAAAGCCTACATCAAAAGATAGTACTGAAGCTTGTAAAAAACTTCAGTAGAATATAATTGTTCACTTAAGGGTTCATCCCAACCTAGACACACACAAGTAAGAAAATGTTTCAGCTCAATATCCACCAAAGTCCCCCAGGAGGAGGTGGTCTTAATTTAACTAGTAGGTCCATTCCAAGGGACTTAATTCACCACAGGGGACACCCATCTCAGTTTCCCACCTTTCAGAAAAAAAGTGTATTAGTTTTCACCATCTTCTGCCAGAACTGTTCCTTTTTGCCCAGCTCTACAGTGAGTATTTCTCTGCCTCAGTTTCCAGAACCATTATAAGAAAGGTGTGTTCCAGCCTGTTCTCAAATGAACCTATGAACGTTGCAAGCAAGACTGAGGTAAAAAAATCTAAAAACACACCCATCCACTAGTTAAGAAATGTTTGGGCATTTTGGGCTCCAGTCTCCTCATGTACAGTTGAGAATTCACAACTGTGAATGTCATTAAGGACTGATCACCTCTGCTCCTATTCCGTAAATTTAGCCTTTTGTTTATTTGGCCAATATTAGAAGGATTCCAAAATGAAATATTTTTCCCTGTAATTTTCATCCAAAAGCTTACAAGAGAAATGATCACTGTTTATTTATCTTTATATATATATATATATGCATGCATATATATATAAAGCAAGATAGAGATAAAGACACATTCAGCTTGATGGTAAGGCTGTCTCGTGAATTATTCATGAGACTTCAGACATCATATACAGCCTTATATTTTTCCATTTTTAAATTGTGATGTGCATTGGATGACTTTTGCACTGAGAAAAGAGATTTAATTATTTTTTTCTTTTTTTTTTTCAGTTTTAGTTTATTACTTTTCCTAATCATGGTTCATGTTCCATTCCTGTGACTGGAAACAGATTTGTGGAAGAAAACAATACTAATAATCAAGGTAAGACAGTATTACAGGAAACCAGATGGTTATTTGTGGAAGTCTTCAAATAACATGGCCGCATTATTGATTCTATTGAGATGGTATCCACAGATCATCATAAAGATTTATGTTTCAGTCTTCTGCTGCAAAAGCTTAGTAAGACAAAATCTTATCCCCAAATGCTTAAAATCTATGATGAGCTTAAAGGGAGAAAGGGACAGAAAGGTAAAGGTTCAGAATGATGATGGCCACATGTCAGCTTAATTCTGGCTTCTCTTTATTCTTTTAAGACATGCCTTCAAGTCAAAAAATGAAAATGTAAAGACCTATAGTTAGAGTCTTTTTTCTGCTCAAATAAATCTGATTGTTGTAATGTGTTTATCCTATTCATGCTTTTCCTGTCTGTTTAATGTCACACCACTGTTATTACCACGAAATACTCTTCCTGTTGCCGAAAGTTTCTTTAGAAACAAGTATTACAGCAATAATCCAGGGGGGAAAAAAAAAAAAAAGAAAAAAAAAAAGTACTTTTTCTATTTTCACCTGTTAGAATGAATATAGGCAAAACCCTTTATATTTTAGTCTCTTAAGAGCTGGTTAAAGAGGATTTCCATAGGAAGAGAAGCCATATCCCAGGAGATGAGGAGGAAGGAGGAGGTAGGAAAGTTCTTCTGCTGTGTTACTCTGAAAACTCTAAACTTCAGATACGAGTGAAATTGATGATGTACATGCTAAGGGTTCAAGTCTTGCTGGATGACAGACTTCTTAGAGAAACAGAGTGATACAAAGAAGCAGATGAGCCTAGCACAGTACAGGGTGAATCACATCAGTCTGATTCCCTTCAGAGATCCCCTTCCATAATGAAATGGAGAATATCATCATTAAAGTTTTGCATAGCTGTATCAATAGTTCCTCATTTAATTAGATCATCAGTAATTGCTAAGCTAAGGATCTCTGTAAAATCCGCATTGCAGAGCAGCAGGGTACCCTGTCTCTGAAATATAGAATGTGAAGTCCAAATTTGTTTAAACAAAAATTTTGAAAGTCTATTTCAAATCTAATGTAAAAGATCTTTTAAAATAGCTCAGTTAGTTTTATATTTTTCTGTAGGATTCTGGAATCAACGAAAGTGGAAACAACAAGTTTATATGTACCCAATTTCTTCCTCTTTCCCGTTAAGCTCAATATGAGTCAACAGTATGTCCTGGTGGCCGGAAGGACCAACAATATCCTATGGTGCATTAAGCTCAGTACAGCTAATGGAAAAAGAAGTCATTGTCCCAACATACTCAGCACTGGTACTGTCTCACCTTGAGTACTACTTTGGTCTGTGCAAAGGACGGCAACAAAGGTGATGAAAGAACTAGAGGGTTTGACTTACAAGGAACAGCTGAGCCCAATTGGTTTGTTCTGCTTAGAGAAGATGAGTCTTAGGGGTAACCTCATTGCTGTCTACAACTTACTCATGAGAGCGAGCAGAGAGGGAGGTGCAGATCTCTCCTCTCTGGTGGCCCATGATAGGCCCAAGGGAATAGCTTAAAATTTCATCAAGGGAAGTTCAGATTTTATATTTGGCAAAAGTTCTTCACTGAGAGGGTGGTCAGGCACTGGAACAAAGTCTCCATGCAAGTGGTCATTGCCCCAGACATGTTGGTGTTCATGAAGTCAGGAGATGGACTCAATCCTTGTGGGTCCCTTCCAACTCAGGATATTCTGTGATTCTGTGACTGAACATTTGCAACTGAAAAAAAGGATTTTTGTACAATTACTTCAGTTATTATTCTGATCCTAGAAAACAAATTACATACTAATACTTTCCAGGAATTCAAATCTGTCTTTCACAAAAGGCATTTAAAAACTGAGAACCTGTATTAATCAGTTGCAACTTACAATTTAATGTCAGTGGATGCTGTGGTAGTCCTAAGAAATAATCATTTCAAAAATGATTGAGAATCTAATTTCAGACACCACAAAATAATATTCAGAAAATGATGAGCACTCAAATTCGTTAAAGCAAAACTTTTCTTTTTCTTGTCTGTAATCAGTAACTTTGAAATCTTACCCAGAGACTTTTAAGACAACCTTATCCTCTGATCAATGCATCTGTATATATTCATTTTTAAATTAAGCCTCAATAATTAAATCTGAAATAAACACAGTACACATTTTATTTCCTTAGTAAAATTTTTCTATTTGCTATTTAGATTTCTGTATACTTAGATGAAACACAAATTTCAGCAGTTTTTATAGATGTCTAGTTCAGAGTCTGCTTGTAATCAAACCTTTGTGTAGCCATGGCTTGTTCTTGAGAGAGACTATCACTTACTGAACAGGTGCGTTCATTTTAGTATGAAACTCATTAAGATATCCTAAACCCATGCTGCAAGTCCTGGTAGAAAAGAAAATTACAACAAATATAATGCTATGAAGATAGATGACATAAATGGAAAAAGAACACAGATCCTCTTTTAGGAGGTTAAAGAACAAAGGTTTAAGGTAAACGTCTTCTACATTTCACCACTGCTACCAGCCATGATGTTTGTATGTCTAGATCATGAGCACAAAGACATTCCTCAGCAGAGCAGAACATGGAGCATTTTATCAAAATCTAATGAGTGGTATTAAATTCTGTGTCTGGCACTAACATCTCTGAGTTGCGCAGATCTTGTCAGATTTGTCTGAAGAATTCTTCCTGTTGATATTGTTTTAGGATCTAATGCTTTCCTAGTTGAGTACATCCTGAGAACGGTGGTATTCCCAGTGCAGTGGGACAAAGCCATCATCTTGCAAAATCAAAAGAAAAGCCCTTACCTGCTGCAGCATCAGCATATCTACTATTGCATAATAATAGGTATTTGAGATAGGAAGCTGCTGTTCTTTTGTTTTTTTCTAGAGTTGATGGAGACAGACAGGTCAAAGTTTAAAAGAGCATTGCTCTCTTAAAGAAGCCTCCATTAACAGCCAGAAAGGGAGGGAGAGACTTGACTCAGCAGGGAGCTGGCAGGCAGTTACTGAAATCTGGCAACCTGAGAGCTCACATGCTAAATATCTTTCTCTGGTTTAACTACTTGACAACTCAGTCATAATTTTAGCTTTGGAATAGCAATAAGCAAATGATGCCTACCGAGGGATTGGTTTGATGAGTTTAGCCCCTAGATATGGTTATAGATAATACTTCCAGATTAACAGTTTGCTTATTCAGATTAGTAACATTTAAAATTATTGATAAATATATTTGCAAATCTCTTACGTTGCTCATGTATCATGCATCATATTTACAATTGAGAGTGTGTTGGTTGCTTAAAGAATGCCTGCAGCATAGTTTCCCTCCAGCACTTGGATAACTGCAAGTAATTTCTTTGCTCAATATTCACATGTGCTCAACACTTTTATTCACATAGGAGTCATTGCTATGATTTGAATTCCACTCTCAATGAATGTTTGTGACAGAAAGTTCACTGACAGAAAACAAAAAAAGAGCAGTGTAACATGACCAGAGTATTCATTACAAATGCCATTTAAGTAATGGCAGAAACATTTTTCATTATTTGCCCATCTTAATTGTGGATTAGATAATCACTCTTCTTACAAGAAATATGCAGGTTTCCAAGTACTTGTTGACTTATTGAACTATTTTATTGTGCAGTTAATGTTCTGATAAAACCCTTGCACTGTGACTCATGGATGTCTCACCAAACTGATGCATCGTGGTGTTATATATACTGGTGCTTGTTTTCTGTCTCAGAAAGATCAATATACTATGTGGATATTGTTACAGGCTTTTCATGGCAGTAAACCTTTAATGGTTCAAGCAGTCCTTTATCTTTCTTGTTTTACAATGCAGGGCACAGTTTGTGTGTAATGGACTATTAGACATTGTTCTTTTCTCTGAATCACTGGCTCTGCCAAGAATATCTTGATCCTATTTTAAATCATAGTGTATTTTCATCCTTTCTGTTATGCGCAAAACACACCTGTGCTTTCTGATAAGCACAATGGAAAGTATGTCACTGAGAAATATAGTTGCTAGAAATTCAAAAAATTTTGATTAAAATATAAATACCGTTTTATATCCTTACCTATCACCTTGCAAGTACAGTAAAACCACAGCTAACTGGCATATTAAGAATAATTTCCTGCAGCATATCCTGGAATGCACTAACACAAAGATGTCAGCAATAAGCTAAGTTACTACCATCTTTGGTCCTCCTGCTAGTGTGGACAGTGAAATATTTTTGGTCTGAAATACAACTAATGAAAATTCTTGTTTTTGCTTTACCTTATGAAATACTTACTGTGGAAAAAAAAATCAATAACATATACCAACAACATGCAAGTGCACTGATAAGTGTATTCATAATTACAATAAGGCAAGCTCGTAGTGGCTGGCAGCAGAGTACGAAAGACAAGCCATTTACCTTGTCTGAGTAGGGCCGGTGAAATGAGACAAATGTGGCAGGAAGGGAAGGTCTAACACAAGCAGAGGCTTAAATCTTGAGAGGAGAAAAGAAAATATTGTAAAGAAACCAAAAAAGATTCCCTACAGTTTGTTTCATCTGAAAGCTGCTGGAAAGTCAATGGTTTAGAAAGCAAGACAGAGGAAAGCAATATTAATGACAGCAGTATGAATTTCATTTTTTTTAAAGCACTCATTTTTGCAACAAGATTCAGATAGTTTCACCTCAGAGCTTCAGCTGACTTGAAGTCCTGTCAGAAAAAACTTCTAACAGTGTCTCTGCAGTGCTTGGATGATTCTGTACCCAGGGTGTTATGTTAGCTACTGGCCCAGAAAGCACAGAGCAATATTTGCGATAATGGTTTCAAGGCTCCATAACATGGGAGTCATATTTTGTAAAGCATTTTAAAGTACTTAAATTGGTAGAAAATAAAGCATAATAATAATAATGTGACACCCATCTATAAGAAGAGTCATAAGGAGGACCTGGGGAACTACAGACCTGTCAGCCTGACCTCAGTGCCAGGGAAGGTTATGAAGCAGATCATCTTGAATGCAATCACACAGCATGTGTGGGACAGCCGGGGGATCAAGCCCAGTCAGCATGGGTTCATGAAAGGCAAGTTCTGCCTGACCAACTTCATCTCCTTCTGACCAGGTAACCCATCTGGTGGATGCAGGAAAGGCTGTTGACGTAGTCTACCTAGACTTCAGAAAGGCCTTTGACATGGTTTCCCACAGTATTCTCCTGGAGAAGCTGGCAGCCCATGGCTTGGACAGGTACACCCTTTGCTGAGTTAAAAACTGGCTGGACGGCCGGGCCCAGAGAATGGTGGTGAACGGAGTGAAATCCAGCTGGCGACCGGTCACCAGTGGTGTTCCCCAGGGGTCGGTGTTGGGGCCCATCCTCTTTAATATCTTTATTGATGATTTGGATGAGGGAATTGAGTGCACCCTCAGTGAGTTCTCAGTGAGTTTGCAGATGACACCAAGTTGGGGGGAAGTGTCGCTCTGCCAGAAGGTAGGAAGGCCCTGCAGAGGAACCTGGACAGGATGGGTTGATGGGCTGAGGCCAATGGGATGAGGTTCAACATAACAAAGTGCTGGGTCCTGCACTTTGGCCACAACAACCCTATGCAGTGCTACAGGCTTGGGGCAAAGTGGATGGAAAGCTGTGCAGAGGAAAAGAATCTGGGGGTGTTGGTTGACGCTCGCCTGAACATCGGCATCCTGGCTTGTATTAGGAATAGTGTAGCCAGCAGGACCAGGGAGGTGATCATCCCCCTGTTTTCTGCTCTGGTGAGGTTGCACCTCGAGTACAGTTTTGGGCCCCTCACTACTAGGTTTGGGCCTATGAGCGTGTTGCTTACTGCAACTGAAGAAAGAACACTTGTGTTTGTGTAGAGGCATTTCACTTGGGTTTTCAACTGTGTAGCTTTCCTCCTTTCATAGGACATTTTTGGAGGGTTGAGGAGCATTCCTCACTACTCTGGTAGGTGCACTCTTCCTCCTTGTTGCTCATGAGCACGAGTGTCAGTTTGCCTCCTTCCCTCCCCCTTCCTCCTCACCCCGCACCGCCAGTTCATTCTCTGTTAAATCTCCCACGATTAGACTCTAATTCTAGTGACATACATATCCTCACAACCTGATGTGAGTAGCTCCACTGAAGCCAGTAGGACTACTTGTATATTTAAGTTAAATGAAAGTACGTACAAGATCATGCATTAGCGATGATTTTCACTGGAGTTCTTCAGACAGAAGTTTTGATAGATTAATTGATGCTAACTGAAGACTAAAGAAATAATGGTCTGTCTGGGTAAACAAAAACAGTTTAAGTAAAGATCAAGAGCTACTTCTACTCATACTGAGAAAGTATTTAATTCATGAGTCATCCTGCTGGTTTCAGTAAAGTGTTTTCTGGCACGTGATGTAAGCAGAGGAGGCAAAATTTTCAGTATATGATTCAAAGCCAGAGGCAATATCTGCATGCTTACTTTTGCTGAGGAGCTTCTCTGGAAATATCCCTTCAGAATAATGATTTAAACATTTTGTCATAATTGAATGAGACCTACAAGAAAATAGTCCCTTTTCCCATAGTTCCAGATTTATTTATTTATTTTTGTTTTCCAAAAGTGCTTTAGAAATATTTGTGTATCTGTTAGCATACAGTATCTATCATAACTTGATAGATGACAAAAGGCAACTGGGAAAGGTTATTAATTTTTTTTTTTTTTTTTTTAAACTGTTGCTGTCTCACATGGCACCAGCTTAAGAAAAGTAGTTACTGTGCATTCCAGTATAAAGCAGGGTGCATGTATGCAAACTATGCAGCCATGCATTCTCTTATACAGCATGAAAAAGCAAGAGCAAGCCCTAAAACTTCTGGAATACAAAAGGAGTAGTAATACGTACAAATTTAATGTAATCCTAAAAGTTTAGTAATTTCAGATTCCCCAGTAGGGTATGTAGAGTGCTTTCCTTCTCTTTGCTATTGATAAGTTTCATTTTTATTTCCTTTTTCCTTTCCCTCTGGTTCTGATTTTTCTAACCATGTTTGGTATGCACATCTGCACTTCCAGATTTGGAGACTAGTCAGCGATCAGCGGGTGGCAGCCTGTCCCAAACAGTACTATGTACCACAGTCCTGATCTGTGATTACTCACTCTTCCCATTTTGAGCCTCTTTTGAGCAAATCTGAGTGTGAGGTCCTGAGATCTAATTAACAGTGGGATTTATGTGGTTGAATTAGGATTATACATTATACAAAAAATCCAAAACAAAAACAAACAAATGAAAAAAAGGAACACCAAAGCCCACCACAGTTGACAATGAGCCCATGAGAAGTAAAACCAAAGAAATAATGTAATTGAATCCTTGCCAAAAAGAACATTTCACAAAGCTCCTATTAATGGAAACTGCTCTTATCTGCAGACAAAGAATTGGTGCTTTTCTCCTTTTTCCCTCCCTCCTTTCTGCTTGTCAAGCAGTTCATAAATGACTATTAGCAGTTATTCCTACTTTCTCCTTCTCTCCACTGTGATGTACGATATTCTTCTGAGCCCCAGAGGGTTAGAATTAGGACTGTCGGGATGGTTTCATCACATAATTGCACACATCCCAGTTCCTTCTCCTCTCTCTCTGGACAAGTGAGATAACCAGAAAAGAGCTCCTTGAGAGGATGATTCAGTACAGAAACCAAGGTGCATGTTCTGAATCGCTCTTTGGAGAAGCCCATCTATCCATTGGAGTCTGAGAAAACGAGGTCTTCCAACTGTTTTTGGAGCCTAGGAAAACTAGCTTCCTCCTCATATGACAGGTTACTGCCTTATCTTGTAGAGCACGAATATTCCCTGGATCATGCAAAGCATCAGTTAAAGACTTCGCTTGAGCTTGATTCTTACCTGGGATAAATAAACCAAACATCATATTAGTTAAGAGCTGCATGGCAGCATTGCTATAAAGGACTCAGCACAGCATTTTTATAACTTTTTAGCCACTGTTTAACCTGCTAATTTGACCATGTTTTTCACCATGATTGCTGTTTCCAATAAGTATATCAGGTTTCTGAAGTGATTAATATGGTTTTGACTGTCATACTCTACATTTCATACATACCACTTACTCTTCGTTCCATTTATCTTCTGGTTGAATGGCTCCTAAGAGATCCACAACTTGGTGCTGCTTGACAACAGGTGAAAAGAACTGCTTACAGTAACAGCTAAAGTAAAATTGCAGTGTACATTCTAAAAATAATTCTGCTGGACAGCATTAAACGATTTGACATGAAAATACTGTATTTTTGTAACAAACAAACAAACAAAAAACTTATTTAGTCAACCGACTTGCAGATTTAACACTGAAATTCTTTTAAAAAGCACACAGATATTTCACAAAACATTCTAGAAACTATTTATGTTTATGAAGTTTAAAGTGCAGCTCTTCTAGAGGCCAACATCTCCTAATATTAACAGGCCAAATGTAGCCTTGATTTCATATGATTATCCCCACAAATCCATCACCAATTTCATTATGGACTGGGAGCAGTTAGGTTGGGTCACTTTTTGTTTGTTTTTGTGCGTCTGCTTAGGCTATTTTATAAATAATGCCCTAAGTAAAAGCTGGCAAAGCAAATGGAAATTGTGATTCAAAACTGTTTCTACAGATTACTGAATCTTCTCACCTTGCTGAGTTTGTATTTGTTTACATGTCAGAGAAGTGCAGTGGACCCTCTGGAACAGCAACAAAACTACAAAGAGTTTACTAGGGTCACTCAAAACTGATTTGATAACTAAGGACCATAAACAATAAGCCAGGAAAATTATAGATGATGAGGAAAGAACAACAACAATAAAAATGTACAGGGATTATGGTTATGCAGCATTGAGTGTGCACATCTTTGCAATTGTGTTTAATTACAGTATTCTTACAAGCATTTATTTTAGCCCAGAGAGTAGAACTGAATTTTGGAAGTCATTTGGATAGGAAAAGGAGTGCAGCTGAAAGCCAGAATCCCCTTAAACTGCAAAGATACGGGATTAGGGATTATTATAAATAATTTAAGAGAAGGCATTTTGGCCTTCATCCAGCAAAACAGTAATGTGTATGTTTAATTCTTTTTATGATATTCATACCTTCCTATAACTAATGTCTCATTCAGGTGAGGGGAAATAAAAGCTGAGAACTGTGCACGTTTAACTGTTTTGCTGAGTCAGTGTCAAAGGTGGTGAGCATTTTAGCCCAAATCAAGCACAACACTTCAGCTCCAATGTTTCATTTAGTAATGTGTAGTCCCACTGAAAGCAGATCTACACACACATTGAATTTCTCATTTGGCTCCTGCTAGAATGAAGTACTCCTTTCAGGAAAGAGGTAAGAGCGCAGTAAAAATAAATAAAATAAATAAATAAAAAATAAAGAATGAGTGTCTGATTTCTGTGATACTTAGTAATATCTGTTTTCTCACAATGTAAGCCTTAGTCCTAAAAACATGAGTCCGGTTCCTAAAAGTAACCATTTTTGGAAGTGCTTCATATGCTGCTTAGGAGAATGGGCTTCTCATGACCTCAGGTTTCATTTCTGTCCCTCACACCTTCTATACCACCAGCTTTCTGCTGCTTCTGATAATAGCCAGGATTATGTGGTTTGTTGTTGTTGTTTGTTTTGTTTGTTTGCTTCTGTTACTGAGACATGAACCATGCAACAGAATATACTGTTCAGAGAGCAGTTTTGAACAGTCACTGTTAATTTTCAGAACGTGAATTCTGATGTTCCCAGCTTAAATCTTCAGGACTTCCTGACTGGTAGTAACAGCATCTGTAAATTCAGGCTCACTACTCATTTCTTTACACTTTCTCAAAGACAAAGATATTTTGTCAACGATGAAATAGGTATGAGACTCAAATGAGTGTGTGTTCATTGGCAAAGTAGGCTTTTTTTTTTTTTCAGTGGAGGAAAGAAATTGAAGTAATTTCTGCTAAAAATATTTCCATTACATTTACCATTGACCTGTTAAGTCAGCCTTCTATAAAAATGTCTAGACAGACAAACTATATCTAGTGTACTCAGTATCACTCAGCCTTTCGGGGACCGTTTAAATGATGTGCTATGTTTATTGAGCATAAAATTTACTCATCTACTGTGCAAAAGATTAGTGTAGAAAGATTAGTAATTGCATCTTCAGAAAGGAACAATGACTATGAAATGCAAAGCTGGACCCATACACCAGCAGATGAAACCTTCACAGCAAGCCTGGGGTGCACGTTGGGTCCTGCTAGACAGAAATGGCTCCTGAGGCACAGCAGTTGATGCAGCACACACAAATCTCTGCAGATATGCCCAAGGAAAATCTGCGTGACATGCAGTGAGTCAAGCCCTGAGCACATTTTCTTCAAAGTTCCTGAAAGATTAACACTGCGCTGCTCCACAGCATTACAAGATGGACTGGGGAGTCATGAAATTATGGAGGTTTCAGTGACCTCATCATTGCGACTTACAGAGTGAGATGTTTTCCCTAATTGTAATTTCTGTTTGATGCCTACCTTAAAAGGAGATGAATCACTCTTTTCATTGGCAATTTACGGAAACTAGAAATTAGTTCAGGGGAAGAAATGAGTGCTTATATGGTCAAAAGCTTGGTGAGATGATTTCCATCTCTTATACTAAAATATTGGCTAAATTCACTAGCACCTGAACATGAAATTCTAGAAACTAATAGGAATATTTCTGTACCATGTGGCTCTAAAATTGAAGGAAAGTACTAGAAATGAATCACATTCTAATTTCTTCAGCTTCATACTGGAATCCAGCTTTGACAACTAGATAGTTGCAAATCTCCAGTAGGATATTATACAGCATCAAGACTAGACTACCAAAACCAGTCAGATTACTCTGGGCTTCTTTATCAAAGTCTGATCATTCTTTTATTTTTAATTTTGATGATAATTATTAGGTGATTCTTTGAAGGATTCTGACAGTGAAATCATGATTCTTCTTTCTGCCAAATTTGTGGACTTAGTCTACCCTAAATCTACACCTGGACTTACTTTTTTCTTTGAATAGTTCTATGAAACTAGATAGATTGGACTGTCACCTCCTTTGCACAACTGTCTGTGCTTGGGGCTCTTGGGAAAGGAAGACAACACTAAGAATTTTCTAGTCCTAATTCCACCTACCCTGTGACATACCTAATGATTTAGGGGTACCTATGATGACTTTAGTTCCAGACCAAATTACCTGAATGCATGTACATATGTACTAGTGATAATCCAGTGAGCTGTGTCCAAGCTTCAGTCACAGCAGATTTGGGGAAGTGTTCAGTTCCCTAAACACAAGCATTAGTGCCATTTGGGATGCCAGGAAAATTTGAGGCAGAGATATAACCTGATATAACAGAGCTTACAGGAAATCTGCACAATTGTGAAACAGCCTGGAGACAGCATGATACATACTGTAGCACCTGCAGTGTCATCAGCTGAATTTATTTAGGCAGCTGAATCCCACTTCATGTCAATGGACTGCGATCCATCTTGACCTCAGCTGCTCAGGTGAATTGTCGCCCTGGTTCCTCTTGTCTGTGCTGACTAGATATCCTTCAGCTATAATGGCTCACTTAGCTTGCTCACCTAGCTTAGTTATAGACTGCTACATGTACATCTATGCTTAGGTTTTTCAGTCTCAAGTTGAAAGCCATTGTTCATGTAGATGAAATACTGGCTTGGGGACAAAAATTCCTCAGCTGAAATTCATAAGCTAATCATTCAACCCACACCAGATTTGCTGTCATCCAGACAAAACAATATATATATATATATTTTTTTTTTACCTGTTTTTCACATTTTTTTCCCTCTGATTTTATGCTATTATTCTTTCATAGACCAGAAGATATTCAGTAACAAGCACCGCACTTTTTTTTCTTGGCCTTTTCTCTTTGTTTAGTTCTTCCTGACAGAAGATGGTTTTAAAATACATACTGCCAAACATAATGTAGTCAGGCAAATTTCTGTATAGGTTTTGTATATTTTTAACTCATAGAAATGTTAACTTTTTTTTTAATGAATTAATGTACTGCTATTTATTCATCCAATGCAAAACAGTCTGAAAGCATGAAACATCTATGCACGTACAAGCACAGAAACCCATATGATAATTGTTCACTCAGAAAAGAGAATTCATTACCTGAACCCAGAGGAACTACTCAGGTGTGATTTTAGTTTACAGTGCCTCGTAACCTTTTCAACATTCATGTCTGGCACCTAGTCTTAATTATAGTAAAATATATGCATATAGTTGTTCCTTTTCTATCAACTAGGCCTTACAGTGAAAAATTCTGAATAAAAATCAGCTGAACCATCTCTTTGTCATAGACTATAGGATTTTTCTCACTTGTCCATTTACTTTGTAAGAAAAACAAGAACTTCACAAACCATATTTCTTCATGGCTAGAAAGCACTTAATTGTACCCATTTAGAGTGTTGTTTTCTTCAAAACTATCAGATTTAATGACAATAATACTACTTACATACAGCATTGTGAACAAAGGCACAAATAATCTAAGCAACATCTGTAGTTTTTTTTTTCTTATAGCTTTGGTAAGTGATTTTGACTGGTTATTAAAAAATGTTTTGAGTTCTTAGAACTTACTTGTCACATCAAGTCAGCAGCAAAATTTGATAGGTGCTTCATATAATTCATGTCAAGACTGCAGAAGTTTCTCCAAAAGTTAAGTGATTTATTGGTTTGAATTCAGAAATAATCCAAATAAACTAAAGGAGAAAACAGGAGGCAGGCAGGTAATGAATACATCTATCTTTCAGACTTCCGCACTTATATTATCTTTAACTGAGTTATTCCTTATCGTGAATGTTATCAATTACCTGTATGCACATCTATTCACTTACAAAACTGGACAGCTGGAATACACGTGTTCTCCTATGAAAACAGAAGGAAAAACACCTAGCAATTCACACTGACGAGCACATCATTGAAGACATTATTCCCTCTAGATAATTATCTACTGATTAATTGCCATTACTACTTATGGGCAAAGCATCAAACAGTTTTTACTTTAGCATTATGCACTCAATTCATCTTCCTTATGTCCACAAGACTAAGTTTGAGGTCCTTTCACCAATAAACACTCTCATGGCATCATGGTAAATTAATCTATTTTGAGAAGAAGAATCAGCAAAGTTAGACTGGCTGCCTCTACATTGCATTTCGAGCTCAGGGGAGAAGTGTTGGGTCTTTCCTAAGATCTTTCAGCATATTCTTCAGGATGACTGGAAGTTGTTTCAGTCTCCACAACAAAATAAACACATCCTTTCTGTGCCATCCTTACCTTAGCAGCCTACCCATTTGTTCCTCATTCTGCCATGTTAGAATCGTTCCTGTGAGAATCCTTCCCTCTCTTCACAGAATTGGAAATTTTAGTGTGATACATAAAAGAGAATAGGCAAGTGGCACATAAAGCAGTTTGCTTGAACTAAATAACTTCTCTAAGCATTCCAGGCTCTTCAATATTGTTAAGTCCCGTAGGAAATATGGTGCCTGTCCTTCCTATTGGTCCACATACACCTGACAGCAGTATGATGAGCTGACAGGACACCTGCTGCTTCCCTGCTGCTCAGGCATTGGCAGGAGCCCTTTCTCAGAAGGCTTTCTCAGTAGCCAGCTGGAGCACCTGTGGTGGTTTCACACTGATAGCTAAATAAAACCCCACCATGCTACTCTCACTGCTCCACTGTGGGACCCATGGGCTGCAGGGGGACAGCTTACTCCACCAGGGGCCTCTCCACAGGCTGCAAGGGAACTGCTGCTGAATGCCTGGAGCACCTCCTGCCCTTCTTCTGCACTGACCTTGGGGTCTGCAGGGCTTTCTCACTCCTCTCTCCCAGCTGCTATTGGACAGCAGGTTTTTTCCTTTTCTTCAGTCTGCCTCCCCCAGAGGTCCAACCAGCATTGCTCTTGGTTCAGCTCTGGCCAGCAGCGGGTCCCTTTTGGAGTTGGCTGGATCTGGCTCTGATCTGACACGGGGCAGCTGCTGGGTTCTGCTCACAGAGGTCACCCCTGCACACACACCTCCCTCCCCCTCAATACCAAAGCCTTGCCACGTAAACCCAGTACAGCATCCTCTTTCACAAATCACTAGGATGAGAGGGGTCTACTGTGGCAGAGTCCAAGATGCACGGTAGAAATGTTTTGCTGAGTTCCCTTGTGTTCATTCACTCTTTCACCTCACAGGTATTGTATCTATCTCCATGTTGTTCTCCTTACTGGAAACAACAAAAAGAAGACATCCCAAGAAATGGGAGGGAAGACAAAAATTGAGTCAAGATAGTCTGTTCACGTTGTCTAGGTCAGGACAGCCTAGGGAAGTGAGGGAATAAATCTGCAACAAAAGAGAAAAGAAAGAAAATGATGTTGCTTAGTTGAAATTATTTTTCTTCTTTGCTTTTGGTTATCTAAGAACAGGTGAATGTAACATACTTTTGTAATATAAGCTGTTCTACAGATATCATAGAATCATAAAATGGTTTGGGTTGGAATGGACCTTAAAGATCATCTAGTTACAAACCGCCCTGCCATGGGCAGGGACACCCCCCACTGGACCAGATGTCTCAAAGCCCCATCCAACCCAGCCTTGAAAACCTCCAGAGATGGGGCATCAACAACATCTCAGGGCAACCTGTTCCAGTGCCGCTGAGTGAAGAATTTCTTCCTTATATCTAATCTAAATTTACCCTTTCTTAGTTTTAAACCATTAACCCTCATCCTATCACAACACGTCATTGTAAAAAGCCTTCCCCAGCTTTTCTGTAGGCCCCCTCTAGATACTGGAAGGCCACTATACGATCTCAGAGCCTTCTCTGGGCTAAGCAACCCCAACTCCCTCAACCTGTCTTCATAGCAGAGGTGCTCCAGCCGTCTGATCAGCCTTGTGATCAGCCATGCTTCAAAACAACTGCAAAGAAACTTTTTTTTTTTTTTTTAATAAAACTTTATTTTAAATATTGATGTTAAAAAGTGGTATTAGAAATGGGCCAGATTCTGAAAAACTATGCCAGCAAACATATGGAATTATCAGGCATGGGTGGTCCTGAGCACCCTGGAGTAGCTTCAGCAAAGCCTTTAATCATGTGCTTTAATCAAAGCCTTTAATTTCAGTATGTCTTTTGACAAAAAATCCATTAGTGATACTATAAATATGTGCCTAGGTACTTTACTGGGTGAGAGCCAGACTACTCGGAGTCTTTCAGGATTAACCGCCATGAGCCCACTTCTTTGAGTTTCCCCCGTACTATGAACAATCACGTTACTGAATGAAGATGCGCATAGTAGTGAGTACTACATGATATTTGCATAGTAGCTGTTTGCATGATAAACTGTTAAGTTGTCAAGAAATAAGATGAAGTGTTAATAACACAACTGCAAAAGTCAATATTATAATTATCTGAAAAAATAAGTAGTAGATGGAACATTTATCCTTATTATAAAATACTTCGTAAGTCTCGCTGTTTGTGGATATCCAATGTTTTGTGATAAAATATATGAGAATACAACTGAGAACATTGTAGCCATTAATGGAAGAACTAGGAAAAAGCTAGAAAAACAGCCTGACATTTTTCTTAAATATTGGAGACAAAGTTAATACCAGATTTTTCTTTCTGCTGTGTTCCTGTATCGCTTCAGTTTTCATGATTTTTAAAAAACTACACTACCAGTGGTTTATGTGAATTTATTTGCTATTTCCCTTAAGATGCAGATTGTTTGGACCAACTGATTTGCTTGTGTTCCCAGTTTTAAGTACTCCCTTAGCTGCTTTTGTCAATACCTACTTCAGCAAAGTTTTCTTTATGTGGCTTGTTAGAGACAGATTTTAAAGAGCAATATCTCACCAGTTTTTGAACTCTACAGATTTAAAACTGTTAAGAATTGCTTTCAGCTTTTCTTTAAGAAATCCATTGTCTCAAACCAGAAATATTTAATACAAGGATTATGTTATTTCTTACAGCTTTCATTGGCTTGTCAGTTCTATCCTTCTGACCATAACACGTTCTTTCTTAGTATTATTTTTATGCAAATGGCAAGTACAATTATACTATTTCTGGCTGCTCTTATGTGTGTCACTGAACACTGAGTAGTAATTTTCTACTTAAAATTATTTTTAAAGTTATATTTAAAAACATTTAGAACTTCTTGTTAAACGATGGAATTCTCGTTATGACTTCAGATCAGCATAGTGCTTATACATATGTGCAACTTTAAGCTCCCGTTGATTCTCTGTTGCAAAGGCAACAGAGAATAATTTTGCCATAGAGTAACAGATGCTCTCATGTGAGTAGACTGAACTCATATATCTGTTTTGTTTATGAATTGCTTTGAAAATCAAATAAGGAACCCAACATAATTAAAGCAGTCTGAAACACCTAAATTTGGGACAGTATTTCTTCATTCAGGGTCTGGTTTTAAACTGCCGTTAGCTTAATTCTCATTCTGCTTGATATCAGACTAGTGCCATGCCCCATTCATCTATAAATTAAATGCTCAATTTCATATTTTTTTTCAATTGAAATTGTTAGAGCTGTATGGTGAAAGGTCTGTAATATTCTGCACCTTCACCAGTGAGTCGCACTAGCCTCAGAAAATTACGGTTAAATTTAATCTCCTGACACTCCATGTTGCCCTATACCCTAGTGCTGGATAACTCAGAGCTTTACACTGCAATAGTTACATGCCTGGAGCCTCCTCCTCTAGGCCCAAGTCTGACCTTAGCATTTTTGTTTCATGAGCCAGGCTGCTGCTCAGAGCCCCAGTCTCACACCCAGCTCTCAGTATGTAAGAACAGTTGGCTGCTAGAAATGGTTCTTCAAAGGTATGAATCTTTGTTTCCTTCCAGAGCCCAGACACCCATAGGCAGCTAACTGATGGTGGGACACCTTTCACTGCCTTGAAGGAGCAGGGCAGGGAAGGAGTAGGCTCCTTGCACCCACTTTTTCCTCATGATAAAGCTTACCCATGCAGAAGCATGCCTAAGATAAATGACGCATTTCGTGTCTATCAACATTCTGAAAACACATACCTCATGCATTTCGGAGACCTGAGTAATCAAGAAAAAAATATCTCTTTGTCATCACCATGATACGTATGCACAGCATGACACATATCCTGTATATGCACATTTTGTGAAATTTCAATTACATTTTTGATATTCTTCATATGTCACTGATGATAATGAAGTTCTACCCTCTTTGAAATCAATGCAAGTGAGTCAGCTAACCTCCTCAGGTGTTTTTTGTATTTAGCATCTGGAAAATCCCACTATGCACCTATTTGCACGTTTCAGCAACAAAATATCTTTCATAGTCTGCTCTTTACTTTAGAAAATTAATCTCATCTTGTGATCAGAGGGCACTGTCTAACTTTTCTACGATACCTTTATGAATTTGTTACTATACTGTTATCTGTTTTACTCTTCAATGTGTGGCTCTGTAAACATTTTTTTTCAACTTATATAAACTTCCATTAATTAAATTTCCTGAAATAAAGAGTAATAAAAATGAATAATTCAACTTATATAAACTTCCATTAATTAAATTTCCTGAAATAAAAAGAGTAATAAAAAGGAATAATTTTCAATTTACAGGTAATCCTACATTATCAAATAGTTCTTCCTAGAAATTGGCATAACACCTTTACTACTAGAAATCAGTATGACATTAATTTAACCAAGAGTATTTGCAGGAGATAGTCCTGCATAATATCTACAGAACTTCTGAGGTTTTTCCTGCATATTTGCAAACTGAACTTTACACAGTTGCACATTATTGTGGCACCAGTTTATGGAAAATTCCACTCAGCACTCCTGCAGATTTCCCAGACTGTGATGAGCTTGTACCAGAAATGTGATTCAGAGATAGGGGACTTTTCCAACCCCAGAAAATCAAATCAAATATTTACCCTCACCTCAACAAAAGAAGCTTTTAATCATTTCACTTAAAACAAAATACACACAGTGTAAAAAGTGTAAAATACAGTTGAAATCCCTGGAAAGCGGGTGCCCTTCTTCAAGACAATGCATGAATCACTGAGCTACAGAGTTTTGACTCTTTTTGCTTGCTCAGTGTCTCTGTGAGCTTCTGAACCAGATGTCTTCAGCACAATGAGAAGTTATCCATATTTCCCAGCCTGCCAGAACAGTTTACATGCAGATAATTAAGATACAAGTATGGGAAGTAAGAAGTGTATCTTAAATTTCTTCAGGCTAAACAGCACATCTCACTTCATGGGAGAGCACTCATCATGCAACTGCTGATCATGGAACTCCTTTCCATCCCTTATCCTAAGGGCACTTATCATGAATTCACATCCCATCCGCCTCCAGAACTCTTTTTCTCTCCTTGTCACTGGATATTGCTATCCTCCTTACTATGTGGGTCCAATAGTTCATCTGATAGTTCTGTTTAATGATCCATGCCTAAAAGAAGAAAAAAAATTTGAGAAGAAGCTTTATTTTAGGTTGGATCATTTCACTGGTCCATTTTTCACTGTATGGCCATGCAGGGAGCTGCATAACTGAGGATAATAATGAGTGAGAGGACATCATTAATAACCAGCTGGAGGCAGAAGGGAGTGGGAGTCTCATAAAATATCTCTTCAGTTGAAGCATTTGCAAAGTGGAAAAACATCAGAGAAGTTATCAGAGTCTTCAAAAAAATACACAACAATACTTAGGCTTATCTAGATGATAGCAGTTCTGAGCATATGAAAAGCAGGAATCTTGTATTAGAAAAAAAAAAAAAGAAAAAAAAAAAAGAAAGTTGTCTGCTTCCTTCAGCCAAAGAAAAGCAAGAAAGCCAAAAAAAAGAGTGAGGGTATACCACTGGAATTAAGCCAAAACCTTAGTTTACTTGGCCTTCTTTTCAAAGTTAACAATAACAACAAGATAAAACAGATAGTGCCTGAAACTGAAATATATATATTTCACTCTTTTTTGATTTTTCTTTGGTCTAAGTTAAGATGATGATTCTTTGATACTTATCAATATATTCTCTGTTATCAGTTCTCCTGGGTCTCATCACATCAGCTTGAAGGTTTTCCCTTCAAGCTTTTGCCAGGTTTTCTATTGCTTCATATCAATTAGCGCTACAGAGTCCATTACAAAATTCACTTCATTAATTTTATTTAATCATTTGTCTTTTGTCTTTGGTATAGTTTCAAAAGCTCTCCATTGCTGCATGCATCTTGACACTTTAAAATGCTAGCGGTTAATTAAGAAGAAAACCATTGCTAACACTGTTATTTCAAGTGAATACAAAAAATATGTTATGGATCTAGTTTTTATGCTAATTTTGTACCTTGGCATACTGTATGTGAAGAAAACTTGGTAATTTTAGACTGCGCAAAACATAAATAATGGATAAAGAGTAGTTAACTTTTCTAATTTACTCTGCACTCAGAGATCTGTCAAGAAGGATTTCATACACAAATGAGAAGTGAAGCAGAATAAGTACCTGTATATAGCAATCTTTTGACAGAATCACTCTGCGTTGCAAAAGCTTTCTTCTTCTTTTTATGTTTAGTATACAGAGACAAATTAGAGGCTGTCTTTGACATACCTGTCTATTTGATATCCATACGAGTGATATAAACCAAAGAAAGGGAAGTCAGCTACCTTCCTGTTAATATAAAATGTTTTTGTAACTAGCTGCCACAAAACCTTGGAGTTACAGTACGCATAAGCATCAATTATACATTAAAATAAAGATGTAGTGCTTTTTCTCCAACACAAAAGAAATGACATGGTTATCTGATCTTTCTACTCAACCCAAGTCACTCTGTCATACAGCCACAGACATGGCAAATGGCACAAACACTAAAAGCAGTGGAAAATAAAACAAAGCAATTCTTGAAAACACAGACCTGAACAGGATTCCAAGCTCTAGGCTGAACCTATTTAAAAATCTTTCTGAGCCAAACACGGCAGTGAGTTCAAACTCCAAACCTACATGCTTAAGAGTTTAGAACAGAGTATTAGCCAATTAAAAGGAAGTTGATGTGTAAATCCTGAATCCAGAGTTCAGATCTAAGGTTTAGATTCAGGCTTACTAATTGGAGATACATATAACTAAAATGTCAATTGGGTGATTGTTCTTTAGGCAACATGTTTGATATTTGTCTAAATGATGGGCTTTTAAAATTTTCTTTCATGTTTATATATGAAACTTTGTTAATAGGTACAGAACAGAAACAAATAGTTTTAAGAAAGACTAATAGCATTTTTTGTAATTTTATGTAAAATTAGTTTTTAATGTCAAATATACCTACTTTGGCAGATCACATTTCTCTATTGATTAAATAATTTAGAAATTCAAAGAAAGTGTAAAGTTTTATTGGTTTTCTTGAAAATTCTTTATTACCCTTCATTCAGAACTTTTGTTTTTGCAACCCTTGCAATAAAATATCACAGTCCCTGTTCAGAAAAGATTATGCTGTATATATAAAACCCTTACTTCCTGGCAACATGACTAATTCCTAATTTTACTATTCAGCCCACTGCTTCCTCAAGAGGAAAAAGTCAAAACATTAATGACTCTGTCCATGCGGGAGCCTAATGTACATTGCTGAATGTTGTTATTAAGGCATGTAAAAATGATCTAATTACCAAAACTGGCACCAAATTACCATTGCTGCCAGGAAGCAAGTACATGTTTTTGGGAGTATTACAAAAGTGAAGTCAGCATCTGCATTTATAATTTGCATCTCTCCTTCCCTCAGTGTCTAAGGGGGGCAGCAATAACAGGCACAAGGCACTGGACGTGGACAATTTTGCTGTGTCCTCATTGCTTTGTGAGTTCATAAACAAACAGATAATGCTTTGCAGACAGCTTAATCAGACATGGTAACTCCTCTGCACACCTCCCAGCATGAAGCCTTGTGAAAAGAGCTGGTTTTCATGGGTGGTGGAAGAGAACAGGATGGATTTTGAACTGTGCCAGCTGTTTTCTACTAGTAACAACTATGGTGGGTATGCCTTTTGGGTCAACTTGCCTGGTACTCCTGACTTCAAAACAATCACAGAATCACACAGAATCACAGAATTGTAAGGGTTGGAAGGGACCTCAAGAGATCATTGGGTCCAACCCCTCTGCTAAAGCAGGTTCCCTAAAGCAGGTATTTTAGTTCAAAAAGGTCAGGTTATGATCTTTATGAAGAAACTTTATCTTCTAATACACAAAGAAGGTTATCCATAGATGAAAAGCATTTCTGAAATTTAAAAGACTTTCAGCTTGCTGAGAAAAATAGTTAGAATTTCTTTTCAATGCTCATTAAATGTATAAATTTTACAAATTTTGTGCACCAGCAGCCTCATATTACACAAATCATTTCAGGAAACTTAAAATTAATTAAGTGCTTTTTCACTTGTTTTGTTTGTTTTATTGTAATATGATATGGAAAAGAAGCTAATGAACTGAGGATGGGTTTCCTCTTTAGGAGAAAAATCTCAGACTTCCACTGGGAGATAATTTTGTGATACCGATATAATGAACTGAGTAAAGTTTAAATACTTACTGTTGAATTCACTTTTGTAAGAAGCCCATTTCTGATGGAAGCCTGAGGGTCTGAAACATTGGCAGCATTATTTCCCCTTTGCTTAATGGCGTAAAAATCCCATACAAAATAGGTTAAATGTAGGTAGTCAGAGGCGGGGGGATTTTTTAATTTCCCTTGAGATACAATTGACTGTTCCTCAAGGCTGTTTGTAGTTTCATCTGTGATCTGAAAGGAGTTCTACTGTTTAATGGCAATAACTCCAGTCAAGACGTGGCTTTGTAAAAATATATACACAGCAGTTTACACTACAGGAGATGAATAAAGAGCTGAAGAAAATTGGCTGAAGTTCATAAATGGTAAATCCAAAGCTGAAAATGCTTACCTTCCAGATGGGAAAGTTGCCATGAATGTGTTTCCAAGACAGTCGCCCTACCTGCATGTTTTCTAAGGTATGATTTACAGCTGTAAGGCTCCATCTTCATAGGATTTACAGAGGCCAGGCAGATTAGTGAGGATAATAGCAGTAGTCCCAGTATTCTGATTAGGGTCTAGAGAAATCTGGGATTCATAGACTGTGCTAGTTGTGCATGCACAGAATTACCCTCCACTGTATGCACAGTGAAGTGATGGACATTAGTGGGTGACAACCTGGGCTGGGTAGCACGTCTTGTGTAGTTGAAGACATCAGACTTTTTCCATTCCGTGGGTAGTAGAGATGTGATTTAGACATCAGAGATCAAAATGTTGGACTCCCAAGAACAAAGTGGTTGTACAGCATCTTTTTTTGATTTCATACATTGCCCACAAATATCTTGTTGTCCAGTGAGAAACATGGAGGCTATGTCTTTTTACATGTCAAATATTCACAGGTATGTATATCCGACTTCTAAGGTGTGAGGGCTAAGCCCAAGCTGACAACTGCAGAGACTGAAAGAGCTTTGGACTTCACAGGCTGAAGTCTATGGCTCATGGACATGGTTAGAAACAAACATTAAAAGGCTGACAGGCTGAAAGAGCTGTTGTGAAAAAGAAGAAGAATAGAAGCAAACATAAGGCAATTTTAGAAATACACAGAAACAGGAAGAAGAACTGCCAAAGTTGTTGTGTTCTTCTCTTAACTGAAGCAAAGTAATAAAGAGACCAATTATGCATACTGTGCACAGACTGAGCAGCTCTTACCTGCAGTTGAGCATAGAGTCAGAACCATAGAGTGGCCTGGACTGGAAGGGACCTTACAGGTCATTTAGTTCCAACGCCCTGCTACGGGCAGGGGTGCCACCCACAAGCATCTACTGAAACAACTCTAGCACAAAGTTGAAGAAACTGTATCCATTTTTAAGCCATATTCTTTTATCCCTTATTGGAATTGTACCCCACCCCCAACTGTGTTTTTTACTTTGTTCTGTTTTGGTTTTTAACTTTAGAGATGATAATGCAAAAGGGAGAAAAGAACTTTAGTGGGGAGCTGGGATTTTTATAGCATGTAAATTCTGGAGCAGCAAAATACTTAATGAGTCACCCCATTTACAAACACAATAGACTGAAGATGTAGCTGTGATCCAAGATGCTACTTCACATAATCTGAATGAAATAAAATCAGAAAAGTGAGTTGCTCTATATGGCAAACACCAAAAATGTTCTATGAATGCTTAAAAAAAAACTAATTTTAACTGAACAAAATAAACTTCAGAATGGAAGGATTCTTGTGTTTCTTTCTTTCTTGTTGTGGTTTAGCCCGGCTGGCAGTCAAACACCACACAGCCGTTCGCTCACCCTCCCCCCTCCCTCTCCGGGATGGGGGAGAGAAACGGGAAAGTGAAGTCTGTGAGTTGAGATAAAGACAGTTTATTAAGACAGGGAAAAGAATAACAACAACAATAATAATAATAATAGTATTAATAGTAATAATGTGTACGAAATAAGTGATGCACAATGCAATTGCTCACCACCCGTTGACCGATGCCCAGCCTATCCCCGAGCAGCCGGCTCCCCCCTTCCACCCCGGCTAGCCACCCCTATATATTGTTCAGCATGACGTCAGATGGTATGGAATACCCCTTTGGCCAGGTTGGGTCAGCTGTCCTGGGTCTGTCCCCTCCCAGCTTCTGCTGCATCCCTAGCCTGCTCGCTAGCAGGACAGAGAGAGGCTGAAAAGTCCTTGGCTTGGTGTAAGCACTGCTCTACAACAATTAAAACATCAGCATGTTATCAGCGCTCTTCTCATTCTAATCCAAAACATAGCACCCTGCCAGCTACTAGGAGGAAAATTAACTCTGTCCTAACTGAAACCAGGACATTTCTTTGAAGAGCTTTGGGTATTTTTTATCTGACTATTTATTTATTTATTTATTTATTTTTAACTCCTGTGGAAGATTGCAAAAATTTCTGCTGCTCTGAGAACTTTCTGTGGAGTAGAAACTCCACACTAACGGTAAAACAATGTTCTGGTGATGTTTTTTTTGTTTGTTTGATTTTATCCTCTTCCTAAGCTTAACATATTTTCTACATTTTAAATGCTTTAGGAAGTTTTACTTCCCCTAGAAGTAAGGGGTCCCCTTAGGTCCCCTAGACAGGACCTAAATCACAATATTTTCCTAAAACTTTCCTAAAGCTTGTGAAGTAAGTCATCTCATGTTATCACCCCTACAAAATTTTCTTTCATAGTTTTGAGGCAGAGTTCTATTTTCCAGTTTGTCAGACAGAACTTGTGCCCATGTGAATGGGAGAGATTCCACTAATCATGTACTTCTACCGGCACTTACGATTTAACACAAATACTAATCTATCAAACCTTTGGGAAAAGGAAAACAGAACAACACCAAAAAATAATAATTCAAACTTTCTAGAAATAGATCTAAGAACCCGAATTTCACAAGGAGGCTACAAGACTGTGCAGATAGCATTAGATTCTCAAATATCTTGCAGCTCAACTATATTGTATTTAAAAATAAGCCATTGAAGCTGGGGGGTCTGTCCCCTACAATTTCCAAAATAGTACATCTGAAAAGACAGGGACATTGTTCTGTCTGACTGCTGGGCATCAGGACAAAAGCTCTATCCCCACACTGTGTGCCGCTTGTCAAGCTGTAAACAGCATCTCCATTATTATATTCTTTTGTATATTTCTTGAAGAAAAAAAAAAAAGGAAATAAAAGAAAAAAAAAAAGTGATAGTTCTTGTTACTTAGGAAGAGCAATATAAGCACCACTCAAAAGAGGTGAAGAAACAGAAATAAATGCTTTCCAGTTTTGGAAAAAAAAAATACATGTCATTCCTTGGTTGACTGACTTAACACTAGAGGAAAAAGTAGTACAAGAAAAGAAAATGTTGTTTGTTCTTATAGAGACATCTGGGTTAAGGCACATTTGAGGACCATCTCTGACAGCTATTCAGTTTCTTTACATGAGAATAATTTGCCTCACTGTGCAATCCATTAGTAACACTGTGAGATAGGAAGCACAGATTGTAATGTGGGATATTCAGAGAATTTCTCTGCAAATTATCTGTCAGGAGACGGGCCCTATGGTCTAGGCTGTGTACCTTCGAGCACTGTTGAAACTCAGGCAGTTTCTACTTCAAAAAGCTTATCTTCATAATAGAGTTTCTAAGTTTTAAGCTTCCAGATGTGTAGGCATAGTCCTGGGTGGCTAAAGTAAACTAATGAATGCTACAGTCTTCTGCAGTTGATTTTTGGGCACAAAGGAAAAGAAAAACAGCTGTATATTTATTTACAGAATGAATGGAAATAATGATGTGTTACTTAAGGGTCATGAGTTTTTTGATATTGTGTACCTGGGAATAGTCAGAGGGGATAATTTTAAATGCTGCTGCATTCTAAAATGGTAAAAATGAGGTGCTTTACTTAATACTTCTCCCATGTGTCTCTTAAATTCTGTGTTAATTTAAAATAAAATAATAATAATAATAATAATAATAATAATAATAATAATAATGACCATATGCAATATTTACTTATTTTTAGTAACCTTTAGGAAAATGTTTGCTTTTTGGCCTCACAGACCCTTCCAGTTTGTTGCGTTTCCATTTGTAAGTTTCTTTTCATCTGACATCCTAAAATAAGACTTTGAGGCATATCTCTCAAATTATGTGACCTTGAATCAGAAGATGAAGTGATCATGGAGTTTTTTTCTTATAAGTTTGTATGAGTATCTGTTTATCAGCCTTGTCATAAACTTGTTATTTCCATAATTCACAGTCACAGCCTGCAAATATCTGATCCATTTGGCTGAAAAATGATTTCTTTGAAGTCTTCTCTGGTTATATACCTAACTATGTTAGATCGGTAGGTTTCTATACTTCAGTAAAAGCCTGTAAAAAAGTCAGGATAAAGATAATATCACTCTGCCTGTGCACTGGAAAGGCAAATGTGTATTAATTAAAGACAGGATAGCAGAACAGCATAGGCTTGAATTAAATTCTTCAAACATGTCATGCACTATCTTGGCAGAACCGAGAAAGAAGGAGAGGTAGATTAAAGTGCCATAGAAGAGATTACTTCTACACAACTTCCTTGGCATGAAGAAGAACTAACAGAAACACTGATAATTTCCATCTTTTTTTCCTTTTTTTTTTTTTTTTCTTGGTTGTATTGTCTTCTTTCGGGAATGAGAGAATGCAGTCACTCTTTCTGTTGCCCTTTAAGGGCTCCTTCTCGTGAGTGTAGTCATGCTCTCTGGCCACTAACAAAACTAATTTGCTGTCACAATCAAGTGATAGACACAAAAGTCTATGAATCATTTTACAATATTTGTTTTCTGTATCTGGATATTTCTTAGCAACAGAAATGTTTTAAAAAATCACACTGACAGCTCAGCTAGAAATTTATAGCATGCACTCTTTTCTGGAAGTACATAAAAAAAAAAAAGAAAAAAAAAGACACCTTTTTTTTTTAAGGTGCAGTAAGTGTTAGTCATTAGTCATTACTGTCTTCCTTAAAAGTTTATGTAATATCTAGAATCAGAATTGTAGAATATTTCCAGATTAAAGGGACATACAGATATCATCCTCCTTCTTGAACCAGGATCAACAAAGTCTTTCACAGCTTTAGAATATACAAAGTCTTTAATGTCTAGAAACACGTATTAAGGAAGAGAACCCCAGGTGAAGTCACTGGCATGGGAACAGTCCTTAGAGGCTGTAAGTAAATGCCAGTACGTTAGAGTACAATTACTATGGACTCCACGCATCCTACTTACTGGCCCTTATAAAATCATCTGTTAGATTTTAAAAGATTAAACAGGTAGGCTAAGTTTATTTGCAATTATTTTAGGCAAACTACAGCTATTCTGTCAATGTGTCTGAAGCACCACTAGTGCTTAAGTGGTTGCTGAAAGTAACAAGACATTTTTAAAAAGCCTGTAGGGGAAAAAAAAAAAAAAAGGAAAAAAAAAAAAAAGATATTACAGTTTTAAAGGTATTTTGTAGATGTACACAGGAGTGAGACAGCTCAGCAAAGATAACTCAGGGTCAGTTTCTCAAAAGCTGGGGGTAAGAGAGCATTCCCAAGAGTTTTCTCCATCATTCTCACTTTGCCTAACTCTGGTCTGGTTTTTCAGTCTTCAAGCATCAGTCATGACATGGGACTGACGGCTTCTTTCTCAAAGAGATTCTCATCCATTCCTTGTTCCAACTTTGAAGTTTGATTCAATTTCTATCTTAGGGCTCTGGAGTCTTCCTCTGATGAGACTAGAAACGCATTCAGTGAAGGCCTGTAAGGACACAAAGAATGTTTTCTTTATGGGTTGCTCATCCTGCATGAAAAATTACAAAAGTCTGTGATGGCTGTCCATGGCCTCCTAGTATAAAATGCTTTGAGGACATATTCTGAAACCTTTCCAAGCAGATAAGATGGACTAAACTTTTGTGGGAAAACCAAAATAACTCATGTTTAGTAAGCATTTGTGTTTTACATAGCTTTGTATGAAGGTCAGCATATTTTGTTTTTTCCTTTTTCCCTTAGTATATCACTTCTTTATCTGATCACAACTGCAGTGTTATATGACATTTCAGCAAACAAAATCTCAAACAGAAAGTTATTTGCTTAGCTTTTGCTTTCAGAATGCTGCTCAGTGTGCTCTTAAGATAGTGCAAAAGGGTAATCTTTTAACACAGAGGTTTCTAATTAGTTTTGTGGAAAGACCAAGGTCGTCTTTTTTTTTTTTTTTTTTTTTTTCAGTGTGAATTCTACACTGGAAATAAAATTCACTCAACAATTACATTGCTTAGTATTCATCCACAAAGTACTGATTGAATGACTGTGTCATTCTTCCCTCATTCTTGTTAGAAATGATTGAACTAAGGGACGTATAGTCACTTAATCCATTGTTTTCCCACTAATAAGATTGTACCAATAAACAGGGACTCTCTTGCTAGTTTCTGCATTTGACTGAAACAGACCAGAAGGCTTATGTGTGAAAGGAGATGCACTGTAATTTTCATTTGTGTTTCCGGTATTATGATTTGGGACGCGCTCAGACTTTGAAGAAATTCAAACTCTGCGTAGAGATTCCCTGGGTAAATGTAAAGGACTATGAAGGAAAATAAAACCAACCACAGCCATTTATTATGACTCTTCTTTAAACATAAAAGCATGAGAGAAATTAAATTTGAATGTACAGTGACATTTAATCATAGAGGTTACTGACTTGCAAATGCTTTTTGTGAAGACTATAGTGTAGCAAAAGAAAAAAGGAATCAGATGTATGTCAGGATTTTGTTTTATAACTCGCAAAAGAGAGAGGTGACAGTCAACTTGGTGTAGGGACTTATGAAGTCATTATATTGACAGCATTATCCATTCATTGCTGAGCCTGCTGAAGGACCAAGGCAAAAGGTATGTCATGTCAGCACATTAAAAAAAGCGTCTAATGGGTGGTCTGAATGGTCCTATGTGAAGTCTCAAGATTCGCCTTATAGACAGTGCTCATATGTAGAAGAGGGTAAAAGATTCCCAGTGCTGACCAATATAGTCTTGGAAAAGTGAGGGCATATTCAGAAGTGAGAAACTAAAAGCAAACTAAAAACATCTTTCCCCCATCCACCATCTTCTACATCCTCCCATAGAGCAGGAAAGAGGAATGGGGACTGCAGTCTGTCTGTAACACTTCATCTCTGCTGCTCCTTCACAGTCACTCTCTGCCCCTGCTCCACGTGGGGTCCCTCCCACGGGATGCCATCCTTCCCGAACTGAGCCTGCGGGGGCTTCCCACAGGCAGCAGCTCTTCAAGAACTGCTCCCACATGGCTCCATACCACGGGGTCCGTCCGTCAGTGCCAAACTGCTCCAGCATGGGTCCCCCGTGGGCGGCAGCTCCCCCGAGACCCCCTGCTCCTGCGGGGGCTCTCCACGGGCCGCAGCCTCCTCCAGGCCACATCCACCTGCTCCACCGGGGGCTCCTCCACGAGCTGCAGCATGGAGATCTGCTCCTTGTGGGACCCACGGGCTGCAAGGGGACAGCCTGCTCCACCAGGGGCCTCTCAATAGGCCGCAGGGGAGCTTCTGCTGTGTGCCTGGAGCACCTCCTGCCCTCCTTCTGCACCGGCCTGGGTGTCTGCAGGGCTGCTTCTCACTCCTCCTGCTCCCAGCTGCTTTTGTGCACAGTTTTTTCCCTTTCTTCAGTCTGCTCTCCCAGAGGCCCAACCAATGTCACTCACTGGCTTCACTCTGGCCAGCAGTGGGTCCCTTTTGGGGCTGTCTGGAGCTGGCTCTGATCTGACAAGGGGCAGCTGGTGGGCTCTGCTCACAGAGGCAACCTCTGCAGCCCCTCCCTGCTACCTGCCCCTTGCCACATAAACCAATACAACCATCTATCTAAAAACAAATAAAAGTATTTCAATTATGTTCCTACCTTTATCCGTATTTTTATCTTCATAAATGCATGTTCTACAATATTTAAGAAACTGCTATAGCTTGAAGCATTATTTCAAGCTGATTTTTGTGTGTGTGTTTGTTCTGTATTTTGTTGTTGTTGTTACAACTTCATTAAATAACTTAGGTTAAGAATTCTGTGTTGTTTTTTCTTTGTTTGTTTTTCTGTGACAGGAGGCTTTGAACATCTTTCCTGTGCTGCATGATGTTTGCTTGGTAGGTTTATTTTACCTTGGCCTATTTTGTCCTTTATTTATTTATTATATTTTTGAACGTGACTCACTGTATGGTGAAAACTCATTAACAGCCTTGGCAGAGACTAATTTAAAGCAGTCTAATGACTGTCATAAAAAGAAGTTTCTGCTTCATTGTTCTATTAGTAAATGACTTAAAATTGTGAGTGAAGACTTGTGCATATGGGGAAGGAGGACAGAGAGAATCATCTGTATAAGTTGCAGATATTGTTTACTGCAATATGATTGAAAAACTGTGTAAATACCAAACGAATTCGGAGATTCCATTCCTACTATTATTTTATTTCATTCAGCCTCATGGTGATTCTCACAGAAGAATACATTTACATGATAAACTGTAATATCTCCTAGTTCTACTGAAACATTTAGTCTAAGTTTTGCAGAACAGATAAACATGTCTAGACAGAAAACTTAAGCTGAACAAATCAAGATTCTTACCTTAAATAAATTTCCTATTCAATTACATTTGATAACAGTATTTTAACTAGAGCAATCTTTTTGCCATAATGCTGGCCTTTATGCTTATTGTGTTAATAGACACATAGAACGCTTACTTCATTAATAAACACATCATAGATGCAAGTGTTTTCAAGAATAAATACTAACTAATTATCTAGATACTTTTCTAAAACATGGCATGTTTGTTTCTATTCAAGTCTTGAAAATAATAATAATAATAATAAATCTTTCTACAAACTCTTATGTAATAGATTTGCTTAAAAAATACGCCAGAGCATTTAGAAAGGTCATTCAGCCTGACAGATAACTTCACATAGCTATGCCAATAATATCAGCATGGTAACTGACACATCTGTAAAAGAGAAAAAAAAAAAGTATGAAAAGAGGAGGACCTTAAAAAAAAAAAAAAAAGCTTTATTAAATGTGATATTCTAAACACAAAGAACTCCTTACAAAATGGTCAGTTTATATGAAAATTAACTGTAATATATTCAACAAGAGGTAATCTCACCACAAAAGTATTGTCCATTTGTAATGGTTCTGGTGATTTATTTGTAAAAGCCACTGGTGTGGTTTAGCATGATGTCATTCTCATACAAGCTTATGTTCATGTCTAACAATAAACAATTGTCTGTAAGGGGTACGGCAGCAAGCTCGCAGCAACAGAATTTAACAATGTGACATGAATTTATAGTGATCCCATCAATTAAAGTTTTACTTTGGTAAAAGCCATCTATCAGGGTCCTGAAATATTGGAAATTAAGAACAGAAATGGTTATATTCCACAGATATGTGTTCTTTGTATTTTCCTTGAAACTTTGAAAACCTGAGAAAAAACTTCTACAAATCTTAAGTTTCTTTCAAACAGTTGTCTTCTTTTTGGTTATTGTGCCACGCTGCACAGTGTTACTATAATATTACAGATAGCCAAATGTGAGAAGACCCATACAAAACAAGCTAATGATTCTTAATACAAAGGTAACAAATAACAACAAATAGCTTAAAGGCATCCAGAAGAACAATGGATAACATGGTATGCCCTAATTTTGGTACTGGGCACAAAGGGATTCATTTACCAGTTATAAATATCTACAAAGGAGACTTTTGTCTGACACAGTAGCACAGACTGCCTTCACAGTCCAGGGTATACTTTATTGAATATAAAATAGATGAAGAAAGCAATTCAGATGAATCATACCTAAAAGTGTCTGTATGTCTTTGTTGACAAACATGGTGCCATTATAGCTCACATATACTTGCCTGCATTGCACACAGTGAGATGAGAAAAATACCACTTCAATGACCTAACAGTTATGTTGCTTTATTTTGGTTTTGGAGGTAAGTAGAATGGAGTCACAGAAAAAAAAGAGTTTTAAAGATGAATGGAAAACAAAATAATGAATCTTATAGCTAGAATGGTGTTTGAAATCCAGCAATGTGGTAGCAACACATTGGAATACTGATAATGACGAAAAGAAGAAATTGCCTGAAATATGCTCTTCTAAAGGGGATTTTATTTGGATTTGGGGGGTGGGGGTTAAGGAGAAGAATCTTTTGCTCTGTGAATAATGCTTTTTCTCTAGAGGGATTGTCCAGAAGTGTTGACTTTGTTAGGCCAAGCCACAAAGAAGGGTACTATTAGCAAGAAGAGAAATTAAAATGCTAGTAGAAATCCAGCTGATAATCAAAGTCAGAAAGGCTACCTGGGGCTAAACTTTACACCACCTCTGTTTAGTGAGTGACTGCATATTTCATTAATATGCAAGCCCTGATATATACTTTTTTCCTAGTTGCCTAACATTGAATTGTCTATCTGACCAGATCACAGGTATTAAAATACAATAATCAGCTGGATAATCGCTAGGTGTCCAAATTTCACATAAAATCTCTGGTTTCTTGTTTTTCTGCTAATAAAATTCATTCTTTAATGGAAGATCTGTATCCTACTTCTTACCCAGATTGAACGGCCAATCTCTGGTCTGAATATGAGAAAGAAGCTGAGAAGGTAGATAAGGCATTGGTAGGTGCAGAGAAAGGATAGCTACACTATCAGAGACTTACAATAGAAAGAATATGGCTACAAAGAATGAAAGATTTCATAGAAGACAAAATAAAACATAGTTCAGGCATAAAGAAACAGAAAGCTGTCTCAGACAAAGAGGATTTTAAACGTCAGCAGAAAGACAGCATCACAGTTGAGAAGGGAAGGAAAGATTTTTGTGGGAGACACTGAGATTTTAATTATGTTGAGCTTCATTGGACAGCAGACATATAAGGTAATGCCAGAAGGCAGCTAAGATGGCTTTAGACATCAAGCTGTTTTCAGCCACTACTTGATCTCATAGATCATTCTTATTTGGAGATACTAACAAGTATAAGAGGTTCAAGGACAGTGGTCCATGAAACAGATACAGAAAATGCAAATGAAGTAAGAAGGATCTCCAGAAAATTCCCTAAAACAGAAAGGAAAAGACTGTAAGAGAACCAAGCCAAGAAAAGACCAGAGTTAAGGCTCAGACATGCATAAGAAACATGAAACACAAAGGTATAATGTAGAATGGCAGAGACTTCCAGATAGCAGGTTCATTCAAACAGGGAAGAAAAGCAGAAGAAAGAAAAAAGGTGGTGCTATAAGATGCAAATAGGGTAAAAATACATTGTAAACATTAACAAGAGCTTGGAATATTTTTAATAAATATTCCTGTGTAATGCAATGGGGAATTCACAAAATGCTGTTCAGCTTGTGTTTAGCACGCTGAGCACATATAGAGTATCAAGTTGTAAAATCTATGGTAGATATTTCAGATCTTCATGTGTTGCTAAGTCTAAACTGCTCTATAGTGGAGACCTATAAAATTTATATATCTAAACAGTAATCTCTCTTATTGTAAGCCAGAAATGTTTAAATCAGTACTCTAGGGAAAATATATAAATCCATTTATTCATGTTTCTGACTTTTAATGATCTCATCATGCTGAACTAGGAGACTTTTGTCTGTCATATAAAGCTACCACAGATTTTTGTCAGATTTAATGTGTCCATTCACCACATTGCCATAGCAGTTCAGAAAGAAAGTACACTTTTGGCACTGGTGAGACTGTTAATAAAAGTAGGTTTAATGCAAATTATAATGTGATGTCACAATGTAATCATTAAAGGTAAACGATGATGATGGTAATGATGGAGAAGAGGAAGAGGAATGCTGCATGTATTCCTATAGTCATATAAGAACACGATTTTAAGTTATGACTCAGAATTGGTGTTGCTTCTTTTGCCAGACACTTGGAGTTAAGGTATCTGACCATAACTGGGAAATAAATTAATTCTGTTGGACTGCCAGAATGGTACCTTTGTTTCTCTTTTTAGACTGCTATTTTGCTCTGCCAGTTGTTCTTTCTATTACATATGTAATGGATTTGCAGAAACAGTTGACAAATAACTGCAGGATTTGATAGGAGCAGCAGGCACCTATTTGTTTAGTCCACGTAAACCTTATTCTCAGTAAAACTTCAACATTCAAGAAATAATTAACACTGCATGTCACAGGAGAACATTAAAACTGAAAGGAAATTATCACAGAATTAGCAATGGCCTTTACCTGAATACATCTAAAAGCTTGACCACTTTTATAATTCTCTTTTGTTATAGCAAAAACAGGCAGCTGGACAACTGTCTTCCTCTGTGGCGAGGTTACTTCTGCAGAAGTAATTTTACATTTTCTATTCTCCTTACCATTCCCCTTACCATTTGTTTTTATATCAACTCTGCCCAAATCTCTAGTAAGAAACACTGTTTTCCAAACTGCCCTCCTAACCTTTCTTCTATTTTCTACTGCTGGGCACTATTCTGTCTTACTGCTTTCATTATTCAGACAAGCTGAGCACAATACAGAAACAGCCATGGGAACACATGAAACATTACTGTTATGTCTGAATGAGCTGTTGTTTAGAATCTTTTGTGGATCGATGGGCTTTACTTTCAAGCATCCCATAGCAGTAAACAAAATGGTTTAGATGACAACTAGCATTATAGTTTCAAATGACATTTTGGCTTTTTGGCAGTTTTGGAGGCAGAAGTCCTCTAAATTTGCTCTCAGCTCAAAAATGCGTAGGCATTGTGAAAGGGAGTGTGCACATGTGCAAGGGAGCATATGTTTGTAAAAAAGTGAATATAAATACATGAAGGAGAGGAGTGGAAGTAATGACTTCTTACATATTTTTCAATTAAACTAATGAGAGAGAAAATATATACATTCCAATCTTGCAAGGACAAAGAGCCACCTCATACAAAGTCAAAAGATTGATTAAAATCATTTCCTGCAAAATACAGGATTATGATTACCACATGACCCACAGTAATCTTTAGAGACCAACACAAACATCTTCCTTGGGAAAATCACTCTTATATGGCTTCCTCTAACATATGAATGCATCAGTTTAATTGTTCCTTACATGTTTACCTCTTTTTAATGGACTAAAATCAATTCTGGCAAGAAAATCTGAAACTCCAGTTATATGCAGTATGATGTATACAATCGTCACAAGATCATTGTTTTAATTTGTTTGTTGGTGTTTTTTTGTTTGTTTGTTTGTTTGTTCATACAAATGTTTGGAAAATGTAATTCATTTACTTGACTTGTTGCCTGAAAAGTCATTGCCCAAATGACCAAATGTGAAATCACAACACAGATCAAGATAAACTAAGAGCGTTAAAGTATTCCTCTCATAAGACTGTACACTTTTCTTATATTGACTTGCTTGTGATTCTCTAAGTTCCTGTGGGATTTTTTCACTTGCTTTCCATTTCCTGCAGTGTTCATCCCTTCACCATGTCAATGAACATTTGCATGTGAGTGAACAGCAGATGTGCTATTTGCCTGTAGTTATGAGTCAATCACAGGGCAAAATCCACATACCCAGATGCCATCCCCACCTCTTATTTTTTAAAAAGATGAAAATAAATGAGTAAGGTTGGCAGTCTGATTTTGTGATGCTGTGTCCTACTTCTCAGTACGATATACTTCTGCCATCCATCATGGGGAACTTAAGGCTGTGTTCTTTATTTTAAATACAACCTCAGAGCTCTAAATAGAAACTAGACCTATTTTTGTGACAGCAGAATACCCTTCTAAAGCAGTGTTTTAAAAAATCCAGAATGTGGGAAGCAGAATATAAGAAGTCAACTTACAATAAATGTTAAACCTTAATATATAATTCAAAGCTTGAAACACTTAAGGGGGTTATCACATATCATTTGAAGGTGACAGTCTGTGATATAGGCAAATATTTCACATGTTCAATGGAAGAAAAGATATCTTTATTAACAAAAAGCTCACTAGTGTGAAACTAACGTGAAGGATGAAAATTTACCTTGCTAGGATGCAACATTCACAGATTATGGAGATATTACCTAATCTAATAAATCAGGAGAACTACAGGCAGCCTGACAGGAGCAAACTGGGAAAGCATGGGTGCATGTGCGTACGGATGTACATGTGTATTTGCGAGAAATAAAAAGTATCTTAACCTTCAGAAAGATCCAACAGGTACAGGCTTCTGACACCCAGTAGCCAACTAAAATTTGATGGCTTCCCACACATAAGGAAGCCTAGCAGCCTCTTTTCATTCCCTCATCCAGTTGCTTGGGTTCCAGAGTGGAATATCCAAAGTAAGAACATTAAAAATAATAATAATACTTTAAAAGCGAAGAGAGAGAGAAAAAAAAAAAAAAAAAGTAAATAATTTGAATTTTTTGTCTGATTTTGTGTTGTTTTTGTTTGTTTGTTTGTTTTGATTTGTTTTGTTTTTTGTTGGTTGGTTGGTTGGTTGTTTTTGATTTTCCAGGAATTCAACTGAAATGTTAATAGGTTAATGTGTAGAAGGAAGTATGTCATGTACATGGGAGATTGTGATAACTTCCATTTCATTTGGGAACTAGAGGAGAAAGGAAGTAAACTAATGTATTGATTGAGGAAAAAGGTATTTAAAACTTGAAGGCACAGATGATCTTGGAGGTCTTTTCCAACCTTAATGATTCTATGTTTCTAAATGCAATGTTATCCTGACAGTAATATCTAGCAGGAGACGAACACAAGGCAACATAACCTTGTGATAGGTTCTATGGTTACTGGAAAAGAATCTCCCAAGAGACAGCAGGTAGAAATCATTAGTGAAGTCGTGGTCATAGAAACAGCTAGCAGAGTAGAGGGAACACTGTCATGGAAATGAAAAACAAGTAGTGCAAAGCCCTAATGAGTTAATTACAGTCTATTTGTAAGCAGAATTATAGCCTCAAGACTTTTGGAAGAGGAAAAAAATCTGAGAAACTTGCTTTTTGACCCAAGTGCCTTCAAAGCATTATCTTCTGTTCCTCATCATCTTGCTTCGGCCTCCTCTCTTCTTCTCCTCATTCAGAGAAGCACTTATCTCTGCACTATGTTCCTCCCTGAGCCTTAGTAGATGGAAAGGAGAAAACTCTTCTACAGTGTTGGGACCCATGATGGAGCAGTTTGCCCCTGACAGATGAACCCCATGCTACAGACCCATGTTCGAGCAGTTCTTGAAGAGCTGCTGCCTGTGGGAAGCCCCCACAGGATCAGTTTGGGAAGGATGGCATCCCATGGGAGGGACCCCACATGGAGCAGGGGCAGAGAGTGACTGTGAAGGAGCGGTGGAGATGAAGCATTAGGGACTGACCTCAGCCCCCCTTCCCTGTTCCTCTGTGCCACTTGGGGGGAGGAGGTAGAAGAGGGTGGATGGGGGTAAAGGTGTTTTTAGTTTGTTTTCTTTGTCTCTCACTTCTCTAGCTTGTTAGTAATAGGTAATACATTTTTCTAATCTCCCCATGCTGAGTCTGTCTTGCCCATGATGATAATTGTCGAGTGAGATCCCCTTCCTTATCTCAACCCTTGAACCCTTTCCATTATTTTTTCTCCCCGTTTTCCTTTGAGGAGAGAGAGTGAGAGAGCAGTTGTGGTGGAGTTCAGCTGCCTAGCTGGGTAAAACCACCACAACATACAAGACAAACATCTGTCAGAGGCTGTTCAGTTTTACTTGATCTTGACTCAAAGCAGGGAAGTAAAGCAGCTTAATCTGTGATCCTTAAATATTAGCATCCTCTGGACAGGAGCCATGCAGACTTCCAAAAAGAGGTGAGGATCACTTTTAATTTTATCTGTACAGTTCATAGGGGAGACATTTACATGTCATAATGAAAAACAACATATTTAAAATACATGAAGGGCAAATGTGTTTTCTTTTTCAGCCTCAACCATTTGGTGTACATTATAATTTCTTTCTGTTGTAGCTTCCAGGGTCTCATTGATCTTATGGCATGGGAGGACCTTTAGGTGGGAGTCACGACAGTGTTAATTCAGTTGTGCTCTGGAAACATGCAAGCGAGCTACAAGCATAGTTATATCTCTGCCAATAAAAATATTAGTGCTGTAAGCGCAATATTTTTTTCCAGATTAATCAGTTTGATTCCCTCATTACTTTTATATATATATATATATATATACATATATATAGTAACTTTGCTGACTGGAAAACAGAGGAATCAGGGCTACCAATTTCTATTTTAATTCATAACTTTTAATGAATGAGAACTATTGTATGAAACACAGGTTCATAAGTTATCTCACTAAAATCCATGTTGTGTTTGCATGTGTGTCTGTAAGACAGAGAGAGTGATGTACAACAGGGAGTAACACAATGTTAAGACAGGAAACAGAAGGCATTGTTATCTTCATTTGTAAATTATAAATCTCATTTTCCACGTCTCCAGCCCCATGAGCCTGTCCTTCAGCTGTGAAACTTAAAACAGTAATGTGAGTAATCAATAGCCCTGTAAACATGTTGGCTGTGTTTCCTACCAAGATGATTAGGCTTGTAATTTTATGCCTAGTTTCATAGCTGATGTTGATCATTTTTCAAAATAATAGAAGTCATTTCATACTGATGAAATTTTCCTTTTGCAAAGACATCTAGACCTGTTCCTGTGTTATTATATCAATTCAGATTTTTTTCAGATAAACAGGCTCCCCTCCCTGAGCTTTGGACCTGCGGACCCAAGCCAACACTACACTGGAAGCGATATAGCAGTGGTTAGCATACTATTCAACTAATAAGCCATGCAAGATACATTAGCTTGGATTCACAACAAGATAATGTCTGTGGGCTAGCTTGGAATGCAGATGGTTTGAGGACACAACTGTCTGAACCAGAAATGAAGATGTACATTTTAGTTTGCCCAAATTAATTTTAACAGCCTACTAGAAGCTTAAAAGTATAAATGCCATTTACTGTCCTGTTTCCCTACGCTTTCTCTTCTCTAAGCTAAAGGTGATTTTTTTATTATTATTTATTTATTTATTTATTTTAACAAGAAAAGGTTTTTCAATCCAAAGCTTTCCTTAAGACTTTTAAATGGAAAACAGATTCTTTCTTGGTTCATCCACAGCATCACTGTCTTGCCCATCAGCTTTAACATGCCATTTATATTTCTTTTTACTTGAATGTCTCCAGTAATGTTGGGGCTTTGTCCCTATTCAAGCAACTTACAATCCCCAAATTACTCTTGGAGTTGTCCATTTAATTGAGATGAAAGAGTCAAATATGACAGGACATATTGTTGCAATGAGTAGAGGTGACCTCTAAATAAAGCTTAAAGAAGTAGCTCTGATGTCAGTACCCAGACAGAAACTGATTAAAACAGACACCGGTACATAGAAATATTATCCATTTAAATAATGTCATACAGTCTCAGGAGTATGATTGATAATGGAATCCATCTGGTTTGGTTGTCTCTGTTCTGCCTCAGAATGACTTTATAATTAGCTTTGAATCTATTAGACTGTATAATTTCAATCAAAAAATAAGCTAGGTGGCTTCATAAAAGTTTAAAACTTACAGACTTAAGTTTGCATTTTAGGAGAGGCATAGAAGAGGTCAGAGAGTGACCAGTTAATTGTACATCCTCATACTTGATTTAAAAGATGAAATAGATGATCTGGATATAAGCTAAGGATAGTGGTTTTATTTTAAATATGCAAAATATTCATTTGAATAAAATGAATATAAATGCGCTTTTGATCATTGAAAAATGCCTGAATTTTATTTACATTCATTTGTGAATACAAGACATTTACTAACAATTCAAAAACAGAAATGTGAGATGCAAAATTTGTTTATGCCTCTGAAAAGTAAAATAAGGGTCTAGAAACACAGTCTATCCTCATTGATAGTGTTATTAATGAGTTTGATTCATTATGCAGTATTCTTGTATCACTTACATGGAGGCTTCTGGAATAATTTCCCCACAAATGAAACCTTGCCAGAAATCTAATTCATATGGATACAGAAAATGCAGTCCTTTTTATCATTTTCAGCATGAATAATCATCTAAATTAATTTGAATTGGTATATTGTCTTGGATTATACAGTTTACATACATTGTTCTTCTGTGTAACCATTGAAATGTAGCAGGACAAATACTTTTTAGCAAAGTCTTCTCTAATCAGGCAGCAAAAGATCAAAGTCAGCTAATGACTCTAAAGCAAAACGAAATGCAGGAGGAAATGGGAAAGCTATATCATAAACATTAAAGAGATTTGAAGGTGAAAAATAATATTTACAGTGTCTTGCATAGTCAATACACTTGAGAAATATCTAGTAGAGAATGATATATTAACTGAACACTTCTACACTTCTAACATTAAGAATTCCTTCTATAGAACATCTTGGAAAGAACTTCTAGCTCTCTGTGTTGAATCCCCGTGAGAAATAATTCACCTTATCATATTTACTTCTCAATAAATAAATAAATAAATAAAAAGTATATACGTTTCAATTAAAACTCTGCAGAAATTAAATTTGATTCAGCTAATTCTGTAAGGGCTAGTGATGATAAATCTACAATACTTATTGAAACCATTGACAATGGCAAGAGATATAGCCTAGTACCAGCAGGAATGAACTACAATGATTTTAAAGTAAGTTTGATGCATTACTCCTGGAAGGTTCCTTGTGACTGCCAATAATTATGTTGCAATTCTTCACTCAGGTTGAAAACTAAGCTATTTCTGTATCAAATGTCTTAGCAAATAGGTCTGCACACACCTGCTGTTGGGCAAACCTTAGTGGCAGCTGTTACTGGTGTTTGAAAGTTTTAAGCTCACAGTAAAAGAGGAAATCCAAGAAAAATCATAGTAGATGACACATCTTAAGCTCTGCTTTGAAAGGTCAGTGGTATTTACAATAGCAGTCATAGTGCTAGCTACAAGCTACCACTCTAAGTTATTTAATAATGTTACGTAATAAAAAGTAAGCAAGCAAATCTTGCTTTTAGCTGGAGGAAACTTTTTTTTCCTTTTGAAAAAAAAAAAAAAAAAGCAAAACAATTCATAATGAAAGCTACAACCATACATTTGCAGTATAGTTTTGCCTTTGATTTATAAATATTTGCTAGTTGAACTTGCCAAAAGGCAAAACTCAAGCAACAGTCATGCAGCATTTTCTCATATAACAAAATATAAGCAATTAAGACAATCTTACCAGTGTTCCATGGTGGAACTTCACTCACATCTACAGCAGCTGGTCTCTTTCTAATTTGGGGGGTTTTTGTATTTCTGACAGTTTCATAACCATTATTATTGCAACTCTAAGGCAGGGCCCCCCAGTCCATTTCCCTCTCATTGAAACAGTTGAAAGTGACAGTTTTCAAAACAGTAACAAAATAAGATGGGATGAAGGTACTGGAAGACTTCAAAGAGTATGGAAAAAAAAAAAAAAAAAAAAAGAAAAAGGTTATATTCCCTTATTCTCCCTGAAGATGTTCTCTATAAAAAGGATCTTATGACTTGATTTAAATCAAGTTATTAAAAGTATCGTTTAAGACATTGAGTCCAAAAATAATTCAAAATCAGCCTGGTTGTTCACCAACATGCCACAGACAGGAAGAAAAATCCCTGTATTTCAGTGTGCAATCACAAAATAGGTTAGTCCAGGAACAATCTCATCACATAGCATAATACAATTCAATGGATTGCTATTGAGTAATCCTGAAAGCAAAGCAATGCAACAAAAATAATTAAGTGAAACTAGCTGTACTGCATTGATCTCCTGCTAATCCTCTAACAAAAATGTTTGTGGCTTTGTTGTTTGTTTGGTTGTCGTTTTGTGTTTGCTTGTTTTGTTTGTTTGTTAGTTTTTTAATTTGATCTAGTCTTAGGCAATCTTCAAAGGGTAAGAATAAAGTGTACAATCTTTCATATACATAAATTGAACCATATATGTAGATCGATGCACAACACTTAAATTGAAAACCATTATGAAAGCCCAACAAGCATTTAGCTATGTCTGCTCTCATAAAAATAACCAAATTTACTGGTGTCAGAGAACTAAGAAAAAAAGGAAAAAAATACACATGTATGTGATTGCATTTTTTCTTATTTTCTGATGGTAGTCATTTGTTTTCTTCTAATCTGTCACAGAACTGTCTCTTAAAATCAGTATTTAATACTTGTCCAAAACATACCTTTGGCTCAGCTTTTGTTGTTGTTTTGTGGTTTTTTTTTTTCTGTTTTGTTGTTGAGAAGTTGTTGTTTAGCACACCTTAAATGTTTGTATTCAGCCAATGCAAAGTAAAAATCAGCTTCAAATGCAAATGAAATAAAGGTGTAAGTAAGGTTACAAGTGGGTAAATAATGATGCATAAAAATGCACTAAGCCAGGAAAACTACTAAAACTGACACCTCTTTGAACACTCACACTGAATAATTCATAATTCTGTGTTTAAAGCATGTGTTATCTGAAGAGTTTATTTCAGACAAGGTTATTTTGTAAAATGAAGTATTCCAAGGGAACTACAGGTGGGAATGCTGGGGCTTTCAAATCCACACAGGGAGCTGAATTTCTTCTATTCAGACATCTTGTCTAACACTTACAGAATTTCATTAAGTTCCTTGTATCAAGTCCAGAATTTAATTCACAATGGCAATATGTTCTTTGAAGGAGAGGGTCTTTTTATTTTTAATTTTTTATTATGGAACAATCTACCATATTTCCAGTTAAGTTTCACATCAGAATGTGCCAAAATGTTGCACTGTATTTTTAAGTTTGAGTTTGTTCAGCTTCAGCTTCGCTTTTTAGACCTAGATCAGTTTCATCAAAATTCTTTCTGTTTTCAATGATATCTTCACTCTATAGATACTTATGGAAAATGAACTTGCCATCTCTTCATCTCATCTGGGATAAAATATTGAATCTCACTGAAGGCAAAACTCAGCATTGTTAAAGTTCTTTTCTGACCACTTTCAACTTTTATCACTTTTCTTCTACATAAGCAGGATAATAACTTTCACTGATGATATTTAAAGGAAAAATATCACCTTCTAAAAGTTTGATATCACCCAGAATATGTGTCTGGACTTCATGTTAAACTTCTTATCTGAAGAAACACACTGAGTGCTCAAATGTTTAGCTATACTTAATTTTAAGTCTTTTTCAGGATCAGCACATATTCCAGTTCTTTTAGAAATATGATTCATGACATTGCATTTCCAAAGCATATGGAAAAATATGCTTACTGTGCCATGTGACCCTGATCACAATGAAAATTAATAATTGAAACATTAACCTGTTTCAATTATAATTTAAGGATTCTCACTTTTCTTCTTCTTCTTCTTCTTCTTCTTCTTTTCCAACCCTCTAAATATTACCATCAATGAATTTCTCTCAATGGACACTGCAATAAACAGGTTGCACCCCCTTGAAGCAATTTAGGCAAAACATGCTTGGGGTTGCATTAGATACAGCACAGCCAGCTGGCTAAGGGAAGTGGTCATTCCCCACTATTCAGATTCAGCAAGGCTGCTTCTGAAGTACCTTGCATAGGTGTGGGTTCTCTGGCACAAGAATGACATTTACAAGCTCAAATGAGTTTGCTGGAAGGTCACAAATATGGTTAGGAAGTGGAAGCACATGATGTAAATGGAAAGATTGAGAGTTGGATTTGTTAGCTTGGAGAAATCCTTATAAAATATTTCTTCAGAAGAAGGGACATTTAATTTCTATTTTCAACAGCCTCATAGGTAGTTATGGGGAAGACAGACTCTTCTCTAATATGCACAAGAAAAGAACAGGAGGCAGTGATCATAAGCTGCTGCATGCATTTGCTTTCCCATGCGAAACAAAACACAAACAAAAAGAAAAATCACAAGCAGTGTAATTAAAAACAGGGAAAGATTTCCCAGCATGGTTGTCTCAACAGAAATTCACAGCTTGGCTGAACTAGGTCCTGAGAAACTTTGTCCAGCTTTGAAGCTCAACCTGCTTTGAGGAGTGTAGTTTAGACCATCTCCTGCAGATCTTTGCAACCATAGAATAATCCATAAATTATTCTATGATTTTATTATAAATGGGTTGTTCAGTTAAAGAATCAAGAAGGAACTAAAGGAACTATCTGATTCATAATATCTTGTGCTATATTGATGTTTATATTTTTGAGACTGACAAATAACCTTCTAGGAGGTACAGCATCCCTACACATTGAAATCATTGGCATTCTTTTATGCATTTTCATTTGGACAACATGTCAACCCTGGAGATTGCTCAGGCAAAGATGTCTAGACTAGCAATACATGCAGGAAATACATTTATTACAAAGTTATATATATGGGATACAATATCAAAAGTAATAGGAAGTGATGGTAAAAAAAAAAAAAAAAAAAAAGCTTTCATGCTCAGGTAAACCTCAGCAGGAACCGACAGAAAAATGAAAGATCACTAAGTCTGAACATTACTTTTTTGCTAGTATCAAGACAAATATATTAAAGTCTAGCACAAAAGGGTAGTAAGTAATGTAATGAATATTAATTTAAGCCTCTGGGACAGTTTCTAAATGAGTTAAATAACTTTCCTATAATAAATCTCGAGAACTTTAGTGGGCTAATTTTTTAAGTTTTTATCCTGCATGGAACATTAAAAATAATAGTCCCTTGCCACCTGGGAATGAAAGCTATCAAGTTTTCATGATGGCCATTAAAATAAGAAGAGCAATATGAATATCTCCTACTACTGCTGTCCTCTAACAGTTTCAGATTTTCTCACTGATTTATTCCTGAGGAATTCTACTGGGATGCAAAGATTTCCTTAGAAGCCTCCAACCAAATAGCAAATCTGGTGAAGCCTAACTACTGATGGGTTTGCTCCCTATATTTCCTGCTTCTCATGCAACAACCTCAGTACTTTCATATCTTCTATGCTTTCTTTACCACTTCCTTGGCACCTTGAATATACCCAAAGCCCATAATTCCTGAGGTTTTACTCATGCCTCCTAACCCCTTAGTACACTCAGATCTTTTCCTTCTTCCTCAGTCATTCACAATGACATACCCACCTGAGTTAGACCAAACCTTCCATGCAGAGTAGGCCAATACAGATAAGCTGGTACCCTGAGCTGGTGGAAGGGGATGGGGAGCAGGATGTGGCCCTCACTATCCACGAGGAAATGGTTGGCGACCTGCTACAGCACTTGGATGTACGCAAGTCGATGGGGCCGGATGGGATCCACCCGAGGGTACTGAGCGAACTGGCGGAAGAGTTGGCCAAGCCGCTTTCCGTCATTTATTGGCAGTCCTGGCTATCAGGAGAGGTCCCAGTCGACTGGCGGCTAGCAAATGTGACGCCCATCTACAAGAAGGGCCGGAGGGTAGACCCGGGGAACTATAGGCCTGTTAGTTTGACCTCAGTGCCAGGGAAGCTCATGGAGCAGATTATCTTGGATGTCGTCACGAGGCACTTGAAGGGCAACCAGGCGATCAGGCCCAGTCAGCATGGGTTTATGAAAGGCAGGTCCTGCTTGACGAACCTGATCTCCTTCTATGACCAAGTGACGTGCCTGGTGGATGAGGGGAAGGCTGTGAATGTGATCTATCTTGACTTCAGTAAGGCTTTGGACACTGTTTCCCACAATATTCTCCTCAAGAAACTGGCTGCTCGCGGCTTGGACTGGCGTACGCTTCGTTGGGTTAAAAACTGGCTGGATGGCCGGGCCCAAAGAGTTGTGGTGAATGGAGTCAAATCCAGTTGGAGGCCGGTTACTAGTGGAGTCCCCCAGGGCTCAGTGCTGGGGCCGGTCCTCTTTAATATCTTTATCGATGACCTGGACGAGGGGATCGAGTGCACCCTCAGTAAGTTTGCAGATGACACCAAGTTAGGTGCGTGTGTCGATCTGCCCGAGGGAAGGAAGGCTCTGCAGGAGGATCTGGATAGGCTGGACCGATGGGCTGAGGTCAACTGTATGAAGTTCAACAAGGCCAAGTGCCGGGTCCTGCACCTGGGGCGCAACAACCCCAAGCAGTGCTACAGGCTGGGAGATGAGTGGTTGGAAAGCTGCCTGGCCGAGAAGGACCTGGGAATACCGGTTGATAGGCAGCTGAATATGAGCCAGCAGTGTGCTCAGGTGGCCAAGAAGGCCAACAGCATCCTGGCTTGTATAAGAAGCAGCGTGGCCAGCAGGTCTAGGGAGGTGATTGTCCCCCTGTACTCGGCTCTGGTGAGGCCGCACCTCGAGTACTGTGTTCAGTTTTGGGCCCCTCACTACAAGAAGGACATGGAGGTGCTCGAGAGAGTCCAGAGAGGGGCGACGAGGCTGGTGTGGGGTCTGGAGAACAAGTCTTACGAGGAGCGGCTGAGGGAGCTGGGGTTGTTTAGCCTGGAGAAGAGGAGGCTCAGGGGAGACCTCATCGCTCTCTATAGGTACCTTAAAGGAGGCTGTAGAGAGGTGAGGGTTGGTCTATTCTCCCATGTGCCTGGTGACAGGACGAGGGGGAATGGGCTAAAGTTGCGCCAGGGGAGGTTTAGGTTGGATATTAGGAAGAACTTCTTTACCAAAAGGGTTGTTAGGCATTGGAATGGGCTGCCCAGGGAAGTGGTTGAGTCGCCATCCCTGGAGGTCTTTAAAAGACGTTTAGATGTAGTCCTTAGTGATATGGTTTAGTGGAGGTCTTGTTAGTGTTAGGTCAGAGGTTGGACTCAGTGATCTTGGAGGTCTCTTCCAACCTAGACGATTCTGTGATTCTGTGATTCTGTGATTCTGCTGCTTTTGCTGTACAGATGAGCACTTGACACAATCCAACAACATGAAGGAAAGGAGATGAAGGTCATGGGGCTGCAACACAAATGGAGGGGGACAGTCCTACATACATTCCTTACTCTTGATGCAATCAAAGGAAAGGTTACCTTCTCACCAATAGAAGCTGTCACTCCTTAAATAGGTCCTATGTTAGCAGTTGCATTTATTCTGGATTTCCATGATATTAACACAGGTAAACTAAGTAACTATGCAAGGGCTATTTTGCTATCTTTAATACCTTTGCCTATACCTGCAGCTAAATCTGGCCTCCAGCTCCACCCCTGTCCTTTACAGTATTCCTGCTTCATTTATTATCATAAATCCCGTAAAGTATAAAGATAAAAAGTAATGCATACTATATCTGGCTGAGGGTTAGGACTGTGATGTTTAGCTAGTGGAAACACATTTTGATGGCCAGGCATGTATTGCTAGATAGAATAGGTAGGGACTACCTCTTTGTCTTTCCTTGTATGAGAATACTACTCAGGTTTGTTTGGTTCTTTGTTCTTCTGCAGAAGTGTTAGGAATTTAATATCTCTGAGACACTTTCCCTTTATATCAAATGAAATTGGAATTACTCATCTGGAATTAATTATCTGCTTCAAAAATTGTTAGGTAGTGGCACTGACACACCTGCACATATGGGCAGTAAAAACAAATAAGAAACTGAGGTTTAGCAAACAGGCCAAAAGTGAAAAAACACCTACAAAATTAAAATAGGAAGAATCTACCTTTGTACAACTGCACTGAGGGAACAAATGCAAATGGCAGCTGCTCCTTCATATTGAAGCCTAAAGGAGTTTTACATTTAGGTAGGTGGGAGATTGGTTAAGGCATGGAATTAATGATTCTGGAGGCAGGGGAGCATTTTTTAACCATATTACCAGTCTGAAGTTCAGTATAAAGTCATCACTATGCCGGCTAAAAAGCAGAAGTTATTTATAGAATTCCATAAAATTAAAAAGAAAAAAATCAATCACTAGAAATAATATTTTTAATATTTAGTATACACTAAGGAAATCAAGAAGACAGAACTTTCTAGTGACTTATTAATAATTAAAAAAAAAAAAAATGTTGCTAACTGTGCCTACATCATTAAAAAATGTCACTTGTAATCGCTTGTGAACATTCAGCCATCAATGAGAAAACCTATTACCTGTGAATTATAACAGCAGCCTATCAGTATACAGGATATACAGGGTAGGTTGCTGTTAATAATACAAAGGGCATATCTTGCCTAAGCTTTCATAAATTATGTGTTTGGAATGTACGGTGTGACTATCTCTGACCACTGTGCTTTGTTTATTAATATTGGAGACTTTTGCTACGTTCAGATATTCAACATTTTATTTAATTATTTTTAAGTTAAAAAAAAAAAAAAAAGTTTTTTACTTCAATATTTTACTTAAAAGGCAGAAGCAAATATTTTCAGTCAAGCTCCATAGCAATATAATTCCTTCTTCCATAGATCTCAAAGGTCTTACTAATGTACTTCTCTATACTTAGTCTCACAGAATCTCTTTGAATCTGGGAAGGTTTACATCCAATTCATTGTAACTCAGAGAAGGTTTAGATTTAAAGAATTTTCAGTAACTACTAAAAATGTTTTAGGCAATGAAAGAAAACACTACAATTCTGAAAAGCTCTTTATCATGTCTACCAAATTCTTGAGCCATATATGCTCTGCTGACGTTTTGAATCATGATGTTCTCTAGGTACACAAATATAGAAGCCTAAATCTAGACAGGCCCTCCATTTTGAGAGGTTAGATAACCTGTTTCCTATTTAAATTCTGTTGCTGATCAACTATACACAGAAAACAACCAAGCGTCACCTAAAATCACAGTGGTCCTTGATTTACTAGGAGCATCAAGGCACACCTAACCCACCCCACTTCTACACAGAAATCAATAGTCCCAGTCTCTTTTACTTAAAAGCTTGGCTTCAGGGAGGAGGTAGGTAGTCATGCATACCTTTAGTATAATATCTGGGTAGGTCAATCACCTAGGAAACTTTAAGCTGCAATTCCAAATCCTTCACCATGTATAGAAATGTAAACCTAGAATGCACCCACATGTGACTTAGGCACTAGTCACCCACACACAGGAAAACAAAGAGGGAAGAGAGGGGGACAATTCAGAAGAGGCTGGTTGCATTGGAACATCCTTCATCAGTTTACCGAAACATTCATTTCTGCACAATGGCTCAGCAAAATTCGCTGTTTTGGAAAAAGAAAGAGCAAGCTGATGGCTGGTACTGTATTATAGTGATTATGGCACTTGGCTGTGGTCTAGGACACTACTGTACCTTCATTGCAAGGCACTTCTTTTTCTGTAGTTGTCAGGAAACTTCACTGGTGAGTTTAAAAATTTTAATTAGTTTGCCAACCTATGGAGTATTAATGTACCCTTTTACTTTGGTTTACGCAATTACATTTATTAAAGCTACATTTATACTGGCCTAACCACCTAACTGTCCAAATGAATTATGAGATGAGTAAGGACAGATATTCTTCCGTGTAACAATGAATGTAGTTCATTTTCTTGTGACAGTATGGATTTAGATAATTTTTTGCTGGGAAATCATGAGCTTCAGTTCTGTAAGGGAGTTAGAATTTGCTGAGTCTTCAGCTTTTACTTAAATCCATCTTTATTCTCTAGACATGTTTGACATATGTTTTAAATTAAGGTCATACTAAAATTTCTCCGTTTTAAAAGAAAGTTAAACACACATGTAATGTTGTTCTGAATACAAACACGATTTCAGCAGCTGTAACAGTACAATGTTAAAGACAATATCTACTTCCCAGATCCATACTAATGTTAATATACTATGAGAAAAATGTGCAATATTGAAAATAATTAATTTACTTTTACTATAACACTTTTGCTTGTTGAGTATGCCAATTCAAATATTCATTAGCATTGAAATCAATTCAAGCCCACAAATACAGATATTTTTGCTTGTGATAAACTTCATACTGATAAAACACAGGTTTACTATATGAATTATCACACTTAATGGTGTGGTTTAATTACTAAGATAAATCAGAAAACCTGTAAGGCATTCGTAGCATTTTACTGAAATACCTAAATACATTTTGCCTTATTAATTTAATTTATGTGAAGGTAGTTATAAATCTTTTTTTTTATGACTGAAGTCATATGAGAGTCAATAACATGCTTCTAGAAGTATGAAAAACTGCATCAAATGTATTTAACTTCAACAAATGATTCTCAAGATGTCTTCCTCTCCTTCTATAGTACTTCATTGTGTGCTATAGAGATTATTCCACTCACCAAGAGCATCAAAAAAGATCTGTAATTCAGAAAAGTAACATGACCTGTGATTCAATAAAACACATATGACATATCCTCTGGTTGAACTGAAAATAGGATCTACGGAGAATCAGATACTCCTTTTAGAATTTTTCAGTACTTTCACAATACATAGCATAGAAATCCCTTTTTAATAAGTAGCATAGAGGAAAAAATGAAATAAAGTTAGTTTCCAGGACGGGTAAAGATCATAGCGCATCTGCTAGATAATACCACATAATACTGAAATAATTGAATGTATTATATTTGGAGGATCCTAGTTTCCCAGATTATTCATTTTTGCAGAAGCATTTCACCCTTAGAAGCTTGGCTTCTGTGCCAAACTGTGCTCAAAACTGTGGGAGGCAAAATTAAGTTATGTATCGAGAAGAACAATGGAGAATAAAGACACTGAGCTAGTTCAGAAGCTATAAACATTCTTAATGCACTAGAAAGGAGTGTAATATGTCTTACATTATCCTACCAAGAAAAAGACTGGTAACTGGGGAATTCGATTTGACTGACAGGATGAATCTACACAGATGAGACAGGAGATGAAACAAAATTACAGACCGACAAAGTTAAGTGGCTAAGTTTAACTAACTAGACAATATCGAAATAAGGAATAAGACCAATGACTCCAGTTGATTTCCCGAAAGTTATGCTATCTCCTTGATTTTATAACGAGATATGAACTGAAGGGACAGACCATAACATGAACTCTTGGAAAGATAATGTGAGATTTGCTGTTTTGTTTGGAAATACTTCTAACCATGTTCTTTCATTTTAGTATTGAGAAACGTTGAAGATAACCTACCCTTTTTATGGAGATACTTGTAGCATACATACAGACACATGCACAAACACACAAGAGACTTCAAATAAGCTTTCAGGGAGGGTTTGAATTCAAGGCCCGTAATGCCATACTGAAAGTATATTTAGCTACTAAGGAAAATTGAGTTAACTTCATGAAAGTTTGGGGGCAACTGTATTCAGATGTGCCGGAGAATGACATACAAAGTACTTTTCTTCTTGTCATGATGTGAAAGTAAATTTCAAGGCAATTTTGCTGTGACCTAAAACAGAAATTACATGGTCATAAAGATCATTAATTCTCTGCACTAGAAAGATTAATATATTTTTATGTATTCTCCATGAAGAGTGTTTTACTTAAGGGAGTCATGAAAGCTCTCATGTAAATTGTCATTGTGCTGAGGCGATTTGAATGGATGTCTTGAAAATTCATCCTCTTTCACCTAGTAATATGAGTTAGAATTATTGGAACTGATCTCCATGAGAGTACCTATGTACCGTAATAGCTGTTGCATCAGAACCAAAATGCTCACCAGGAGCACACGCTGGGCAGACAACAGGAGGAAACTATATTACTAAATGTTCTCAAGGAATAACAAATTATGACTAACAATAGTGTTAGTCAAAACAAGCCGCTTGAAATGCATATCCATTCATTAGCAACTGATGAGCAATTCCAAACAGCACACATTTGCAAAGATTTGTGCAGATAGAAAAAAAAAGAAAAAATAATAAAAAAAAAGGTTATTCTGTTCTAATGGAGTGTCATTGGTGATTAATACTTTTGGTACCACAAAAATAACGTTGCACTTATTCATCAGGGACTTATATGCCTCTCTTACTGGAGGTAGCACCCTGGCAGCAAATTGGGGGTTCTAAACTTTAAAATATAGATATCCCATTAAATTTACCAGTGAAATAAGTGAAAAAAGATGTTTGCCAATATACTTAGAGCATTTTCTTTCTAAACTGGCCTGATAATATTATAGTAAAAACATGAATGGTGACTAATTTTAGAAAATCACCTTCTTCAGTTAAAGCTGTGTTTTAAATCAACCTTTTTAAACCATGTTAATGGATATTTGGATTATGAAATAAGTTAATAACCAAGGAAATTTTCTTTCTGTTTCAAATTTATGTGTCGACTGGAATAATTTCACGTGTAATTTCTGCATAGCCAGACATCTGTGTATGATGGTCATGAGTGATTCTTTGCTCCTTTGTGTTTCTCCTTTGAATCACTAATAGTAACATAGCAGTTCTTTTTAAGTTCTAAAACAATGACACTCAGAAAGCAAACCTGACTGCAGTAGCTAATCTTTTTTTCATGGGAGTATTTGAGGGGGATACAGTTGTTGTTGTTTCTGTTTGTTTTGTTTGTTTGTTTGCTTTTAACCGGTAAACTAAGTTGGATGTTTGTGTAATTATTGACCATATCTTCACAAGGATAGTAAATAAGTCCAGGAACAAACACAGCACCATGATCATTTAATTATTTTCACATTCACTAGAAAAGACATAGCCTGAGCCAAATAACATAGTCCCAGACAGTTTGTGGGCATGGTCAAAGGGACAATATGGGGCCAGTAAAAGGTATGGATAAAGCAGGCCTGTTTGGAGGAAGAAGGGAATCTGAGCAGTTAGATATGAGCTGTGAACTATCATTCAGTTTCAGGGTTAGAGAAAATTATTTTGCTGTTAGAGTTGTGCCATTTCGCTAGAAAGGTCAGGAATGAGGTGTAATAAATAAGGTTAAAAGTCCAATATCTATTTTGGCAAAAGGTAAAAAGAGAAGGGACCAAAACTGCTCTAAGATGCCTGTGCCCAATGGAGAAGACTTTTGTGGAGCAGGGTCTATGAAAAAGAATTAAGCTGACCACAAGGAATCTAATCTCAAAGCCTACTGTTTCTGCTGGGTTACAGCTGTGGTTATATGGAAGGCAGAGCTAACATTGCCTATGTTGTGGATGTTTTGGATAGTAATGAGATCTGAAAAGCCTGTAACTCAGACGGGAATCTTACATATAAAAAGTATGCAGAGGTAACTGAAATATATCAGTCTGTGGGCTATACATTGAGATACACACAGTACTGCATGTTAAATTTACAGATCTGGACAGAACACAGAATGGTACCTCAGGGGCTGAAAATGTCACCTTTATGTTACAGGTTCATGGGTCTTTCAGGACTATAAATATTTTTGTGTGTGTGATTTTGGACCTTTTCAGCACCAGTCCATGAGTCTCAATAGCATCCAAAGATCCATCCCTATTTAGAAAATGTTATGAATTGTCTTCTTCAGCTACAGTGTATGCATCTGGTATACTGCTTACTAAACACAAGTACAGTCCTTAGCCCAGATATGCTAAACCTGTTCATACCTGGCTCAAAGTTCAGCCTGCAACAAGGCCACAAATTTATCATGTATGATAGGTTCAAAGTTTTAGGTAGACATTTTATAGCCATACTTAAAGCTTGCCATTTTTACATCAACATATCTAACCTTGCAGCTGTTTTGAGGCATGACTGAAATGTGCCCTAAGGGGCTAAAAGACCACCTAGGGATATCCAAATTCATATTCTAAATTGAAGGCTCTTGTACTCCACTCAAAGTCTGCTGCAGCCTCCTTGATTTAATTATCTAATCAATTCTGGAGGGAGATAGAGCAATGCAGATTAAAGGCAACACAAAATCAAATTCAACTGTTTTAGTCCAGTATATTTACAGTTCCAAGGAGCAACCTGAAGGGCTCTGGTATGAATTACACCAATAACCAACAATTACACCAACTTTATTACCAGAACATCTCTACTTCTACAATAAAAAGAGGCATTTCTTTTACTACTTATGTTATCTCCAGCATAGCTAAGGAAAAAAAAAAGAAGTAAAAAAAGTATCACAGGTTTTTAATCCTTACAGGAAACTGGAGTGAATAAAATGGAGTTGACAATGTAAAGTCTGACCCAAACACAAATATCAACACTGGAACTCCTGCAAACAGTGCAGTTAGACCATTATAACATAATAATAAACAACAGTCAGAAAGGACTGCAGTTTTAAATTTTATTTCCCTTAGTTTTGTTGTGTCTATCCAATGTGTCCTGAAGAGTGGACAGAGACTCACTGAAGGCACTTTTGGTTTGTATTTCGATATTTAAATTCTAAATTTCAGATAGCAACTGTCTGCCTAACATTTTGAGTTTGCCTGTAAATCAACATGCATCAGTGTTCATAATTATCATGTTGAAGTTACTTTTGATCAGATAATAGAAGTACTCTGAAGTAAGATACTTATACCTGCTGAAAAGAAAAGCTGCTTAGAAAAGGTCAAGCAATTATTACCTACAAGTTTTCTATATCAGGAACTTGCTCTGCAGGTATGCTTTAAAAGTATTTTATGTATGAAATTACCTAAAAAACAGTGTTAAAAATAAACCCATGGCACAGGATGGGAGGTGCAGGGCAGTCCCTGTGGCCTAGGGGCAGCCTTTCTCTCTGGCAAGCCAAAAGGCCCAGGGGAGCCAGCCCCACAAAAGGGGCCCTCAGCCCCCCAACCCTCCTCCTTGTCCACGTGAGGGCATCTTCCAGGCCGCTCCCAACACAGCCGCCTTTGGCCACACATGGGCCACTCCGTCACAGAGGCTTGCTGAGGTCACAGTGGCCACCACTGCCCCGGGCCCTATAAAACAGGCCCCCTGCAGCTGGCCCACCACTCGCTGAGCATCTAGGCCCTCTGACTGCCAGCTGGTGTGGCAGGAAGAAGACTAGGAGAGCAAGGTGAATGGCAGGCCTCCTTGGTGTGCAAGGACAGCGATGCAGTCCAGCCAAGCACCAAGAAGGAATGCACCTGACCAGAAGGAGAGGTGTCGTGGGCAGAGGGATAGCGCTGGTGGCACTAGAGACACAAGTGCCCAAGGGACCTCTGGCACCCAGCCCACAGACAGGTACAGGCAGTACCATTGGCACCGTAACGATGCGGGGAACAGTCCGGCCCCTCAAACACCCAGCAACAGGGGGCCTGGGCCTTACCGTAGGAGCAACGGTGAGGTGGGGCAAAGGCGGGAGTATCAGAGAGACAGCCACAGGGAGCAGAGGCGTGCCGATAGTCTGGGAAACAGTGCGGGACCCAGTATTGGCTGTAAACCCGAGGGCAGTGTCGGACCCGTGCATGAAAACCAAGCTGAGAGTGGCATGGGACCAAGGCATGGAACTAGACGACCCCCTAGTTCGGCACCCTGGCCAGAAAACATTCCTGATGGAAGACATCCTGTTTGGGCAGTCCCGGGCAAGGACCAGCTTAGCCTTCTGCCCAGCACCATGGAGCCCATGGAGCTGGATTCACCACATGTCGAGGAACCAACGGAAGTGGATCCACCTCTGCCACAACAGACCTGGGACTACTGCGGCATGTCTTTGTGCTCTGCCATCCGAGAGCACCAACAGCATCGCAGGAGTGCCCGGCGAGCCCCCTACTCGTTGCTCTGGCTCCATCACAAGCATTAGCTTGGAGCCACCAAACACCACGGACATCCCACAGACTTGCCTGCAAGATGTCCCAGCAATAAACAACTCTTGCCGATTCTCAGGGGTGGTGTGAGTGCTTCTTTTTTGGGGGGGAAATGGGCTAAAGTTGCACCAGGGAAGGTTTAGGTTGGATATTAGGAAGAACTTCTTTACCAAAAGGGTTGTTAGGCATTGGAATGGGCTGCCCAGAGAAGTGGTTGAGTCACCATCCCTGGAGGTCTTTAAAAGACGTTTAGATGTAGAGCTTAGTGATATGGCTTAGTGGAGGACTTGTTAGTGTTAGGTCAGAGGTTGGACTCAGTGATCTTGGAGGTCTCTTCCAACCTAGGTGATTCTGTGATATCTCAGACATCCCACCACCACATAATTTCATCTACTATAATGCTGGTGACTATCATATATTCAGAATACAGTTTGCAACAATGCTTTTAGACGCCAGTTCCTGATTTATTTATTTATTTATTTATTTATTTATGTATTTTGATGTAAGAAGCCTAGAATTAATAAAAGAATGTATTCACTGTAAAGAAAGTATACTTTTCATTATATACTTTGAATAAATATAAGGCCAAAAGTGTTGTGGTTTAGCCCGGCTGGCAGCCAAACACCACACAGCCGTTCGCTCACCCTCCCCCCTCCCTCTCCGGGATGGGGGAGAGAAACGGGAAAGTGAAGTCTGTGAGTTGAGATAAAGACAGTTTATTAAGACAGGGAAAAGAATAACTAATAATAATAATAATAATAATAATAATAATAATAATAGTATTAATAGTAATAATGTGTACGAAATAAGTGATGCACAATGCAATTGCTCACCACCCGTTGACCGATGCCCAGCCTATCCCCGAGCAGCAGGCCCCCGCCTCCACCCCAGCTAGCCACCCCTATATATTGTTCAGCATGACGTCAGATGGTATGGAATACCCCTTTGGCCAGTTTGGGTCAGCTGTCCTGGGTCTGTCCCCTCCCAGCTCCTGCTGCATCCCTAGCCTGCTCGCTAGCAGGACAGAGAGAGGCTGAAAAGTCCTTGGCTTGGTGTAAGCACTGCTCTACAACAATTAAAACATCAGCATGTTATCAGCGCTCTTCTCATTCTAATCCAAAACATAGCACCCTGCCAGCTACTAGGAGGAAAATTAACTCTGTCCTACCTGAAACCAGGACAAGTGTATAGGCAGTTTCAATTTTGTCATTTAATATCAAATATGGTGAATCTAGCTCTACTTATGAAGAAAAGAATAAGGTTTAGATTGAAAAGAAAGAATGAAATTTATTTTTGACAGGCAGTCTACTATATTTCAGTCAGTCATGTTGTTAATGGTAGCTATTCATCTCCATTCCATTAGTTCTATAAATATATCATTGCTCTCAAATTTTTGAGACTCCAGTTAGAATGGGTGATGCATTACCTCTGTCATGTATACAATAACCTGTTTCAGAGAGAGAGCTAATTTCTTGATTTAAAGTTCAAACCTAGAAAGATAAGAATGTCCTGTTAGTCTTGCTTTCACTGGCATATGTGTTATTTGTAGTTTCTGTCAATAGTTCTTTTGGCAATTATTAAGAGGAGTTACCAGTGTCAACATCATGTTTTTGCATTTAGAAATTTGATGCCACAAAGTGTGAAGCCTATTTATTTAGAATAATAGTAAAAGTGTTTCATAATCAAGACAGCTAACTTTAACATGATGCATCATTATTGGAGAAGGCAAATTGCTATGTTATTTCGTAGTGTGTCTGTGTTTAGGGTTTAATGGATATATGTCATAAACCAAAGTCTGTGAGGACGTATATACCTCACCATTTTGACTTATGATAAGCCAAGACTGAGTTGGCAGATCACGTATACCTACATATATTTACATGAAAAAGAAAAAAAAAGAAAAAAAAAGTGTAAAAGATGATGCATGCTAAATCCATCTTCAGAAATCCTATTTAGTATCAAAATGGAAAATCATTAACTGTCAAATCATCTATCATTAATGGCTGTCCACCATCCCAGCCTCAAGTCTATTCTGTAAAGTTAGCACAGGTGTAGCCAGAAGGCATTATTGTCAATGATGACAAGACAATTAAACTGTTATCATTTGCATTAAGGTGATGTTAGGGTGATTAAGTAACACCTCACCCCACCACCTCCCTCCTCCAATCAAACACTTATGTAATAAAACTGGAAGAAAAACAGATGTTTTTCTAGGTAGTTCTCCCCTCTGTTGTTACTCTCCTTAGTTGGGCACATAGCTTTGTCTTTAAAGGACTGAGATTTTAAACAGAAGGTGCTTAAAATTCACTTTCTCATTCAGATTCACAGTGCATGGGTTGGTTTCATAGGTGTTGGATACCCCAGTATCTGATCTGATGTTCTTACAGGTAGACATTCAGAATTTTTGTCAACAGAAAAAATCAATCTTCATGAAACAACCAAAAGATTATTGCAGAAAGGGTTATTGTATGTCATTTCTAAATATTAAAATAGGATTTGAGAAAATTCAGAACAGCATATTTTGACTTTTCTAAATAAAGAGTTCATTTTCATACCAAATATATATATATATATACATAAATTAGTTTATACTGAGAGTTTAAAGTTGAAATCAAAACACAATGGTTTGAAATTACTAAAGCAGTTCTTTTACTTTGAACTGAAATGCATTGTTTGCAGTCTCAAGTGAGAAAACCACTAAGATTTTCACTTAAAATTCTGTTTCAGGACTTTCTTCACTTTTTATTATGACAATTTCCATCCAATTTTACTCTTTGATCATGAACTGGGTGTTTAAGCAACATTTTTGGAAAACCCTTCCTCCTGAACATTCGTGTGGTGACAGTTTCTTGAACGTGAGTGGTGCTGTTGAGTAACAGTAAATGAAAGATCTGTATAAATTAAAATTCAGCAACCATGAATCATATTAGTGTTTGTGCAACTCTACATATTTTTGGCAATGGAACTCAAATCTGTGTCTAATCATCCAAGTAAAGTCTTCAACCTTTCCTGATGAAATGCCAGTCAGTCATGCTAAATGGTATAGTAGAAAGTCATCAGATGAAAATAAATGTGCACTATGCACTGGAATAAGATGACCAAATTCATTTTAATCTTTAATATCCTAGTGGATAGTATAGTAGTCCTGTCAATTGGATAGTACCCTGACAATTGGGTAATAAAACTTGTCTGAATGAGTTCCCTCTTTACTGCAATTAGTTTCTAATATGAAAAAAAAAAAAAAAAAAAAAAAAAAAAGTTTTCCTCCTAAGTAAGCCTCAGAATTGTTATATATATTATATATATATATATATATATATATATGTATACATACTCGGGGAAGTTTTTTACAGATTTTGATGGGGTGTTGATAAAGGTTCTGGTACATTTTTTAAAGTCTATCTTTCTGCATCTAGCTATATGCTAAAATTTGAAAGCCAAACGTATTCATGAAGTAGATACTAGTGTACAAATGTTTCTTCTCTCTTTTAGGAAGCTGCATTTCTACACAAAAATATACATGCATTGAGGTTCTGAAAACAATAAAATTAAGTAACTGAGTAGAAAATGAGAAAAATCTGTACCTTTTGAGGAAAATTATGTGGTGATCACCTTTAAATAAGCAAAGCTTTGAGTGAAAGATACTAATTATTACCTTAAAAAATCTTACTAAACGTAAACCATGACATAAACCATGCCCACTAAATTAATGATATGAAATTTGCAAAGCAAGGCTCTCTCGAAGTTTAATATTTTCACAAATTTTTCTTCATCATTTTTGAGGGTTGTTTTGTTTGTTTGTTTTGTCTAACCCTTAGTAATATCTTACTTTTGCTTTGGTTTCAAACAGTGAGCAATGTCCTGAAAAAGTTTGTGAATCTGCTGACAAGTTGGAACTGTATTGGTTTTAATCCAGAATGTTGAAACAAGGATGGAAATTGCATGGACTATTTTGTGTATTTGAAGCTGGGTAATCCCAAAGTGAAAGACTTATCATCTGGTGATGACCATATACTGATATAGCTAAATCCCCCTAGAACCAATAAGTACAAAAATGTGAACAATGGCCACCAAGTTCAGGCACTCAGCGCAGTCCATTGAAGCAATGGAGAGCACTCCTGGTATTCATAAAGATCTGCAGTGAACACTCTGCTCTGATAGAAATGAAATTATCCATGACACATCATGCATGCAAACATGTATCCACTACAACAGAAATAAAGAATACATATGAGATGAATAATCAAGGACTTTCCGCTCCATTTAAATTCTTTACCAAAAGAAGTCCAAAAATGCAACTATTACATTGCTGTAAGAGAAACAATGATCTGAAGAAAAACATTGTTTACTATCTAAGGGCAATGCAAGGGTAAAAGTGTTTTCTTGATATATATATATATATATATATATAAAGACTTGGTGCTTCTTTATTTCCAAGAAGTAATATCTTAATAATGAAGCCTCTGCCAGAACGGGCATAAGGGAAGGGAAGGGAAGGGAAGGGAAGGGAAGGGAAGGGAAGGGAAGGGAAGGGAAGGGAAGGGAAGGGAAGGGAAGGGAAGGGAAGGGAAGGGAAGGGAAGGGAAGGGAAGGGAAGGGAAGGGAAGGGAAGGGAAGGGAAGGGAAGGGAAGGGAAGGGAAGGGAAGGGAAGGGAAGGGAAGGGAAGGGAAGGGAAACTTTTCCTTTCATCATACTGTGAAAAATATCAAAAAGAAAAAAAAAAAAGGAAAAAAAAAACACTAGTAATGAGGTAGGACATTTTAAGTTATGATGAAATGAGGAGAGTTACTGTTGTAACAGAAATGGACCTGTTAGGTCCTTGTCAACAATACGGTTTTTTTAAGGGTGCAACTTTATGCTAATCTTTTTTCAGGAAAAAAGAAATTCTAACTGCTTTTCTGCTCATATTTCATTCCTTTGCATTACTAGTAAAATGTGAATACTACCTAAATGTTGTGTTTTTATATAACATTTGTGAAATACGTACAACCAGGTTAACGCTATATCAAGAGAGTTACAAACACTCTGTTGGTCGACAGCAGGACTGTCACACCACTGGGTCTGTGACCCAGAAATTGCTTGCAATGTCACTGAGTTGCATAACTGAACTAAGGAATACCCACTCTACTGTGATATTCTCTGATTGTTTTTATTTATTTATTTTTTAATACTGGTAGTTCAGTGGTATTCTATCTTTGAGCAAGCATCAGCTAGCACATACATAAGTAGAAAAAAAATATTTTAGCTTAGGTTCACTCAGGTTAGCTAAACTTCAACATGACTAAATATCAAGTGGTAATAACTTATAAACTCAAATAATCTCGTGGATAATGGCTATTGTATATCATTCTTCATTAAGGTAGGAAAACGAGCGTGACTTCATAACAATACCAATAGATGCAAGAATTCAATACTTTTCAGGATTAGCACAGGAGATGGTTGAATATAGAAAAGGAAATTTTGTCTGTAAGCAACCAAAAATTGAATCAATGTGACCTTAGTTTTCAGGTTCTCAGCCAGCTCTGTTATTTTCTGATTATTTATTTTATACTTAAATATGAGACCTTCTTCCTTTCTAAGTGATAAGGTTAAAAATATTTGTTGTCTACTGTAATATTGGCTGTCAAAATTAACACTTTCTGCTAATTTTCTTTGTTTCCACACCTAGTATTTATAGAGGAGGCTAGGAACTGTTAGGATCAATACTTTCAACCAACTTCATAGAGGTGCTGAGATTTGAATGTGTTGTATTGGGGAATGCTCATGTTTTATAACATTTCCACATTATTGAGCCTTAGCTGTTACAGTTAGCCACACAGTCAAAACTAATTTTCTCAAGTCCTTTAGCCAGGGAGAGACACAGAGGGAGATACACACCAGTTTAAGACTGGTGAGCACTGTAAGACAGATGACTCTCCGTCTCTTGACCAGAGCGTATAAAAACAATGTAGGTAAATGTCTGCCAGTTGTATGGTGAAAAGGAGAAAAATGATTCCTACCCTTTCTGTTTGACGTGTAATGATGCACTTCTTTGGCTTCCATATGACTCCTCCTCCTCTCTTTGTATCTCTACAGATCTCTCTGAAGCACTGTAGTCAGCTCTTTGAAAGAGAGTACTACTGATAGAAGGACTTTCTGTTCCTGCAGAGGAGAACATGGCTTGTTTTGTAGCTGACTCATAGTAAAAGCTATCCTCAGCACAGAACAGACAAACATAGTCCAAAGTTCTGAACTTCAGTCTTTGTGCTGCCTGGCTGAGATGGCATTTTGCATATAAACATTTCCACAGATATTATGAAAGCACATTTCATTGCAATGAAATACTATCTTTTCTACTATTGTAAAAATGCCTCTTTTTCCTGAAGATGCTGTAAAATGCATTGTCTTCTAAAGTTACTATAAATAAGGATAACAGTACACTTCAAGCAGCTATTCAATGCAACTGTTGCCTTAAATAGAAACTTCCCAATACTGAGTAGAGACATCTAATGGAAATTCCTGCTGACACTGGAAAAGCATGGAAACATTAAGTTCTTTTACAGTCAGAATAACTGAACCATCTTCCCTCAGTTCTGTTTCTGTTAATGTGTTACGACACGGAAAATTTTTAAAATAATCTACCTGAAGATAATCTTGGTTTCAGACACTGTGTATTTGGGTTGCCATTAGAATACATATATTCTAAATAAATGACTTTTTTTTTTTTTTCCTTATTAAGGCAGAAAAAAAAGTAAAAGGACTTTGCTGAAATAATAATAATTATTATTATAATTTTAGTTATTATTAATAATAATAATGCCTTTGGACCAAACTAAGCAAAGATAACATCGAAAGAAGAGGTATGTGACTGCCAAAGTAATGAACGGTTGAGGAGGTGGGCTACCATGGAAATTGTCTTTCTATGTGAATAATCCCAACCAGTGAACAAATAATAGGAGATATTTAAAGCTGCATCTCAGTCATCTGTTATTTTCACAGACAAGAAATGTGGTATGAACAGGTTCACTTACTTTGACAGAGGAACTGTAAGCTAAGAAATTTTATGGTTTCATATTGTCCATTTTTGAAAAAACATGTCACATCAATCTCAATCCTTGTCAGAAGTTGTACTTGCTTTAAAAAAAAAAAAAAAAAAATGACTTCATGAAACAAGAATGAGGTTGTGAGGATTTTTATTTTATTTTATTTTATTTTTTGTAAATAATTCAAGGTTCAAAAATGTACTCACTCATTTTAGTGGAAATGTGAGAGTTGAAAGTACAAGCCAAAAACTGAATAACAAAAAAATATTATAGTTCTTTTCAAATATAATTTTATAATTTCTCTCAGGAAGCTTAGTCCATTGTGCAAGTTAAAAAAAAAAAAATCTCTTAAAGCTCTTATATATATATATGTATATATGCTTATAATGTATACATAGAGCATCAGAGTTATTTCGTCTAACTATGACAATGTGAAACAATTGGTGGTGATCCAAATAAACAGGTCCCCTCCCAGGCTCCCATCTGAACTGAAATGGGGTCAAAAGTGGCATCAAATGTCCATGTCACCAAAGCCCTTGATGCCAGTGGCTAAAGATTTCCAGTTGACTTTCGGTGTCCTTTAATATTCATCTAATATTAGGCATACACATTATGACTGAACAGAAAGGGAAATATCATTTAATTTGTGTTAATTTGGCATACTACTTAGAGCAGTATGTTGAAACCTGACTAAAGGTATCTTATTCCACAGCCTGGACACAGGAAAGATAAGGGAACAGATCTGGACCTAATTACAGACACAACTTTGTTACTGTAGGCCTTAGGATTAAGTAGCACACCAGTGGGCTGCCACCTTTAAAATAAAATATAAATATGGTTGCTTCTGGCATGGAGTTAATATACCTGCTCCTTGATACCTGAAACATGTCAAAAAGAATGCCTGTATATGATCAGCCAGGCCAGTCAGACATCAGCAAGGCGGCACAGTTCAGTGTGAGACTACAGGCAGCTCTTTCTTTCTGCCAGAAGGCAGCAATGTCCTGCATCAGAGCCAGGCCAGGAGAGGGGACCCTGTCAGTGGACCAAGGACTGCAGACAATGTTCAGCTGTCATTCTACTGAGCAGTATTTGTGCTTTTTGTAGCAAAGAACCCAGCTTAAATGGCTCAGCTACTACCAGGGGAATTTCTGGCAGAGTAAAATTTGGGAAGGGTGGCAGAACGCAGCTGGAACTGGGAATCTCTCAGAGTGGAGGACACAGAGAGGACACTGTGTGATGACTCCCACCTGTACCAGTAAAACAGTTGTCATTTGCAAAGTATGCAAGGACCACTTCACCATTCCAACAAATACCCCAATTTAGATTGGTGAAATAACACCACTTGGTTCATTACAGAAAGCTTGATTCACATTTTGCTGATAGCACTGTGAAAGAGATGTGTGGAAAGGGCAGAGAGGATCAATGTGTTGTGCTTTGTACCCCAGCTGTGAGTGAACCCTGACAATGCTTGGATTCCAATCTGAATTTTCAAATATTATTTGCAGGAAACTTCAAGAACTCGGAAGAAGTGCAGAGGAAGGTTTGGCAGAGTTGCTGCACTTAAAATTCACATAACTTTCAAGTTTTTGAAAAATTCTCTACATAAAACAGGGAATACTGCTATGCACTGACAATGGTTTTGGACCTGGAATGGGCTCCCTTAGGACACCTCCTGCAAATAGCTAAAATGCTCCATATTGATCTATCATCCAATCATTCTTATGCATTTCCAGATACGTGGCATGCCTTACTTGTCACTGAAGATGTTTGCTATCTAAACAGTAACATGGTAATCACTAGAAATTCTGCACAAAGGGTTTACTCTTATTCATGGCCAGTTTTTTTTTTCTCTATTTCTGAGCAGAAATGGTGAAAATCATCATTAATGTTAGCAGATGGTTGACAGCCTAATTGCTATTTAAAGTTATCTGTGACCACAACTCGAGAATGAAAAAGGTTTTTCCCACTCTGCCTCTATTATCAGCTGCCACAGAATTTAGTAGTGGACAGCATTATGCCTTAGAGAAAACCAAAAGGAAGCACTCTGTGGTTCATTTTCTTCTGTGAAAAATTCTAGCTGGGCACAATCCAGGATTTTTTCTTTACAATTCAAAACAGAGAAAGTGTTCCTCATAAATCTCATTTCCAGCTCGACCATACATTTCCATAAAAAAGACAGGGGAAGAGAGAGAACAACCTGATCTGATCCTGACTTATAAATTAGATCATCCAGTCTTTCAGTACCAATAAATCAGCTATATTTTTTGTTTGGTTGGTTTTGGGTTTTGTTGTTTTGTTTGAGGGACGTTTAACGTTACAGGTTCACTTGGCTTCTTCAAAGCTTTTGCTTGGGCAATATTTCCACAGTCATCAACACTGAAACCAGGCATGGTTGTCCCCACCTGACTTGATTCAGGTCTGGCACATAACTGCAACATTGCCTAGTTAACTACTAGCCACAGTGAGGAATCATAACATTGTGCTCACATGGCACTGGGGTTCTCTGTGTGCTTGAGTATAGATAGATCTACTTAGGGCTAACCAAACAACAAGTTAGCAAGGTATGGACAGATGTCCCTGATCTCACAGAAAGCCTGCCAAAGCATTAGCATTTTTTGTTGCATGTGATCTGTCAAAGTCAGACGATGGATCAATAGTTTATTGTAGCTCATTTGATCTGGTGCCAAGAGCTATAAAGTCAGATTTAATATATTGCCAAACCACAGTCTCAGGGTGAGATTCATGCTTCCATGCAAGGTCTTTAAAATGTTTAACTCTAACTCATCACCTCTAAATAGATCTTAAATGTTACTTCACTATTTAGTAAGTCTTACATTATTCCCATGTCTAGAGAGAAATTTGCCTCCCTGAATGTCCGGAACATATTAGGAGTAAGAACAGTACTGCAAACTGATCAAAGACAATCTTTACCAGATACGCATTGCATAAAGCCATTGATTCAGGTAGGGCTAAACAGCAAGGCAGAACACCTACCCACATGTTATAACACATGGCTTTTGGTCAGGACTGTGAATACAGAACTTCCATCTGAGCATGCCACTGATGCACCAGGAAAAGGTCAAAGAAGGAAGCTGAAGAGTTCCCATTAGTTTAGTGGGCCGTGTTGTTTGATTTCAGGGATACGCAGTCACTGTGATCTCTGATCAAAGCATGTATTTTACCTTAACCTTGTCACACAGCAGTTCACTCTGAACTTTGTCCCATGTCACTCTGTTCTGAACAGGGCTGGAGGTTTTAGGTCCTAGTATCATCTCACAGCCAGAAGTGACCTCACCAGAGTCACACAGAATCACAGAATGGCCGAGCTTGGAAGGGACCACTGGAAATCATCTGGTCCAACCCCCTGCCAAGCAGGGCCACCTAACACATGTTGCACGGGAAGACATCCAGGCGGGTTTTGAATATCTCCAAAGAAAGAGATTCCACAACCTCTCCGGGCAGCCTGTTCCAGTGCTCTATCACCCTTACAGTAAAGAAATACTTTCTCATATTCAGCTGGAACTTACTGTGTTTCAGTTTGTGCCCGTTGCCTCTTGTCCTGTCACTGGGTATCACTGAAAAGAGTCTGGCCCCATCCTCTTGATACCCTCCCTTCAGATATTTGTACACATTGATAAGATCCCCAGTCTTCTCTACTCCAAGCTAAACAGGCACAACTCCCTCAGCCCCTCCTTGTATGAGAGATGCCCCAGTCTTCCAATCATCTTCATAGCCCTCCGGTGCACTTGCTCCAGTAGCTCCATGCCCCTCTGTTGTGGTTTAGCCCGGCTGGCAGTCAAACACCACACAGCCGTTCGCTCACCCTCCCCCCTCCCTCTCCGGGATGGGGGAGAGAAACGGGAAAGTGAAGTCTGTGAGTTGAGATAAAGACAGTTTATTAAGACAGGGAAAAGAATAACAACAATAATAATAATAATAATAATAGTATTAATAGTAATAATGTGTACGAAATAAGTGATGCACAATGCAATTGCTCACCACCCGTTGACCGATGCCCAGCCTATCCCCGAGCAGCCGGCCCCCCCTCCACCCCGGCTAGCCACCCCTATATATTGTTCAGCATGACGTCAGATGGTATGGAATACCCCTTTGGCCAGTTTGGGTCAGCTGTCCTGGGTCTGTCCCCTCCCAGCTCCTGCTGCATCCCTAGCCTGCTCGCTAGCGGGACAGAGAGAGGCTGAAAAGTCCTTGGCTTGGTGTAAGCACTGCTCTACAACAATTAAAACATCAGCATGTTATCAGCGCTCTTCTCATTCTAATCCAAAACATAGCACCCTGCCAGCTACTAGGAGGAAAATTAACTCTGTCCTAACTGAAACCAGGACAGATATCCACCCTTTATTCCATACCATTTATGTCATGCTCAGGTTACACTCTTTCCAATACCTTCTAATTAATCACCATTTTCATCTATGATATATAGCAACCATGGTAGCGATAACATACAGTGTTATATGATAATTAACATACTATAATTCAACTCATGGGCTATTCTCACCCACTATTAGGTCCCCTTGAGGTACACACCGGACCTCCCCATTCTCTTGCATTACCCACCAAGTGCATCCAGGTCCCTGAGCAAAAGCAATCCCACGAATGGGCTTGCCTTTTCCTGAGGCGGGAGTAGCCCAGACTGTCTTACCCAGCATGTTTCTTACGTGCACTACAGGAACTTTATCCCCTTCTACAGTGCGTAACAGGTTTGATTGGGCAGGTCCAGCTCGGTTGGCAGATCCTCTAGTATTGACTAACCAGGTGGCCTTTGCCAAATGTGTTTCCCAATTTTTGAATGTCCCAGCACCCATTGCTTTCAGTGTAGTCTTTAACAGTCCATTGTATCGTTCAACTTTCCCGGAGGCTGGTGCATGATAAGGGATGTGATACACCCACTCGATACCATGTTCTTTGGCCCAAGTGTCTATAAGGTTGTTTCGGAAATGAGTCCCATTGTCTGACTCAATTCTTTCTGGGGTGCCATGTCGCCATAGGACTTGCTTTTCAAGGCCCAGGATAGTGTTCTGGGTGGTGGCATGGGGCACGGGATATGTTTCCAGCCATCTGGTGGTTGCTTCCACCATTGTAAGTACGTGGCGCTTGCCGTTGCGGGTTTGGGGGAGTGTGATGTAACCAATCTGCCAGGCCTCTCCATATTTGTATTTCAGCCATCGTCCTCCATACCAGAGAGGCTTTGACCGTTTGGCTTGTTTAATTGCAGCACATGTTTCACAATCATGAATAACCTGTGCTATAGTGTCCATGGTCAGGTCCACCCCTCGGTCACGAGCCCATCTGTATGTTGCATCTCTGCCTTGATGGCCTGAGGTGTCATGGGCCCATCGGGCTATAAATAATTCACCTTTATGTTGCCAGTCCAGGTCCACCTGAGCCACTTCAATCTTAGCAGCCTGATCCACCTGCTGGTTGTTTTGATGTTCTTCAGTAGCCCGATTCTTGGGCACATGAGCATCTACATGGCGTACCTTTACAACCAGATTCTCTACCCGGGCAGCAATATCTTGCCACAATGCAGCAGCCCAGATGGGTTTGCCCCGGCGTTCCCAGTTGTTGTGCTTCCATTGCTGTAGCCACCCCCACAGGGCATTTGCTACCATCCATGAATCAGCATAGAGATAGAGAACTGGCCACTTTTCTCATTCAGCAATATCTAAGGCCAGCTGAACGGCTTTCACTTCTGCAAACTCACTCGATTCACCTTCTCCCTCAGCAGCTTCTGCAACTCGTCGTGTAGGACTCCATACAGCAGCTTTCCATCTCCGATGCTTTCCCACAATATGACAGGACCCATCAGTGAACAGGGCATATTTCTTCTCATTTTCTGGTAGCTTGTTGTACAGTGGGGCTTCTTCAGCACGGACCACCTCCTCCTCTGACGATATCCCAAAGTACTTGCCTTCTGGCCAGTCCATAATCACTTCCAGGATTCCTGGGCGACTGGGGTTTCCTATTCGAGCCCGCTGAGTAATCAGTACAACCCACTTGCTCCATGTAGCATCAGTTGCATGATGTGTAGAGGGGACCCTTCCTTTGAACATCCAACCCAGTACCGGCAGTCGGGGTGCCAGGAGGAGCTGCGCTTCAGTACCGACCACTTCCGAAGCAGATCGAACTCCCTCATATGCTGCCAATATCTCCTTTTCGGTTGGAGTATAGCGGGCCTCAGATCCTCTGTATCCCCGACTCCAAAACCCCAGGGGTCGACCTCGAGTTTCCCCAGGTTCTTTCTGCCAGAGGCTCCAGGTGGGACCATTCTCCCCGGCTGCGGTGTAGAGCACATTCTTTATATCTGGTCCTGTTCGGACTGGCCCAAGGGCTACTGCATGAACTATTTCCTGTTTAATTTGTTCAAAGGCTTGTCGTTGCTCAGGGCCCCATTCAAAAGCATTCTTCTTACGAGTTACTTGGTAGAGCGGGTTTACAATCAGACTGTAATTTGGAATATGCATTCTCCAAAACCCCACGACACCTAGGAAAGTTTGTGTTTCCTTCTTGCTAGTTGGTGGAGACATAGCTGTTATTTCATTGATCACATCCATTGGGATTTGACGACGTCCATCTTGCCATTTTATTCCTAAAAACTGGATCTCTCGTGCAGGTCCTTTAACTTTGTTTTGTTTTATGGCAAAACCGGCCTTCAGAAGGATTTGGACTATTTTCTTCCCTTTCTCGAAAACTTCCTCTGCAGTGTCACCCCACACAATGATGTCATCAATGTACTGCAGGTGTTCAGGAGCTTCCCCCTGCTCCAGCGCAGACTGGATCAGTCCATGGCAAATGGTAGGGCTATGTTTCCACCCCTGGGGCAGCCGATTCCAAGTATATTGGACTCCCCTCCAAGTGAAAGCAAACTGTGGCCTGCACTCTGCTGCTAGAGGGATGGAGAAAAATGCATTAGCAATATCAATTGTGGCATACCACTTGGCTGCCTTTGATTCCAGTTCGTACTGGAGTTCTAGCATGTCCGGCACTGCAGCACTCAGTGGTGGTGTGACTTCGTTCAGGCCACGATAGTCCACTGTTAGTCTCCACTCACCATTAGACTTTCTCACTGGCCATATGGGACTATTAAAAGGTGAATGGGTCTTGCTGATCACTCCTTGGCTCTCCAGTTGACGAATTAGCTCGTGGATGGGAATCAGGGAGTCTCGGTTGGTGCGATATTGCCGCCGGTGCACAGTTGTGGTAGCGATTGGCACTTGCTGTTCTTCAACCCTCAGCAACCCCACAACAGAAGGGTCCTCTGAGAGACTGGGCAAGGTAGACAACTGTTTAATGTCCTCTGTCTCTAAGGCAGCTATGCCAAAAGCCCAGCGGAACCCTTTTGGGTCCTTGAAATATCCTCTTCTAAGATAGTCTATGCCAAGGATGCACGGAGCATCCGGGCCAGTCACAATACGGTGCTTTTGCCACTCATTTCCGGTTAGACTCACTTCAGCTTCCAATACAGTTAACTGCTGGGATCCCCCTGTCACGCCATAAATACAGATGGGCTCTGGCCCTTTACAGCTTGATGGCATTAGAGTACATTGTGCACCGGTGTCTACTAGAGCCTTATACTTCTGTGCGTCAGACGTGCCAGGCCATCGAATCCACACAGTCCAATAAACTCGGTTGTCCCTTTCCTCCCCCTGGCTGGAGGCAGGGCCCCTCTAGTCCTGGTCAGAATCTTCATTTCTGTGTTTAAAAGACTGCCTGCTAGAAGTTGGAGCAGCAAACTTTTCAGAGAACCCCTTTCTCCCAATTGTTTTCTTTTGCAACTCACGTACCCGTGCCTCTAGGGTCTCAGTAGATTTTCCATCCCATTTTCTCATGTCCTCTCCATGGTCACGTAGGTAAAACCACAGGGTGGTGCGGGGTGTGTACCCACCATATTGTCTTCTTTGCACGGATGCACGTTTACCCCTAATAGCCGAGACGCTGGTTTGTACAGGTGGGGAAGAAAATACACTCTCTTTAAGTTGCTGGACCTCTTCAAAAAGTTTCTCCAAAGTATTCTCTTTTAGTTGGTGGCCACTGGTTTGTTCAGGTGGGGGGGAACATAAATTCTCTTTAAGTTGGTGGACCTCTTCAGAGAGTTTCTCCACAGCCGAGACGCAGGCCTGTAGGGAAGAGGAGAGATTTCCTTCGTACTCCCGGAGTTGTTTAGCCATGTCACCCACTGTGGGATCTTCACCGTTTTTCCAGGTTATTATTGCCAATGTGCTGGCCCATGTTGATGGTGCATTCCGTACAAACTTCCGCCATATGGGTCGAGTACACTGGACTTCATCTGGATCTGTGGATGTTTGTGCATCGTCTAAGTCCTTATAAATTACTTCCCGTACGGCTAATTCCCTCAGGTACTGAATTCCCTTCTCCATGGTGGTCCACTTGACTGGTAGACACACAAGTTCTTCCTTGTAGGGATACCTTCCCTTCACAGCTAACAGGAGACGCCTCCAGAGGCTATGAGATCGTGCTCCATCTCCAATTGCTTTGTCAATGCTTGCATCTCTAGCAAGGGATCCCAACCGCTTGGCTTCCCTGCCCTCTAATTTCACACCATTGGCTCCAGTGTCCCAGCACCGGAGCAGCCAGGTGACAAGCTGTTCACCTATACAGCGACCAAAATCTTTTCGCACATCTCGTAGCTCACGCTGGTATAGGGTTCGGGTAGTTACTGTTGACTTACTGACATCCTCATCCTCATCTTCATCCTCCTGCACACTTGATGGCCCAGCCTCGTCTTCTCCACACCCAGACTTAGCAGAAGACTTTCTGCGTTCTAAACGACCTGAGTCTCTATGCCATTTTTTCACCTTTTCTACAGGGGCAACTTGCACTGCTACAGCTCGCCTCTCCGACCCAGCCACAGGGTCTGCCACAGGGGTTGGAATACCCTCTGCAGGGGCAACTTGCACTGCTACAGTTCGTTTCTCCGACCCAGCCGCAGGGTCTGCCACAGGGGTTGGAGTACCCTCTGCAGGGGCAACTTGCACTGCTACAGTTCATTTCTCTGACCCAGCCACAGGAGTGGGAACGGCTGCGGGAGCTGCAACGGCTGCGGGAGCCGGAACGGCTGCGGGAGCTGGAGCCGGAACGGCTGCGGGAGCTGGAGCTGGAACGGCTGCGGGAGCCGGAACGGCTGCGGGAGCTGGAGCCGGAACGGCTGCGGGAGCTGGAGCCGGAACAGCTGCGGGAGCTGGAACGGCTGCGGGAGCTGGAGCTGGAACGGCTGCGGGAGCCGGAACGGCTGCGGGAGCTGGAGCCGGAACGGCTGCGGGAGCTGGAGCTGGAACGGCTGCGGGAGCCGGGACGGCTGCGGGAGCTGGAACGGCCGCAGGGTCTGTCACTAGGTTGATAGTAGCATCAATTGCGGCTCGATAGGCACAAGCCAGACCCCAGCACGCCACAGTGATTTGTATCACTTTGGAACTGCCAGAGTCATGACACCCTTTTTTCAAGCATTCTACCAGTTTTTTAGGATTTTACAGTTGTTCAGGGGTGAATGTCCAAAACACTGGAGGTGCCCACTGCCCTAGAAACCTGCCCATATCCTCCCACACTCCCTGCCACTCGCAAATATCCCGCCTCAAGACAGATCTCCGGATGAGATTCCTAAGTAGTTGTTTAAACTTAAACAAAACCTGAAGCGCATTCAGGAGACATAACAACAAGAACATGCTGGTCTGAGTATCCCAAGGATATTCGACATCTTGGAGAGCTACCGTAACTAGCTCGGGGGATAAGAGGGTGGTGAAGGAGGAAGGGAGAGTGAACAGGTAGGAAAAAATATCTTCCCCTGTCCCCTCCAGAGACTGACTCCCTGATGAAAAAAGGCAATAGGTGTAATTGCTAATAGTTTCTGAGATATGGTTTCTGAAGTATAGAGTCGACGACAGTGCTGAGTACAAATACCAGGTTAGAGTCATGACCAGATACCTCATCATTTCATAAGCCATCGTTACACCACACAGTACCATAACAATCTTAAACCAGGGCCCGGAAAGGATAAACAGCACGACAGGGAGCACATACAGAAAGTAACTTGCTATAAAACTCAATTTGGGAAACAGGCACAGCAGACTTGAGATTAAGGCAATCAACATTGTGACTAGCAACTATTAAGCAGGTCGAATACTTATACCAATTTTAGTTTAACACACTCTGGTCAAATCTGTCGATATCTCAACCCTTCGAGCCCCACGTTGGGCGCCAAATGGACTGTTGTGGTTTAGCCCGGCTGGCAGTCAAACACCACACAGCCGTTCGCTCACCCTCCCCCCTCCCTCTCCGGGATGGGGGAGAGAAACGGGAAAGTGAAGTCTGTGAGTTGAGATAAAGACAGTTTATTAAGACAGGGAAAAGAATAACAACAATAATAATAATAATAATAATAGTATTAATAGTAATAATGTGTACGAAATAAGTGATGCACAATGCAATTGCTCACCACCCGTTGACCGATGCCCAGCCTATCCCCGAGCAGCCGGCCCCCCCTTCCACCCCGGCTAGCCACCCCTATATATTGTTCAGCATGACGTCAGATGGTATGGAATACCCCTTTGGCCAGTTTGGGTCAGCTGTCCTGGGTCTGTCCCCTCCCAGCTCCTGCTGCATCCCTAGCCTGCTCGCTAGCGGGACAGAGAGAGGCTGAAAAGTCCTTGGCTTGGTGTAAGCACTGCTCTACAACAATTAAAACATCAGCATGTTATCAGCACTCTTCTCATTCTAATCCAAAACATAGCACCCTGCCAGCTACTAGGAGGAAAATTAACTCTGTCCTAACTGAAACCAGGACACCCTCTTGTACTGGGGAGCCCAGAACTGGACACAGTACTCCAGGTATGGCCTCACCAGGGCTGAGTAGAGGAGCTGGATCACCTTCCTCGACCTGTTGGAAACACTTCTTAATACACCCCATGATACCATTGGCCTTCTTGGCCACGAGGGCACTGTCGCGTTAAGGGGTGTAGCTGATTAACTGTTACAGGTCCGGTCGGATTCAGGGTACTGAACTATCACAATCACAGATTCACCAATAATGCATTAACCATTATGGGTCTGGTCGGATTCAGAGCACTGAACTACCACAGTCACGGATTCACCAGTAATGTATAACCACCCTTACTCTAGTAGCGTTCAATGAGAACTATCACGGCTAGGAACAATGCAGTTAAATGCAATTTATTACAGCAACAGGTACACAGGTTCTTTGGATTGCTGGTGATAGTTACTGTCTGCAAAAGCAAGCTAGCATGCATGAAATACACAGGTGTGCAGCCTGGAAATTAACGCATTAAAAGGCACAAAGACTCTATAGAGATTTCTAAGTTTCCGCGGAGATACACAGTATAACCAAGTGTTCAGATCTCACCCAAAGGCATCCCAATGTGGGGGGGGGGGAAGAGAGGCTCAGCCCGTCGACTGATCCCAGGAGTCAGGAGGTCCTCAGGATGGTGTATTCCGTCGGGATGGTATCTCCCCTGACGGTGGTACCTTCCCTAATGATAGTATCTTCCCCTACATCCCCTCTCTCTTAGGCCAATTTATATTATTTTCTATCTTTTAGGTGGAGCTTGAGTGACTCTAGTCAAGCATATCTTAGTTATAATTGGTGAAAAGTTTTCCCATCTCCATTTAAAGGAATAGGCTCCGAGAAATTCAGAACACGTGCTCAGTGAGGGGTGGTCACACCTTGGAGGCGGGTGGCTTTTGGGATGGAGGTGTGTTTTGGTATTATAATGATATTATAATGAGCAAAAGTACACTAGAGTACAGCATTTGTCAAAACATGACAGGTCGTTGGCTCAGGGTAGCAAAAAGTGCGGCTTATCGGTCTCAGAGTGCACAAGAACAATCGAGTCCCCCCCTGGTCACAGAGCCTAGCCGCAGTGTCTCCACTCCACTCTACACTCTACACTCTACACTGTTCCTTAGAGCCAACACACCAGGTTCCCCCAGTGCAATAGCATCTAAGGTTGGAAGCCTAGGAAACGCTCAGGTAATGCAGCTATGCCCTACCCTGAAAGCCTCTTCAATGCTGTACATTTTCTTTAAAATGTGAATGTTAGTTTTACTTTCCTAGTTACTTTAGGCAATTGCACCACAGGCACATTGCTGGCTCATGGTTAACCTGCTGTCCGGCAGGACTCCCAGGTACTTCTCTGCAGATCTGCTCTCCAGCAGGTCGGCTCCCAACCTGTACTGGTGCGTGGGGTTATTCCACCCTAGGTGCAGGACCCTGCATTTGCCTTTGTTGGATTTCATGAGGTTCCTCAACATACAATGCTCCAGCCTGTCCAGGCCCCTCTGAATGACAGCATAGCACTCTGGTGTAACAGCCCCTCCTCCAGTTTTGTGTCATCCAAAAACTTGCTGAGGGTGCACTCTATTCTGTCACCTAGTTCACCGGATGAATAAGTTGAACAGGACTGGACCCAGTACAGACCCCTGGGGGACACTGCTAGCTACAGGCCTCCAACTAGACTGTGCCACTGAGCACAACCCTCTGAGCTCTGCCACCTAGCCAGTTCTCAATCCACCCCACTGTCCACTAATCTATCCCACATTTTCTGAGCTTGCCTCTGAGTATGTTATGGGACACATTGTCAAAAACCTTACTGAAATCAAGGTAGACAATATCCACTGTTCTCTCATCCACTCTTCTAGGCTAGAAGGCTATCAGTTTGGTCAAGCATGATTGCCCCTTGGTGAACCCATGCTGAATACTCGTGATCACCTTCACGTCATCAGAATGGAGACTATATCACACTCATAAGATTTCACAATAGAACAATACTTTTTAATTTTAAATGTCCCTTACTCCTTTTGCTTCACTGTACTGGGTCTGGTTGGGACATGGTTAACTTTCCCTGCAACAACCCATACAGTGCTATGCTCTACACTTGTAGCTAGAACAGCACTCATATCACACCAGTGTTTTGTCTGCAGCTGAGCATTACTGGCACAGCATCAGGACTTCCTCCAAATCCCCCCAAGAACCAGCAGGCTGGGGGTGGGCAAGAGGTGGGGAGGGGACATCACCAGGGCAGCTGACCTAAACAAACCAAAGAGATATTACATACCATACGATGTCACACTCAGCAATAAAAGGTGGGAAAGGAGAAGGAGAAAAGGGGCTCTTGTTATGAAGATGCCTGTCCTCCCAAACAACTGCTATACTTATTAAGGCCCTGATTCCTGGGAAGTGGCTGAAAGTAGAGAATATATATATATATATTTAATTTTACATTATCCTTATCTTAACTTGTAAGATTTTTTTTTTTTTTTTTTTTTTTTTTAATCTTAATCCCTTTAAAATCAGCAGGAATTTTTCTAACCAAGGTATGCACACCTTAAAGTTCACCTCATGAGAAGACCGGAGGAAAACAGCTGTAGCAATGAGAGACCCATGCTTTGTATTTGATTCTCATCAGACGTACTAGCATTGTGGAAAGCTCAATTTATCCTCTTAGTGTTCTACCTCAGATATGAAAAGGAAAACAGATGGAAAATGAGGTAGACTTAAGGAAGAGAGAAGTAGTAGAATTGAGAAAAAATGGTCATACAGTAGAGGACAACAGAAGAAAAGGGAGTGCGAGCAGTAAGAGTAACGTTGTACACTTTATGGATAAGACCTTAAAAGAATTCAATTCAATGCAGGATTTCCCAGAAATGGAGAGGAGTCACACATGATGAATGGTCCAGACACACGGCAAATCCCTAGTGATCAAAAGTCAAACAGGATACCATGGATGACCTGAAGGCACCCATGATATCCTGTGGATGCAGGAGCTGCTAGCAACTTATCGCCTCCAAATGTTGTTTATCTGCCTATGATAAATATAATAGCAACATTATAAAATAGCAACATCAGCATTTAAAATAGCAACAACAATTTTTTTCTGATTTTAAAAAACAATGAAAAAAATGTACTTACTGTTACCAACAATATCTACAATTACTGGAAGCTGAGACCACTAAAAAAAATGTAGTTCCTGTAATGTTTGGTTTGTTTGGCATGTCATGCACCATTAATTTTGCTGTTTCCCCCTTTGTAGCTAAAAACTTTTTCCCTTGTTTGCAGTAGATAAAACATGGAGGATGAACGCTTTCTAATAGTTTCAATGTTATGATTTCATTTCATATTACATTGCTAGAAGGACTTAACCTGAAACTATTTAAGGAAATGCACAAAATATTGTTTCAGTTCATCGTGGAAATTAGTGTGAATTCTACAAGAAAGGGCATTCCATTCCATTTGTGAGCTTGATGTATTTCTGTTATAAGGGAAAGAAGGGATTGTGTTAATTTTCTCTATGACTTGTTAATGAATAATTCTGCTTTTCTAATAATGCTTTGTATTGGGATGCGCATATATAAATTCATTGTATGTCATTATGACACTTTATTTAGCATTGATTCAAATGAAATACAGATATATATATTTTATACCAATGTGAAGTTTCTACCTTTGTTCCTATATGTACACCAATGAAAGCTTCTATTATACAAAAAGTAAAAAGGAATTCTTAAAGTTCATGAACAGAGAAAAGTCATTGTGTTAACCTTAACTTTAGTTGAGGTCTAAGCAACCAAACTGAATTATTTCATAATACATGAATGAGGAGAATAAATAATTATTTAATTTCAAATAACAGCAATTTCAACAATTACAAATAAGCTAATCACAGAAGGCAATATTTAGAAGAACTACTTTAATTTGTGCAGAAGTGGGAAGTGAACAGTAGCCATTTTATTTAGAACACCAGACAGTCTGGAAGCTAGTCCAACTTTAGCTGAAGTCAGTCAGGAATGAATCTGGGTGTGAATCCTCAAAATGGTAAAATATCAGGTAATGGTCTTAGAAATGCACAACAGGTAGAGAAAAAAAATGGCAGTCAAAGCCGACCATGAATATTTTCTGGCACCCCTTTTCTCCTCAAAAGACAACAGGTGAGCTGGAATTTTATTTTTCACTTGCATGCAACCAAGACTCTATTTGTGGCCCCTGTCTTTAGTCTAATATTTGATTATTGTAATCTCACTGCCATCACTAGGGTTAAACAAGTGTAAAATTGGAGTCATGTAGTGACTAAGCAACCCTTTACATTTTCTCCTTCCATTTCAAAGATGTTATTGTTGTTGTTTTCTCTCATTTTCCATAGCAACCAGAATTAGGGCAGCAGTTTGAGAAGGCTCTTCTAACCACTGTACTGTGAAATCTGTAAATTCATTTGTTTGTACATGCCAAATCCCAGATAAGCTTGTATAAGGATGCAATTACAACTTAAAATAACATTCTATTCTTCCATGGGTAAATGTGAAGTTTTGTGAAATTCAGACAGGCAAGATCTAAGATAGTCAGAAATGCTGCATTTGATCAAGGTCAACAAAACTTGAAACTCGTTATATGAAGTTGAAAGAAGTCTCTGAACTTGGTTTTCTGGTTTATGCTCATTACCTTTTACAGCATCACTGTTCAAAATACATTATGCTTCCTAGGTAAGGAGTTGAAATCCCTCTTTATTTACATAGAATCTGCTGTAAATGTACTGAAGGGAAAAAAATAAAATAAATAAAATAAAATAAAATAAAATAAAATAAAATGAGGACGATTTTTTTTTTCCCTCAATCTTGTGATGCTGAATTTCTTTAGCTACTTGAAAACTCAAGGACCATTTTTCTCAGACCCAGATAGGTTCTGTACGGGGAGGACTTTGGAGCATCCCTCTTCCCATTTTTTCTGACAGAAATGCAGATTTGAGTATGGCATTTTAATTGGTCACTCTTGATTCCTCTTCGAGCCAACTGATCTGCAAGCTCTGTGCTACTACTGTTTCATCTATGAAAATCTCTTGCCTAGACAAGTAGCACCGACTGAATTGGTACTGATGACAACTGTGAAACATCTGTGAACAATGAAAATGCAACAGGTGAGCATGGTTCGTAGATAGGACATCTGTATAGACAGAGCTCTGAAGTAAGTCAGCACTGCAACAAATTCAGCAAGTCTTCCTCTGGCAACAATTTGCATCTGACCCTCTCCACCGGCTTCAGCTAGATTGACCTAAAACTCCCCCGTGCAGTCACCAAGTGTTATACCACTGTCATCACCATCTGTACCTTTAGATGACATAGATTAGTTGTCAGATTAGATGTCACAGATTAGATGAACCCCAGATTAGTTCTCCACAGAACAGTGAATGACTCCTTAAAATAGTTTAATCTGATTAAGGATAGGATTTTTTTCCTTAATATTCTTGGTCACTGTTATAAAATATTTGACTGGTAGTGGAGAGTCTGATCACATGACAGAAGAACCTGTTCCTGGATTAACGGATATATTCAGTTACCTTTACCTTCACCTTCATTACCTCTGCTGATTAATGAAAGAATTTTCTCAGCATCTCTGTAATTTAATTTGCATACTACTGTCACTGCAAAGTGCTGTCCCGCTTTTCCGTGGATGTGATCGATGCATTTGCATCAGAGAATCAGAGAATCATAGAACGGTTTGGGTTGGAAGGGACTTTAATGACCATCCAGTTCCAACCCCCTTGCCATGGGCAGGAATACATTCCACTATACCATGTTGCACAAAACCCCATCCAACCTGACCTTGAGTACCTCCAAGGATGGGGCACCCACAGCTTTTCTGGTCAACTTGTTCCAGTGCCTAGCCAGCCTCTGTGTAAAGGATTTCTTCCTATTATCTAATCTAAATCTACCCTTTTTTAGTTTTAAACTGTTACTCCTTGTCCTATCACTACAATCCCCCCCCAAAAAAAGAGCTTGTCAGCTCCCCAGCTTTCTTGTAGGCCTCCTTTAAGTGCTGTCAGGCTGCTATAAGGTCTCCCCAGAGCCTTCTCTTCTCCAGGCTGAACAACACCAACTCCCTCAGCCTGTCTTCATAGGAGAGGTGCTCGAGCCCCCTGATCATCCTCATAGCCCTTCTCTGGACTTGTTCTAAGGTCCATGTCCTTCTTGTCCTGGGTACCCCAGAGCTAAACGCAGCACTCCAGGTGGGGTCTCATGAGAGCAGAGCAGCAGGGGACAATCACCTCCCTCACCCTGCTGGCCATGCTGCTTTTGATGCAGCCCAGGATACAGTTGACTTTCTGTGCTGCAAGCACACATTTTCGGCTCATGTTGAGCTTCCCATCAACCAACACCCCCAGGTTCTTCTCCTCAGGGCTGCTCTCAATCCATTCACCCCCCAGCCTGTATTTGTGCTTGGGACTGTCCTGACCCTGATGTAAGACCTTGCACTTGGCCTTGTTGAACCTTATGATGTTTGCACAGGCCCACCTCTCAAGCCTGTCCAGGTCCCTCTGGGTAGTATCCCTTCCCTCCATCATGTCGACCACACCACACAGTTTGGTGTCATCAGTATACTTGCTGAGGGTGCACTTGATCCCACTGTCCATGTCACTGACAAAGATGTTAAACATCACCAGTCCCACTACCATCCCCTGGGAATATCACTTGATACTGGTCTCTACCTAGACATTGAGCTGTTGACCGCAACTCTTTGAGTGAGATCATCCAGCTAATTCCTTACCCACTGAGTGGTTCATCCACCAAATCCATGTCTCTCCAATTTAGAGACAAGGATATCATAGGGGAGAGCATCAAATGCTTTGCACAAGTCCAGGTAGATGACATCAGTTGCCCTTCCTCATCCACCAGAGTTCTAACCCTGTCTTAGAAGGCCACCAGATCTGTCAGGCACAATCTGTCCCTAGTGGCGCCATGTTGGCTACTACCAATCACCTCCTTATTTTCCATGTGTCTTAGCATAGTTTCCATCACAACTTATTAACACACAAAACTAGTGATCTAATGCTCTGATTATATTTTGGGATGGATGTGCTTTGCTGTACTTCCCCCATAGTCGGGATGTCTCTGATCATCCAGCCCAGAGAGCACTACTGCTTTCTTTCCTCCATCTTATGCATTTTTTTTCAGTAGAAATCAGTTTGTGCCAGGTGATGGTGCACATGAAGGTTTTACCTTCACAGGAAATCAGTATGTGGCTCCGGTATGTGCTGGGTCAGGGCCGTGGGGACCACTGTACAGAATACCTGCATTACTTCCAAAGACACCTATTCTGGTTCCAATAATTATAAACACATTAATTGCCTTCATCATGGGGGGACAAGTAATGGCTGCATCATCTGATATTCTGAGAGCAGTATCTCACCTTTCATGTTCTGCTAGTGTGAATTTTCTACAGAAGCATAAAAGATAAGCATATCATTAATAAACCCACCTCTTCAATTTGTGTCCCAGTGCTCCCTAAGTAAGATGTAGGATAGTGATGCAAATATATGGGGAAGAGCTCACTTGAGCTGACTAAAATCACTAGAGATATCAGCCCTTACAGGCAAACACAGTGCTTGTCAGTTTGCATCTGTTTCTGCCCTGAGAACACCAGAATTAGCACCACTGTGCTCTTATGACAGTCTCAGGTAGCCGAGTTTTCAGCAGTCTGTATATGCCTTACCATGATTTTGGACACAGATGAGCAAATTTATTTGTTCTTCCCCTTGCCTATGCCACACACAATCAGGCCCTTTGACAATTCACTTGTCATAAGCAATTCAACTTAAGGTGCACATACCAAGGTTTGCCATGCAGGGTTATGTGTTGTCTTTAGTTTCGTCATTTGTTTAGAGCAAACTGCAGACATATTCACCAATTTTTACAATGGTATTTTCACCCCTATATAGGCAAGAAAGGATTGATGGAGGTATAATACTAGCACAGCACTGATGGGAGTCCCTGGTTGCCAATGATCTACGAAGAAAACATGCTTGCAGCTGTGCAAATCAGCCTTACACTTGTGTGTGCTGACAGATCACAGAATCACAGAATGGCTGAGGTTGGAAGTGACCTCTGGAGGTCATCTGGTTCAACCCCCTGTTCAAACAGGAAGACTGAGATCAGGCTGCCCAGGACCATGTTTAGGCAGATTTTAAAGATCTCCAAAGAGGGAGACTCCACAGCCTCTCTGGGCAACCTGTGCCAGTGTTTCATCACCAGTAAAGAAGTTCTTCCTGATATTCAGAGGAAACCTCCTGTATTCCTGATTGTGCCTTTTGCTTCTAGTCCCATCAGTGGGCACCACTGAAAAGAACCTGGTTGATCAGTTTTGGTGAACAGAGAAAGATCAGGACCAAAAAGTGAGCCTGAAAAAGCTACAGGTGAAAAAGCAGTCAGGGAAAAGAGATATTTGGTGTTTCTTCTAGATCTTTCTGGCAGACCTCCAGCAGTACTCTGATAGGGGCTATACCTAGCATTGGGCTAAAAGCAGCTCAGATAGCAAAGCAGCCTCTACAGCAGGCTAACTCATGTGGCTTAGCTGGGACAGGTAGGTTTAATTTAGATCAGTGCCTTCTTTCACTTTGCTTAACATTTAGAAAGCCTGCTGTCTCCCAGCCTTTTAATGAAATGTAAATTTAATGTCTATCTCTGGAGTAGCACGTTCTTCTCTCTAGTGTTCTCTACACAAAAACAATTATTAATGCTGACTTAGTTTTCAACAGCAAGAGAGAGATTTTATTAATGAAAGCTAAAGTATTTTCCTGAGCTAATAAGCACTGAAAGAGTACTTGGCAGTAGAAGTATTGTAATTCCTTGTTAAAGTTCTGCCAGGGCACTGCCTCACCAGGCACCTCTGTGCTCACTGTGCATCCCTTTGAATTCCCTGGTTTTCTCCCCAGAACATCGTTATTGGCACTCAGAATTTTCTGTCAGCCTCCCAGATAAATTCTCACAGGAAAATAGTCACAAATATGAATCTCACTGTGAAATAGCTATGCTATAAATAGCCTGAGGATTATCTTTTGTGAAATTTTATTCTGTAACTGAAAGATAAGGCAGGCATTCTTGACACATGTAACTCAAATGTTACCAGCTAGCTAAGGATTCAGTGGTTAGCAGATTGGAATGACTAAATGTCATTTATTATCATCAATGGTGTTATTTGTTATTCAGTCAGAACACAACCATAGATATACACATATCTTAATTTGCCATATAGCCAAGGAACTGCAAGAGGATTAACTGAGGCTTATGAAAGGAAATTACTTGGAAATTTTTTAGGTTTTTCTGCCTTTCAATGCTCCAAGGAAATGCAATATAAAAGGAAATATTTGGCAGTATGAATTATTAACAGATGTGAGTTTGGAATGAGGAGAAAACAAAACAAAACAAAATTCTGCATAGAAGTGAACTTTCCTCAGATGATGCTCCATCTTATTTTTTTTTCATTATTTTATATTCTCTTTCCTTACTCCTTTGATGAGTCTGCCCCTCTTACCCTCCTGACTGCCACAGTAATTTTGTGTGTAATAACAGATCTCATATTTAACCCAGGATCTCAGAATGTTTAAAGGAGTCTGACTGAGCATTTCCACCATGGAAATAGAATAAAATTATATTGCTTATTATTGGTCTTTGCATTCTTATCAAGGGAACTACGGTAGGGGCGTTCTGTGACATTAATAAATGCTCTAAGACATTCTTTCAAAAAGACAATTAAATGTATGTGCCAGATAATGCATTTATTGGTGTATTGCTGGCTATGAAGTTGTGGAGATTTTTCCAGTCCATATCTTGACTATCACAACTGCTCCATCCCCTCACCCCCTGGCACTGTTGTTGATTCTGCTCCCAAAAGTAATGAAGGAATGGGTTATTGGCACTTGGGAAAAACAGGATGGGTTATCAAATTAGTCTTTAAACATGAGAAACTGAGAAGCACCTTTCTAGTTACAAGTGATTCAAATAGCTCTTTACTCTGTCCTCAATCCAGATATCTGCTACTGGGTCGGCAGCTATAAGCAGATTTAAACCAAGCTTGTGTATGTCTTGTCATAGCAGATGGAACTAAGAGCAGAAAGAGAAATAGCAGTTTTTCCTTTCTTGTACTAATGACTTCAGCAGAATCAATCCCTGGTATCCTTGGGGAGCTCTGCCAGGAACCCACACACATAGAAGGGGCTGACATTCCTTCCAGGTATGGTATCTGAGAAAAGGTGTCTGAAAATTCATGCTTTAGTGAAAGACAAAAACTGAAAATTCATCCCTTCCTAAAGAATCCTTGAAGCTTGGTTATCTACATGTAGATGTTCATTTTTTAATGAAGTAATCAATTCCAAAATTGAATTTCTGGTAATGATCTTGTTTTCTCTCATATAAATAGGAGGAGAAATGGGAGGAGAAACCTTCCTCCTCCCATTTGAGACATTGTAATGTTTCCATAGGATTAAATGTACATATATCTGACTTCTGATTTATCTCTCTTCTAGATCTCAGTCATGTATCCACAACTGGCAACAAACAATGGATATCTCCTTGGAATTTCTGTACTACATACAAAAAAAAAATATTGTTTCTGTACATTGCAAGAACTCTGTGACTAGATCCTATTTACTTCTTTGTCAGTAACCTCTTACAAAAAGTAGGAGATATGGTGGCACACAAACCAGAGAATACATAGACACTTTGGTGCAGTCCCAAGCAGAGGCTCATGCTCAGCCCAGGAGCTTAACAGCACCCTGAAACTGGACATGCATCCCCTCTGACTTCACACTGTAGACAACGTTGCTGTCAATGAATCATCAGTGTGGAGGCCAGGTCCATTCTTTCACTGTGTTTAAGGCCTGTAAACTAAAAAGCCTTGAGGATCTGACTCACTGATTCAGTTTAATTGGCAAAATCCTGTTGCATAAACACTCATTTCACATGCACAGATTTTTTTATTTTTTTTTCTTACAAGAAATGTATGTATAATACATCACTATTCAAGATCTTTGTATTAAGGGAGCATTTTTTAGTACAACTGTGTTGTTACCAGTTGTAGGTTCAGCAGTACATATTTGATGACACATTACTGAAAATTTTTCAACCCTATTTGATATTAATTGGATGTAGTTTTCATTGTCTGAACTCATTTTTTTATTTCTTTGGATGAAGAATTAGGTTCTGGATGTAGATTACAGTCTAATTGTATCTTTTTTTTTTTTTTTTGCCAGAAAATTGCTTAAATTTTTCATACTTAATCTTAAAAAACAAAACAAAACAAAACAAAACAATACAAAACAGTCTGTCTTCTTTTGGTTCCTAGATGGAAAACAGTCCATGAGAACATTGGAAGAGCAGCAGCAGCATCTGATATGATTGCAAGACAAGCATTTATCCTGAGGCCTCGATCTGCTTTGCTGAAAGATCTAGTAATGCTGTGGATTCCAGATGAATTTTGGGGGTGACACACAGGAATAACTGTGGGAGTCACAATGTTCTCGAGTTATGTTAAGATTTATTTAAAAATACCATGTAGCAAGACACACAAGCACTAGAATGTTTCAGTGTTGACATTGAGTCTGGAAGGTATCATTCCACTTTTTCAAAGCTTTTGTTCTCTAAAATAAATATGAGCAATGTCCTGTGGTAGCTGATTCATTTTATTTAAAAATACAGTCATTTTAAGAAAAATCTCTTCAAATATGCAGTGTATGAAGGTTGATTAATTCAAGATGTTTGAATTTAGGCATTCTTAGATGTAGTAGCCCTGTAATTAGGATCACACAGGGTGTAATTTGTCTTTGATTAAGTATGTACTCAATTAAAAAAATCTCACGAATAATGATATGCACATGGGAAAAAATCCACATATTTTTTCTTATATTCAGATATTTTAAACCAAATAAAAATATCTAACTTAATTATGTGCAGCTGTAATTAAGGCATTTATCTTTTCTTGCATATTCTTTGTAAGACCTAAAAAAAAGTATGGCGCAAATATGGTATCTGAAAAGTTTTGTGTAAAAATATCCCATGATCATATTTTCTAACCACTAGGTATGTATTTAAATCATAACAGCTAGATCCTGATCCAGATCAAATTAGTAGTAGTGGTAGTTGGAGAATTTCCCAGCTAAGTCATTTGATTTAACTGTTGAAATGTTTTTTTTGCTGCTGGTGGTGGTTTCGTTTGATTGGTTTGGGTTGATTGGTTGGTTGGTTTTATTTGTGTGTGTGTGTGTTTTGTTGTTGTTTCTGTTTGTTTGTTTGGGGGGGGTGAGGGGGGGAAACAACTTATTTTCCAAACTAATGCCAATATGACTGGTAGAGTGTGTCATTTTACTGTTGTGTTTAGAATTATATTTTGCCTCACCCAAGGCTCTCTGATAGCTCAAGTCAGGCCATCTATGCAGACTAGCTGCCTGGAAATTTGGGACATCTAAGTCTGGGGGTCATGGAAACAAATGCAGACAGAAGATGACCAACCTATTCACTGCTGTCACTCCTTACAAATCATTTCAGGAACTAATGCATCATTACAAGGATGCTGTGGATCTATACAATGTGTAGGACATGTTAAAAAAAAAATTAGTTGTTAACTATTTTCTTTTAGTTTTTAAGGGAAAAATCCATCTCTGAACCAAGAAAAAAGTATAGTGTTACTGTGATAGAGTGTGAAGCCTTTGGAGCCTAACTGGATGATTTTACTGAAGCATGATTTTACCACATAATTTACATTGCAGAACTGTAAAGCTCAGATTTTGGGGTCCATGTGGCAAAAACAGTCTTTTGGACACTGCACCTGAGACAAATCATCAGTAAAAGTGAAATATACCACAGGCAGCACAACAGCATGACAATCTTGTAAAATAAGATCCACCTGCTGCACTCATATCTAATTAGGTTGTTCATCTATCAGCCACTTATTAAATCAGTCCTTTTCTGTATTACATCTACATTTCATGACTTTGTGAAAGATACTTTTCTTCCAAAATTCAGTGCTGGAATCATGACAAATTAAGGAGACAAGACAAGATACATAAATACAGTCATATATTCTACTATACTAACTTGAAAAATTAGTTAGGCTTCCAGGAACAGCAGACCTTACTCAGGTTCTCTGTGTACAAAATTTTGTCTAATTTTTCAGCTTCTGTCTCTACCTCCAGGCATATGTTTATACAAGGTGATTTCTGCTTAAAATATCAGAGTGTTATTCCTTCTCTTTAGAGTTCAATAAGTTTAGTGCTCTCTGTCATTTCATAGATTAAAAAAAAAATAGCCATGTCACTGCAATTTGCAGTTTGGGTTTATCTTCTGTTTCAACATCACAGTTTGAGAAGGACCAAAACAAAGTTTTGCATCATTGTATGAATCCAGAAGAGAGAAAAGATTCTATCAGAATGTATTTCTACTATTGCACCTCTCTGCTGGTGGAAAATTACTACCTTCACAACAAGGGCTAAGAATTAAGCCTTTGTTTGGACAGCCATTACAAGTAAAGCTGTGACTCAGGAACAACTTAAAACTAGCATCATATAGGAACAAGTTTTGTGTTGTCTTCTAAAAGTGAACACCTTTTTGTTGTTAAGAAAAAAAAAAAAAAAGTTAAAAAATGTGAAATATGGTTTGCAAAAAAAAATATTCAAAATAAGTATTGAGTTGAAATGCCACTGAATTTTGAGAAAAATGGTAGAAATGGATAACAGTCATACTTTGAAGACCCTCAGAAAATTGTAATTTTCAGATGATTCTTATAAAAATTGAACATAATCCAAGCAGTGGAGAAAAACAAGGTACCCTAAATTGATACGTATATAAAAGCAAACAAACAAACAAAAATCAGAAAGGTTTAAAAACAAAGAGGTGACTGCTTTTCAATAGCTCCAAGAAAATCCTCAGATTTAAATAAAGAACTGAAATCCAAGGACAGAAGTCCACTTTAAAAAACAATACTTCAGTGAATAATATACATGAACTACTCCTGACGGGTCTATAAAAGTAACTAAAAACACAGGCCTATTCAATTTCCTTTAAAAATAAATAAATAAATGAATAAATAAAAATCCGCTTATCTGCTGAAAAATTCATAGGGTTCCATACATTATAAAAGCTTAGCACCAATTGTTGCAGAGAAAGAATGCTTTCGGATTGGTACCTTAACTGCTCATCTGAGAAAGACCTCAGCATAACCCTGACCAGCAACTGCTGGAGGAAAGGATTGATTTCAGATAGATTTCAGCATGATGTTCTCTCTCAAACAATTAATACTACTTTTTCATAAATATATTTTCCTGTTTTTAATCCAGAATGCATCCTATTGTTTGATAAGGATAAATCTTGCTGTTCACATTTTAATGTTGTCTAGTATTTAAAGTAAACTCAGTGAATATGATAAACCAGAATCAACGTTTTCTTCCTTCCAGAGATAACAAATCCAAATAAGTGTCAGCTACCCAAAAGAATTTCAAGAGTACAAAGACCTGTGGTGATTTTTATCAGTCCAAAGTCTAGTTATATCAACTTCAAGTAAAGCAAAAAATCTTCCCATTAGAATATTCTGGTGTTGCCCTGAGTTGGGGACCATGGAAAAGGAAGGGCTCTAAACTAAGCCTGCTGAAAATATGTTGCTCTCTGTCAGAAAGTCTGGATGACTGTTTATGACAATATCCAAGCCCTGACATGTCCCTGAATCAGATTCCTTTTACTACTTTTTTTTTTTTTTTCCTCTGCTAAACAAGCTTTACATTTAGTTTGCTGATGAGGATTACCTCTGTTTCTTGTCGACATGCAGTTTGCAAGATAAACAGTTATTAATACCAATAACCAGAAACATTTGTCTATCTTATTTCACCGTAAGGTTTTCTCTGGCTTAAGTTGTTCCTAAACCCCCATCCTGCCCCCTCCTTCCCATATGGTACTGTTTATCCTTCAGATAAGGCTGGGGTAATATTGAACATTCTCTAAAATAAGTTATCTTCATTTGAATTCCCTGAAATCAAAACAATAAATGCCTTTCATGATAAAGCCATTAATTACTAATTCAAAAGAGTCTAAAGCAAAAGTGTACACCATCCCCTACTAATTAAAATAATAGGTTTTCCATTAAGATAGATTTTGCCAATTTAAGTATTTACTCAGAAAATTTCCTACAGTTTGCAAATAAAGAATGCATTGCACTCCTGCAGTGCATTCAAGAACAAATATAGATAGAGCGTTGACATTCCATTTAAAGTGAAAGGCTTGGCAGGCTGGGAAACTTGCTGCTGGAGATTATAAATGGCTGTGACTGGCATTCGAAATTCATTATGATATTTACCAGTTTAATTTGAGCATCTTGTGGTTTGACTATAGCTATACATTGTATCATTTAAAATACCGAAAGCATATATAAGCAATTAAGCAATAGGCTGGAACATAAAATAAGCCTTTCATTTGGAAATCTAGGTAGCTCATTTCATCAAAATACAAAGTCTGCCTCCCTTTGCATCTTTCAAAAAGTACACTGTAATTTACCATCATGTAATTTATCCAGAAAATTAAAGTAATAAAACCTTAGTTTGTTGCTTGTCTAAATGGTAGCTATGAGTGCCTCAGTAGGGTGCTGTGAATGATGGGAAAAAAAAAAAAAAAAAAAAAAGGTCTTCTAAAGATATGTAGACAGAGTAAAGCATTAATTATCTGTTACCAATGGATGATTATTATGTATAATATATATTTTACATTATATATATGTATGAAAAGAATTGCTACAATGGTCAAAAATAAAAAGCTAGTAGATGTTATTTTCAATTACATAATACAGAGAATAATTGTGACATCTTGTACACAGTGATGTGTTAACTGCTGGTTTTTAGTGGCTGGCAGCATAGAGTCACAGCTGTCTCCATTATCTATAAGATGTACCATTTTATGTGAGCTTCTAAAATCTCTCAGGGGGAGGCAAAGCTACTGGATGCAGACAGTACGTCACAAACCCAAACCCTTCAAAGTGTTACAGTATTTTTGAGAGGTTTAATAGATCATCCACTGGACTGCAGAGACCTTCCACAAATACATTTAAAGCTTATTTTCATTTGGTAATCAATAGTCATGGTAACAAACCAGTAGAGTACACAAAAATAAGATTTTGCTCCGAAGGCATGTTACAGAATGCCTGCATGATCCTGACAGAGGACTCTAAGACAAACACCCAAGTCCCATCATCTTATGGTTTAACATTGTGCTGCTTTGTGATCAAGGTAATTATTATGTACAAGTTGTTTTATCAGTATCACTTTATAAGATAATAAAGTGAGCTTTTTTTTTTTTTTTTTTTTTTTTTAATGGTGGAATGCTTTGTATATATAAGCTCTCTACAAGCTGCTCAATTTAAAATAAAATAAAATAAAATAAAATAAAATAAAATAAAATAAATCCAAATAACCTGAATTATCTAGAAAACAACAACAACAACAAACCACTAGGTACTTTAAGCAGAGAACTCTTGCGTGTAACCCTAAACATTATTAACTCTTGTTTTAACATACATATTCCTCCATCATTTTATTCCAATTGTATTTAAAATCAAAATATTGTCATCTCATGTTTTTCTTGCTTGTACACTGAATCTGATAAATCGTTGTGAAAATATAGGCAAAGTCATACTGTCTTTATTGGAACAGTTTATGGGATCTTTGTTACTATGGTGTCAAACTTGTAACACTGCAAATAAATAAAACCTAACAGGCCACATATTTGCAACAAGTTAGCAAACTTTTCAAGAAATGAAACAGAATAGTTTTCATGATGATTTTTTTCAGATTTTTTTTTTTTTTTCACATACATTTTTGTAGTTGCCGCCTTAAATCCCAAAGAAAGGCAACTGCTAATACCAGGGCATAGCTACAGACTGAGGTGAAGAACAATCTCCCTCTAATTATCTGCTCAGTGAGATGACTAGACTGACATTGACTGACATAGATGACTAGACATTTAACTTTGTAAAGTAACAAAGATTACAGTTCAGAAGAAATATTTTCCCTGTTAGGCAGTTATAAATCCATATGTTCTGGAAGTAATATTTTTTTGTCATGGGAAGTATGAGAGGAAAAGCTACAGGTTGAAATTCAGGAAAAATTGTCCCTCAGACATATTGGTAGAAGAACAATGTTATTTTAGTAACTTTACTTCTTGAGATGTAAGAATCTTTAGAACTGTTAATTAACATGTAAAGATCAATATTGAAATTATTTGTTGTGTACAAAATTCATCTTTCTATGTAGGAAGAGAACAAAGCCTATGACGACAAGTCTTGCAGATCTCTCAAAGGTTACTACATATTATCAGAATATGACTGAAAAAAAAGATTTAGCAAAATATTTTAAAAGCTTTTCATAACTTCTTCCAAATCAAAAAAGTATTTATAATAAGTTATAGCCAAAATCCTATTGGTTTGGACTCCTCAGAAAACAAAAACCAAACCAAACCAAACAAACCAAAAAAAAAAAAAAAAAAAAAAAAAAAAAAAAGGAAAATAAACATATCATACTTATATACTTATTACAACCTTTTTTTTTTTTTTTTTTTTTTTTTTTTGGTGAGATCAAGAGTGAAACAATGTCATTTCTAGGGACATAAATATCCTGCATACTCTTCTCTCATACCCAATCATTTTAAGTGATTTTTGACGACAGAATGTTTAAATACACTGAAATTTCATGGCAATAATAGTTTAATTCCCTCATATTGTTTTATAGTCTCTAATTGTTTCCATTAGATAGATGAGGAGGCTAAACAAATTCAGATGCAGAAAGACATGGTAGAAAATGGAGTCTCAACTAACATCATGGAGAACTAATGCAAATCAGAACTTGGAAAATGAAATTTAATACTTTGTTTTTAGTGTGACTTTTTTTTTATTTAACCCTTCTGAAGTTTCAAAAGCTTTTCCTTAGTTAAATAACATTAGCAGTCTAGTGATTTTTTTAAAATACTATGTTAAAAATTTGAGGGAATGTCAGCTTCTAGAAGGAGTGGGAAACAAAAAATGAATATGCCAGCACCACAATATCTGAATAAAGACATTTTATAGTCTTGTAAAATTCTCACTGATGTTATTGCTTTTTCTTTTCAGACAAGAACAGCTATGTCACCTTTCTCATCCTGATGTCAATCCCTGCAAGAGCCCAGGAGAAATATTTTCCTATCACTGATGCCATGAGCATGGCTTACCAACCCTCCACGATCAGAGAAAGGAGCTAGTCTGGGACTCATCCTTCTTATATGCCTGGCCCAGGACACAACCACATCACAGAAAAAAAAAAAAAAAAAAAAAAAGTAACGTTTAAATAAACTTTATACAGATTGCACCATGCATTTCAAGTTGAACCAATCCTGTTATATGATATTAAGGATTCTGTTCTGAAAAAAAAAAAAAAATAGCTTTCCTGTATTTACTTCCTTACTCCTTGAAATGAACAGTCACCCACTAAAAAAAAAAAGCTCCTGCTGAATATGGAGAAATATAACTGGAAATAAAAAAGTTCCTATTGAAGAATGCTAAAGACAAAAGATGGACAAGCATATTTGGATAGAAAAAGAAAACTGCAGAAACCTTTGACCCTCACTGTTCTCAAGGTTAGCAGCTGGTAAATAAATACATTATTTGAGGATAGAAAAATGCAGTTGGAGTCAGCTTGTATTTGGTTTCAGATTTGGATGAGCAGTGGGAGGTGGGGTGCATTTGATTTTGGGAACAGCATTTATTTAGAGGAGATTGAAGGAGGCTTTGAATCAGTGAACCCAGTTCTGCTGCTGGAACATGTTGTGGTCTCCTGTGATGTCCTTTTCTCTCCACAGCAACCTAACAGTTTTCTTCCTTTTTTTTTTTTTTTTTTTCACCTTAACAAATGTTTTCAGTCCTGTCCAGGTGTCTATATCCTTGCGGCTTGCACAGATCAAGAGGTGTTCAGTGCCCCACTCTTCCTGAACAATTCAGCTAACTATATCCAAAGCAACTAAGAAGTCCATTTGGCCCTGAATTACTGCAGAGTAACTGGTGCAGAAAGCAACTGAACTAAAGACTTGATTAAAATGTTGCAGTTTTCACTTAGCTATGAAATAAAGACAGTAAGTTCAACTGCAATTTTCAGAAATACCAAGTGTTATCAAAGATATTTCAAAGCCCTCTAGTCATAATTAAAAAGTGAAGAGGATGTTTTCATGAAAAGACATAAAAAGGAAAATATATACCTCTTCACATGGCTTTCTTACACTCCATTGGCTAGTATAGAAAGGATTCAAACGGTAGTACATATAAATCCACACCTTCATTTAATCAAATCAAACTACTTCTTAGCAGCCTGCTTATCAGGCAATGAGGAAATTGGCTCTGTCTGTTTCCCAAATACTTTGCAAAAAAAAAACATTAAACCAGCTCAACTGGCACTTGTAACAATAGCCTTTAACCTTTTAGATCTGTGTTATAACCACTAGTAAGAGCTATATTATAAACCGAAAAAAAACGGCAAGAATAATATCATACTACAAGAAAACAGAGGAATTATACATTTACTTTCCACTTCACATGAAAGGGTGTTCACTTTATTTTATGTTTTAATATTAATTCATTTGATATTCATCATTGTAAGAACACTACTCTGAATAAACTGTTACATGTCTGTTATGTTCTAACATTTCAAAAAAATATATTAGCTAAACTATGAGCAGAAACTTTCCTGGCTAATGTATGAAGCTGTGATTTCAGGTACATTAACACTTGCAAATGGATATTTCTGTTCTAATTTTTACATAAAATTCATATTTTGATTGTTATTTTTCATTTGGGAAAGCTTCGGCAAAACTGTATCTGAGTTTATGTTGATTCTTATAAAAACATTACATGGTACGGACATATTTTTGTGTATATATATTCTTTTAAAAATATATATTTTTGTTAACTCTTACTACTATCTGGAAGACAAATTCATTAAAATTAGAAAGATACAATGTACTGCTGCAGAGATATAGTTATAAGGATAAACAGTGGTAAAAGTATTGAGGCAATAATTTTAGACAGTGATGTGCATGGAATGCATGACTTTAAACATCAGAATCAAAGCTGATAAGTGCATGACACTCAGAATTCGGCAAAGTTTATGTGTGTTCAATACGTTATGTGTGTTCAATAAGTTGTCTCCTTTTAATTCTTTTTAACTGTTCTTAATTTATGTGCATAATCATCAAAATGAAAATTTTGAACTAAAGGATGTCAGGTGCTATGAAATAAATTGATAGTAGTGTTAATCTTGTTCTCTCTTCACTGATTCTTGGTGTGAAGAGATCCTCAGAGACTACATGGGTAATCATATTTCATCTCTGGTCAATACTGTACATCTTTAAATTTCTTACTGGGCCAGATGGATAGATGTGCTGTTATTACTTGTTTGGGGTGCTGAAATTTGGAAAAAAAATATTTTGAATTTGATTTTGAATATTTGTGTTATCCTATACTCTGTTGGCAAGTAATAATAGTGAAATAATAAAATTTAAGGACTGGAATTTTGAGAAAGTGAGAAAAGTGAAAATAGGAATATATGACAAAATCTTCCTGGCTTGAAATTTCTTTATTAATTACATTGGTTAGTTAGTAGCAGTAATGTCTTCAAAAATGTAATTGAGAAACACATTGAATAACATTCACCAATAATGTACTGGCTATTTTTTTTTCCTGCCCTTTAAAATATCTCCATGTTACTTAAATTGGTTATATAAATGGTTACATGATATTTATCAAATGATACAAAAATCATTTATATCAGATGTCAAATATATTATTCAGTGTTGATATATTTTACTGTTCAGACTGCTCCAAAGCTGGAGTTTGTCATGATGTATTTATCATTAACTACTTCCTATAGGCATATCACAGAATATCTCCTTTCTCTCACTTAGTTTTCCACATACATTCTCACACACAGGCATATGAACCCCATGATTTCATTGCCTTTATATAAATATATTTAAGTACTGACAAGTGGAAAAGACATTCAATATTTCTCAGCAGATGGTACTTCAGGGTGGGAGTTGCTTAATACCAGGAAAAAAAAAAAAAAAAAAAAAAAAAAACATTTTAGCATTGCAGTAAAAATTGTTGAAACACTAAAATAGGGTCTTAAAAAATGGTTGCCTTGGTAAAGCCAAGACATCTGGTCTCCTTAGCCTAATAATTTTAAAGTAAAATTCCATATAAAAGGAACAAATTATGAAACAGCATCATGTTTTCTTTCAATCTATTGGTTCCGAAAATAAATTAATAAGTGACTTGACATTGAATACGTCCCTGTAACTATACATCTGTTTAAAATGCCTCTTCTCTGCCACAAAGAAAATGCTTATATATGGGATAAGTCCTCAAAGTTAAGAGAAATCTATCCCGGACTTGAATCAAAACATGGCTGAAGGACAATGTTAAAACTGGTTTCTTCCTAATAGAAACTAAACATTTTAAAATGGATTAAAAGGGGACAATGCACCCACAGACATTCATCACTTACGCTGCGCAGCATTTGCCAAGTGGTGTAGGCACCTATCTACCAACTAGAACACACACCAAAGGATGTTGACCTTGTTTTCCCAAGGTTGCCATGAGGCTAGGAAGGATATCTTCAGCCTCAGGAGTGTGCAGAAGCTGAGCCCATAGTCTACACTTCTGTGGCAGGATTGATACCTACGACATTCTCCCATAACATATCTGGAGACATAAAGCAAGATGTCGGAAGCACTGCTTAGAAAAAGAGAGGACAAAGAGGTAATAGGGCTTTCTCTTTCCTTTACTTGTTGGCCTAGAGACATATGGGAAACTATGTCTTTCCATCTCATGGTCTCAGCTGTTAGAAGGGCACTTATACACTGAGGTAAAGTATGTCCTAGAATTTAACTTTTGGAGCCTCTCTTCTTTGTGGGAATCCTTAAATATTCATTACATGAGGGAGAAGTCTATATGGCTATAGCTGAATAGCTAAATTTGTTCCCAAAAAAAGAGACCTGACTTTAGTTCTTTCTGCTATCCATAGCATTTAGTTATCTTGTGTTATATGAAACATCTTCAACATGGCAGTCTGAAAATTTTCTGTACAGGTCTCAGAGGCCCATGAAATAGGACACATTGAATGCGCGTATCCCATGCAGTCAGTGAGCATGTGAACCCATAGCACAAGGTGAGAGAGAGAGTATTTCTTTCTTACTGACTTTGGACGGCTCACACCTGAGCTGCATTTTGGAGGGGGTATGTGTGTGTCTTTTTTTTTTTTTTGGTTGGTTGGTTTTCTCTCATTTTTCCCAGTAACAGCTTGACATTTAGATACCAATCATGCCTGTGCTCTATATTACAAACCTTATCCACACCACATTTCACAAAGGACAATGAAAGTTTAGCAGCTAAGGACATGAAAGTTCAGTATTTATGTGCTGTATCAATGTATTAAATCTGAATCTAACTCCTTTCTCATTTGTTTTACATAACTATATGTTTGGTAGATGTTTGACAATTACATGGCTTTTTTTATTTAATTTCATTTTCTTGGAAAAAAATTTTGGATAATGCATTTCGCTTCAGAAGGCATTCAGCCAGACCTTGCATGTGCAGAACAACTGGAAGTCCCAATTCATCATAGCTTAGGTCTATTAAGAAATTTCAATAGCTCCATTGGTTTAAATTAAATTTAAAACATATGAAAGAAATGTGATGAATAAAAATGTGCAATTTTTACAGACAACCTTTACTTGTGATTCTCAATGCATATGAAGATTTACAGGCTTTTTAAAGAATTGTTTAGAAAATATTAATTCAGCCCACTCCCACATCTTGCTAACTATTGGCCATAATGGTTCTAAACATATTTGATGTTTTTCTTCACTTCTTTGTTCAAAGGTAAATGTGTACTTTGCATTGGAATGTTCTCATCTGCACAATTTGGATGCCTAACAAAAATCTTGGTGTTAATTTCTGCAAGTAGAGTCAAAAAGAAATGATCTGAAAAGCAAATAGAAGCATGATGGATGGATAGATCATGTTCCTTAATGCACAGCACACATTCATTTTGTGCTCAGTCATGTGCTTTTCTCTCTGTTTTTAAAAAATTAAAAAAAAAAATAAAAAAAATTGTGAATATGCCTCTTTTCCAGGAAAGTTGAGATAAACCCCAACTATGTGAGAAAAGTTTGCACTTGTAATTCATGTGATAGTCTGATTTCAAGAACATCTCCAAAATTCTATTATGTATGATATGATGATATAGGAATATTTAATAAATTTATAACTAAGAATCACTATTTAATACTATAGAATCATTTTATAGGAACTAAATTTCACAAGTTTTCTTCTTTTACTCTTGTTTTCATTGAAGTAATTTCTGGAGTTTTGCCATTCATTTCAATGACACAAGACAGTCTCAGGTCAAGTTCATATTCAAAATACAACCCAAAGAACTGCAATAGGTGATTACTTAGGAAATAAGAAGGAAAAAATTCATCCTGTCAAATATAATGAAGGTATTTTGTAGTAATTTCATTAATAACCATAGTCAAAATACTTGCCCACTTCCTTCCAGTAGCTTGATCCTTCCTTTTCTACTTTCAAGTGAGAAAATAGATATTTCAGTCATTCCTTCTACTCCTTCCCAACACTTTTCTGCCTACTAGCTAGATTAGTTTTCCTGGCAAGTATTCTGCATTAGAGCTATACACACAGATTTCACCATAAAATGTGTGCCTCGGCCTGGGCAAAAAACTTTACATGTTTTGTCAGATTAAGGTGTCTGTACTGCTATTTCTATGGACTGTGAACTATGCTGAACAGATATTAACTATGCATATCGTTTTACAAAGTGCTTTAAGATGATTTAGTCTCATGAGCATAAAATCTTTGCAAAGTACTGAAGATTTTGTATAATTTTGCTCTCTTCAGAATGTACCAAAAAGATTTTCCCTTTACAGTTACAGATTCTATGTGTCCTACATAAGAAAAGGAGGAAGGGAAGCACCCACAAAGAAGTGTTATGATAATTCTGCAGTACCTTTTGTAGCACTGCCTAAAACTCACAGTGTCTTCTGAAAGTTTGGTTTCAATTTTGTCTTCGAAGTAAAACGAACACTTTTTTTCATCACAAACTTTCCTGTCAAACACATCTCAGATATTTTCAGTTTGTCTACAGCTTCACACAAAAACAAAACAGTGAAACAGCAGCCTGTTGTGTTAAACTAGAATGAGCTTAAAGAATTTCTATAGGTTGGTGGAAGCACACCACCTTTTTCCACTGCTTGATTGCACTGCACAACTTTATTACATCTCGTGAGATAGCCCAGAACTGTGTTTAATCACAAAATGTAGTGAGAACTATGAAGTCTTAGCAACCTTAAAAAATGACTCCAGCTCTTATTCCAAATCCAGCACTGTGCAAAATTTTTGGCACAGCATTCACTCCACCTCCAAGATATGCAAGAGATATTGGCTAATTCACTCCTCCCAACAGTATTCCTGGCCATTGGACTGAAACAGAGTCAGAGAGCAAGAACTCACTGGAGGACAACAATTTCATTCCTGAGCCCTTAGGGAAAGCTGGTTGCTTTATTGACAAGTAGGTCTCAATGACTGTTGCCTGGTAGTCACTGGCAAAAAGGAAGCATTCTCCTATGGACTGTCACACTCAACATAAAAACATTATGACTGCTGCAAAACCTGATGGCTCCAGCAAGCACCACTTAAGGGGTTCTGAATGTGGCCACTGATTCCAGTACTTGCCCTTGAGTCTTCTTCCCCAGAACCCAAACTTTTCACCTAGGTAGTTTCTAAGGTATTCTTAATGTCGGTTGAAGGTGATACCTTCAAAACCCTTCAGAAGTGTTGTCCCACTGAAACTTTTTCACGTCGCGCGTAAGAAAGATTATCTCTAGTCAGCTGTGCTCCCATAGTGAGGTTTGGGTAGAAGGACTGGCAGTATTCCAAAAATACCTGTGGAATATATTCTTCCATCAACCCAAAGCTTTAACACAAAATTCTAATGAGCATGCTAATAGGAAAACATTCTCATTTCAGGCAGCTTCTGAACAGATGTTAGAGACTGTTTAAAAAAGCTTCATGAATGATTGACTGAGAGCTCCCAAATTTCTAGTCAGCCATCGAGCCCTTGTAAAGTGGCCTAACAAACTGGCTTATCTTTACAGCTATGACTCTCATGAGGCAAATCATTCAGCTTTCATTAATTAAACATTTCAAAGTTAACTTCAAAGAGGTATGCTGGGGTTGGGTCTAAATTTTAACGTACCTCATGATAGATTGCAACAAAATTAAAACCTGTCTGAAGGAGAAAACAAAATTAGATTTCACAAATACTCATAACAGCAACAAGTACAATAGCAGTGTCAGATCTCAGTATCCTTTATTGTAGGATCCTGCAAACATTTTATAAGCATTAAACATACACAAACACTTGTGTACAAGAACAGGCAGAGACTATCAGGGACAGCTAGCTCACTTGAGGTTTTGAAAACCCAGGTGTGAGTCCTCGGTCTGAGTCAGGCAGACTGCCTTGAAAGGTGGATTACAGCTATTCTCACTCCATGGAAAGATTCCTCAGCTACGCAGCTGGTCCATGATACAGTAAACTTTCATGACTCCCAGTTACGTGTTTGTAGATGAATGATACTGTGACTAATTTGGTGGCATAATATAAACCATCTCAAAATGAATACACTCCCTAGACTCTTTTATAGTGCCAGTGACTTGGGCCAGGCTAGATAGAATGGATCCCAAATGGTGTTCTGGCAAGAAGATAGATATTTCCAGATGGATCATTTATACCATTATAATTTCTCTGCCTAAAACTGCATTTCTGATAAATACGTGTGCTGTGGATATTTACAGCTGCAGAGATCAATAGGCCATTTAACAAGGGTATAGTGGAAAGTTACCTCAGTATATATATCAGGCTTAAAGTACATACAAGTATAGAAAATGTAATGATATTTCTCTGACTTTACTCATATAAATGTCTCATTCAAAAGTGAAAAGCAAAAGGAATCATGAAATTTAGAAATTCATAGAATATATTAAAAATTACTTAGGAACCGATGTATATCCTGATTTAGAAATTTCTACAGTGTATCCAGGAGGATGCACATAAAAAATAATCCCTCCCCCCAAAGAAAAGGATTATGAATAACATTCATTTAATATGACAGCTTTAAATTTCTATAATCTCATCTTCCTCCTTAATTGCATTAGTTACAGCTACTCACCTGATACCTAGAGAAAACTGCAACTCACAAACTGATTTTGTTGGTTACCAGTCTCATTAACTCAAATGTTTAGGTTAATGAAATAATCTCCTAGGCAATATTTCCTTGTAAATAGCAGATGTGAAGGGGTGATGGCGAGTATTTGTGCCTGTCCTGGTTTCAGTTAGGACAGAGTTAATTTTCCTCCTAGTAGCTGGCAGGGTGCTATGTTTTGGATTAGAATGAGAAGAGCGCTGATAACATGCTGATGTTTTAATTGTTGTAGAGCAGTGCTTACACCAAGCCAAGGACTTTTCAGCCTCTCTCTGTCCTGCTAGCGAGCAGGCTAGGGATGCAGCAGAAGCTGGGAGGGGACAGACCCAGGACAGCTGACCCAAACTGGCCAAAGGGGTATTCCATACCATCTGACGTCATGCTGAACAATATATAGGGGTGGCTAGCCGGGGTGGAGGGGTGGCCGGCTGCTCGGGGATAGTCTGGGCATCGGTCAACGGGTGGTGAGCAATTGCATTGTGCATCACTTATTTCGTACACATTATTACTATTAATACTATTATTATTATTATTATTGTTGTTATTCTTTTCCCTGTCTTAATAAACTGTCTTTATCTCAACTCACAGGCTTCACTTTCCCGTTTCTCTCCCCCATCCCGGAGAGGGAGGGGGGAGGGTGAGCGAATGGCTGTGTGGTGTTTGACTGCCAGCCGGGCTAAACCACAACAGTGCCTTAGTTATGTGTCTTCACTGACCCTCTGGGTTTGTTTGCAAAGGAAGGGGAAGGCTTTTACAATATCCATTTTATTGCAATAAAGCATGCACCTTCATTGCATGCTTCAAGCATTTATTAAGGCTAACTATTGTGACAGTTTTATGCAGCTATTACTAGAGTAAATAATGGACATAGGCACCTAGAATTTAAGCCATTCAGTATGTTTGTTTTTTGTTTGTTTTGCTGGTTGGTTTTTAGGTTTTCCTGTGCAAAACCTGAAACCACGTGGAAGGTTTGTGCTGGTACTGGGAAGAAGAGAGGGGAACCATGAAGTCATGTGTGCTCTGCATGCAGACAAACAGAAAACATGCTCGAGTGCATTGGTCCTCAGTCCAGCCCCTTTTTCTGTAGAGCAGTCTAGCCACGAGATGGAAGGCAAGGTTAAATGGCTTAATTGCAGCAAGTGACAGGAGATACATGAGATCTTTTGTTGCTTGAAGCTCTCATGATAGATAAGTGGAAAAACAGGAGAGAGAAAAAAGTGCTTGGAGCATGGATACAGGTGTAGACAGGTCATAGTTCAGGTGGGTTTTCATCGTCTTGGTCTCAAATACTCAAATTTTCAGCTTTATATATTCTTTTTCTTTGTATTTTTTTCTTTGTCTTTCTTTCTTTCTTTCTTTCTTTCTTTCTTTCTTTCTTTCTTTTTATTTTTTCAGTAGAGATTTAAGCATTTTTGTATTTGGGGTGCATTTCTACTGAAACGTTTCAAGTTTATTTTGATAGATTGAAAAAAATGTAGAGCTCTTGAGTAGAAACATTTGGAATTTGGCTGATCAGTTCTCATATTTCCCTTAGAGTAACTATTCAAAATGAGTCATGTAACTCACTTGCTCACCTTAGTACTTGTCACAGACTAACATATCACTGCTTTCTGCATTAAAATGCAATTACTCCCAGATTATCTGAATTGTCTGATGACCTCTCTAATACTCAATAACCTCTTAATGCTGAGAGTGGGGCCATACTGTTGCATTTTGTAACAGGAATGAAGTGAAATGTTTTTGTTTTTTTAGGGGTAGTCTAGCATAAACTTCATTCACAGGTAAAATGTTTCATGGAATGCAAAAGAATTGAGGTCTGAAGCAGAGAGGCAGGTTTGTAGACCCATGGATAGATGGTCCATTGATGGACCTGTCAGGCTAGGAAGACACATTCATCTAAGGTACACCTGTTTCTTCTGGCTTGTGCTGTTTTAGCTATGATGGTAAAACAAGAAAAAACAGCTTGGGGGTAGAAGAGATCTCTTTTACAATAGGTTATGTGTTATCTCCTGACAATATATGGATGATTCTTCTTTGGGCTTGAAAAAGAGAAACAAACATCAAATTATGCTCAATTGGAGGTCATTCTTCACTAGCACTATGGCAGCTCCTCAGGGGGCCAGACCCCTTCCCAGGCAGCAGCACTGGCATCCCCAAACCTCATCTCATTAACAACACTCAAGGTTAGCTGATGTCACACATGTTACAGAAAATGATTGAGACCATCTGTAAACTGTTCTGTATCTATGACATCACCATACTTGGGAGGTGAAGTGGCCTGTGACAAGTTTTGATCCAGTGCTGAGCAAAACAATGATTTAAATAGTGTGCTTGCAGATCAAATGAACTGGGAAAAAAATATTTTGGTATGAACCGAAGTGAATTTTCCTCCAGTTTTTTTAGAAGCATGACAAGTATACCAAAAACTCACTTTGAAAAAAAAAAAAAAAAGCATTAATTTCATCTGCATTAACCATTGAAATACAAAACATTTGTTGACAGAAAAATCAAGCTTTTTTTTTTTTTCTCTGAACAATTCAGAGAATTATCTTTTAATGCAAAATACAATTAGAAAAAAAAAAAAGTTTGAACAGGAAAACAAAAATGTTTCATCAGAAGTCATGACTAAGGCCTGTAATTTCCATATGGTAAATCATTATATTAAGATATTCATTCTTGGGACCAACTTTAAAAAGTCACTTTTTTGTACAAATATAGGGAGTCAGAGCTGGTATAAGAGTGTTCTTGTACATATTAATCATTTTTTTTATTACCAGTGTCAACATATTAAATAAACATCAAAGTTCTGCCACCTGACTGCAAACTTTGGCATGTTTTTACTCATGTATAAGGGCAGAATGATTGGCTGCAGAATGCAAATTATAATAACTTATTGTGCTTCCAATTTCATTTACCACTCAAATATTTTAGCCATTTTTCACTGGACTGTTTCCATTCTGAAGTGCTTCCCTTGTGTTTGAGTATTCATTTTCAAATACTCTTCAAGAGGCTCTGGGGGAGATGCTTCAAAACATATTCCTGCCCAGGGAATATCCCACACAGCACATCTCCCAGTTGCTTTTTCCCTCCAGGGGCAATCTCAGCCTCTGCCTTGAAGAAAGTCTCCTCTTGGGACCCTAAACTACTTATGCTTTATGCTTTGGGACCCTAAAATACTTACGCTTTGAAGAACCTTCTCAGTATCCCTTTGGCCTCACTGTCACTGGTCTCCATGTGTTGTTACTGGAAACTCTTGGCTGTCTGGCCCCCTATCCAGCTCAACCACCCAAAGATGAGTCTCCAGCCACTGCAGAAGTACTTGAAGATAGTTGATGTTTGAGTTTCACCTGTACTCTGGCACTAATATGCATTTATCTCCTTCACTTAGCTGTGACTTTTCACAACATTTTCAGGAACTTAACACATTTTAGAGTAACATCTTCCTACATGAAATAGGCGAGTTGTTTAGAAATCACAGGTTGAGACTGACAGCCAGCCAGCCAGCAGGACTGAATAAACTTTATTTCCTTAAGCACCTAGGTTTAAATCAAGATTAGGGAACTTCAAGAGATCATCTAGTTCATATCAAATATTTTCTTGCTATTATAAGGAATTTACATGGACAAGGTGAGGCTGAACTATCTCTGCCTTTCCAAGTACATTAATATTCAAGAAGTTATGAACCACTCTGGGCAGAATGCCTGAAACAATGCCATTTACCTTCTCAATCCACATATGCAATCTGGACCAGGTAATTTCTCTTTATAAGTGTATAAATCTGGTATTCTGTAGTTTCCACACTACTTCACAATGTTAGGAACGTTGTAAAAATATAGCACATTGGTATATTGAACTCCACAAAGAATTTTCTTGGGAAACACTGCATCACCAAATTTACTGAGGATAATAACGTGTTATACTGCTTTCTCAATAACTTCTCAGCATAGACTCATTAGCTTGATTCCTTGATGGGGCGTTCATAAAGAAGAAAGATATTTTTATATAGGAATCTTCCTGGTGAAAATGACCTATTGTACTCTGTTATATTAACTGTAAGTAATACAAACACACCTTTTACACATGTCAAAAACCTCTATCACATTTCCCAAAAATAACACCAGAAGCTTGAAGTCTTATTTCAAATTTTCTTTCAGCTTTACTATCCCAGCAAAAGCATGTCACATTTCCTATTTATTTCTCCATAAATTTACAAACTAACATTGTTACTGTATAAGAGTGAAGAATAGGTTCGCGTTTTCCAAAATTTATCCACCTTGAATTAAGCCTAAATTTTCCACTTCTGTCATCTAAGTTTTGTCTCAGAATTGAGAAATGCTGAATTTGAAAATTAACTTGAGTTGGTCTTTTTGTAAAATGAATTTTCTAAATATCATTATTGATTTATAACTTTAATTCAAAATTCTCTTGAATTTTAAGATGAAAAATGTTTCTAAATGGAAAAAAAAGATGCCCTCAGAATTAACCCTGTGTTATAATATATTTCATTTTCAACCAGATCAATATTTATTTTGAAATAGATTTGGTCAAAGAAAAATTATCCAAATGATAATAATTATTAATCACATTTTTAAAGAAGAAAGGGTATTCATCTGTTTGAATAATATGTTGAATTAAATTTACTTGTTAATGAGACCTTATGAAAACATCTACATCCCTAAGTGCATTTAAATGTTTGTTGTGATTAATTATGCAACTCCATATCTTGGGCAATAACACAAACTGTTGTGAAATTTGAAATAATTTACAAGTACCGACAATAGTGTGACACTAATTCTCCGTGAGAAATTGTTAAGCCATGTAATTACTTTAAAATCTATTATTTTGTATTTTAGTCTCTAATAGTAAAAGAGAGAATGATGTCACATATTCAACCTAACAAGTTCTAACTTCAATTTAGGAAAACTTTTCATCCCTATTGACTTCAGTGGGATTTAAGCAGAATAGTAATTGCTGTCTAAATCTTTCCTGCATGATTCTAGGCACTGAACAAAAGCCAGAGGTAAAGCCTACTCAATGTTTCTTAGCATGAGTGTAGGCAAAACTGAATGCTGCTGTCCCGAAGATGCAAATCTGAATGCTGCTGTCCCGAAGATATATATAAAACTAGTCAGCCCTTGGGAGACGAGCTTATTGGGTTTGTTTTCTCAAGAGGATGGAGGCAGAGGCTACTGTTTCTGTTGAGTCCCCTGCCTTACTTGGTGATGGCCACTTCCCCACAGGGGGATCTGACCATCAATGGAGGTAGCAACAAACGCCACTCTCCAGAGATCTGGAATAGGCAAAGCAGGTAGTAGACAGCTCCTGAAGGGTTTTAACTTCTATTTTCACATAAGCTTAAAGCTTACAATGGAGTAAAGCATAGAACGATGTAAAACAAAGAAGAAAATAAAAAGAATAAGAGATGCAGGTGGTGGTGTTAGCTATCATTCTGCTTATGGACTGTGGAAGACGAGAATTGATTGAAAAATTAGTGAGAGCTTTGGCAGTGATTTCAAATGGAGATAAAGTTTCACCTAAGAGCTTACAACATATTTCAGTCTTTGCACTCAGTGAGAGAATATGTGGACAAACCTTCCCCTTTCCATTTTTTTATTGCTTTGGATAACTGATGTAGGAAGAAGTTACAGAAGTCTGTGGTTTGATCCACAACAGTTAAATGAGAGAATAAAGATTAAAATGAAGGAACCTTTCAGTGAGAACCCTCTTTTAGTGCCAGGCCACATTTGCACTCTATTTTCTCATCAGTCATTTTAATTTGTATTTTATTTATTTGTATGTGACTATATTGAAATGAGCCTTATTAATGTGCCTTGAACTCTATTTTTACTTTTACATTCCTCTTATTTTCATTAATTCTTCTTTTCTGAACACATTTCTCTGGACACACATATTTATACATTTGTACATGAAGTAATTTCTATTCCCTTGCAGTTTTTACACTGTTTAAAAATTTAGCCTTAAATACATTCTGGGGGGAAAATAGTTTATCAAATATACATGTCACACTGCTCCACTCTTCAGTTGCATGAAGACAGTGAATTTGAAGGAATTTGTATTTACATTTTACTTCATGCACATTACCTTTTCCACATGGAGCAGATGAAATTTTATGAACCTACAAAGCCAACTTTGATAGTGCCCAAAACTGCAATCCAATCACAATCTCTTACAACCTTTTCCTCTTTTCTTAGTTCAGAATAGTAACGGAGGCAATATTTCTTTGCACCAGACTACCCAAGGAAATCTTTATCCACTAACAGAGGCTTAGAATAAACATTTCAAGACTGAAATCCATTTCTCTATAAACAGAAATGACATGGCTCACGTTTGCTGAAAAAATAAGCAGAGATTATCATCTCATAGTGGCAGGAGAGTGAGAAAGAGCTGAAATAATTTATTTTTTTTACACCAAAAGTTGTTTCTCTCTTCTAGTAAGTTTTGGCAATCATGCTCTCTATGCTTAAATGCAGCTACTTGTTTAGCTTTTTTATTGTTGTTTTTGTTAATGAACAACCATTGTAATTTAGACTGAGTGCAAACACAGTTAGCAGAACCCAAGAATTTATATGCACATTCAGGAAGAAATTAGAGTTTTCTGCTACTTTCATCTGAGAGAATAGAAATTTAAAGATAATCACTGTCTCTACCAGCATCACATTTTTTGGCTTTTCATATTTAGAGCTGGTGGTACTGAAAAATAACTTCATAACCTCTGTTCATTTTTTGTTGAAACAAATCTACCATACCTATAATGTGTAAGTTGAATTCTAATAATATAAATCCCCATGTTTTCTGTACGCCTCCATGGGTCTTGTTTTAAGAAACAGGTAATTGTGGGTTTGTTTGTTTGTTCTCAGTAAGACAAATGTGAGACTTAAATATATACATATTTATATATGTGGTCCACATAAAACATTGGAAACTTCCAATTTAAACTGGAGGGGAAAATAGTCAAAGGAGGCAGAGAAAGATGAAGACCAAAAAGAAGCCTGAGACAACATATACAGATTACCCTTTAAGAATGGGAAAACAACACCAAGTACAATGGATTCAAAAAACACAATTTTAATACAATTTTAGTAAGAGAACAAAAATGCTCACAAGACACAGCTGTACTGTAATCCACACATGTTCAGAATTGCCAGTTTTATTACCAATTTCAAGGACAATACATCAAGAGCAATACATCTGACCAACACATAAAATAAAAATGTAACACACTCCAATAGAGTATAATGTTCCTTTTCTACAGGAGTAAAATCTGTACTCCTTTAGTGTGGTAGATCCTGCTTTTCTGGGAAGACAAAGCTGACTTGAGAGTTGACTGATGGAAATTTTTTCCACATATGAAAACCCAGCTATGAGATCTTTCTTTATTCCCTGAATGTGGCTGATTTCCAAATAATTCTCCAAGCGTGTGTTTCAGTTTGCTCCTGTGACATCCACTGTCTGGCTGCAGATGCAGAGGATCAGCTCATTCCTGCCTCCCCAAACTCCCTCAGCAACAGGATTCCCCTGGGAAACTGCTGACAGAAAACCAGGGGTTTAAATGCACTTCCCACCTCTCCTCCCCTTCTCTTTTCAACCCTTAACCTTTGCTTAAGCAAAGTAGTACAGGTCCAGGACAGGAAGCATTGGCTGTAGGAGGTTTTACAACAGTACAGCTTCCCAACACACAGGGAGGAATCCTGTGGGACAATATCCAGCTGCTCTATACTCATAATGCAATACATAATAGATAACCATATGCTAAAAGAAGGCAAACTGAATTCAGAGAATTAGAGGATTCAACCCTATATTTTCCACTAGTAATAATGAGAGTAACATACTATAGCCATCATTGTTATGCTTCATTATTATCCCTGTCTTTTCATTTTTGTCACATTGACCAAAAAGGTAAATGAAATGATGGGCTTAATGCTCTAATTACTGTTCTTCCTTCTACTCCAATTTGTCAGCAGTAACCCTCATGTGTGACAGGAAGGAAGTCTTTTTAGCTTTTTAATCCTTTCCGAATTCTTCAAGAAAATGGCCTTGTGTTTCCTCACTGTTCTTCATCTACTGCATCCAGTTCCTTCTTCCCCACTGAAAATTCAGTATCCCATTAAGAGAAAAAACACATGTTGAGTTCACTCATGTCAAGCTCTCCAATTTATTTGTATTTGCTTTGCAAAAAAGTGAAGCATTGAAATCAAACCTGTGCAAGCCCACAACTGCCAGCAGGCAGCAGCTGTCAGCAAACCAAAAACAATCACTCTTCAGTGAGTCACCAATTGCAGCTGAAGAAACTTGCCGCCTTTTTTTTTTTTTTTTTCTTCCCAGTTCCCTCTCCTTCCTGCCAAAGATTACACAAAATAAAACCTTCCACCCCAAAAAGCAAACAATCAGTTTGACTTTTCAAAAGGGGTTGGCATTTCATTGTCATCTTCTTTGCTGATATAAAAACAGATTTGATTTTCTCCTGCTGCTTCTGAGACTGGCCTTTCACTGCGACTTTATGGCATTAAAAGCCACAAGTGGATCACTGCTAGTTCTGCAACGGGTTACCTCACTGCTTGCTGGGGTGCAAGTAGTTGTATGTTTGGATGAAACAGTGCTCCAAGCCTGGCCAGATGCTGGTGTGGATGCTCTGAAGCCATGCTGTTGACAATACTGAGTCCAGGAGAGTAGGCCTTGTTGTGTGGAGCAGAGAACTCACTCCAGCTTAGCTTCATGTGGGTGCAGCTGGGAGAGCTAGAGCTGAATCACAGGTGGGATCACACAGACTCTGCACCCATCCATGTGAACATGAAACACTGCAAGCTCTCTGTGGGAGTAACAACCTGCACTGCTGCAAACACAGACATATCATGTTTATTATAACTCTTTGCAATGTAATGTTATATTATGTTAAGCTCCAAAGGCCCTATTTAAATCTACAGTCCTGTATTGGGTGCTGCAAAAGCATGAAGACACAAGATGGACTGCTGTGGTACACAGATCAAAATGCAGGCGTACATCACTGTCCTAAACATAAACAGGTGAAGTAGCACTAACATTTGAACTAGTGGGGACCAGAGCTTCACTGAGTATAATTTTAGTAACAAGTGTGCATGTGTAAGAAACACCATAGAATAAAGCACAGAGAAGGAACAGAAACTTAGCCCATGCCTGAACAAGCACTGAAGCAATCACATACTGAGAGAAACATAAAGAAAGACCTTTTGAATGAAATGGACTTAAAGTTGAAGCAAAGAAGCTCTGTGCTATTGTTTGATTCTTGTTGCACTGAGGAAACCGAGATTTCATATATTGTTTGTGAATAGCTGTGATTGTTCCTAAGCTGCTTGAAACATAATCGATTCATCTTTTATGTGGAAGCAGCACAAAAAGCCCTGAAGCATGGTGAGCTGCCTGGGTCAGAAAAAAAGCTCATCATATAACAGGCATAACTTTCCCTGAAAGAGTTAATGTTAAAGTGATGATATAAATACTACGAGGTTTGATGTCTCACTCTTGCCAGAGAATGTCATTCTGGACCTATTACTAGGGGTTTTTGAGAAAAAAAATGAGAGTAAATCTCTATGGAAAGCCCTAATGCTTTTGTTTCCCTTGTAAGACCCCTCTCCCTTATCTAAGTCTTGTGCAATAAAACATAAAAGTAGAGAATGAAGGCTGAGACTGCAAGGTTGCTGGGAATGGTTTAAATGCTGTCTTTTTCTGAATGTGCTATTCCTAGTAAGTAGGAAATAAAAAATGGGGATGTACATGAGGAAATAGCAGTTTCTGTCTCAAACAAAAGATCCAGCAAATATTCAGGCACAAAATTGTTGAGGCTCAGGGGAGACCTTATTGCTCTCTAAAAGTACCTGAAAGAAAGTTGTGACAACTAGTGATAGGACAAGAGGGAATGGCCTCAAGTTGTGCCAGGGGAGGGTTAGGTTGGATATTAGGAGACATTTCTTCTCAGAATGAGCAGTCAGGCATTGGAACGGGTTGCCCAGGGAGGTGGTGGAGTCACCGTCCCTGGGGGTGTTCAAGGAAAGGTTGGACGTGGTGCTTAGGGACATGGTTTAGTGGGTGACATTGGTGGTAGGGGGAGTAGTTGGACCAGATGATCTTGGAGGTCTTTTCCAACTGTAATGATTCTATCATATATGTTGTTAGGAGTGTTAACTTGGTTTTACATCTTAACATTAATTTGTATCCATCTAGATTCCTTTTTGTGATTGATACTGCACAAAAAGCATATAACAAAATTGTATATTTGCATAAAATTAGAAATAATATTAATAATAGTACATAAATAAATAAAAATATATTTATAAATATATATTATTTATATAAATATATATTTATAAATGTATAAATATATATTATTTATTTATATATTTGATATATTTAAATATATATTATTTATATATAAATAAATATAAATAATAGTACATTACTTTAATGTTACATAAGAAAAACACGGTGGAAAATCAAGCTGATTTTCTGCTTTACTGCTTCATTGGAATACTGCTGTATCTTCCTTTCTACTCATGAAATTTGTATAAAGCATTCTCCCTCAACTGTTTTCTAGTAAACTATTTAGGGGTAGGTGACTGCAAAACAAATTCGGCTCATGGTACAGAAAGCAACATCAAGGAAACAAGTGCAAATGTTAAAAGTATTTGGCCCTTGGTACTAGCAATCCAAACAAGTGAGGAATGCAGACAAAACATCAAGAAACAGTCATGACAGTGTTTTACACAAAAGCATACTGTGGATTCTCTTGCAGTATGGTATTACATAATGTCTTGAAGGACTTCTGAGAACAAAATCTTGTACATATGGTTTAGTGGTGGCCTTTATGCTTCCCTGGGAAATGGTGTTCTTTATGCATTAACTCATTCACAGATGAAAGGCAGACCCTGTAACATCATCATGTTCAAGGCAGAATGCTCTATACGGATATTTTTCTCTCACCATACACTAGCACAGTCAATTTCCCAGCACAGCCATACTCTGATAAACAGGAGACAAGTAGTTAGCCTTACTTGTCAAAATAGGCTCTTTGGCTGAGCTTGCTTCCCTGCTGCTGCCTTGACAGGGGCTTCATACACTGATGTGCAGCTCTTGAAGAACATGGTGCTGTGCCCCTGTTGCTCCTCAGTGACGATTTCAGTGAGCATGACATCTACACAATTGCCTCTGATCAAAATTCAATTTCTTTCCCTAATCTCCTATTTCTCTTTAACAGTATCTGTTCAAAGAAAGAATCTTCCTGGTTGGTGGAAGACAAATATGTTTCCTCTTTCTTGCTTCCCTGTCCTTTATTCCTTCAAAATGGAATATAGTGTCAGAAATTTCATTTAATTCAAAATTTCTCAAATAATCTCTCTCTCTCTCTCTCTCTCTCTCTCTCAGTTATAAAAAGAGAAACACAGGGCCATTAAAATCAATTCATGTTTTGCTGTTGACTTCAATAAGACCAGGATTTGAACTACTGACTTTATTCTTTCCTTGTTTTCTGCATTTCCTTGGGCTAAAATAGAAGTTATCTTCATCATGAAAATTCATATTTCATTATCATTCATTTCTATATTGTTAAAACTAGTCACTGAGAAATTTAAAATACTGACCTTAACAGTAAGCAGATAATACTTTAGCAGTTCTTTGCCAATCCCACTTTCTCAAATACTTTTATGTACAGTTTGGACTGAAAAAGGAAGAGTTAATTTTGCAATGCTGATGCTGCCAAGAGCTCAGAGACAGAAGTTGAGAACTCATCTTTCTTATTCTTACCATTATTGAAAGCCTCATACTGTGCACTTTCATTCCAAGCTCTTGATAACTTTCATTTAAATTGTGTTGTCTTTTTGTTGTTGTTGTTGTTTGGTTGTGTGTTTTTGTTGTTGGTGTTGGTGGTTTTGTTTTTGAATATTACATGTTCTGGGAATAGATGTCCTTAATAGGTAGAATCAGCAAGTGAAATTCACCAGTGCAAAATGAGCAAATTAAGTACTTTGATTTTTGTTGAGAAAATATGATCTGTATGGGAGGCTCAAAATGAAGATTTTAATTTTAATACAAAAGAAATGGAAAACCCACCAGTGCTGGCTCACACTCTATATCATCTTATTCACCAGAGTGATCCATATTGCTTATATAAGTATGGTCACATAAACAGTGTCACTATGATTTATTTTATAACAGATATAAATGTGGAGTGGATATTACAAGAGTTTAAAAACAGATTTGTTTATATCACATCCATCTCTGTAGTTTGGAATGAAGACATTCCCTAAACTAACGTTACATTGTCCAGGTGACTTTTTTCATTGTAGATTAAAACAAAAGTACAAGACTTTCACTACTGACACAACTGCCATATAGGCCTTCTAAACAGTTTGTTACATACATGCAAACTTGATTAACTCTAATAAACTTAGGTTGCAAAAGTGCATCGCGATATTATTCCCTTAATGTTTCTTTTGGCAATTGTTAGTTGATTTAATCTATTTCAGTAAGCATCCATAAAAACGCATTGTTTTGATCAAAGAGACAGCAATTCTACCAGCAGGCAGTGCTGCATCTTTGCTTTAAGGTTTTATATCACTTTATATAATATTCTGTATAGTCTTTAATGAAATCAAAGACCTGCAGGAAAGTGAGGGGGTTGCAGGCTATTTGTGTGTTAGTTGTGTGTTAGTCATGAAGGACACCAAGAAGAAAGCAAAAGTAAAAACCTCTGTGTACCATGGTTGTTACTTCCAGTGTCCAAACAAATTACTTGCAGCTCCTAAATGGTGCAAGGACTTTTCCCAGAGAGAGAATATTCTGGTTATGTGAGTGAGCCTGGACTCTGCAAGTGCTTGGCAGGCTGTGAGCTTTTGCTGCCTATGAATGGTTGAATGTAGGAGAAAGCTGCAATGCCTAGGTGTCGTTTTGGATGACCTTTTATCAACAAATCCCCCAGACACATAGTGGCTCTTCTAGACAGTTACTCAAACATTTTGCCAGGTGAAGACCAGCCCTACTGAAACCCCAGGAGGAATGATAGGGAGATGTCAATAAATGTGTCACTGTGTATGCTTTATGTGCATTGAGAAGATTATAGGTAGGGTTTTTCCCTGACTGGCTCCCAGAAGGCGTCTTAAATACAGCAGACACCATGTCTGACTCTGAACCTGGTGGTGTTGAGAGGGAGCCAACGCCCAAGGGCAGTGCAGAGAGAGCACTGGCAAAGCCAATCTGTGAACAGCTTTCTGGGAAAGTGAAGAAAATAAGCTGGAGGCATCATCAAAGCAGCTCATAATCAGAAGCATGAGCATGACAATACAAGTCTGGGGTTTTCTTGAAGAAAGCATTGTAATTCCAACACTAAGGACACTGGGTATGATTTAAGAAGTGATAGTCAATGAAGTGGCTAAGAGAATCACTGAAAAGTTATTTTTTGATTGGAACCTCAGGAAAGGCCCGCAGTCACAAAGTTAATGATAACACAGCTAAGAACCTTAATATTCTTTTTTATTATGTATTTGTTTGTTTATTTTTAATGCAGTATAGACTTTGGGCCTCACTGTCCCTCTTTGTATCAAGTAGATACAGAAACTTCCATCTCCCTCTTCTCCTAGCCACACCACAATGTCTTCTAGCTCTCTTCACATTCACTCTTTCCCAAGCCACATTTCCCATGCCTCTTGTTTAATTTTACTGAAACTTTCTCCACAAGGGTTTCCATCTGCCTACTATTTCATCTTATTCACTGTCTTTTCCTCTTCCTGAGAGCACGTCTCAGAAAACGGCAAAATAAATTGAATAAATATAAACCAACCTACAAAATAAATCAATTTACTGCTCTGTTCATAAAACTGACAACATTTTGAAATCTGACACCCTGAGACCCTCTAGGACTCAGGCGTATTGAAAATCTGGAAAGGCTTCTACCCGCATATAAAAGTCTTGTTCCTAACTTGTGTGGTTAGGAAAGAAAATGTTAAACTCAGACATGTTTTCATGTATAAAGAAAAAATGTCATTGGTCCAGAATCGAATGTTGCCCATTCTGGGCATTAAGCCATAATAATTTACTGGGGAAGGAGGGAGAAAGAGAGGGAGCTTACATTTGGAGAGAATGAGGAAATGTTTCTCTGGCAGGTTGATTTAAAGGAATGGCAGCTGTCTGAAACTGCCTAAGTAGATGGCATCGTACAGTGACCCTGGGGGCAGAGGGCTTACTGGGCACAGGATGCAGGCAGGCATGGGTGCAAGATAACTGGAAAGCATGTGAAAAAAATGTACTTGCACACGCTTCTGAAGCTTTGGAAGCCTGTGTACTTTGGGGGATGATCTTTCTCCTCTGTAGCTTAATATGCCTTAAATAACAAGGAACAAGCTAATCCTTGTAGCCTCCAGCAAACTTCACTGTAACACAGAAGCTGCCTCCCTCTGGTATGTCACAGGGTGAGGGAAATTCACTGGCTTTCCAAGCCAGATTTGTAGGAGTTTCAGTAACATGATCTGAGTTTAATGAAAATAGCAAATCCAAACCTCAGTTCCAGTAGGTTTGAGTACTCTATTTTGCCCAGTTTAGTAGATGATTCTTGGAAAGGTTAATGCATAAAACTGCAAGATGTCATCTCTTCTGCCATCATGCCTCTCTGAGCCCTTGTGTGAATTACCTGCCAACAGATGGTGCTAATACAAGCAGGAGAGTCAGATATTTCTGTTGACGCTGCATTTTCTTGTGCAGCATTTCCTGAATACACAGTGGCTGCTGTAGTCTGTCATCCCGACATGTTTCCATTCAAACTATGTTAACAGAAAGAAAGTGTCACATCTTCTGGAAGTGCTGCAGTGGGTAGTGTGGCAAGACGGGTGTTAAGGTGCTTTAGATCCATGGTGAAAGGTGGATTCGACAGGGCAGGTTTCAGGAACGTATCAGATATGGCTGAATGAAGTAATATGGCCATGGGACAAGTAGAAAGAGACTGGGTATGAGTCCAGCCAGTGTCCACCACCCATGAACAAGGACTTTTTGGTGTTGGCTCAGAATCCCTGAAGGACGCAGTTTTTTGGTGCCTTCCTGCCCTGTCTTTCACTTATTCTTCTGCTTTCCTACATGAATTTCAACTCAGCTACTGGGTCCAAGAGTTATGACTTTTCCCAGCACTGTTTCTGTTTCTGAGGATGTCTGTGTATCGATCTTTTCTGCTGTCTCCACTGGACAAATTTTCCAGAAGGAACAAGTCACATTCTGATGCGTGCACTTGTTTTGTTTGTTTGTTTTGTTTTTTGCTTCTTTTCAGAGGTTCTCTTCCCATTCTGCTAAGGCGCTAAGGATGTCCCTGACAAAGTTATCTCTCTTAATCCTAGACACTAGTGAGGAAATTGTTAAAAATATATTTTTCTGCATGACAGAACATTGTTATACAAAGACTATATGATACTTTAAACACACTAAATTTCATTGTCCTGATGCACAATATATCTAGATTTTTTTCTCAGTAAATATTATTACCATACAGTCACTGCAGTAAGTCTGGAAGGACATGATCATGTGTAGCTTTGGGAGAGATGAGTCATAGCTATTTTATATCCCAATGAGAAAATATTATAATACATGTAACTCTCTACCCCAAACTGTAACTAGGTTAACAACATTTTGTCTTTCCACATTCCTCCATGGACTCAGTTGATATGACATTCTCCTTTTCTTGTCTTAAATCATTGCATAATGCTGCAGTGTGCTGTAAAAGATTTCTTTTTTCATCCTACTTTTCTGCAGTGAATGAATGAAATATGAACCCTTGCAAATAATTTGTACATCAGTTAGGTAAGCCATAAAATATTTTGTGAAACACTGAGATGGAAAGGCAGTATGGAAAAACTTTGGGTATCTGTAGTAACAGTTCATATGTAATTAATTTATGCATAAGCTGAAATACAAAGATATAATGGAGAAAAATAGAACAAACAAAAGTTACAGGATGGAAGATTAAATTTGGAAAAGAGGGCAGAAGCCTTTAGTTGTGAGGAAAGATTTATTATGCCATGAAAAAAGAAATCTGAAACTGTAAGTCATGTTAAGTCATTAGAGATAATTGCTGGAGATATTGGAGATGCTGGAGAGACAAACTTGTTTTAGCAATAGAGTCCATCTAAACAGTCAGAGAACTGAACTGTGAAATGAAGGAGCACATTTTTAAAGAAAGAAATAAAAGAGCTGGAGCAAATACAATGACTAATTGCAAACATCCAAGTAAACTTCCTGCTAGATTTGAAGTACCTCTAACAGCTTTGTGGAAAGTGATTAATATCCTAAGTTTTTCAAAGGTAAAGACAGAGAAATAGAGAGAAAAATCAAATGTGAACCAAAGGAACAATGTAAGCTATTTGTCACAATCTGGCATTTAGCTTTCATTAGTATCTCATATATGAATTTTAATATAGCCAAATATAAAACATGCTTGTTATAGACTATTATATAAGAAAAGAGGTGAAAAGCAATTGCAGAAGAAATGTTTCAATTTTTTTTACATTGGCTCTTTTAGCATCATGATTTCAGCTAGAGAGTTATTTTCCGTTTAAAAGTGGGATGTCATGGATGGGATGTCATGTTGAGGGCTGAACTGCATATTCATTGGCAAAGGCTAATATGGATGTAGCACCCATGTACCACCTCTGCTGTAAAATTTATACCTGCCTTATTTACTGCAGAAATACTATCTTTACTATCTTTAATCTAATTAAAAGCAATTTGAGGCAAATACTGTCATTAACCATGTAAATTTGCTAAAACAGTGCATCTTTGTGTGTTAAAATTTGATGAAACTTACACTTATTACACCTATCAATGCTGGCTGAATTATAAAAGTAGTCTGAGGCTATCGTGAGGAACAACATAGAAATGAATGGTATTGTTGTATTCTAATTTAATATATAAATCAAATCAGCAACAGAATAACAATTTTAGATTTAATATTGTCTTGGGAGTGATGTAGAATGACAGACAACATAAAAATGAAATGATTTGGAAAACAGTGATCTGAATCTGGTTGTAGTTAAAAAAAAGCTGGGAACATCCTGACCTTCCATACAGCCAGATGTGGAAAATGGACTTCGAAGTCTTTAAGACAGAGCCAATGGTGTACAAGATTAATGACTGCTGTTCCTGAAGGAAATCAGGGGCCTTGTAATCTTGGAATCCACAAAAACAGGGCGTATGTGTAAAGTACAACTTGATATTCTGTAAATAATCTGGAAGAAATTATATATCTTATCTACAGCTGGGCAAATGCTTTAAATGCAGTTATTACCTGTTTGGTTAGTGTTTTCATTTACTTCACTTATCAATTCTTTAATATCATCTTTTAGTGAGATCACTATTTGTTTAAGTTTTACCAAATATATATATATATATGCACATATAAATGTTTTTAAAAGGTATACATTGAAATATTTCGAGAATTACCCTTATTTCAAGTTAATTCATGGAAATGTTCATTTCAATTTACCTGCATACTAATCAGACAATAAAATCAGTTTATTTGCAATTAGAGAAGAATAATCCATAATGGTTTTTTGTTTGTTTTTTAATCCAGCTGTAATGAATTGATACTTCAAGTTTTAACTACTAATACAATGCATTAAGAATTTTTGATCAAGCCTGGCTATCATTTAAAGAAGAATACATTTTGAAAAAAAATGTTTTATAACTTACTTTATATTGCTTTCAGGTAGAAAAAATAAAGTCACTCAATTTGCTTACTATAAATTCTTCTGCTTTTTTCAGTTATTATTGTGTGAAAGTGCTGGCATGTAGTAGCATATTCTCTGTATTATTATATAACTTTTTTTTTTTTCAAAGCTTTCTTCTCTGTCAGTTCTCATGTTCAGGGTCTCTCACCTCTGTTATGTTTATTAAGTGGTATAACCTAGGCCAGAAATGACCACACCAAATTCCTTGGTACAAAGCATATTTTGGAAATGTACAGATGCACATCAAAACTAGTCTGCAGAGAGAGGCTGTTGACATCACTTTTAACTCCTGTTCCATTTCATTCTGTTCATTTTACTCCTTTGAAGAGGAAAAAAAAAAAAAAAACACAACAACAAAAAAAACATATCCCATCATTTCTACTTTATTCAACAAAATGGAGGAGCAGATGGCTTGAAGAACTGGTAACAAGATATGAAGCCTTTTATCTCCATGTCAATGATTTAAACACAGCTTAGGTTAATAGTCACTGAAATCTATTCCCAAGAGACTGCTGCTCCAGTGAAAAGTCTGTTGGTCGTTTCAGTACAACCTCAGTACGCTGCGTAAGTGCATCTTAGTAACCAGCATCACGACTGTCATCTCTGGCAGGGAAGCCAGAAAACAGTTCTGGGGAATAAAATACTGTCTCTGATAAACCATTCCCTTAAGATTATTGGGACACACTGAGAGAAAAATGCAGGTAAAGCTTTTCCTGAAGCCTTTCCTCTCCATGTACAGTACACACAGGACATGTGTACATATGTGTTTGTGTGACAAAATAGGGAGGTCCACGTAGCACAGCAATAGGTGAACATTTTTTCAGAAGTAAGCTTTGTACAATGCCAGTCATCCATGCATACATTTCCATTCAACTACTTATCCTATGTGTATCAAGAAAAAAAAATCACTCCTCAACCCCACCTTGTCTGTACTTAAATAAATGAATTCCAAATAGAATTACTGTCAAACAACTCAGCAATTCTGTAGCTATGATGAAAGCTCTTTCCCCTTGGCCCCTCTTTGCAAACACTTAAGTAAATTAGCACAGGATAGTCAAAGAGATATACAGATCAAAGGAGCAAGTTATACTAAATGGCATAGGACTACTAATGCCCTCCTTTTAGACAGAAAATTAACTTTTGCTTCTGTTTTCCAAAGGTGTGGCCCCACTGTAAAGGTTGTCAAGTCAGCACCAATTAACTCTATCTTTCAGAGGATGCATGCACCTATTCCTCTACAGCAGGACTCTCACAGGGCATGTGGCAGCAGAAAATAAATTAATTAATTAATTAATTAATTAACCTGGCTTTTTAAATCCTAAAAATCTGAGATTTCCTTAGTTATAATGCCTTTTTTTTTTCCTCATCATCCCTCTTCCCCTCTATCTTCTGAAAAGCACCTTGTTCATAAAATCCCAAAGTCTGTTAATCATTTTTATAATGTTTTGTATTCACCAGAAATGGTCAATAGCTGACCATTTCTATTACCCCTCCACACACAAAAAAAAAAAAAAAAAAGAAAAAAAAAAAAATCTTAAATGAAGGCAGTTGAGAACTCTCGCCGCTGCTACTGTTATTGTTATGCCTCATTTTACCTTTTTTAGATGATAATATACCACTTTTGTGTTGCTTTTGTTACACGTAGTTCTGAAACTTTAGAAGACAATGTGGTTTATTGCTGAATTATTGATGCATTTAAAAGCCACTGAGGAATGAGCCAATTTATTAGGTGTTCTGAGAAGGCCTTCCCAGTGGCAGGAGTGGGATTGCTGTCCTGTGGTGCTGCAAGTGTCACGTCTGCTCATGCAGGGCTCTGTGCACATTTGTCCGTGTGGTAGAGCTGCTCTGGTGACACTGAAGGGCAACCTCCGTGGAGGTACGGCTGCTGCCTGTGCTGCCCTCTCTGCTCTGAGGCGTTCATTATCCAGGCCCAGTCCCGCCATGCACACAGCACTGCACTGGCGTGCCCTGCGCCCAGCTAGCTACAGAAGGAGTTAAGATGTCCTTCTTTGTGACAGGAGACACTGGGCCTCTTCAGCCCCAAAAAACAGTCTTCATCTGCTGAATCAGTCAGCTGGGATTCACGAAGGAACAGGTATCAAGAAAATGATGTCTCGGGGAGAAGTTTACATTCTTCCGTCAGCTCTACCCTGGAAGGGACTTTGCTGGTCTCTGAAGGCAGCTGCTGCCTGGAGCTGTGCCAGAAGAGCAAGTCCACACCCCTGGGGCCTAGTCAAACAGCGGTTGACTTACATTTCCCCAACCAGGAGCTGCTTAATTTAAATACCTTGAGGCAGGGACCTGATTGAGTTTCAAGGCCTGCTAGGTCCTACCAGTTAGGGGAAGGTTTGTCTCCTGGTAGCAAAAGGCAAGGTCAAAGGTAGGTTTGAATGCACTGCAGACTGGAGATCATTTTAACCCTTTTGTGGTTGTTCTCTTTAGTCTTGTACTTCTTGCTGCTTCATGAGAAATGGGTCTAGGCAAAAAGAGGACTCAGCCACTGCTCACAATCATATCAGCGGCATTTTTTAAAGGAACAGTAAAAAATCTTGCTTCCTTTTTTTTGCTTATGTTTTACCTCCCAGACTTTTTATGGTCTTAGTGTTTCCCAGGTTAGTGAAATGATACAACCTTCTCAGTTGTATCTTTGCACAGAACAGTGAAATGTTCAAAGCTAAGGTTCAGTTAAATGAGCATCTCTTACAACAATTTACAGTATCTCTCCCCCCCCCCCCCCCCCCCCAATAAATAAATAAATAAAAGGCTTACAGCTCAAAAACTAATCAAATCAATCAACCAACCAAGACCGCTGTGATCTGATTTTAGCCTGGCTCTCAACATCGAATCATCCCCATCCTAAATCAGTCAGGCAAAACCTCTTGCTTTCTTGTTTTCCTTATTTTGTGCTGCTCTTGGACTATTTTTCTTCCAGCACTCTGTTGCTTGGCTGCTGTCTTTAGGAGGGGTGTGGAGGGAGTCTTTTATTTTTTTCTTCTGGTTGTGTGGTTTGAGCAGAGACCTTGAAATGACACAAAATGGTTGTTTTTATTTGTATGACTGATTTCTTGTGACATACATGGCACTTGTCGGTATTCACGTGTGAGATACAAGTGAGCACTAAAAAGCTTTGCACAATGAGAAACAAATCAAAGCCAGAGAAGGACACCCAAATATCAGGTGCTGGGATGTTTGGGAGTTGAACTGGAAGTGAAACAGCATAATTTGCAGCCTTCAAATTTCCATATTGCTCTTTCTGTTCTTATCAGAATGAAAAGCAGGTGTTTATCAGTTCGTAGTTTGCTTTGCTGATTGTGGTTTTGGCAGATAAATGAGATTTCTTCTTTGGCGCTTGTATTTTTCACAGTACTGAAGTCTATTAGAGGGGAAGAGTACTGAATATTAATTCCAGATACTGCATTGTAAAGTTTTACCTGGCATTCCTGTTCAGATACATTAACATTCCAGTTGAAATACATTAACATTCCTAGACCCTGATCTGACCTCACTCATGCTGATTTTACACTTACATAACTCTGCTGATTGCTAAGGAGTTGTCCTTAATTTACACTGAATTGCTTTTACTGAATGTTTGCAACTACATTTATAAATGCTTGGTTATTTACTGTACTTCTACTAATACTCTTATTTTGCAGAGGAGTGGCCTTTTACAATTTATCTTGTGAGGTTGTTGCATACATCACAATAGGTAAGGCATTTTTATAACTTCTCTTACATTTTATTTTTTTAATCTTTTGTTTTTCTCTTAATTACCCTACTTAATCAATATTCCTACTACTTATTTGAAACGTGTTCTTCTCCTTTTATATGAATCCCTTTATAAATCTGGAAAGGATTTCTCATGTGAGGAGCGGAAATATTCACTGGCTTGTTTCAGTCACTGTGAAAGCCAGGAGCAGAAGGGAGACAACCTGCTTCCCACCTCTGAGCCAGAACACGTTTCCCTGCACTTTTCATTGTTCTTACCTGGGCTGCTTTGAATTCTCTGAACTTCTGAATTGAAAAAGGAATTTGCTAGCTACTAATGACTAAGTCTAATGACTGTTCTGTGACTAAATGTGTGCACTCTTTGTTTTCCTTCATTTCTCTATACCCAAGGGGAATAAAATAGCTTGTATTTTAAATTTCTAAAGCAAATTAAAGGTCATTAATGGCCCTCTGCTATTTACTACTGATGATTCTTAAATGATTGTGAAATGAACTTAAAAGCAGTGTTTCTAAACTGGTCAGCTCTGACTAACTTCCATTTTTATACATGGTAGATGGTCTCAGGATGAGAGAAGTGAAGTGAATTTGTTAGCATTCTTCAACAACAACAACAACAAAAAAGTAAATAAACTGTCAATACATTCATTTAAATTTATTATTATTATTATTACTACTACTACTACTTCTAATAATAATGTATTTTAGAATTTCTGGTAACAACATGTAGACCAGATAAGAGTGGTAGGAAATAGCAACAAAAAGTCTGAGACAAAATATCAGATAACTCCTGGGAGTAATTTCCTCACAATCAGACAAGTTGTTCCAAAATATATTTTATCTTGTTTATCCACAGCATGTTATTAAGATAAAACATAAATTGTCTGCATATAAATGCTATTTTAAGGCAATAATAATAATAAGTAATTATGTTCTTATCACAGCACTGTATTATTGTCTTGTCAGCTGCTAGTACCATTCAGGAATACCTTTTCTCCCCATATCATTGTATAGTGACTCAAACATGGCTCCTGTTTTGAGCTGCCCCAGGATTTGATTTTAAATATATTCAGTTGTTTCCCATTGGTTTACAAAAGCAGGAATGATGACTAATATGTGAATTACAAAGCATCTTTCTCCAGTATGGGAAAAATCTTTTCTTTGTAGGACTGGTTAAATGGATTGGACTTCCAGTGAACTGGATCTCAACCGGTAAACAGTGATTCAACAGAACAGCAACAGCTCAGTCCAGCTGTTTTTCAGGAAGGGGTGATTGCATAACAGTTGTGGAAAGCTGGGAAAAGGGTAGCTCCTAAGCTACCACCAGACCTACTTCACTGAGTACTCATAGACTTCTTGGGTTCTTTGTTTTACCAGAATGGCCTAAATCCCTCACCATCTTACTGGCTTAAAGCTTTCTTTTAAGAAATGCATGCTATGTTGTGCATTTCTAGTGTTCCCTCCAACCTCCCCCCACACCCTTGCACCCCCCCAAAAAAATCCCCTTTATCTGCTCATGCTTGGAAGTCGAGACTCAGCACAATTGTCAGGCTTCCACCTCTCATAGGCCCACTGTCAACTATAATTACTATAATTACAGCAATGGGATTGATCAAATATTCTCTATGTGCTGTTTGTGAATAGTTTAGATAGAGTATGGACCAGATTTGGAGACAGTGAAGTTAATTCCAGCTCTGCTGACGTCAATGGAATGAGGTGAATTAACATCGACTACAATGACTACAGTTCTTTACATCATGACTACAATGCCTTTCTGCTACAATCTTTTGCATCCAAGACCTAACCACTAGCAGACATTGATAACCTCCATCAGATGTGATAGATGTATATTAAAAGAGCTCCTTTCCATTTTAAAAACTGTGAAGTAAACAAAAATCTCTGTCCTTTAATCTTCAAGAGTCACTTTGCTGTTTTTTTTCATTATTTTTGTTGTTAGTGCTGCTACTACAGATAGTGTTATTCCTTAATCTGTTGCAAAACCATGCACAGATATCAGAGAATTAATTATTTCCTTTGTCTTGCCATTACTTCTAAGTCTGACAGCAACTTATTTTAAATGACTGAATCCCAAGAATGCTCATTCTCTTTTGAAAGCTTATCAAATACAGTAAACTATGATTAGTGAATGCTATTCATTTGTATTCACTGGAGGAATTGATATTTAATCAAGTTAATCTCATTGTCTATAAACAGTCTTTGACATCCTTTAAAGAAACAATTTTATCTTCTTTTAGGGCGTTGATTCAGGGGATTAGGAACGGTTTATCTACAACATTTTCTCTCTAAGCTGACAGATCAAAACCAGCTGAACTTGCTTGTCTCTGAAAGTTATTAACTTTCGTTTAAATGTAATCTTTAATTTTTCCATATTTCTTTGCCTAGTCACAAAGATCATGCATTCTGGCTGCTGGTCTTTGACCAACAGCTGGTCTTTGATCATGGTGTGAACCAACAATAGGCATCTGAACCCATGTTCAAGGCCAAACATAGTTATCTGCATTACATCCAGAAGGCGATGGCAGAAGGAGAGTTGTGACAAGGAGGAAAAGTGGAAAGCTTAAACCTGTATTTTTATGTGTATGCTAGAGGTCATTTATCAGCAGTGTGGATAGGCAGTCACCCTGTCCATGAGCAGACACCACCAGCTATCCCACCTGCTGACATCAGGGGGGCAATATTTAATTGCTTCAATATAGCCTTCTGGTGGCATTCAAGACCTCCTGCTGTCACTCTGGAAGGACAGAGGTAAGACATATGTCTTAAACTCATGCAGAAATCTTTGAAAATTTAATAAAACACTAATGGCACTGGACATTGTCATTGCCTGATGGTTAGGCAATGCTTCGTGAGATAGTCCTCGCCTGCCTCCAGGGTGGTAGGATTTCTAACCGACAGGATCCGGTTGGTCACTGCCCTATGGTGTGGATGTAGACAGATCTGCCATGGACATCACAGAAGGGTGTAGATGCACAAGTTTACATCTAGGCTCAACACTGGGCTTCAGCACCTTTTCTGGACACAGCTCCTCAGACAAAGCAGGCATAACCTAGCAAGCAGAGGAAGTTTGTTCTTTTGCCTGATTACGTGTGAATTAATTTAGATTTTTTTTTTCCCCAACATGTACAACTTTTTACAAAGCTTTAATAAAGAGATTAGGTTGTTGGGATTAGCTTGAACAATGAGCTGAGGCACAGAGATACCAGTGTAATAACTAAATACATATATATCCATGGGCATATTTCTGTCTTATTTTCGCAGCTCAATTAAAGGATGACACAGAAAGCTGTGGTCATGTATGGGATTTTATTTCATTACTATAGTCAGTTGTTACTTAATTAGTCAAGTATTATTTCCAATAAATCTTTCACCAACTAAAGTAATTGCGAATAAATCAACCTGTTAGCAAGAAAAAAATCGGTATTTTCACAAACACACATACACAACCCCAAGACAGTAATTTATGCTCCTCTGAATATAACAGGACAAATTGTATTATTATTGTCTAGCTGACTTCTTCGGCCAGTGGTTTATCATAAAGTATTTCTGCTTCTGTAGTGATAATATAAGGATTTAGGATTAATCACAGCAGGAAAGAAATTAAAAAAAAAAATGAAGGCTTTTCCTTTGGTTTACCAATTGGCCTTCCATTTACTGAACCTTCATCTATTTATTTGTCTCATCTTACATTGCTAGCTTGTCAGGACTGTTCAGTCCTTTCTGCTGTTCAGTCTGTGATGTAACAAGGCAGAGCCACAAAACCAATAAAATGTTATGTTACATGATAAGACAATGAGCATCCTACTAGCATAAAAGCATTATAGAATATAAACTATTACAGAATCCTTCTGGGTGGAAATCCCAGATGGGATTACACCTAATAGTGAAAAAGTAAAACACTATATTAAGATTGCAATTCTGAATATTTCACTGGGGCAACGACGATGATCAGAAACTATTAAGCAAGACTTAACTGGAGAAATTGCAGATTTATGACAGCTAAGAAGAGTAAGAAAATCTCAATTACCAACACACAGACTGCATATATGCCTCCTAAGGGCAGGGTGTAGAGACAGTTTTTGCAGGCAACAGTCATTTATTAATGACTTTAATAGAATATGCAGTTTTAGTATCTACAAGAAAAAATGCCATTATATTTTTCTATTTTTCTTTATTCTAGATTTGATTTTCAGTGGTGCATAGAACCTAGTTCAACAAATTTGTGTGGAAGATCCATTGACCAGTGTGTAATATAAATAAAACCATCACATGGGCACATGGGTATTCAGTTTAAGAAAAGGTACTATGTAAATGAGGCAAATTTCCAAAAATAAAACAAAATAAAATAAGCACTGCAAAAAGCAAGAAGCCTCTGAGCAACCTAGAGTCTATTTTAAACTTTTTTTTTTTTTTTTTTTTTTTTTTTTTTTTTTTTTTTTTTGTAGAAGCCCAGGAAAAATAGTGCCATTTGATATGTGGAAAAAATATGTTTAAAAAACAAAATCTATGTCCAAATAAAGAGAATGGGAAAAATCGTGAAGCATAGCATGTCAAATATAAACCAGGTATTAAGAGGGGCAAAAAGAAGACCACTTTACAAAGGATGAAAACTTATGATGGAAAATTTGTGAAGTACATCAAAAGCAGAAAGCCATCAGACAGCAGAAAGGGACAACTTGGACAACTTGGACAACTTTGGACAACTTGATGATGGAGATGTAGGAGTAGCACTGAGGATTGATAAGGCTGCAGAAGGAAAGACCAATAACTACTCTGCACTGATAGCAACGTCAGTCCCATCCATAGAAAAAAGGATCTGCAGGGCATCCTGTGAATTGTAGATCAGTGAGTCTTGATTTCCAGTCCTAGTAAGGCAATGTAGTCTGTAACAAAGAGTAAGAGCATTGCGCTCCTATTCCTGTCAGCACATAGCAAACAGTGAGTTATATGTATTTTGCGGGGGAGTTAATGTATGAGAGATGATCATCATGCAAGGCATTGCTTAGTAATTTTCTTCCATTTACCCTGACAGTTTACCATAGAAACAAAGACATAAAGCCCAGCAAATGTAAAGAAAATAATCAACTGCAGCTTAATTTAGGATTAATAAGTATGTTATTTACTATTTTCCATGTTGTTTCCTCTGCCTTTTGAATTTTGAGAGAAAAATTGGTCCTTTTTTGTACTACATTTTGATGTTTTTTTAAACTGAGTTGCTAATGTCACATTGTACCTAAAAACATGCTGCTGCACAGTGAACAAATCCTTCCCTGCGGGTGCTGGGTCTGCAAGCTAAATAAGCACTGCAGTGCTTAAAATGTGCATCAAATCCTGTAGCTTTCCTTTTCTGCCACTGATACAAGTTTGAGTACCTTGTTCTCAGAGTCTCTATAGACCAACGCTTCTGGAATTTGATGTTACTTCCCCTCAGGAAAGGCAAACTCCCATAATGCTCCACAGGGGTGGACTGGCCTTGGTGTGAAGACACTGGGTTCTCTGTATGCCTGTGGTGTACATGGTACAGGTTGGCTCCATGGAAATCAGCAGACATTACTGCCTCCCTGAAGAGCTCAGAATTTGACCAACATTGCAAGCTTATTTCTCTAAAGAGTTCACAAAACAGGCTAAAATGGGAATCCCAGGTAGAGAACCTTTTTTTTGTTTGTTTGTTTTTTCCTCCCTGGAACCTTCTTCATTTTGTTTTGGTGACTATGTGATTTTACACTGATGTATCGTTAACAGTGATGAAATCATGATAATTTTACACTTTACTGATTAGTGACATAGGGAACATCTAACTGAACACAGATACTTCTTTTCTAGGGAATGTAATGGTTCAATACTCTATAATCTAGAAGACAAATCCATAAACTGAATGAATTTCTTCCAGAGACAAGAATGTTGCATGCAAACTGTATGACAGCCACTACAGATTGTATGTAACAACACTCCAGAATGGTGTATCTCAATCTATTCCACTTTCTAGTTAGGCTGCAGCATAACCCACCCAGAATGTAGACAGGATTAGTTGAATCTTTATTTTTATGACTTCTATTATTATGTCATCTATAACACTTTTCAGCAGAATATGACCGAAAAGCTTACTTCCACAGAGCAGGGAGAGAAAGAGAAAGAGACTGAAAAGAATCTGGGAGATAAAGAAAATCCATTAGGAAAATAAATAATTTACTGAAAGATTAATCTTCAAAACCCAAAAAACAATCATTATGAAACAAGTGCAAATAGATGACAAACAAAAAGAAATCTATGTATTAAACATAGATTACATAGGGATTGATGGTTTACATTCTAATTTCAGTGAAGTCAATGGCAGTGCTGCCACTGTCTTCAAAGAGTCAAGAGCAAAGTTCCTGGAAAAGAAATTCCAGTTTCTGTGAAGTGATACAAATGATCAAAAACACACGGTCACTGTAGATAACAGAAAGGGTGGGACAATTCACATTTTTTACCATTAATGGTAAATGACATTGCAACATTTCACTAAACAGAAGCTGCATTATTATTACCACTGTTATCTAAAATTAAACTTTGAAGAGACTCATGCCTAATAATAGAGAAGCAAACATTCTGACATTCACAATATGCCAGTGTAAAACAATGTATATGTACAGATGAGAAACTGGGTACAAAATATATACATAAATAATCACATTGTTTGTTGTTTGTAGGCATTCTAAGTATTTAATGTTGAGAATAAAATGTTTATTTTAGATTTAATGTAAAATAGTCAGTTAAGCGCCTCCAAATTTCACAATACATTTAACGACACTGAATTGTAATGAGGATTGGAAAAAGGAAAGGATGAAGGGCACAAATACCTATGGCACCAAGAATTTCCCTTATCACAGAACACCAGGCTTCGCATGTTAGTGTTCTGAGGTCAATAAAGTCAATGTCATCTTGCACTATGTGCAACCTTTCTTGAGCACATGTATATTGAAAGGAAGGGCAATGAAGGTAGATCCTGTCTCTCCTCCAGTAGACCTTGTAGGCGGCATAAAACAGAGAATTTTTCCTTTGCTGGCTGAGTTCTAATCCCCACTAAACCTATTTAATGTTTTGAGTTTGTTGTTGTTGTTGTTGTTTTTCCCCCCCTCCACCCCCACCCCGGAAAGGAAATAAATTAAAGAAAGCAGTTTGTAACATGGTTCTTTTACACACACACACACACACACACACACACACCCCACACACACACACCAAGAATCACCTTTGTACATCTGTATTCTTGTAGTCAATCTTTTATGAAGATCAGAACTGGTTAGTATTTAGAGGCCTCTTGTAGATGCTAAAATATAGGACATGAACTCCATCTCCTTAGCACACATCATTTAATCATATCAGTCTGGACTTTTTTATTCAGTTCAATTGATTCTCCTTTTAAGAAGGAAAATGGCTTTCCTCAGAGCTTTAATGTTTTCAAACCGATTGGGACCCCGCATAAGCCATCAAACAAAGACTACTGTGGCACTACTATTGAATAGCTATCTCAAGTCCACTGCAGTGCTCTTTAAATAAGTTTGTTATTTATTACTTGTTTTCCCAGTAGGAACAAAATAAATAAATAAATAATAAATAAATAAATAAATAAATAAAAATAAAAATAAAAATAAAAATAAAAATAAAAATAAAAATAAAAATAAAAATAAAAAATAAAAATAAATGAAAATAAAAATAAACCTCACCGGTGGGTGAGGACGAGGTAGAAAGTCTACCCAGGAGGATGCCTAGGGCGAGGAAGCTGACTCCACGCCTCAAGACAGCCTCCACCAAGAAAGACAGAAGGGTGATCGTTGTAGGTGACTCCCTTCTCAGGGGAACAGAGGGCCCTATTTGTCAACCTGACCCTACCCGTAGGGAAGTCTGCTGCCTCCCTGGGGCCAGGGTCAGGGATGTTGCCAGAAAGCTTCCCAACCTGGTTCGCCCCGCTGACTACTACCCTCTTTTGATAGTCCAGGCTGGCAGTGATGATATTGAAGAGAGAAGCCTGAAGGCTATCAAACGGGACATTAGGGGACTGGGACGGTTAGTGGATGGAGCGGGAGTACAGGTGGTGTTTTCGTCCATCCCTGCAGTGGCAGGGAGGGGTACCGAGAGGGCACGGAAAGCCCACCTGATTAACACGTGGCTCAGAGGCTGGTGCCAACACAGAAATTTTGTTTTTTTTGACCATGGGGCGCTTTACTCGGCACCCGGCCTGGTGACCGCAGACGGGTCCCTATCTCCAAGGGGAAAACGGATCCTAGCCCAGGAGCTGGCAGGGCTCGTTGAGAGGGCTTTAAACTAGGAAAGAAGGGGGACCGGGCTGAAATAAGGCTTGTTGGAGCTGTGCTGGGGGGAACAATGGCAAGGCCGGGGGAGAAGGCAATGGCCCGACTGAAGTGCATCTACACTAATGCACGCAGCATGGGTAACAAACAAGAGGAGCTGGAAGCCATCGTGCAGCGGGAAGGCTATGACTTGGTTGCCATCACGGAAACGTGGTGGGACCACTCTCATGACTGGAGTGCTGCAATGCCTGGCTATAGGCTCTTCAGAAGGGACAGGCAGCACAGAAGGGGTGGTGGTGTGGCTCTCTATATTAGAGAGTGTTTTGATGTTGAGGAACTTGAGGCTGGGAATGATAAGGTTGAGTCTCTTTGGGTTAGGATCAGAGGGAAGGCCAACAAGGCAAGCATCCTGGTGGGGGTCTGTTATAGACCACCGAACCAGGATGAGGAGATAGATGAGGAGTTCTACAGGCAGCTGGCAGAAGCCGCGAAATCATCAGCGCTTGTTCTTGTGGGGGACTTCAACTTCCCAGACATATCTTGGAAGCACAACACAGCCCAGAGAAAGCAGTCTAAGAGGTTTCTGGAGAGCGTGGAAGATAGCTTCCTGATGCAGCTGGTTAGAGAGCCTACCAGGGGAGGTGCCCCGCTAGACCTTCTGTTCACAAACAGTGACGGACTGGTGGGAGATGTGGTGGTCGAGAGCTGTCTTGGGCAGAGTGACCACAAAATGGTTCAGTTCTCTATTCTTGGCGAAGTCAGGAAGGGGACCAGTAAAACTGCTGTCTTGGACTTCCGGAGGGCTGACTTTGAGTTGTTCAGGACACTGGTTGGCGGAGTCCCTTGGGAGGAGGTTCTGAAGGGCAGAGGAGTCCAGGAAGGCTGGGCACGCTTCAAGAAGGAAATCTTAATGGCTCAGGAGCGGTCTGTCCCCACGTGCCTAAAGACGAGCTGGCGCGGAACTAGACTGGCCTGGCTGAACAGAGAGTTGTGGCTCGAGCTTAGGAGAAAAAGGAGGGTTTATAGTCTTTGGAAAAGAGGGCGGGCTACTCAAGAGAACTATAAGGATGTTGCGAGGCTGTGCAGGGATAAAATTAGGAAGGCCAAAGCTCATCTGGAGCTCAATGTGGCTACTGCCGTTAAAGATAACAAAAAAAGTTTCTACAAATACATCAACACAAAAAGGAGGACTAAGGAGAATCTCCATCCTTTACTGGATGCGGGAGGAAACTTAGTTACAAAAGATGAGGAAAAGACTGAGGTACTCAATGCCTTCTTTGCCTCAGTATTTAGCGGCAAGACCAGTTGTTCTCTGGATACCTGGTACCCTGAGCTGGTGGAAGGGGATGGGGAGCAGGATGTGGCCCTCACTATCCACGAGGAAATGGTTGGCGACCTGCTACAGCACTTGGATGTACGCAAGTCGATGGGGCCGGATGGGATCCTCCCGAGGGTACTGAGCGAACTGGCGGAGGAGCTGGCCAAGCCACTTTCCATCATTTATTGGCAGTCCTGGCTATCAGGAGAGGTCCCAGTCGACTGGCGGCTAGCAAATGTGACGCCCATCTACAAGAAGGGCCGGAGGGTAGACCCGGGGAACTATAGGTCTGTTAGTTTGACCTCAGTGCCAGGGAGGCTCATGGAGCAGATTATCTTGAATGTCGTCACGCGGCACTTGCAGGGCAACCAGGCGATCAGGCCCAGTCAGCATGGCTTTATGAAAGGCAGGTCCTGCTTGACGAACCTGATCTCCTTCTATGACCAAGTATGCGCCTGGTGGATGAGGGGAAGGCTGTGGATGTGATCTACCTTGACTTCAGTAAGGCTTTTGACACCGTTTCCCAGAACATTCTCCTCGAGAAACTGGCTGCTCGCGGCTTGGACTGGCGTACGCTTCGTTGGGTTAAAAACTGGCTGGATGGCCGGGCCCAAAGAGTTGTGGTGAATGGAGTCAAATCCAGTTGGAGGCCGGTTACTAGTGGAGTCCCCCAGGGCTCAGTGCTGGGGCCGGTCCTCTTTAATATCTTTATCGATGACCTGGACGAGGGGATCGAGTGCACCCTCAGTAAGTTTGCAGATGACACCAAGTTAGGTGCGTGTGTCGATCTGCCCGAGGGAAGGAAGGCTCTGCAGGAGGATCTGGATAGGCTGGACCGATGGGCTGAGGTCAACTGTATGAAGTTCAACAAGGCCAAGTGCCGGGTCCTGCACCTGGGGCGCAACAACCCCAAGCAGCGCTACAGGCTGGGAGATGAGTGGTTGGAAAGCTGCCTGGCCGAGAAGGACCTGGGAATACCGGTTGATAGGCAGCTGAATATGAGCCAGCAGTGTGCGCAGGTGGCCAAGAAGGCCAACAGCATCCTGGCTTGTATAAGAAGCAGCGTGGCCAGCAGGTCTAGGGAGGTGATTGTCCCCCTGTACTTGGCTCTGGTAAGGCCGCACCTCGAGTACTGTGTTCAGTTTTGGGCCCCTCGCTACAAGAAGGACATGGAGGTGCTCGAGAGAGTCCAGAGAAGGGCGACGAGGCTGGTGTGGGGTCTGGAGAACAAGTCTTACGAGGAGCGGCTGAGGGAGCTGGGGTTGTTTAGCCTGGAGAAGAGGAGGCTCAGGGGAGACCTCATCGCTCTCTATAGGTACCTTAAAGGAGGCTGTAGAGAGGTGGGGGTTGGTCTATTCTCCCACGTGCCTGGTGACAGGACGAGGGGGAATGGGCTAAAGTTGTGCCAGGGGAGGTTTAGGTTGGATATTAGGAGGAACTTCTTTACTGAAAGGGTTGTTAGGCATTGGAATGGGCTGCCCAGGGAAGTGGTTGAGTCGCCATCCCTGGAGGTCTTTAAAAGACGTTTAGATGTAGAGCTTAGTGATATGGTTTAGTGGAGGTCTTGTTAGTGTTATGACAGAGGTTGGACTCAGTGATCTTGGAGGTCTCTTCCAACCTAGACGATTCTGTGATTCTGTGATTCTGTAAAAATAAAAATAAAATAAATAAAAAAGATTTAGGATGAAGTAGACGGTAGACTGACTTGTTCAGTTGGTGAAAAAATGAGAGTAAATGAGGTGGAAAAATTGAATCTACATTTTAAAATTAATGCACAGCAGCCCATTTCTAGGTAAGAAAGGGAAAGGTGGTAAGTGTTTGAGAGATTGATATATTTTCCCAGTGTAGCAAGAAGGACCCATGAAAATAAAAGTCCCACTTGTCAATGATAACTATAGAAGAAGGAGGAAACTAACCTTGTTCACTAGCGCTTCTGCATGGAGTTCCAGTGTTAGGCTTCAGCAGACTTTTCCCTTCAGAAAGTGTCTCTAAGATTTGGGTCACACGGCAATGTTTTCAACTAAATCCAAACTTAATGGCCCTTTCAAAGATATCTATCTCACAGCTTTGAAGAATTAAGGCATTTAATTCAGTGAAGTATCCATAGGAACTAACTGTGAAGAACTGAGCCTTCATGGCAGTCCCAGAGGCTCACCAAAGCCAGGAACATCATCTGTCTGCCCACAGCTCCCACACAGAGGCCCTGCTTCGTCCTGAAACCAGTAAGTCAACGTGAGGGCTAACAGGCCCTTTATTCTCAAATGAATATCAGAAAGGAGATGGAGAAAATGAAAAAAAAAAAAATAGATTTCCCTCCTGATGGATAGATTTTTGTGGATGAGATTTTCCCACAGCTTTACAAATAAGCAGTACCATATGTGGTTGTCCAGTTTGAAGGCAGATGTATAAGCCTGTTTGCCTTACAAATCTCGCTATCTGCTAACTGTTGGTTTGAACAATGAAGCTAGGTATCTTTCACCGATCTCTATACTCTTAGCAGTGAACAGTGAAAGGATGTGACATTTATAGATGTTCCTATTTTCATGTGTTTGGACATGGAGATTCTATATCAAACAGACATAGGAGCAAGCACACTGGGATTTGATTACAAGACATTCAGCCTGAATATTGACATTTCCCTTAAACCCGGGGACAGTCTAAACATCCATTTTCCTCCTCACTTCTCCAGGTACCTAGACAAATTGCAATAAGACTTTGAATCTTGAGTTTGACGTATGTCATTTCCCCGAGACTCAGTCAGTGAATACACCAGATGAAGAGTAGAAAGGATGATTTTGTGGTCAGGATCTTGACTATAAGTCATTTAATACCTTAAAACCTCAAGATAACCTGCCATTTTCTGTCTCCCTTGCTCTATCTCAAACATTTATATTCTCAGGAGTAGAGGTAACTGACTTTCTGTACATGCATTTACAGACTGCACCAAGAAGGGACTTTGACTGTAGTAGTCAATGTGTATCTGGTGATACTGGATAATTATTTACTATACTTTTTCAGTTTACAAATCGCTACTTAGTTTTGGAAAGCCGTGTTTTCAAAGATAAATGTGGAATCATTATTTCTGCAAGTTTTTTGTTGCAATTTGGAATGAATATGGTAATCAGTTACACCTCATTTTAAGTGTTACTTCCCCTGTAAATATATCTAATTTAATGAGATAAAAAAGAATCAGTTTTTACAACCTGATCATCAGTAAACCACAAAAGATTTGTTTTCACAGAGATAGCTGTTTCACAACATTTAATGGTATGCATTAAAATATTAATCTCTCGTAGACACAGAGTAAGTGCATCACAGAAGATACCAGTTATCTTCATCATTTTACTGCAAAGTTGAAAGTCATTATTAGTTCATTCTGTATTAGTTATGATAGCCATTAATCACAAAAATCTTGTTCATCATTCAGATTGCTTGAAGAATATCATTGCCTGGCAATTCAATGCTTTATTCCAGAAGGATTGAGTCACTTAAGGTGACTCAAAAACATCATTTTCATAGCAGTATATTATCTAATTAGCAACTTGATTAATAGTTTATAACTTGAGCTATTTTCTAGGTTTCCACTTTGGTTCATGAAAAAAACACAGTTTTTGCAAAAAAATTTTCTTATGAATATTTCAGCCCAATGGGAAAAGCAGAGCATTTTCAAAATAGATCACATCAAATTACAATGAGGAAAAACTTGTACATGTTTTCTCTTGGTATCCCAGCCAGAATACCTGTTATATAATCACAAACATTTTACCCAGATTTAATTCTAAAACATCTAGGATCTCTACTTAAAAAGAAGAATTCGGAAGATAAGTCCCAGCCTGTTGTATGACAGGTAATGTCGTATCCACTACATACTCACACTTCCAAGGAGAGGCCATCTCTTGCTTATTTCAACTCTCGATTCTCTGCAGATACTTCCCTACAAATGAAATTGTAAAGCTTGTCGTTCACTATCATATCAAGAAATGCTATGCTGTGTCCAAAAATATATTGGCAAAGAATTAGAAGTGTCTTTCAACAATACATGTGACAGGTGTGGATGGTACTCACTATAGTAAGACTTGACAACTCAAATGGCACCGCAAGTACTTCAGAATATAAACATGTACACTGTCTCTTTATTTCAATGTCATTTCTACTACGGTTCTCACCTTTCTTTATTGTACAGAGAGACATAATGGGTGGAATCGCCTCATTACAGTTCATAGATAAAATTTGAATCCTGAATTTCCAAGGTTTCTTACTCAGCATTAACACAAGCTTCAACAGTTGCCATTATGTCATGAGTACAATGACACCTTTCATCACACAATCATCCATGATGAACTTATGCCTCCACGTATTCCTGCTCAAGTCAATGTGATTCTTCTTATGTGCATAATTAAGCATGCAAATCTGTAGTACTGTGGCCTACTGGAACAAAATCCTGCTTGATGAAATTGTTGAAAGTCAAGCTGACAGGTCTTATTTGCTGTTCTAAAATTTGGTATCAAGTCACTGTTATCAGAAATGGTGATTTCAAAATTTCATTGGAAGTGAAAGTGAAGCTGGAAGACAGCAGAAACAAGTGGCATTTGAACCTCTGTGAAATCTCTATCAAAATCCTTGGTTTCAGTGGAACAGCAATTCCTTCACACACTATAGCAAATCGGTAAGACTTACTGTGAACTTCAGGCATACTACAGCTTTGCAGAACACTCTGCAGTATTTCATAAAATCTCCCAAAGCATCTGCAAAAAGTATTAAGAAGTGACTGAAAAGGTCAAAAGTAAAGAGAAAGGAGAGAGAGAGGAAAAAAAAAAAAAAAAAAGGAAAAAAAAAAAAAAAAGACATGTTCAGGCAGAAGACCAGATGTAAGGGTTGAAAACAGATGAGGTATACTGAAAATTATAGCAAGAGTGAGATCTTGTTTAGTCAGAGCTTTTTTCCCTACAGAAGAGCAATAAAGGGGAAATGACTGAGTAGCCTTTTTTCACTTTTACTTACCTTGCTGCAGAGCTGTAACAGTATGTTTCAGGTTTTGTACATAAGTGAAATTAGTATGATATAAAATGGAATTTATTGTAATCTGAATAAAAATCACAAGTATAAAACTTCTTCTGTTCCAAATTTCTAAAGTTTAAAATCCCATAAACTGTCAGAAAAAAAACCCTGAGGAGTACAAGCAGCCACATACCTTTTAAGTCACATATAGACTGGAAAAAGGGACCACAAAATATGCTAAGTGAAGCAAGATGTCACTGCTGAGAGGTTGCACAGGATGCCCTACTTGGCCTTTGCTGTCTTTAAATTATGTAATTCCCCTTAATGCTGTATTAAGGTTTTGAGGCAAAGACGAAGTCTCCTAACAACATGTGCCAATCCTTTTAAGACAGAATAAAACCTCAAAAAATGCTCCCAGAAAATCTCCATGGTTGGTAGAGGAGAGCCGGCTCCAAAAGAAGGGCTTTCTTGTCCTGTCTTTTTCCTGGGCAAGGGCATGCCTGCCCAATCTAGTGGCCTTATACGATGGAGTAACTGCATCAGTTGACAAGGGAATGACTGATGTCATCTACCTGGACTTCTGTAAGGTCTTTGACATGGTCCCACATGACATCCTGGTCTCCAAATGGGAGAGAGATGGATTTGAAGGGTGGACCATTCAGTGGGTAAGGAATTGGCTTGAATGTCACACCCAGAGAATGGCGGCCAATGGCTCTATGTCCAGGTGGAAGCCAGCGATGAGTGGTATCCCTCAGGGGTCTGTCCTGGGACGGGTACGGTTTAATATCTTTATCAACGACATAGACAGTGGGATCAAGTGCACTCCCAGCAAGTTTGCAGATGACACCAAGCTGAGTGGTGCAGTTGATACAATAGAAGGAAGAAAAGCCATCCAAAGGACATTGACAAGCTTGAGAAGTGGACCCAAGTTAAGTTAGTGAGGTTCAACAAAGCCAACTTCAAGGTGCTGCACCAGGGTTGGGGCAATCCCAGACATGAGCACAGGCTGGAAGAAGAAGTCGTTGAGAGCAGTCCTGCAGAGAAGGACTTGGGGGTTCTGGTGGATGAAAAGCTTGACATGAGCCAGCAGTGTGTGCTTGCAGCCCAGAAGGCCAACTGCATCCTGGGCTGCATCAACAGAGGAATGGCCAGCAGGTCAAGGGAGGTGATTGTCCCCCTCTGCTCTGCCCTTGTGAGGCCCTACTTGGAATACTGCGTCCACATTTGGGGCCCCCAGCATGCGAAGGATGTGGACCTGTTAGAGCGGTCCAGAGGAGGGCTGCAAAGATGATCAGAGGGCTGGAGCACCTCTCCTACGAAGAAAGGCTGAGAGAGCTGGGGCTGTTCAGCCTAAAGAAGAGAAGTCTCTGGGGTGACCTCATTGTGGCTTTTCAGTGCTTAAAGGGGGTTTATAAAAAGATGGAGAATGACTCTGCTCAATCAGATAATGACAGGATGAGGGGAAAATGTTTTAAACTAAAAGAAAGGAGATTTAGATTAGAAGTTAGGAGGAAATTCTTCACTCAGAGGGTGGTGAAGCACTGGAACAGGTTGCCCAGAGAAGCTGTGGATGCCTCATCCCTGGAGGTGTTCAAGGCCAGGTTGGATGGGGCCCTGGGCAACCTCATCTAGTGGGTGGCATCTCTGCCCATGTCAGGGGTGTTGGACCTAGATGATCTTTAAGGTCCCTTCCAACATAAGCCATTCTATGAGTCTATGATTCTATTATTCTGAAACACATCTAAGGAAATATTTTATAAAAACAGCCTTTTGTAGAATTTTAAAATCTCTGCCTGTTGGGAGTACAGGAGGAGAAAAAAAGCTGAAGGGCATAAGCAGGTGCCTGCAGCAGTGGTAGCCAGGCATAGCAGCAACTATCATTGCAGAGTGCTGGCAACATGGGTAGAGGGGCACAGCAGCCTCTGTGCCAAAAGCTGTACCTCGTGGAGTTGGACGGAGGTAAGAATCATGAGGGTGGTGGGGAAGCATCAAGGAGCATGAACCTAGTTCATTATTATCAATGCACTAAATTCCTGGGATACTCTTAGAATAGCTCAGACGTATCCAAACTGTAAGGTTTTCTCATCCAGACATCTAACAGGTTCTCACAGCATGTCTAGCAAGACACTCTTAGTGTTCACCCACTCTAACTTGTCTGTGCCACGAAATACCATCTTAGCCTAAAATATACCCTCATCAATCTCTGTAATGTTCTAACTGCACTATTATGTGTCACAAGTTATCATAAATGAAGTTGGAAGACAATGGAAGAAGAAAACAAAGGTCCTAAGGAGTACCACTGAGGAAAAAGAAAAAAAAAAAAAAACATTGTGAGGGGCTACATGCCATACACTCCACAGGACTTACCTTCAGGGATGTGACCTGGTGCTGTGTCAACAGCAACAGCAGATGAATCAATCTGAGGGTTGTGGGAGCCACTCCAGAAAGAGGTTGCCTAAAAAGGGACATGTCCCTCTTTCTTAGTGGATGTGGTAGTTGTGGCTGGACCCAGATGGGGACTTGCAACCTGTTTCCAAGCTGAGGAGAGGTGACTAGTTTTCAGGCCCAAGGAGGGACAAGTGAGTGGGTGAGGCCTGGATGCTGTATGAGAAGCTTGTGTTTGCCCTGTTTACAAGGAGACCATGTTTGTAGTGCCTTTGTCACCGCAGGATGGCAGTCTCTTACTCCTCTCTTGCTCCTAATAAAGGGCTGACCTGGGCTACCTGGCATGCAGGTATGTCTTTATTATATGAGATTGTCACGTGAGACCAGAGATTCATTTGTGATGAGAAGAGCCTGAAAATGTATGGATTTGCTGAACAGTTCACAGGTGTTCTTTATGGAGATCCATCCATAGGGATGTGATAGGTGCAGCTTCTCCCTCATCTCTTTCTCAGGTGACACCTGTACATGGTGGTGCTGAGCATTTGTCATGCTCCACATCAGGGTGATCCACAGTGTGCAAAGAGATGTTCTGACATGCACCAAAAAGGCAGCTTCCTTCTGCCAGTTTCCTTCAGCCTGATGGTGCTCAGGAGGTGCTGGAGGGCATTACTAGAGTCAGACTCTGTGAGCACTCAGAGTTTCCTTTCAAAGGCAAATGAAAACTTCAGGGGTACCATAGCTGTGCAACATGGACAAAACCAGAATCTCCTTTGTTGCTGTTATATCCAAACATACACTCCATACAGGCACGCTGTACCTGTGCCATGCAGAATTCCTCTAAAACCCCCAAGACTTGCACTTCTTTCATTACGAGAAATACAGCATAAATAATAGATGCCTTATCTTGAAATCAAGGGAATATATTTCAAGTGTGCCTTAATATATATTAATATATATAACTGATGTCTTCGAAAAGGAACATTTAGCAAACTTTTTTTCTGTATTTAATAATTTTTGTATTGCTTTCTCCTGAGAAAGAGAAAAGATGAAAATAGGTCCTAGAATGAAGGCAGTTATTGGATAGAAGGAGGCCTGGTATTTTGTATTTAAATACATATGAATATATATTGTATATGCAAATGTTGATGTAATACCATTAATTTTCTTACCCTTACCATTGTGTGCATATTAGCTGGAGAAAAAGTAAAATACATACACCCCCTACATGTTTCTTCAACCAAGTAAGCAGCTGCATCCCAAAGGAGTCTTCTGCAATCCCTGCATTGTAGTCTGCAGCTTCATTAAAACAGCATGCAGTACTCTTCTGTAACAAGATGTGTGTTCTGTATTGGGCAGTAGAAACTTTCCTTGTTGAGCATACTGCTATGCAAATCAGGAGAAATGAAATTCAATGAGACTTGCTTTCTTTACTCCTTTGTTACCCTACATGTCTATTCCTCTTGGTCACCATGCTAAACCCAAAACTGAGGATTTCTTTGAATGAAAAATTGAACTGGAGAAAATATAGTATGCCATCCCTGGGCCTGTCAAATTTATAACAAGCAAGTGATGAACAAAAACTCTGATTCATTACTTATTCTATGAGCAAAAGAATAATTTATAAATTCCAAGTAATGCTATTTCTTCTGTAATAGTAAAATGAGTCATCAGCTTTTAATTTTCCACCATAACTATTTAAACTCTTTTAATAAGAGTTTTGTCTGTCTCTGGAGGTGTCCAGCAGTGTCTGATGGAAGTTCTTAACATTTACAATTACGCTACTAATATATCAGTTAAAAAAATGCACCAGACTAATTGCTTTCAAATTCAATTCACCTCTTAATTCATTACAGTTGTTGTTATATTACTCCCTAAGTTTCATCTCAGATGTTACTGTATGTCCAATTATGCTTCAGCTACTGGATTTAATAGTGTATGCTTCTTATTGAAACAAGTGATTTACAGCATTTCCCTGGCTGAAAATAACTAAATTAGTAGCCACCAACCACAACACTGGGGTGTGTTTGAAAATTTGACATTGTACTACACCTTGTTAGAAAGCAAACTGATAATAAATAGATTTTGGGTTGCAAGCTATTATGCATTCTGGATGACCTACTTCTTGTTTTCCAGTGATGCAGTTTTAATGTGTGTTTAATTCCTAAAGATATTACTCAGATTTTAAAGACTAGTTAATAGAACACAGTTAATATAACTCACTCCTTGATATGGAAGATGTTGTAACATCTTTCCTTCAACCAGAAATTGATATGCCCTCCCTACGCATACTATGTATCTAGAATGGCCACCCTTCTGGATGGGTGATTAGGCAGGATTTGATATGTCTATATTTTTTTGTGTCATGCAGAAATGAGGAAGCAAAGCTGGCCAGAGGCACTGCTTTGGATTTACATGGCAAGGGCTTAGTAGCAGGGGGTCTGCAAGGGTGGTCTCTGCAAGCAAAGCCCAGCAGCTGCCCCACGTCAGATCAGAGCCAGCTCCAGCCAGCTCCAAAAGGGACCCGCTGCTGGCTAGAGCTGAGCCAGTGAGTAATGCTGGTTGGGCCTTTGGGAGAGCAGATTGAAGAAAGGGAAAAAAACTGTTGTGTGACAACAGCTGAGAGAGAGGAGTGAGAATCAGCCCTGCAGGTCAGTGCAGCAGGAGTGCAGGAGGTGCTCCTGTGGAGCAGGCTGTCCCCCTGCAGCCCATGGGTCCCACATGGAGCAGATCTCCATGCTGCAGCCCATGGAGGAACCCCCAGTGGAGCAGGTGGATGTGGCCTGGAGGAGGCTGCAGCCCATGGAGGAGCCCCCAGTGGAGCAGGTGGATGTGGCCTGGAGGAGGCTGCAGCCCATGAAGAGGCCCCGCAGGAGCAGGCCCCAGGCCGGAGCTGTAGCCCGTGGAGGGGAGCCCATGCAGGAGCAGGGGGTCTGGGGGGAGCTGCCGCCCATGGGGGACCCATGCTGGAGCAGTTTGGCCCTGACCGATGGACCCTGTGGTATGGAGCCATGTTGGAGCAGTTCTTGAAGAGCTGCTGCCTGTGGGCAGCCCCCACAGCATCCTGTGGGAGGGACCCCACCCACGTGGGGCAGGGGCAGAGAGTGACTGTGAAGAAGCAGCAGAGACAATGCACCAGGGACTGACCGCAGCCCCCATTCCCTGTTCCTCTGTGGCACTTGGGAGGAGGACACAGAAGAGGGTGGATGGGGGAAAGGTGTTTTCAGTTTGCTTTTAGTGTCTCACTGCTCCAGTTTGCTAGACAGGCAATAAATTACAATAATCTCCCTATGCTGAGTCTGTTTTGCCCATGACGATAATTATTGAGTGCTCTCCCTGTCCTTATCTCAACCCTTGAGCCATTTGCATCGTATTTTCTTCCCCTTTTCCTTTGAGAAAGGAGAATGAGTTGTGGTAGAGTTCAGCTGCCCAACAGGGTAAAACCACCACAAGAAGATGCTGTGACCTGTCTTACAAGAAAAAATCCCAATATTGTAGAGATTTTGTTCATTGTCATGAAGTTCTGTATTTTCCGTGAAAGTCTGTGAAGTGATTACATGCATGCAACTTGAAGGAAAAAGAAGACAAGTCATAAGGGTGGATGGTGTGGCTAGGATATGTACCCTAAAATTAATTTTAGCCTTGGACCTTTAAACTAAATCTCTTAGAAAATGATGTTACCTTCTAATGAGAAAGTGGGACACCATAGCTCACCTATAATTACACAGAAACCTTTATCTTAGAACTTGATAAACATAAGATGGAGTCCAGATGGTTATGAATGCTTTCGTATTCTTAAAATATTCAATTCTTTTAATATTGTCAGCTTGTGATGGAAGTTTGACCTTTCACTGTGAAGAAATTCGACAAATAAGCCATTCTTAAGCATCACAGACATCAATATAGTGTATTAACATTTCTCCATTTCTAACGTGTGTTAGAAAGCTCATTACTGAAATATGACTGAGATCATAGTTTTGTAGCAGACCAGTGTGGGAAGATACTCCTGCTCTGATAGAGCTATTAATAGCTTTGGCAGTGGGGTATGAATAAGCTCTGTAGGGCATGGTATGCTTTCTTGTTCTGTGTTTGCACTGTACCTTGCGTACTAGGAGTTAAGCTGAAGACCAAAAGTTCTTCAGTGCACCACTGGCACAAGCAGTGAAGATAATTGCATTGTCTTCCAACTCACAGTCTTTTTCATGTTTCTGTCTTCATCGTATTTAACATAAGGTCGAATTTATATTGCCTAATTATAGCTATCTAAATGTTAGGAATCAATTATAAGCTGATTGCTCAAAACAGCCTGTAGTCAGAGAAGAAAGACAAGCACCTCCAGACTGCAATTCTTCCCACCCTACTGTAGAAATCTGGGCTGCAGTGCTCTGGAAATTTCCATCTCTCCTTTCCTCTCCTGAAATAGGACACCAAATGCCTATGTTTAAAGTGACTGCTATAATATAAGTGTATTCCCTAAAACTCTATTTTTTAACTTTCTAAAGCCAAGAAAGAACTGTATTCCTGTATCTTTGTCTTTCGTATCTACTAGCTTTAGAAATAACTTAAGTTACTTAAAATAGATTTTTCCCCTTTGTCTTTTTGTATTTGATAACATAAACAAATTATTCCAGGAATGGAAAATGGAATTGGAATTGTTTGTTTGTTTAGAAATTTTCTTCTCTACACGGCAACCAGATTCATAATGTTTAAAATGGTCTCTTTCAAAGATGAAAGATCTTTACTAGTAATTGTCCCCTGAAATCTATTGCTAGGCCTTAGATTCAGCTAGTTATTATCAAAATGAAGCACATTATATCTTCCTGAAGCTACACTAGGGTTGGCAGTTCTCAAAGTTTTGTGGCTTGTCTAATACCTAGCACATTTCTTAGATCTCACTCCTTGTAACTGAAAGTAGACATCCATTACACAACAACAATAAAAACAACTATTAAGAACTGTTATCTTTTTCCAATTCATGTTTTAGTGAAAAGACTGAAAAATTTAGCTAAATATGTCAAGTGTATAAAAAAGGAGGAGATAAATAAAAAGAATCCAAAATTCATTAAGATAATTACTGTTGCAAAACAATTTTGAAACTGCTATGTAACATGATGCTTGTGTTTTGAATATCATGGTTTACTACACTATTAAACTTAATTCTACTCTGGAGTCAACAGTAATTTATTTAACGGGCGCTTTTTTTAGCAGTAAAATTCTGCAGAACAGTACTGATCTCCGTGAACTAAAGAAGGGCCTTCCAAAAACCTAGAGATACTATTGCAAGCTCTTTTCAAAAATCTGCTAATTCTAGAAAGCATAGTGGTCTGTTTTGTTTTTTCAAAGTGAATCCTTTTTTTTCTTTTTTTTTTTTTTTGATGATGATGTTAATGCACTATAGTTAGTGTATAATAATAAGGCGTATAATGATAATATAATAATAAGACTCAATGGGAGAAAGGAATATTTTCACATTGAAGTGTGCAAATAATATTTCATCTGTTTTGTGGTCTGTAGTGAAAGGCCTGGACCCACAGAGCTGAGTAAAAAGTTCTCAAGTATTTTTTTACCTGTCATTGTACTATTGATATAATTAAATCTGATCTTGGTATTTGAGATTGTAGGAAAATTACAGAATGGTCTTACATAGAAATTAATTTCATTTTGACATTTCATTGGCACTTTGTAGACCTCAAAAATTGCATTAGGTATTTCTATTCCAATTACAAGAAAAACTGAAATTTATTGATACCGGTTATTTGGTAAAGGTACCCAGTAAACTAAAACATAAACAGTGAAAAGGAAAACAGTAAATATTGCACATCAAAAGAGGAGATGGTGATTTTTTATTTTTTTACTTTTTTAATAGAAGTCAAGAAAAGCAGTGTTTAGTGAATACATATTAAGTCACAATATATATTAACAGACAGGATATCTGTAAAAATATTGGAAAACTGAAAGTTCTCAAAAAGCTTTAAATTCCATAAATTTTTGACACTGGTTTCAATGGCAACTGGGGACATGAGCTGTTTTTGTCCCCAACTTTTTATTTACACCAGCACATTTTTAAAGTCAATATCACTTACTTTTATAATAATCCCTCATACATTTTTAGAAGTATATGAAAAAAAAAAAAAAGGATGTTAAAACTCTTACCAAATTTTCAGTCCTGCAGGTAAAGCAGAACTCTGAACTTTAAATTATTGCAGTTAATCAGTGTGGAAGTTGAATATGGCACTTGCTTATGCATTTTTAAAGCAAAAATAAAAATTCTGTATAATAACAGGATCTACTTATTTTCTTTTGCTCCTGTCTTCCTTGCCAGAACATACCTGCATGTGCAAAATTCCAAGAGTAAGAAGAGGTCCTCTCTCTTAGAGGATATGTGTTGAATTTTTGTTGATATTTCCACTTGAAGTGAAGGGAGTAGTCAGCAATGGTAATTTGGATCATATGCAGTGCAAGAAAGTTTCCATTAATTCCTGTGTCTTTTCTTGCCCAACATGAAGGATGTGTTACAAGGCTTCATTCAGCAGTATTTGGGAAGTGCTTTGAGATCCCTGCTGCATGCCTGTATGGCAATACAAACTATTCTTAGGAACTAGCCCTTGGCACAATGAGCCAATTACACCAGTTCAAAATAGTGTGATAATATATTGATTCTGTCAAATTTATCTAAGGAGTTAAGTGATTAACACAAGCTGTCTACTTCTTTGCCTGGTTTCTTACATGCCTGCTTGATAACCCACTTGAACAAGCTGCCAGACAGCCATGTTTTTGAAAGTTACTGAATTTGCACCTGCCTATGGAGTTGTGCTGCTGGTTCCCCAGGGGCTTAGGAAGGTGGTATGTGTCTAGATAAAGAGAAAGCTGAAAATGCAATGATTTTCTGTTTGTTTTTGCTTTTCTTTTTAAATTAGTTTTTCAATCATATTTCCTCTTCCACACAAAAATAAATCCAAACTTCTAACATTTCATCTCCATTCAAGAATATTGTTTCTTAAAGTGAAATTTCTTGCAAGGTTCCTGGCTAACTCTAGGTAATACAATATCTTTGTTCTTACTTTGTCACTGGTCATGATGGGGAGCATATCTGGAGGCCAAATCTTAGTTTAGTCATTTGAGTATCTTATCCTCTAGTTTTCTGCCAGAATTTAAACCTTGTGAAATATGTGAATATGAAATCCATTCCAGATATCCATCTTAGCGCTGGCCTTTGATGGTTCTAATTTTGAGGTATACATTTTTGTTGGGCTTACATGACAACGCAAGTGTCATGTACTTTTTTTCTTAGAAATGGATTTTGTACAACAAAACACTGAAGTGTGACATGATTGGGTTGCTTTCCCACCAGATAATATTTTTCAAGCCATCCTTCCAGTGGCAATCTTACTTTTCATGTTAGGTCCCCATTTAACTCTGATTAACCTCCCATACATACAATATAAATATGTATATATATATATGTATGGCTTGGATATGCTTGGCTTTCCCACATCCTCCAAAATTTGAAAACACCAAGGAACTTTGAAAAGTGGCCCCAACTCTGTACGAGACCCAACAGAATGTGTTTTCCAATTTAGGATCAGTTGTTCCCATATTTTACCTTTTTTGCCATTTAAGTCTCTACAGCAATATTCCATGAAAATAAGGTTTTAAAATATAGTATTGCAGAAGAAAGTGAAAAAGTGAGGAGAATAGCAACTTTTAAAGAAATTTTTATCTTTCTGATACTTAATTTTCCCACAATCAGTATAGTTTTAAGAGTACATAATGAAGACTATGTAGTCAAATACATAATAAAAAAAAAAAAAAAAAAGTTAAATGTTTCACAGAAGAATGTCATATGAAGCAATATGAATGCTACGTAACTTGGGTTGAAAACCACAGTCTAAAACAATAAGGAGTGATTCAGGAAAAGGAGAGTGAATAAGAAATCAGTATCACTTTTCAAATCCTATCCATGACTCTTAGATTCTTTAGCTCCTCTTTTTTAATGTGGAGACTATTTGTAGATGTTAATTGCAAAAAAAAATGTTGAAAATACTGATGATAGTAACCCTGAAAATGAGCTTACATGCATTTACGTTTGAATGCCAAAAAAAAGCGGGGGAGGGATAACAAAAGTCAGTATTGTTTTTTAAAAATGCATAAGGAGTAAAAGTACACAATGCTGTACTATTAGAGTGTCAAGACTGGGGTATTTCTGCAGGAATATATTTCATGGAGAGCAAAAATCATCATGGCAGCACATAAAGATTACCATGGCAGAGTGGAAGGCTTAGTTGTACAGTCACATCAGATATAGGAAAATGTGTTTGATGCCCTGGCTACTTTTTGAAGCAGACAGCTTCACCAAAATAATACATGAATGGCTTTCACTCTTCCTCCTTTCTTAAAAAATGAAGTAAATATCTTCTCAGGATTTTCCTGAGCTTTCCAGTTAAGAAAACTTTAGTCCGTATGACCCACCAAACCCAAACTAGAAGCCAAGTTTAAGCTACAAAACTTGCTATAATGTTGAAATATTTTTTATCTTCTAGTCAAAAGCCTTCTAGTAAACCTTCTAGTAAAGGCTACTTCAGAGAAATGGCCCAAGCTTATATTCATCTACATTTTCACAAAATTTCTGAAGTTGAAAGAGAGCAGTTTAAGCAATAAAAATTTTTTGAGAAATATTTTATGGGACAGGCCACCAGAGGGAAGCACTAAACAGTCTTAGGAGACATAGCATTTGAGCAAGGTTTCAGTCTTAAATGAAATACCATGTTGCTAGCATTTTTGGGTTTGCCTTTTTGAAGAAGCTGTGACAACTGGTAAAGTTTATTTTTTGCTTTAGTCTTTCTATGGATTCAATTCTTAGCGCAGATTTTTCTCTTGAAGAACAAGTTATTTATTCTTCTCTGGGGTTATTTAAATTATGCCTAGACTGTCTGTAATTTATCTCTAGATCAACAATAAAAACAACCAGTTTGTCTAAATAGGCTATTATTTAAATTAAATCAACAATGTTTTTACACAATGGTGTCAAAAAAACTATTTTTTCATTTATGACCAAAAAAATAAAAATTTTGATTAGATAGGTCAGCCAGGAAGATTAAGAAATGATATCAATTAAAGCATAATACAGTACAAAGTAGTCAATGTGTTCAAAGGTTAAAAAATAAAAATAAAATAATAAAAAACACCACCAACAACAACAACAAAATCACTTTCACTCAGTTTAAAAATTTCTTTGTCTGTTAGTACAACTTGACCAGAGAGCCTTTGAAGGCTACAACTTTGTCGATCCTAAAAATGTAACAGACAACACTGTTTAGTCTTATATGACAGCAGATGGCACTCTATTGGCATATATGTATGTCTGCACATATGTCTACATAGATATGTAGACATAGGAACATACATACATATATACACACAATCACAAAAACATATTGCTTTGCATATAAGGAGACCTTGGAAAAGTCTAAGTCTGTAATGCTGTTTTCCACCAAAATACATTTGAAGTACAAAATGTCTCTATTTGAGATTTTAGAAAGGTTTTCAAAATAGAAAACCACATGCAGCAGATAAATATATTTCTAATAAACTTGCTTTGTCCTTTGATTGCTTTCATGTCATAAAAGTTATCCTCCTTAAAAATAAATGTATTTCTCTTTGCTGATATAAAATACAGAACTGATACACATAGGGTTTTGTTGTTTTGTTGTGTTTTGTTTTGTTTTGTTTTGAAGGAACACATTGGCATATTAACCTAATACTTACTAGGGATCCAAAAAATACTTAAGATGTTAGTATTAAGAAGAGGAAAGAGAGGAAATATGACACTATCCACTTCAGTAATATTAGCATATGCAAGAAATATGAAAATGCTTTTATATGAATGCTATGTCCTCATCTTAGAAATTTGGCAAGTTTTCTCTTATTAAAAGGAAAAAAGAAAGGAAATGAATGAATGAAGCTGAAGAAAGCTGAGAGAACAGTAATTACTCAAGACAAGAAGCAACAGTGATGATAGGAAAATAATGTCACTTGCGAATAGATTGTTACTGGATGCCAAATCACACTATTATTTTTCACTGTTGTGGGTGGTTTTGCATGAATAAGGACTGTAGTGCTAAAAAACAATGCATATACAATACATATGTTTGAGCAAACAGTCTTAAAAGACTGTTGAGATAATTTGGAGCAAGGACTATAATCTGAGGACCAGGACTAGCTCTCTTTGTGACATAAATAGTCCTGTATTCCTACTGGCCAAGAGAACTGGCCAGTTCTTACAGTAGTTGTGTTAATGCAAAAATAAATAAACATCAATGGTGACTAGGAGATTTTTTTTTTTTTTCTGATTATTCCTGTTTTCAGAAATCTATTAACCAAAGAGGCAGGAGAAGCCTTTTGTAAACTACTGAAGGCCAAATTCACCAAGATTGTATTTCAGGATGGAATTCAGACCAGTTGTGTGTCTTCAGTAAACCAAATGTGTAAGGACACATGCTTGCATCTAGGTACATGTTTTATCTGATCCATAATTATGGGAAAATATACGAAACCACTAAATGGTCATGTGATCATTGAGGGTCTAAGTCAGGCCACCATATATGTCACTTCTCTTTGGGGTGATATTGCCAGACCCCCATCAAGTAAAGGCAAATGATATGGATCCTGACATCATCTGTTAGGTTGGGAACAAACTGCAGTCAGATGTTCACCTAACTGTATACTATTAAATAATCCCAGATATAAGATAAGTATGGTAGGTGAAAAGTCAGTGAGTCAGTGAATTCAGTCTGCTTCCTGGCCTAACATGTCTGTTGGAGGCATAAGCATATTTTGTGAATTTAGGACCAGACCTAATGAAGGATTTAAGCACCCAAAATTTGAGTTGGGTGACTAAATCCTTATGCAGTCCCAAACAATGACTTTGGATACCCCAGTTCCATTGCTCTGTAATCACAATGGTGCACAGTTGACAGATACATAGCTTTCCCTCAGCGTTGACTTAGATGAGAAGTTTAAAACGTCTGGGCATGACACTCTGCCATCTGCATATCTAGATGGATATGCCTTGGCAAGCATTCCCTTAGCACATACAAGCACACCCCAATTGGGACAAGAAGACAACAATTCTAATTGTTCCTACTATCTTCTCAAATGTAGTTCCTAGCCTCATTTTATTACTGTGGAATTGCTGGAATATTCGTAACAAATTGAGACACTTCTTTTTTGGAGTACAAAAGCACACGAGGGAAAGATTGTAACCATTGTACTACCTGCAGCCCCCTGTAAAAGGGAGTGGGTTTAGCTTGAAAGACATCTAGGAAGAAATACAGAGATTATTGGTCTGATTCTGATAAAATGAAATTATAGAGAAAAAAAAAAAAATCATTCTTCCCCTCTAGGTCCTTTACCATCTTTGTAGCCCTCCTCTGGACACTCTCCAATAGTTTCACATCCTTTTTGTACTGTGGTGCCCAAAACTGCACACAGTACTTGAGATGGGGCCGCACCAGCGCAGAGTAGAGCGGGACAATCACTTCCCTCCTTGACCGACTAGCAATGCCGTGTTTGATGCACCCCAGGATACAATTGGCTTTCCTGGCTGCCAGAGCACACTGCTGGCTCATATTCAGTTTGCTATCAACCAAAACCCCCAGATCCCTCTCTGGGGGGGCTGCTCTCCAGCTTCTCATCCCCCTGTCTGTACATATAGCCAGGGTTGCCCCTTCCCAGGTGCAGGACCTGGCACTTGTTCTTGTTAAACTTCATGCAGTTGGTGACTGCCCAGCTCTTTTTTAATCTTCATGTTCCACTTGTGTGCACTCTTTTGGGTCTTTCACATATGAGGCCTTGAATGTTGAATGCCGGGAAAGAAAGCAAACCTTTTTTTTTTACTTGATACAAACACTTGGTAGTCAAAAGTCACTGACAGCAATGAGCTTTTGATTCAGCTCTAGACACTACCTCTTCTCTGGCATATTTTCCATAGCACATGAAGCTTTTGGAAAGTGGTTAAGAGCAAACTTTAATGGAGAAAACCATGCTTGTTTCTCTCTTCTACAGTTATTCCTAAATCCCATTTTTGAAATACATTCTGCTTATTTTCAGCAATTCCCCCTACTAAGAGATTCAAATGGCTTGGCAGCTGCTCTGTGTACAGTACATTTCAAGAAGGAAGGGGACAGAAGCACAGGCATGTTTCCAAGAAAACAGATAAACTGCTTTGGTGTCACTGACTTAGAAAGTGGGTTAGTCATTCTCTAATCAGGTATCCCTGATTATTTTTACTTGTCCAAAAGAACATACATGTATGGCTAACCCACTTCTTAAAGTATAATTCAGTAGGTCTTACTCTCCTCTAGGAGTACAACAAAGAATTTAGAATAGGTTTGGGAGTTTACTATTTAAATGATTCAAAGTATTCCCCTGTTTTACAGCATGGTGTAAAGCTAATTTAGGGATTACTGTTATGTTGTTTCTCTTTCTTTAGATACACTATTTATCTATACATTTAAACCTTTATAACCTTTATCCCAGTGGAGAAAAGGCAGGCAGATTAGATTATAGTGAACTAACTTTTTTTTTACTGTACCAAGCAGAAAAAGCAGGATTAATTGGATGACAGATTAAGAGCAAGTTAGCAAGGTTGTGGCATGAAGATGGTAACTGGAAATTAAAAATTTGTTGGATTTATATATGATTAAAAAAATAATATTATATAATCAGAACAAAAGATGACAGGTTTACAAGATCATGATATGAAATGTGTATAGCTGTGTCTTACATAGAAAAGGAGGAACACAAATTGCAATATTTGATGGTACTGAGGAAAAAAAAAAAGTAGTATCCCCTTTTCAGTAATGATTTCAGTAATAACTGAACGTGCTCAGGACTTACTTAATGAAACCAAATAATTTCTTTGTCCAAAGAAACACAAGGAAGTAAACAAATAAATAAAAAATAAAGAATAACAAAATTTGATAAGATTTACTGTAATAATATCACATGCTTACTAAGCTAAGGTGTGTGTAATGATTCTATTTAACTTCACTTTTTCTCTCTCTTCCTCCCACTTCTGATGGAGATTGATTGGCACAAGCTTAAACTGAGAAATTAATTACTCAGGGAATTACAACACTGGGTCTTGAAGTCATCTCGCTTGCATTATTTTTATATTGTAACTGCGTCAACTTCAGTGAAGATATTTCTGTTTTACACCAGTGCAATGCAGTTGACATTTTGGTTAAGGAATCTCCCCATGTGAAAGGTGTATATTGAAATTTTAAATGCTTTAATCATCCTTGTTGAATAAACGTTGCTGCAATGAGGAAAATAGTATTACTGTTTGAGAATGCAAAAAGAAAGTCTAGTAAATTTGAAGAATAGACACAAGTAAAGGAAACCACTAGCAAACTTCCAATCAAATGAATAAAATAAGGCTTCTACTTCTTTCCTATGTCTAAGAGGTAGTTCACCCAGAATTAGTACGTGTTAAGCTCTACAGAAAGCTATGGCAGATAAGTCACTGAATGTGGAACATGAGTTATTACTCTGGAAAGTGTTAATGGATACCATAACATACCAAAACAGAGCTGTTAGAAACCAGTGGATATGTTAAATAAATGCCAAAGAATCAATAGCTGTATTCACACTGTCCTGCAAAAGTGCCTTAAGCTCGTCCCTCAAAGAAAAAAGCTCTTCCCTCATTCCTGAACATCCTGTGCTTTCTTTAACCACAGCAGTGAATGTTACAGTATGCCAAGTGATAAACTTATGAAGGACTGTAGGATTTTCTGCTTTGGTGAGCACTCTAAAAGATCCTAAGCTTGTGAGAGCCTTTGGTGAAAACATCCTTGCATCTGCTGCTGCAACATGAAACACCACATCCCTGTGCCACCCTGAAGAGTATTGTTCTGTAGGTTGGCCAACAAGCACAGGCTTTTGCAAGCTCCAACCCAGATAAACCAGTGGCCTCAGGAGAGTGCAGCCTTCCTGCACAGAGTTCAGTAGCAGCGGCACACTCCCCTTTCTGTCCAGTACCCAACACCAAAATTTTTGGAAAAAATATCTCACAACCACAATCTTGTTTTGTTTTGTTTTTTATTTCTGTTGCAATAACAGGATGATAGTGTCATAGCAGTCACCTTGTACCAGAACAAGCCTCTTTGCTTGCCTTGGCAGGATTGTTCACTTGACAGAGGCATCTAGCACCAATGAGCAGCACATTTGTCTACCTAGAAATTTAGTAGAAACCTTCCAGGGTATTCATCTAGCAATATTCTTAGGGATCTAAATGTCTCACTGATCTCTTCAAAGGAGAAGTGCTTACATCAGTTAAAGAGAAGAGCACTTGTGATTTTTTTTTATTATTATTATTATTTTTATTATTTATTTTTTTTTGTATGGCCTATTTATAAGGGGAAGGAGGAAAGTGAGGTGAATCACTTTACCAGGATGTAGAGCACACTTCTGAATCTCCAGTTATCTAAGGGGAGGTCACTGAAACAGTGCATTCCTAGAATTGCTCTTGGCCCTGGATTTTATCCATTTTTCTCCTTGTTTTGGTCCTGAGGTGAGTTATATGGAATGGCCTCCAGCACTACACACCCACCTTGGGTATGGAAGATGGTCTGGAAGGTCAAAATACGTCTGCTGAGCATCTTCTCATCTGTGCGGTTGACATGTGCCACTTGGAGGACAAAAGTGACTTCAGAAAAGAATGACAACTAAGCCATTGATTTTCAAAAATACAAGGCCTTACACCTGCATGCCATATTCTTACTCTAACAAATCAGTGAAAGAGGATCAAGAAATGCAGGCCCTACAAAGGTCCCTGCAGAAGGACACCTGGAACACAATCAGGATGAATGGGTACAGCTGCAATGTAGACATGTAATAACAAAACAGCATGAGAAGAAATATCAATGTATTCTTATCAGTAGTCCTTTAAGAAACAGCACTCCACCAAACAGCTTGTTGAACTTGATAAATCTATAAATCTATAAAAGATTTATCTTTTGTCTTTATCTTATAAAGATAAATCTATATGAAGGGAAGGATTTCACAGTTTGACGAGCTAGTTTCTTGGGTACTTTGAAATATGGAAATGAAAAGTGACCACCTCCTGGGGTCAACCTAACAGTGCATTTGGTCCTTCTGCATCAGCTGTAAGCACTCCTGGTAGATCACTTTGATCAATAGTAATGTGATAATAGGTGAAGGCTCCAATTTTTCTGTCCTTTGGCAAGGAAAACAAAGAAACAATTAAGGGAGAAGATGAGAGGGAAGAAAAAAAAACTCATCTTTGATTCACATTTATTTTAAAGTGCTTATTTTTGGACTAATAAGTATAAGGAAACAGTACCTGATGAAAGAAAACTACTCAACTCTTATGATTCTCTGTCCCTGAATGTGATCCATGAATGAAGATTGTGAATTCATGCAAGGTCTCATTAAAGCTCTATTAAGGAGATATTGGAGAGGTATAGCTGTTCAGGTTAGTGGATTATAAATGTAGCTATACTTATAATAATCTAAAACTAAAGTCATGTGTTTATTACTGTAATCTCTTATGCAAGTAGCAATGCCTGTGAGTAAAATCATAGTTTTACCAGCTTCTGGTTTCTTAGAAATACTTTATCTGTATATGATGAGCTTACTCTGTAAGGGAAAATACTGGTATGATTTTATGGCAACCAAGAAACAGTGCCTAATGCAAAAGTTGTTAGCAAAAGGACATAACTCTACATTCACTCGAAATGCCTGCTTTTGAGATACTCTGAAATTCTGTTTACTTCATTTAAAAACCTGGCACTATGTAGATTAAAGTCAGACATTGTACCTACTACTGTATTTACTTATTTACATTTCAAATTACAGAAATTTCAGCTCCTCTTGCATAATGGAGATATTAGCTGTTGATAAATGTCCTGATTAAGAGGGATTTTGATTTGTCTCTAAGTCAGCATTATTTTTTATGTTCCTTAAGGAATAGCAAATTTCATCTATATCTGCAAGTAGCAAAAAAATTTCTGAAGATAGTGGTTATTTTTAGCAGTAGTTAAATAGCTTGTGGCTTTGTTCACATTTTCTGCAAATTCTTACTGAGAGGCTTTGTTAAGCTAGAGAAAAAAAAAATATATAGCACTGTACCAGGAAATTTGTTTGAAGACTATTTTCAAATGGCTATTTGAACCTGTCGCGTATTTATGCTTTAAGAGCACATAACCCAATTTTCTTTTCTTTAACAGGTAACCTTTGTTTCTTTTTGATAAAGACATTGTGAAAGAGCTTTTGCTATTCTCCTCTAAAGGCTTTCATTCTCTGCTATTGTTAAACCATAAAAATATCTGTAATTTCATGTAAGTTCTGTGGAAAGATTCATTAATAAAGTTTTTGCCTACATTCACATTTGACTGATTAAAATTGAAAGGTAGAGAATAAAGGATGACATTATATCTTCATATACACTGTTTTCCAAGTATTTATGTGTATAAAGGTGTTAAAAAGAAACCATCACACAAGATATTTTTCATTGATACAAATAAAAATTATGCATACCTGTCTTAGATTAACTGACTTTTTTTTTTTTTTTTTTCCAGGGGGAAGGGGCTGGTTATGTTGTTTATTTATTTAGTTAGTTGAAACTCTAGAAAAAGACATATTCAGAAAGAAAACAGTTTTTTCATTATAGAAAAGTTAAGCACTGCTCATATTCCCTGCCTTCCATAAACCTATTTTGTTAATATGAAACAAGAGAATGGGTCCCTTTTTTCATATAATTTTTCAGGCCTCTTCTATGCATTGTAAAGAAAGAAAAAAATTAGACCCCCTTATCTTCAGTCTCTTTGTAGACAGCCTTTACAAATTTAAACTAGATTTAACATTTTTGCACTGTATTTCACAGTATTTTGTTATAGTGATTTACTTTCTTAATAATTTCAAATAAAGTGTGGAACATGGATTATCTTTATCACTTATTTCATGCACGTCCTCCTGGAGAAGAGGAGGCTGAGGGGGGACCTCATCGCAGTCTACAACTTCCTCATCACGGGGAGTGGAGAGGCAGGTGGCCTATTCTTCGTCATCACCAGTGACAGGACCCACAGGAACGGTGTTAAGCTGAGGCAGGGGAAGTTTAGGCTGGACATCAGGAAGAGGTTCTTCACCGAGAGGGTGGTTGCACACTGGAACAGGCTCCCCAGTGAAGTAGTCACTGCACCAAGCCTGTCTGAATTTAAGAAGCGATTGGACTATGCACTTAGTCACATGGTCTAAACTTTTGGGTAGACCTGTGCGGTGCCAGGAGTTAGACTTGATGATCTTTACGGGTCCCTTCCAACTCGGGATATTCTATGATTCTAATGATGGTTTTATGGTGCGTGTAAAATGGTAAACTGATTTTCACAACCACAAGCTAGATTGCATCTCTTGGGTATGAGAGACGGTAACAGGCAACCTGAGCTTCACTGTCCCCTGTGAATTTGAAGAAGCAAGTCTTCCCTGGGAGATAAATACAGTCATAAAGGGAAGCCTGTTGAATCAGTCCATCCAGTTTACATCAACTGCTCTGCAAGAGGGTATCAGTGAAAGAAGTTTTGAAATCAGTTCATAATATATATAAAAAGAAATTAGCAGGACCAGGTGATATTTGCCTAAGGGGTCCAAAAAAAACAAACTGCTGAACTATACATTTCATGGGTTCTTTAACCATGATCTACAGTAATGCCATCCACTGTCAGAGGGGAGGGAACAAATATAACATCAACTGGGGTAAACAAACAAAAACCAGCACTTCAAATAGGAATAAAAAGATCACAAGCCAGTGACTGTGGCTTTCAGTTCAGGCCTATTAGTAGAAACTCTATTAAAGAATAGCTTTAGTAATTGAATACATAAATGCAATATAATTGAGAAGATTTATTACTTGAAAAGCAAATTAATGCCTCCCAAATCTAAGTTTTTTGAAGGAGTCAGCAATTATTTGGAGAAGGTTTTCCTTCTAACATTGTATTCTTGGATTTCCAAAAGCTCTAATGATGGTCTCTAAAGAAACTAAGCTGTCATGTGGGGAAGTAGGAAGTCTTTTAAAAATCAGTACATGGTTGAAGAATATGTAGCAAATTATAAGAATAAATGGTAATTCACAAGAAAAAGAGTGGATTGTCAGGGGAGTCACATATGAAACTGTCTTAGGGACAGTTCCATATTCCTAAACATTCTGAAAAACAAACCAAACAATGAGATGAAAAAGCATGTAAACAATACAAAATAAACCTCAGTGGTTAAAACTAAAATTGTCCACAGTGGTCCGCAAAAGCATATTGTAATGCTGAGTAGCAGAGTGATAAAATGGAAAATAAAATTTGTTGCCAATAATATGCATAATGCATATAGCAAAAACAACCCCAACAATACTTACAAATGATGAACTGTGAATGAGCTTCCATCACTGAAGGAAAAGATGTCTATGAAACACATTCATGAAATGCAGCCTCTGTAAGACTCATGGCAAAGTTTGCACCCTGTGGAAAATCTCTCTCTGCGTTTTTCTTTCCTTATCCTCTTTCCTAAACTATCCTGATAACAGGTGACAGAGAAAAGATACAAGGCTGAACCTGTTCACTCACACTTACAGAGAAGGAACAGTATGCCGAGAAGTATACAGAGAAGGAACCACTTGCCGAGGCGACCGGCTCCGGGGCAGACGCGTGCTGCAGCGGAGCGCGGGATCGGGACAGGCAGGGCTATTTTTCGGGCATCGAGCCTACGTGAGGGAGCCGCCAGGCACCGGCAGCCCTCGTGAGGGAGGCTGACGAGGCGTAGGCGGAGCCAGCAGCGTCAGCGACAGCTCCTCCCCCCGGCCGTTCAAAGGCAGCCCTTAGGGAGCGCGAGCGACCAGGAGCGCGGCGAACAGGGCGGGCAAACAGGGCGTGACGCGGCAGCTAGCGAGGCAGGGCGGGCAGGAAGGGCGGAGCGCTCACACCCGCCCATAGGGACACCTCCTCTAAGGGCGCTCTCCCGTCAGCTGGGCTACAATGATCTCCACCAGGCACGGTGCTTTCTCTAGGAAGTCAGTACACACCCAGACCGACTGCCCGTCCAAACATGCAGCAGTTCAGGTCTCCGGATGCGGGGAGTGTCTGAGCCTCTTGCTGCCATCGGCGGGAGGCAGGGGGACTGCTTGCGTGAGGTGCGAGCAGGTGGACGACCTGGTCCGCATGGTGGCGGAACTCAAGGAGGAGGTGCAGAGGTTGAGGGATATCAGGGAGTGCGAGCGGGAGATAGACTGGTGGAGTGACTCCCTGCAGGACCGGAGGGAGAGGGACCAGGGTGAGATGCCCCAAAGGGGGGTGGACCCCCTGCCCTGTTGCCATCGGGCAGAGGGAGGGGACCTGCGAGTTGAGGAGGAATGGAGACAGGTCCCTTCTCGACCTCGCAGGAGATGCCCTCCCCTTCCGGCGCTGCCTTCCCAGGTGCCCTTGAACAATAGGTTTGAGGCCCTGGAGCTTGAGAGACCGGTGGGTGAGGACGAGGTAGGAAGCCTACCCAGGAGGATGCCTGAGGTGAAGAAGTTGGCTCCACACCTCAGGACTGCCTCCACCAAGAAAGAGAGAAGGGTGATTGTTGTGGGCGACTCCCTCCTCAGGGGAACGGAGGGCCCTATTTGTCGGCCTGACCCCACGCATAGGGAAGTCTGCTGCCTCCCTGGGGCCAGGGTCAGAGACGTTACCAGGAAGCTTCCAAACCTGGTTCGCCCCTCTGACTATTACCCGCTTTTGATAGTCCAGGCTGGCAGTGATGATCTTGAAAAGAGAAGCCTGAAGGCTATCAAACAGGACTATAGGGGGCTGGGACGATTGGTGGAGGGAGCGGGAGTGCAGGTGGTGTTTTCGTCTATCCCTACGGGGGAAGGGAGAGGCACGGAGAGGACATGGAAAGCTCACGTGGTTAATAGGTGGCTCAGAGGCTGGTGCCAGCACAGAAATTTTGGTTTTTTTCACCATGGGGAGCTTTACTCGGCACCTGGCCTGATGGCCCCAGACGGGTCCCTATCTCCAAGGGGAAAACGGATCCTAGGCCAGGAGCTGGCGGGGCTCATAGAGAGAGCTTTAAACTAGGCAAGAAGGGGGACGGGGCTCAAAGAAGGCTTGTTGGAGCTGTGCCGGGGGAAACAATGGCTAGGCTGGGGAAGAAGGCGATGGCCCAGCTGAAGTGCATCTACACTAATGCATGCAGCATGGGTAACAAACAGGAGGAGCTGGAAGCCATCGTGCAGCAGGAGGGCTACGACTTGGTTGCCATCACGGAGACGTGGTGGGACCGCTCCCACGACTGGAGTGCTGCAATGCCTGGCTATCGGCTCTTCAGGAGGGACAGGCAGCACAGAAGGGGTGGTGGCGTGGCTCTCTACATTAGAGAATCTTTTGATGTTGTGGAACTCCAGGCTGGGAATGATAAGGTTGAATCCCTGTGGGTTAGGATCCGCGGGAAGGCCGGCAAGGCTAGCGTCCTGGTCGGGGTCTGTTATAGACCGCCGAACCAGGATGAGGAGACGGATGAGGAGTTTTATAGGCAACTGACAGAAGCTGCAAAATCGTCGGCGCTTGTCCTCGTGGGGGACTTCAACTTCCCGGATATATCCTGGAAACACAACACGGCACAGAGAAAGCAGTCTAGGAGGTTTCTGGAGAGTGTGGGAGATAGCTTCCTGATGCAGCTGGTCAGTGAACCTACCAGGGGTGGTGCCCCACTAGACCTTCTCTTCACAAACAGAGAAGGACTGGTGGGAGATGTGGTGGTCGGAAACCATCTTGGACAGAGTGACCACGAAATGGTAGAGTTCTCTATTGTTGGCGAGGCCAGGAAGGGGACCAGTAAAACTGCTGTATTGGACTTCTGGAGGGCTGACTTTGAGCTGCTCAGGACGCTGGTTGGCCGAGTCCCTTGGGAGGCGGTTCTGAAGGGCAGAGGAGTCCAGGAAGGCTGGGCGCTCCTCAAGAAGGAAATCTTAACGGCACAGGAGCGGTCCGTCCCCACGTGCCCAAAGACGAGTCGGCGTGGAAGAAGACCGGCCTGGCTCAACAGAGAGTTGCGGCTTGTGCTTAGCAGGAAAAAGAGGGTTTATAATCTTTGGAAAAAAGGGCAGGCCACTGAGGAGGACTACAAGGATGTAGCGAGGCTGTGCAGGGAGAAAATTAGAAAGGCCAAAGCTCATCTGGAGCTCAACCTGGCTACTGCCATTAAAGACAACAAAAAATCCTTTTACAAATATATCAATGCGAAACGGAGGACTAAGGAGAATCTCCATCCTTTACTGGATGCGAGGGGAAACCTGGTTACTAAGGATGAGGAAAAGGCTGAGGTGCTTAATGCCGCCTTTGCCTCAGTCTTTAGCGGCAATACCGGTTGTTCTCTGGATACCCAGTGCCCTGAGCTGGCGGAAGGGGATGGGGAGCAGGATGTGGCCTTCGCTATTCATGAGGAAATGGTTGGCGACCTGCTAAGGAGCTTGGATGTGCGCAAGTCGATGGGGCCCGATGGGATGCACCCGAGGGTACTGAAAGAACTGGCAGAGGAGCTGGCCGAGCCGCTTTCCATCATTTATCGGCAGTCCTGGCTATCGGGGGAGGTCCCAGTTGACTGGCGGCTAGCCAATGTGACACCCATCTATAAGAAGGGCCGGAGGGCAGACCCGGGGAACTATAGGCCTGTCAGTTTGACCTCAGTGCCAGGAAAGCTCATGGAGCAGATTATCTTGAGGGTCATCACGCGGCACTTGCAGGGCAAGCAGGCGATCAGGCCCAGTCAGCATGGGTTTATGAAAGGCAGGTCCTGCTTGACGAACCTGATCTCCTTCTATGACAAAGTGACGCGCTTGGTGGATGAGGGAAGGGCTGTGGATGTGGTTTACCTTGACCTCAGTAAGGCTTTTGACACCGTTCCCCACAACATTCTCCTCAAGAAACTGGCTGCGCGGGGCTTGGACTGGCGTACGCTTCGCTGGGTTAGAAACTGGCTGGATAGCCGGGCCCAGAGAGTTGTGGTGAATGGAGTCAAATCTGGTTGGAGGCTGGTCACAAGTGGTGTCCCCCAGGGCTCGGTACTGGGGCCGGTCCTCTTTAATATCTTTATCGATGATCTGGACGAGGGCGTCCAGTGCACCCTCAGTAAGTTTGCAGATGACACCAAGCTAAGTGCGTGTGTCGATCTGCCCGAGGGAAGGAAGGCTCTGCAGGAGGATCTGGATAGGCTGGACCGATGGGCTGAGGTCAACTGTATGAAGTTCAACAAGGCCAAGTGCCGGGTCTTGCACCTGGGGTGCAGCAACCCCAAGCAGAGTTACAGGCTGGGAGATGAGTGGTTGGAAAGCTGCCTGGCCGAGAAGGACCTGGGAGTATTGGTTGATAGTCGGCTGAATATGAGCCAGCAGTGTGCTCAGGTGGCCAAGAAGGCCAACAGCATCCTGGCCTGTATAAGAAGCAGTGTGGCCAGCAGGTCTAGGGAAGTGATTGTCCCCCTGTACTCGGCTCTGGTGAGGCCGCACCTCGAGTACTGTGTTCAGTTTTGGGCCCCTCGCTACAGGAAGGACATGGACGTGCTCGAGCGAGTCCAGAGAAGGGCGACCAAGCTGGTGAGGGGTCTGGAGAACAAGTCTTACGAGGAGCGGCTGAGGGAGCTGGGCTTGTTCAGCCTGGAGAAGAGGAGGCTCAGGGGCGACCTTATCGCTCTCTACAGTTACCTTAAAGGAGGCTGTAGTGAGGTGGGGATTGGTCTGTTCTCCCACGTGCCTGGTGACAGGACGAGGGGGAATGGGCGAAAGTTGCGACAGGGGAGTTTTAGGTTGGATGTTAGGAAGTACTTCTTTACCGAAAGGGTTATTAAGCATTGGAACGGGCTGCCCAGGGAGGTGGTGGAGTCACCATCCCTGGAGGTCTTTAAAAGACGTTTAGATGTAGAGCTTAGCGATATGGTTTAGTGGAGTGCTTAGTGTTAGGTCGGAGGTTGGACTCGATGATCTTGAGGTCTCTTCCAACCTAGAAAATCTGTGTGTGTGTGTCTGTGTGTGTATGTTAATCTCCGTGTTTTAGCTCCTCTGGAGCCATCATTGCCCTAAGGGCATACATAAGAATGGAGACACTCTTCCTTCTTTGTAATAAGCATGGTAAAACAGAGCTGCCTGAATTTTCCTCTGTAAACTATACAACATTCAAGGTCAGTCCAAACCTGTAAATTCTCCCTGATAGGATTTAATGAGAATAAAATTCACCGTATTAAACATTGAGAGCATTTGGCAATATTTCTGGTGCCACAGGTCTTACATTTATGACTACTGATCTACACAGTAGATACATAAATATTCACAAGAACACCATGCAGAAAGTTCTCAGCCTTTCAGAAGGTCATACCAACAGCTAATTTAAGATCAAGTCTGGGTTTGTTGGCAATTTATTTGACTTCAGAAATGCCTTTAGAGACCTGTGATGTAACACTACACAGAGCTCTTTCTATTCTCTTCTTTTTTTCTTTTTTTTTTCTTGAATTTAACCATTTGTTGAAAGTAAGTACTGTACTTTGCTCTTGTAAGGAGGATGTCATTGTCAAGTGATAGGGGTCAGCTTTAACCATTAATACAAGTTTCAAACTCTCATTATCAAGAAATAGTTCTATAGACAGAATTATGACAGAACTGGGTTTTTAACAAAACTTGGCTATGAATTTTGCAGATTTGTTTTAGAACACATCCTAAATATAAGAAGCATGAGGCAGAATCTTTGAAGATTTGGAGAATTTTACGTGAGTGTGTTCATCTGATAGCTTTTATATCACAGTTTAAAAATCACATCAGAGCAATAGGCAGTGGAGAAAAAAAAAATCACTGTACAACAAGACCAAGATACAGGAAGGGAGAATGATGCAATGATACAGGAATTCTAACTGCAGATATTTGACGGTACCAGTAAAAATACTATCTCTTCATAATGCATCTGACTACTCACCTAAATGTTATTGGCAATGTTATATACTAATGCACCTGCTAAGACAGTATCTGCACTAATAAATGATATAAAGCAACTGGGAAGGCAGATGGTATGTCAATAGCTGCAGCCCTTACCAGTGAGTTAGAATTGATTCTTTCAGCTCCTCTGAGCTCTACAGATATTAGTCCAATGTCTTACCTGTGGCTGCAAAAAGCAATACTGTCTTCGAAAACTAGGCAGAAATGGTCTATAGATTTCTGTCTGAAAGAAGAACTTGTATTTTAGATATGATGGACATGCACAACTTTCCAGTTTAAATTTTCATTATTAAATGAGGTTATCGCCCACTGCTGACATTTAAAAGAGCAGAATTCTGAGGATTTCCACATCTGAGGATGGAATCTGGAGACGTGTGAGAACCAGATAGACATTTACCTATCTAAGAGCAGTCATTTTTATGCCTCTGATGAAAACTGGTTCCAGTGAAACCATCACTTTTGGCTTAGGGAGACTATGATTTTTCAGAGAAATAAAAAGTCCTTGGGTCCTGAGGTAGATCATCTCTCAGCAGGCACTATTTAAACTTTTTTTTTCACATGTTCATTCTCACTTTTGAAAAATGTTTATTTCTTATTTTAAACCATTTTAAAATTTGATCATACTGAGGCAAGTAAACTGTAGTTGAATAACAATGCAGAAGGGCACTTGCATGTTTACAGACACACTGATCATCTCCTTGGTGCATTAACAGATTGATCTGAAGTTGAAGGAAGAGAATATATTTTCACATACGACTTTTCATGCATGTGTCTGTAGCATTGTTCTAGTCTATGCCAGTAGATATTCTCCTGGACATCACAGGTTTTTTTTGTTTGTTTGTTTTTCCATACCTAAATCCAGATATCTCAAAGTTGTTATTTATTCTTAGTTAAACATGTAAGTAAAAGTAACCTTCCGGAATATAACGTATAATAGTAATGTTTAAGGCTTATATACCAGTCCTCTAAAAGCTGCTGCAAATGGCATTTCATACAACTGACCATTATTTCTGAGTCAGCACAGTAGAACTTTAAAAGTGTTTAAGAATAAATTACATAGCATACATTTTTTACAAACAAAATTACCTGTGGTGATGATTTCAGTGAATCAAAGGATAGTGGCTTTCTTACAAAAAAATAAGAAGTCTAAAGCTTTCTGAAGTTGGAAACAGGTATTAAAACTTATAAGGCCAAAAATATATTGCAAAAGCTCCTTTGAAAATGCTATGGAGTATCCTAAAAGTGCATGATAGAGAATTTACAGTAAAGCCTCTACAAAGTGGGTGCAACTATTTTTTACTTCAGTGGTAAGTTGTCTTTCACTTAGAGAAAAATATCAATTTTGTAATTTTATCTGTACCTTTTTAGTTGCAATATTAAATAAAATTATGTTTTGCCATCTCAATATTATTCCTATTTAACTGTTAGTTTCATCTCCTATACAAATAGTGGAACTAAGAATATAATTTATTGGTAGAAAACATGATGTGAACAAATAGGAGTACAAAAACATTATAATTCTGTTAAAAAAAATATATTTACAATTAATTCTATTTTTTTTTTGTTAATGTTATGAACCTAAATCATCCAGGCCTGAGTTCAAGACTAATTTAAAAATCTAGGGATTTTAGGTTTCTTGTAAAGCAGGACTAAAAATCTCAGAGACATGAGGTACTGAAAAATCTTTGATATAAAAAAAAAAAAAAGACAAAAAAAACAGTGGAAAACAAAAAAAATGTGGAAATGAAATAAGTTTGGCTGCATTTTTACTGTTCTAAAGAGACAATTGTTGCTGGAATACAACAGTTTCAAGAAAATGAGTGGAGAATGACACCCATCATTCAGTGTTCTCAAAAATCTGGTCTCTTAGGTCCTTGAAGTTAGAATCTTCTTTCACAGAAAAAGGTCAGAAATGCAGGTTTTCCAATTTCTGGGCAAATACCAGATATCGGACAAAAGGGAAAAAAAAGGGGGGGGGAGGGAGGGAGAGAAAAAAGAAATACCTTTTAACAATCATTTAGGAATTAAAGTGGTAATAACTGTGGTCTTTGATCTGAAATAAACCCTGCCAGTGTCTCTTGTGCAATGACAATGTCTACGGGATCTGTCCCCTGTGAAATTTAGGTGGGACAGTTTCTAGTCCCCTGGCACAGTGAAGTCTAGGGCTTTGTCCCAGATGAAGGGAAGGTTCCTACCACAGAGAAAAAGTGGCAACTAAACAGTGTCTTTGAAGAGTCCTTAATGCTCTCTGGGGTGTCACAGGACTGTAAGCTGTCCTGTGCAGGCACTGCAGCCAGTCCCTGCCTGTGCAGTAAACCCACTTCTCTGGGGGTGCCTAAAACTTACTTGCTTAATGTGGAGAAATAAATATAATAGAGCCGGAAAACGTTCCCAACCTCTGAAACATGAACATTTATACTGTCAAATCGTTAGACTAGTCTCATGTGCAATTTTTGCTTTTGCCAACTAGAGTTCTCCCATATAATTTCTAGGTACAATTCAGAAGTAAGCCTTCCCAATTTATTGTTTATAGGAGGCACCCTGAGCTGGAGAAGGAGAGAGTTTAAGAGCAGGGATAAGGACATTTCCCTTCATCCAGAAGCAGCCACTGCACAGCACGTCACTAATCCACCTGAAGCTTCCCTGTAGCAGAGGGCTCAGAGAGGAGAAGAAATGCAGAGTGGCTCTGACCAGACAGCTGCATGTCCAGAAATCCCAACCATACCTCCAGCAGGGGAGCACATCTGAGACCTTTGGTCACACAGCTGCTGGGTGGGACGCATCAAAGCTGCCAGTACCTCAAGAGGTCTTGAAATTCCAGCCATGTTCTTCAAAATTCCCCTGATCAGAGTTTCTGCTAGAAAGAGATTCTGTTAAAAATTTAGGTCTACAGCAGCCCCATTTTTTTTCAATCTACATTAATGACTTACATATTTAAGTCCACCTTTGTCCTGCTTAAACACTTCAGTCAGTATTTAGCTCTGGCCTCTTGCTGCTCTGCTTGGATGTGTTGGCTCAGCAGCATTAACAGGAGTAGAAAGCAATAAAAGTTTGTTTTTGTTTTAAACAGTGTAAGCCAATCTGCCCCAGAATACACACAGAGAGTTGCTACGCTGTTTAACAAGGTGCCATTTTTACATGGTCACTTTCTTAATAATAACTACATTATGCTGATAGATGTGCCAACTAACATAAGTTTTCTTTCTTCCAACTAAAGATCACACTGAAGATTTTCTCTGCCAGAAAATGGGATTATTTATATCTAGTAAGAACTTCTATGAACTAGTTAGTGTTGCCAAGTGCTTACTCTTTTGCTACAGATGGCTCTGTTAGGGCAGAGTTACTCTTTTTAAAGTTACTTCTATACTTGAAAATATACGTTGACAAGATAATGCAAATTAGAAATAAGCCACAAATATACTTCCAATGCTGTGGTCACCCAATTCATGTGGGAAATATAAGGGCATATTAAGACTTGCATGAGTAATTCTGCAAAAGAATTAGAGTGCTCAATTTATTAAAATAATACAGACACACACGCACAAATGAAGACTACTAATTAAGGGATCAACCTTTTTAAAACAGTGAGATCTAAGACTAATGTTAAATGACTTGCAGTTTATTAAGTATCCTTCTGCTGCTGGTACTGACTGATTCCCTGCTCAGATATTTGGAGAAAATTACATTCCTCTTTAAACTGGCAGAAAGAAACATAGAATTACCATTGACAAATGTGCTCCAACTGTAAGTAAGAGACAGCACAGATATTCAGTGTATATGCATGCACCAGATTTATCCAAATCTGTTTAATCTGGGAGGGCAGAAAAAAGAAGGGTTTGAACAGCAATTTAGAATGTGATGATAGAAGAACATACCCAGTACTAGCACTCAAATACCACTTCTCCAAGGGCAGAGGAAACTTGCATGGCTTGGGAATACCAGCATCTGTAGGTAGCCAACAGCACATAAGGCAAACATTATATCCAGCTGCTTTCAATTCCCTTGCTCAAACGACCAAAACCTCATTCATAACAGGCGAAGGCTGTAGCAGGAATCCAGGGTAAGGTGTAATCTCAGACTTCTAGTTTTGCGTGCAGCAATAAGCTTTTTATACTCTGCTCTGGTTAGCATCATGGTTGTAAGGACTAGATACTGTATTTGTCATAGTGTGTGGTGGTAAAAGGGAACAAATTAGTGATGGACATTTCTGAAAGAGAATTACTGAGGTTCAAGCCGGACGCCAGGGAAAAACTGTCCTGGGAGGGCAGCATGGCATTGGCAATCACAGAGATATCCATCCTTAAAAGGTTCTTGAAAATCTTTAGGGATTTCCAAAACTCAGCTAGACAAAGTCAAGGTTGACCTGATCTAGTTTAGACAAAAGCCCTGCATTAATTAAGCTGTTGTGACATACTTTATCTGAAGACTTTAATAACTGAATAGCTAATAAATGTAATATTTGTTTTATGCATATTTTTTTCGGAGACCCAGGAGCATAGAATAAGTCCTTAGAATAGGTCTCAGCAAATAAGTGTTTATGGGAGCTGATCTCTCTGCAAGTGAGTAACAGCAACAGTTCCCTCATGTTCTTGGCTGTTCATGGTAAGTGCTCAGCACACTGAGTACAGCCTGTAGAGACTATTAAACTGTGTTTTGAAAAACAAAAATATATTGTCTCCCTGTTGGTTTTGTTTTGTTTCAGTTTATAATCACTTTATCTATTTGACTGTTTTCTGTGGCTTGTCCAACTCAGCTGATCTTTTACACGCAGTACAGTATCATTTCCTCTTTGAATCCCTTGATCAGCTCCATTTATACTTTGACATCACATTCCAGTGGCTTATACCTACCTTTTCCTATGTTGTACTATTCATACCGATCTCTAATTTCTTCCCTTTCTTTTCAGTGCTCTTCGCAATCCCAAAGTTATTTCATTCTCTCCCTCCTACTGCATCTATCAGTTAAAAATCATCAGAGACATTTATTTTTTATTTTATGCTTCTGCCTTCTTCCTCACTCTGTTTTTATTTCACCCCTCTTTTTTTTGTTTGTTTGTTTGTTTGTTTTCCTCTCATTGTGTATGTAAATTATTTAGGGAAGGAATTACTTTGAAAAAATGGCTTGTTCTATCTGTGACTCAGGGTTAATACAGTTGCACCTATAAGGACAGGAATAAATATTAGGTGCCTCCTTATCTGTTTGTGGTTTTCACTAAAGTATGTTCCATTTCTCACCAGTATCTAGAACTTTTCCATATAACTGTGTTCCAGATATATCTCCCCTAAATATATTTTATGTAAATTTGAAATTTCATGACATTTGTGTTTGCCTTAACAACAAATGTTTAGTCTACTGTGTTCACATCTGAATGTTATATTAAAAAAAAAAAAAAAAAAAAAAAAAAAAAAAGTACTATTTGGATATTTCACTTTAATCATTGTATTTGATGTAAATGTAACTTCTCATTTCAGGCATTATGTATTTTGGTGAATGCATTGTTCTTCCATATCTTTTAGACAAATATCACACTGGTGATATTCCATGCATTTTAGAAATTATTTCAGCTTTGTTAGCACCTGTCTTTCAATTTTGTCTACTCTTGAATTTGGAGGGAGAGAAGCACACAGTACACTTAGACTGCTGTGGAGCCATGCTTAAAAAAATATAAGCATTTAAGAACAAAATCCACCTCAGTTTCAGCAGCATTCCTAAACCTGCCAACTGTTTTCTGATTGCTTGAATCACACCCAAATTCTTCAATCAGTCCTCTTTCAGCTTGAAGCTTTCCTTTTTCTAAAGGCCACCATTGTACTGAGAATAATAAACTTTCTGATCAGCTGTCAGACATCAGTTTATTGCATGGTAGAAGAAGGCTAAAGAGTCTAGTTTTTGCTTTAGGCAGTTTTATGCCTCTGGAATGATGGGTAACTCCAGCAGGTCTTTCTTCCTCTAAACTCAGGCTCGTCTCTACTGTAGGAGGCATTTTTTTTCTGGGACTTCCCAGGTATACAGTCAATATTTCTTGAACCATAAATATTATTTCTCTTGTATCTCCAATTACTTTCATCTGGATAGAGTTTCTCCACCGCTAGAGTCACCTATGTTTTGTAGATAATTTTCTGACTATTCACTCAATTTTATTAATAGAGAACTCGTTGAAGGTAAGCACAAGCTTTACTGCTCATCTAAGCAGAAGGTTTTCTCTTGAACAAAGCAAAATCTGATCTGAGGTCATGGTGCAGTATCAGAAGAACTTAACCATCTTTTCCCACTTTCCTTTCACTATGCATACCAAGGAATCCAAATCCTTTCTGCATCTTTACTAAACACTAAGTGGGAAAAAAACATTCAGAGACAGATGGGCTTCTCCATCAACGTGGACTTTTTGTCTCATCTCAGCTGCAAGCTGTTCACGCCACTTTCCAGTAAGACCATTAGACCTCTCAGCTGGCACTATTTTCACTTATCTTCTACATCCTCTACTCCTGTTCCAGTGTCTCTGGTCTATTATTTAATTTGGCAGACAAACACACTCAACTGGCCCAAATACGTTTTCTAGCCTCCCAAGCTTTGTTGGCTGCCAGAATGTGAGTATATCCCTCAGCAACGGAAATAAGAAGGACTTGCTGTGTTAATGTATCTCATTTATTAATCTGCTGAGGAAAGTTTTCTTGTTTCTTTCTGAAATAGTGAGTTGTGACTCACTGACATATTGGGACGTGTCCTAAAATAACACTCATTTCTTCTTTTAAAAATCTGACCTAAGAGATTATGGCATACGGCTTGGCAGCACTTTTAGGAAGTGGCAGCTCCCAGGAAAAAGAAGGCATTTCTAGAATACGGAAGCAAGAAGTTTATCATCAATTCCCAGAACGGAGTGTTACAACACTTTTGCTGTGCTATGAGTTTTGACTACATGGTACTTTGCAACCATACAATGGCCAAAATGTCTTTTCCTGCATTTCCTACAGGCTTCCATAGAAAGTTGGTCAAACCTGACTATCTCTTAGGTAAAGGAGAGAATTTAGTTGAAAACCTTTCACTGAAAAGTGAACTCAAACAATATCGTTTCAGTCAGGCCAAACGATAAGCGATGCTAAACTGTATCAGAACTACTTGAACTACAGAACTACAAGTTTAAGGAGATACCTAATGTAAATATTAATTTTCTTTAAAAGGTTTCAATAATTGTAAATGCTGTACTCACTACAAAATAGTAACAGATATGCATACATTAATTCATGCATGACATTTTGCACTTGTAGTGGCGCTTCATGTGGAAACTTCACACATACATATTTGCCTTATATTTTTAACATTGGGAATTATTTAAAAAATCAGTTGAGCAGACTGCTTAATGTGCAGTGATTATTAAATTGTTTATCTTTGCATACAGCTGTCTTGTGTAAAACCAATGTTTTACAAACATGGCTAAGGCAGTTTAAAAATGGCAGATTGTTATTTGAGCAGAGCTAGATATCTTTACCAAGTGCTAATAGCATGGTACCTGAATATGGAACTATATATTTATGAGACATACTTCTTTTGACTCTGAATTGTGTGTCACTAGTATCCAGCACACTGCTAAATATGTACTTAAATATTGCATAGGAGAAGAATGTATGGCAATGTCTGATAAAATCAAAGAGAAGAGAATCTCATTTAGGCTACTCTGCCCAGGCAATATAAAAATCTGTTGTGAAGTTTCTAAGGATAATAATAAGAGGTACATTGTGGTATAAAAGAATACCTCACATGGGTTTCTGGAACAAAGGAACTATCATCAACAAAGTAGCACAAATAACAAGTTGATTTGGAAGAAAAAAAAAAAATTAAAGCTACTGCTAACTTCTTAATTACCAACCATCCTTGTTACAAACCATAATTAGAGATTTTCATCAGGTCAGCAACCTATCCTCATTATCCTGATGCATTTCACTCTCCAATCTTCCCACTTTCATATATGAAGATGAAATCAATTTTCCCTTATTTAACAGCCATTTAATGTGAATATTTTCCCTACAAACTCATTTGCCACTAGATGCCACTAAAGGTCAGACAGGCTGCTGAGGAGATTGAGAGCCACCCATAGACACTGTTGTGCTAATGGTCACTCCCCTTGGTGTCCAGAAGATGCAAGTCTCTGAAGCTGAGGGAAGGCAAAAAGCAGCCACATTTCTGTTGTACTTGACTACTAAATCGATGCAGCTGACCACATCATCAAATGCCTAATAAGAAATGCCACAGTATCTGGAGTTGATTTAGTGAATTAACAAATTCCTCTAAGCTATACAAAAATGAATTAAGAGAAATGCATCAGGGAATTCTTGTGGGATCACAGCCTCTGAAGAAAACTGTTCTGCTGGGATGGAAACTAGCACAAGTAGGATGTAATTGAGATGGCAGCTAACTTCTGTAGCCTGTTTCAGGCCACAGAAGAGTAAAAATGTATGTGAAAGATGAGTATGCAAAAATTCCCATCAAAATAAGGTCATGAACAGTTACAAGGAGATGCTTTAAAGTCATGACATGGGTTCCTAACTGGGATGGTAAAAAATTCTGGCTATGAACCCAGAGAGAAATGGCAGGAGACAAGAAGGGAATTACTTTGCATGTTAGGTTTTCTTTGTTCCCCAGAGCTCTTTATATAGGTTTTCTATGTCTTCATCGCTCTTTATTTTGATGGAAATCATTTATACTGTCTTAAAACTGGATTGCACATAATACTCTTAACCCTCATGCAGAGAGTGGTTTCAAACTGCTGGCTTCATAGGACTTTATGTTCAGGAGCTATAATCTGATCAGCAAAAGTTCCTTTGAATAAGCTGTGACATTCTTCAGAAATACATGGCTAGTTCCTCCTGGTATATCTAAGGCACCACAAAGAGCTTTGTTTGGGTATGGTTATATGTCCATTCCCCAGGGACAGTTTGATCCACTCTCAGTGAAAGGAATCTTCGGTCAGTGTTTTTTTCTGTGCCCAAGTTTTCAGTTTTCCTTGACCAATGCATGAAGTATTCTTGTGGGAATTTATTTTTTTGCTGGAATTTGGGATTAAGGAAGGGCATTAATTTCATGGTCTAATCTAGCTCAAAGGCTGATACAATGAATATTAATTCTGTCAGGGATCTTTTATGTTTTCAAACTTGTGAATAACTTGGGGTGATTTGTACACGCAGGTACTAGGCAGAAATTGGAAATCTGGCAAATGTTTATCAAATATTAGAAAGTGTCACCATTTTGAACCAAGCTAAGAATGTCTGTGTTCCGTGAAATCTTCTCAACTGAGCTGACTTAATGAGAAGGGCGTTTTGAGGATGTATTATTTATGAGGTACAGAACTTTGTGTTTGCTAATGATTCTCTGTATGGACAATGAAGCACTGCAAAGCAGTATTCAGTATTACTAGCTTTTACTTTTCTTTTTGGCTCACATTTCTGCATAAAAGACTTACCATCATAAAAAATGTAGTGATTGGTGTCAGTTGTCATGCCTTGTGGGTGTTGTCTTGGCAAATAGTTTAAATATGGAGCAAACCAGCCAATTCATTTTAGCAATGTGGAAAAAGGGATTCATAGGGATATACTTTGTGTCATTTGTGTCAAGTGCAAATATGCAGGTTATTTCCTCAATTTCGTGGGTAAATGTGTAGTTGTTTTATGACATGCTTGAATAACCTCTCTGTATAACTCAGAGAAGCAACTGGTCAAATATAAATGTGTCTGTAGTTTACAGCAGTGGCAGTTAAGACTTTCTTTTATAGGCTGGCATAAGTTACAGCACTATGGCAATGCACCGCTCTCCTGTAAACTTCCTGTCTGCAAGTTGATTCATGCAGACCATGCTGCCTCCCTGCCCTTTAGGTGATGAAATTACACCCTGGAATTACTGGTCAAGCAGAGCACATGAAAACTTTGCTTTGTGGTCTGACAAGACCAGTGGTTGTGATTTCAAATGAAGAGATGGGAATGCACTTCTCAAGAAGGCACCCAAATCATCACTCACCTTTCAGCACATGTATGAAGATTTAGGTACAAGAGGTATCTGAGTAGTGGTACTAATCACACAGGCTGAAGAAAGGAAAGAAAGATTCAACACATTCAGAATTAGAAAGTGAGCTGCAGAAGAGAACATCTGCAAGAACCAAATGTTTCAAAGAAAAGCTGCCCTCTTTGCCATTTTGTAAAGGTAAGAGACACTGATAATCCAAAAGTGAACTGTATTTGTATATATTTCAGGTGAACACGGCAGTGCAATATGTGAGGAAAATACCTTGGGAAAATAAAATTAAAAAGAAGGCAACTCAGATTTAGGCACTTTGATTAAGATAAGATTTTTTTTTTCTTTTGTGTTGTTTCCTTTCTTCCTTTAAGTTTGTTGGTTTTTGTTTGTTTTTTTGTTTGTTTGTTTATTTTTTTAAGATAGCAAAATTTGTAAACTATACCTATCTCTAAAACATTCTAGTTTGGGGGGGGGGGGGGGGGGGGGGGGGGGGGAAGGAGAGACCATTTCCTTCTGTCCAAACATGACTAAAGACAAAAATTGTCTCCATGAACAGATCAGTCTTTTATTACAGTGCTTTGACACAGCACATTAAGTATAATAAAGATTATTTGGAGCTTTTACGGCATTTGACCTTGTTCCATGTTGCACAGATATCAAGAACGCACCTGTTGTTTATGTCTGTTCAACAAATTACTTGGCTGTGGCAAAGAGTAAATACAGCTAAACAAATTTCATATTCAGATTCAGCACCTAATAGATGTATTTTTCAACTTAGTGGAGGAAAAAGTGTGTATACTGCTGTTGCTTCTCCTCATGGTTCTTCTGTTAAGAGACATGAGCATGGCAACGTACAGCTAAGACAAGGATCCTGGCATGTCTAGCCAGTTTTATTAAGCATTCCTGCAAAGGCTGCCACTGCAGATCCATATGCTATCTATGTCTGTGCCATTTCCATGGTACACTGCAGTTGCATGTGATCACTATTAGGATTTCTTCAGCGGAAGAACTTGTGTTGCTTTTTGCTTTTTGATTCTCTCTGCTCCAACCAGTGACATACCACAGAGCTAAATCAGGTGGACACCCTGTTGCTGTTTGTATCTGCATTACTAATACAGCATAGTGTATGCAGTGATTTGAGGCCACATTCAAAACTTGTGCTTGCTATACAAAATCAGAGTTAGATATGAGGGGGAGACTGTCTATGCTAGCAGCATGAATAGCAGAGTGGAAAAATCTCTGCTGTGTTGCAGTCTCTGCAGATTCCCCCTCTTGGCGCATCACAGTTTTCTCAATTTGATGGGCTGACATCATCAATCAGTCAACTAAAAGTGACTTAAAGAGCACCGACTCATGGAATTATTAAATTTGTAGGGAACCTGCCAGAGCCCTCCAACACCAGATCAAGCAAAAAAGGGTTCTCACAACCTCAGAAATGTATCACTATTTCCTACATTGATCTTTTCATACACAGAGAAATAAATTTCCTACATGTAAAATAATATAAATTAGATATCAGTATCTATTACTAGACTAAGGGACGTTGTGTGCTTTTTGTTTTCCAGTATAATAGGAATTGTGTGAGGAAAGACAGTCTAACCATCTCACATATTTTCAAGAAATTGTCAAAGAAGAACATAAACTATATTCCCTGTTCACTGAGAACAAAACTAGATTATAAGAATAAACTGTTACAATGAAGATTTATATTGGACATTACAAAAAAAGCAGTATCAACTGTCTGATGGCTATTAATTAGAATAGCTTGTCCTGGGATTGTGGAATTGCTATCATCATTTGGTTTTAGTAACCAGTAAGATGGTCATCTTTCAGGAAGTGTTCAGATACAGCTGATGTTGTCTTTGGGTAGCGAGATAAACTACACGACTTGCAATGTCATGTCTAGCCTTACTTTTTATAATTCTCCACTTGACCTGGTCAGAAGCTGCAGAAGCTGGCATAACATGTCCTGTCAGAAGCTGGCACAGTATGTGTGCTAACATAGTGTATCCTATGTAGGATAGCAAGCATATATTTGGTAAGTGCTTCTGGCTCTGTATATGTCAGCTCTCATATATATTACAACATGAATTTAATATTTAATTAATTTACAGAAATGTTCCAGAGAGAGAAGAGAAACTCTAAGAGGGCAGACAAAGGTCTAACTGAAAACTTGGGGTCCTACCTACTAGCATTATTTTGTACTGGGGAAACATTGACAGAGTTGATTATTTGGAGTACCCTGACAGGAGAAGGGAGTAGGTTTTTCAGATGAGGCGTTTGTTCTGTGTGAAGAAAAGTTTCCATTGCTTCACATGTAGGAGTGGTAAGGGTTAATACGGGACAGCCATTGGCCCTTTGTCCTGTCCAGCAGCCTCCTCAGTGACCACGTTCAGTATTAGAAACAATCATACCCCCCATATCCGGAGTGGAGAACTGGAGTGAATTTTAGCTAAAGGTTCAGTTGGGATGCTGGGACTTGCTTGAGCAGCCCTCTGTAACTACAATATCACAACAGATGCTTCTACCATTTCAAAAGAGCCTTTTCAAATGATTTTGCTACAGGGGTGTGTAACCCAGCCTCAGTGTGTGATTGTCTTGATGACGCTAACAGTATCACTTTCCATACCTTGACAGAGACAGTTGTTTAAGTATGCACTTGTGCGTATTCAACAAATTAACTCTGTTTCTAATCAGGTATGTATTTAGTTATAAACAACTAGAGTAATGCAATAAAAATCATTAGATTCATATTTAATTTTTTATCCATGCTTGATCACCATCTTGTATTTCATGCCCACAAAGTAGAGACAGAAGTCTCTGTGTCAACAAAAGTTGGAGGTGTAGCAGTACCAGTGCTTCCCAGAGGGAAGAAGGTTCAGCTTCTGCTGTTAGAGACATTTGGGAAAGCAACTGACAGATATATCCCATCTTCTCCCTGCTCTGTTTTGTTATACAAAAGGCTTACCTGAGTCATAAACTTCAAATCAGTGTTCTTTAAACAACACAAAAGAACATCACAAATGCCATTCAAATGTATACTTAATCAGTGCGTACTGATCATATGTACTTTCATAACAACCAGGTTATTTGGTCATAACTGGAGAATCTAATTTTCTTATGATATATATATTTTTTTATATGTGTGTATATAGAGATACATACAAATATATATATAAACAGAAAAATAGTGTATGACAATCAATTTTTTCTAGTTATGATCAATACTTAACTATACATATAACTATATATATACATCTGTGAATTTATAAACTATATATAATATACAAACATATTAAAATATGAAAGCTGACACCTATCTCAATATCGTGTTTCTCCTAGATTGCTGTCAATTCCTAAAATTGTTCAACGGAATCAGCCTTGAAAAGGCTTCACATGAGGATGGTGAGGCCCTGGAAAAGGTTGCCCAAGAAGTTGTGTATGCCCCATCCAGGATGAGGCATCCAGAGAACTAGGTGATTTTTATTGTCCCTTCCAAGCCAAAACTTTGTATGATTCTATGATTTCATGAGACCACTCACGGCAGTATGCTCCCTGGCTTTTTGAAATACTAGTCTGTATAAAAATCTGTTCTGCTTTCTGTCCTCTCTGGGGTCCTCTACAGTGCTACAAAAATGAGCTTTACCTTCAGTCTAAATATTAGACTCTGGTGGCCTTCCATGATAGCGTAGCTGCATCAGTCGACAAAGGAAGACTGACCTATGTCATCTACCTGGACTTCAGTAAAGCCTTTGGTACAGTACCACATGACATCCTAATCTCTAAATTGGAAAGATATGGATTTGAGGGGTGGACAATCCAGTGGATAAGGAATTGGCTTGATGGCCACACCCAGAGAGTGGTGGCCAATGGCTCTATGTCCAGGTGGGAACTGGTGACAAGAGGTGTCCCTCAGGGGTCTGTCTTAGGACCAGTGCTTTTCAATATCTTCATCAATGACATAGATGATGGGATTGAGTGTACCCTCAGCCAGTTTGCAGATCACACCAAACTGAGTGGTGCAGTTGATACCAAAGAAGAAAGGGATGCCATCCAAAGGGACATGGACAGGCTGGAGAAGTGGGCCCAAGTGAACCTAATGAGGTTCAACAAGTCCAAGTGCAAGGTGCAGCACCTGGGTCAGGACAATCCCAGAGAGTACAGACTGGGAGAAGAATGCATTGAAAGCAGCCCTGCAGAGAAGGACTTGGGGGTTCTGGTGGATGAAAAGCTCGACATGAGCCAGAAGTGCACACTTGCAACCCAGAATGCCAGCTGCAGCCTGGGCTGCATCAACAGAGGAGTGGCCAGCAGGCAGGATCCCTGACCTGGAGCATAATCTGTGCATCCAGCACAAATGCTGTGTGAGAAGACACTACCAGAGTCTCTATCTCCCACATGTTCCCTTGCTATCAGTGATTGTCTCCAAGGCTCCTTATTTCCTTCTAAGGAGATTTTTGGCATTGTCTCATGCAGAAGAAAATGGGATCTGCAGGCAGGATAAGCTCGATGTGCATGCTGACTGCTTAAGAGGACAGTATGACTAGCCAAGGTGATTTTTGTCTGCCCAAATGGAGACATCTGTAATGTAAATGTATACATCTAAGCTGTTCATTCTAGACTTCCATTAAAACCAATGGAGATAAATAGGCACATCCAGAGTGCAGTTCACCTCATTTATCTCATGCTTCAGTATGTGTCCAAAATAATCAGATTAATTCATCCTATCTAATATTGTTTCTCCCTGTTGATTACAAAGGGCATCTAGGTGACTAGCATGATATAGATATCTTGTTGTTGTTGTTGTTGTTTAAAGCTGGGGAGATGACTCCTACCTCACTTCCAATCTCTAGACTAATCTGTGGGGTTCCAGCAGCCCTGGGAATGATCTGACCAAGCGTCATTTAGACATCCACTTGTTAAGAGACTCTCCTAAACACTAGGCTCAAAACACCAGACACAGAAAGGCTGGGGGGAAAAAAATCTCAAATTTTCATGTTGATACTCTTACTTCTCAAACGGTGATTTAAACTCCAAAGGGTTTGTTTTCATGTGCTGCACTTGGCCAGCCATATGGTCCCAAATAATGTTAAGTTTATCAAGCTATATCAGGGACAATGGTGGATGCTGCTTCTAACTTAATTCTGTCCTGGGTTAACAAGAAATGGGATTTGATCTGCTCATAGACCACTACTTTGTGATATAGATGCTATGTTCAAGTACTCTTCCTCTGTTACGCATCTAATATAGTAAAATGGAGCCATAAATGTTATGTAGTTTAAGTCCCATCCAGGAAAGTAAACGGGATATAAAACAGCCTTGATATGCTTAAGCTACTTGCAATGTAAATATATATGTAGTGCAAAGTGAAGGGGGCTTGGTACACTTCAGGTGAAAACCTGTACATTATTTACCTGAGGAAACAAGTATGGTCTCAAATCAGAGGCATAAGAGTTTTGTGGGAGGCTAATCAGAGGGTTTGATCCAACAAATAGAATAGAGCCATCTGGAAAAGGGACCACTGTGAAACTGGATTCAGAACATTCAGAATAGCAAGTTGGTAACGGCTTGGTAAAACAGGTAAAACTGTCAGCCTTTAAAGAAAAAGTTCTCAGACAAGTACCAAAGCCATGTAGGGAAAAAAAAAAAAAAAAAAAAAAAACCACTTATCATAATATTTTGTATTTAAATGATCTTGTTACAGAATACCAGAGAATTCTATTTTAACTCAGACAATCTGGCTATTCTTCTTTTTTTTTTTCTTTTTTCCTTTTTTTTTTTTTTTTTATCCCAATTTGATTCTTTGTAGGATTTGGGCTTTTTTCTTGTTTCCATGGTATTTATTATCCAGCCATTTGCTTTCTATTCTGAGTTGAGCACAGAATGAAAAGCTTGAGTGCTGGGACAGATTACTACTTGCTGTAAATCAGTACAGTAGTATCAACTTCAGTGAAGTCATTGCTTATTTATATCAACTGACCTTTGAAATTTTATGATGTAGAACATTATGAAGAAACCCTGGAAAAGAAGTCCATCGGATTGTTAGGCATTTTAATGTTTATTTGTATTGACTTTCAAAATAATTGGATACTGTGGGGCAAAAAATGTACTCCCAGAATTCAGTCACTTAACATATTATAAAGGAGAAGGGAAAAGTGAATGGGCTTGACAGCTCCAGGCTCTGAACAAATGCAAGAATGTGATGATGTTTTCAATTTCACAGATTTTACAGATATTTTCAACATTTTTACACCTTTTCACTGAAACGTTTAGGTCGTACCGTTTAGGTGATACAGCTCTCATCACAGGCAAGCATGCATCTTGCATCTGCACAGGCATGCACATTCAGTGATTTACACTATTGCAGTCTATATCAACGTGCTGTTTTGTGTTTGTTTTTTTGTTTGTTTGTTTTGTTTTGTTTGTTTGTTTGTTTTTTAACTTCCATCCCATCAAGAAAATAGTCTTATATAGTCTTAGAGACTGCTGCTTTGAGACATGCTTAAATGGACAACTTGCCCACCAGTGTGCTTATTTACCACTATGTGAACTGCTTCCAATTTGTGATGTTATAACATCCCTATGGCAACTGCAGCACTTGCTTACATGGGAAAGTAATTTTAGGAAAGTATTGAATTTATTTTTAGCTTCTTTTAGTGAAATCTAGCAGCTGGAAATGAAGTGAGCCAGCACCACATTACTAGCCAAGGTTTTGCAGAAGAAAGGACTACTGGTTCCAATCATACTATTTTCATTATTACTTAATTATTTCTTTACCATCTTTACCATGCAGAATATTTGAGTCCTCTCTCTACCTTTCTTTAGACATTAATATCATAGTTTATTTTCTAAGTGCTGACTAAAAATAAAATTGGAATTTAAAATTTCATGATACCACCATCATCATCATTTTTATTATGATATTTATTACTGACCTTAATTTCAAAATGCTTAATCATAGCAAAAAATGGCATGTTTGCTCTTGTTAACAATGAATAATTGTGAAAAAGATATAAGAATAGGGGGAAAAAAATCATCTTGTGAAAATAAATATCTTCAACTTGGGTCTGTCTCACAGACTTATATGGTTAGGATCAACAGCAAATAAGAAAAAATTCTCCTGCTTGCAGCCCCCCCAAAAATATGAAGCTATGCTCGCTCTTCAAGATATAACATGTTAAAGGGACAGGTGGTGAAGAAAGTTAACTATAAACTTCTCACCCCATCAAAAGCAAAAAGTGTTATTCTCAGAAATTCAGACTTTAATAATGGCGGATGAAGAGGAATTCCCATTTGGTCTTGCTGTAATCTGAGACTATACTACTATTAAAATGACCAACTTGCAAATCACATCTTCTAGTTGGTACTCTCTCCTGTCACCTGGATTCATAATGTCAAGGTAGGAGCTGAAGACATCATGCTGCAGTCAGAGGAAGGTTAGGCTCCTGCATCAGGAATCACAAGTGATGTGAGCGCTGAGATGCTTTAGCAAGTCCAAAACAAGGAATAAGGAGAACGTCTGAAATATTTTTTCACAAATGAACATGAAAAATCTCCTATGACAGCAAGTTCCAAAAGTTTGATAATTGCTGTGTAAAGAAGTACTTTCTTCTAGCAATTTTAAACTCACCTCCTACTAGTGTTATTGAGTGCCCTCTGGTTCCAGTATTGTGGTATTTAGTAAACAACATTTCTGCCTTAATCATAACCTCTGCCTTCGTGAATTTTAAACCTCAATCTGTCTGTCCTCAGCCTCCTCCACTCTGAAGTCCCAGGCTTTTACTCTCTTCTCAGAAAGTGGCATATCCATCTCTAGCCCCAACCATCATGCCTTATCACTAGCCTTTTTTTTCCCAGGTTTGCACTGTGCAGACACACATCCACACACACACACCAGGTCCCTGAATCCTGATTTTTTTTTTTTAGCATTCAGTGAACTAACTTCAAGAGGAAAGCTAAAGAACTCATGATCTAACACCCAGAACCTGGTGGTTAGAGTACTGTTTTGGAAACTGTGGGCTGAGAAAGCTTCCTAAGGGCATCCAGCTTTCTCATGAATGTTCTCATTTGAAAGCCACATTACAGCCCAATTTTCATCTTTTTCAAGGCAGACCCCAGAAAGTCTTCTCCGTGTATCTCAGTCATCTTCATCAGGAGTTGTCTGAGTTGGCTTGGCAGTAGGCAGGAGTGTTATTAAGCCATGTCCAGCAGTATATGGCGGTTTTGTGTCATTTGGATGTTAGTTTGCCTCCAGCAGTCAAGTTAAATAGGGCTTTTTTGAACCTTTCTCCTGAATTTAAGAACATTCTCCTTAAACAACACAAATGCTTTGTTGAATGCTTGCCAGAATGCTCATAACCTTGCCTATTGTGCATAAAATAACCAGAATGATTTGATATACTTGAATCCTAAGAATAAACTTCCCTAAGCCCCCTCTATGTATAGATTTAGTGTGTTTCATAATACTCACAGCTTTTCCTTGGCAGCTGTGCTCCAGAACATTTTTGGCATGAACATTTACTTCTTGGCAGTAATACAAACTTTTATTAGACTATACATATTATTTCTTTTCAATTGTTCTGGTTTACTATATAAATGTGTGTGTCCGTCCCAGTTGTCTTTCAATGGATTATAGTCATAATGCTGAACTTCTTGCATTAACAGGAGAGGAATTTCCACACACTTACTTTACTTGCATTGAGAGATCTACACGCTTATGTACTCCAAGTGCATTTGCTCGTAAAGCTTAAGACATCCTTGAGAACAGACTTTCCTTTCTCAACTAAATTAGCCCAGTAAACTTTCTCTCTCTCTGTCTTTGCCAACATTCTCTACCTTTTTCTGGAGGTGTATGTTATGGTGATAAAAAGTGGTCTGATTTCCACTAATTTATTTAGATAATCAGAAAGATGTCCTAAGGTGTCAATTTTACTGACTGTGTTGGGGAGTAGATTTGTAAATATTGGAAAATAACAAAAGCATTAATTCAGATACATAAATACATCGTGATTTTTTTTTTTATTATTTGTGTCAATATGCTGTATTGTCCAAGGGCAGATGTATTTATCTTTTTTAACACTACATATTATATTTGTTCTGTAGCAGATTGAATAAATTAGTTGTGCTTCTAATTAAAAGAGTCAAATTAAAAAGAAAAAAAAATGCAAATCAGTAGTTACTCATCTTACTGTTAAATTCTATCTGCTTATAAATCCTGTTTAGCTGACTCCGTATAATTTTCCCAGATCCCCATTTTAAAAGAAAAAAATGGTGGTTCTGTTTACCTCTTCCCAGTCTTCAGGACCACCAGCCATGTTCCATTAAATGTTGATCTTTATATGTTTTATATACCTTTATTATCCCAGATTTCTTGCATTTTATTATATTTGTTAATAGACGTTAATATCATATCAATTTTGTATACAAATTATGCATGTGTACTCTATTATAAACAGTGAATAGTGCCAAATAAATTATACTGATGATCAAATAATAAGACTTCCAGATCCAGCTATTTGTACCCCATATTTTTGCACTGATTTTTAGGTATCTAGCACAATCAACAAACTGAGATTCTTTTTTTTTTTTTTTTTTTTTGTCATGTCTAGAACTAGATTCCTTTATTTTTTTCCTTTTTGCTCAAATCTGAACCACAATAAATTTATACTAACTACTAGTTTTATTTGTCCAGTAATAGTAATTTCAGTAATTAGTAGACATTTTCAGTAATAGTAGACTTTTTTTTTTATACCTAGTTAACAACCCTATATTCAAAGCTGAATTAAAATCACCCCCTTTATGAGACAGAGTCACTTTTCAACAATCTTGAGCACCAGCCCAATAATAACAATGTGAAGCCAGTGGTAATACAGAAAAGTGGTGTTTTCAACAACGTTTAAAGAAAAGTTAATAGATGATATTATCAGAGGCAGAATTTGACTCATGACAAATTAGTCATTTTTTTTTCTTTTTTTTTTTTTAGGAATTGAAAATATTATTGCAAACAATGTTATGAAATAAGTGTGGGATCTCATAAGGGGAAAAGTCAGGGGATGAAACTACAATGGAATATATATTAGGAGGAATAATCTTAACCTTTTAAAAATAATTATGTCATCTAATTTAGCTGTGTAAATTCCTCTGATAGTCATCATAGAAAAATAATCACCTCTACAGATGATATCCTCCCATCCTGAGATATGTAAGCATCATGAATCAGGCTCTGAAATTCCCTATCTTTTTTTTCTTAACCTTAGAATTAAAAAGTAGGATGAACAGCTCAGGCTGCATGCCTAGCTTTTAGACAGCTAAAATTAGGTGGGATTAGTCTGGCCTAGTTAACAGCAGCTTGGAGCAAAGGAAAACAGAAGAGAAGGCTCAGGTGTTTTGCAGCAGGAGAAAAGATAAGTAAAGAAAGAAACTGGAGGCCATAAAAAAATACGTTAAATGAAGCAGTGTGATAAAAATACTGCTTACCACAAGGAAAAAAAAAATACAGGTTCTGTGTCAGATGAAGAAATTCAAGTGGAAATTCAAGAGCCAGAGACTGGAGAGGCCAAGATAGTTTGGACATGCTTGAAATGACGTAAGGACATAACAGGAAAATTTGAGTCATTGATATGTGTTGAAGCATGACAGTGGTAGGCTGGAGGTGGTAACAGAGTTTTGTATGCAAAGGTGGGAAGCATTGAAAGGAAAACAGTGTGTAAGGGGATGGGAGACCATCTATGAGGAGAACAGAAATTGGTTTGTTTTTAGAGAAGGGATAGAAAGCATAGAAGAGATAGGAAGGAGTGATAGGAAAACAATAGTTAGAAACTGCAGAACGAAGAGCTTTAAAAGGCTTGGAAAATGAAACTTATAGGAGGACTGAGGGTAGAAAAGAGCAAGATGTAAGATAGGAGGTGGCATGAAGTAGCTGCAGGATTTGGATAGATGGACAAGCAGACGGTTTAGATGGTCCATACAGAAGGACTGAAAAACACTGTGAGAGCACAGCCTGTGGCGTAGGTGCTAATGGACATGCTTTAGTGGGTAATTTTGGTGATAGGGGGATGGTTGGACCACATGATCTTGGAGGTCTTTTCCAACCTTGATGATTCTATGATTCTATAAATCTATAGACAGAGCCATTATGACCTTGGGCAACTGAGAAATATTGTGCTAGGGAAGAAAAGATGTCCAGACTGCAATATCAAGAGAAAAAATTAATAGTTGAAGCCATGAGATAAGAACTGCCTCCCTTTAAAGGAAAATTACTCCTGAACAATTGCTTGTCCTTCAGATGAAAACTGTGCTTTAACAAAGCTAACAAAATTTTCTCAGTTCTCAAAAAATGACCACAAATTACATTATATTTTCATTATAAAAACAATTTATATAGATTTACTTTTCAAAAATAATAATAAATAGATTGACTCATCTATTCACATATCTTTACCCTTCTAAGAGTACAGTATCAATTAATATTATTTCCTTCCCCCACCTCTCCTTTTTCTAAAGTGGTAAAATAACCATGTCTTGATAGTCATGTTTATACCCTGATTTCTGTTGTATTAAGAATGTTTTAAGATGTGCTATGACAGTTAGAAAAAAAAATGATAGGAACCTAAAATACATGGACATCAGTGATAAAGATATTACTTTTATATTTTAAAAGAGGAAATACAGCAAATGGAACATGGAGCTTTTCATTTTCCTGTTTGAATACAGTGTAGGAGTTCTGCAGCATAATAGCCAAAACAGAATCTGAGTCCTTTTTCTTTCTATCACTTGGCTAGTGGGTTATTCTATTGAATATTCATTCTGAAGATAATTGTTAGGGAGTGCATTTTTCAAAGGTACAAACTATACACTGCATGCCCTAGGTTCTATTAATACTTACAGATCCTTTATTGAGTACAAAACCAGTCTCTTTACTTTTAAAGTCTTTGCAGTTTCTGCATCTCTGTGTATGTCTGTATACAAATAAATATATATATTTATATGGTTAAAATCTGCTATCTTCAAGTTACTATGGGAAAATCAGTATCTCAGTTGATCAGGAAAATTATTGTTGTAAATAAAGTAGAATAGAAGAATCACATTTTTCCTTTGACCTTGAGTTAAGGTAGTATGGATCTAAAGCAAGAACAAGGACATTTTGAGCCATAAATTTCAAAGACTTAATTAATAATAATACAAGTAATAGGTGAATGACTGCCATCTATCATGAGCAGATCTAGTTTGCTCCCCAGATCATATCCTTTTGGAAAGCAAACAGAATCATTTTAGGTTATGAGAAATTTAGCCAGACAACTACTTGTATAACTTATTTGGCATGTGTTGTCTATGTAATTTTGTATATATTGAGATTGGATTTTCAGTACTTCTAGGCAATATGCCATTTAATTATCTATATAATAACCCTTGATACCTGGAAAGGAAATGGAAAGAGATTATTTATTTATTTATTTACTTTTCTAGCTAGTATAGTGTTTTTTCTGGGCAGTTTCCGAAGATCTGTCAGGGAAATTGCTCCTATTCAGGGGGACAGGACGTAAGGATATTTCCTCTCAAATTCAGCATGTAAGAGCTCTTAATTGACATTTCTGTCTTGTGTCAAATAAATATCTTTTTTTCCACCTAGCTAGTGGCATCTGTTTTAGCTATTTGGAGATCCAGAGTTGTGATTTCATAAATAGTGCATTTTAAGTGCATTTTACTCTTTAAATTATAATATGAAACTTCTACATGAAGACATGATACTGTCTACTTCTGAGTATTTAATAAGGACCAAATAAAAACAAATGGGTGCTGGAACTGGGAAGCACAGGTTCAGATTGTGTAGCATAAGTTACTTTATAGGTCCCTCTGACATTGATCTCTTCAAAATGTACCAAGAGCTCATTCCTGAAAAGAAAAATGTTTCTATTGTCTGGTGTCCTACTTTTTACACAGCCTAATTGAACAAAACAGACTAAAATGGAAACCAACTATTCTTAGAGAGCAGAGGGGAAGCATACTAGATTGCCACCAGGCAATGATTTTAATGACCTTTTAAAGAACTTTTAATGTCATTAATAGTGGTATGGTTGCAATTAAATATTCCACACCCAGCGTCCCCTCCCATAGACTGTCAGATTTACAGATAAGTGATGAGTTCTATTTCCTGAAAAACTAGTTATTTCTTACCTTTTATTGCTTACCTTTTATTGCTAGGACTTACATAAGAAAGACAAGGTTTAAGTTGGGTGAATTCAATGAGTTATTTACACACACACATATATATGTATATATATAAAATGAGATTTCCGTGTTTTTGGACTGACAGATTTCTGTGCTGCTCACTTTTGACCTTGTTATGTGCTTCATTCCAGAGAACCTTGAGAGATTTATTTCCATCATAGACAAGAAGGATTAATTTGAACTGTTCGTGTTGTTAAATAAACCTTTGCTGAAGTTACTCAGACATGAACATATTCTAATTCAAACGATCTTCTGTGATGGTATCAGAACATAAATTAATGAAGTAATTGCAATGGACCTTTCACCAGAATGACAACAGGTTTCACTCAATTAATATTTTAAGCTGTTTAGAATATTCCTGTCCAAGTGACATAAACCATTTGGGGTTAAAGTGCCTAGATATACGGGCTTTTTGCTCATGATGATCGTCAATAATTTGTTCATAAATACAGAAGGTTGGTATGACCAAGGTGGCATTGAGTAATCCCTACTTTAAAAATAATCTTTAATATTGACATATTTGTGAACTAACATGAAATGTCAAGGTTTCTCTTCTTAGGAGACTAAGTTAGACATCTGAGACTCTAAAAGTCATGAATTTGCTTCATCTTTATCAATCCTATTTCAACCAATTATATGAACAAAGAATTAGAGAATGGGGGTTGTGAGGACTGGAATTTTCTCTAACTTTGGAGGGCTCAGATTCAAGACACAGTCACAAGCTTTTTTGGTTGTTCACAAAAGGCTAGTGACATAAAAATGCCCAATGCAAGGTGTATTGCCTATGTCAGGACTCCACGTGCCCAAAGGAGGTCTGCAGTCTCCTTCGGCTCTGAGCGGTCAGGCTGCTGGATCATGGGTAGCACTGAGAGGGTGCCTCTGAGCAGCCCTGTGCTGGCTCCAGGGAAGAAGCCGTGTCAGGACCGGCAGCTGCCTGTTCCACAGCCCTGCCAAACAGCCAACTCTTGCCCAGCTGCTCCTGGCAGCTTAGGGATAGCTTAAAAAACAAACAAACAAACAAAACAGAACAAAACAAAAAAAAAACGCAGTCTTCAAGAAGAGCTTAGCATACAAATATATCAGTCTGACTATCTATTTATCTATAAATAAAGCCTTACCACTCAGAACTGCCTGCAGGATAAGCACTGTATAATAAGACAGTTTTTCAATACTTCTGTGGAATAGTTTCTCTTTGAAATCTGTGTATTTATTAAAATACATTTCCACATACCCTAACATATCGGCATAAATCTTTGCTAGTTTTTTTGTTGTTGTTTGGTTGGTCTTATATTATTTTTTTTCTCTTCAATGTTAGTTTTCAAATTCATGTTCATGTCTGCTGCTAGTATTCCTTTTTGTTGTGTTATTACATGCTTAATGTACTGTAATGATGGATATGCAAAAATTTATCAGCCAGTCAGCATGTAACACATAAAATACATTTAAATTCCCTTTAAAAATAAGTTCTTTTCACTAACAGAAAAACATAAAGTGCTTTCTACCAATTTATAGACTAAATTGTTAAAACAAGTTATAACAACTACATTTGTTATAATAAGGATCTCTGTGGGAAGCTAATTCAGAGAGAGAATTATGAATTATAATTTAATTTATGGAGAAACAAAAAGATATATTATGAGATGAAAAAGTGGGATGAACAAGGCTGCTCACAATTGCCATTTTAATCCAAATCCATAAACTGCGGAGTAGTGGAATTTGCTAGAGGACCTTTCTAGTTTACAAAAAATGAAACTCAATGGCTACTTTAAAACCTCATGTTCCAGAAGTAAGAACGTTAAGTAACTTTTTCAGTTGGTGTTTAGAACAAAAGACTAGTCAAACACTTAAAATGTGTATCTATGTATGTGTGATATTTATAAAATGCTTATCTAGAGACGCAATTCCAAGACAGGAACTTGTTTTCATCCCTCCTGCTGACACTCCTTTATCACTTCCACATGAAGTTTCAGTTCTGCTATTTCTCTTTATCTGCAGAAACAAAAGTAAGCTCTGTCAGGCATTGAATTCTTACTTCGTTTTTTAAAACAACATTGATTGGCAAAATCCTTTTGAACCTACCATATTACTTTTGTTGCAAAGTATTTGTTAAGCACAGAAGACCATGCTTGTTTCTGTACAGAATAAGCAGACATACACACTAAAGATAAGGAATATGTAGACTAAAAACTTTTTCTGGCTCTTAACCAGTTTCTATTCTCCTTATAATTCCATTTGTACTTACTCAAATTTCATCATGACTGCAACAGTTAGATTAAGTTATTATTTTTCAGGTCAGCCGTTCTTGAACTTCTCTTCCAAAACTTTAGCTATGTCCGTGCTTATGGATATTTTGATATTTCCCTTGCTCATTCATTAAATTAATCAGAACAAGAACTATTTGATTTTTTTTTCACTCTTTCATTTTCCCTCAATGGGAAAAACAAATAATAACACAAAGTCTGTGTTGCATCTCTTCAAGCACAGCAGCTGGCTGGAAAGGGGTGTGAAAACCAAATTTCAGGTAGCCTTCTCTCCAGCTGCAGTTTTGACCTTCCTGATTACTTTCTTTCCCCTGAAGAAGCTGTGCAATTAATTGGTTAGAAAAAGGAGGGTTGGAGGTATGGGGAGGAATGCTTGAGGGGGTATCTCTTGCATTTTTGCCTAGAAGCTGATTTTATTTCCTTCAGATTTCCATACTACTTTCTGCAGAATGTATGTTGCTTTATATTGCCCACTTTCATCAGCTTTCAGCCTCTATCTGACTTTGTCAATTCCTTCTTCTTGAGCACACATTTATTCTGCTCTTCTTTGAATGTTTCACTTACACTTACTTGTAGATTACCCTTGAGGGTTAAATCCTCTTCTCTGACCAGTCTCCCCCAAGGCCTAGAGGAACAATTTCCATGAGATAAGCCTGCCAACAATTAGGAAATCTTTATTGTTTGCAAAATTCTATATGAAAACAAGTTTCTCAGCACTATTGCTTGTACTGCTCCTTGCTTTCTGATAAACAAACTGTCACCACTTACACTCTTACCTTTTGAGGTTACAGAATTCAAAGAGTTTCTCCACTTTCCTCAGCTCAGGCTTCTATTTCTGTTCATTATCTCATTTCCTATCGTATGAGTCACCTATTTAGCCTCTTAGTACTTCTTTGTTTTCCTGTTAACCACATTCACTTGTTTTGTTGTGATTCTTGCTAGACCTCTTTCTTGCCACCATGTTTCATAGATGCTGGATAGTAACACGAAAGAGATTCATACTTCTCAAAAAAAAATGATCTCTTTATTACTTATTTACAAGGATATTCTAACTACAAGAACTCTGAGAAAACAGACTGAGGCTCCCTCCAGGTGCTTCATCTAAACGTTCTTCTACAAGTTCCTTCCAAAGTGTTACAAACTGTCTTCACTAACCTAAAAGGGTGCTTTGGAGTTTGCTATACATACATGGCTACACCAAAAGTTATTATGAGATAAGCAATTGTTTTTTTCTGCAGAGGTGGTATAGTCAGAGAAGGAAAGAGACAACAATTACTATCATAAAGCAAGGAACACGTGGTAAATTTCACCATCTGTACTCCAGTTAAGGACTGCCAAAAATGATTAAACGGTTCTAAATTATATACAGTTCTAAATTAAAAATTATTATATTAAATAACATTATAATAGTATTTAAGTATATATAAAACATTTAATATATATAAAATAAATTGTATGAATATTTTTAAGAACTTACAATCTTTATATATATATATATATAACCAAATCTGATATTTTTTTCTAATATTAGTAAATATTGCATGGCCATCTAATTAAAAATAGGCAAAACTCACTTGTATCAATTTTCTTCATGTCCTTCTCAGCTCAGTTGTAAACTTCTGACTCATTTTTACTCTAATTCACAGGAAACATAGTTCTTACAGAATTTTGGTTTTAGGTTTCTAGTATAACTTACTAGATTTTTATATAGTAAGTAAAATTAGGCTAAATATACTTTAAAAAAAAAACATTTTTAAATTTTACTTATTTGTTGAGCTAGGGGTGAATCAAGAAGTAGAAATGAATTCTAATGTTGGTATTGTCATACATTGTCTACAAAAGTCTGTATTCATTCAGTTTGAATTAAACAACGATTTTGCCTCTTGAACTTTTAGAGGACAATACTCCTCAGCTCCAATTTTGGACATTTTACCCCCTGGCAATTCTACTTCAGCCCTCCTTTTCTTTCGTGTACATTAAAGAAGCATTAATCTTCACTGCCAATGCACACAAGTGCTAGCTGGCTCACAACACAGGTGCCAAGGTCATTTAAATTATCTTCCTGAATTTGCACATAACCAGGTGGATAGCTGGTCTTTGCTTAGTAGATAAAAAGTTAAGGATCTAGGAGTAATTGCCATCTGTAGTCTTCTGCAGGCAGAAAAGAATGGAGTTCTTTCCATATTCTATACTAATGACTTTCATGACACAGCTAAGACCACTTTTAACTTCTAAATTCATAAAGCCAGAAAAGATTGTCAAATAACTGAGGCAGGCTGGTATCATATCTTGAGCCTTTACATTTGACCATGTGTGGAATCCATTGGAACCTTGTGAAGGTTAAAGAGACTTTAAAGCTTGTCACATTCAATTTCAGCATTTCTAACACAACTTTAGTTAAGAAAAAGAATTTTGCTGGGTTTTGTTTGTTTGTTGTTGTTTTATTTTTTATTTATTTATTTTTTTTTCAAGCAAGAATTCATAAACATCACTGACTTTGATCAAAAGAGGTATTTGAATCTGAAACTGTGTGAAATCAGTGACAGTTCAAAGTCAGAAACCATACAGGGTCTTCAGCCAGGGTAGTTGAATGTTTACCCTGACTTTACTGCTTTTATATCGAGATATAAGCACATACAGACTTGTGTATACAAAGAAATGGTTCCATATGCACTGGGTCTAATCAAATGTTTGTCTTCTCAGATCTCACCACCATCATCATGAATTGAATCTGATATCAAAAAGGGGCAAAATTTGGCTGAATACTTCCATGCATCAAAGAACTTTCAGTGGCTCTTTCCCTATTTAATTCTATGGCACCTAATCAGATGTAAGTTCATATTGTAATTTTCCCTCATTAGGACGCATATTCTTCTGCCCAGATAGATTTTAATGATGTACCAAAGAATTATTTCTGAAAAGTTTACCTCTGTGTCAAATTAGTTTGAAATCAGTTGACAGGTCCAAAAGTTATTAGAAGGTCAAGGACAGATGTGGCAGACATCTTATTATGAGACAGAACAAATCTTTAAAGAAACACACATTTAAAAGATAACACAGAGCATTTAGTCATTTTATTAAATTCTTGAATAAAGTTCTATTTTGATTTATAAATCAATAATGTTGGCTTACCAGTACTGAATAATTTTTCTTATTATTACTGTAATCCAAAACTAACCTAATAACACTACTGACTGAAGTATTTCAGATTCTGAGGAAGACCTATTACTAGGGTAAGTACATGGTGTTATGTCACGTTCTATACTGAAAAAATAATTAATTAGAGTGCATTTTGAGGTATGTGGTTAGATTTGATTCATTCTCTTATGTGACCTAAAATCTTAATGAAATTTAGTGCCAATAACTAATATTTCTGGACTTTATTTTTTACTGTTCTTGTGTAATGTTACAACTGATTCCTAGGATGATGTGCGAAAAATTTTAATTTTGAATCAATCATAGAAGGATAAGAAAATACAGGAAAATTGAGGTAAGACATCTCTGTTAATAAATTATTAAATTTATTGCCAGTTACAGAGAAATGTGCTGTCTTATCGATGTCAAAACAAGAACACACCTCTGAGAATTTAACATATGTAATAAAGAAACTTTGTTTTGTCAATCACTCTTGTGTTCATTAAGTTTTATTTGCCTTGAAAAAGAGCCAAACTGCATGAACCACATTATCACCAGGTATATGTATAGCTTTTATTTACTGTTGGATATTTCCTAAAGACTAAAGCATTCAGGAACAATATAAATATTTATCTATCAACAAGGGGAGAAGAACAATTGGCATGACCAGAGGTCTCTTCAGAACTGAACTCCAAAGATCTATACAAGTTTAATGTATCTAATCCTCAGATCTTAGGTGGTTTGCTAATGTTCATACAGATAAATTGCTGTCAAATTTGGGAAGTAAATTCAGATTTTCTATGTGTAAATATATTCTGTCAACCACTCTAATGCTCCTGTGGCAGACAAAAAGGAAGACCAAGAAACAAAAATAGGGAATCTAAGATAGGAAATGGAGTTTGCAGAGAACTACTTTTGCTCTCCTACATGGCTCATATCTACTCAGATGTTCATCAGTATTGTCCCTTTAACTAATAGAAGTTTAACAGTTTGACTAAAAGAGGAAACTTATCTGGAAAATACATAAAATTGTAAAGGTAGTGGATATGCTCATCTGTCTTGCAGAAGAGCTACAAGTACTTTCCCACGTTGCAGATTTATTCAGGGTCTAAACAGGCATTTGAAAGGGTAATAAATTCAATAGAAATTTAATCCATGATATTTTTTCAGGCAGACCAAGTCTTAAGCCTATGTTTATATTCTCTTGATTCCCTCTTCAGTTAGAGTTAAGGTAAGATCTCACTCATGATGACTTTATATCTTTATTTCTTTAATGAAAACTTTTTATATAATGAAAGTAGTTTTTTTTTTTTTATCTTTCATATAAGTCATCACATAGGTTTCTCAACAATATCTGAAGGCTTTCATTCCTTTTAGATGAAGCATTATAAATTTCAATTCCATTTTCCTCACTGCTGTGTTGGAAAGTGGTCTTTCTAATGGTAATAACCTTGATAAAGTAGAAGAAGGAGCTGACATTCTCATCTGTTTTATATTTCCCTCCATTTTTGTTTGGTTTTGTTTGTCTAGATAATAGCTTTCTGCCAATCCACACTTCCCAGCCAAATATATTTTTCTGCCCAGTCCCCCATTAGGGTGATTTTCAGGTAAAATGCCAAGAAAAACAGATAAAACAGAAGCACTAGGAAAACTAAATGTACTTGCATCAATTATTAAAGCCCTATAAAACAGATGATCTGATTTTTTTTTTTTACTCTTCTAAAGGCAAAAGAAACGATGGGGAAGTGGGGGATTACTGTTTTTCCATCATCTAACTGAATTTAGACTTCTTTTTAAGATGCCAATGTTGTATTAAATGCAGTGAGATGTCAAAGAGAAGAGCTTTATAACACAACCATGCTATTCTATTAACTTAATTTTAGGCAGCTAAAAATTAGACACATAATTAAACCTAGTGATCTGGGCTCCCTCAAAAGGCAATAGAAAAAAAAAAATGTCATTTGTAGAAGGCAATTTATCCCACTTGTTTTAGATACTTATTTTAGGATGAACTGAATCACCTTTGGAGACACAGTTAAGTTTCATATTTCAAGTTTTAAGAAACAGCTCAAACAGATCAAGGCCAGAATAATTACTCTGAGATCTATTCAGCTCACCCAAACCTCTGCAAACAATCCGGTATGCTTAAGGTGAACCAGTATCTGCCAGGTAGTCAGTGATGCACAACAGGGTGACAAGGCAGTCACCTTTCCAGCTGCCCTGAGTTACCTAATCCAGATTATCCCTTTTCCACATTGGATCACTTGAGGACAGCTCTCATTACTGCCCTCACTACAAGACAAGTGTCTCAGACCTGAGCTTTTGGATTCACAGCAAGAAGATATATCCACTTTGCCAGCTGCTTCCCATTGAGAGCTGCCTAGATTTCTTCTGTAACATCATTTCCTTATCAAACTATCACAGCCCAGTTAATGAGAAGATGCTTCAAATGTCTGCAATAGACACCATGGAAAAACTGAGGGCAAAAGATGAATACTACAGTAATTAGAATAGATGATGCAGATGTTAAAGTTGGTTGTCTCATTTCTTCACAGAACACAATGGCAAACTGCAGAAACTCACCAAAGTTTCCTCAGTACAGTTAGACAATTTATCTCTTTGGAGACCACACTAGAGAAATGTCTACCTGGTAATTTGACTACATATTCCATATACTATTTGATAAATACATGTATAGGTATTCCTACTGAATAATTCCATAATGATCTTTGAAAACATTACTTCTCGGTTAATAGTAACTAGCTTAGGAAAACTATTCATATAGTGTTTTTGTTTGGCTAATTTGATTTGTTTTTTGTGTTTTGTTTTTGGTTTGGGTTTGTTTGTTCGTTTTTTCATTTGTTTATTTTTGTGGGTTTTAGTTGGTTGGCTGGTTGATTAGTTTGATTTGGTTTTCCTTTAAGGAAGATGCTTGGCAACCACAAATTTCTGAATATTATAACATAAGACACTTAGTGTTCAATACCGTACATCAACAATAATAAGGTACATACTATAATTGAAGAAATGAGCCATTAGCAGAGTGAGAATTAGCCTGTGCGAATAGCAAGAGGCAATGAAATGAGGAATAGTTCTTACTGGTTTTATTAAATTGAATAGTCAAACCTTGGCATTTTGAATTCTTGTATAATTCTTTTTAAAGATAAGCTAGCAGTATTTGATTTTCATTCTTTAAATTTGCATAGTTTTCCTAGTGCCACAGTTTTATTTTGTGGTATAAAAATATGTTACAAACTCCATGGCTTTCTTATATGTGTGTTCCCAGCTCCTGTAATTTATTTGGGACCTTTCTTTCTTTAATGCTTTTTCTTAAACCTCAACTCTTGGAAATAAAACACAATTGCAGTTTATAGTTTACATTTTTTCAAAAGTACTCTTGGCTGAAAAGAATGATTTGAAAGTGTTATATGAGCCTACACAGAGCCTAAAATACCAAGAGGAAAATAAAAATTATTATGTCGATATTTTTTAATCTGGGGGGGAGGAAGGGTGATAGATGTAGCCCATGATTTCTGTGTGTCTCTGATTGTGAAAGACTGGCATTATCTGACTTATATCAGAGGAGACGTCCCAACAACTGTGGTTGATCCATTCAACTATACTGCCAATCTTTGAGATGAATCTTTTTTTGTCTCTGTCATTCAATTTCTATAGTTTTTAAAAAGCAATGTAAGATACAAAAGAGAGAATTAGTATGTCCTTGAATGTAAAGTTGTTATTTGTATGTCATGTATCAGTGCCCACCAGTTTATGCAGGGAAGAGCAATGAGAATAACCAAGGCAGCTATTTTGAGTATCGGTATGAAAGCAAACATAGATGAACTTATACAATAATAGACAAGAAAAGGTAGGATAACTACTCTCAAATATATGTAAATATATCAGAAAAGTCACAACATTTTAGTGACCTGACTTGGAATATGCTCTTTGGTTTCTTTTAATAATTATCTCACATCATCTTCAGACGACGGAAAGACACATCAAGGACAGTGTAGCATATTTTTTAAGTGCTTGATTTTAATGCTTTTTTTCTTTTTTCTTTTTTTTTTTTTTTAATAGTGCTTTTGAAAAGAACGTTCCCTTCTACAGCAGATAGGATTGCTCTATTGTCACCTTGCCAGCTGATGTAAAAACATTTCTAAAAAATACACAAAATTAGAAACTGGAGAGGAGTTGCTTGTAGATAGGTGTAGAAGAACAGAAGAAAAGGCCTTCAAGACCACAAGAAAAAAAAATATTTAAAGAATTAAAAGCAAAATGCACAAAATATATTATGAATGGGCATTCTGCTATCTTATCCAATGGCTGCAAAAGTCAATGTAATGATAAAAAGAAGTGGTGAGAAGCTTGTTAATGGGAAAGTAAATGAAAAGTCCTTATGCGCTCTGCTGCCATGATTTGCTATGGACAAGGTCATAAACTAAGCAGTTTTTCATCTGTGCTGTTTTCATCTTTAGTAACAACAACTTTTAATTTAAAAGCCAGTAACTGCTTTAAACCTGTGGGAAATGAGAACAGCTGTCTTCAGGTCATTGAACCAGGTGCCTTGGTTCACTTCAACTCACTTCGTTTTGCTGAAGAAGCTGGTGATTCTCTGTGTTCAGAGTTAGCACTTCATGGCTGCCTCTACATGAGTCACTGTTAAACCCCATCAGACCACTTATGTCCACCATTATGCCTCATTACACCATTTCTGTCCACCAATGAGTATTGTTTTACCTCTTTGCAACAGGGCACTCTGTTATGCTGCTCTTCTGGCTACTCAGTCATATGAGCCATATACTGTTAGGCAAAAAGGAAAGTTTAAGTGAATGGCAACAGATATTCTCACATATATTTTCCTTTCTCATTTTGTTTTTGGAGTACTTCCTATAAGCTATTTGCAATCTTTCTCCCATCATTTGCTGTTCATTCTCCTTGGCCCTCTACCTTTGACTTGAATATATCTAAGACTAAATAACATTTCCAAAACATCATTGTATGATCAGTCCTTTTGTTACAGAGATCCTCTTTGGCTCTGTCTTTCTGAAGTCTAACTCCAATAATGTGATTTTTTTTTTTTCCTCGCCTTTCTTTCTTTCAAAAGTACAAGCTGTCATGTTCAAATGCCTTATTGCATGATCAACTCCTATATGTTCTCTCCAGCAAGACTGTTGTCACTAAAGATTACCAAAGAATTCAGGTGGACTTAGCATTTTCTAGGGAAGAAGAAATATAAAGGATGCTATCTACCCCAACTTCTTTCTCCTCTGGGTTTAATGCACACAGGAGGTGAAAAGCCAGGAAAGGAGGTGAAAAGCCAGGAAATCTTTTACTGTTTTCTGATAGAAACAGACTTTTTGTAAATGTCATGTATTATTTCCCCAAGTTTCCAAGCTGAGACTTTTTTAGTCATGTGCAAAAATTCAGTCACTGTAAGGTTCATATGATAATCTCTCTCTCTTTTGTAGAAGAATAAAATGAAAAAAAAAAAAAAAAAAAAAGGGTATATCAACACAAGTTTGTAATTTTAAAAAGTCTCTGGATCAAATGCTTAATAGACTATACCAAGATTTTAAATATCTTTGCTATCCCAGAAAGCATGAACATATGAATGGAATGGATATACCTAACTTATTTATACCCCAATATCCAAGAAGCACTGGTGGAGGCAATACCAAATTAACAATGATATATTTGTTTTTCTACTTGCCTTTCCTGATGAGTCTTTTCTGCACAGGTGGCAATTTTGCTACAGACTGTACATTAATGTAATCACATCCAAAAAAAAGACTGACATTTTAAATAAAGAAAATCATGCTGTTGTTTTCTTTTTCATAAATATAATATTCTTGACGGAAAAAAAAATATTAATTACCAATTTAAAATCGGTTTCGACTCTGAGCCAAGATAATTATATCTAGTCCCACTTTTTTGCTGTCAGTTGTATACATTTGTTACAATAATCTTTTTTGTTTCACAAGATATTGAAGACCTAGTGTCTACTATTTTTTTTGGAGAAGAGATGAACCGTTGAGGTTTTTAAATATTTATTTGTAATGCTTATTAAAAATACCTACACTATTCTGAAGATATTATTCAAACATCAAACAAATATTTCAATTTTGCCCCCCGTTTAAGCAGAAAACTCAGAAAGAGCATTTCAGATGGCTATGTTTTGAAGTTCTGAGATCTTATGAGGGTGACATTTGTTCTAGCATTCATTTTCCACATAAGACAAAATGTCTACATAAAAATAGCTAACTTAGATGGGTAGGATTCACCACATTAATTTAAATGATCTAAAATGTCCATCCAGTCTATGTTAGTCATGTACTGTCCTCTGTGTTACATACAGAATTTGGGGCACCTGCAGAGAGAGACTGCTCTGGTCCTGGTAGGATGTGTAAGATAGGAGGCAATGGCTGTCCAGAAAAGATCAATGGCCGTGGAGGGAAATTATGATTCTCAATCTAGGAAAAAAAAATATACATATATATATATATATATATAAGTTCAGATATTAATAAAAGGCAATATCAATCTTAAAGCAATACTACTTTCATCTTCACAGCCTGCAGCTAATATCATTCATACTATGGGAGCTGCACAGACATACGACTGGATTTGTTTCCTTTTAAAACGGTATATTTCATACACATGCAAATAAATGTGTGAGGGTGCAAGTCTGCATCTAAATATCCAGTTTGAAGTAACATTTTAAAGTAGTATTTAACCACCCATTCAATTTTTTTTTGTTATAAGTAAAATAAAATGAAGTTTGATTGGATTGCAAAAATAGTCTGTAATTTCCCCATTTTCTACTCAATTGCTTTGATAATTGCTTACTTTGGGAATTTGCTAGAATAAAGGAGCTATAACTGAAGGACCTCTTCAGTGTAACAAGTGTAAGAATGACATGATGAGACTTCAAGCAAGTTGGTATAACTTACCTCTTCCTTATGCCTTAATCTGAACTATACTCTTAGTAAAGATCCTGTTCACTTGGATCTATCTACCTTTGCCCTCCCAACACACCCTCAATGTATGAGATTTTTTTAAGGTCAAATCAGCTAGAGTCAAGATGTTGTAACTCTGTCTATTATTGCATTTGATGCTCTAGCTTGTCTATAAGTATCTTAAACAATTGCTGAAGGATGGTTGAGGTTATGAGTTTGCCAGAGAAGTACCGTTAAGGGAGAGTAACTCTTCCATTTAAAAAAAAAAAAAAAAAAAAAGGTGAATCATGTGAACAAAAGGAAAACAATAGTAATCATCATCAGATATTTTCATATCAAAGTTATTGGGAAGTGTACAGACAAAATACCCACATGGCTTTGAAGATCAGAATTTCTGCTGGATTCGATAGAATTGCTTCTATTTACATTACTTTTAATTTTAGTGACTGTTGCTATTGCTTTACATATTTACAGGCTTTTGAAATGTCTGCTTTTCAGTCAGTAGTGCTTATATTGCTTATATTATATTTTTAATACAGTTTTTTATGGTCTCATTTTTAGAGGTGCTGAGCCATTAAACGGTTCCTTCTGAGTGACAGCTCTGAGTACTTGGCACTATTAAAGATTAGATTGTATGAGTAACTAAATATGTTTTTATACATCTAAGTTCTGTTGTCCATACCTGAAAATCATGACCTAGTGTTCCCACATCAGAATGGGATTTCTAATAAAAGATTCTTTCAGTCATTAGTGAATACAGGCAACTCATTACAATAATAGTTAAGAATTTGTTTTGCTTAGTGCCTTGCATCAACAGAATCTGATACACACAGAGATGTTAGCTGACAGGTTTTCAAAAGACTTTTTTTTTAGTTTTCTGGAGGGAAAAAAAAAAAAAAAAAGAGCACAAAGTCCAAAGTGCAATAATTTTCTCTTATATTTGCATCTGATACAAACCAAAACGCCTGTCATATATACAAATAAAAGACCGTGGTCCATCATTGAAATGCCACTCTTTCAAGTCATTACAGCTGCTTAATGATACATAGCATTTCTATAGAAATAAACACTAAGCAGAAGATTCACATGGTTGAAATTACAGTGAAAGTAAGTGGATCGGAAGTAATGATTCAAATGTGGATTTGTTAAAAACGGTAGAAAGAATTCTTAGAGTTTTGATTTAAATATTTTCCTCTTCATAATGTGACTGCATTTTATATCCAGTGGTGTTCTCAAACAAGAACAATTTTGTAGAAGTGTTTATCAAATTAACAATTAACATTAAAAATTAATGTTAAAATCATTTTCATCAGAATGTACTATTTTGATAAAATTAGGTGCATAAGGATGAGTCAGTTCAGATATATTCAGAAAAGAAAATAGTACAAGGGTGGGCTTATTCTTTTCCTTAATTCAAGTCAAACAAGGACTGATTTCCCATAATTTCTCACTTTTATCCTTCCTTTTCCCCCCGGTTTGCTCTGTTGTCCTGGAATATCCCATTTTCCAAAAGGACAACTTCCCTCCTTTACTGTTTCTATTGTCCAAATCCTCAGAGGGGAGAGTGGGAGTGAAATGTAGATTTTTTTTCTACTTAGGAAACAGTGCAAAGAATTAGAACTATTTTGTTCTCTTCAGGAGATTGATAGTTTACCTGGTTATTCAGTCCTCTTTCCCTCATTGTTGCTTTATTTCACATGATGTTATATTGTAGTGAAATGTAATAGAAGTAGATTCTGTTATCTAATTTATTCTGTTTTATTCTTCATTGCAATTAATATCAGAGTTCATTGCAGGTTAAGAAATTTTGAGTTTATATTGTGTTGATATAAGCTTTGTGTGAATTCATGTGAAATTCATCTCAATAAATTTTATTCATCTAAAAGTTAGACAGAGCAACAAATCTAGGTTGGTCTTGTAGGCTCTACCTGCATTTAATTGGGTATCTCCAGAGAACTATTCATCCCACCAGCTCAAAACAATTATATCGAGATGGTACAGAATGTTTCAGCTACAAAAGGATCCTGCTTTTTTAGCTTAGATTATGTTTGCATGTTTTATAAGTAAAATCTGGTGAAATGAGTCCCACACCATATCAAAGTCTTGAGTTTTTCCTACATAAGAAATGATGCAGTGTGTCACACATTAAGAATTATAAAAATGTTCAATCTAATGTGCAACAAGAAATAAAAACAAGAAAGAAAAAGAATTTTAAAATAATATTTTTAGTGTGTCACTCCTTTGTTCTGGTTCAAATAAGAGTTTAGTATATGATTTTTTTTTTGGTCTTCCCTGTGGGAAATATTTGTTTTAATTAATAGTTTTCAGAATGACAAACATATACCACAACAGGGATATTTCTCCTAGTCTACCTGAAAAGCTACCTTTCAATTTATTATTCAGTGACAATATCAAAGCCATTTTCACTGGTGTTATTTAAAATAAATTTCAGGGACCAATATGCCATTAAACTAATTAACCAATAACATGAAAAAAAAAAAAAAAAACTTCATGGGAATATATACTAGTTACTTGTGTCTTAAGGATGCATGTTTAACATTTCTAAGTGAGGCTTCAATGTTAATAGTTTTTTACCAAGTAGGGTTCATAAACAGAATCCTGCTAGCAGTGGGAAATTGTATACTGTATGGTACACTAGCCAAGAAGCAAAAGGAACAATTTATAAGGCATCATGATATTATATGAAAAAAAAAAAAAAAAAAAAGAGTATATCCAGAGTTATATTTCATACAGGTAATGGCAGTGTTCAAAGTGTGGGTGTCAGCCCTCTTGTCTCAGTTCTTATAGTGGTTTCTGCAGTTTTTCAACCTATCTTCCTATCTTCTCTCACCACTACAGCCTGACTCAGTAAACCAGTACAACAAAAAAGAGTGAAGGAAGTAAGGTAATTTGTGCTATGTCCTCATTTGGAGTCATGAAAAATATTTGTTACCTCACACTAGAGCCTAATGCATTGTTGGTCATAATCTAACTTGTTGGTCGTAATCTAACTTCTACCCTCTGGCCTTGGAACAGTAATGCTGTCTTGCCTGTCATCCTGACATTAAATATTTGACATACCTCTAAAGATACAGCCCACAGGTTTCAATACATACTAACCACAGACTCTAGAAATGGATGTTTAAATGTGAAAATAAATATAGAAGTGTGATAAAAAGTCTAAAGTGTCCTGTCATACAACCTATAAAGTGTAGAGAGAAAAAAAAATAAAAAAAAAATATAAGTAAGTAATCCACTTAATGAATTTCTCTATGAAGTGATTTCAATGAGGTAAGAGAGTAGACATGACTCTACACTTCTGCATGTGAAGTGGTTTATACAAAGTGGTCACGGTAGTAACTGAAGCAAAATGAATAAATTTTACCTTTGCTGTGCAATGACTAGATAAGCCATCAAAATATACAGCACACGCTTTGCTTTTTTTCCTATGTGGAACATAGTGGAACTTACCACTGCATACATACATACAAACATTTCACATTTGTTGGGAAATTACCACTGCATACATCAACAAGAACAACAAAATAAAATGTGCTAATAAGCTCTGTGGGGAAAGAGCCACGCAAAATAATTTCCAATCAGAAGCAAGCAAAGACCATTTTTTCCAGAACTGGAAATATCATTTATTGCCTGATTTATTCAGAATTCAGAGAGCCATGGTACTGATTTTTTTTTTTCTACAAATAGTGCTTATTTAGAGTAAAGGAAGCAAACGCTAGCTGTGAGCTATCACAGGAATGTCTTCAAAGGAAAAAAAAAATCTTGTCAAGTCTTGTCTAGGTAACAGCTGAGAATTGTACTGTTTGTTTCATATTTTTCTCTTCAAGGAAACAGTTCAAGGCCCTGCAGCATGTCCAGAGAAGGACTACGAAACTGGTGAAAGGTCTGGAACATAAGTCCTATGAGGAGTGGCTGAGGGAACTGGGGTTGTTTAGTCTGGAGAAGAGGAGGCTCAGGGAAGACCTTATTGCTCTCTACAACTACCTGAGAGGAAGGTGTGGGGAGCTGGGCATCGGCCTCTTCTCGTAGATAACTAGCGATAAGACTAGAGGGAATGGGCTGAAGTTCCACCAGAGGCGGTTTAGGTTGGAAATTAGGAGAAATTTCCTCTCAGAAAGAGCAGTCAGGCATTGGAATGGGTTACCCAGGGAGATGGTGGAGTCACCTGGGGGTTAAGTACAGAGTCCTTCAGTATGTATCTTCATATATATCAGTATATATCTTCAGGGGATACTACAGGTGTGTGTAGAGAAGCATGCACTGCAATTGTCTACATTTCACCAGGTTCAGTCTTCTGATGTAAATAAAAAAATTTCTATTTTATGGTTAGTGTATTCTGGGTATATTTTAAATACATATTTCACCTGAATAATAGATGTGGGGGAAATAAAAGAGAAAAAAAAAAAAAAGTTGAAACATGACTCATGATGATGAGGTAGGTTTAAGAGAATGCCAATTTAATGCATCTAGAACTGGTGGTGGGTGAGATAGTGGGCAGAGGAAAGAGAGAGAGAGATTTCTTTCTCTCTGCCGCCAAACATTTCAAACTAATGACCTATAGTTAGTTTTATGGTTTTACGTATTTACCCACCTGAAGCATCTGTGACTTCTGCAAGTTACTATATAGGTGCAGCAGTCCTTTTATGTGTACCAGATTGCAACTAAACCACTCAGAAACAGCAGCAGAAAATGTGCAAATGAATATGTAACGCCCGCTTAAAGCTTATGTTAACTCAACTGCTGCTTTGATGAATTAGCAATGGGTAGTATGTGCTCTGTCTTGTTAAACAGCAAGTTCTACAATACAGTTGTTTGAAAGCCCTACAAAATGAAGAAATACCTAACATGCATATTGTGCAGTAGACTATAATGTTAATAATAGAAGGAACATATTATGAAACATAAGTATCAATGAATTAAATTCTAGAGAAAAATTATACTTTCAGTAGAAGGAAGGGAGCTGTTGGGATTTTCTACAGAAAAAAAAAAAAAGCATCATTTCACAAACTTCTTTGGCACTGTAATCTGAACAGATGTGCGTTTCAGCTCTGTTTCCTTGGCCTTCTCTGAAGTTCATTTATTCCAGACAGGTAATCAACTGCTGCTAAAATAATTTTGCCCTTGAATGAGCCAAATGGATGTTTACGGATAGCAACGAGTCTATCCCATTCCCAGCTCACAGTTTAGGTCAAGGATTATAAGCACAGCAGTGTACAGCCCATACTGAACATGTGTCCAGATGATGTTGATATTCAAAGGCTGTTATCTTCCCACAAAAAAAAAAAAAAAAAAAAATCTGAAATTCACAGGAGCAAATGAGAAATGCCATGGTAACTGGGTTATTGACATTAGACACTGGATAGTTGCCTATTTCTGCACTGTTCTATAGTGCAGACAACTCACAGGTACAATCCATGCATTTTCCTGAATGAATTAGAGAAAACATGCACAACAAGAAAGTAATTCAAGATAGAAGGTAAGCCAGGCCTTTTGCTTTCTAGGCAAAGATGCTACATCAAGCTAAAGCAGCTGTGTTACCTTGGGTGACCTTCTGGTAATGCTCATTATCAGCTCTCCTGTTTCAAGCAGCAGGAAAATCTTGGTTTACTTTACTGAGGGTTGTAGTACTTCTCAGTAGAATGAGATAACCCCTTTCTTTCAGATACAAACATTAGGAATAAAAACAAAATGGATTTAAGATAAGATCCAGCTTGCAGCTCAAGTTTCCTATGGAAATTTCTGTCCCAGCAATGTGCTTGTATATGACTGCCTATATTTATGTACTACAATATTAATCCCAATTTACAGCTTTAGGAATCTGGTAACAAGATCAACCGAAAGGGAGAGCCATAGTCTATCATCTATATATGAGAACACAGTGTTCTTCTGAGCTCCATTTTTTTAAGTCCTGATTCTTGAACTAAGAATGGATGGGAATTAATCAAAATAATGAATGGGCTTTGTAAACTGAAAAATAAATAAATAAATAAATAAATAAAACACTTTATAAAAACAGTTCCAGATGTTGCAACTTTCACAGTATTTTCAAAGCTAATTAACATTTATAGTTTGAAGGCAAAAGTGACAATATTATTAGGAGAGTCATGACATGTTTCCCAGGCACTCTATCTGCACACTTTTATGAAACTGGCAAAACATACTGCTTTGGATATTTGGGCAAGAAAAAAAAAAAAAAAAAAGACATAAAAGTATATTTAGGCATTTTATCAAAGGTTTTTAAGACAGTATGAGGTTTTGGACAGCAAGGTCTGAGATTGGAGTCTGAAACTAACATACTTTGTATGTACTCATTTAAATATTGAGGTAAACACTGAGCATATATCTCTCTTTTAGCATAATCAGTTGCCTGAATATAAGGAGATGTGTCTTAACATTTTCATCTAATTTATATTATTTTATTCAAAGTGAAATCGTTTAATCAAAAGCGACCAAGACTCTCCTCCCTCCCACTCCCAGACTGCTGAAGCGTAGTGATTAGGGTAGTCCTTAGGGACATAAACAATTGCTGCTCAAGTCCCCTCAGGCAGAAGATAATTCTGCATTTTGTGGAAAAGTGTTTACTTAATAAGTAACTCAAGGAAAGTTCCATCAAATACCTTAACTACTTTATTTCTCTTTTACAGAAAACCTGACAATTAATGTATGCAAAATCAGTGGTCCTTTTCAAAATTATTGGCTTGAGTCACATCCTCAGATAGCAGTTAGAAATGAAGCCCCTCCTCATTTGCAATTAGGATTTATATATATATAATATATATATACACACATACATATATACAGTACTTAGAAATTAGGCCCCCACATAGGTTTCAGGGAAGAAAGACAAAAGGAACCTTAGCACGTATTTGGAACTGAACTTACACTGAACCCTTCATGAGCAAAAGTACTTTGGCACTTCTAATTTCCACCAGGGACTTGAGCTGGAAATGACTGTGCTCTAACAGAAAGGCTTTTCTTCTGGTATTTCCAGCTGAGATGCCAAGTGGAAATGCTGGAATCTGATAAGACAGCTTACTTTCATAGATGTTTATCCAATTTTGACCTGAACTGTAAAATTTTAGAGATCTGGCTATCTCTGTAAACTGACATTCAAGTCAGTTAGCAGAACAATCTTCATTAATTATATTCAAGCATACATTTGTTGTTTTTATAGAAAACTTCTGTCTTTTCATAGAAGCCAAAACAGCTGAAATATCACTAGTATAGGTTAATACAATGGTGAAAGAAGGTACCTGATTAGATGGTGTTAGAAAATAGTCACTGATTGGCCTTCCAATCAAAAGAAATACATTTGAAATGTTCTTAAATTGAAGTGAGAAAAAATTTTACATTCAAGCCCTGGTGTAAAATGCAGTGAAATCACTAAAAAATCTACTGTTAGATTTGGTAGTCTTTGGAACAGTCCTGTAAAGTTTGACTTCATTTATATTGCCCTTAACTCTGTTAAGTTCTTAAGAAGTATTTTAACTTAAATTGTTACAGGAAGTGAGATCTTGTCCAGTTTCTTAATGGAAAAACGCTTTTCCATTCCTCATCCTGCTCTAGCAACACCAGACTATGATAGTCTGTATAAACTGATAAACTGTGATGCCTATTCTCTGAATGCATTTCTAAAACATTTATTATTAATATGTGTTCAGTTCAAGAAAACTAATACAAACATTATAGAATCATAGATTATCCTGAGTTGGAAAGGACCAACAAGGATCATCAGGTCCAATTCCTGAATCCACACAAGAACACTCCAAAAAATCAGCTAATAATGTACCCTTAACGGCAAACTAAAAAGAAAAGCACTCTCTGACCTGGTAAAACAGCTGTGTATCATTGAAGGACTGAACCCACTAAATTATTATTGCTAACTGCTTGTGTTTGCATCAGTTTGTGAAACAGTTTCATTCCCCTGTGCTGGGGAATAAAGTATTATTTTCTTCTCTAATGGCTCCAATGGTTAAAATGAGACCTTCATATGACTATGCCTGATAATCCACAATCATGCCATGCTTTCCGCACCAGCCATTATATGGATATTTTCCAGTAAACTCTTGCTTTTAACATCCACTAAAATTATGCAATTTTTACAATCACTTGATCAGTTTATACAACACACCTGTCACAAATGTTCTGGATGAATGTATACTTTATATAAAAATTCACTCTGCAAATAGAACTATACTGATACAACTATAAATAAATACCTTCCATCAACAAAAATGAAGATTACAACTAGGCATTTTTCCTTTTAATAAAATCTTAAGTTATTATAGCTTGTATCAGAAAATCAGCACACTAGACCAAGAACGAAAGAAAATAGCAGGGCAGAAGTTCATCCATTCAGAGCTTTCAAAGTAAGGGCCACAAGCTTATGCTAATCAGGTCTTCTTATCTGTTGCCTTGTAAGAGACTGTCTCTTTCAGATGCAATGAATTAGAAAGCCAGTAATTAATGTGCAAACAGAATGGAATTTGAAGCCAGTATAGCTATTAAGCAGCAATGCAGAAAAAGACATGGAGTAGAAAATAAATCATATGCTATTCTTACTCAAGTTTCAAATGACTTTAAAACCTCCACTCAATAACTGTAACTGGTTACTACTGCTTCCAGGATATCAAGGTTCAGTTAAAGTTCCTACAATATACTCTCAGTTCACTAACTTGGCTGAAAGGAAAGAAATTGCTCCTTTAGTCTCAGCAAGTACCTTCCTCAGACAGTCTGTCATCTTTTTTCAGATGTTCTTCAGGTAATTACCTCTCACCCAAGCAATGATCTCGGCATAGTATGCAGAAAGCTGAGGAACTCTGTCATCTGGGCAATACAAAGCCAAAGATGTGGAGAAGAATGGCATCACTGTATTTTATAGTTGCACAGCCGAAGATGTCATACTGTTCCCTTTAGTGACTACATACATGATTTTAAATAAGATGGATGACATAAAAGTCTGCCATGACAAAGTATTTGGTTTCTTGGGTAAAAGAATCATTCTGAGGTTAATCTTCACATAGGGTAAAGAATGGCACTCTTGGTCATGTCTATGCCCACTTTTGCCAGGAACCATAAATGTCACATAAATGATGCGCCATGTGAAAAGTCACTTGTGACAGTTCTGAAAGAATCTGCTTGGACGTAAAATGTATTTACCAGTATCTTACCCAGCCAAAAGATATTGATTCAAAGATCAAGAAAGGCAGATGCAGTGTTGCTGACATTTTTTTTAAAGGGTCATATGCAAAATATGTCTCTGAGGGGCTCAGAGAGAGTTTCTAAAACGATTTTCTGATTACTATCTTCCCTACAAGTGGTATATATATTTTCTACTGCCTCATTTACTTACACTGTATACCTGAACTCTCAGAAAGTCTGCTTTAAACCAAACCTGTTTTGGTTGGTTTATATTGAAGAGCTCTTGGGTTTCCCAAGAGTGCCATTCCAAACAGACAAAGAGAGAGAGCCTTGAGCATGAGAGGATACTCAGTGACTACTTTTCCTTCTCTTTTGAAGTAGTGTAAGCACATAGTAGCTTTGATGAATGTACATAGGTATAAACTGTGTATAAAAGACATTTCTAGACTTCAATAACTAGGTTTGAAGTTAGAGCACCTACTAATTTGTTCCAGAGGGCAACTGCTTTTGAACCAGAGAATGCATTTATATCATGTCTACTATGAAGTGATAAGCTGTGTAATTCAAAGTACAGTGGAAAGTCTTAACTTTATCCATGCTTAATAGTACACAGCTCTTGCATAAATGCTTTGGGAAATACTGGTGACATTGTAAAAAATCAGAGGAAAAAAAAAAAAAAGAAAGAAGTTTGAGAAAAATTCTAACTCTGGGACTGTATATGCCTATTGTTATTCTTCATGAATGCTTACTGAATTGCTGTGTGCCATATTCTCTCAGCCTGGTAAGAAGTCCAGTAGCTTTTCATATTTTATTATTCAGTGAACAAAGACATAGCAGGTTTAAAAAAATCACTATATTGGTAACCATCTATTACTAGGAATTAAATTACATTCCAAGTTAGCCTGAAGGTTCTCCAGGAGATGAATTAGCTATCACATTCTCTGTAGCTAAAAAGCCAAGAGTAACAAAACTAAGATAGGTAAGTTTACTGTCCACACTGTCAGAAGTGTAAACTGACATGAACAGTTGTCTATAATTTCTTTTATTCCAGCTTCTTGAAAACAAGAGGCTAAAGCTAGATATGTTATATTCCCTGCCTTCAGGTTTACATGGTGAATGTTATGAAGCACTGCAATGAAATGGACAGAACAGCAACTACTTTGTAATTCTCTTTAAGGAATATAATTAAGGAATAATTAAGGAATATTTAAGGAATAATGAAGTTTAATAGCGGGTGAAGGGGGTTGCAAACAATACTTCTATGTCCAGCTAGTAAATATGGTTAAGGTCTGTGCTTAAAGTCAATATGGATGCAGTTTACACCACCAAAAATATCAACCAAATAAACAAACAAACAAAAAAAGAGTAGTACATACCAGCACTTATTTCAGTCAAATACCAGATTCTTGCCTGACACAGTTCAAAGGTAGCTACACTCACATTAAGAGGGTTATACTGATTTATACCTGCTCACAGTCTGGACTTAGATATGATGCATGGTGGTGCAGTCATGATAGTTGCAACTGAGAGTCTGAGGAATAAAGAAAAGGCAAAATGGTAAACCAACAGGAATGGTTTGGGACCTACCATACACTTATTCAGTATTTCACTGCCAGAATGAAATTTATTTATACAGATGCATATTTTTAAAAGTAAACCCAGCCTGAGTTTAGATTGGAAGATTGGAAGAAAAAGAAATGGCAAGTGCTATGCTGATTCACCGTTTACTGAAATAAAATATAATAATATATCACGATTATAATAATATATCACTATTGTTACATTCATATTTTTAAGTATTCTGTAACCAATCAGGCTAGATATTTAACTTTGTATTACCAACGACTTTCATGAGGTTTTCAATTCTTTGCATTGAATTTGCACTCCATATCTTACATGGAGTATTTTCTATATTTCTCTGATGGTATTCTTTCTTATTTATGATTCTTGCATGCAAACAGCTTTTTAAGTGTTCATCAGCTGGCTATTTTCCACTTGATGTCAATAATTCTTTATTCAGCCATTTATTATAATTATTTTCACTGCATCCAATGGGTGATGTCACTAAGACAAGAGTTATAATTTCAGGTGGGAGATGTAAAGGAGATCAAAAAGCTTTCAAGTAACAAAAATTCTCTATTTATGCAAGGGTTCTAAGAAACAAAGAAGGCAATAAGAAACAAGCAGACAACAAAATAGGATTCAAATAGGAGCAAAATTATGTCTAAACATACGAATCTTCAAAGTTTAACATGGATTGTCAGCAGTTCTTTCAGAAAATCACATTCCTGAAATTGCAACTGTAGAACCATTCACCAGCTATACATGAATAAATATTTCTCTTTATCAAATAAGATTTATGGGATATTTTGCATTCTGACAGATTATAATATATTTGCATATAATAGTTCTAATTTAGAATGCTTGAGTTATAAATAGATGGGAAATGCGGCATAAATTAACACTGTTATGAAAGACTGATATGTTTTCCTTATAAGCTGTAGATTGCTTCCATGTCTAAGAGAAACCAAGCTACTACACAGTTGAGGTTCTCTGAGGTAAGGATGCATTTGTTTTTTAAGGCAGTCACAGTGCTCTTGAATTGTGAGATGTGCTATCCAAATTCCTCTCCATGTTAACTGTTACTGACCTTCAGCTGCAGAAAGCAACAAGTAGGGTGACTTAATTTGGCACCTGTTCTGGGGATTTCTATATAACCGAAGCCAAAAGCAATCCGTATTTAGGTGGCCTGGCCTGTTCTCAGCACATACTGTATTTTATGTTGGATTTCCTTAGGAGATTGTAAGGGCAATGCTCTACTGGAATTCTTAAGTGTTACCTTTCACTTTTTCAAATGCCAAATGTGAGGTTGTTTTTACCTACATCTTTTCTGTCATAAGAGTGGCATCCATAGAAGAGATTCCTCTAGTGCAGTAATTGCCATGCATTTTACAAAAAACAAAACAAAAAAAATCCTTGTAGGAATACACATTACTTGGGAACTAGAAAGGAAGGAAAACTATTCATCAAGTGAAACTAGTCTTGAAGTGCAGATCTGACACTATCGGGTATGCATGTTCTATGGAATTTTCTTCCCATTTATTGAGGATAATCACAGGAAAAGAGCGTGGGTGGGTTGGCTCACATATAAAAAGGCATCTCTCAGCTAAAGGAAAAACAACATTTTAAAGCATAGGGTTTTGAAACAACCCATAAAACACAGGACAAAGCCAGAGTCTGTTCTCACACTAGTTTGTGTTGAAATTATTCCTCCAGTCTCAGTGACCAAGATAAATACTTTTTCAATTTCAGATTCTGGAGTTCTAGTACCCTACGTATTTTATTTTACCTTTTTTTTTTTCCTAATAATTAAGAAATAATGACTATACATACATGTAATGGTTTTTAATTGTCCAGAATTAAAAAATAGCAATGAAGAGCTAAACAAAATTTACTTCACTCATTATAAGATAAAATAAAAAGTGACATTCCAAAGCTTCAGATACAATTCTTATATCAGTAGTGTTTTACCAAGGTGCATCAAATTTTTTCATGAAGATACAATCTACTAGCTTTAGTGACTATAATATATAACAGTAGAGGTGATGAAAACACCTTTATTTCTTTTCAGTTTCGCAGCTGTATGCAGCCTATAACAATCTGCATAAAAGAAAAGGTAGGCATGATCTTCAGAGAAATGAAAGGGCATAGTTTTGAAGCTTATTCCCCTACCTTACTCCCATAGCATTTTTACATTAGAGTGAAATATTCTTGAGCCAGCTGGTTGTTTTGTTCACATTGGCTTTCATTGCCTAATCTAGTGAATTCATTATAGCTCCCTGCCTGAGGGCTCAATTTTCAGCTGTGCTGAGCATGACCTATATCAGCTGTGGGAAAAACGAGGCAAAGGTCCTCCTGTACTGGCTTCACACTTTCCTGCATCCACAGGAAGCTGTGGGGACTGAGTCTCAGTACAAGCTGAGGCAGACATGGCTGTGTTACGTTGCCTTGCATAGGTTTCAGGGTTTGCACTGTTAGTGTGAAGTTTGCATGCCCTAACACAAATCTTGTGATGGAGTGTTTGTTGCGCAGTGGAAGTTTCCTGAAAGTGACATTGGCTTTACATCTGGGTAGGACTCTTCCAGACCAGGGAATCCTTAATGTATTCTTGCTGGGAAATGCTGCAGGTCTGCTCTTGCAGCCTAGAGACTTTTCTAGAATCAGAATTTGGAGCTAGATACATTGTTTCTGAGGTAACCAGTCTCTGATGTGTCTGCAACAAGTATTATAATTTTGTTCCTTGGTTACATGCTAGAGATATGCTATTACAGAGAAGCTCTGTGGCAAATGGATTTTATTTGCTCATGTGCTACAAAAGGACAAACAGTTCTGTGTTTTTAAAGCTTTTTGGATGAGACTAAGTGGTTGTGGAGACTGAGCTGTGTCCATTTTGTCCTCGCTAGCAAGTGGGTGGTTGCCTCCCACACTCACGTCACTGCCACATTTGGCAGCAATAACACTTTGGCAGCAATAATTTATCTAAGAGGTCCTAACACTGCAGTCTCACTTCTCCCTTTAAAAAAAAAAAATAAAAATAAAAAAAAAAAATGTCTGCTGGTAGTTTATCTCTTTGCTTTCAGTTCACTGAGCAATGGTCTATGGTCAGTACTCACACACGTGCACAAACACACACACGTGCCCATCTCCTATGCACTGCAAGAAAACTAGCTAAAACTTACAAATCAACCAGATTGAATGGTCCCAGACAAGTAAGAACAAGCAAGATGAAAACATCATAAAGACCCCATGCTGGCACAGCACACTCTGACTCATACTTTCCAGTTATAAATGTCATCCATTAGGTTAAAAAAAATAATAATAAAAATCAGTCTCCATTCTGGGTTGTGTTTTTTTTATTGCTTGCTTTAATAGCTCTGCTCTTCATCAGCTCCAGTGTTCGGCAGCTGATCCCTCTTGCCTTGGCTAAGGACATGTGATAGTTTTGCTGAATAGCTGCAAACAGGCACTCTGCTGGGTACTAATAGCTGGCACATTAGGCTGTTTGGCGAACTGTGGCAGCCAAACAGAAATGCTTTCAACAGACTGATTTCAGTAAAGAAGTGGAGTGTTGGCTTTTGTGGTGGTGGTGGTGGTGGTTTTTATTTTATTTTGTTTTATTTTGTTTTATTTTGTTTTATTTTATTTTATTTTTTCTCCCCACACTGCTTGGTGCCAGAGTTCTTAAAATAGTTCCCTCAGAGTTTTCTTGTTACCCATTTTGGAGCCCAGATGTAGGAAGCAAGCCAGCACAGCTGGTAGAGTCTGACTGTCTCACAGATAGGGAAGGTTTACATGGCTTTCACTTTATCCCTATTATTATTGTTATTGATGTTATTATTATTGGATGCCAAGAAATAAAGTCTAGGCTTGCAAATATGAAAGGTCTACCAGATGAAGACCTTTCCCTCCTGCCTTCATCAATAGGCCACTGCACTTTGTTATCTTCAGCACTTTCCTCATTCTTTCCCTTCATCAGGAATGTGGATTTAATCAGTTGTTCCATTCTGAGCTCACACTGATACCTGTGCTGAGTTACTGGAAGTGGTGCACAGTGATGCTGTGATGTGAGCTCATTCCCACAGCAGGCTGGGTATAAAACCAGCAGACTCCTTGTACTTAGGAGTATATGTTAGATTTCTAATATATTTCTGCAAATAAAAGAATATATGGAGTGGTATCATACTTCCTCTCAGCAAACTCAATTGTACACAACAAACTGAAAAGACATGATATGTCACCCAGTAGAGTTTCCTTATTGTCATCTGGTAAATGCTGGTCTGACCAGCCATGGATACACAGTAACTTTCTTCCCCTAAGGAAGCAAAGCCGACCTCTGAAAGCCTATTCATTTCTGATTTTTTTTTCCCTGTTAGAGATTCACTGTCACCTCAGTACCATAGCATGAGGATGTTTCCTCATGCAACATGTGATAACTCCTACCAGCTTTGAGATACTTATAATTGCACAGTTCCTACAGGGTGGTTTTTGAAAAAAGCCCAGTCTGGGGTATTACTGTTATAGACTGCAGAACTCCATGTTCCTAGTACATCTGTGAAAGCATTTGGGGGAACAGTGATATGGGTGGAAGCAACTCTGATTCATTCTGTCTTCATATGAAAACAGAGGGAACAGTTGGCCTCTCCAAACTGGAATGATACAGATACAGAGATCTGAATATACAAAAATAGCATAGCAATTTCTAGGAGAAAACTAAACATGTCTCGGAAATGTATTGGAAAACAGTGCATTAAGATCCGCAGGGAAACTTCTGAAAGGTGTAAAGGGCAACCAGGCAGTCAAATTACAGTAAAAGCCAGTAAGAGTCAGGTATTTAATCCCTGTTTATGCCTCTGGACATCTGCTGTCTTCAACAACTTGCTCTAGCAGGAAGTGTGTCCCTTACCATAAGCAACCTCTGACTACAGTATTTGTGAAGGAATGTCAGAGACTTTTGAAGGAGATGAACAATCAAATTCTGCATTGACTTAGGGCTTTGACAAAGTATCTCTGGCAGATGTTCCCTCATGGGAACATCAGCGTTCAGCATCTTAGCTGATAGCAGTAAAAGTGGTCTTGCATGAAGATGCAGGTCTGTGAGTGGAAGCTGCTGACACATACATGTTCTTTTTTACCAGCACAGTTACAGGAACAGTAGCCTCCAGTAAGCGAACAGCTGAGAAAGTATTTCATTAAACAGTTTCTGCTGTTTGCACAGAGAATATGAATACAAGTCCTTATACTCTGTACTAATTCTTGCCTGTTACCATGTTCAAGCTTATGCCTATCTCTCTTCTCTCTCATTGTGTCAGCAGCTAGCTGCTAATGTTGGTTCTGAAGTTCACAGTAATTATATATAAGCAACACATGACTATAGAGCTTTAGATTAGCTCAGGCTTTTTTACATGCAGAGTTTTGTTACCGCATATCTCCTTTTCTAGGGAAGGATTAGCACCTGAGACTGGAGTTTTGCAGGTGCCTGCTGAGTCCTGGTGCCAGCTTCACCAGTTGCTTGCAGGAGGTATATGTTTCTATCTCCTCGAAGGGCTCCTTGGAGGCTTTAACCTATTCAGGGTTGGAGATTTTGTTGTATTCCTAAAGTGATATTTATGGTATCCAGCATCAGTCACTTAGAATTGTCTCACCTAAGCTTCTCTTTAGGCTCTCTATAATAAATGGAGAGGGATAAAAACCTTCACATGTCACTTCTTCACATCATAAGGCTGAAGTATAAGATAGCAGATGATATTCCATGCAACATTAATAGAGAGGGCTCTGGTGGCTGTCTAAAATTGAACGTTAGAGCTCACATGCCTAAATCTATATGAGGTAAACCTTATTTCTTCTGTAATTCTTCTGTCATGAGTGAGCCCACCAGAGCTACTACAATGAAGCCTCTATATACCTTCTTCCCTAATGATTTTCTGCAAAGATCAAGATTAGCTCAATTACCCATAAATCTACCCATAAGAAAAAAGATCTCATAATAGATAACAGATGCACTTAAGAGTTGCATCTTGTGATGAATGAACACAAAATCCCAGCTTCATTAGAGCCAGCCCACACAGTCACATTTTTTATTGCTCATATGTAATGATCAACAATTATTTGGAAAAAAAAAAAAAAAAAGTAAATTATTGCCACAATTTTAACATAATCTTATAAAGCAAAACAAAACAAATAAGATAAAATAAAATAAATAAAGCAAAATAAAATATAAAATAAAATAAAATAAAATAAAAAATCAACATGATTTACAATGTCTGAAACACCTGGGAGAAGTGGTCTGGATTATCCCTATCTACTTGCAGATTTCTATACTTTTGATGTTCTCAATCAGACCTCTTGTGTTTTCATCTTCCACTTTATTGCCTCTGCTATACCTGCTCCAAATGCCACACATCAGCCTTACTAGTCTAGTCTAAGTTTTACTTTCACAATATCTTTAAATAGAATGGGCCTGTTTTTCACTCATGAAATTTAGTTTCCAGTTTACTCCTAAGTTTAGGTAAAAGCTCTGTGATAGCCCTTGGGCTCATATGATATTTCTGTTCTGTCTGTTTAAATGTGCTCATTTTTATGGCACAAGTTTCTCTTCCTGTTGGCAAGTTACCGTTAAATATTTGTAATTGTTCTATAAATCCTTATGTGCCTTTTGTATAATGATCCTCTCTTGTCCCCAAATGGCATTTCCTGTACAATCACATTTACTTAAGCAGTGAAACTCCTCCACTACCAGCATTTCACTTGCCCCACTGTTTGCAAGTGAAAAAAATTAGGACACATCTACACATATAGGTACAGACAATTACGTATCCATTTCACCCAAACACCAAACTGAATACCATGTAGTTCAAGCTGTTTTGTCCTATTAAGATTAAAATGTTTTCTGGACTGGGAGTGGACTGAGTGTGCAACTGTCTGGATCCATTCAACTGATCACGGTATTTGCGTAGCCAAAATCAGAAGTGAACTGTGGTTTATGCAGAAGTATTCACAAATATTTTGTATACAATATTCATCATAATGAATAAACAGAATAATTCTGAAGATTTGTAGGATTTTTTTTTCTGGTCCTCTGACTCATTTTGCAAGTGCTGAAGTTATCTAAAGTGAATTCTTCCTCTATGAGGAAGCCCATAGCTTGTGAGACTTGAACGAAGCACTCTGTCAGTCCAATTGTAATATTTCGGTGCAAAGCACCAGGTTGCTTGCTTGCAGAGATAACCTACAATCACTGTAAATTATTCTCAGCCAGGTGATGGGAAAGAAAAATTTATGTAGTTTTACTCAGTCTCACAAAGAACAGTAATAAAAGACAATAATAAGTACTTCACAGTACTCATTTGATCAGATAAATTGGCAAAACATCTTCATGGTACGATCTGTTAACTTCCCGTAATGTTAAAAGTTATCTAAGTGTAAAGACATTGCATTATAATAAAGTCCATCTCCCTCTCTCTCTTTTTTTTTTTTTTTTTTTTTTTTTTTCCTTCTTCTATTCTTCCATTTCAGCTATATTTCTTGCAGTTTTTATATCTTGGTATCAAAAGCATTTGCTGAGACTGGTCAAGTCATACTTACAAGATGTCAAATTTTGATGCTAATTATAAGAGACTTTTAGCTTTCACCCTTCCCAGAGATAGCATTCCACAGCAGAAACAGGTGCTTAAGTTAACCATGTGACTGACAAAGGTCTACTTCATTTTCACTGGTTAAGAGCAGCAATTTAAAAGCCACGTGAAAATTAAGAAGCAATAGTGGCGATTGTGGAGCATCAAGGCAATGCTCTTTGCAGTTCATTGAGAAGGGCCAGTTATATGTTGCACAAGCACATTTCCCAGAATATCTTGGCAGACTGTTCCCATGCAGCACGTTATGTTAGATTAATTTAAAGATAGAAAAAGCATGGCTAACTTTAACAAGATCTGCATCCAACAATGTGACAAGAAATACGATTCCAGAGAATGGTAAAGTGAAAAATGTCCAGAAGATGAGGCACTTGGCTGCAATGGCTACTTACTTAATTAGCAATATCCCTGAACTAATAAAATCACCATACTATGAATCATCTTGCCCCAGTTCATTCAACAGAGGTGTCAATTATTCAATCAGTTGACATTTGTACATTTTTTTCCTCTACTCATGTGGTTTCTTTGTTGTTGTTTTTCTGTTGTTGTTGTTTTGTTTTGTTTGGGGATGTTTGGTGTTTTTGTTGTTGTTTTTGTTGCTGGTTTTTGGTTTTTGGCCTGGGCAGCCACAGCTCTCAGTCAAATCTTTGTCTCACATGAAATAAAATACGGGATCTTCTTGGCTCCCAGTCAGCTGCATTGTTTTGATTTAATAAAAAACATCAGTGGAAAAATTCACCACTACACAAAAGCAAATAACTTGAAGCACTTTAATAATTGTGTATTAGTGCTGGCATGCTTCAAAAATAACTGCTGAACATTGCTGAGAGGACTGCAGGACTATATAATTATTTATGACAAGCTTTCAGCTTTTTTTCTAATCCTAAGTAATCAGTGTTAGTTGAAGGCCAAACTAATACTGTGAAAATAAAGGAAGAAAAGCAATAGGATATTTTTATAAGACTACTGTCCTCCATCTTCATTGACCCATGAGTGACAATGCTAAGCATCTACTGTGGGAGAACCACTGTTCAAAGGTGGTTGGACTTCAGATTTCATAATCTGAAATCCATGGCTGTAAATAGAAAGAATGAAGAACCATGAATAGAAATGAGTAGGAAACAGTTTATTCCCATTCCAGGAATACGTTCAAGTTGAGAAACAGTTTTCCATTCCATATTGGGATGAAATTGAGACCTTTCAACTTTTTCAAGAAAAAATAGAGCAAGCGAAAGCTGCAGCTTCCCCCCTCCTCCTGTTGCTCCCCTTCTGATCCTCCAAAAGAGCCAAGAAATTCGGTTGCCAGTCTCCAAGGAAAAGAAAGCAGTTCAGAAGCCTGATTTCACCAGTCTGATCCATTCACATGACTGTTCTCAGTACTTGACAATCCTGTCATGCATTGCAGAAAAGTGTCCCAACCTGCAGGCTAATTCTGAGGTCAGATAAAACTTATTATTTATACTTAAAATGGCCCACGCTAGAGCACAGATGCATTTCCAACAATCTTTTTTTCTGATGTTGACGTATTCCCACTAAATATCTCAGAGCACATTGACTCAATTTCGGTACTCACCCCCAGCCTCTCTCTGCTGCAGGGTTGAGGAGAACTCACTGATTGTTTCAGCAGCCACTGCCACTAATAGGACCCTGATACACTTCCACATCTCACAGAAATGTGCATTGTACCTTTACTGTAGGAATTCTTCCACAAAACTGAATGAAAAATGTGCAGATAACCTGGAGTAATACTCATACAAAGACAGCTTTCTGGAGTACACCTAGGAAACTTGTTCTTACACTAGGAGTGTCCTCATTAACAGTATCCACAAGTAGTAATTCAAAGAGTAGTGTCCTGCTTGTTCCTCTATCAAAATATAGGCATTATATTTTGCTTGTATATTACTATCTTTGCTCAATTTCACTGGACTATGTGCATGTCTAAAATTCAGCTTCTCCATAACTATTTGCAATGCTGTGGCTGTTGTTTGTCATGTCTTATTCATGCTGGAATATCAGGAAGCATGTAGAAATTGAAGTTTTTAATAATGTGCTAGCCCTTGTATTTTGTGATCAATAATAATAAAAAGATTCTTTGGAAGCATTTGAAAGATAGTCACCCTACATAATCATTGCCATTCTGTCACTTGCTGGGTCTTTTGTGACACAAAAATTAACACCAAAGTTATCAGATACTGTCACCCTGAATGTCAGGGAAAGTGAAGGTTGGAATAAAATTCCATCCCACATTTTTAATTTCCCAGACTGAACGAAGGGATCAATACACCTGTGGCTTTGGTATACAGGTTTATAAGGATCTTCATTTTACAAGAAGACACCAGTAAGAATTTGAGGAAAATAACAAAAGCTGGTAATGGCACACTTTCAGTTGCATTTGTACATGTTTGGGTGTTGCTGGAAGAAGTTAAACTATTGCAATGCTCAGTGAAATATGCTGTGAACACAACTGGGTGAATCATTACTTTATCCCTGTTGTGTTTCTGGTGAAGCTTCTGAAACATTTCAGCCCAGGCAGTAAAAACAGCATGAATCTGAATTAATAAATTATTTTGTTTTGTTTGGAAAGCTGTATATGTGACTGAAGTAAACTGGAGCATCTGCTATATCTACAAAGTTGGACAAAAGAAACCTCTTCCACTTCCTCCATGCCTTGCAGACAGAGAAGAAATGGGACAAATACAAGATGAAGTTCAGTACTTGAAAAAGGTTTCAGGTGCCCATAGATCCTTATCCAACAAGATTGCTAGACGTGCTTTGCTGCTTAATTCCTATTGACTTTTCATTGAGTGTCCTTAAATTCTGCTCCATTAGCATAGAATTTCATATTTTGCAGAAAGGCAGAGCCTGCCCTGAGGAAAGCATTTTTATAGCTCATATTGCCTGATGTTAGATTTGCTATAAGCTATGTTTCAGAGGAGGCTGGGAGTGGGAGGAATGCACTGTAAATATGAGGGTCCTGCAGTCAGCTGCAATGAGTTTTGTCTCTGGGGAAGTAAAGTCAGAAATGTTGAGTAGCCCTTCCTATTTAGAGAATGAATCATAGAATGTTTTGGGTTGGAAGGGACCTTAAATATCATCTAACTCCAGCCCCTGCCATAAGGGGTGAAGTGCAGTTAGTTGTTTATACTTCACTTGGTAGTTGCCAGGGAGATAGGAAAAGAATCCTGATCAAAAACCTGTTAAGTTCTTGGTGTCTGATGGCATGTGGATGATAGGAGCCAGGCATCTGTGTGGCTGTAACAATGATATAAGACATGATGACCAAGGATAGGTCTGCCACTAAGAAACATGCTTGAAACCCTTTCTCCCCGTTTATATTAAAATGCAGATACAAGTAGTCATAATAGCAATCTGGAATGGAGGAGCTGCCAAAAGCCTTACAAGCCTCTTAAGACTTGCAGCAGATTTCTACAGAGAACAGGAATGGTTCTTATTGAGGTCATCAGTTTTGCTAGGCTGTTTCTATATCTGGTCAGACCAGAAGATGAAACAGGAATGCACAAAGGAACATTATACTGCTGTGTCTTCCAAGAGATCTGAACTGCAGAGGATTGTGCCTAGCAAAGACATCATTGGTGACAGCTTCTAGGAATTGAGAGCTTCCAGCTTCTCTCCTGGGCTTTCTCACACTATGACAACTAGTGGAAGAGCTGTCAGAGGACACACAGACATTTGAGTAGTCTCCTAGGACATGTAATCCCAAGATGCTTCAGGTTCTACATTAAGTGCTAAAACTTTTGGAAATCAAGATTGTTATGCTTATAGTACAATGACACTGTTAAGGCAGTAAATATAGACTGGAACTGAAAACTATCTGTCCACAGCCATATTAAGGACATCTGTGTTATTAATTCTTCAGCTAGTTTTTGTTCCAGAGAAGGTTTAGGGCAACAGCCACTTCTCTATACTGTCACACACCTTGCCAGACTGTTTCCATATTTTCACTTACTTTCTAGAGTAGGGACAAACTGTGATAACTCAGCTCAGGTCAAATCAGACTGACTCTGACTCCTGATGTCTCGTTGTGGTGACTCTGTGTGCATAAGTACCTGTGCTCTCACCTTTTCTGTCCCTGCACAGTAACAGAGCAATGCAAGATGGTGTTGTTGTTTCCAGCTATTCTGCACAGTAGAGGGCAAAAAGAGAGCATGGGCTTCACTTGATTCTCTCTGCACTAGGAAGCCCAGATGGCCAGCTGGGTATGCAGATAACACCTTATTTCATAAAGAAGCATCTCAGCTACAGTTGTTTGCATGCTGGAGCACTTAGAGATGAATCCTTCCCAGATTCTTTCCTGGGAAAAGAGGTCTCAACACTGTTTCCCATCTGGGCCTCTGACCGACTTCCACAATAGTCCAGTGTGATTAATCAGTATTGCTCTGGCGGCTAGGGGGGAACACGCATTATACTCTTTCCAAACAATATCAAATATTGTATTAATTGTGTAAATGGTAGTTTCCATTCTTGAGCGTGTTTGAAGAGCAACAGCTTTTTTGTTGTTGTTTCTTTTTTTTTTTTTTTTTTAAATTCAGATTGATTTAAGTAGAATCTGAATTTTGTTTTATTGTTTTGTTTTGTTTTGTTTTTCTCCAAGGTACAGCAGCTGTGTAAGAGAACATTTCACCATAAAGATCAGGATGATTCACTGCATTTCTCCTGAGTACAGATTGTTGACTTCTCCCACACAGTCTTCATAAATTATGAAAGAAATTTGAAAAGCTCTACAATATATGTTTTTGATTGTTCCTGGTTTACAAAAGTTAAGTTAGACCTCAAGTCTTTATTTATAATACAACAGTTTAAAATGCATCAGATAAATAAAAGCTACACTCTTAGGTATCTCAAAGTAACAGTGGAGCCATGGCATGATTTAAACAGGAGAGGCAATGAGTTCAGCCTCAGAAACTCACCTTCCCTTTGTGAGGCCTGAGACTACTGAGTACCTTTGGGTCTTGGGACCTGTTCCTCAGCTCTTACACAAAGAAAAGAAAAGTGGGATTGTGCTAAATTTCCATGTTCAAGTGAACTAAAAACTAATCTCCTTTAACTCACTACACCAACTATTCTCAAACAAGAGTTTAACTGTGAAAATGAAAACAGTTATCTACAAAAACATCAAGCGTCATGTATGTAATTACTAATCTATGAGAACAACAAAGAGAAGCAGAAGGCTAGGCGTCTATACCAGCAGTAGGACTTGTTTTTCTCTTCCCAACATTTGCTTTTTCTACACAATGTATATTTAGTACAAGAAACCAGCTAGTAAAACTTGCCTGAAACAAGATTTGGTTCCATGTTTCAGACTACAAGTGAAATGTCAGAAGTAATTCGTTCAGGAGGTGGCAGGATCCCTCCAGGATGGTTCAGCCCTCAGTTAGAATAATAAATAAATAATCCCAGAAGCCTTTTTTTTTTTTTTAAAAAAAAAAAAAAAAAAAAAAAAAAAAAAAACACTACAGGCAACATGAGAAGGTTACCAGAATGCAGAATGTTGTAGACTTAAAGTGCATCCTTCTGTGGTTACTGTAGTAAACTGCAATATATTACACTGTAATTCTGTCAACAATTATTTTCAATCATTCCTTGAGACTTGTAGGCATTCAAGCCTAATTCTTCCCTATAACAAAATAAAGATAGCTTAAGAAAAACATAAATTCAAAACAAAATCTAACTTAATTAATCATGTATGGTGGGAAGGTGGTCTGCATTTGAGTGATCTACAGGCTCCTAGCATTCAGCTGCAGTGAGTTTTTACTAGGGAACAATTGAAATATCATTATCTTTTCAACTTGCAATGTCACACTTGTTAGAGCAGGTGCTGAAATACCTTGGACCAGCAAATGCTGAGGCAACTTCACAAACATAATCTTTGAAATCAAGGCTTTTGAGATGAAATTCCTGAGCTGTTTAACAAAGAAGAAAGTTCAAGGTCTCATCTCATAAAAATGCAAAGATCCTAATGATCAGTTCTTCAGCAGCAATAGAGTTTCAAAATATTTTGAACAAATGGCAGAATAAGCTGAGACAGGAACTTGTAGCAAGGAAAATATATGTCCTGTTCATCTCTGGTTCTGCCGTGGACTGGGGACACATGGACTGTACATTTTCTGTTTAGATAATAAGAGAAACTGAGATTTGGGATTGCAGGGTTCAGTCCCAACTGACAGAGAGGCATGTGGAATAATATTTACAAACTTCCTTTCCTTTCCTTTCCTTTCCTTTCCTTTCCTTTCCTTTCCTTTCCTTTCCTTTCCTTTCCTTTCCTTTCCTTTCCTTTCCTTTCCTTTCCTTTCCTTTCCTTTCCTTTCCTTTCCTTTCCTTTCCTTTCCTTTCCTTTCCTTTCCTTTCCTTTCCGCCCCGCCCCCTCCCTTCCCTTCCCGCCCCGTCCCTTCTCGCCCCTTCCCTTCCCGCCCCTGACCCTGACCCTGACCCTGCCCCTGCCTTGCCTTTCCCTGCCTTGCCTTTCCTTGCCTTGCCTTTCCTTGCCTTGCCTTGCCTTGCCTGGCCTGGCCTTGCCTTGCCTCGCCTTGCCTTGCCTCACCTTTGCCTCGCCTCGCCTCGCCTTTCTTCCATATTGCCAGTTCTTCCAGTCCTGCTCCCTGCTCTCTTTTCTTTAATTCTTCTCTTCTTACTTGATCCAGAGAACTTTTCTTGCTTTAATCTGGGTAGGAGGATTGGCAGCGAGAGGAGCATTGGAAACACAGTCTCTTGGTTTGCAGTTTTAGTGCCAGGGAAAGAACTTTAAAGAATTGTTTCAAGGAAGAATACGTGCTTATTGCTCTATGAAAGAAGTTCAGTTAGGGTGGGAGCTCATGGAGAACAGTCATTATAGGCAATATCCAGAGGGCACAAATGTCAAATCCTAGTAATTTTTTGCTGAAATTAGCTATTGACCACATGCTCCTCAATGATGCAATACCTTCCTACACAGGCGCATTATAGATGATATTAAGTTTGCTTTTACTCTTTCTCTTTGTTGTACCTCTGCCACAGTAAGCACTCAAAACTTATGGCATCCCAGTAATGATGCAGCTCTTCAACAATTTTCATCTTAACCATCTTTTTGTTTTGCATGGAAAAAACATTAGCAACTCTAAAGACTGGCACTTCCTCTCCTAACTTTAACTTAGAAGTTGAGAATCCAATCTAGTTAGGTGTCTTTTATTTAATTAATAACATAATTTTAATGTTGAGTATAAATGAACAATGAATACTTCAGAAGCATAAAGTGGAAAAATTAACTTTGACCTCAGGAAAAGTATTTTTAAATATATTTTGCACTGCCGATTGGGAAATCTTTTAGAAAATGGGCTGCCTTGTTCAATGGAATCATAACTTAATAGTACAGTTATTTCTCCTATTCTTCACTCTGGCTTTCACCCTGAAGTTGATGTTTTGCCTTAGGTGTAGAATCTACCCCCAGCCTCTCTTATCATACAACAATTGAGGTTGAGAGGGATGTCTGGTAGTCTTCTAGTCCAATCTAGTCCATCTAGACCACTTCTTGAAGTGGTCCATTTAAAACAGGTTGGTCAGAGACACTCTGAGTTTTCAGTATCCCCAAGGATGGAGATTCTCTGAGCAACTTCTTCCAATATTTGACCATGATCACAGGGGAAAAGAATGTTCCTTTTATGGAATTCGTGGTCAAATATACATATATGTAGCAGCAAATGAACAGAAAACCCTGATTTTCACTTATGTTATAGTTTCTTCCTTTATTACACAAGCATCTTGCCTGGCGAAACTAATAAAGGAAAAGATTTTATAGCTCACAAATATCTCCTCCATTGAAGCACCCATTTCAGTATGTCTGTGCTTTTCCCAATATAATATGAGATTCTGCAATTGCCTTCGGAGGTATTTCTGTACTGTGAAATCAAAGTTACTTCTTGTTATGATGGAAAGAACTTATTATTTTAACATTTAACATGTCCAAACAAATATTAGCATCACAATCTACTCTACTAGTCCAGGATAACCTGTTCATATGTCTATATCATCAACGGAGTAAGCTGAGTACATACACAGCTTTGCAGAGCAAAAAGAATAAGTTTTCATTCACTTCTTCATTGTCCCTTTCCCTTAAAGTAGTATGGGATCTTTTTTAACCCTTTCTTAAGCCTCCTGTAAACCCTTTGTCAGATTAGATAGCCCTCTCTGGAATGTTAAGTCAAATTTGATTTTTTTTTTTTTTCTGTCTTGTTCATACATGTAAAGTACTTTCTACTGCACTTAGATTTGATATATACTGCTTTGACAAAAGGAGACATAATTATTACTTTCGAAAATTCTGTGCCTGGAATAATTTATGTGTTAACAATCTCTGAGAGAAAAAGGTGTTGGGTTTTTGGTGTTTTGTTGTTATTGTTGTTGTCATTGCTGTTGTTGTGGGATTTATTTATTTTTTTTTGGTTGGTTGGTTGTCTTATTAGTGGGTCAATCTGTAAAACTTCTCAGTAAAGTACTCCATGTGTTATACTACATTTGTTTTTCAGATAAAAAACTTTTCTGAATGAATTTCAGTAGCAAATAAGACAGATATTTAATATAAATTTTAATGCAGTTCCGTACTTCTTTTTTTCACATAATTTACTGTTTGTATTTAGGACTGAAAGAGTTAGCTCGTTACAGATCTAGTTTATTTGTAGCCTCTTCTACAGAATACTTCACTCTATGGGATCTGATCACCTGTCAGGAATCATGAGTATATTTGAGGTGATGAAATGGTTACAGAGTTTATCCCTCATTAAGACTTCTTTTTTTTTTTGTATCTAAGTTCAGACCTAAAGATGTATTTTTATCACTACTTTCTGTAACATATTTCTGAGAAGAGATGAGAGTGCTTTTCAGAGCCTGACCACAGCAGAATCACTACAAATTATGTCCAAAATGAACTCTGATTTCTGGTAGTGTTGAATGTCTGCAGCTTCCATTAGCTTCAGCTGGTGATGAGGATAATTTGCACCTGAACATTGTGTTTTAAAACTGGAATTCCTCCTTGTATTCCACATGAATATTTGTAAGCTGGATATTTATGATCAGTGAAGGCCCATCTCATACAAAGCATGTTAATCTCACACTGTCGTGATTGTGTCTGTGTGACCTCAGGGATAGTCTGGGGTAACCATCTGTTATTGGCATCTCCACTAGAGTGCTTGAAAGTTAGATTAGATTAACTTAATTCTCAATTCTCTGTCCCAATTTAGCACTGAAAAAAAAAAAAAAAAAAAAAAAAGAAAAAAAAAAGAAAAGAAAAAAAGAAAACCTACAGCTTTGGTGCCCATTTCAACGGCCCACAGGCTGTTGGAAGTGTATGGAAGGGTCAGAATCCATCTCTCCTGATTTTTTTGTCCAGTCACAGGGAGCAAATTGTCCATTCTTCCACCTCATTTGTTACATGAAGCCTCCAGTTTGAATTCATCCCTCATCCATGATTGCTGACTTCTGTTACCCTTTCATAGATATATCATGTCTACCATCACTGAAGGCACTGATCTGTATTGTCCTACGTGGCAATAAAAGGTCTTTTCAAGGTCAAACTGACAAGATTCACAGCCGTTAGTTATCAGAGACCAAAAATAAAGATGAGCTGAATATAGCAAATAGGATTTATTTGGGTATCAACTATCACCTCAAAATAGCAGAAGACATGGTTGCTGAGAGAAAGAGATACAAATATAGTTTAGACACCTTATATAGTTTTATAAATAACAAGATAAATTTATATACAGACAGCTATTAAATAGGTTTGCCACTATAAGGATCTCTGTCTGGTTCTCTCCATATAGAGAGTCACATACTTGTGAGACAGCAAACTAGTATGGGGTAGTCAGAAAATGTGACTGGCCTACATCTGAAACACTGTTATTGCTCATTAGCGTCCTGGGCATTAGTGATTTAAGTGGCCCAAATATGACAATTAAGTTCTCCAAGTTTTCTCTATCACAATGTAGTTAAGGAACACCTCCAACATAGTATGTGTAGCCTGCAGCAACAATATAAATTGTCTTTACTTAGTAGGTCTGCAAAGTCTGACAGGTATACCCATTTTTCAAAAACGTGGACTTTTGTTATTTCTACAAATAAAATTAATTTTCTCTTTCTAGGTCAATGTTTTTTAAATGTAGAATACAACTACAGAAACTATACTAGGGACAACTAGTAGGATATAGTGATAGACTTGGAACTGTATAGTTGGCATCAATGATAATTTATATTAGTGAGTAATGCAGACCAAAGGAACAAATGGAAGGTAAAAAATTAAAAGATTATATAGCAAACTATTTAAACAAAGCATCTCCATGGGAGTTATATGGTATCTGACTTTTTCAGACTTTTAAAAAAGGTTACACTTTGCCATGACTTTTGTTTCCTCACTGTGTTTGAGTAATGGCCATTATTTGCATTGAAATAAGTATGCTCCCACACCACAGTATTTGTAAGTTAATAAAAATATCTTGGCCAACCAAGTTGAATTCTGAAAACTGTTTAAACTCTCTAAAGCCAATTAAAAAGTACACACTTTAAAATTCCTTATTTGGCACACTAGAGAAAGGAACAAAAACAATAGACTATGAGCCTGAAGACCAATTATAAAATGCAAATATAGAGAATGAAAAGTGATACATTTTATATTGAAGAAGAAAAGAAGAAGAAGAAGAAGAAGAAGAAGAAGAAGAAGAAGAAGAAGAAGAAGAAGAAGAAGAAGAAGAAGAAGAAGAAGAAGAAGAAGAAGAAGAAGAAGAAGAAGAAAGAAGAAAGAAGAAAGAAAAAAAAATCACCGGAGAACAATAAACAAATAGAATCATAGAATCATAGAATCATAGAATATCCTGAGTTGGAAGGGACCCATAAGGATCATCAAGTCCAACTCCTGGCACCGCACAGGTCTACCCAAAAGTTTAGACCATGTGGCTAAGTGCACAGTCCAATCTCTTCTTAAATTCAGACAGGCTTGGTGCAGTGACTACTTCACTGGGGAGCCTGTTCCAGTGTGCGACCACACTCTCGGTGAAGAACCTCTTCTTGATGTCTAGCCTAAACTTCCCCTGCCTCAGCTTAACACCGTGCCCGCGGGTCCTGTCACTGGTGATAACAGAGAATAGGTCACCTGCTTCTCCACTCCCCCTCACAAGGAAGCTGTAGACTGTGGTGAGGTCCCCCCTCAGCCTCCTCTTCTCAAGGCTGAACAGGCCAAGTGACCTCAGCCGCTCCTGATACGTCTTCCCCTCTAGGCCCTTCACCATCTTCGTCGCCCTCCTCTGGACACTCTCCAACAGTTTAATGTCCTTTTTGTACTGTGGTGCCCAGAACTGCACACAGTACTCGAGGTGAGGCTGCACCAGTGCAGAGTAGAGCGGGACAATCACTTCCCTCGACCGACTAGCAATGCCGTGCTTGATGCACCCCAGGATACGCTTGGCCCTCCTGGCTGCCAGGGCACGCTGCTGGCTCATATTCAACTTGCTGTCAACCACAACCCCTAGATCCCTCTCTGTGGGGCTGCTCTCCAGCGTCTCGTCGCCCAGTCTGTACATACAGCCAGGGTTGCCCTGTCCCAGGTGCAGAACCCGGCACTTGCTTTTGTTAAACTTCATGTGGTTGGTGATCGCCCGGCTCTCCAGTCTGTCCAGAATAAATAAAATCAAAAAATCAACTCAGAGACAAAGACTAAACCATCAAGTTCTATAATATGAAAACTACCACCTCTTTTACTGGATTTAAAACGTTTTCTATTAAGAGAAATATCACTTGGATGGAAGCTGAGACCAAGAAAGGATGTGACTATCAAATAAATTTAGTATCTCAGCAGTGTAGTTACAAGTCATATGATAAAAGTTATTATTGACTTGGTGGAAACTGACTCAATTTTGATAAATTTTAAGGAATAAACCTCTGGCCAGTACTGGTGCTTCTGGTTAAGGGTGTCTTCCTTTTTCAGTCTGACTCAGAGCAGACCTAAACACATTTTGAGCACACTAGGACAGACAATGTCTAACACTAATGTTTTCAATATTGCCAAAATTGGTGAAAATAAATAGTAGAAAATGTCCCAAGTGTAGCTTTAAGAAAAGTGGACTGTTCTGACAGGTAAGTGTTATTTTCCATAGTGTATATTTTTACCTATCTGTAGGTGGGAAGCTATAAACAATTAAGCATAAGGAGATCTGAGCTAGGCTTTATTTTGTATTCCTGTTCATTTGCATGTTACAGAAATAAAAAGATCAGAAATAGGAAGTGATAACCTGTGTCGGGACCTCTGTACATATTTCAAAGCAATCTTAAGTTGTTAATGTCAAAGTAGAACCAAACACCAACAAAACAGGACTTCAATTAAGACCGAACTCCAACACATAAACAGAGGTAAGAAAAGACAAATATGGAAATGATTTTTTTTTTTTTTAGTCAAAGTGTAGTGAACTGTTTTCAAACGCAATTATTGTTTCAGATAATTCAGTTCAGACTATCCCAGAGGAAAAGCAGATTCATAGAAAGGAGCAGACATCCTAGAAAGTCACCAACCTGGAGATACCTTTCAGACTGACTCTAAGTACTACCTGTTCTCTTTTCTAGAATATGGTTAAATAATAGCCCTGAAACATTTGCGTGGGGTGATATTTCTACACAATGAAAGAAAACTTGAGATGTCTACTTGGAACAAATTATTAATTTGAAAGTCTCTAGTTGTGTTTGTTGCTAGTGGTGGGGGTGGGGGTGTGTACGTGTGTGTGCATGGGCAAATGTAGAGATGATGTCATTGATGATAGTGCAACCAACGCTGCCATCCCAGCTGACTGGATGGGATCTTGTAGAAAAGGTGGTTTAACACTGTTTGTTTCACTTTATGAACTGTTACATACTGTTTTTGCAGTTCATATCTGTATCTGAATATGTGTTCGCTCTCTTGTTCCAGGAAACATTTTGAAATTACCATGCAATTTCTTCACCATTGCTGTAGAAAGAAAATCTGTGTGTGGCCTTCAAGGCAAATGGAAAGAAGGGGACAGGGAAATGTGGCTTCAGAATCTTACAGGTTTCTTGCTGTTGCCTGCACTGGTAACATCCCATCTTTCTGAAACAGGATGTAAGACTATACGGGAACGCTGAAATTTTCAGACCTGAGTCCCTATAATCACTGGAAACCATAGTGTAGATATCTGATCCAAAGAACTTCTACCCACCCTCCTGGCACCACATGCTATCAATCACTTCCCAATGCCCTGTAATAAAGCCTTTATCAGAAGAATAAATGCCACAATTTAATGTCTCTCTAGCAGAGTTCAAGGAAGTGAGACCACCACCAGTCATATAAAACCCCCGAAATAATCCAGGTTTTATTAAATATGACTCCAGATGAACCAAGAAAGAAGACCTCACATAAGAGCAAAAAAAAATACGTCTGCCTTACTGGTCTGGACTGTCTGTAAGGACTGGGGCAGAGTATTTTGTAAGTTTAAATTAATTGAGCTATCTTTGCGCTTTTGAGCAAGACATGTTAACCAGACATGAGGGAATGTAATACCACTCAGAATGGGTGCATTACATCCTTTCTCCAGATTAAATTTCCCATCCATAAGTGGATGAGGTGGGAGTGGAGTATGTGATTTCCTGAATACCACAGACAAGAGCAGAATTCCTAGAGTGGGGAGTAATGCATTCATTGAAAATACAGCCCAGGTAACCTGTGATTCATGTTGTTTTCTAGTTCCTTCAGAGAGATCAGTTGGTATCTAAAGGTTCGTATTACACATCTGATTTCTTATTCCATGCATTACTTAATTATACAAAACCTTCACTTTTCAGCTGTAAATCTTTTCCTTTGCATTAATTGAGGAAAAAAAAATTAAATAAATCAGGATTTCCTGACATTTTCAAATCTTAAAATATACTTTCATTTCACTTCCAAAGAGTTATGAAGTATTTCCATGTGCAGCATACGCTTTTTAAAAGTGGGGCCACAGTCTAAAAATCAAAGGAATATTATTATGTGAAGCCTTACAGATAATTTGCTTAGCAAATCTCCATACCTAGAACATTACTCATGTCTCATCTTTTACCTCTAGAAAAAGAACAGATTATAAATATAGCGAATTAGAACTTGATAACATCCACAGTATATGATAAAAGGAAATTCAAGAGAGAAATAAGTGGATAAATGTTCTCTCCTGGTAATTTATATATTATTCTTTCTACAGTTTACTTATATGGCACAGGATCATGTTAAATATTCCATAAACATTCTATGACATACTTTCTTAGAGAAGAATATAACTCCTTTCATTGAACACCATCAAAAATATTCAGAGTTCTGCTGTGAATAGCCACTGAAAAAGCTTGAGCTCAAGGTTGATTTAAGAATGTTTATTATTACTTATTTATTTTTGGGTCACCTGTTTTCCAAAAAAAACCTGCAGAAACATCCGATATCTGATGCTTCGAAAACTATGTCACTAAGGTAAGTTGCCTCAAAAATTTCCAATATCTCTAATACGGTCCTAAGTTTTGTTTTTGTTTGTTTGTTTGCTTGTTTGTTTGTTTTTATGCAATGATTATTTTTTCTCTCCTTCTAGAAAAGGAAAGAAATGTTTTATTTAAATCTTTTTATTTCCAGGCTTCTGGAAACTGATGTGATTCTGTTAAGTCACTCTAGGGAGGATATGATCTCAGTTATGTAATATTTCTTTCTTGTCTCACAGGACATGGATCTCAGATTTGGAAGCATAGATGGTATATATGAGGGAAACCTGCCACTTCTCTCACACAGTAGTGAGACAACAGAAATAAAAGGGAATTCCTTTTGTTAAACAGTTGTAGCACTGTCTGATTTGTCAAGATATTTGTTCCCATATTTAGCTTTCTCCAGAAAGATAAGGCACAACCTTTGGGGGGTTTCCATCCTATGTTTTACTGATTACAATGCTCTTGCATTATATGTGACAGGAAATACCTGGCATTAGCTTTATACTAGCTAATTCAGGTACAAATGACAGGGAAAATGTTGGGTTCAGTGACAGATTAAAAGCTGAAAAAGCAAAGTATATAAGTGGTTAGTTTGTGCTGAGCCTCATACTGCTACCATCCTACTGACTACAGGCTGTATAGCCTAAAATTAGTTTTTCAATATCTGTAATATATACACATTATAACATAATGGAATATAGATGACTGCTGTTTAGAATTAAAATCTGGATCAAGGAAGAGTACATTCATTCTTTTAACAGGGAAAATAATATCACCATATGTTCAGATCAAAGATAATACAGACCACCACAAACATATTCCTTGTCAAGGCAAGAATGAGAAACTGTAATGGATTTTTGTTCAGAGCTGATTTTATGACCTATCACATTTAATGGCATCACATTCACATGACCTGACTTTATGTAACAGATTTATCATAGCACAACTGAGTGAACACATAACCTGCATTTTGCAGTAACAGTCAATGTTTAGACCAACTCAACATTAACTACTCTGTGCAGATTTTAATTTTTCCTGTTTCATTGAAATTGAATGTAGACTTCTTCACATTAAAAGGATCTGATTGCTTAGTATGTATATGCTACACACCAAAGTGAGCCTTTAATTAAGGTCATGCCGAAAATGGCACCTGGAACATAGTTATAATTCTATTTTTAACTGGGATTTTTTTATTATTTCTTTTTAGCAAATAAGGTCTTTGAATTCATCTATCAGTACCAGCTAATAATTGCCTAATTAGTTAGACAGTTGCAAGATGACAAAAAGAAAAGGTCTGAAAGATATCATGTTCCTGTAAGTTTTCTAAAAACTGATGTCTAGAGAAGAGAGAGAGACTCAGACTGGTACCAGTGAGGGTGAAACATGGACTCAGCCACAGGCAATAAACTTTCCCTGCTGAAGCACCTATCGGCTCTTCTTCACTAGATAGTCAGCCAGTTTGCAGGTAGGTCTAAACCCACCACAGCAAGCAGTGCTCTTGCCTAATATGACAGATAAACAACATGTCAAGAAATTGTTATGGCTAGGATATTATTTCTCAGCTAGTTTTAATTCAAGGTTTGCCTAGCCATTTCAGAAAATATCTTGTGCAGGACTGCTAAAGATCATTTTTCATTCATCATCAAGCTGAAACTGGGATCAGCTCTAAATTTCAATTAACTGCTTCTGTTTTGCCAGCTTTCTATGACTGTTTGCATGTAAGAGTCTTTGGGGATTTTTTTTTTCTTTATTGACAAACATCTGGATTTCTGTGGACTGCCAGTAGCCCCCTAGGATCAGCAGTTCCAAAACACTCATTCAGGAACCCTGGGACAGGGAAGGAGGAGAGCTATCAGAAAAGAGGCTTGCAGATGTGGAGAAATATCATAGAATCATAGAAGCATAAAATTATCTATGTCAGAAAAAGTTTTCAAGATTATCAAGTCCAGCCATCAACCTGACCTACCAAGTCCCATCCCTAAACCATATCCCCTAGTGCCATTTCCACACATCTAAGTACCCCTAGGGTCAAGGACTCCACTACTTCCCTAAACAGCCTGTTCTAATGCTTGATCACATGCACACACAAACACACCATGAAGAAACTCTTCCCAATAGCCAATCTAATCCTCACCTGATGCAACTTGGGATTGTATCCTCACATCTTATCTCTTGTCAGCTGAGAAAAGAGACTGACACCCTCCTCACTGCAACCTCCTTTCCGGTAGCTATAGACAGTGATGGGGTCTCCCCTCAGCCTATTCTTCTCCAGACTAAGCAGCCCCTGTTCCCTCAGTCATTCCTCATAAGTCTAGGTTTCTAGTCCCTTTACCAGCTTTGTTGCTCTACTCTGCACACACTCAAGCAACTCAATATCCTTCTTGCAGTAAGAAGCCCGAAACCGAACACAATATTCAAGGTGCAGTCTCACCAGTGCCACATACAAGAGGACAACCACTTCCCTCGTCCTGCTGGCCACACTACTTCTGATGCAGGCCAGGATGCCGTTGGCCTTCTGGGCCAAATGCTGGTGAGTAGGGTATGAAGATCAGAGAACACAGATCAATGGGAAACCAGACTTCATCCATCCTGCTGGAGTTCCTGAGTTTTCTGCCATTGTTTTTCAGACTCAGTTTCAGTTTAGGGAGAAATAGGGAGAAATAGATACTATTCTGTTAAAAATATCTCTTTTTTTTTTTTTTTTTCCTGAAATTTCTTATGGGATTTTGAAGTGGCTGTAGCTCAGCAGACTTTGCTGCCACTGATGTGTTGCAGAATGTCTCTTGATGACCACAGAATCTGCACTAGCTCAACTTTGCATACTTTTCTTGTGCTCATTGTTCTTTTACAGTTCTGCGGCCAAAAATGCTGTACCACTCTGCACATGTTTATTCTGATAACATAGTAAGCACATACATGTGAGTATTTAAAACTAGTAAAGCACTTTTGTTTCTCATGGATGGTCTTGTATTAACATCTGCTACCAGTAATAAACACACCTAAAGCCTTGGAAAGAGCTCCAGACCAGAGAAAGGACTGCATTCATGTATATTGGACATAATTCTCCCCATTGTTTAAAAAAACCTACTAGACAACAAATTAAAATAAAATAATAAAATAAAATAAAATAAAATAAAATAAAATACTTAAATAAAAAGAAGAAGGACATTGTAAGAGCTGGTCAGGCCACTTGATATTGCATATTACGTTTTCTTTCTTTTCTGGCCATGCTTGAATAATCTTATGAATTTGAAGTTTAGGTATCACAAGTTGTCCAACAAAAGTACAGTTAGTCATGCATAATTTGGATTCCAATGTGTACATGAAGAAAATGGCTTAACACAAGGCTTTTTGTATTAAAGCCATCTGTGACTCACAGTATCATCATGCATGATATGGGGTCATTGTGTGAAAGCAGTAGAGCATGAAGGACAATGGAAACGGCATATGAAAAGCCACTTCAGGATGCCATGCACAGTTCCTGGAAATGGTAATGATATGGTGTTTGAGGAACAGTAATGTGTTTACAAATCCTGCTGATGCTGGAATCATCTATCTTTTCCATATATCCTAGAGTTGTACATGAGGCTTTGGTGCAGTGTAATGGTGTTATTAGCGTGAGTTTTTTACTTGGGTATGAGAAAGATGTGAGTCATCCAGCTTCTCCAAAAGAGAGCAGATAAAATGTTTTTGCTACACTTATGTGTACTCTGTGTATGTGACATGTATCCCAGAAAGAAAAGCTGATCTGAAGTATGTTAGACTGCCCTTAAGTATTACGTTGTACAGTTTTTCTCAGTGATGTCTACCCATCAGTTTTTGTAGATGAATTCTGTAGCCCATTAAAATCAAATACAAATCTTAATTATTTCAGCAGCTCCAAATTTTATCCTGTAAGTTCTCAAGCACTGCAAAGAGGAGAGATATAAACACATCTGAAATCTGAAATAGATTTTCTACACAAAAAGAATAATTTGCATATAAATAAATATTGTCTTCTTCTTCCATAGCCTTTTACACATGAATTTAAAGAATCCTGTGAGTCTGCATAAATATATTCATGAAAGTTTGACTGCAGGTTATATAAAGATTCCTCCATTTTGACATAAATCAAATTAATCCTCTTTGAATCTTCACTGAAATGATGATGCTAGGCTAAATAAATCTCTTTGAATTCTCATTAACTGTTAGTACAGCTGATTCTTTGACTGGTTCATTAGCATGCTTGGTGGCGTATGCTCAAAAAGAAAAAAAAAAAAAAAAAGAACCCTACAATTTAATGCAAAATAGAACAAAGCTGTAGATTCTGCCTTTATCTTGTACACACTGCAAGGTACATGGAGCAACAATCTAACTTAAGCAGTGCATGAAGTTCTTCTGAATTGCTATTCAAAGTGTTTCCTAACTTTGACAAAGTATAAATTAATTAGTCAGCTGTATGTAGATTTTCAACAAACACAGTTAAGACTACAGAGTAAGAAAAGCTTTAAAATATCCACTGTATAACATTAACAAATAGATATCAGAAAATAAATTCACTATTTTGTAATGGTAAAACTTGCTAATTAAGCTTTAATGATTCTTAGAAAGAAAAAAAAAAAAAAAGAAAAAAAAATCAGGCTTTTATTTCATGAACATCTCGGTGAGATAATTTTACATTACATCTTCCAAGAACTGGAGATTCTTATCCAATTCCCTGTCAGTCATACAGATAGGCTAAAGCTATTATCTACTAAAGAAAATACATGGTCTGTATAAAACACTACTATGTTTAATAGCCAGTTATCCAGTGAGAAACTATAAAACTTGGATGAAATGTTACTGAGTTTAATAGAAATCAGAAGGAATAAATGCATAAGATTTCAAAGGAAACTGACCAATCAACAGCCTTTTTCCTTGCTATGCGTCAACATCAGAGCTGCACAAAGCTTTTTTCATTCAGTTTCCATGATCTAATGGTGCTCCACAGAACAAGTTCAGTTCCTTGTCTTGTGGCAAGTGTGGGTGGGATTTCTGAGTGGTCCCTGTTTACATAAAGGCCATGCACAGCCTAGCTTAGTACTCGTGGTTGCATGTGATGGGGTGCACCACATTAGGTACAGCAACAAGCAACACACTGCCTGACTGGTGTTTCACAAGAGGGTACTGTATTGTTTAATCCACCATTAATATGTTCCATGCTAAGCATAATGCCTGCTGTCATGTTTCTTGAACTTCACAAACTAATCAAAGTAGCTGCTTCTTCTTACATAACTATTACAATGCGATCTTAGAGGCTACTTGAGGATGTCTCTTACAACTTCCTCTTAGTTACGTAACATTCCAGAAAATCACTCCAAAGACATGTCTAGAGTTAAGGGAAGATTTATCAGCTTTATGACTCCCAGTCCAAATGGAGAAAAACTTCTTGTAGTATGTGTATCTTCACTGAAAAGCCAAATCATTAAAATCCACATGGCAGATAAACTTATGTTATTCCTCTTTGTATCTTGGAAAACTGTTACTGCTTATGTTATTTTCCTTTTGTGATAACCAGAAGACTCCTTGTACTCCCTGTTCACAGAATGACGTTGCAAGTTATCTACTTTGATAGGGATGGCGTCCAGCTCCACTTCCTTCTGGGTATCCATGTTCTTCTCCTGCTCTCTCTGTCCACTCAGAGCAGTGCTCTTACTTCAAACACTTTTCATGTTAGTTACACTGCAAGGTTCAAAGAAAAGCCCAGAATAACTGTATAAAAGCTGTATTTCACAAACTGTTTTGATCCCTATAGAATCTGAAAGTTATCTATAGAGGAATTCACTTTCTTCTTCTCTTTTCGTTTTTTATCCTTACATCGGGGAAATGTGAGGAACAGCGGCCACACCTAAGGGAAGCGCGAGCAGTGTATCAAGCTGTGTGGAAACAGAAAGGAAGCAGTAGATCATCTCAGTGAGAGCGGTATGTCTTGGCATCTTTCCCTGACACCACCCCCGCTATCCCAGCCTCCTCTGCCCCTCCCACACTCACACATCTAAAAAGCAGATGGAAAGTATTCTGCCAGAAGACGTTGAAACACAGTGTTAGAAAGTTACTCTTTTAAGGCTGGAGAAAGTGATAGAGAACTCTGGCAGGCAAATTAAGTTATTCATAGTCAGTGGCATTTTGGAAGAAAAAGCAGGAAGGAAATAAAATTCTGAAAGTTATAGGGATTGTACAAGAACCATCTGGGACACTGGAAGCACATGCACTTCAGCTTGCTACACTTCAGAGAGAGACCCGTGTGGCTAACACTGGGTTAAGGAAGCGTTACAGGTCTTCCCAGTTTCTTGTCAGAACTGAGCATACTCTAATGCTGCTATGACATTATGGATATAGCAGAGCCAACACTGCCAAATCTGGTTTCCATAAACAGATTTTAGTTTCCCCAGTGGCAATGATGCTCAGATCCTGAAGGTCCTTATTTTGTCCAATTTCATGTTTCCTTGTAAATCTCTGAAAGACTATGAGACACAACCTCACAAGAACTAAGCTACCCCACAATCAAAATGAAATCTGTCTTTTCTTTATGTGACTCATTAAGAAAACTGCATTGCATATTATAAAATCATAGGACCACATAATATCCTTATTTGGAAGGGACCCACAAGGGTCATCAAGTCCAGCTCCTGGCTCCACACAGGACCACTCAAAACCAAGCCATAAGTCTGAGACTGTTGTTCAAATGCTCCTTGAACTCCGGCAGGCTCGGTGTTGTGACTATTTCCCTGGGGAGCCTGTTCCAGTGCCCAACACACTTTTGGTGAAGAACCTTTTCCTAACACTCAGCCTGACCCTCCCCTGTCACAGCTCCAAGCTGTTCCCTTGGGTCCTGTTGCTTGGATCCAGAGCAAAGAGATCAGTGCTGGCCCCTCCGCTCCCTCTCATGAGGAGGCTGTAAATCATGATGAGGTTGCCCCTCAGTCTCCTCTTCAAGTTGAACAAACCAAATATCCCCAGCCACTCTATAATAATATTTAGAAATGAATCCAGTTCCATCTCCTAAGTCTTGCACAGGAAAAGAAGGGAGAGTTAAAAAGAACTGTGTGTGAGAAAGAACAGGCACAGCAATTAATGTTCTTGTGAACATATTGAGATACCATGGTGATGGGCACAGGAGGTCAGCCTGGAAAGTATATTTTCCTTTCTGTTATATCTTCTAAGTTTTAGACATAAGATGTGGGCAAATATCTATTGCCTTTTCCATTAATAGATCTATTCCACCATGTATTCTACGTGCGTATATATATGTGTGGAGTACATAGATCTCTATGCACATACAGATATTAGAAAACAGAAATCTGGTGAAAGCATTTCTTCTTTTCATTCTATCACCAATATTTTGAGTTTGACTCCATTAACAGTGATATTATTAACTTCCAGAATTACATTAGGCTAACACTGTATTTAGAATATACATAACATCAACTCTATATCAAATTCTTCAGAAGCATTTTTTCCTCTTTTCTCAAAACCAGTACATTCTTCTATGGGTTCTTCACTTTCTTGTCCAACCCATGGAAATAAAGTAGCTGACGTATGTTGCAGAAATATTCCAAGCATTATAATTTTCCCATCATCATAATCTCATATTGCAGGAAACTATTTTTTGTTGGAATTTGCAGATAAAACAGCACCTGCCACAGTAATCTAATGACCTGAAGGAATTGTTACACAATGAATCATTTTGGGTTTTATTGTAGAAATCAGTGAAGTACATCAGTATCCTGTGGCGCATTAGTCTAATCAGCATGCAAATTGTTTAGGACAGGGATCATGATTTTGGTTATAAATCACTTAGTAAATGTAGGATAAAAATAGAAAAAATATAATGAAAACAACTATAACCAACATGAAGAACCAGAAAAGAAAGGAGTCAGTAGGGAAAAGATAAATGTATGTCAGTAGGAATGTGGGGCATGTGTGCCTGTGTGTAGATAAACAGTGACCAGATTGCTTGTTTCAACTTTTTTTTTACATTTTTTTTAAGTTTTTGCTTGAGGCACACCATTTTTTTCTTAAGACTGATTGTAATGAAGGTATTTGACACGCATGTATGTGCTACATGGGGTAGCATAGGAAAGCCATCCAAATAATCATTCAAATATAGTGTTACATTAAAATAAAATATTAAATAGCTTTTTTTGTTTTCTGCAGCTAGTTTGTAAAAATATTTGCCAAAAGATATAAGCAGACTCTTTAAAAGCAAAACTGCAGAAAAATATCTCATTTAGATATAAATTTCCTTTTCTTAATTCTAAAGGATATTTTTTGAGGGAAAAAATGCATTTAACACACAAAAATTACTAAGTACCATAAAGATTTCAAGTCAGAACAATTTTGTGATGTGAATGCAATTGGAAAGTAATACGGACTAAGCACCCTAATAGTCTTTTTGGATGAGTGTTTAAGAAATAAAAAAATAGATTTTTCTTAATTTATTACCAAGATTTGAAATGCTTGCTTGTCCATTCTATTAAAACAGTTTTAGCACGTATAAACTGACGTGAACATGAGTCAACAGTGTTCCTGGCAGCCAAAAGGTCCAACCATACCCTGGGTGCATCAAGCACAATATTGCTAGCTGGTCATGGGAAGGGATTTTCCTGCTCTCCTCTGTACTGTGTGCAGTTTGGGACGCTGCACTATAAGGACATAAAGCTATTAGAGAGTGTCCAAAGGAAGGCTATGAGGAAGTGAAGGGTCTAGAGGGCAAGACATATGAGAAGCAGCTGAGAATACTTGGTTTGTTCAGCTTAGACAAGGGGAGACTGAGCGGAGACCTCATTGCAGCTTTCAGCTTGGTTTGATTTTTGGGTGGTCCTGTGTGGAGCCAGGAGTTAGACTCAATGATCCTTGTGGGTCCCTTTCAACTCAGTATATTCTGGGATTCTATGACTATATCCACAAGGCATGTGAGCAACCTCACTGGGCAGAGCAGCCTCATGTCCTGCATATAGTGTAGTTTCATCAGTGTAGCATTATGGGCAAGCCTCTGCTGGCTTTTTCTGCCAAAACAAGAATTCTGGAGCAGCCCTGGAAATCCTCACTTTGTTGTGAACACATATGCTAGAGTAGATCTCTAGCATACAGAAGAGTGACCATGTCAGGTCAGTCTGAAGGCCAGACTGTGCCTCAGGGGAAACATTTTACCAAGTTTAAATCAGAGGGATTGATTCTTCTTCAGTCAAAATGTGCCCTTTGAGGAAAGAGCTGGCAGATGAAACGGAACTGAGACCACAGCAGGGCCTGATACTAGATGCAGAATCATGTTGTTACTGCTTCTTTTGTTAAAGTTATGGATATCCTGCACAATCTTTTCTTTTGTTGTTTGGATGATGCTGTTGTTATTGTGGCTTAGTGCCAGCAGCAGGGTTTGGGCTTCCCCTATCTGGGCACACAGGGTGAAATCATGGCCTTGGTGAAGCTGGTAGGGATTTCTGTCATCAAAATGTGTTGGACTCAGCAGCTAGCTGTCAAGAGACTATAAATCATCTGTAGCTAAGGCTAACACTGGCAAGCAGAAAGTAATCATATGGAGACAATGCTGAAGGCAAGGATCTTGAATCCCAGAACACCGTTGCAAAAATGAATCTAAAAACACTTCTGTCATGTGTAGTGCTGAGATTCACAGGGGTACAACATTCAAATACCATCTCTTTACTTCTCCAGGTTATTGCATATAAATTTGTAATTTGATGTAGTTATGTAGTTGAATTTCTTAGATAGATATATAGATAGATAGATAGACAGACAGACAGACAGATAGATCTTTAAATAGTTCCTCTTGCATATCATGAAAAAAATATTGAGTTCTCATCTTGGATTTGGTTAGGCACTAATGCCTAAACTTAGCAGTGCTTAACGCCCTCTATGGATAAAATTCAGAATCACAAAATAATCCAGGCTGGAAGGGACCTCAGAAGGTCTCTAGTGCAACCCCTTGCTTAGAGCAGCGTCACCTCCGGGTCACACCAAGCTGTTCAGGGCTTCATTCAGGTTGTTGTTGAAACCTCCCATGAATGCAGAGCTGCTCTGGGCCCTTGTGCCGCTACTTGACCGTCCTCCTCGGGAAACAGCTCCTCCTTAATATCACACCTGAAGCTCTCCCATTCGGGTTACTCCCCTTGTACTTCTGCTATGCATCACTGTGAAGAGTCTGGCTCTTTGATGGCCTCCTTGTAGGCACCAGGGGGATGGTGTCTTGCCACTCTTGGTGCACTCTTCTCCAGGCTAACCAAACCCCATTCCCTCAGCTTTCCTTCTGCTGTTTGTTGTTGGTGTTATTTGTTATTAGTGTTGTTATTTTGTTTTGTTTTGTTTGTTTTTGAGTGAACTAACATTTTTGAGACTTCTACTGTCTTGTAAATGGGGCTGAAAATAACCAAAGTGCTCAGAAGTCATTAAAGGGAACTGATGAACAAACAGATGATGAACACAGACAGACCTTTTCATCTAATTTGGAGGTGAAAAGAGGGAATAAAATCGATCTTCTCTGGCTAACATTGAAAAGCTGTTCAAAATGGATGAATCACATCAGATCTGAAGCTTCTAAAAATTCTGGGCAGTGCTTAAGCGGTACTGTGCAGAGAGAAATAAAGCAAAACAGCATGTCAAAATGCAGCTATAGGAATTTAATCTGCTCAACCCTGAAGCAGTCATTTTGATAAAAGTCCAACTAAAAGAGTTTTCATGGAAGCTAACTTTAGCCCAGTGAGGCTAATCACCTCTGCAGCCAGTGGAAAGAAACAGAATCCTGTGATGCTCCTGCATGCCCTACTGCCTCTGCCCTGGCTATAGAGACAGTCTGGAGACATGAGCCTGAGTGGGCTAAGTCAGCCTTTATGAATGCCCTACAAAAACCTGACTACACAGTCATTATATTAGGTAAGCAACATCCACTAACGGCAGTTCTTCCTGGCAGTCCAGTGGGCTGAAAATCATCCACAGCAGAAGTTTAGCTTCAGCACAGCTAATTCCTTTCACAAGTTGAAGATGAGTTAGGATGCCTGCAACTGCCCCACTTTTTCCCATCTCAAACATATGTGAGGTGGATTGCGGGTAGAAGAAGCTGTACTGCAGGTATCTCCTCCCACATGCAGCTATTTGGAGGAAACTGTGGAGAGAGAACAGGCACCATTTTGAGATGGTTAAGGGAGCCAAGGGAGCTAAAAGCAGATTGCCCAAACCTGCTGTACTGAAAGCCAGGCAACAGTATAGGCAAATGAGGCAGTGTCCGTGTAGCACCTGAGAAATCCCTGGTTCCTTTTCAGATCTACTCTTTTTTCATGGTATTCTACTTCATATACAGGCTTTGACAGCACAAGCAAAGTAACATGATGTCAAATAAAACCTAAATGGACTTGCAGCAGCACCAGCAGCAGGTCTTTCATCATTGTCAGTGTACAAAACCTACTTTAATGAGTTCAGACATGCCTTGGCTTTGCTACAGCAATATTGACTGAGCCTCTCTTTTAATTAAATAAATGCAATACACAGAGAGAATTAGCTTCATGTAAACCCTTGAACAAACATGAAAAAATCCTCCTACCTTAACCCCTGTAATCACACTGATAAACTCGCAGTTCCTTTCTTATAAAACAAATAGTGCATATTCATTCTTTATTTAATGGCAAAAAAAAATCACATGCCACCTTTACCTTAATGCTAATAATACAGTTGGCACACTTTACTCACAGGCTTTGACATTTAGTTCCATTTTCCTAGCTGTATTTGGAAGACCTGTGGATATTCATAACTAGGTAGGCAGGTACATAAGTAGAGAGTTATTAACAGCAGAAGAGGTGAGGCAGAGGATTTCCATTATTTACAGTGGAAAGGAACATTAACCATCACAAAAGTAGATACACCATTCACACATGTACATCTGAGAATGAATGGAGCACAGTAGATTTGATTCAGACACCTTTCTGTTCTTTAAGTGTTTCCTTTCATATGGGTCTCTTACTACTGGTTATATACCTAAAACACTCATTTGCTATTTACCTATTTTCTTATCTTGAAGCTTGAAGCACATTTGGATTTTTGCATGGCAGCATTAGTGCAGCATCCATCAGTTGAATCAGTCCATAGCCGTGTAGGTCTTTGCTGGTTCACTTATGTACCCTGCTCTTCCTGAGTTGCTTAGTTGTGTGACGTCAACTCCCTGGAGGCTAGCAATGTCATTATCATTACCAGACAAGGACAGTTAGATAATTTTGTCTGATGGGAGTGCAGATATTGACCTGAACTAATGTATTCTTATTTCCCAGAGAGATGCTGATTGTAGCAATATGACATAGTAGGGTTTGCTAATATTCATCTAAAGGCTGTGTTCTTTTTTAGCAGAGAAAAGCTTTTACATTCACATTTGATTTCATCACTTGACATGTCTCTACTCTACTTGCTAGACTTGAGACTCTTTGGCTTTTTAAAGACAAGTACAAGGTCTTAGTCTGTGTGTGCGCCAGTGAAATATTTTTGGCAACCTCTAATTTGCACATTTTCTGACCCTGCAGAGAAAATTACCAAGACTATTCAATAGGCTTTCTTTCTTCAGGACATTCAATGAAGAAATTCCTTCAGGGAAAGGAGACTTGTAACAATGATCACATTTGATGTACCTTGTGACCACAAGCTATATGTATCTTGCTGTGTTTTTTCATTGCTGACTGCTAGCAATGCTTTTGGAGTGAAAAGTCATTGCCTTAAAGAGATTATAATTTGCACATTTTATTGCAATATCCTTGAAAAGCAGATATATGCTGTACATATAGTAAGTGTTACATAAAGAGATTGTGGAAACATACCAGTTTCATAGCCCTTCTGGAACATTCTGTAATTATTATAACAAATATATATGTATGCCAGAAGTACAACTCCAACTTATGAATACATGAAAAACTTGTTTTCAGTAGAAAACTGGTTAATAAATACTGTAGTGTAACTGTTTAATGATACAGTCTGGGATTTTATGTAATATCCTCAAATCTAAACTTTGGTACATAAATACAAATCACTACACGCAAACTGCAATAAATCTGATTTATGCAGAAGTCAGAATCATATAACACTCCCTCCAGATGTTAAGAAAGCAAAGCTAGCCAGCCCTGAAAAGGCAATCGGGCTTCACTGAGACGTGTAGCTTAGACAGTGCTATCATACTCTACTAGCTGTGGTGGAAAAATAACTATGGAGGCTACTCAGCTGAGAAATCCAGACAAGCAGCCATTGCCATCAGTGGAAAACACAAGTTTCCAAACACCGATAAACTTGTTATGATTCCATGACAGCCTTCCATAGCAAAACCTTTTAGTTGTAATATCATGCTCTCTATTTGCAGTGGGAAACCCTAAAAAAGAGGAGTTTCTTTTAAGAAAGCTCAAACCATTTTATTCCTATTTCAGCCAATACCAAGCTGTATAAGCATATAGAGGATGTAGTCTGAAAGTAAGCAATACAGGCAGAAGACAATTAAAAATAAAGTATCTGTAAGTAACATATTGCCTCAAGTCATCAAGCTCTCTTTCTTTTGTTGAAATATTGTTTCATGAAAGGTACATGTAAAGTACATTTTCAAAGGAAAGGATACTGGTTTTGTTTTCCTTTGTCTAGAAAACTGCAGAAGTAAAGCTGTAAATCAGTGGATGACCTAATACTTACAGGATACTCAACCTCAAATGTTTTTTCACCCTAAGCAATAAAAATCATGAAACCATGTCCACTTGTGGCTTCATCTGAATGTTTTTTTTCTGCCCAAAAGCAACAAGAAGACATATTTGCAAACCCTGTCTTAAAGAAAATGCAGATGGACAACCACTACCTTACTAAATAAAGCCAATTTGCCATTGCTGTTGTACTTGCACTTCAGAGACCCAATCTCATTTTTTCACACAAGGTTTCTTAATAAAAAGGTATAATTTCTTCTTCATTGTTCTTCTCAAGGGATTTGAAGATTTTATTTATTTATTTATTTATCAAGCTGCTTTCTTCAACTTAACAAAAAGGCTCTTTTATGTAGCAAAGGATACTGTTTTTAAAACTGTTAAAGTAATGCCTGATGCAATAGGTACATACAAGTTATATTAGGTTCACATCGCCAAATTAGTGTATTCAAATCAAGTGGACTGGTATGTTCAGTAATCAAACCTGTGATCAGAATATTACTCCATTTTTAGATGACTTTTTTTTTTTTTTTTTTTTTTTACAGGATTTACAGGCATGATATTTCATGTAATCTGCATTTTGTATAAATCCAGCTTCTTGAACAATTGTCTTAGAATACTTCTGTTAAGTTTAGTACAGCATTTCATGTTACTATATTTCACAGCCTTTCCCCTTACATTTTCCCAGCTATAACAACTGTACTTATTGTAACAAACAATGATGACTATGTAGCCATCATGACAACAGCACTGAATCTTCAGTCTATTTATCAGTCTCATGAAGGTTTAACTTGACATTTGGAACTAGGAAAGGTTTTACCAAGTGCCCTTTTTTTTTCCCCTTTGTAGTTAATACAGAAACCATAATTAATGATTATGTAGCTGAGCCTCTGTAGCATCTTACAATTGATCCTCTGTTACACTGGCAAAATAAGAGGATAATGTCGCCAGCATTTACAGGCTTGGCAGTAAAATACTTGGCACTTCATCCCACTTGGGCTTCATTTGACAGAATTTGCTAAAATGGCCTTGTTTAGGGCATAAGCTGGTAGAGTGATTTGGTTCAATTAAAACAAATTCACACTCTTTTCCTTGTTTTTTAATATAGTTAAATATAATTATATTGCTTCTTTTCTGTTGCTCCCATATTTTAGGAAATTCCACAGGCTAATATGTTTATACACCTAAAGAAACATGCAGCAATGTAATATATGATGTAGCTAGGATCCCCGTCCTAGTAACCAGTAGGAGTAAATTGTCATTGAGCAAAAAAGAAACTCTTTTCTTGCTATGAAACTGGTACACATGTCAGGTTTTTCTTGAAGTAGAATAATAAAAGAAGATGTCAGTATTTCACTGTTTCTCTAAGGGTAGTTTTTCAATAATTTTCAACCTAAGATTAATAAATATATGTATGTATATATGTATATATGTATGTATGTATATACTGACACAATAAACCCTGCTAGTTGACTATTTATGCAGAATTGCAGTCTCCCTAAACATACTGTGACTCAAGTTAAACCACCATAAATCATGTAATAAAAAGTGAAGCTACTGTTAACTTGCACTTTTGAAATCTATGCATGCTAATGCAGATGTCACTTTGCTTCCCTGAAGATGGAAATCATCACCAAAATCTGTAGTTTGGGAGTTGCAAAACTTATAAGTGTTCTGTTGGAGTGGCAGAGCCTTTCTTGAGGAGTTGGTTCATCTTACCTATATCCATTATGTCTCAGCACCCTTCAGATCTGTGGACCCCAGCTGAAAACAACAGTTTGAGGTGCACAAACTTAGCTGAATGTAGCTGTATGATATAAGGATTTACAGAAACATTTTTGCAGGGCTGGCGCTATGATATGAGGAAACAGGGATATAGCTACAGGATCTTTTTACAGCCCGTAGATTACTGTCCAGGTGCTGGCTGGATGTGAACCAGCTGTTTTCCAAAAGCAATGTCTGTGCTTTCTGCTGGAATCAAGGAGGCCAACTCGTTTGTGGGAAGTTTTGGTGCTCTGTGGACACTGCTACCTGCTGTGTGGGCTTTCCTTTAGGGCTGGCTGTAAGTTTGATCCACGGGGATGACCAGGACTCTTGTGGCATGTGCTGTGCTCTGTATGCTACGTTAAAAGGGGAGAGCAAGGCTGTTGTGCTGCAGAAGACAGTTAGTAGAAAGGCAGAGAGTGTGCAGCTAATGGCAAATTGACCGGGGACATTGGATGTAACCTGTGAACTGGCTGGGAAAAATGGTCCTTGGTTTGCAGTTCTTGGAGAAGCTGAGTGGTCCAAGTGCAGGGAAAGCAGAGGCTTTGCTGTTCAGGACAACTCACATGGAGGTTGTGCCTCAGCAAGGGAAATGTTGTGACCCTATTTAGATGTGGACATGTGCTTTTCTTCCTACCAGAGCAAGTACTAACAAGTATTTTATGGGCTGTGTGTCTCACAGTGTGAGGAGCAAAGCTGTGGCTGTGTTAGCAAGCAGACTGGCACTCCTAATTGCCTCAAGACTTTTATGTGCACTTTCTGGAAGGGTATGAACAATCCCTCCGCAAGTCAGTGCCAATGAAGCCTTGGGGCACTTAATTTCCTCTTATTTATAAACAAAACATTTTTGACACGTACCATTTATCCATCTCTGCTGCTTCTGGTTCCCTACTCATGTTTTCAACATGAAATCTGAGCTAATACTTTGTGTATTAGCTCAGATCTACTCACTGACCACCTCTGCACAGCTTCCAGCTGCTTCTGCTGCATTCCTTTCTCCATCTGTGCCCTTGACAGATGAACAAACATCAACATGGCAGCTACAAATAAAAAAGCAGGAGCAGAGGAAGCAACACCAGAAGAATGGCAACGGAAATCTTTTATAAGGGTGGAAGGAATACAGTGAGCAAGTCTGGGGAATCATGAAAGAAAGTGGGGGCCTCTGATACAGAATTGGGAAAACCGTAACCAAACAAAGGTAGATTTACATTAGTTATTAGGAAGAAATTCTTTACTATAAGAGTAGTGAGGCACTGGGACAGGTTGCCCAGAGGAGCTGTGGATGTCTCCTTCCTGGATGTGTTCAAGGCCAGGCTGGATGGGGCTTTGAGCAGCCTGATCTAGTGGAATATGTCCTTGTCTATGGCAGGGGGGCAGTGGATCTAAGTGATCTTCAAGGTTGCTTTCAACCATTCTATGATTATATGATTCTAATTTCCTAACTTATACTATCAACTATGTGGGGAAAAGGGACTTGGAATGGCTTGTTTCATTTCATTATATATGTTTAAGGACAGTTGTCAATTCTTAGATCATTTTTAATTATTGGTTTGCTGCAAAAAGCTGATATAGAAGATTGGTGGATTTTGCCAAGGCTGTGAGAACCAGCTGAACAGAAGGAGTTTAGCAAATTTTGAATGTGAACCACTGAATTTGGCATTTCAGCTCTGTCTTAAAATATTGCTAAAGAATCACACAGGAATCCAAAGGCAAGGGGTCAGGTAACCTCACTGTTTGGAATAAGCATTTCTATTTGATGTTGAAATGGCAACTATTTCTGCTAGACTTTAGCATGCAGGCTAGATTGTTTTTCCTTTAGGGTATAAAATTATGTACTGGGAAAGTCAATACCCACTCTGAGTAAATCAACCACAATATTTAGAACTGTGTAACACTTTGACCAGCTCTAATTTAGACACATGAAATTTTCAGTTAGTGAATCTGATTTCTGTATTATTGTGTTGGCTTTGGTACACTATGATGTTGTCAACTGAAGTTATAAATGAGTTATAAAAGAGTATCTGCTTCCTAGGAAACTCATATTTTCAATATTGGATCATAACCTACAAGAAAGAATGCAAACAATTTCAAATTGTCTTCAAAGAATCATTTATTCTTTTTCCTTGGTTTATGATTAATCATAATATTTTGTCTCACAACAGATTTTTTTTCGGCAATTTTTACAGCATAATCTGGTCTGAGTATAATGTAGACACTATTTTGAGCAGGAAAATGGGTTAAGTTCCCTCCAATTTCATCTTTTGTATGATTCTATACTTTTTGTTACATTCAATAGCTATTTTGTACTGAAAAAAAAAAAAAAAATGAAATATCACAGATCTGGAAAGAGAATATTTTGAAGGTATAAAATGTTTTTCCTACAAATGTTTTTCCTCCCTTCCCCCCAGGTTTTAGTGAAATCAGCAAATTCATCCAACCATTTTTGTTTTCATTAAAATTGTATTTACCAATAGGAAGATAAATCCATGAACAAACACATATACTTTTAACCATAGCATTTCTAATTTATCCCAGCGTAAGTAATCTGAGAAGCTAGAACCATCGCCTCTCACGGCTCAGGAATTGCAATTCTTCATAAAATTTATGCTATCTTTTCATATTCATATCTCTTAGCGATTTTTCCTGCCCTTAGCACATCTGGCAGGTAAGGCAGCTGCATGTGTGTGCAGCAACTAACACTCATGAATAAATCCTCATTTCAGGACTTCTGCATCTACTGACTTCACTAGAAGCAAAATCAGATGCTTCTGTTAGCATTTCATACAAAATGTCAGCTTCATATCATGTATGCATAGTTTGATCTAAATGTAACTCCCATGGGATTTACCTCACTAGAATAGAGGTTAACTAAGAGCTAGCAATACAATAAATCATTGTGTGAAAAATAGTATCAAAAGCTATGAACCAGATTTGTAAATATATTTATATATATTGTTAAGCACCTTGTTAAAAAACAGGAACCAACACAAACAAGGATGGAGAAACTCCAAAAATTAGAAGCTTATGCTAATCTAAAAATCAGTTGAGTGTGTCATATAAATGATTTTGTAAATATCTCATTCTGGTTTTCTTGCCACATTTGTGCAAAATAGAGATTTAGTATTTATAAAGACTATTTTCTTAACACTGAGATTAATTTGGTTCCTGTTTGGGTGAAAGTTCAGCTCAGTGTTTATCTTACTCGAAATGCCTCATGCGTATCCTGATAAACAAATTAAAATGATTGTGCATGAAACAAATCTCTGCTGCAAGGAAAAAATAATAAAAAAGAGAGATATTGACCAGCATTTGCAGAATCTCTAAGCTTATAATTTATCTGAATGACACAGAGAGTGAGCTGAAGATTAGCAAATTCATGACAGATTCAAAAGAAAGCTGAATGTGTTTCAGTGTATGGTTGATGTGTACATTGCTGATGAGGATACCTCAGGTCAAATTGATCTACAACACGTACTTGTTCCCTGACAAATCTTAAATGGAAGACTGGGAAAGAAATTATCTCTCTGAAGAGATTCAACTAAAGTGTCCAATGAATTAAATAAATAATAATTAAAATAAAAATAAAAAAAATAAAAAATAAAATTAAAAAAAAGGAAAGGAAAAACTAATATTGAAGATTAAGTGATAAACCCACATTGACTTTCAATTTCTAGTGCATATAAGCTTGCAATCAGTTTAATGGAAGGATATTCTGGCAGGCATGGAATTATGCCAGAATGGGGTCTGTGACATTATGTGAAATATCTGTGCTGAAATTTTCCTTTGTCTTATTTTATCAGAACTAAACCAAACTAAAATTACCCTACATCTGAATCACCAGCACTCTTTTTCAATGTCATGTTGATGTACAGATTTACAAACATGTCAGACTGGACTGCCACAACACTAAATGAAGCCTTGGGACTCCACAAATGTAATATCCACATCACTGCTGATCAAGGTACAAGTAAAGGGAAAGCTTCTTCTTACTCATTTAGGGTTCAGAGAGCAGAAGCACTCCAGAGTTAATTTTTTCAAGGTATTTAGGTTTCAAAGAATAAGATAAGATACTCTCCATTAAAAATTTAGTAACCAGAAGAATTGAAAGCTCCAATCCCAAATTAGATGGCCGCATTCCTTGTTCCCCTCCTCCTATCACTTAAACTTTAAAGTATGTAAACTTCATTGGATACATCCTTAGTAAGATTTAATTTAGGTACCTATGCCTTCTGCATAAGCCCCTTGTGTGTATGCGAATGACTAGCATGCAACCTACAACTGCTGAAGATCCCACTCCAGCAGAGGTTCTCAACACAATCCCAAAGCAATGAGGGCATACTTTTCTTTGCAGTTGCAGGCAGGAGAAGTGAGTGTTTTTCAGTGTCATAACAGTTGAGAAACTCAGCCCTAAATTCTGCTGGCTCTGCAACTTGAGTCCAATCAACATCCAAGAGACTAGCATAACCATGACAGGATGAGCAGCCTAGGGACATGGTGCCCTTCCTTTCCCTCATGTCAAAAAACTTGAAAAACATTGCTTACAGAAGAGAATATCCAGAACCAGATTTCAGTGATCAGTGTTTTTTGGGAATCCTGGGCAGTGATTCTCAATACTCACACTCTTATTAATCAATGGTCTAAAAACTCCTGTCTTCACAGCATGAGCTGGTACTATAAATGTGCTTTTCAAGTTGAATACCTTATCCTCAGCACCCAAAACTGTTTTCTCACATACTCATCCTCTCTTGGTTGCAATATCTTGTATTTATTTGTACAGAATGTACAATTTGTGAAGCTTAGCTTCACTACAGCTTAAGGTCCAGCCTTGCCCAAGCTTCTTGTAGGATGATGCTCATGGCATTGTATAAGGAGAAGAAAGCTGAAGCTGAAAAAAAATGAGTGACTGGGCACATTAACCAAGCCAGTACAAGGAGTCTGTTACCAGGTACAACTTTGACAGTGAGCTTTGCTTAGGTCTTTAAAGGTAAAGCTGGATAAATCCATTTTCATGGGAAAAATAAAATTAAAAATAATCTTGGCTGTGGATTTGGAGTTCAATATTTCAGATATTTCCCTTAAACTTTGATAAGTTAATTCTAGACACCTATAGATTATTTGCTGCAAAGCAAATAGAAGTGCCTAAGTCTCCCATGAAGTCTGCAGAGACTTCATCAAGGCTGAGGATCCTTTTAAGGCAATACTAGGGCCAACACTTGAAATAAAGGCGATATCCTAACTCACTGTTAGGCATCTGTGTCATCTAGTGAATCTCTTTCAGGATTTCTGTCAAAAGATTTGAAATACAGTGCTTACATTCCTCGGGTGTTTTGCAGTCCCCACTAGGCACATCTTTCAGTGCCAAAGACATCTTTTTAACTCTGATCACTGATCTGTATCAGAGAACGAAAACTTTGTTCATGTCCAGACCTAGTGAAATAGCTTGAAGATTGAAATAGCTCTTATTAAGTTCCAGTTAGATTCACTAAACAAGATTCACCTGTGTTTGCTATTTTTATCATGCTAAAAACACAAAGCATCTCATCAGCCAGAAAAAAAAAAAAAAAAAGAAAAAAAAAGAAAAAAAAAGAAAAAAAAAAGAAAAAAAAAGTAAGAATAACCATTTAAATAAGCATAGCATCTGGTAATGCTGACTTTCTGCTGTGCTTTTATACCACCCTGCAGCTAGCATTAGCTTGGAAAGGATGGATGCCTGGGACTCTCTTTCCAGAAATCTCTGCTCAGCTGTTGCATCTGCCCACTAGCAGTTATCTTAATTTAAAGAAGCCTTCAAGGTTTTGAGATTGTCCTATTTTTCCCTTCAAACATAGCAGCTTCCTGAAAGAAGACCAAAGGCATTATAAGAGGGACAAATGACATAAATTCAATGCAGCAGCTTGCATTATGTGGGCAATGCAGTATTCTCTCAGGGTACCTATAGTTTAAATTGATGGCTACTTCATGCCATAAGGTGGCATAAAGAGGAAGAGATGGATCCCCCAGGAGCTGTAAACACTTATGCCTGTGAGTTTGAAGAGTCTGAACTGTCTGTCAATATTTGTGTCAATAAAACAGGTCTCTGAAAAATCTACACAAAGTGAACTTCAAGGAGATGGGAACAGGACCACATAAACATTTAAATGAAGGTAACCATAAATATCTTATGCTTCTTTTCTCACCTCTTTACATCAAAACTTTCTTTAACTGAAAAGGGAAATTTATCCCAAGTCAGTGAAAATACAGAGGTACATGACTCTGACCTTATTTTACCTATGCTAGCTCTAGAATCTTGTGTTTTACCCAGCTGGTCTCTAGCAGAGCTTTGAGTTTGGTTGGTTATGGGTTTTTGTTTGTTTGCTTGTTTTTCTTTAATGACAAGTTTTACCTCTTAGCCTTCTTCTCTATCACCTGTCGGTTTGCTGTTTCAATAATTTCTCTCCTTTTGAAGGTTGCAGGTTCATCAGTGCAGGACTGATGTCATAAAATTTAAGGATGCTAGTTCACCTGCTTAACTGGAGCATGAATTTTAGAGAAAGAATAAAGTTAGCACAGATATTTAAGAGCTGAATAATAAAAAATGTCCTTTCATCTGTGTACTTAATTAGCTGCTTTCCTCATGATTACAAAGATCAGTACCCAGGAAGAGAGGATCGTTTAGGTCTCAGAAGGCTAACTCCACACTGGAGGATTAGACGGGACGCAAACTGTGATGCTTAGTGTTCTCATTTCCAGGACAGTGATGACATCCAGGACTCACCTCCTATGCTTAGCAGCGAGGTGAAACATTCATGGCACTGAAAGCTCTGAGTTAATCGAGTTAATCCCCCACCAAAAAAAAAAAAAAAAAAAAAAAAAAAAATTCATTCTGGATAGATTTCGGCAGGTTGCTGATGAAAAATATATATATATATGAATATGATAAATTCTTTCTTTCTTTCTTCCTCCTGTATTATCAGTGGTGAGTATATTTCTTTGTCATACAACTGCCACAAAGACTAATCCTCCACACTTGCAAAATCTTCTTATTCTAACTGCCACGGCCCTGCTGAAGCCAGGGCTCATGTCCCTAAATATAGGAGCAGGATTACTTAGGTTGCAGTCCACTGAAGTAGTTTAAAAGGTTTTCAGACGTGGAGTGACGAGAGAAAAAAATGTTATTCTAAACTCTCAGAGCCCAAAATTACCATTTTAATCAACTTTAATTAAAGGCTTCATACGTTGCCAGTACAAACACTTCCAGCATGAATGAATGCATACACCCTTATGAAAATGAAATAGCCAATAAGGCACTTATTAAATTCCTTACCTCACACATTTCCATCTGTCTCACAACTTCCTAGCTTTAGTCTATTGAATTGAATTCAACATTACAGCAGCTCAATAGGGACTTTAAGGAGGATTTAGGCACTTGCAGCCATAATTCCAATCCTGACAATCGCTACTCAACTATGGCTTAACCCAGGGCCTTTTGGGAAAAATCAGGCCATGGTGAACCCAAGTGCAACCAAAGCTAAAGGTTCACCTTCCTTCTAGGCAGGTAGTCAGGAATTTGGATCTCTGAGGAATTTAGAAGGAAAATAATAAATAACAAACGGGCAGAAGTGAGACCAAAGTTTCAATAGAAGGTATCTATACATGAAAACAGAGCAATAAAGCCCAGACAGTGTTTTCTAGCACTTGGAAATATTTCAGAAGTCAAGAGATGTTGCTGAGCATAACTCAACCTTGAGAAATAAGGAAGGAAGAGAACAAAATCTGTGCAAGTCTAGGACACCCTCAGTCTTGACACATCTCTGAAACTCATGTCTAAGCCCTGTAGGTTCAGAAACTGGTCCTTCTTTGACTTAAGGCCCGTCCTCTATTTAATATTCCTCTACATAATACAAAATCTATACTGGGAGGCTTGGTTGGAGCATTTCTCGAACAATTTAATGGGAACCACCTACTTCAAAAACAACATGGGAGGTGTTCTTTCCTGCACAAAATGCAGGACAGCAAATATCTCTTTGTCTAAAACCATCATATTTGGAGATTTTCACTTAGGAAGTAAGACCACTGATTCAATGTAATTCTTTTTGTTGTTGTTGTTGTTGTTTTCTTTTTATTCCATCACATTCTTACCCCTTAAGCCACAGCATGAGTCGCACTATTTGAAAAATATCCCAGTGTGAAATAACGTGACCTCTTTTATGTTTGGCAGTTGATTCAGGGCTCTTGAGGGCCTCAGGATGAAGAATAAGAGAAAAAAATGAGTAGTACTTCTCAGTCTTCTTTTCTGTTTCCCTTGGTCAAACATCAGTGTAGACTTTGTCCAAGAGAAGACTTTGGTGGCAGACTGTATTAGATGGGGATACCTGTACTGAGTGAAGAGATGAAAGTAGGTTTGTTCAGGGAAATTTTTCCACTGGCTGAGAAGTGTGAAGGCACTGTGCTCTAACCATAACCTGGAGTTCTATTGTTCTTTGCAAATGTGTTCTGTCAACTGAAGTAGTTGCTAAACCTGATCTCCCTTTGATGATTCCCTCCAGCGTGATGAACCCCAGCTCTTCCACGGCCAGTGTGCCCACCTTCGTGTTCACTGTGCTGTTTTTCAACCATGTTTGCATGGTCTGACTCCCACCATAACTGACAGAGCAACTGGGGAAGTCTCAGTCACAGTGGACTGGAAAATATAACCCATGGATTGGCAACCAGGCAGGAATTCTCAAGTGAGAGCCCAGTAGGCATCGAGATATAAATAGTGCCATGCTTCTGTCCAGATCAGGTCCGCTTTGGGAACCCTATACTTGAACAGTTGAACAAACACATAGATTTGATTTCTACAACTTTCTGTGCCTGGTTACTGCCAGGAGCGCTGCCATAGTGAACTCATATGTAGTGTACCAGAGATGAAGATAACATGTCTACAGAAGTGATATAAGGCAATGCTGAAAATAGCAAATGTTAATTATAATAGAAAAAATAATTAAATAAATAAAGGTACATAATTTAACTAATTCCAGCAACTTTCTTCATTCAAGTAGATATTTATAATCATTATAATCATTATTAATTTCCTTATTAGATAACAGTAAAGAACCAGTGCCAAATTCTAATAAATTAATATCATACGATCAAAAATATAAGCCTTCATAAGCCTTCATATTTGGTTAAATATACACATTTATATATACACATTTAACGACAAAAACATTTTAAGCAAGTAGCAATTGAAAAGAAAAACATACTCCTATTACATTTTTATTGAGGAAACATATTTTCAGCACAACTAAAAACTCTGTAAGATGTAGAAAATAGATGTCTTCTTTTTATTTCTTTTTCATTTTGTCCATAAACTTAGCGTATATTTTAGATTTTACTGTTTAGTTGTCTTGTTGTCTTTTTGTTTGTTTGTTTGTTTGTTTTTTTATTGCTGAGTAGAAGAGACATACTTCATCTATTTCCTATTCCAGATATCTCACATGGATTTCTTCCTGTCTTCACCAAGAAGGTTATGTTGATTTGACTACATACAAAAATCCTTGACTAATAATATTTATGACACATTTTGTTACTACAGGAAGTACCTTACGCCTTGTCACTTTCTCCATGTGGTCTTTTATTTTTATCATTTAATATTGTTCCCAATTCTGTCATCCAAGATAAATCTTCTGGGATCTGTTGATATCCTGGTAATTTATGACATTGCAGAATGACAAATCATGATTTTAAATGCAATGGCTGGGTGCCCACAATTTAAGCTTAGTTTTTCACTTCAAAAATTACCTTCAAGGATGTGATAGCAGATTGGTGTTTTCTTCTGGACAAACCTCCCAAGCTGGAGATGAAGTTCTTTCAATATTCTGCCTGGACTACCTAGAGACCATACTTAAGGCATTTGGTACAGAAATCTCCCTTTTATCTACTAAGCCATCACCAGAATTTTCTTCTGTCTAGTAGCCTTCTACTTCAATTGCTCACTTTTTTCTCATCAGCAAACTATATTGTTTCTACAATTCTGACAAAGGTACTAAATAACCTTTCATTGCATAAACAGTAGCACAGTTCCAGATACATGCAAAAGGGTACATACACAAACATACAAATGTACATCCACTTTCAGAGACTCTAAAGTGCTTTATAAATAGAGGTCATGGACCTGCCATTGGATCCCTTCAGGTGATCTCTGACAGCTTTAAGATATGATTGTAAAATTACTTATACTTTTCTTAAAGTTATACTTTAATTTACTTTTTAAGCGCTTATAATTAACATGATCATAAATCCCAATGAATGGAGATTATACTTCTATGTAAGTGTCTTTAGCAGAGATGGGCTCTTATCTGACACATGCTATAGATTTCCTGTGTAATTTTGTACTGATCCATCTCTGCATCAGTTTGTAAAAATTTCAAAAAATAAAAAATAAAAATCAGAAAGATTTCCTTTTTTTTTTTTTTTTTTTCCTGATTAGATTTCCCACTCTGTGAGAAATGTATTGCTTCTGAGTGTTGCAGGTATGCATTTCAAAAGGCCAAAACTCCTTTGGAGTCTCTCAGTGCTGCTGCAGTACAGACAGTAATTTCTAATGGGTACACAGGATGTTGAACTTGTAAAACCATACAGAATTCTCAGTGTTAACAGGCTGTCAGAAAAGGGGGTGAAAAACAAGTGCTCTAACAAATTCTCCAGCTGCTTCTGATTATTATTTTTCTTTCTCTTCTAAAAGCTTAGCACTATGGTAAATACTATGTGGCTTTTTGCCTCCTCAAACTACTGGCAAGAATGGCAAAAAATATGTTTCTGAATGCTTAAAATGTCTTTCATCCCACCCCAAACAAATGGTTAAAATGTGTTCTTTCACTAGTTTTTAATCTCTGTGAGATATCTCAAGCTACATGCTGGGATAAAGAGTTCTTTCTTAAACTCTCAGATGATAGAATGTCTTATGTTCTCCATCTATTCATCATATTCCCCATAAGGGTTTATTCAACATCCACCTATAAATATCTTGACTTTATCTTTTTTTAACACCCCCTGCCATTCTGCTGAGTAGTCACTGTCTGGTCAATAAGGTCAATCTACAGCCTGATTCAGAATCCCCATGTGCCAAAAATCAAGTTATATGCTCTTTTTCAGGAAACGTGATCTAATCATGGGATTGGAAGGGATGCTAGGGGCTATCTAATTCAACAAAATGTCCAAAAGCAGCATTAATGGTGCTCTGAATAGATGTTTGTCTAGCAAGTTCTAAGAGATCTCCAATGATGGAGCTGCTACAATATTGCCAAGAAATGTCTCCTGATGTTCTACTGGATACCTACTTTAAAAAAAAAAAAAAAAAAAAAAAAGAAATTCTAAACCTGATGACCTAAGAATGATTAGGTTGTCAGGGAGATGTATACAAATTCCAGCCCTCCCTGAAATCATGAAAACATACATGTCTTTCTCAACAGGTGTGCAGGCCCACAGCACAACAAAACTGAAGATAGAGAGGCCATGCATATATGTTTGACAGAAATTTAGATGAAATATTCACAATAAAGAGCTTTCTTTAAAAATAAAAAAATAAAAAAAATAAAATAAAATAAATAAAATAAAATAAAATAATTAAAATAAAATAATTAAAATAAAATAAAATAAAATAAAGGTTATTCTCTTTCACTAGTTTAAATAATAGAATACTCATCAAAGTGGTTTTAAAGAGATAGGTCATCCTGTGGACCAATAATAGCTATGCAAAGAAAAAAAGGTAGGAATTTATCCTTTCATCTTTTTTTACAATACCAAAGTATCTATTTGAGCTAAAGACCACACACAACACACCAACTCTTTTGTTTTGCTTTGTCTGAAATAACTTTAAACCTGAAAGAAGAAGAAACTAAGCAAAGAAAGAAATCATACAGTGATCACATGATATTCTTACTATTTTGTCAGTGGTTTAAAAATAATGTAACATCTGTTAGACAGTTCCATGAGCATCTCTTTTTCCAGAACAGAAATCATGATAAAGCACATAGAAAAGACCAGGAAATACAAATTCTTCTCTGAGGTTTGATCAATTCTTCATCTATAGCTCCTGTCTTCAATACACCCATGCATTTTGATGTGTATTGATGAGCATCAACATGTCTTCACAGTCACAATGCTGTGCAATAGAAGCTTAACAGACTTTGGTGAGCTATGCAATTTGGCATTTAAAGTTTTATGGTCTGCAAACTGTTCTCAAGCCTAACTAGCATATGTCAGTAAGGCTGCAAAATACATGAGTGACTTATGAATGCAATTCAAGAATAAATACTTAAATATAAAAGTTTTTCCTACTCATACAATAATTTAACTTGTCCAGTAAGGCTATTTTTATTTTATTACTCTAATGTGTTCAGAAATTTTTAATTTTTTCCTCTCTAATTATTTGCACTTTATTTGAAATATGAGATATCTTCAGATCTAAAGTCATAAAATTGAAGATAGTACTTGCACAGCTAAGCACTTTTTTATAGTAAGATCTATCTGCCTTCTCTCATCTTTAAGTGAGCTTGACTTTACACAGTCCTCTGGAAAGCATGCATATGTTCTGAAATAACAATTCTGTCTAAAACTCATCTAGTGGACTGTTTTTGAATTTGAAAAACAGTTTTAGGATACTTGTATGGGCAGAAGTTCTGTAGAAAGCAATAAAAATACCAAACTGATTTAAGAAATATGCTTAGAAAGCTGAAAAGTAAGACTGATAAAGAAAGAGTAGATCCAGTTTTAGAAAGAAAAGTACAGTGTTCTTTTATGATAAAAATGTAAATTACTTAAGACTTTTGAGAGCAGTAAGTGCTAAAAATAGGAGAGTTAAGATACACAGGACAGATAGGATAGCAGCTGCTTCTAATAACCACTATTTTGTATGTGTAACCCAAATACAAGGAACAATATACTCAATGAAGAGCAAACCGGATATTTCTGGTGCATTTAATAGTTTAGTGTATTTCTTCTTACTTTTAAGTTATGGTTTGGTGGCAATAATTTAGTTGTCATCAGCTCTTTAAACTTTCCTTTGGTAAAAATCTTGTTGTGGTTTATTGTAAACCACAGTTTATAAATCCTGAACACTGTCAAATTATTCTAGTGATCTGATAAAAGTTTAAATGTTTTGGATATTACAGAAAGAAAAAGAGTTTAAAATTGGAAGACTTGGCCAATTTTTGGCCAAAAAATCAACTCATTCCTTTTCTCTCTATAGATAGCTAGAAGTCTCTGGTTACTGTTCTTAATCCACTCTCTTCCTTCTCTTGTGCTGATATAGTGGTAGAGTTTGATCCATATACATTTTTAGAAATCATTGCCCAGATATATTCTTGCCAATTCTCCTGATTTTTATTATTTTTAATTTTTTTTAGAATTCCTTTCTCTTGTAACTGTCTACAGACAAGAACCTCAACAGATCAAGGGTAAAATCAGAATGTTTTTAAAGTAACTTATAGAAGATGTTTTCTATGCCTTCCCTCTTACTGCAGAGCATCTCCAGATCACATTTAACTCTCTTTATTCTTATCTAATGCTTGACAATGTCTTATGGGGTGACTAAAATATTGTAGATATCCTTATCTTTTTGAACTCTTCCCATCCTCATCCGCACCCTCTAGCCTTGAGCCAGGAATAGACTCCAGGGCTCATCAAGGCTTGAATGGTTGATGAGTATGCAGTTGTGTAAGACATTGCAGCTGTGTGAGTCAAATCCTTCTCCAGGGGCTGAACTGTGCAGGGATGTGCTGCAGTCAATTTGGCAGGGCTCAGTAGGCCTTTTTGTTTAAAACACCTCCAGTGCATAACCACACTATTTATGTTCTGTTTGGAGTGTGGGTGTTTCTTCCTACTACTCTTTCTCTCATCCTTTGCTTTTAAGTTCACATCAAGAGGTCTTGCTCTGTCCCCGTGTTTCAAACCTCAAACCTAATCTGAACATTCAAGGGCAACACATAGCTAGAGTTGTGGATGGGCTGAAGACGACACCTGTATTCAAAGCTTTCTGTCACTGTGTTTAAGGGTCTAAGTCTCCAGAATTCAAGAATCAAAAAAAATGAAAGACTAGTTGAAATATTTCCCCAGGGGAAAAAAAAAAAAAAAAAAAAAAAAAAAAAAAAAAAAAAAGCATATTCTGTTTTCTGCCGGAATACGCAATTCTGTCAAAATGTTTGAATAAAATGAGGCAGCCTAAGAGGTACCTAAATTTAATTTTTAGATACTTAGTTCCTTTGAAAAGGTAAACTTAAACAGAATATTTTCCCCAGAATTCAAGATATATTATTTTTCCTGACCGTTGAAGTTTACACTCTATTTCTAATCTAGAGGGAGGACTGGTATGGTGATTCATACTGGGAGAATAACTCTTTAAAGTACATTTTGTCCTCAAAAGAATTAAGATAACCTTTAATTTATAGTATGAGTCACCAAAGACATATTGCACAGTTAATGCATCATACTTCTACTGCGTGATCCACTGGACTGGAGGTATGTCCTGTGCCTGCCCCTGTCAGTAGCTCTGCATCTACAGCAACATGCTGTGATTACAGCACTCACGCCAATATGTGCCTGAACTCCTCCTCTCACCTGAGCACTGACAAAGCTGCTGCCACCACCGCCACCATGGTGGAGGAAGCTGGAGACCTTGCTCCAGGGCACCCAAAGGGGAAGAAAGCTGCATGGGTGCCTTCTGTCTTGAAGTTGTTCCAGTTTGTACAGCACAATAAAATTTCTGCTTGGGCAAAGACCAAAGGAGGAGCATTCCGCTGGTTCACCAGGGAGAAGAAAATTGTGGTCCGGTTCTTGTGATGATGGGACACTCAGCTTCCTCTTCCTCCCCATGTCTGAGGCTTGTAGGGTCTTTAAACACCTCCAGAGATAGGTGACAACTGAAACTAAAAGGGTATGAGGATCACAGATTCACAAGCTGGCCCCTAAAAGCTGGAGTTAGTGGAGATTTCACTCTCTTGTGGATCTAACCCTGAGGGATCACTGAACAGCACACCTGTTACAACAGCTGCTCTTGCCTATATCCGGTTTCCAGAAGTCCTTGAAAGCCTCTGGAGTGTTTTGAGAAGTGAGCAATGACATGGGCTCCTTCGGGGAAGTCCCCTCCAGCTGGCAGATTATGTCATCACCAGGCCTGACTTTGCACAGTGACTTGTCACACCAGCCCTGTACTTAAAGGACCCCTTAAGGGGCATCTCATTTTACCAGACAGTCAGGGAATGGAGGATCCTTATTCCTATATTGGGTTAGCACACATTTCAATCTCCAAATGTGTATGAATGTATGAATTATTATTTTTTCTACTATACCTTTCCTTGGGATCGTTCTCCAACATGCAGAAGGTATCCCTTCTGCGCCTTGCTCTTTCAATGTATGGTTACAGCACTCCTGGGTACCAGCACCAGTCCTTATTCTTATCTAGCATTTTCTGTGGTATGTGCTGGATTTTTATACAAATGACATCACCAAACAGATTATTCACACTTGTAAATTGAAATAAAATATATTAGATACTGAAAGAACTTAATAAACAATATTTTGGTTTCATTACGTAATCTGCTCATTGCTATGCATCTTATCCTTCCCTTCAGCAGCAGACAAAAGCTGAACAGACATTCTGATTTATAAGGACATGAAATACCGCAGCGCTCTCAGCTAGCTTTAATGCACTCACACTTGTACTTGCTAGTCCTGTAGCTTTAGCCTACTTGCCTAGCAGCTGCACCACGTTCATCAAAGTCTTGGATGACAGTGGTGGAAAAAAAAAGCTTGAATCATGAGTTTTCCAAATTTTTAATCTGTAAGAACTTCATTTACTGCAGTATGAAGGGAGAAGACAGGAGAATTTTGCCGCGTCACTGATATATTTATGCATCTTCTATTACTTAAGTGTGGCCACGCTGTTTTAAGGCAATTGTAAATATCTATCCATTTCATATACTTTTTTGCTCTCAAAACCACTAAGCAATCAACCTTCAACATTTCCAAAATTCTGCCTTTCCCACACAGCACAGAGATAGCATGGCCACAGCATCTCCTGCCATACAGTTCAAAGTAAGACAAACTCCACAGTTATCAAAGCCACAGCAAACCAGTTAAGGGGTTCCTTTCCCTCTTCACAGTAGCTAGAATAATACACTGCAGAGATAACTGCTCTCTACAAGCCTTTGGGAAGTCATTCTTCAGGTACAGTAAGTTAGAAATACACAAAAATGTAAATGAAATTGTTTTTTTATTGCCAGTACTCTAACATAAAGGAAGTTTAACAGCACCAAGGACTGGTGTTAACAGCACTACCTGCTGTTATCTGAAATTTCAGCCCAAAGATTAACACTATCAGAACAGAGAAATAATTGACCTAAATCTTCCATGAGTCCTGTATTCTCTCCCAATAAGATCCTTCTATCTGGCCATTTAGGTTTCCAGATAAAGTTTTGTGGTTTTTGTTCCTGGTGATAGTGTGTAACACTTCTAACAGAACAGCTGCATACTTGGTTCAAAATTGTTTCAGTGATGTCTGTTTGCAATAATACAGCTGCAGGAGGAGCGAATGTATTCAAGGTGATGCACGAATCTGAAAGAATTGGAAAGGAAAGAAAACACTGCATGAATCAACAGCTAGAGTATGGTCAACATCTACTTTTGATACAACTTTAGGACTGGTAAATTCAGCTTTTCTAAAGAGTATACATGCAAGAATCTGCATAGAAGAATTGTTATCATAAATTCTGCCCTTTGTACAAGTTTATAAATTATCTTAAACTATTGCACAAGCTTGGTCTGTTCCATTTCTTGGTAAAATATCCAATGGTTATTTCTGAACAAGTCTACAAAAGGGGGAATTAAACATCTGGGGACCAAAATGATATTCCTACTATAAACCCAAATACAATTCTGATATCACGCAGAATGATAGAATGGCTTGGGTTAGAAAGGACTTTCAAGATCATCCAGTTCCAAGCCCCCTGCCATGGGCAGGGATGACACCCACTAGATCAGGTTACCCAGGGCCTCATCCAGCCTGGCCTTGAACGCCTCCAGGGATGGGGCATCCACTACCTCTCTGGGCAACCTGTTCCAGTGCCTCACCACCCTCTGAGTGAAGAACTTCCTCCTAATCTCTAATCTAAATCTCTTCTCTTTTAGTTTAAAACCATTCCCCCTTGTCCTGACATTATCAGACTGAGCAAACAGTTGCTCTTCATCTTCTTTATAAGCCCTCTTTAAGTACTGAAAAGTTGAAATACGGCACCCTGGAGCATCCTCTTCTTTAGGCTGAACATCCCCAGCTCTCTCAGCCTCTCTTCATAGGAGAGGTGTTTCCGCCCTCTGATCATCTTCATGGCACTCCCCTGGACCCGTTCTAATAGATCAACATCCTCCTTGTGCTGGGGCCCCAGACCTGGACACAGTACTTCAAGTGGGGCCTCACAGGGGTAGAGCAGAGGGGGACAATCACCTCCCTTGACATGCTGTCCACTCCTCTATTGATGCAACCCAGGATGCAGTTGGCCTTCTGGGCTTCAAGTGCACAGTGCTGGATCACATCAAGTTTTTCACCCACCAAAACCCCCAAGCCCTTCTCTGCAGGGCTGCTCTCAATGAGTTTTTCTCCCAGTCTGTACTCCTCTCTGGGATTGCCCCCAGCCAGGTGCAGCACCTTGCACTTAGACTTGTTGAACCTCATTAGCTTCACTTGGGCCCAATTCTCAAGTTTGTCCAGGTCCGTTTGGATGGCGTCCCCTCCTTCTGTTGTATCAATTCAGCTTGGTGTCATCTGAAAATTTGCTGAGGGTGCACTTGATCCCGCTGTCTATGTCATTAAGATATTAAACTGTACCAGTCCCAAGACAGACCCCTGAGGGTCACCACTTGTCACTGACCTCCACCTGGACATAGAGCCATTGACCACCACTCTCTGGGTGTGACCTTCAAGCCAAAGAAAGTAGCATTCAGTTGTGTCAACATGACAACATTTCCCTTGAATACATTACAGAAACAAGAATTAATGATAGCTGAGGTTTCCAGTTCTCTGTCAGCCATGCCAGGATGACTTAGACTGGCCAGCTGGAGCATCACTGCCAAATGGGGAGTTCATTGCAAGAGGGAACCTTACCTGTAGACTTTGAGTTACACAAAGATAGCATTTAGCACCCTAAGAACCTGTGTCATGTCACCAAGAAATGCAGTAAGGCACCTAAGGATTCATGTGCCCTTAGGAAGATGTTTAATACCACATGAAACACTCAAGGGTATCCTGCCTGTCTCCAGCAGTGCAGAGATCTCCTGCAGGTCCTGTTATAACGGTCAGCTCCCAACAGATAATCCAGGGAATTACAAATAGTAATAAGTGCCAAAGTGTGAGCAGCAAAACTGAGCCTAAAAGACAATCACAGTTGTATAGAAAGAGACACCAGAATTAAGAAATTACAGTATTAATTAAAGGTTGTCTCATCAACTTTAATTCAGTTCTTCATGTATATACTTTGAGATGTAGTCTTAAATTATATCCCCTGTTTCTGCTCCTTTTCCTCCTTGTCTGTACTCCATATTCCTTTCTATGTGCCAAGTCCTGCAGTTTCCTTTCCTTCCCTCTCTTTCTTCTTCCTTATGGCCAGCATCCCACTGAGCTGTGGTAGGCAGATGCAATACCTGCATTTACACAGGGGGCATAATTTTCTGGCAGTTCAGTGGATTTCTAGCTTGTTGCTGCAGATGGCATGGGGGAGGAATGGGGCTTGTTCATTAAAGTCTCTGTAGTCTCTACTGAACAAACAGAAATTTTTCTGAAGCCTTCCAGCTTGGCAAAGATCACAGACAGCTGAAAGTATATTCTTCTTACAAAGGTTTCCTGCTGCAACATAGCTTGTCCTTGCCTCAAAGATAAGAAGCTTAATGCTACTGAGGAAAAACCTTTCTGAGACAGTCGAAACAATGTGATTTCCTACTGATGAATCCCTTTTTCAAACTTCTGAATAGAAAAACAAACAAACAAACAAACAAAAAACGAGAGGCAGAAAAAACAGCACATGGCAGTTTTGAACATGAAAAAAATGACATCCCTAGTGATTATCCTGAGATGAGTATCAAAAACTGGACCTTTCTGGAAGCATCACATACGCTTTAACTGTAGTTGTCCTTCTAGAGAAGTCTTTAAGTATGCAAGTGAATATTATACAGTAAAACCACATGACTAAGCTATTTAATATATTCATATGCCCCATTTGAATAAATTCTACATTGAGTGACCTGAATATTAAAATTCCTTTCCTTTCCTTCCCTGTCTGACACAGGTGGACAGTATTTTGTGGGGAACTGACCACATTATCCATACTATCCGTGTTATAACAATGAAGATGTATAGCTTAGAGGGCTGATCTTCAAGGAAATGATAATGTAGCTAATGGACATCTTGCATCTGATTCTCTGAGAGCAAGGGAAAAATTGAAGCAAGGTAAAGACCAGTAGAAGATAAATAGGAAGGTCCCTGATCTGGCTACAGCAAGGCTATATTTTGTTATTAATAAAAATGAGAGCACATCAACAGTTACTCAAAAGTAAGGTATGGCTCTTCATATCTAGGACATAATGATATATTTTTCTTGCCAGATTGTGAAATATTTTAAATAATGAAGAGGTTTGTATGTATTCATATGCTGACAAAGGACAGTCAGTATTGCTGTTCTCTCCCCACATCCCAAAGCCTCACTCCAATGTTCCTCTTCCAGCAGCAAATGCTTGTCTCTCAGATCAATAATCCAGGCATATTTTTCAGCTCAGACTTATCTTCATCTGAACAAAAAGGTCATATCTTTGCTACTGGATCATCTGTCAGCTATGATGTTTTGGTCCAATTGCACACCTACAGCTCTCATCCATATCTTCATCCTCTCAGGTCTCAATTACTACCACCATCTTCTTTCTTGCTAGTCTTTTTCCACAGGTATATTTTCCTGAATCCCTTTTGATCAGCCACAGCTAATACCACTTGTCAGTATTCACTGCTAGAGTCCCAGGCATCTTATGCTACCTTACCTATCATTGTTCACTCATTAGCAGGACAACATCTACTGCCTTCAGCCAGCCCAGCTTCCAGCTTCTTAGGTGGTAACGGTGAGAACAGTGACATGCAGTATAACACCAGAGTGTGCCAAGGAACAAGGCAAAGGAAAAATAAAGAACATAAGGAAAAAAAAAAAAAGAGAAGGAGAAAAAAAGCACTTACCATTCCTTATGCTTTCAAAATAGAATCCTTATGCTACTCCCTACTATAGATTTTTAATGAATATAGTTGTTTTTTAACTACCTGTTTTCCAGCAGTGAAAATAAGGAAGCTATCAGCCAGAGCTTTGAGCTCTCCAAGATCTTCCTGATGACTTTCCAGCATTTATCCTACAGACTGGAGCAGTCTGAACAAAAGGTATACCTTAAAAATAACATTTGCAGTAATTAGTAAATTTAGCCAACAAGTGTAAAAGATAGTTCTAAAGCGGTTGGTGCTTTCAAAATGTATAAAATGATATTTATTTAAAGACTTTTGTCAATCTTTAAAAGATACAGTAGTGCTTAGCATTGCTCTGACACTTGATTTTAAGGAGCCACTCCAAGCTCCTTATGAACTTGGCTAATCTTTGTCTTTGGAGAGCTGTATGAATAAATAATCATGTTCCTCACTTTAATTTTTGTAGTCTTCCTTCTCTGGGACATGCTTACTGAAATGCTGAGCTAGGTTCTCAGCAGATGTAAATGAACATTGCTTTACTAGCTTCCATGGCACAAGACTAATTTCAACAAGATGAGGATATGGGGCTTGGTTTTTAATTTTATCCCATTATGGGAAAAATATATATCAACTTTTCATTGCTTAATACTTCATAGGCCACAATAATGAGAATTTCTACATTTCAGCTTCATCAGATTACCACAAGATATTATTAGCATATAAATGTTAATTATCTGTGCAAACAGGAAGATACCTGTTTACAGAGTACATCCAACTATCACTGAAATACTTCCTAGGCCTGGATTTTTCCCTCTGAACCAGATGCAATTCCTTTTCAGTGATTTAATTGCTTCCTTTCCATTTAATTACTTTGAGGATTAACTGCAGGCAAGTGTATTCCAATAATAGGCTCATCTACAAAGAACAGGAAGCTTTCCCTGTGGTCCAGGGAATTCACCACTTCCGACTGCAGCTCAGCTATATAGCTATCAGGTTTCCCTTTGCCCCTGGGCTTTATGTGTCACCTTGTCTGTTTGAGTGTAAGGAAATGTCATGAGATGAACTGCTTGTGCCTGGATTCCCATACAGAGCAGGAAATAACAAAATCCTTCCTCTAACCAGAGAAAAAAGATAGAAATAATCCAGCCCTAAATATTAGATTCTTAATTATATATAACTAGTATTCATTATATTTGGGATAGTTTCCATCAGTACATTTCTGGAAGAAAAATAAAATAAAATAAAATAAAATAAAATAAAATAAAATAAAATAAAATAAAATAAAACTGGGCAGTTTTTTATTTGCTTATGACATTGTTTGGGCAAAGATCCTTTTTCAGTCATAATATGCATACTGAAAAGCAGTTGATCTAATCTGTATTTCATTGGAATTACTTTGCTTGGAAGCTGGAGCTGAGATTATTGCTTTATGTATGTAAAAATGACACATCATGGGAATTTGCTTTCACTTTCTTAGGTGAAGGCCAAGCAATATTTTGCTTGGTCCTTCAGGGATTAAGGGATTAATGAGAAATTTCTTTTGACTTCAGATTGCACTAAACTCCATCAGAAAATTGTTTGTTGGTACAAATGTCCAGAAGCCTGTCAGCTCAACTCACCTGTCTCTGAACCCTGGTTTATGGGCCAAGACAGGTACAGTGACAGAGTTCTAAAGCTAATGCTAAACCAAATTATAATAGCTTGGGTTATTTTATTTTTTAGCTAATGCTTGAGATATATTTTTAGTCAGGAGTGCTTTTATTGCCGAAGTAGCTATGCACAGAATATTTTTCTGTCCCTCAAATTCTAAGAACATTTCTGTTTATAAATGAAAGGCTTATGACTCATTAAACAATAGACATCAGGTGAACAATATATAAAACATGTTTTGTTTTGTTTTTCTTTCTTCTTTTTTTTTTCTTTTTTTTTTTTCTTTTTCTTATAATTGAAGCTTCACCAAAGAACTTCATTCTTTCGTTTGTTCTCATTGGTAGAAAAATATACATCCTAAATTTGGTAAGACTGGTACTGAACCTTTGGATGTTTCCAAGTAATCAAAACTAATTATTTTGAAGGTGATTTTTGATACCTCCTTTAAACTCAGACTGTGAGTTTTCATTTGCATTTCCAGTTTGTGTTATGTGAAAGGAGATTTCTCCTTGTCCTACCTAGCCTATTTTATTAAGATATGCAGCTGTAGAGACACGGCAAATACATATATGTGTGGGGAATAAGAAGGATTTTTATTAGGTTCTTTGTTCGGTCTGAGGGAGGAGGATGTCTTTCTTCCAGCTCCACCCAAATTTTCTCTGCCCCTAACCAGATTTTAAAATTATATCCACAGATGTGGCTATGATCACAGTCGGTATTCACGGCTGGTGGGCCAGCTCTGTGTCACAGATCCTTATCAAAGAGGTAGTGTGCATTTACCTAGGCATGAGAAGCACTAGGCTGACCATTTCACAAGCACGTGAGTCTGGACTAGGTGAGCAGCTATTATCTCTTGGCCAGCCTCCAGGCTAAACAAACATAGGTAGGGAATACAGGAAGGAACGAGGACTATTATGACGGAAAATAGATGAAAAGAGAAAGAACTGAGGTTAATCAGTACAGGAACAGAAGTGAGATGCACAGTGCCATTTGTGAGGATGGTATAAACTTTTTGGGGGAAACTAAGGCTGTTGTAATGCTGGGAAGTCTGCAACCTGATAATAGTATAAGGAAGTCCATAATGCATTCTGATACAGAATCACAGAATGTCTTGGACTGGAAGGGACCTTAAAGATCATCTAGTTCCAACAGCCAAATATATATTTGACTTGCATGCCCTGTACTGTAAGTTTCAAGACAGAAATAAACAAAAGAACTGATTGAGTGGAGTTTTGATAACACAATGCTGAGGGAAAAGCTGCAACGTTTGCCCTGTGTTAGACATGGGAGGACCCAAATGAGGGAAAACTTTCTGCACATCCCAGCTTCAGGAAAGCCTCAGCTGGAAAATGTGCCCTATGGGGATCTTGAGAACCTCTTTTTTTTTGTCAGGGTCATCTTCCAGGTTAAACAGCCTGAAATTCCACTGCAGTGTTAGTCCTAATTTGGTTAAAAAGGCAACCAACCACAAGACACAAGTCCCTGGTTTCATTAGTTATGGACCCTATGGATCAAGACTGTTACAGGAAGATGTATTTCGTACCTGCAGTATAAAGCGGGATTATAATGCTGGTTATGCAGATTTATCTATGTCAGAAACATAACTCTAAAGTCATCAAAGTCACAAATGCTCATTCAAGTCTAATGGAGACAGAATTCTTACCAATTCTATCAATTCTTAAAAATTTTTAGCTTATATCTTTGCAGTTACACATAGTAATAAACACTGGTGTTCATAAGATTACATTTCTTTTTAAATTATTCCAGTTCTTTGGACATATCTGGATGCTGCATAACTAGAATAAAATTAAAATACAATAGACTATACACAGCACTACACACCACTGCTAACAGCTATACTTACGCAAAATTAATTCTAAGTAAGGAGTCAAGAACTAGGAGTGATGGACAGTTGCTGCTGCTGAGCTAAAATATAATGTACAACTTCACTTTTGACACAATAGGAAAGCAAAGGCAGAATTCCTGTAGACAAATAAAACATAAAAATAACTGTCCAGCCTTGCCAAAATGGTGCACTAATGTCCAATGCTGGCTTGCTGGATAAGTAACATACAGATTTACAGTAACGCACCTAAAAAAAAAAAAAAAAAAACATCCTAATTTTACATACTGTGCTGTGGACCCCCAGCAGACCCAGGAATGCAAACCAGTTTGATCCATCCCATTGCTCTAAAGAGTTTTAGCAATATCAATGTCATTTCTGAAAGATGTATGACTGACTTTCATTAAAGACTGACAGAGACAATGTCCAGTCTTCCTAATCTATGTGTTCCCTGCTCAATCAGCTTTAGGAAAAGAAAATATTTTTAATAACTTTAATCCTTCTAGTGTCAATTGAAACGTCTTGTCCTCATTCATGGTGGATACAGAGAACAGTATTTTTCCCTTTTAAAACAACAGGAAAGGTTAAGATTATCAACCATTCTTGCCACTAGCATCCTTCCCTGTCTTTTTGATTTTAGTCCTGATAACATCAATTCTTTATATCTTACCTCCTAGCTCGAATTTTCTACAATCTCTGATCATAGTGTGCATCTTTTGGGTCATATTTCTGTTTGTATACCATGAGCAAGTGACTTGTCTTTTCACAAGAATGTAACATGGTTAACTCAGAAACAATTTGTGATCCACTATAATCTTAAAATCTTTCTGGAGAACCTCTTCCTAATGTTTCCTATCCAGGATTTGTATCATTATTTTTTCCTTTAATATCCTGCCCTTGTCTTCTAACCTTGCCCTAGTCCTTTGTCTAGGATGAGTTACATCCTATATTTCCAGTCCATTTCTCCATATTTTTATTTTTACTGCTGTCCTCCAACACATTTGGGGTTCTTCCTTGCACTGTGTCATATGCAAAACTAATGATCATTCTGACTATTCCACCATCTGTTTTGCTAATGAAAACCTTGAACAGAAACAGATCTAAAGCAGACCCTCCACAGAACCCTGAGTGTAATTAGACTTTATTAATTACTGTATGGTGTGGTTATCTAATCAGGTTTGTGCCCACAGAATAATGGCCATATTTTTCCTTGCTTTGGTATTAGAATATCAACCGAGTCTGTCAAAAGATTTACTTGAATAAAGCTATACAAATTCTGCTTCTCATCTATCTATAAGACCTGTTATCTGATCATTGGAGGAATCATCTTCATTTGCTCAGATTTGTTCTTGACAAATATGCATGTTGGATGCTTCTCATCTCCATTTTGTTTTCCAGGTGCTGCAGGTTATTCCAGATTTATTATGAGAACTGAAGTTAAACTGATAGATCTATAATTCCCTATCCTTTACTTTTTTGACTCTTGTTATGAATACATACTAACTTTCCCCTTCTCAGTAGAAACAGCAATAGATGCACTTTAAGGTCTTGAAAATTAAAATTAAAAAAAAAAAAAAAAAAAACACTTAACAGCAATTAGAAGTGTCTATCACAACAGTATTTGTTTATCACACTATCAGGTTTATCACAGATAACCTGAAAGAATTCAATGTCACTTAGTTAAGGAAGATTTAGAACTTATCATTTAATCTCAGTGACACCTTGAAAATGCTAAAAGAACGAAATAAAATATTTCGAGATGCATGGAAAGCTTTTGAGGTCACTGTTTATGGTGTTTCTATTGCAGAGGTTTTGACTCTGGTTTCGGATTATATTAAGTGTCTCAAAGATGATTTTACAAAAATATTTTATGGGTGTCAGGGGTCCAAGATTTTATAAAATCAATAAGGTTGGAAAAGACCTCCAAGATCATCTGGTCCTACCATACCCCTACCACCAATATCACCCACTAAACCATGTCCCTAAGCACCACGTCCAACCTTTCCTTAAACACCTCCAGGGACAGTGGGTCTACCACCTCCCTGGGCAACCCATTCCAATGCCTGGCTAGTCTTTCTGAGAAGAAATGTCTCCTAATATCCAACCTGAACCTCCCCTGGTGCAACTTGAGGCCATTCCCTCTAGTCCTATAGCTAGTTATCTGTGAGAAGAGGCCGACCCCCAGCTCCTTTCAGGTAGTTGTACAACTTCCTTTCAGGTAGTTTTAGAGAGCAATAACGTCTTCCCTGAGCCTCCTCTTCTCCAGACTAAACAACCCCAGTTCTCTCAGCCACTCTTCATAAGACCTGTGTTCTAGGCCCTTTACGAACTTCGTAGCCCTTCTCTGGACACACTCGATGTCTTTCTTGTACTGAGGAAGCCAAACCTGAACACAGTTCTCAAGGTGCAGCCTCACCAGAGCAGAGACCAGAGAACAGATCACCTCCCTGTTCCTGCTGGCTGCACTATTCTTGATACAAGCCAGGATGCCATTGGCCTTCTTGGCCACCTGGGCACACTGCCGGCTCATGTTCAGGCGAGCGTTGACCAACACCCCTGGATCCTTTTCCTCTGCACAGCTTTCCAGCCACTCTGCCCCAAGCCTGAAGCATTGCATGGGGTTGTGACCAAACTGCAGGACCCAGCACTTAGCCATGTTGAACCTCATTCCATTGGCCTCTGCCCATCAATCCAACTTGTCCAGATCCCTCTGAAGGGCCTTCCTACCCTTTGGCAGATCAACACTTACCTCCAGCTTGGTGTCTGCAAACTTACTGAGGGTGTACTCAATTCACTCATCCAAATCATCAATAAAGATATTAAAGAGGATAGGCCCCAACACCGACCCCTGGGGTACACCACTGGTGACCATTGGTGACCCAGCTGGATTTCACTCCATTCACCACCACTCTTCAGGCCTGGCCATCCAGCCTGTTTTTAACCCAGCAAAGAGTTTACCTGTCTAAGCCATAGGCTGCCAGCTTCTCCAAGAGAATACTATGTGAAATAATGTCAAAGGCCTTTCTGAAGTCTAGGTAGACTACGCCAACAGCCTTTCCCTCACCCACCAGATGGGTTACCCAGTCATAAAAGGAGATGAGGTTGGTCAGGCAGGACTTGCCTTTCATGAACCCATGCTGACTGGGCCTGATCCCCTGGTTGTCCCGCATATGCTGCATGATTGCATTCAAGATGACCTGTTCCATCACCTTACCTGGCACTGAGGTCAGGCTGACAGGCCTGTAGTTCCCCGGGTCCTCCTTACAACCCTTCTTATAAATGGCTGTCACATTAGCAAGTCTCCAGTCATCCAGGATCTCTCTGGATGACCATGACTGCTGATAGATGATGGAAAGCAGCCCAGCAAACACATCCACCAGCTCCCTCAGCACCCTCGGGTGGATCCCATCTGGCCCCATGGACTTGTGACAGTCCAGGTGGAGCAGCAGGTCTGTGTTTCCACCTGAACTGTGGGGTTTTCTTCTGTTCCCCACTCCAGACTTCCAGGATGGGAGGCTGAGTACCCCGAGGATCAGTGACTTGTCTGACTAGTAAAGATAGATGTAAATAAGGCATTAAGAACCTCAGCCTTTTCCTTATCCCCAGTAGTCATGTTCCCCGCTGCATCCAGTAAAAGATGGAGATTCTCCTCTTACCGTTAATATATTTGTAAAAACATTTTTTAATATTCTTAACTATAGTGGCCAGATTGAGCTCGTGCTGTGCTTTAACCTTCCCGATATTTTCTCTGTATATGCTGGCAAATTCCTTGTACTCTCCCCAAGTTGCCTTCTACCGGACATAGACTCTCTTTTTTCTCCCAGATACTCAGCAAAACATTTTCAGATGTTCAATTGTATTGGGTTTACATGGCAAGTGTTTGGCAGCCGGGGGGCAGCAGGGGTGGCCTCTGTGAGCAGAGCCCAGCAGTTGCCCCATGTCAGATCAGAGCCAGCTCCAAATGGCCTCAAAAGGGACCTGCTGCTGGCCAGAGCTGAACAAGTGAGCAACATTAGTTGGGTCTGTGTGAGAAAAGATTTAAGAAAGAGGAGAAAAAAATGCTGTGCAATAGCTGCTGGGAGAGTGAGGAGTGAGAAATGTGAGAGAACCAGCCCTGCAGGCCCCACAGTCAATGCAGAAGAGGGGCAGGAGGTGCTCCAGACGCTGGAGCAGAAGTTCCCCTATGGCCTGTGGAGAGGCCCCTAGTGGAGCAGGCTGTCCCCCTGCAGCCCATGTGTACCACATGGAGCAGATCTCCACGCTGCAGCCCGTGGAGGAGCCCCCGGTGGAGCAGGTGGATGTGGCCTGGAGGAGGCTGCAGCCCATGGAGAGCCCCCTGCAGGAGCAGGCCCCAGGCCGGAGCTGCAGCCTGTGGAGAGGAGCCCACGCAGGAGCAGGGGGTCTGGGGGGAGCTGCTGCCCATGGGGGACCCATGCTGGAGCAGTTTGCTCCTGGAGGATGGACCCCGTGGTACGGAGCCATGTTGGAGCAGTTCTTGAAGAGCTGCTGCCTGTGGGAAGCCCATGCAGGATCAGATTGGGAAGGATGGCGGGGACCCCACGTGGAGCAGGGGCAGAGAGTGACCATGAAGGAGACGTAGAGACGAAGCATTAGGGACTGACTGTAGCCTCAGTTCCCCATTCCCCTGCGCCGCTAGTGGGAAGGAGGTAGAAGAGGGTGGATGGAGGGGAAGGTGTTTTTAGTTTGCATTTATTTTCTCACTGTTCTAGTAGGCAAAAAATTATATTAATCTCCCTATGCTGAGTCTGTTTTGCCCGTGATGATAATTACTGAGTGATCTCCCTGTCCTCATCTCAACCCTTAATCCACTGCGTCGTACTTTCTCCCCCTTTTTCTTCGAGGACAGGGAGTGAGGGAGTAGCTGTGGTGGAGGTTGGCTACCCAGCAGGGTAAAACGACTAAAGCTTTAAACTCCAAATTTCTAATTTTTTGTTCACAATAGTAACTGAAGATGAGACCCACACAGCCTAACTTTGGCAACATAAGATTTAGTTGCCCGGGCTACAGTAACTATGCAGGCTCTCTTTCTGGGCAATGGAGACAAATTGACACCTCCTTCCTAACAGTGGTACAAAACAGATGAGATGTTCTTTTCACTCTCTCTCAGCTGTACTTAGATGAATAGTGCAGATGGGTTGCACTAACTACTTCAGCGAGATGTTGCAGAACACAGCTGATGGCTCTCACTGCAAAAGCTGGTGTCTCTTCACTGGAGCTGCCGTTTTTATCTCAAGAGTGAATCTTCAAACTACATTGAAATCTCAACTGGATAACTCAAAAGTTGAGTGAACATGCCAGTAAAATGGACAGGCTCATGGTAGCTTCACCTATCAGAATTCAAGCACGATAAATGCATTTCTGTTGCTGTATGATATGTCAGTTCTGTATCTAGGTAAAAGATTTGAGTTGTCAAGACTGTTTATTGAGATGAATGAAATATTTCTGTCTTATAACGTCAGTACTGAAGAAGATAATATATTTCAGAAATAGGGAGCTTTAAAAAGGTATTTACAAGTATTGGTCATACAGATGGAATCATGTCACTGGTCAGGTTGGAAAGGACCTCAGGAGTTCTCCATAATATCCTGCTCAAAGTACTAGGTTTAAAAGAGAAAACACAAAGCAAGAGAGAATTTAAATGTTTCTGGAGATAAACCAATATCTGGAAAATATGAGCTAAAAAAAAAAAAGTCTCTCCATGGTCAGATAATTCTACAACTACTTTTTCGAGAATATCCATAAATATGGATAAAAACAAACAAATAAACAAAAAAGTCCCCATGGTTTGCACACAAAACTATTTGGAATGCTTTGCAGCTTTGGTATACAAATGGATGCATGTTTATTGAAGAGAACATTGTTTAATTGGTTTGAATTTTTAATTTTTAATTGTCTCAGAAATTCTTTTAGTTTAGGGAGTTGCCAAAGAACACTTCAAGCATTTTTATTTTTTTTTTTTTTAAAAAAAAGGTTAGTTATTTTTCATACAAAAAGGTTAAAAATCTGAAAACCAAACACAGCATTTGATTTTGCACAGTCTGAAATATTTCAAGAAAAATAAAATTTAATTATACTTGTTTATTCTTCTTCATTGCTTCTTTGTTCTACTTTGACTTTAGATGGCCTGAGTTTTTAACCCTTTATCTTTTTTGTGACTCAAGCATGAACCATAACTTCATCGAGTAGTCAGATCTAACTAGTGGTACCAGCTACTGTTGGACAACAATGAGATTAGTGCATAAATCAGGGTTCCAGTCCAAGTGGTGTCAGCTCATCATCAAATTTCACACTTCCAAAAACACTTGTTGACTGCTGGCATTTCTTTACTGGCTCCAGGATTTTTAGGAGAATTCACTTAGTCAAAGTCAATGATAAAGGAGCATTTTCCAGCAGAACACCCTTTTTCTTGAAAGAAGGAATTTCCTGCTCATAATGAGTAGTTATATTAAGTCAAATGAGAATCAATGTTTGTAGGTGTTTTTGCTTTTGTTTTGGTTGGTTGGTGTTTTTTGTTTGTTTGTTTTTGTTGTTGTTGTTTGTTTGCTTGCCAGAAATCGGCTGGATACATCCAAATCTTTATAATCATATTCCAACACCGAGAATTGCCTATGCATTTAACAAGTTCATTAAAACAAGTCCAGCTATGTCTGCATCATCAGTTCAGTTTTCAGCTCTTTATTGCACAAGGTTATAGTAAACTGTTTCTATATAATTCTACTTCTAAATTGTGTATATATATGCATATATATATATGCATAAAAAATATACATACATATTTTACATTTAAGCTGTTTTGCTTTGAACTGAAGACAGGCCTTTATGCTAACAGCATTAGCATGGTACTGCCTACCTGACTCATGCCCAGCAAAATTGGCACCTGTTAGTGGCACAATGCAACTTCTACCTTATAAGGTCAAGTAGCCACTAGGAGGAAAAGAACTTCTATTACATGGGAAGCATGTTGAACAAGTTCTGTTTTCACTGATGTGAATGTAAATTTAACATCTCTGAATAAGAATTACTCTCATTTTATGTTGCTTTGCGTAAGAATTGGATTTTCTTTGTTACTATTAATGCTATAGCACATCTTGTCATGATAGCATTGTGTATATTCTTTCAGAAAAACAAAACTACTAATGCAGTAGTCATCACAAGTAAAAGAAAACAGCAAAATCTTCCTGTCTTTCATCTTGCCTACCAAAAATGAAGTGGGAGAAAGTCATAACTACATTTACTTACAGAAAATAGGAATGTAAGTCATGATTACTCTGAGTAAACAGAAGTCATATATTAGATTAAGTTTCTGAGGATATTTTTTTCTTGGTTTGTATAACTTGGATGATATGCTAGATGGATTTTGTACTACAAAAGAGAAAATATGATTCCTTTCTTTTTAATCCTTTAGACCCGCAAAATGGTGATATAAATTTTCCAAGTTTCTAATTGCAATTTTGCTATTTTCAATAACTGGAAGGAGTCTAGAGAGATAAAATTTTGCTAGGGAAAAAAATATTTCATTTTTTAATTGCTTTTATTATTTTTTTGTTTTGTTTTTGTAATAAGTTCAAAATGAATGGAAAGGGACTTCCCATCTTTATATTAACAGATGTGCAACTTGCAGACTTGAAAGTGAAACACTAAGTCCTGTACATAGGACTGTTCCAACATTGTTTCATCCAGTGGACTTCATCCAGGATGATGTTGCAGGTGACTAATTTTATAAATAGCAACAAAATGACTGACTCCTTGATTTACACCAATAGGACCTCCTTGGTTGAAGTGAAACATTGTACTGTGCTCCATAGAGATTAATGGGGGCCTATTATGTTATCCAAGTAATTGATTTCAAGAGCAGAAGAAAAAATATCCAATAGGAATCAAATCATGAGAAAAATGTCTCAGCTGAATTGTATTCTATCTGCAATCAGAAAAAAAAAGGCAGAAGTATTCTAAGGTAAATGTGATTAATTTAAAAAACTACAAGGTCTACAACATTTTCTCATTAGTTATTCCATCATTAATAAAACTCGTAAGTATCTGCCAGCACCCAATTTGAGACAGTAGCTATCATGAGCAGTCCAAAGCTTGATAATAAAGCAGTTCTATCAAAGGCTAGAAAAAAGAGTCCATTTTGAGGTAACAGGGAAATCCATTAATTTCAAAATCTAATTACTTCCCATTGTTGTGAACTGTGTGTTGTTGACTCAGCAGAGAAAATTACTTATAAGTGAACATTTCCCACAGCTCCAAGGATGACCCAACATCACTTCAGAATTTCCCTTACAAAAAGAGAAGGGGTTGGTCACACTAGGTAGATGATCCAAGTACATCAAGGTCCCACCACAGGAGAGAAAGGCTGTGCCACTGGTACACCATCTCTTCCTGTTCTGCAGGCTCCATGAGAACATGAGGCCTCAGAAATTTTTAACAGGACCTTTTAAAAGAAGGATTTTTGATCAGTTACAGATTTGGGTGAGTTAACTTTCAGAGAGACAAAAAATAAAATAGGAAAATCTTTATACTTTATGGGAAAGTAATCAAAACTCATAACAACCAAAAGCAAAAATAGATAAAAAGCTGAGAATATCAGTTATTTTTTTCTTTCTGTTATCTGTCAGCTCTTATTCCTCATCTTGCTATCACGAATCAGAATAGAGGTTAGATTTATTATGATAGCACAAACAGGCAGAAAAGTATCAATACAGTGGCTGAAATAATGTAAATTTAAGATATTTTGAAGCTGTCCACCACATTTCAGCTACATCTCTTACAAGTTTAAGTCTTCTACCTGCTAGATCTGATTACAGTACTTTAACCTCGTTATCTATGTAGAAAATTTGATTTATCCCTATAAGCCTATCTAAAAAATATCTTTTTAAGGACTTTGTTGTTAAACATTAAGTCTTCCATGGGGATCTTTTGTGGGGTCTGGAATGTTAATGTTTTAATCATATCAAATTCAGCTGAACCCTGGAAAAGAATGAGAAACAAGAAGTAGACAAATCCCACAGAATTGGTTAAGAAAAATTGTACATATTCTGGGATAATGTCTTGCTCTTTCTGTGACATCTGAGTTCATCTGCAGGCTATGGAGAAAAGACCACAGTTCATGCTTTTAGACCTTCACTGAAGGAATATTCATAGCTAGTGTTTCACATTGAGTGTATGGGGAAGTATGTATTGAAGTTCCCAATAGACTTTAATGCATTAGCTTAAAAGAGAAGGGGAAGTAGTGAATAACCAGATATACACTCTAGAGATATATCTGAGCAAAGCAGAGCACATCTGCTTTGCCAGCACAGCATTTGGAGGGATCACCATGTCATAATACAAAACACAAGCTGTACATAAGAAAAGTTAGAAAAAAAAAAAAAAAGTCTTCATGCACTAGAGAGGGACAAGTTCATAAACTTGTTCAAACTCCACAAATCCTGTGAGCCCAGATGTTGGTTCTCAAGGCTTGCAATACTTTAAATTGCAGGAAATCCATCTGTTCCAACTGATAATAGGAATTCAACAAGTCCATATCTTTTTAACAAGTAGGTTACAGCTCTGATAAAACTGTTAATCCTTTATGGTCTTCACATAACCTTAGGAACACACCAGATACTGCTGTATATATTTCCTTTGACAGATACATATTTTTCCACCCTTTCAGCTTGCTCTCTTTAGAGGTGGGATAGTTCAAAATAGGTGGGATAGATAGTCAATGGCTCAGAGATCATCCTTGGAACATATCTGAATCCAAATTAAGTCAGCAGTGATTATAAAATATTATAATTGCTGTTTTAAGTGACCATGAACTCTTCTGAGATAGCTAAACTTGCAAGACTAGCCTCTCAGACTATATTGATTAGCAAAATATCACAGAACAATTATACATTGTGAAGGGTGTTGTGCTTTTGGCATTTGAACTACTTTATCCTTAGGATTTAGACTGAAGTTATTTTTAATTTGCCATCATGATAATAAAGTGGGTTATAATATTTTTTTGAGCTTCTTCATTATTAGGATTTACTGGAATTTCCAACACCAGAGAAAACAAAAGTTTTCAGACTAAAAAGCCAAACATCATTCCAATATTCAGGTAATAGAAATATGTTCACAATGTTACAGAATGCTTATTCTGCTTAATCTTCCAAAGATATTAACCACTCTATGCTACTGTTTTCATGTTACAAGTATAGATTTAAAACTATATGCTGCCGCAATTAAATGTTTTTGAGTATTCTTAAGATATTTTCTTACATTAAAATGTGTTTGTTTTCTTTTTGTTGTTTGTTTGCTTGTTTGTTTTATTTTAAATGGACACTAGAAAACCTAATGTATAAAATGACATGACTATGCTGCAACTGTTAGTTAAAGTATTTATCAGATCTAAATACATCTAAAATATTTTGTTTCACCTAAAAGTTTTAGATTATCATGTCAATACTGCAGTCATGCTAGAGTATGAGACTAGCTGACACAAAATTCTGAAATATTGCTAAATACAGATGAAGCAAAGAAGGATTAAAGCCAAATACAAGCAGATGTGTCAGGAATGAGTGTTGATTGCTGAGGAATGTCATGCTAGATGGCATTTTATTGAGCCTGAAAAGAAAGGCTGATACATGTGATACATATAGAGCAGGAGAAACAGACACAGAACTACACGGTCTTTTCATTTGTTGTTTAGTCTCTGAAAATGTGTCAGTGGGCAAACAAACTGAAACTGCATCACAGTGTCTTCCTCTCTCATGCAGACATGTTAAAGCTCTCTAACACATATCTAAGCACTGAGGGCCAAAAAGGAATTTAACTTATGCAACAGCTTGCAGGTCTGACACAACAGTAAATGATATGTCATTCTAGTGATGCTTCTAGATGATGATTTCCAAAAATGTCAGAAAGGCATTGTTTTACTGAAACATCTGAACATGATAAAAGAGAACAATATTTAACTTTTGAGTGAGATTTGATGTGTTGCTTTCATTCTGACCATTATGTTCTGTTTAGCAAAAGCAAAATAAATAAATAAATAAAAGCACTGCATTGCAGAGCTGGTGGATGCATGAGCCTGAAAAAAGCTGGGGATATAACAGTATATCATGGGTATAAGATACATGCAAACAGGTGGAGAGAATGACATGGATCTCCAGTTATGTTTTACTCGTTACTATCTCCAGGCGTGTTGCTCCAACATGAACTTGGCTATCAACCACTCAGTGTGGCAAGGTTATCACAGGATTGTACAGCAGTCAGGGTGGTAAATTGGAGGACAATCTTCACAATCACTTCAATGACCAAAACTAATGTATTAGTCCCCTCAATGAATAAAATGCCTACAGCACCTTGCATGCCACAGCTAGGTTGTCTTGCCCTGGTACATGCAGTGCTCCAGGGCCTGCAGCACTCTCCATAGTCAGGACAAGAACTTGGCACCTCCACACTCCTGAGGGTCCAACATGTTTAAGAAATTTGCTCCAATCAGCAAGAAAAAACATGGATACCTGTAGATGATGATCAGAATGAGATTTCATACCTTGCAAAATGACAAGTCCAGATACATTGGAAAGAAAATCCTACTCTTTTGCAGTTCCAGCCCACAGTGGTATAAATATATACTGGTAAGTGTACATTATATACAATGCATATAATTGCAATTCATATACATGCAAAAAATCTCACGCTATCTAGATAAGATGTTCCTTTTCAAAGGTAACCTGAAGACTAGATTGTGTCTTGTAGGCATGGACCTTCAATGGGGCAGCAGGCACCTTGCCAGCCAAGGAAGAACTTCCAATTTCTGTTAGTACAGGGGGAGCACAAGCCCTGGGTTGAAATGGTGCAGTACATTTCCCTTTTTACAGGCTGCCAATAAAATCTGGGGCTGAGGCCTCATCCTGCTGCTCTCCATTCTCCTCTGCCCCTTTTGAGGTAATAGATGGAGAACAATTCCTGTTCCACTTTTAGCTCAGAGCCTGCAATTCTGCCTGTCCTTCACACAAACCTGGCAAAATGATAAAAGCATATAGGACCCCTTGTTCTTGTCTCATTGCTAGAAAGACTCAGTCCACAAAGTAATTTCCTTTTGCCTATCTACAGAGCTTACATTAAAAAGCTTCTATAACACACATCAGAAACAGCTCTACTGTGTATTTACATTAGAACAGATGAGATCTAGAAAAGATATATGCATTTTCAAAAGCAAATGGTGTGGATGCTCTTTAATTCTCAGAAAAAAAAAAATCATTCTAGGATCACTTGAGGTTTTGGGGTCGTGGCAGAGCATGAAACTGAATCCAGATTTTCTGCAATAGATGAGGAATATAATCAATGGCGCTTTTCCCTCCATTGCCTGCTTTCAGAAGAATGAAACAAGTTTTCCAAGCCTCCCCTGAAAATCAGCACGTAATTTGCACAGAGGGCAAATTAAGCCTCCATCTTTCCTGTTTCTGCTAATGATTTTTTTTCATTGTATAAATGGACAGAACATGAATATAAGTTAGTTCTCTAAGCTTTCAAATATAAAGCAAGTCACTTTGGTTACCCACAGGGTGTTGGCACAGATATAGAACAAAGTTCTTCAGTAGCCCATCAGTTAGTTGTGGAAACTGATTCTTTTTCTCTTGTTAATGTGACATTGTGGCAGCAAAATACCAACGGTATCATCCCCCAGAGTAATACTAGCAAAAAGAGGAGGACTTGCTGAGGTTTTCTCAGGGTGTCTCTAATTGTGAAAGTTATTACCCCATGTATGCAGAACTTCCAGCAAAGGAACAAGGGAAAAATTGCCTTCAACACAATGGTATCACAGTGTTTGTTTGTGATGTAATGCTGGTACAGTTGAACTTCCAATTGTTATTTAATATAATAAAATGAGGCTCTGGAAAGTAGAAGTTTGAATTACAATTGTTTTAATTAATTACCAGAAAAAGAAATCGAAGAGTATTAAAGGTATTTTGCCATAAATGAGGGTGTGCACAGTTACGCCAGCTGAGGATCTCACTTGCATGAAACTTGGAATCACAATGGATTTTGTCGGGTTTTTATATATATTATTTTTTATTTTTTTTTTTATATAGCCTTTATATGGACATCCACTACCTCATACAGACAAATCATAGTGCTGTAAGAAGGTTTCATTTGCAAAAATCCCTCCTGCCTAAAGCAAACTTAGGCCACAAATATAACTGCTGAAATTCTCCCTTTGTTTTCTACCGTGTGTGTATCCATTTCATAAATTTATTGCAGTCTGCTACAAAAGCAGCAGCCTTCCTTAGAAGGGAAAAATACCAAAAGTCCCACAGAGAGCTGAGAACAAGAAAATTAAGTGATCAGATTTATGTTTTGTGCAGCAAAACTATGTCTAAAAGTTTACAGATATAACCTAAAAGAGCCACAATTTCACATTTACTGAGTTTCAAATCCATATCTAAAGTATAAAAAAATTAGAATGTTTCAATGGCCTAATTAAATTGTAATACAGTTAATTTTATATGCTTAAGGCAAATCTCTCATTAAAAGTGTTAAAATGCTTCAGCTGTCCAGAATTTGCTATAAAAGTCTTTCTAAACTACACACATTTTTTTCTAATAGAATAAATAGAAACACAGTAATAAATGACCAGACTCTTACATTGGGGAAAGTGATAAGTCTGGAGTCTTTTAAGTCAGATTACTTATATTCAGGTTTCACTCCTGTTTATCTTCCAAACAGAATCAAGAGAAGTTATCAAGGCTCTGCAAGCTATGATCTGACATGAGGAAAGGTCCACACAAACAAGAGTTGTGACAATATTTAGCCTATGTTTGAAAATAAGATCTTTTCACAGAAGATTTTCTTAGACGAAAAAAAAAAAAAACTGTGGGGAGGAAACCCTGGTCACAAAGATGGGTGCTGTGATGTCATTTCATTCTTTGTTGGTCTGAACATACAGTGGTGGTGAATGAGATACACTGGATGAGAAAAACATCATTCCTCAGGAATCCATTTTCCAAAACACATTACCCCATATCTTGGAACCACTGATGCTCACTGTCTGCATTGACTCAAGATTCTGAACAGGAAACAACTCTTAAAAACAAATTCTACATCATCCTTAAGAAAAAAAGCGCTTCCTTGCTCATCAGTCATATTGCCATAGCTCATCTCTTCATTTTAGCCTGCAATTAGAACTTTGCAGGGTTCAGGCCACAGAAATGAAGGTCAAGAAAGTGCAGAAAAGAAAGTGAATGAACTGACAGAGGAAAGATGATGTTTCTGGAGAAAAGAAGCATTTGCAGTTAGCAGAGGTAATGTTTCTTTCTCTTTTGGGAAGATTATTACTGTTCTCTGTTAGGTGACTTAAAATCTGGAAAATGTCTTCATTTTATTTATTTTATTATTTTTTTTCCTGTTAACAGCTTCTGAAGTACAGGAATGTTTTTTTCATTCATGTGAAATGCACTAGGAGAGAGTGCAAATTTTCCACCCCAGTAAGGATTTCACAATAATTTTCCATGGTTAAACAGTTGTTTTTCAGGGGGAGAAGGAGAGGAGTTGTTTCCCTTCAGCTTGAAATGTAGTATTGTACTTTACAAGCAGGAGGTCTGGAAAGGTTGTTCAGGAAGTGCAAAATATAATACCTTTTTCCTCAATAAGAGGTGGACCTCTACAGCTGCAATCCCTACATTGTGCTTATCACATGCAGAGCTCACTGTCTGATGCCAATGAGGGCAACCACATTTTGGGATCTGCCTCCCCTGAAATCAGTCTCTCCCAACAAATCAGACTGGCAGCTGAGTCAAGCTAGAGCAGATCTAAGAAGCCAGCCACAGTGTTCCTTTCTGAAACCTACTTTCTGCTGTGATCAGACAGAGTCACGGTGTCTTGAATGCCAGGATCAAGGCACATACTTTATCCAGTTCTTCTGACTGGGGAGAAGGACACGCACGGTGATCATGCTTTTCTCCTGAGGGATGGGTTAGGAGTTATTTTCAGATCCAGCTTTTCTCAAGTTGTCCTTTTATAACTTGAAACCACCCATGTCCAAAAATGATAAGAAGTGAATGATAAAGAGAAAAGAAAAGAAAAAGGTAAGGCGAGAAGGGAAGGGAAGGGAAGGGAAGGGAAGGGAAGGGAAGGGAAGGGAAGGGAAGGGAAGGGAAGGGAAGGGAAGGGAAGGGAAGGGAAGGGAAGGGAAGGGAAGGGAAGGGAAGGGAAGGGGAGGGGAGGGGAGGGGAGGGGAGGGGAGGGGAGGGGAGGGGAGGGAAGGGGAGGGAAGGGGAGGGAAGGGGAGGGAAGGGAAGGGAAGGGAAGGGAAGGGAAGGGAAGGGAAGGGAAGGGAAGGGAAGGGAAGGGAAGGGAAGGGAAGGGAAGGGAAGGGAAGGGAAGGGAAGGGAAGGGAAGGGAAGGGAAGGGAAGGGAAGGGAAGGGAAGGGAAGGGAAGGGGAGAGGAGAGGAGAGGAGAGGAGAGGAGAGGAGAGGAGAGGAGAGGAGAGGAGAGGAGAGGAGAGGAGAGGAGAGGAGAGGAGAGGAGAGGAGAGGAGAGGAGAGGAGAGGAGAGGAGAGGAAGGAAAGGAAAGGAAAGGAAAGGAAAGGAAAGGAAAGGAAAGGAAAGGAAAGGAAAGGAAAGGAAAGGAAAGGAAAGGAAAGGAAAGGAAGGAAAGGAAAGGAAGGAAAGGAAAGGAAGGGAAGGGAAAGGAAAGGAAAGGAAAAAGAAAAGAAAAAAAGAAGAAAAAAGAAAAAGAAGAAAAAAGAAAAAGAAGTAGATAGTAAATTTTGAACACTTCTTATTGGTCCAGTGAACTGAAGAATGAAATGTTAAAGAGAAAGCCTTCTGGGCTATTTCTATGTGTCCTGTCTTCAATGGTTATATCTGCCTTGGTAATGCACTGAAAGTTTTCCAACACTGTTTTTTTTAAGGGACACTGTGTGGTATGTAGGTCAGCCTCTCCAGTGACTTTTTTCTGTGACTTTCTCAGGAGATGATGGATGAAGTGTAGTTTTGTTTTGTTTTCCTTTCACTTTATATCTAAGAGCATGACATTCTACAGATTCATATTCTGAAAGATGTAGTGATTCACAAATAAACCAACAAAAATGAGAGTTAAAAAAAAAATGGTCTCTGAGTTTCAGATATAAAAGCAAGAGAAAAAGCTGGCTTGTCTTTGTTTTAGCAGCACACTGACTACTGTAATAAAAAGAAAAGAAATAATAGTGTCAGGAGGATAAAGAGGCTTTTATGGGACTTCAGGAAAATTAATTGTATCAATTTAGCAATGCTGAATACCTAATAATGGTGAGCAGCTGAGAGTGACTCAGTATTGCATCAAGTATGCCCATTCTCTCAGGAAGTGTTTCAATTCAACATGAGAACCAGACTGTAACTTTTTTTTGTGATTGACAATGACTAAGACACATGTAAGATGCTAGGGGATTGAGTCATTCTTCTTGTTTTTTCTCAAAGCGATAGAAGAAGAAATAATTCAAGAAAATAACCTACCCAGATTCTCAAACTGAACCCAATCATGCTTAAGACTTCAGGTGGTTTTCTAAGATACTATGCCCCTTTTGCTGCCCTTATAATCTCCAGAAGGCAATTAGGTGTTGCTGGCATCCATCTCCGGAGCTCATTCCACAGATCTGCAAGCTGTTGTTGGCTCCATTGCCTTCAGGAGAATTTGGCCTGGCACACTGTTTCTGTGCACAAGGTGGCCACGATTCCTTGAACTCTGCTAATTCCCAAGGGTTTGTGTTTGTCCTGACAGCTAATATAACCTCTGTGAAAAAGAAGGATGATTTTTTGACCATTTTGAAGCCCCTGCTGTAGCCAGGTGCTGCAGTCTTCCATTTACCAGGAATTGGTCTTGTCTACCGGTGAAACATTCAACAAAAGGAATGAAAAAGAAACAACATCCTGACTCAAAAATCATTGTCATCATCATCAGAAACCATGTTACAAGAAGAGAACAACTTCTGCTTCTCTACAAGCCTGCTCTGCCTGCTGAGTGAGAATCCTCCTGGCATAGTTGGTGGGACATTTCCACTCGAGGAAACTCAGCAATAATTTTTTTTAAAATCACAATTATCTGAGGAAATATTTACATGTACATGGCTCACAAAGAGAAATTGGGAGGGACACACCATTCCCTGCAATTTAATCTGTACCAATGCAGCTCTTGTCTGAAAAGGTTATCTTAATATTAAACATGTTGATAGGAGAGATCTGAGATCTGTTGATCTGAGAGCTGTATCCTCATGCAAAAATTAGGAGTGAACAACTGAATGGAACACACCTTATATTCTGCTTTCCAAAAAGAGCATCAATTAGTTATTGAAGTAAATTTAAGGGAAGAAATACATACCCACATACACAATTACTAGATCCAATACAGTCTTGTAACCATTTGAAGGATGGCACTGTATCATGGAGGAAAATTCATAAATGGGAGTCATTTGATTTAAAGTGATGACACAAATACTGCTGCCAACACATTCAGGCAGATTATAACTTAGAAGATATGTCGACACAAAACCACATAGAACTTAAAACTATTACTACTTATTTGTGTTATCTGTATTGAGCCTTGCAACTACTTTCTTCAAGCCAGATTTAGTAAGCATTTATCACTCTTTTAACCCCCTAGGAATACATATGCTCATCCATTTATATAGCACTCCTAAACAGTGTACAAGCTCAAGCCTTAAATTCAGCGTCAAAGTCACCATTCAAATTTGCATCTGTATTATTAGGGTCACAGGTCTCTGGTTTGCAGAGTCCAGCCTATCCTCTGGGTACACAGAGACTGCAGTGAGTTGAGGTTCAGGTGGCAACTCCTTCTCTGCTGCAAATTGCTCTGTTACAACCAATGCAACAAAACATATTAGGATATGTAGAACTTACCAAAATATTTCTAGATTTTCTTCCATGTCCCTCCAACCACTGAGATTTCTTTTTATGGGCCCTTCTCACTTCTAGGGAATTTTCATACTAGGTTTTGATACTCTGCAAAAGAGCAGTCTGTGTTTTTCTGTACCAATAAATTTTTAGATCCATAACAACCACGTTAGATATGTAAAAGAACATTAAAATGAGTATTTTATGATGTTTTTTCCTCTGCTTTTCTGTCTGTTTAGCCACATCTATTCTATATCCTGAATGTTCACATCATTATTATCTTTTCAGTATCGATACATTCTTTTTGTCAGTGATGTCCTGACTGTACTTTATCTGCTCTCCCACCTTCTGAAATACTAACTGCCACAGCACTAAGCTACAGAGATCTGGTTAGAAGGAAACGTAGATTCTTGGAGTCCTAAAATAATCCAGTGAAGAAAAACAAAAAGGATGGCAGAAGGCCAACAAGGACTATGTAATGTAACTCTGAGTGTCAGGGTTTTTTTAAGTATGTGTGGCTGCTGTATCTCATACTTGGAGAAGTTGTCACATGCTGTCAGCACCAGCTGATCTCCAGCTGGTGTTTCCAAGAGCAGCCCTTTCAAGTCAGTCCCAATGAACTCAGAGACATTTTCTGTAGTGGAGCTGCACACTCCGTTGTCATATGTTTCTTTCTGAAGAGGTAAACCAAGTAAAAACTGGTATCCTATACTTAACACCTTCAGACACACTGAATCCAAAAAGTCTCTTGAAGCACGAGTCACTGCCTAACAATGAAAGTGCTCTGCTACTGCTGCCTGTAAGCTCATTGACAAACAATTCTGATCCTCTTCTATGACGAACTGTTAGTCAGATCACGAATAATCATTCCTGAGCTGCGCTGAACCATATGAGTCATATCTCTGTCAGCAGGGCTACCCTCTAGCAGAGATTGGTGGCCATTCCTGATGCTGTGACTATCCATATTACAGTTGTTTTTCACAACTTTCTCCTGCACGCCTTAGATTTCATAAACCAAATGTCCAGTTTGGTGTTCCATTGGTGCAGCTCCAAGCTGTGACTCATAACGACTGTAGAAGGGCATTGTTCTATATGTACGCCTGTTTGTAGTCAGCAAACACAGGCAACAGGCTCTGTAGCCAGATAGCCAGTTCTTTTATCAAATAATTGGTTTAATCTAAATTTGTCATCTTCAAAAACCTTAACCTTTGTTAACCTATTTCTTCAGTTTTTCAGACTCCTGAGAGCATATAGTACGGATTCATCCAATCTCAATTTCCCTGTCATTTATGGTGATCAGTAAATATTGGGCAGCAATTATTTTATTGCACTGTTTACCTCTCAGCACTAGTCTTCACAGTAAAAAAAAAAAAAATTGTATCCTGAAGTTAATTGTGTTGCGATTTTCTAGCCCTCGGTGTCTGCGGATGTGGAGGACATCTCTCTGAAGCACTTCACAGGAATCCAAGATATATCGAGAGTGTCTCATTGCATCAGAAGCTTCCTATTTCCCTGCCACTGGGTCTGCAAATGATCTGATGTTTGTAATAACCATTTCCTCACTTTTGCTCATTTTGCTCATGTGTAACATTAGAATAAAACTGGACCTCTGCCACTCTGTTAGCCATTTCATTAATAATTCTTTCTTGAAGTGGAGCATCTCACATAAAGGAGTCACTCTCAGACTGGACAAAAATAGTGTATATCTTTGAAGGAGCACCACATTTCTACTTCCCTTTTTAACCCTACATAAAAACTGATCCAATTTAGTCTGACCTTTTCCTGCATCTGTAGGTTTTGAACCTTCTCCATTCAACTACTTGCCAGTTCATTTCTGGTTTCCTAGAGCAGTCACCTGTTTCTAGATTCAGCATGGCAGGATCTGTTAAAGTCAAGGCATATTTTGGGCCTATCAATAAACATTTGTATCAAAAGTTCTCTTGGTACATACAGAGGGCTGTACAGCAATTCCTCTTTGTACTAATGTTTTGCACCAAGAGGTGCCAGTCTGTTACAATCCTAGTAAGAAAGGCACTCAGACTCTCTAGAGTGTCATGCAAAATTCTTATTATAGCTAACACTATAAGAAAAGAATAGTATAGACAATCTTACAACCCTTTAGATGGTGGGAGCCCCAGATGATGCAGCACGAAACAGACTCTAGTCCATCCATGGTGACACAGGACAGAACCTACCCATAGGACAGATTCCATCCTTTAGTCATTCGAGCTATTACAGGCTTTTCCTACAAGAAAACATCCCTATTCATCATTTTTACTGTCAAACAGAAACAATGGTCTCATGAGAACTTCTTGCAGCACTGTCAGATAAAGGCAAGGCCATGCAAGAGGCATAATCACCGGCACTGAGTGGGAGCTGCCTGCAGCTCCTCCATGACAAGAAGCCACCTGAACTTGCCCTGCAGCCACCAGATTTGTGTAGCACAACACTGGCCTGAAGGCCACGCTGTGTTTGCAGCACAGGACAGGTCTGTGCCTACTCAGGAAGACTGTGTTGTGGATCAATCATGCCTTGACGTACAACGGCTTCCCTGTCGGAATCACTGCAGCTACCTTACCAGCATTACCTTTCATTTAGGATTTCAAAAGGGCAAGTTCCTTCTCACAGTAAGCCATATATATGGTTGTATGACTATGACTATATATGGTTGTACAACTGTGCACAAGAGACAAAAGGTACTCTGAAGATGCACAGATAAAAACTATCTAAAAAGACTGTTAGGTGATATTGGTTCTTTTTTCCCATGTACTCAACTGGAAATATTTGAATTATCCATGTCCCAGTTTCTGCTGCTTGATCACTAAATTTCTTTCAGAAGAAAAATAAATTATTTTTTTTAAAAGTGATTTTAAAACTTATGCAATAATGGCTAAAAAAAAAAATCAACTATTTTATTAAGTCTTTGGAAATAACTACTTCCAAAGACAGAAAGAACTTAATTTTCTTCTCCCTGCATCAAAGACAGTAATGTAATGAAGGATTTAACAATTAGGTAAGTTTACAATCTGTAATATCACATTTCACAAAGGTGTCACTCTTCATAGGCTCCAAATTAATTACAATGCATAGGCAATTTGCTAGCAAACTAGAGAAGATATCTGCTGGTGGTGGTTGCAAGCACAAGCAAAGCCATTCACATGGTCCTCACCCCAAACATGATGTTCTAAAGGCCAGCTGAAGGATTTGTATAACATATGGGCTAGAGTGAATCGGTAGAGGTTGAGATTAGTCAGATAAGTAATCACAGAAAACACATAGCTGAGTCTGGTCTTATGCAGTTGAAAGAGAAAAGAGAAACACATTTTAGAAACAAATTATGTCATTTGAGCAATGACAACACTCATACACAGTGGGAAACGCATACACGTGAGAAAATGTTCAGAAAGAGTTTAATCCAAGTCATTAAAGCCATAAGTAAACTTGAGTCAGCAGCAGCAGGAAGGCGCTGTGTAGTGCAGGGGTGAAATCAGTCACATTGCTGAGCAGCATCTGTAACATCATGTAAGAACAGGCACACCAGCAGAAACTGGCACCCACAGACTACTTGCAGAAAAATAATGAAATGTCCCACACAGTTTTTTCCATACCTACTAAAGATTGGGCAATATCATGGATTAACATCTACCCCCTTTACTGTAAAAAATAAAATATTTAAATAAAATAAAATAAAATAATAAAATAAGATAAAATAAAATAAAATAAAATAAAATAAAATAAAATAAAATAAAATAAAATAATAAATGAAATAATGCATTCACATTCCAAGTAGCAGTTAAAAAAAAAAATGCTAATTTCTGTTCACTGATGGATTTGTCAGTGCAAATGACGTTGGAAACCTGAAAAAAAAAAAAAATCATGACTACATGACATCCCTGTGACCCTTGGAGAAGCTCTGCAAAGAACTCAGTCAAGGCATACAAGAAGCACTCACCACAAGCTGACAGAAAGTCATTTGCAGGAACAAAATAAGCAGTTATGCCAAGGGCCTTCCCAGAGGCAATGAAACTGCCATAATTGGTAAGAAGAATGAGAAACAATTGAAATATAGTAATGTCTTTTTGATCGGAGATATTAGTAATTCACCCTTCTGTCCTGCCTCCCTATCTTTTTCAGAGAATGTCCCAAGCCACAGCACATCACGCTTTTCTTCTTCACCCATATCTCCCATGTTTTCTCATACTGACCTCACACCTTTCATTCTGACAGAGATACTTTTTGTCCTGCACTCAGTTACGTACACAAACGAAGCTCAGAGGTCGAAGGCTGTTCTAATGGAAGACTTGCTGGTGCCTCTCCCTAGGCATACCCCCACAGAAAGCAGGTGTATTGTTTAGTCTGACTTTAAAAATTACTTAAAAGCAATTTTGTTTTTCCACTCTCCTCAAATTCAAAGAAAGGAAAGGAAAGAGGAAAGAAAGGAAAGGGAAGGGAAGGGAAGGGAAGGGAAGGGAAGGGAAGGGAAGGGAAGGGAAGGGAAGGGAAGGGAAGGGAAGGGAAGGGAAGGGAAGGGAAGGGAAGGGAAGGGAAGGGAAGGGAAGGGAAGGGAAGGGAAGGGAAGGGAAGGGAAGGGAAGGGAAGGGAAGGGAAGGGAAGGGAAGGGAAGGGAAGGGAAGGGAAGGGAAGGGAAGGGAAGGGAAGGGAAGGGAAGGGAAGGGAGGGGAGGGGGGAGGGGAGGGGAGGGAAGGGAAGGGAAGGGAAGGGAAGGGAAGGGAAGGGAAGGGAAGGGAAGGGAAGGGAAGGGAAGGGAAGGGAAGGGAAGGGAAGGGAAGGGAGGGAAGGGAAGGGAAGGGAAGGGAAGGGAAGGGAAGGGAAGGGAAGGGAAGGGAAGGGAAGGGAAGGGAAGGGAAGGGAAGGGAAGGGAAGGGAAGGGAAGGGAAGGGAAGGGAAGGGAAGGGAAGGGAAGGGAAGGGAAGGGAGGGGAGGGGAAGGGAAGGGAAGGGAAGGGAAGGGAAGGGAAGGAAGGGAGGGAGGGAGGGAGAAAGGGAGAAAGAAAGGGAGAAAAAAGAAAGGGAGAAAGAAAGAAAGAAAGAAAGGGAGAAAGAAATCAGAATCATTCTTGTTCCAGACTTTCCAAATAAAATTACATTTGGATAGAAACCATGTCTAGAACAGAGAAAAAAAAATCTGAATGTTATTAGCCATTAAAAGCAGGATATTAGAATATAAACATGATGTAACCTCAGCACTGTGACCATAATAAATTATTCTGGCACCCAGAGCAACATGGCATCAACCTTTTGCATCTTTAAATGTGTGTGCACATATATATACGTGCTTCTCTGTCTTGGCCCACTCTGTCCAGAGTTTTGAGAGATCAGCACTAATCTACCAGTTGCTGTGTATACAATATGTAAGCAAGTACCATGGCAATTTGTTCATCAGACACACACAGGATGATGTATCCCATCTAATTGCCCATGTTTGTCTGTGGCGAAAGGTCTCCCCGGAGATGGGATGGGTGCAGCAAGACATTCATTGTGGGCAAGCTGGGGGAGCATCTGGCAGAACGACTCTGCCTTCACATCCTGGCAGTAGCCTCTTCTTCCTTCCCTCATCCCCTCCTTCCTGCAGGCTGAGGAATAAGAAATGCCTTCCTGTGGTGTTAGACAGCTGGCAAGGCAAAGCCGGCTGCAGGGGAGAAGAGAGAGACTGGCGATAATATATCCATGTGTGCGCATCTGCTCTCTGCTTGGGGTCACTGCTGGTAGGCAGCAGACCGTGGAGATCAGAGGGCACTGCAAGATTTATCTTCCCTTTTTGCCATTTTGTGCTACCTTTTCCACTCTTGTCCCTGCAAACTATGAATCTTTCCACCAAAACTGAACTGCAGCTTCTTCTGTGGTAAAACATGGATGCAGGATAACAGTGGGCAGCAACTAATGTACAGAAAAATCTGAAGAGGCATGAAGAGAATATAATGATGAGCTCTGCAATGGGGGTGGTTCAGTAAAGCTGAGAGCACTTTCTCATGCCTATGTTTTTCATTAACAATGATATCATCAGATTTGCATTCATTTTTTGGACTTGTGAGAGGGGAGATCTCAAAGGAACTTTTCCAATTCATATTCTTTCTTCTGTCTTCTCAAAAAAAATGAAATTTTCACACAGTTGCCACCTTCCTTTTTTTCCCCCCTTTTCTTTTCTTTCTTTTTCCACAGTACAGAATGAATCAATAATGGCATTCAACTCAGTAAAAACACCTTTAAGAGGCCTGCTGAAGAACACTTTCACCAGTTGTGTGTTTTGGCTCCCAAGATAGTTATGCCCTGACTCACTCTTATTCTGAGAACAAACCAGAGAGTTAAATTTCTTATGCAACTCCTTTCTTCTTATACGAGTAATTCTTAAAGGCTTTAATAACAAGCAGTTACGGATCATTTCCCCCTGAATAACTTGTTTTCTTTATCCTTGATAAACCTGTATTTTTTTCACTGCACCAGCTGATTGTGCCTCCTGTTATAATGAGTCACGATGAAGCCTTGTCAGCCCAGCCACATCCTGGCGCACCGTGTGGTGTCACCCAGGAGAGCTGAAGAAGATCAGTTCATGTGCGGCTTTCCAGTATGTCCGTATGGAAAATGTGCTAACCCATTGTTTTCTGTGCCTCGAGGGTGGTGGCTTGTGTAGAATCAGGAGGTGAGAATAGACAGGGAAAGCCAAAAAATCCACTGGAAAACTAAGAGAGAATTATTTCCGATATACTTAAAGATATTTTTAATTGTCCCTATCACCAAAATATAACTAAAATACAATTGAAATTTCAGACTTTCCATGTCAATAATAGGAAGAGCAGCCAGAATTTTAAATAGGCCCTGTGCTTCATTTTTCTGTACAACTTCTTTTCACATGGTATGTAAAACAGAGATTTAAATCAAGGAAATTCTATTAAAGAAAGACTCCTTTTGTTCAACAAACAAAGAAACAAACAAAAACTAGTTACCCTAATGCCAATTGGCTTTCTTGCCGTCTAATGTCCTAATTTTCAATGCATTCATTGTAGGTCTTCTACATATTACAAATTATTGTCACAAAATTTATCTTCTGAAAATCATAATCACTGGATAAGGGAGAAGTTTATTTGTGAAATACTTACTATTTGGAAGACAAGAAACATAATAAACCTATGTATTTCCCCTGCATCATTATTGATTAGGCTTATGATGACTGATACTCCCAGGGTATTTTTTCAGTGACTGTTTTTTTCAGTCATTCTGTTGTAGCCGTAGAGGGAATAGAGGGAATAGAGGGAATCTCAACATCTTAAAAGATAATTTTCTACTACTTTTGTGAAGAAGATGGCTGGCATTTTACATGCAGTTCTAAGTATAGTAGAAGGCAGTGTCAAGAATTTCTGGCTGTACTTTGTTTGACTGTCCTCCACAGACAAGGAGACTCTTAATTCTTAGTAGGCCTGGATGGAGCAGCTGATGGAGCATAGAGTGCTGCAGATAAAGGGAGGATTGCTGGTGGATGAAACACAGAGTCAAGGTGAAATAGAATCTCTTTCTCCTTGCCATCCCAGACATTTGTGATCTGGCTGGCTGCAGCTTCTATTATGAAATGCTAGAAAGTACCTTGTCTGCCTTTTTTTTTTTTCCTCTCCTCCCTACCTCTTTAATAAAGGGCTTGCTGAAAACTGTGAAGACAAAGAGAGGCTCCATTTCAGGGTTGGGGGTGGAATCTCCAGGGTTTCTTTCTTTTGCATGTGAGTATGACAGATGGAAAATGTTTCCGAGGGAAGTCTGCACAAGTGGCAGCCAAGAACTCCATGTGTAAATGCACTTGGCAAATGCAAGAGAAAAAAACACCTCTGCCTCCTGCTTAAGACCTGCCTTATTCCATACCTCTCTGAGCACATGACGTCTTTTTATTTTGACAATGTCTTGTGGCAAGCTCAGGTCTGGCAATTCAATCAGCAGAGGGTACACCTGAGCCCCAGGTGTAGCTCAATGCACACCTCACCTGACTACAAGATTTGATTCCATGCTTCCACCAGCCTAGGAGATGCATTGAAATATAATAAAGTCATAATTTTTTATTTCATTATTCAGTATTATACCAAGGAAGTGGGATGAGGACCTGAATATATATATGCTGGCATTTTCCAAAGAGTTCAAAACATTTTGTGGAAGTTCTAGTGCCTCAAGTTTTCCTTAATTAAAACATATAATCAAAAGCAGGTCTATCTTCATGATTTTTAAGTTACTGATAAGCACAAAATTGCATTCACCACTGATCAGTCAAGCTTCGGCACAGAGAAGTCATTGTTTTTTTGTTTAAAGGCACCTCATTGATTAGTGTTACAAAGCAAACGTGCCATGTTATGAGACTCATAAGTGATTTTGATGTCTGAATTACTAAAGCATGCGGCCATTCTTTCTCTGGGATATCAGTCACAGAGTAATTAGTGTTTCTCATCTCATAATGGCCATTATGATGGCCAAGCAATGTCATCTTTTTCACCCTTTATTTCCTGTCTTCTTTTTCCTCCTAGACATTGGTTAATGAAAGGAACCTTATCCTTTTCATTCTTGTCTCAGGTATAAAGAAATAAAGAGATCAGATAGATTTCATCTCAGAGTTCCCATTCTGCAACTGGCATCAGAGTTAGAGGTTTCATGTCCTCTAATCTTTCCTCCTTCAGTTTTACCAAGGAAAAATATATATTCATCTCAAATTCACACTTAGAGGCAGTACAGATGTAGTTGTGGGCAATCAAGGATAAAGCCAAAATCAGCCATTACTGGTTGTGGTCATGGAATAATCACACAAAAAGTTGTAGAAAAATCCCAAATTTCTTGTTTTTCATTGTGTACAGAGGTAATTCTTGTATCTGGCTCTAAGCCACAGGTCAGAAATCCAGATTTATTTCAGCAAACTAACTTTTCTTCAAAAAAGTATCTTTTAACTGTTATCTGTGGGATAGGCACACAGAAGTGCTAATAGCTGTATCTCACCTCTCTCGTGAATCTTCCACTCAAAATAATTGTATTGGCACCTAACATATCCAAGAGGATATTCTGAAGAATTTGGATGGAACATAAGAAATTAGTATCCTACATCTAATTACCCATAATAGCTCCAAGGGCAGGCAAAGGAGTCATTTCAAAAAAAAAAAAAAATGCCATAACTTGCAGAAAGTGCAAGCCATCTTGATAAGAGATGCCCATTTTGGTAATATAAAAGAACAGAAATATTTCAATGGAAAAAAAAAATATTTCCCCTACAACATTTCTTCAAGAGAATATAACCTACTTGAACATTCAGAATTTTTTGAAAACCAAGTTTGTTTCTTTGATTTGTTATGATATCCTGATGATGGGACATTTATTTTCAGCTGTTATGTTATCTTACATAGGAACCTATGTATGGTCATTGTGGATAAAACCAAAGATGTATATAGCTCCAGATCTTGTCTTGACAATTGTCAACAGCAGATTTTGAGGAAAGAGTTTAAGAACAGCAAGCAATCAAGGATATGTCTCAAGAATATTCTCCCAATTTTAAACAGTTTGTAACTCAGGGATATCCTGAACTAAAAGTTATGTTTTTGTGTTTAAGACTCCTTTAGGTATTTTTATCCCATGTGTGCATCCAGTTGCTTTTGAAATCCAGCAGGTGATTTTTGAACCCAAGGTTATATCAATGCAGACATAGGAGGAGTGTCAAAACTAACCTATTTGTATAAATGTAACTAAAAAGAGAGTCAAAAAAAGTAAAACATATGAACTACTTCTACAAATTATGTGCATAAACTGAAATTAAAATGCAAAAATGAGTATCTGAGCTGCTGGAACTAAAAATTATACAGGGCAGCCAATGCTAATTATCAGTATAATAGTTCCTTATCCAACCCTGGATACCACTAGCAGACCATGTTCTCTAACAGAGAGACTCTTTTGTAATGTGAAATTGCATGAGAGATGTGTTTTTAATTACCAGGAGACAAAAGGACCTCAGTTTTACATCTTGTCTGAAAAACAGCACACATAATTATGCTGAGATAATTATTCATTATGGACTCAGCGATCTGACACCTACTGATTCACCCACATCATTTTCTTGTAGTGCCCACATTTTCCTTTGAGGTGCCAATCTACAAGCTTGATTTCAACTTCATTAAGGCGATGGGAATGTTTAAGATAACTTTAACGGGAGATACAGCAGGACTAGCATTTTAATCAAGCTCATGGTTTAGTCAGACACATTCCCAAAATAAGTAAGGATCGGAATTAAGCACTACCTCACTGGAAACACCCATATCTATGTCTTATTTCACTGTACATAGTTAAAACAAGATACCAAGGTGCAAGAAGATTAACAAGTTTTTTGTGGTCTCCTTTTGAAGCTTTACTTCATTCTGTGTAACTGGTTAGCTTGTTCACATCCTCTGTCCTGCTTATTTGAAAGACATGTCAAGACCAAAGCCCCAGGGGACATGGCTGCAGATCTGGCAATGACCTCTGGAATGACCGCTGGTGCACAAAGGAATGAAAGCAGTGACTGGCCAGGAAATTAGAGTTGTTTTTACTACCACTTTATTCACTCCAATCCACCAAGCTGTTCTTCTCATATTGAATTAATTACAAACTCAAAAGCAATTGGGGAAAATGTTAGACTTTGTTTCTTCAATTTATACCTGGGAAACAACCAGATACTTCTGAAAAGTTATTTATTATTGGTACTGAGTGTTAGCAGAGTTTTGTCCACATCACCAAAACACCACATGTGTATAATATTTAAGCAAACAACCTATATGCACATTAGTACACAAGCTTACAGTTCACCTTCTGCAAGCATATTTGGAATTTAACCTCAGCAAATGAAATGTTCATGGAAAACTTATCCTGACATTTAGTAAGCAGATGAACTGCCAGCCACATTTTAAATTAGAATTAGTATTACTGAATTATGTTTGTTTGTACAACTTAGCCAGAAGTTTACCAGGCTCTCTCAGCAGAATAAACAGGGGGCAGAAAAACATAGTGTATTTTTATTCATACTAGGATAGAGATGTATACTAAAAGACATTAAGCCAGATAATCTTTATATATGTTACCTCCACTGGTGACCAAAGTATAAATTGAAGTCATCTTCCTGTAAGTACCAGTATTGAATACTGTTTTCTATTTCACAGGCAATTCTGTACATTTAAAAAAAAAAAAAAAAAGTTATTATTAACTCAGCTTTTGTTTTAAATAGCTTTGATACAAAACAACTTTTCTAATTCACACAGATTTCATTATGCTTCTTTTGCAGATCCAGCAATAGACAATACATATTTTTAAAGGCCAGGAATGTTTTCCTTCCACGATCACTGAAATAAAACAACATATTGCTGACCTTGTAGAGTATTGCATTCAAGGAAATCTTCATGTCTCCATTGAAGAGGAAGAAAAAAAATCCAAGATAACCCTGGAATTTAACCATATTACTAGATAAAGAGTGCAATGACTCACAGACCAATACTAGGAAAGCACAAACATCCCTGTATAGATACGGGTGAGCGCTAAACTTAATTTATTGTATCTCAGCTACTCCATTTCCAAAATACATTTCCTTTCACTGAGATAAGAAGAACTTTGCTTTCATCTCTCATTCTCTAATGGTAATGTTTGTCAATACACTGTGCCCTTGTGATTATTCATTATAAGAAGCCAAAAAAAAATGGCATGTGTTGGAATGAGAAAATATAGCTTAGTGAAACATTTTCAAGATTAATTTATTATGAAATACAGATACTCCACAAAGCATATGCACATTTGTTCCTGTCATTATGATTGCAAATTAATTTTTACAGTGCATCTCAATTAGCAATTGTTCACACATAAAATGTTTAGGCACAAGCTAATGTCCAAGCTGCAGTAACCCCCATGTGCTGGTATCAGATTTGGCAAGCATAACATCTCATGTCCAGTGACATGGCTGTGGCCACATAGCTACTCAGCCCTCTCCAGAGAAGGCTTAGGTCCATCCATACTCTTTGATTTGCAGAAAAGTTAAAAAATGATATATGAAACTTTTTTCACGTTTGGCAGGTGAATTTGGACACTTGAAACTAGTTAATGCTTTTAGATCTTAAGAATAAGATGGTGCTAGAGATAAGGATGGCCTAATTTAACACCTGTTTCTAATTAGATTCTTTCTTCTAGATCAGCGTATGAAATACTAAACAGATATTTTATACAGAAGAAAGTGAGATGTAAATTTAGCACTCATTAATACTAATTATGAAGTCAGTTTTCTAACAAAGTCACATCCTGAGCAATTCTAAAGTTTTTTGTTGTTGTTGTTTGTTGTTGGTGGGTTTTTTTGTTTGTTTTTGTATTATTTTCTTGGCTCGATAGAAACATGAAAAACATGAAAAAGAACACTTAGCAGAGATTTCTTCTTTGCTTTTGGTCTCTCTAAACATTTTGACTGTCTTCCTAAATAATTTAATTTCCAAATGCTTATGAAGCCTGTATTCATTGGTTAAAACTTTAGGAACTTATTTCTAATCTACATTGTTTTACTGCCACATTATGATCAGAGTCATAATGGTAGTAAATACTAACTTTGTGAAAAACAACCCCATTCTAGCAATGTCTTATTAAGATTTTTGAAACTAAAATTTCTCTACTATCTAGTATAAACATCTAGTTAAACATTTTAATTGTGACATTTCATGTCCCTGACTTTACATGTCTATAATGTAGAAGCATCTGTCTAAACACATCTTCCTGGGCTCTCCTCAATAGATTAAGGCACTTTTAAGCTGATTCAGGCCATATTATCTAAAGTAAACCCTGTGAATTGTGCTCTAGAAATGTCTGTTTCTCCCAATGAAAATAAAGAAAACTGAGAGTAACCAGCTCACCTGCAAACATTGCAGCACAGACGTCCAAGTGAAATGATCCCACCACAAATCTCTTAATGCAGCCAGCACTGAGTCAGGGCAAGTTGTGAACCCTGTCTGATCCTGTGTCTCTTTTAATCATGACCTTATGACTGTGAGACAACACAGATGCCACCATTCAGCACATTTGCTCCCTCTTGCCAGGGAAGTGCACCACATAGCCCAAACTCGGAGTGCTGCAAGGCAATGTGATCATTGCTTTGCTAGCTTGGCTAAAATGGTGGTGGCTGAGGTGGCTGAAGGAGGCTGCGGCCTAAAGCATTCCTTGCACAGTACCTTTAAAAACACAACAGCTATGTGAAATCTTGACAAAAATAAAGGCAGAGATACGTGTGTGCTTCACATAGATGGTGTGCTTGGTGGTTTTGTTGTTGTTGTTTAGTTTTGTTTTTTAATTTTTGTACCTATGTGTGTAGACAACAGTAAGGAATCCCACTGACAGAAACTTCATATAGCATCAAAGACCTCTCTCCCCTCCCCTCCCCTTCTTTCTGGCTCACTCAGCTGTTGATGAGACAATCCTCAAATGCAAATGGTGTAGAAATACCACTCAGCTTTCCCTCAAGAAATTCTTTCTGTCTAAAGGAGGTATTATAAAGAGGTTCTATATGGATGCCACAACAGATGTGTGGAAGAGGACTGTGCTGGACAGGGGAAAAGGAGCAAAACTTCATTAATCCCCATATAGTGGATGACCATATAACAGTCTGTTAACACCTGCATTAATATGGGACGAGAGGACTGAGAAACTGTTACGAGAGTCACAGCAGCCTCTTGTTTAATAAACCAATAAGAAACTCAGGACACCAAAGAAGCCAGCCCATATATCATCCCTATATACAAAACATACGTTTGAGTTTAGTGCTGATGAGAACAAGAATGTGTTTTTAACATGGGTCGCTGTACATCAGATATTTTACAGTACTATAAGTTAATTATGGGGACCTTTCTTACCTACAGAATTAGTTAAACATCCATAATTACTTTTTAACCAAATAATTGGTCTTAACCAAATAATTGGTCTTATTAACATAAATGGATTTTTTTTATTCTTCATTAACCTTATATTAGTTGTTGGGGTTGCTTGCATTACATGCTACTAGCTTTTATACAAGGTTTTGCTTAATCTGATGTTTTTAATAGCACTAAACTATGTAACATGCCAGCAAGAGAAGCACCAAAATATTCAAACCATATTGGAAAGTATTTACCCTAACTTCAGATTCAGCTTTTGCAAAACATCCAGTTCTCAAATAATTGGAGAGAGGGTATAATATTTAACTATATACAAAAATCTTCCAATCTCATCCCTTTTCTGGAAATATCCCAGATGAACACAGAAAAACAAAATCTCCCCAGCAACTCAGGAAGAAATAAAAGATAATAAAATAATAATAATAATAATAATAATAATAATAATAATAATAATAATAAAGCAAACAAGTCAATACATACAGGTTATTTTCCTTGCATATTGTGCTGTACTTTATAACTACAGAGAATTGCATTCAATATCCAATAAGCATGTCAAATATTTACCATAACCAGTTCCTAAGAAGTTTGTTTGGGATTCACCATATCTGGCTGTGGGCAGTTTCTTTCAAATTAGATTAGTCCAACCTAATTTTCTATTCATGTTATGTACAGTTAGTTGATGTGGAAGGCTATCATCTCAGGGCAGGAGAACAAGACTCAGAGCTTCAGTCCTCTTGAAGAGCATGGGTAAATTATGTCCTGCCCTGCCCCCACTTCTGCCCCTCCCCCCCCCCCAGCATATAAATATCACTCTGAGTGACATTAATGAATGTGTAAATGTGCAGTAAGTTTGGGGATATTAAAGCAGCCCCAGCCTACCATACCAGGGAAGTCTGTGTGTCTGTGACTAAATGGTTATTTATCATTTCCTGAGCTCCATGCTGGCAGCCAGCCAGCAGAGTGTGTACATTGAAATTAAAATAGATTGGGAGGCCGGACTTTGTTCCAAATTGATCTGGATGACGATAGCAATTCTGAAAGCAACTCCACTTTTTAAAAGGCTCATTGTGCATTTCTAAAAAGGAGGGGGGAGAAACATTTAGGAAAATAACAGGAAGGAAATCTGTCTGGGATATATTCTCTCTCTTTAAAAATAATAATAATAAAAATAATTCTCTTACAGCATTGTTTTGTTATCAACAACATAAGAGATAGTGCTTCCTCATGTCAAATTCAGAAATGCATGCAGTAGGAATGAAGGAAATGTATTTCTAGTCATCTACATATTAGTGAGTGATTTTTCCTAGTGCATGTGATTGCACTTTAAAGACCAAAAGTTTTTTTTCAAATCATGTCAGTTTTGGCAAGGACAAATATATATATATATATATATATATATATATGAATTACTCTTATTAGGAACAATCCAGTTTTGTCACGTGGTTGATAGGTTGAGTAAACTTGGTTTTACTCTACCTTAACAACTGTTAAGTGAATATACAGCCACAGCTTGGCTCATTTTATCTGTAAAATTCAGTATCTACAGTACATATCAGGATATTTTAGTAAATGAATACGCTATTTTTTGTTGTTTGCACTCTTCTGTAAAATGATTTTTGAAGTGACAAGTTAAAAACAATAAAGATGTCAAGCACCAGCACTATCATTAGTTTACCAGAAGCAGGCACAGAGTTCACCAGGCATCAGAATATTCATTGTGTAACTGCTTTAAAAAAAAGACCTGATACAATGGAAAAAAGCATAACTCCTGAGACGACAGACTTAAGTAATTACAACAGGAATTGGCCTTGTGGCAGTATTTTTTTATTCCTTATGATTCAGTATAGAAGATGCAATAAAACTAACCAGGGTAATTCTATTTTCAACAAGTGCCAAAACTGTGTTTTTACCATCCTCAGTGTTATTTCCTAACTGTTGTCTTTCCACTCCCCGGGCAATCATCTACCCTGCCCCATGCTGTACGAGATACAATGGCAAAAGGAGGGCTTTTAATCTGAATGTTGAATACAGAGTTACACCCCAGATTTGACCACCAATAAGAATACAGCTTATAGTATATCAGAACTATTTCCCAAGGACATCTTGAGAAATAGATTGCCACATATGACCAACTATTTGAACATATTCTTACCAAAAGCAACATACTCAGTTCACTTAGTGACAACTTTGGTGATCCTTCGATATGACTCATGTTGAGTTATATCTTTCTTCAAACATAAGTTACTACCGTAGGCCTGGATTCTTATTTTAGAGTGCATGTTAAGTGTTTTTATTGTAGAGCTCGCAGCCGTGCAATTTACATGCTTTCAGAGAAAAAGAAAAATTGGGGAGAGCTCTATTCTCTTTACATCAATAAAGTTCCTGTTTGATGCCAGAGTAAGTAGCTATTTCCATAATCTTTTGCTGTCATCAGTGACCACTGAAAAATTTCTCGGGCAAAAGAATTGGGTACTTCACTTCCTTCTCCTTCAGAGCACCTCAGATAAGGGCTTTCACATTTAAAGCCACACTAGACATCCTCTAAAGCTTTGGAACAACAACATTAGGACTTAAGCAATTCAAATAAATAGTTTCCTCAAAACTGGAATCCTCTTTAGCATGGACAGCTGCCTCTCCGTGGAGCATGGTTTTCCATCCTCTCTGCAGCATGCAAATGTTCATTGCCTTTGATCTGGCTTCCCTTGCAGCTGCTCAGCAGCACATCTAGTAGCTTCATAAGGATGTGATACAGCTCTGAGCTGTATTAATGCCTAGCCTGACTTGTCCCAGTTTCCAGGAGTGATCTGGCTAGTCTGAAAGCAATAGCGCAGCAGAGCATAATATCCCCTTTTTTTTCCATCCTTTCTATGTCCATACTAAGCCATAAATCTCAACGGAGCTCTGACTCAGCTGAGATCCTCAGAAGCAGAATTTCTCATGATCCAGAAAGAAACAAAAAATGGTGCTGAGGAGACATCACAGTCTCTCCTGAGAGTAGGTGGAGGCTGTACACCATAAAGCTCAAGAGAGCAGTGTAGTGAACAGATGCTTCTTGCAGATTCCCGTGGAGTCAAGAAAGGTAAAATCAAACTGCCTGGCATCTGATGTTCTCTAAAGCTATGCAGTGTTATAGTTGGGACATTTTAAAATAGAGATCTATAGGTAGGGAACTAACTGCATGTTACCAAGTGCCAGCTAGGCTGTTAAAACACCCTCTTCTCACAGATACACAGTTTGCTGCACACTGCAAATGAAGTCCCTTTTCTTCTCCTGTTCCATGACCTTAGGCCAAATTGGTGTAATATCATGCAAAGAGAAGGGGAGAGGAAAAGAGACTTCAGATAGTAAAATCTTTCCTCATGAGCCAAAGAGTTCTCTTTCCATCCAAATAGCTGAATGCAATATACACAGTATCAGTAATCCATCACTTTTTTTTTTTTTTAAAGAAGTTTTTGTGAGCTTGGTCAACATGAGTAGGGTCAAAACATTCTTTGCACTCAGGAAGATCTTAGGGGGCACCACATTACATTCCTGATGGTGAATAATGAATTATCATACCAAAATGGCAGACCTGTGCTTCCCTGCCTTCGTTGCTAACAAGACAAAAGTATTAACATTAGTCTCTTTAAATTAAAATTACACATTTAGTGCTGATAAAGGAAATATGCAAAAGGCATAACACAACATATAAGCAGTATACTACTGTTCAGTCAGAGCTGAATTAGTCATACTGTCAGTACCCAGCCTAGCAGTCTTCTTTGGTGTTCTGCTCTGGCTTCCTTCTATTCTCTCTGAAGTAAATAGCATCAAGCATATTTCCAGCTTTCTTGAAAATAAAATTTGCATTGTAGTAGCTGCTACACTTTCACTAAGTGTGCTTAAGAACGTCATGGTTGATTTTTAGGAGTGGTCACTGAAGTTTGAAGGACATGATTCTGTTGCAGATAAAAGGAAGAAACCTAGCAAGGGAATTCTTCTGAAGTATATCTTGTTTGGTGGCTGTTATCTCAATGATGGGAAAAAAAATAAAATAAAATAAAATAAAAATAAAAATAAAAGAGAAAAAATAGGAAAAAAAAAAGAAGAAGATTATACGATATCAATATTTATTTGTTAGTTCCTTTAATAACTTCTGAACACACTGCTGATTTTTTACCATCTATGGTGGATGGGCTATCCATATCTTGCATTTATTAAATTTCCAGAAAGTTAGTGAAGAGAAAGTTAAAATGAGACTCATACCTCATTTCTCTTCATGGATACTATATATGAGCTCAAATTTACCACACAAATCCGTTGGAAACCAGCTTTGAGCAAGTGCTGCTGCTGCTCACCAGCTTAACTCCAAATGTATAAGAGAAATCTGTATTTTCATGTTCCAAGTAACATCTATAGAAAGGGAAGGATTCTCTCTCACAGCTGTGCATAAGCATTATGCATTTGTCCAAATTTAACAGAACAGCAGGATACAAACTGTGTTATGTAGCTTCTGCATGACTTCAGTTTTCATTAAGAAAATTTAAGCAACCATAAAATAAATTTAAGCCATGTGATTTCTGAGTACCTACATGTATCTTAAGTTGCTGTTCATGACTTTCAATAAAAAATCTATATATAAGTAGTGAAAGAAAGACAAAAATGAAAAATAAAAGATGGCAAATGATTAAACTTGGCAAACAACCCTTTATAAATGATACCTTAAATGAATGTTACCTCTTTTTTATATACTCAGACTCTCCATGGGCACACTGCAGTCTTCATTTACTATTCAAAATTATTTTGTTTATATTTTTCAAATAATATGTGGTATACAATTGTTTGTGAGGTTAAGTGGGTTACATCGTTGGGTAACCTGTTCTCTGGAGAACAACCTCACTACAATCATCACCACAGAACCTCCTGAGTGGATATATGCATTTCTGAAGAAGTTTTAAGAATTTTAGGAACTTTTCTAGATCAAGTATCAATATCAAGTATTAATTTAAAAATTGACAATTGAAAGTATCTCTCAACATTTGTTTGAAAGCAACTATGTCCAAGAACTTTCATAAATATTGGTGTGAAGCAAATCTCATACAATGTGCAAGCACAATACAATAATGGAAACTATCACTTTAATGATATATGAATATTTATGTTTTTATGGTAACTATGTCACATGACATGTCTAAACAGTTTTGTAAGGCTGTTCTTCATCTATAACAGTTTAATATGGGGAAACAAAATTTATTCTATCCCTTATTCTTTTTATTTAATCATTGATCTTTTTGATACCTCCCTTTTTCTCACTCCCTCCATAGCTTGTGCTGCTGTCCTTGCCAATGGCTTCCCTCAAGTAATAACCCAATTATCCTTTGATCCAAGGTTACACAATGGCAGGAGACACAAAATCTGAAGAGTTATGTGAAGATGTATATTAGTTTTTCATTATAAAGTTTCCTCCCTTTGAAGTTCTAAGGAAACTACAATTTCCTTTCTCCTGCTGTAAGATATATATTCCCTCACAGTTAAATACATCTCCTGTAACAATTCATTTCCCAGGCTTCACCAGAGTACAGTTCAAACAGCATCTTTGATCTGCACAAAGTTCCTCAAAAAAAAAATCTTTATCCTTCCATTCAGGTGATGAGGAATCCTGTCAGGAAATAGCTTCTTGCATCTAACTAAATGAGCCCACATAATATTTTAAGCACTACCATATTAACATGCATATGGAAAGTTCACATCAGTCATTTATTTGCACAATGAAGAACACTGTGCTTGCTTAGACCAGTAGAGAAAGAAGTATTAAAATCATGAATTCACTCACAATAGTGCACATCAATTAAACCCTTGTTTGCCATTCTGTCTCAGATTGTACTCCATAACAGTAGTGACTGCTCTTGGGAGCTAGGTATTTATCATGTTAAAAACAAATATTTTCAAGGCTAATGTTCTACAGTAGCTCTACATAAAAAGTAGTTGTATTTTTATGCATTTGCTACATTTTTTAGCTAAGTGGCTCACCTCGTAAGCACTACACTATGTAAACCATGCAGAGTGAGTATTTATGCAAAGCATCCTACTGACTTTGGTGAGGCTCTTCGTGTACGCTCTCAAAAGTGCAAGTGCAGTTCATACAGCATAGCCTTCGGCATGTGTCTGAAACTGCACAGAGCTCAAAAAAATGATGGCCCTGCAATTTGCTGGCTGAAGCTTGTGGGGGAGACAAGCAGAGAGCAGTAAATTAGAACTGCAACTCAGAGCTGTGCCATCATCACTTACAAGTACTTATAAATTGTTTATCCTCCCCCTTCATGTTGTAGCTATAAGCTTTCATGTTCCTGCATCTGCTAAATATGACTGCTGCACTTATTTACCTGTCTCCCAGAAAGGTAGGAAGGCTTCTTGACAGCCTACATTGCATGCTAAGGGGCAAAGCACCAGCTCTGTAGTGAGCATTGTCATCTATCTTAATTTTGATTGATTTTGTTCTGCCTCTATTTGATAAGATTACAGGCAGATATTGGTTAAAAGTAACAGCTAGCATGCTGAGGCTGAATTTTGCTTTTTCTGTGAATGTGGGTCTAAAAAAAAAGAAAGAGTACACTAGCAGCACAATCCAGTATTAAGTGGCTTGGTTTTCATTTGCATACCTCCTTTGGCTCCTCATCACAGCACACTTCTTTGGCTTGCCACAAGTCACCCCTTTCTGGAAGCAACTACACAGAGCAAGGGCAGATGAGAGCAGGTCCTTGCCATATTCACCAAGATACTAGTCAGCTGAAAGGATGTGCTTGGTTTTGTACACCAACCTAATACTTGTTCTGTTTCAATGAATCTTGCTCAGTCACTGTCACCGCAATAACTGGCAGTAACTACTACCCAGGACAATTCCAGTGTCCCTTCCTCCATGGGAGGTGTGAGCTCCACTGGGGCTCAGACCAATTATGACTGGCAAAATTCTACTACCTGATTAACAGGGGAACAAAAAAAAGTAAAAACTTGTACATACAGACTCCCTTTCATCTCATGAGTGCAACACGCTTTGCTGTGCTAGATATCCTCAGCATCTGAATGACAACTTTATCATCTAAGATATGGGAAGAATTGGTTTGTCAGTCCAGCTAAAGGTCTTATGGCAGAATTGAGATCTAAATATCTTCACTCACAGCCCTCTGCTTTAACTACTAAATGATATTGATGAATTGATTCTTTGAAGTATATGAAAGCTTGCTCATACACCTTGGTTTCCAGGCAATAACAGAGAGATATCTTCTTTCTTTAAAATTGACTGTGATTGAAATACTACAATAAACTCCATTTAATATATTACCAATCTGATGTATAGTTTCAAATTCAGGGAGTGAATTCTCTTCTTTTTAAGTACAGAAACTCTTCAGTCACTGAGAAAGACCTGAAAAGCTCCCACAGTCTCAAAGGGAGTATTAACCTCTGATGGGGATCTGTCTTAAGACACCGGAGAACAAGGGTCAATGTACTCACTCAAGAAGCATTGGAGATTAGCAAAAGAAAAAAGCCTTCTAATAGTCTAGTGTATAATCATGATTATAAGGGAAATTTATAATTCCCTAGCAAATTTCAAGTAAACCAGCCAAGCTGCATTAGGATTTTAATGACATTTTCTCTTACAAACAAGGACTCTGTGCCAGAAGCCCTCAGGGCTGCCTGCAGTCATATTACTATACTTGCAAAGCATACTGACCCCAAAGACCGTGCAATCTATTTCTGTCACAGATTAAGTGACCTCTGAGCTTTTTGCATCTAGCTGTGGAGAAATCTGCAGGTAGAGGAATGTTCATCCCTCGGTTAAGCTAAACCTTTGTTTTCTGTGTTCTCATGAATAACTTATAGGGCCTTGGCATCATGAACAGTAGCGCTGACACAGTTGACATGACAGCACTATAGACTGAATCCCGATCTGCCCTCCAAGGATAAGATGGGATGTTTGCTCGGTTCACATTTCACCAAGTCGGGCTGTTCAACTATTTATAAGATGAATAGAAATTTCCACTACTTCAGCTGACACACCTGCTTTTACCTAGCAACTGCTCGGAGGGAGCCAGCTGAGACAGAGGAGGCTTTGAGAGGCGCCACTGGCAGGGAGGCTGCTGCCACCAGTCCTGCCACATCTCTTCATACAAGTTGTGTCCTCTCGGCATCATGGTGGCCCCCTCCATTCTCCTCAGCAAGAGCTATTTATAGCCAGCACAGCCCAGGAGAGGAAAGACCTCTCTGCATCACTTGTCCCAGGTGGTGTGAGAGCAGCACGGAGCACTGGAGCCACCTCAGGTCACATGGGGCATGGCATGGGGAGATCGCCCCATGTGTCGTTGGATGACCACCATGATGGCATGGAGTGACCATCATGATGGCATGGGGCTACTGCCCTGGGGGCATCCTGCTGCATCACAGCCCCACATGTTCCCCATGCCCAGGGGTTCCCTCGTGGTGCCTGGGGGTCCCTGCCAGGCACCAAGCCATGCAAAGAGCCAACCCAGCACAGGCACAGGCCATTTTCACCCATATCCAGAAACATGGGAACACACCAGTCACCCATTGGTCTTCAGCTTTTCTTGACAGGAGCAAGGGAGGGTGAGGAGCACCACCCAACTGGAGGGTCTTGACCTGAACTCATTTTCTTGCTGAATTATGACCTGGCACACACATAGTGCCTGCAGACACTGAGATTTCACATTTGTCTCACATATCTGTCAGGTCTGTCAAGCAGCCTATTGCCACCAGGCTCCCACATGCAGAAAAGATGGGGCCCCAAGGCACAAATACATTTTTGTGCAGCACGTCCACTTCCGTGTGATCTTCCAGAGCAGCCTTCTAGGTGGAAAAATCCATTTTAAAGATGATTAAAATATAGATGAAGTAGTACAATCAGGGAAGAATGCATGAAAAATGACAGTTTCCTACCTTCGTTTTGTAACTGTCAAGAGGGCCTGGCAAAAGTCAATGGTAATAGGCAGAGAGCTGAAGACCTGCTTTTACAGTCATACTGGATCAAATACTAATCAGGACTGAAGTCCCACAGTCCTGGGGGCTCTGGACACACAAACAAACAAAAAAAAAAATCATAAAAAAAGAGGGGAGAGAGTCCCTGCACAGGACTCCCTGCTGCAGTCTGATTTAAGGCAGGATTTGACAAGTACATTTAACAGACAAAGAGGGGGCGGCAATGAGAGGAACATGTGCTAGCACAGATTCATCATGTATGCGTTTGCCAAGCTAGTCAAAAAAATAATATATTTTTTAAAAGATATCCCAAACCAAATCTGTCTTCATTTACTAGGTGTCCCACCCTTGCCCATTCTCTGCCACAGAAGCAGGGGTCTGGGAGCGGGCCACAGGCTGCAGCAGTGCCCAGGACAGGCTGGGAGCACAGGCCCACGCACCCAGCAGCTGGGGTCTCCCTCAACAGGAAAGGGGACTCTGGAAAGAGGCCATCTTCTTTACTCTGGTACCATAAATGTTCATCTTGTGGAAGTGTCTGATGTTTCTGTAGAGGAAGGACTGTAAATAAATGTGAGGTACTCTTCTTGTTCATATTATCATACCAGTGTAGCACTTCTACAAAATGGATGATATCTCACTGAACAATTTCAGTGGTGAGGATGAAAAGACCATAATTGCTGCAGCACTGTGAATTATGTTTGTAAAGGAAGTGTTACTAAACAGCAGCCAGGGAAGAACATAAAGCAAGCTAGGTTTTACAGTTAAAATTAGATTGACCTGAGTTCAGATTATAAATGTTGGGAATAAAAAAAAAAAAATATATATATATATATATAAAGTAAAACTGGTTTGGAAAGGGGATGGAAAAGGTGTTTCCAGGAGACATGTTTCAGTCTCAAAATGTCTTGTATTTTTCACAAAGAAAGAGTCTGTGCCCAAAATATTCAGTTGCTTTTCTCCGTTGTGCTTGACACTCTTAAGTATAGAGCTGAGATCAGAAGTGAGGGAGGGCAGGGGAGAAGGTTCCCAGCAGCAGGTGAAGCTGAATCAACAGAGTCATCCTTCTGTATTTCAGTAAACTCAGCCAGGGACTGATGATAATCTGCAGGCTATTTCTTCCATCCCTCTCTTCTCCCTCCTTCACATTCCCCCCCTCCCAGTTCTAGCACTGCTGTTCAACTTGCTAGTGAGCTGTTCGAGCTGTTTGCTGGAGCTCTGGGTGCTCTCTTTAAAGCTGAAAATCATCCTGCCATCATCCACCTTGCTTTAACACCCACCCACTTAGGAAATCTGAAAGCTGTATATCTCCTCTGAGGCTGCTAATGCTATTAATTCTCCTACCTTAACAGTCTATCCAAACTGTGAAAGCAGGTTTTCTGCAGATTCCTCAGCTATAGCACATTCTGTTGCATTTCCCATACACATTTCAGTGTCTGCTTCCCATGGTTAAAAATAAAAAAGACTGATTCAACACTCTCTGACTTCATTTTTACATGACTGAAATACCATTGTTTTTCACCTGCATAGCACAAACTGGCACCACCTAAACCTTATTGTGATTCTTTCCCTGTTTCTTGGCAAACTAAATTACCCTCTCTAACCATGACCAGACCATTTCCCAGACTCAGGCTAGCTGATTTAAAGATGTCTTGCATCTCTTTAGACTACAGTGTAGACATAACTGTGAGGGGCACAGCCACAGTTAAGTGCACCATCCAGTTGCCATGAGTCTCACACAACTGCCTACCTAAGAACTGTTAATGATTTACCTATCAAATGAAGGTAATTGCTGAATGATCAGATGCTTTAATTGCCCACCAGATTTTAACTCATTACTAGACTAGGAAAATGTTCCTAAGGAGCCAGTCCACCACCCCCTACCCCCCAGTTATATCAGCGGGAAAATACACGAACACCTACCCCTGCTCCTAGAAGGTTTTGAAGGTTTTCTCTCACAGCTTGATATTTCCTTCCATATACCCTGTCAGCCCAAGGAGATTAAAAAAAAAAAAAAAAAAAAAAAAAAAAAAAGCATGTAAAAAAGCATGTACTAAGGGTGATTTTCCATTATTCAGGAGTCCTGCTATTGAACCCTGGTTTCAAAAGGGAATATTTAAGCTAGGAAAAAGGTGCACATGATTTCTACAAAAGCACTTTCAGCCCTCCTGCATCCTGTACAAGAGCCTTGGATAAGTTTATTTCCCTGTGTAGAGGAATGTGAGAGACCCAAGATGGAACCAGAAAGAGGATGCAGGCAAAGAGCAGGAAGAGTTTTCTCTGCTGGTGACTCTCTACTTCTCTGGAGTGATGGTAACAGTTCAAGCAGACTGTGTTTCAACACAGAGAAACCCAGAATGCTATAGGAACAGATGAAGTAGGCAGACCTTGGCACTGCTTCAAAAAGGCCTTAAAATGCCCTTACAAACCCTGCCTAGCCTATGTCTTTTCCCTGTCCATTCTTGACTCAAAGCAGAATCTTACCTGAGAACCAGAGCATGGGGCCAATATTCAAATGCAGAGACAATGCATTTGTCATGATCAAGGTGCATGATCAAGGTTTCCACCATGTTTATTCTATAGAAAGAGATGAAAATTTTGCAAGGACTTTTTTGAAACACCTTTAGCGGCCCTTATATTATAAATATCCTCAGTCCTAGGAAAACGCTACATTTAATAGTAAGGTAGTGAGACTGCATTGGCAGCCACATGTGTGCTGCTCATGATGTGACCGCTGACCTTACTGAGGTGAGGAATAAGAGAGGAATTTGATTAGGTGAACTGTCTTCATGACTGTTCTGATCCAGGGAGAGACCTAACAATATTGATCAAAGTTGGTAAAACATAAAATGCTAACTGAAACAATAAAGTGACCAGATGAAACACATTAGCATGGGAATGGCTTAATCTTTCCAAACGGTTTAGTTAATTCAAAAGGTAACTAAGACTCAAGCGTCCCTTGGGAGCAAACACTGTAATACTCCATTTCATTCCACACACTATGACTGAGACAAGATCTAAGGAGGTCATGAGCAGCATAATAGGAAAGATCTTATTTTAAACCTCAGTCACTGGTGAAAATAAAACTCATTCTTCTTTGGGGGAATGTTAAAAAGTAGGTTAGAGATTTGTTTGCAATGAGGGTTTTTTTTGTTTGTTTGTTTTACCCGATTTCCAGTAATATCTCCTTGTTCCATGTTATAATTGCATGGACCATTCTTTCCTTCTGTGGTGACTTCACTTAAACAGCATTATTCTGTTCAGAGTACCATTATGACTATCTTTGATGTGGTAGATCTTCTTTTTCTATACATTAAAAAAGGGGAAGCTGCTGAGTTTACAGACATGGAAACTATAGCAGGCTGCAGAGGATCAGCACCGTTCCATGAAGGTGGAAGGAAGCAGAAGGAATATGGGTAGATAGCAAGGCAATGAGTCCCATTTCATTGTTTCTGTCATGCTTTATATGCTGCAGCACACACAAATTCACAGCAGTCCCAGCACTATAATGGGTTCTCAGGAGCAGATATAAATGGTCATGTAAATGAGAGCTAAGGCCCATATTTTCTGACAGTCAGATCAGAGTCCTCCTTCACTTTGTACAGCTAACTTGAGAGGAGCTCTTTCAAAGTTAATAGTGTAAATGAAGCAAAACATAGGCTAAAAGGAAATAAAATAAAATAAAATAAAATAAAATAAAATAAAATAAAATAAAATAAAAGATAAAATAAATAAATAAAAAAGCTTCCTATAAATGCAGGTTTCAAAACCATCCATAAAATCATTGTGAGCTGAAATGCAGCATTTGGAGTATCAGCTGAAGACACACATGAATGAGGAACATAGATTGAATAGCTTACCTTATAGTCTGTATAACATAGGAGTGAGATTTGATAAACTAAGCTAGCAGTGGGGTGACAGCCAAGCTGTATCTGTAACAGTCGTGGTACCCAGCCCTGACTCCAAGGGAACTCCACAGCCACAGAAAATGTGACAGCAACACATCATGTAGCATAGCATAAAGCAACGTTACCTGGAGGGGGAAACTCACTCCTCCTACTTCCCACCTTTAGTTGCCATCTGTGCTTGAATTAGCTGGAAGCAAGATGGTCTCAGGGGGATATTGCCTGTCTTCAGCCTCAAACCAGTTGCTGCTGACTGCGCCATACTGTGTGTGCAGTAGCCAGAGTCTGTCTTCAGTCAGGGGGGGGTCTCCTTGCTCCATACTTGTAAGTACACCCTACTTACCCTTTACCTTGCACCATCCCTTTAATGCCAATGGAACTACACTCTTAACCTAAGGGCTGAACACAGTGGTCGTGAAAGAATAAGTAATTCCAAATCTGCAGTCAGGTCTAAAGATGTTAAAATAAAAAATCTCTCCAAGATAAATTCTCTGCTTTGCTTTCAGGGTTGCACACTCTCTGCTGAGTGCTGAGGAACAGCACAAGAGCTGACAGGAGATACCTTTAAATGCCATTATAAGAGTCCTAAATTCTGACAAATCAGAAATCCACATAATTATCATTTAAATATTTGATCACTGGCAGAAGAAAACATGCATCCTGGCAAACACTAGTCTGCTGTACAGTCGCTTTAGGTAAGCCCCCCTTATGCACCACGTCCTTATCTACTTTAATAGAGTGCTTAGGAGTGCTGCAGACTCTCCATGCACCAATCCGGAGCCAGGCTGCTGAACCACAATGGTCAATGAACCCATTTTTCTCAATTAAAAGACCTCTAATCATCATCATCATTATCATTGTACTTAGTTTCTGCCTACTCCACAAGGAGGCGATCATTCCACTTTCCCTGTGGGATAGAAGTTGGTTTTCTTTTCCTCCAAGGATTCAACAAATAAACCCACTCAAATGATATGCTGTTATCTCCCCAGAGAAAGCCTATCCATTTTTTTCTTTCTTTTCTGGAGAGCATCCCGTGGTCGTCCAGGTTATCCCCTCCTTACCCTACCCCATTTTACAAATATTTCACCATTTGTTTTGCCTCCATGCATTTAGCTGTAGTGCTCTCCAAGGACAAAAGGATGGCAGCTACTTGAGCATAAAGGTAGTTTAACACTACATGCAAGGGCAAAAATGGAGATGGAAATGAGATCAGTGAAAGCACTGCAGGTCTGTTTCCCTAATGAAGCAGAACTCTCACACCGAGCTGGGCTTACATGCTGTAATCAAGTACACTTCTCACAATGCTGGGGTTATGGAGAGCCCTGCACAGAGCAAGGTAATTATCAGCTACCATGGCTCAGAAGGGCTCTGCTCCCCTCTACGTATTGCTCAGTTGTCAGCTTATAATCAGGAAGAAAATAAAGAAATCCTGCCTTTGTGGAAGAGTCTGTAGAAGGAAAAAAGGTGTTCAATGTATATGACCCCCCTCCTTCCCTCACCCCCACCCAAAAAAAAAAAAAGTGTGTGGGGGGAGGGGGATCAGAATAGGCATTATTGTTGCTCTAGTCACTTTTGTGAAAGATTTTTTTGTACTAACAAGCTAAGCCTAGCTGTCAGTCCCATTTCTGAAGGACTGCATTGTGGAAATGACTTCCTAAGTGATCAATAGCACTGAGTAACTTCAAGTGCTTGAGAATGATTTTCCCAGCACTGACAAGCAGGAGCTGATGGACAGCCAAGAGGAGGATGAAACTGATCAGAAGATAAAGTGCAACAGAGTAAGGTAAAACCATGGACCCCCAGAAGGCTTTGGAAATTTTGCCATTCACCTCACCGTGTTTTTTTCATGTTCTTTAGGAAATCTGTATTTCCACTGATTTTGTTAAGACGTAGAGAAAGACAGCTACGAAGCTCAGCAAAAACCTAGTGAGTCACTTATCCAGTTTAGGGTGAAATTTCTGATGAAAGAAGCAGCTACAACTGCTGCATTCTTCCCTCCTTCAAAGGAGGATCTGAGATTCTCAGTCACCTGCCTAAAAGCTCTTTCTTGTAGGGAGTAAACATTGCTAGAAATACAGGGGTGTGGTTCAGATAACATTTAGGTAGTGCTGGTAATACAGAGGTATTTTGTTCTATCCAAAAGAGCAGAAAGTGCTCCATTAAAAGTTTGTTTGGAAACTGCTGTGGAATTTTAGGACTTGGGACAAAGTAATGCTTTGGTATCTGTGGGTATACAACTTTCCAGGCACCACATGCCATAACACCTAACAAGACAACATATACAAGCGAAAGGAAATGTCAGTGAGAAGCAAAGTCAGAAAATTACACTGAGCAATTTTTTTTTCTATAATAATGAGATATATACAGCCCAAGAAAGCACCAGAAAATTTGATAAAAAATATATTTTTTTTTTATTTAAGAGCATAAGCAGATGTGAAAGAAAATCACTAGGCAAACTATTCTTTAGATATAAAGTGTGGCAAAAGAAGACTTGTTCAAAATCACATTGATGTAAGTACCACATGTGAAGTACACACAAATGCTGTTGATATGAAGTGTCTCAAAATAGTATATGATGAAGGTGTGCAAAATGAGAAAAGAATTAGGACCTTATGGGAGTATGGGGAGTATTTCAGAATGGTTGAGATTGGCAGGGATATCTGGAGATGGTCTACTCCAAACCTTCCACTCAAGACAGTACCAGCTACGGCAGGTTGCTCATGGCTACATCCAGCTGGATTTTGAATATCTTCAAGGATGAAGACTCCACAAACTCTTGGAGCAACTTGGTCCAGTGTTCAACCACCCTCAGAGTAAAAAAGTGTTTTCTTATGTTTACACATTTGTGACCACTGTCCCTTTTCTATTCATTGGATACACATTGAGAAGATCCCACTGAGTCTTCAATTTTCCCAGCCCTCTCAGACTCTCTTCATATGAAAGATGTTTCAGTCCCTTAATAATCTTTGTGGTCTTTTGTTGGACTTAGTCCAGGATGTCCACATCTCTCTTGTACTAGAGAACCCATGTCTGGACCCAGCTGTCCCACTGTGGTCTCACTAGGGCTGAGTAGGTGTAGTGGAGGAGCAAGTGTAGTGACTCAAAGGAAAGAAATTATTGACAAACTTTATAACTATGTGATATTAGTGACAAACTAAAAAATATCTGAGAGCAGAGTGCTTAGAAAAAAAAAATTGCCCCAAAGACACTGAATCTGGGTGGTGCTTAAACGATTCCAACTATACATCAGTGAGACCAAGAGAAAAACTCAATATCTTTTGCTTATATTTCAAGAAATCAATGAAAAAAAATGAACGGCTCCTGAACTTTGTGAATGTGGATGGCTAAAAAAAAAAAAAAAAAAGTAGAAGAGCATGGAGACACTACAAAGTCAAGATTTTCCTCCTTATAATCAGGTAAAACTTGTCAATGAACAACTCTTCTGGGGCAAGTTGCAAGCCAGAATGTACATGCGTATGCAAACATAAGCAAAATATACAAAAACACAGAACAATTTAAATAAAGTAACTCACTACCCAAGCTTCTTAGCTTCTTAGCCTGGAAAGAACATTCTCAAGAAACACTTTGCCTGATGAGAGCATTGCTGTCAGCGTTTACTTCCTCTTTGCCAAAGCAGGATGGGAGACTGAGATTTTTGTTCCACTGAACCATGATACACCTCATGATCAAGGAATTTCTTTCACAACCATATCAGCATGCCTCTCCAAATCCATTCCCACCAGAGTATACAGACAATGTTATGACTTTAGAGTATCTTAAGATTTTAACAAAATATGCAATTAGCTCCATGTGGAAATTCAAACATCTCCATCAAGAATGCAATTGTTAGTCATGGTCCAGATGATATAACATAATTTTTTATATCTGAAAACTGAGCAAAAATGAAGGGACAAAAGGAGAATGGAGGTTGTTTACCTCAGGCTTCCTCTCTTAAGAGGGTAGCTGGAGCTCTGAAATTATAGTGCAGTTCTGTATTATACTCATTACTCTGCAATATGTATATTCACAGTCCGAAAATTTGCCATATGTTCTTAGGGCATCCATGCGCTTCTGACCTCCCATGTACTCTCACAGTAGGCTAATTCTACAGGTATTTCATAGAAACATTCTTCCCTTGGCAATTAAGGTAGCTCAGTTTTAGCTCTGAAAAGGAATGTTTCAGTGTTTGTGGGGGGGGGGGGGGCGTGGGGTGTGGAACCTGGAGAATCTAAACCACTTGCCAGGAATGAGAATTTGGTGATGAATGGAGGAAATGAGCAGAGGACTGTGCACACAGGATGCTGGAAGCTTGAGGAAGGAATACTACAGGGAACTGTTTCACCACGCTTTGTTTTGCCAGTCGAAAACAGTTCCAGATCTGAATCATAATTGGAGTCCTGCTGAAAGTTTAACTCTCAGTTTCTGAGTTAGGCAATGAACACAACCAAATATAAATAACGATTCCTCAATGCATCACTCACCAAAAGCAGTACCAGGTAACCAGTAATACTGAAGGCACAAACATTTAAGTGGGCTCAAATAAGTAACATCAGAATGTGACCTATCAAATCTAGGCTGGTAGCAGCAAGGCCATATCACCCTATAATTTCTTTGATCATCTTGGAAGAATTTATTCTCCAGATGTATATATTCCTCAGGAAAACTATGAGTATTCTATTTTTATAGAAACAGTTTATGGCAGAAGTCCAACAATATGAATATAAATCTGGGTATCTGCCAAAGAGTGGTTTGGTAAATATTCAGTCTTTGTTTCAAGTTTCCAAGAAGCTGTTATATATAATTCAGCAGTTCCCACTAATGATACATCCCAACAAGAAAATTCAGACTTAGCATGGAGTGGGGAGAAGACAAAACTAAGAAACTCTACTTGAGGATCTGAGTCGGTGTAAGTGGGCTGAGAAGGAGCTAGCAGCAGCCCAGGAGAATGGCAGAAGACAGCAAGAAGGTGGGAAGCAAGGAGCCAGAGGCACATTGCTTGGGGGCAGTAGAAACTGGAATCAAAAGGAGAAGAAAGCAGAAAAGAGATGAAGGGGGAAGAAAAGTGAAGAGATGAGGAGACAGAAGGTCAAAGGATGGTGGTACACAAAGGAAGAGGAAAAAGCAATGGCAATGACACCCAGCTATAAAAAGACATGGAGTCAATCATATAAGGAACACTGAAAAGAATGGAATGTTGATTTTAAAGCTTTAGAGATTAGAAAATAATAATAATTTTAGCTAAAATAAAACTCTTCAAAACCTCTCCTAAATCTTTAAACTGTGTGAAACCCAAAAGGTGAGCACACTGTTAAATGAATGAAGAATTGCAACAGCAATGGTATTGAAAGTGAATACCAGTTCAGTAAAATGTAACAAGTGGTTATTAAGAGCAGTTGGGGAATGTTTTTGAAATGAAAGGTAAATGCACTTAACATTTTTTCCTGATGAACCATTAATTCTATCCAATCAGGACCTCAAACAACTTTCTTTTTTTTCTTTTTTTCTTTTTTTCTTTTTTTTTTTTTTAATTTTATTTCCTCATAACCACCAGCGGGATGCATTATTTCCAACATGTACGTTATGATATTGAAGGATATGGAATCAGACCTCTGTGGGTTGGGAGAAGTGGTATTTTACTATGATAATAACACCATTTCTGCATAACTAGCCACTGACCTTTGTTCTCCTCATCAGCAAATAGACTATCTTTGTAACAAAAGTAAAGCTGAGGGATTTGAAAATGTCAAAATAGCAGAGCAACAAAGAGCCCTTGGCCCATATAAATATTTACATTTGAAATATCCATTTGCTGAACTGAATATTTCAGCTGTTGAGGGCAGACTGAATCTCATTACATCAGCTCCACAGGCCTATTGGTTCTCTTACTTTGAACACAGATGAGAGCAGCACTTTCATTGTGTGATAGGCATATTCCAAGCACCCAGCACACTTATAAAGTGGATTGTATTCCAGAAATGCCATGTCTCTACTATTCAGTTTTTCTGATAGCATCCAGACTCCACAGCTGTGTAGCTTTGTAATATTGAATACAGATCCTTCACAAGACAGCTGTCTCATTTTTTGAATTTTTTTTAAATTTTATTTTATTTTATTAACAAGGAGGAAAAAAAAAATCATCCTAAAACTAGCCTCAGCAACACGTTGCCTAGTGGAAAATCCATTTTAATTCACAAATTATTCTCCTCTAGAGCTGCAGTGAGTAAAATACTGTCCAATCCTTTCAATTCAGGAAGATTAGCTATGCAGACCTTCATCTAGATCCAGGCAGCTCAGCCCCCCTTGACCCAGTCTTCCTCATACTCGACACATAGAGAGAAGTCTCTGTGTACAGACCTGGTCCTCTGTCTTACCAGAAAAACTTCTGCCTCTGTACCCTTGTGAGGCACCAGGTCTTTGGGATAAGGCTAGAGGAGAAGAGGAAAGAAGGAATATGGAGGTATGTCCTCCCTTTTGACCTTGCCTTGCAAAGAAAAGCCATACAAAAGGCATCCCAGCTCTTTACCAGGAATTTCGATATAAGTGGACTGCAGGGACATCTGCCAGGTTAATAGTCCTTGCAACTACAATTCCATTTAATAGCTGCCTCCAAGAGAAAGACTGTGGGCAATAAGCCACAGGTGAACACTGGGGGCACGAGGTCTCCAGCAAAGTCGTCCTGGCCCCCCATATGTATTGCCACTCTTGCCCCTTCCACTGGAGGCAGTCTGTCCCAGAAAATAAAACAGGAGAAGCCCAGGAGGAAAATGAAGGTTCATTTTTCTCCTTTTTGTGTGTTTACTAGATAGAGAGAGATCCAAACTGGCATTTTTAATGTAATACAGTGGTTGCTCTATAGTTTTTCCAACTTTAGCGTGTAATATGCTTTGAATAAGCCCATCGATATGTATATTTACTGATGTAGCTCATTTGGAAGTGTTTTGTATAGGCTGCTCTGTTACTTCTGTAGATCTCAATTGCCAAATAAATAAATTAAGATGCTGCTGTGGACCCCTTTTTAGTATCTGCCTGTCCGTTTCTGTGCACATGTTAAATTTCTTCACTGTCACGCCTTCACTCCAGGAAAGGGTCAAAATCAGGCACTAGTGATTTGAGAAATTTGATTCCTCAAAAGTCCTGCACTTTCACCTAATTCTAGTGAAAAAAAAAAAAAATAGATTTTACTCAACACTTCCTGAATATCCTAGTAAAAGGTGGACCTAGAAATGTTTTCAAGTCTTCAAATTTATATACCAGTTTGTTTCTATTTCATCTTACTTTCCAATACTTCTATGACAAATAAATTCTACTACTCTTGTTAATATTTTATAAACCAACAAACAGCTGTAAAATGAATCAAACTCAAGTTTAGTGAGTCTATAAATGGTGAATTGACAATATATGTAAAAGTTGGCATAATAGGGATATTTCCATCTTTTTCTAAAGCTCTTTATAACCAACATTATCACTGAATGCATCTTAAGGGAACTCTGTGATAACATAATGATCCTCAGAGACTTTTGGCTGTACTGCTGTGCCAGAACATGGAGTACATTAATGGTAAAAGCATCATCCTGGCTTGGAGAATACAACTATTAATGCATTGCTAGTATGCTTTGGTTGGGATGTAATGGAAATAATTGCCTGTAGTGTGCTTCAGTTTTGTCCAGGTTCTGTGAAAACACTATCTTCCTTTAAGTGAACTGTTTTTTTCTCATTACTTTTTTTTTTTTTTTCTCTATCCACTACCTAACTGATTGAAAGGAAAAATAAACTTTCATATGGAAAAATTGATGGCTGTGATTAAGACTGAAAAGCAATCTAGAGCTCACTTTAGTCGCCAATAAATGACATTCATAAGGTTTATCACTATTTCCAAGCATTCTTCTATGAAATCGTTATGTTATTGTCTACATACAAAAATACACAGTTATACAATGGAAAATCTTTCAGTATCAAAGTTCAAGCATAAAAAGTCACCTTTATTGGGGCAATGAAGTAGTTTTTATTACTCATATTAAGTGTATGGAGTGTGAAAGCTAAAGAAGAGCTGGTCATAATAAAAATGTACAGAAGACCGTTGGTGAATGTTATAAATCACTTTTAGCCAAATAAAGGAGCAAGCACCTAAACACACACACACGGTAGCACACATGGGACTACTTATGTGCTTTAACACAAAGGACAATTTTGCAATTCAAAGCCTAACATTCATGCATCTACATGCAACTATTTGAAAGGTGTGTCATGTCTGTAAAACTTAGCAGCTGCTTACAGTTCACACCTTTGCAAAGCCAGAGCACAGAGGTGTGCACACCTATTTATGTGCACTTTTACAGTCCTGTGCATGGAGGCCTGGCACAGGCCAAGGTGAATTTGCAGGTTCTAATGTGCATCCTAGTCACTACCATAGATTCATGACCCAGAAGCCACAGCTTTTATAGCTCATTGCCAGTAATTGCCCAGGTCATGTTCTTGACCCTTCTCTGTGAGGTGTTCAGGACACAATGAGTTGCTTGTCTTACCCCCTCAGATGCTTTCTCCATGCAGGCTGACTTTCTTGTGTTGGTAGATCAGGAGTCCTGCTACCTCCTAGTTTCCAGGTGAGGAACCACAGTGAGTGTTATATCTTCCAACCTTTTTTATCAGCCCAGAGAAGGCTACAGCACTAGTATCTCAAAGCATGTGTTTCCTTTAAAAGAAGGTTGTAATGGAGGAAATGATCCTTTTGAGACCTGACCTGAGGGGGGGTACCCGTACAGTGTCCCTAGCGGCATGCTAGATTCAAGACATCACTTACCCTGTTCCTTCCCTCCTGTCAAGGCAATGAAAGGTGCCTTCAAGCTAGCTACAACAGAATATCCCCATGTATCATCTGGAACCTTCCCCTCACAAGGACTGACCCAACCTCACTCTGATTAGCCTGAGAGATCTGGTGTCACATGTGTACATGAAAAGCATCTAGACACATTAAATATGCATTCCCCTTCCTACTAACATCGTTCCATCAATATTTTAATGCCATGTTGCCTTTTAAATTGTGTTCCTTCTGTAACATGAGGTCCCTGCCGGGGAAGACAGACACCACAGAAATGGATGCATTTTTGGATGACATTTCTTTTAGTATGAAGAGTTGTCATCAGTGGTGAGTTTCTGTTGCAAATGCTTACAGTTTTTTCATCAGCAAATACCATCTCTGTTCCCTTCTACAAATAAAGCCAATGGGGCAGAGTGAAGGTGTAAAAGCTAGGACTGAACATGTTCAAGCAAAGATAATTATTTATTGCCAAAGATAGCTAGCCTGTGATTGAGACCATTAAATTAAACCTAATCCAGTGAAAATAGACTGACTTTATTGCCATATATGAGGAGTAAATTTGGATCGCTATTTCTGGGGTGAAATTCACATTTATATGAATTTTGTATGTGTGTTTTATTTCCTGTTTCTTTTACAAACCCTTTATACCTTTTTTTTTCCCCTCTTCTGGTTATAGACTAATCATCTCCAACTTTCAGACATTTGCTTGAAAAACAATAGCTCACAGTCATTGTGTTAAACAGCCCATTTTGTTATCCTTGCCACAATCCACTGTGTTTTCAGTTATTGCTCTTGATAGGCATCATTAAGGTTTCTGTGTTGTTAGTCACTTTCCTGATCTTTCATGTTTCTCCTGCCCAGGAAGCACTTTTCCTGGAAACATTCAAAAAGAATAAAACCTGATCACAGCCAGCACCTTGGGGTAATGGCATCTAAGATCCAAATCCATCCTTTTTTTTTTTTTTTTTTTTTTTTAAGTTAGTAACTCCAATTATAAGTGATAAAAGCTAGATTAAGCCACTTTTGCTTACACTAAGTCATTCCACAGAAGTCTACAGACCCAGTTATGAGAAACATTGTTTAGTGTGAGTAGTTTTGAATAGCAGAGTCTAGGAGTTTGTAGCATACTGGATGTAATCACAGGACATTGGACTGGCACAAACCTGCACATTTGAGCAGGTTACTTTACACCATCCACAAAAAATCAGCAAAGGTACTGAGGCTGTCTGAAAGCTTTCTGTCTTTAAAACTCTGTTTGAGGGATGGGTGTACAGCCACCGCACACGGAAGGAGACCTTTCTGTTCACAACATGAAAGTTCTCTCTTTTCCTCTGCTGTCAAGAAGGTCTCTGGCATTCCTTTTGCAAAGCAAGAGAAAGGGTTGAGAGGGCTGAGGTGGTTGATGTGGGTGCAACAGCACCCACATTCCTGTGGTGCCAGCCAGGGCCTGAGCATGCACTGTAGACCACAGGACTATTGTTTCAGCTTGGCCCCAACCTTGAACATGCGGATGTGCCGAATAAGCTCAAATCTAAATTGCTTAGAGCACACGAGCCAGGATATCCTCCCTTTGGTGTGAAAGTGATAAGGAAAAGGTGATCTGGGTCCTCCAGAAAAAAAGTTTGGGGTCACAGGAAAGAAGATTCAGGTTCATAGCATTTCAGCAAACAACCCCTCTTCAAAATTTGCTACAAGTTTTTAATACCAAAAAAAAAGGAAACACAGGTCTTGGATTAGTTTATACTGTTTCATCTCAGAGGTTCACACACAGTAAACTAGACCTAGCACAACACATGTTATGGGTTCAAACTAAAATGAATTTGAAATCCTAACATAAGCAATCTATTTCCCAGCAGAAAAAAAAATCAAGAATTTAGTTAGCACCTTTTTGATGATGCAGGCAAATATTGCACTTTGAAAAGAGAAATACCAAACAGCCGAGGTTAATTCTTACCTCATGTATTTCTTCATATATTTTTGTATGGATTTATAGGTCGCAGAAGTGTCTTACAGAAGTGGCAAGTATATGGACAAAACCTTTATCTTTGATAATAAATCTGAACAAATAGGCCACTTTTAGTTAGCAGTTAAATGATGAGATATAAGAATTCACTTCTGTTATAGTTCTTAATCCAAACAACAGTGGGATGTCAAGCCCTGCTTTAGCATGCAACATAAAACAGGTGTACTTGTAATACTTCCAATCCTCTTCTACTGTTAACACTCAAAAAAAGTTTTCATGCTGCTGTAACAATTTTTTTTTTATTTTTTTTTGTGCACAGTTTACTGAGGAAGTGACATTTGAGGAAGAATAAAGGAAAATCCTTGCCACAATTTTTGAATTGGGCAAGACTATGAAAGAAAATTTAAAAAAAAAATAATAATAATAAAAAAATCAGAGTCTCCAGGGTGAAAGAGTAACACCATATCATTCTCCATTGAAGCACAGATTCCTTCAAAAATGACATATCTGTGAAACTGAAAGCTCGGCACAGAAACAGTTCCCGGACACCTCCTGCCTGTGCATATATATAGCACAGACCCAGCTAGGGACATACTTACGGGTAACGATACATATGCAGCAGAGTCACCATCAGCTGAGACAGTAATTTCAGAGAAGGTGAAATACTTCTCCAGAAAGGTAATATTTTAAAGGGAATGTGCAGGCTTTCTGTTGGCCTTTTTGCTACAATAAGTCAGTCTGGGGAACTCAACAAAAGAGAGAGAGACCCTGCATTTCACCAGAGAGAGGTGAGTGGTGTGGTGTTGAAGAAATCATAACCTACAAGCTGGGAAATATTCTTCCAGCTCCTCACTGGTTAAGCCTATTTTTGATAGAAGTGTAAATCATCGTCTTTTTGTTGGGGGGAGAGAAGGGAGAATTTACACTCAGATTTCTCCTTGAGAATCTGCCAGTGCATTTGCTGTTAGGAAATGACTAAAATAAACCTCTGCACATATGTCCTTAAAAACACTTTGACTGCATTCCCCTGTAATTATTAAGCTTCTTCAGAGTCTGTAAGCCAGTGAGAAAGGGATTAGAGGGGTTACTTTGTGCCTCTGTGCCTGTAAAAATCCCTCGGCTACTGCAGCACACTGCTCAGAGCGTCCTGAAAGCTTTCATATAATCCCCGCCTCCCAGCCACTGCCACTACTGCATTCCCTTTATTTAGACACATCCAAATTTCATGCTGTAATCCAAAAGCACTCCAACACAGAAACAAGATCCACATTATAAATCACATTTAAAAACTAACCTGCCAGTTAGAGTGGAGCTGCACGGCAACTACAAGGTAAAGCCACCCTCAGTTTTACGCTGAAAGGAAAACCAGATGCAAATTGGCAGTTGGCATCTGCTGGCATTTCCTATTCTCCTGGTCATTGAGGACAGGGATCATTTTCATACCTCTGTTCATAAGAGAGGTCACAATAGGACACCAATCCCTGACTAGGGTTGCATGTGAATGCACATGATAGCAAAAATAAAGATCTGCTCCCTGTAACCATTTAGGGGTTTTCATGTCAGAAAAGAATTTGTTCTGATCAGTGTTGTTGCACTGAAAATAAGTCATTATCTCATAAGCAGCAGCAACATAGGACTGCAAGCTATCTTCTGGGTCATAGAGTCTGCTTCTAGTACTTGCACAATATTATATAACCTCTTTCCCTAACTCATCCTTAAAAACCCTATTTTATTTTTTAAAGGCAACATTTCCCTGCCATAAATTCAGAGAGGAATTCTCTGCTGTGGAAAGGCTTGAATGAAGTACTGCTGTTAAATGCAACAACAGCTGTAAGTATCTGAAGTGAATAGCCTCCAGATCATGATGGTAAAGCTGAGAAACAACTGTCAAATATTCATTAAAACAACATCTGCAAGGCAGAATCAAAATATCTCTTTTGTGGAGCCAACCAGTCACAAATACTTCCTGGGTAAACGGGAACCTGGTACTGCTGGTCAGCAATCAACTTGGAGTGTAAAACCAGTGCAGCTAGAGAGGAAACTGCTTGTCATGCTCTTGCATCTGCAGGAGAAGGGAAACCCAGTGTCTCTTAGGTTTGCAGCAGCTGCCATAGCAAGAGTGGTCAGAGTGAGGGCAGCCTGGTAACCCAGCATCAGTACCTGTCTCGCTCCCTCCCTGCCCTCTCATGGTTGCCTGTGTCCCCTGGCACATCATATCTGCGCATCTTGGTCACCATCTGTGAAGTGGAGATAATAACACCTCTTGTCTGCACGTCTATTTAGACAGTAAATGTCTTTCAACAAAGACCGTCTCTTACTTTGTTTACCAACAGCATATAGCACATGGGCTCCAGTCTTGTACACAGATCCTGGTCACTAATAATCATTATTTGAATAGTGGTGCTAAACATAGTAATTAACCAGTATGAATATAACAGTGAAGCCACTGAAGCCACTTTTTTTTTTTTTTTTTAAATCAGAATTGTTATCCTGAGCACAGGAAGTCACAAGAGTCAGAAATGCAGAACAGCTTTGCATGTTGTGGGGTGACCACTGGTGATCTCAGGCTGCATGCAGGATGCACCTGGGAGGGATGTACAGATAGCTATGTATGCAATGGATACATGGGCATTCAAAACTGCTGTCTTCTGTGCACCATCTTCTTGCAGTGTGGCCAGGGAATTTATTTCATGCGAACCTCAGCAAATAGGAACTCTGAAATATTTTATGATAATCTCACAGGACAAATAAGCAAAGAGTATGTATTAGAAACAGAATAGACTATATCTTTTTCTGATTAATTCACTCACCTCTTTAACAACAGTAAATGACCAGGAATACCAATTCTTCCTTATTCCAAATAAAGGATATGATAGATCCATGGCAGAGAGCAGAATTTAAAATAGTTAAGAATTGCAGCCTGGTACTAAACCCTCTTGAGTTTGAACAAACTCTGCTGACAGTGCTTGGTTAATTTTAAGAATTGCTACAATTATATTTTTTCATAAATTAGCTCCCAGAGTGACATATTTCAAACATGAAACCTTAATATTCCTTTCTAGAGAACTATGTGCCATTGTTCATAGGAAAAAAAGAGGAAGTTCTAAGCTAATTTTTAAACACAGAGGAATATCAACAGCCAGCCAGCTGCTGAGGCTTTTTTCTTGATCCCTTGCAAATTCTCTTCAGCTATTCATGGCCAAAACGTGTCATGTGCCAGTCTGAAATCATGTTGGAGGAACTGGTGGAAGGGTTCTCCTTTTCATACTCCCAGCAGGCTTATGTCATAAGGCTGTCAGAGATAACCATCGCTATTTATAAGTAATCCCCCTTTTGAAAGGTCACCCTTCATTGTGTGTTTATTTTGATGCCTGTCTATCTAAAAATCATTCTCATGGATTTCATCCCTAATACATATTTTTTATGCAGACAAGAATAAAATAAATCATGCAATAAAGTGGAAGATAGAAGAAGTTTTGTAGCTGACAGCCAAAGGAATGCATAGCATTCACATTATCTCCGGTGGTTTTAATTGCAACATAGATACTTTTTTTTTTTTTTTTACCACCTCGCTATCTTTGCCCAGGAGCAGGCACTTACTTTACATATTGCATGTTCTTGATAATAGGACATTTGGCCATTGAATCACTTCCCGTATCGTGAGTACCCATGTGCAAACACAGAGCCCTTTATCAGCCCAAACTCCATCTCACAGTGAGACAGAGAGCAGAGTAGCACCTGTTCTGCATTTCTCAGCACTTTTGGTTCTAAGAAAGGGAACAAAATAGTTCTCGTATTAGGAGACCATTTATGAGGATGTTTCTCTCCTTCCATACATTTGAGTGGTCATCCTGAGCTGAAAGTTGACTGCCTTTCCCACTTTCTGTTGGTGCACAACAATAAACCAGTACAGTACTTTCTGTATTTTGACATAATCAAAGTTCAGTTAATGAAACCACAATGACCACCACAATGGCAAGAGGCTGAGCACAATACAGAGGAGAAGGAACATATGAGAAGAGAGGAGATAAAACAAGGTGAGGTTTTGTTAAAGGAATCTGATGCCACCTAACAAGAAATGGGCAGGGATTTAAGAAGAGAGGACTTAAAAGCTCAGAGATAATGCATAACATTTCTTTCAAATAAACTCTCTCATGCTGGTATCCTTCTTAAAAGAAAGAGGTAAAGGTAATGTTTGAAACCTTCTCATCACACTTCTAAGAGCGGGTAGACAGGGATGTGGGTTGGCTTTCCTCGGGATCGACAGTGCTGCCTTTTGCTGAGCTTTATCATCATGTCAAGCAAAATAGAGTATGCTACTGCAGGGAAGGCAAAATAGCTTCAGGTTATGCAGGGCTGTGCCAGAAGTAGCTCTCAGTACCATTATTGTGACTTCTGTCCTGATTAAATTTTGAGTATAGATGGCAGGGTTTGTTCCACGGAAAATAATGGCTAGACTGCAGAGGTGGACAAGGAAATTGGTGATCTCACCAAGGCCACACAATGAAGCTAATTCTGTAACACACACTGCAGCTTCTTTGTTCTTGATCTTCACTAAGTGGGGCCTGGCTTAGAGGCAGCCTTTACATTTTCAAACTGTTTAAACAATTAAATCATTAATCAAAGCAGCAACTGTGTTAAACGAAATAGAAAGCAATGAAATTGTTCCTCAAAAGAAGTTGAAAGGATTACATTTACTCTCAGAGGTCATGTTTGAACAGGAAACATAGGGCTATAGTTCTTGGACTACTCATGTAAATGACTCATCTGCAGTGGAAAAAAAAAAAAAAATTAAATGTCAGATCACTGGGTGATGATTTTTGCCAGCTTCCATTAGGTAAACTAGTCTTTCCAAAATTTCTCTATGGATCTCCACACCCAAATCCCTTTCTATTCCAATAGGTATGAGGGTTTAACTCCTTTAAGCTAATTGAAAATTTGAGTCATATTTGTGATTTAAAGTGCTCTTCTAGATACTATGTGGATGGAATTTATGTTTAGATAGGATTCACCTCACCTAACTTCAGCCCTGTAAAAATTAAACATCTACTCTGAGATTTTCATCTAGGTAACTTGAACAGACAGTGCAGAGAAAGTCGTCCCTCTAGAGGGTCCATCCCATTTATTCTACACACTTAATTTTTAATGATATGAATCATCCTTTGGAAATGCCTGTACCTCTCAACTGGCTACAGAGGGAACATACAGGGCCCTTTGAGAACAAACACTTGTCTCTTAGATGGATGATGTCCCACCTCCTGAGGACACTATTAAATCAATATGCTCACATCATAGTTGCCTGCATTTTGGATCCAAGAAGAGTGGGGAAAAGGATGCTGCATGCCCAACGTCTCCTATGCCTGAACTGACAAGGAAGAATGAGAAGGGAGGTGACAAATGCTCCCACTTGCAAACTGCCTGTAGGAGTCAGAGGTCAGCAACATGTGATCTTCTGTACTTGCACCTTATCTTACCCCCTGGAGGTAGGAAGAAGGAGGGGACAAGCTAGAAATTTCTGAACAAAGCATCAATCTTGTTTTCATTTTGTAGTTGAATTAGTCTTGGTTATAGATAGCTCATCACTGTGAAAAACATTCTTCAATGTTAAGGGAAGAGTGCAGTTGGAGAGTGTGTCACAAAATCCATTATCACCCAGTAAGAGCCCATGTGATTAACAACTGGGCCTTGCCTTTCCACTTGCCAGTATAAACCTTGTGGAGCATTAAGACACTTCAAGAAGTCAAAGTAAGTTAAGTGGCACCCAGTCAAGTTAATGTAGGCATAGTGAAGCTTCTCTTCTCATTAAGCTCGTTGTCTCTAATTCTGGAAGTGGTGGGGTTTTTGTTTGTTTGCATGGTTTGGTTTAGTTTAGTTTTGTGTTTGCTTGTTTTTTTCAAGGATAGTGTGAGGTGTTGTTTCAAGAATTATGTCTTCATCTTCCTTTTCCTATCAGGAGTTCTCTGCAGAAAAGGGAACCTTCCTGAGAGTAACTATCTAGTCCCCCAGGATAGGATCACTAGTCTAGCCAGAAATCTACATTACATGTTTTTTCCCATGTTTAATGGATCAGCAGAAGATGTCTTCTTCCACTGGAGTAGTGAAGTAACATTATATAGGTGATGTCTCGGACTCCCAGGAAATTATTCATATATACTCCACTTTTTTTATATCCTCTTCCACCCAACCTTTAATAGCAATAGGGTAGAAAAACCCTTTATTTTAATATTGCTTCCAGTATGTTTGCAGCAACATCACTTAGAATGAGGTTGGATGTTTGTAGGATTTTAGATTGTCTTTGCCTTGTAGAAGAAAGCCAAGTCAGAGACCTGCAGGCAGCATTTGACTTTGAGCTGTTAAGTGCCTGACAGGGAGTCCTTCTCATCAAGAATACAGTTTTGTTTTCCTGGTGTGTTACAGCAAAGCCTGCTTCCACTTCAAAATGAAGTATGTTTTCTCCCTTACTCTAGCAAATGGAGATAAGTTTTTAACTGAGAATGGCACAGTTTCTGAGTAACACATAAATATTTTAAATGGCCCAGAGATCTCCATACAATTGTAGTCCTCAGCAGGCAGCCAAAGCATCTGTCACTCTTCTGTTACTGCCAGTTTAATATAGAATCACCAATGTGCTGCAGGATTTGTCGTAAGTAATACCCAAACACATTAATGGCCACCTAATTGAGAAGGCATTTGTAAAAACTCTCTATTGATTTTGTTAGTATTTTGCAGAAGATAGCTGGGTGGTTTGTTTGTTTCTTTTTCTGTAAGTATTTTAGGCTCCTAGATTCACCTGTTTTGAAATTTTGTACCACCCCCTGGTCAGAGGTATCATGTCTGTCTCCCTTTCCCCATGCCTGGGTTTCAGGGAAGTGAATCAATTGTAGTCTCAAACATGGAGTTTAGTTTCTTAACATATTCTTCACAGTGAAACTATGGTTCACTCTTTCCTATTCAACAAAACATCAGAGTTTTCCCAAATCTTTGGCCTCTTTAGCCCCTGCTCCTCACATACCTGCTGTCATCTGACTTCACATGGGAGGATACATAAGACATGATTTTAAATTAGTTACATTTTTTTTATTTGCTATGATTATGCCACAATACAAAGTTGGCTTTGCCTACCAAAATTAGCAGTGGGTGGAGAACTGCTATTGGCAGACTGCTCTTACAGAAACTGCAAATCATTCTTGTTCTATCATGACAAAGATTTCTTATTAAGGAAAGGAAAATCCCAAATCAATTTAATTTCATGAAGCAAGTTTTAATTATTCACTGTGCTGTCCAGTGCTGAAGGAAAAAAAAAAAAAAAAAAACACCCTGTATCTCTCTCTTCTCTGTAATGCCAACCATTTTCTTTTTTGTTTGTTTGTTTGAATTTTAACAGACAAGGTTATTATTATTATTATTATTATTATTATTATTATTATTATTATTATCATCTTTAACCCCACAACAAAACAAAACAAAACTTTCCAAGGTCTACCTGTTCTGTAGCTCATACATGAAGGAGATGTCTTTCTTCTCATTTAATCTTCATCAGTACTCCACAGCATCCTCTACCACAGAAATTTATACCGTTGTTTGTTTCATATTATGTCTCAGAATGCCTTTAGAGTGCTAGAAATGTACTGGCAATTTTTCTAACTCTCTGCAGATCTTCTTGGAGTGCTTTTAGAAAAAAATGCTAGAGCTCAGGGAATGATTCACAGATTTCTGATATTTTCTTTAATACACAGCCACATGCCTGTGCAAGGCTGAACACTGCCCAGGCTTCCTCCAATCTCAACAGCCACAGGCACCACAGAGCAAAACATTAATATCCTGCCTCTCGATAAACAATACTCTCCACCTTCTTATAGGACACTATGAAATAGAGAAAGGAGAAGAGAAAAAGTTCTTACATTTTGTGATGACAAGAGGTACAAACATGCAAAGATTGACTTATATACTGGCCTTAACATTTTGCACAACAGCTATAATTAGAGCTTCCCAGCGGACTTGATTTTAACACCCTGGGTGATTTTTTTTTTCAGGTTCCCTGCATAACATTAAGCAGATCTGTAATAAAGTTGCAGTGCTTCAAAACAGTGGCTACACTGCCTCTGTGCACTGTGGTTGCCAGACATCACGTAAATGTGAGTCTTTTGTGTCTTTCGTAGCTCGCACATTTGGAAGAAACACTGAGTTCAACTTTAAACTGACATTATTGAGACTGACAGGTCTCATTTTTACCATCCGTCCATTGAGGATGTAATTTTTGTACACTGCCCTATAAAACTAAGATGCCCCCTCTCCTCCTTCTCCCCCACTCCCCAGTGACAATGCTCAGTACTGCTAAAATTCAGCTTTCCACATGGTAATGTGGCTTAAACCCAGAGGAGTAAATGGACTGCTCAAAAACTCTGTGTAGGTATAGATATATGCAGGTCACACCACTCTGGCACCCCACTTCTCTCCTCTGCTCCTGTGTGCACGCAAGGCACTGAAGTCTGAAAACATTTCCCTCCCTGGCACCCTTGGGGCACGACTCCCACAGCCTGTACTTCACTGTCTGCCTGCCTAGGAGAACTGAGCGGGCAGCCAGAGTGGAAGGGCAGCATGATGAACACGTATACATTCACAAACAAAAGCCACAACTGATGGGTCTTATCTTACGCTTGCCAGCAATTTCTCTTTATGATAAGATGAACAAAAAGATGTTCAGCAAAACCATAACAGGAATATTAACTGTACTAGGAACACAAGATTTTTTAATAGGCATGGCTCAGGAATAGGGCAAAGAAACTGCTATTTAAAGCCTGATCTTATGAACCACATAAAAGAACCTGTGAGACTTACTAAGTATCTAGCCCAGATCATAAGCACAGTCATCCTGACCCTCCAACGGCTTATATTCACATTAACAACTGTTGTCCTCATCAGAAACATTTAAAATCCAGTGACTAACCAAAAAAAAAAAAAATTTTACTGCGGAGAATAAGCTTTAATCAACAGAAGCCATAACATCTGAGACTACAGATCTACACATGAGCTGAGGAAAATGGGCATTTACATCCTTGCCCGTGAAGAGAGAGCCAAAGGCAAATTCATTCATCAAGCCTATTCCAGATATCTGCTCTGGGAAGAGATGAAGTCTAAAACAACCTATGTGCCTCCATTGACCATAAACGCAACGTAGTTACCATCTGACATGCAGCCTCCAGCTCTTGGGAACCAGGGAAATTCCATCCTCTGCATCAAGGGGCAGGTCTTCAAAATGTAATGAACTTTGTCAAAAGGTATATTGGTCCTCAGAGTAAGCTACTACACAGTTAGATAATGAAGGGCAGCAGAAAAGTAAAAAAAATAATAATAAAATAATAATAAAAAGATATGTATGCAAGAAGACTGAACAGAAATAAGAACATGAATGAAAATAAACAGGAACATGATTATAAACATGGAAAAACTCTTATCCCACACCACAGCATAATTCTTACTAACTGTGGGCATATAGTATTAGAACTGTATAAACGATGCTTATGAGCTTGTCCTGAAGTCCTTACCAGATTTTTTTCCTATGAAAGGGGAAAGAAATAGAAGCATCTACACTCTACATGAATCTAAAATCTAACTGGAAACAGAAATGAGTATCCCATTGATTTTGAATAATATTTAGACATGCAAGTGGTTGACAACATGTCTACATCATCAGGGGAACTCAGTTGTGATCCCTGGAGTAACTCCATACAGATTGCTACATCTTCACAGAACAGCACATAGCTAGCTAGCTACATGAGGACATTGGCTTAGGTCCCAGATCCCAGACCTAGTGTGTCCCTGCGCAAGATGCCATGGCATGGAATAAGCATGCTCCAGCGCCATTTAAAAGTGGGTTATATCATTCCCAAGTATCTGAGGCAGACTTAAAACTGATACCTCTTGTCTTCACACAGCAAATCACGTGAAAACAGAAATGAAATTTTACTCCTTGCTATGGATGTCTAAATGGCTTTAAGGCTTTTTATTATTATTATTTTATTTTTAAATATACCATGTGAGTCATATTGAATGAAATAATAAAAGCTCTCCCAACATATATGGTCTCTTGTTGCTGTCAGAGTGGAAACAGACTCACTCATTTCCTGATACCAACAGTGACAAAACAAGCTAAGTGGTTAATTGCTGCTGTAGACAGATCTAATCACCAGGAGAGAAGCGACAGTAAACTGCATATAGTTGTCACCATTTAAACTGTTCACATTTTGTCAGCAGTACAGAAGTATTTGAGACCCTGCCAACAGAGCCTATTTTTTTGTTTAGGAAAGATAGTGTTACTTTGGATGCTACAGTTGACATGTCTTATTTTTAAAATATTAAATTGTATATATAATACAGATGTAATAATTCTGCAACTTTACAAGCAGAGAGCTTTAACTGGAAATGTTGGCTTTTTCTAAGAATTTGCCTTAATCCATGTTGCTGAACAATACAAAATGTGTGATGTTACAGAAATACAATCTCCAGTCTCTGGAGATCTGGTTGAAATTTTATATGCAGTTTCAATCACATTAATAAGAAGAGACAAGCCAGGAAAATATTCACTCAGTGCAGACAAAAAAAGAAACATGTGGAAGAGAAATTCTGCAAAATATAAGACAGGAGAGGTGGTAGCCACATTATCACTTATCACTTCACCCAACAACTCAATCTCTGTAACACAGAAGCAGCTGTGTCACAGTCATTGCTGTGGTACACTAGATCTGCTGCTTTTGCCTTCAACTGTATTCAGGATTGCACAACACTGGTTTGTAGCAATATGAGTTTGCTCAGGTGCCTACACTGTGTCCTGCTAGCTCTGTAACTACACTATATGACAATCTGCAGGGAAAAAAAAAAAAAAATGGTAAAAAAATATAAAACATTCATGATTTTTTTTGTTTTTTTTTGTTTGTTTGTTTGCTTGTTTTTGTTTTTGTTTTACATCCAACTCGTTACCTAATTTTACAAATGTGTAGGCTGTTTACAAGCTTTGAATCAGACTTGTCACAAAAGAAAGATGTCAGGGACTTGGTCCTGGAGCTGAAAAGCTTTTCTCAATATTTTCTTGTTAACACTTCAGTGGTTCATAGTTGTTAACATTTGACTGAACTTCCAATAGCAAAAAAAAGCTGATTAAAGAAATGCCAAGGTCTAAATACTACACCTTCTCTTTATTTATTGACAGGTTATTAAAGTGATAACCACTGGTGGATATATCATAATGTGTCTGAAAAAAAAGGAAAACTCCTGTCCCACTAAAAACCTAGTGTTTGCAGAAAATTTCACCATTCTGCTTAGTCTTAGAAGCCAAAGGAGGAAAATCAGATCCAATGGGAGTGACTGTAATTGTTGTATGTATTTAGTCCCATGGGCAATGCCATGGTGACTGACACTTTTAAAGTGCAGCTTTTGAACAACATTTCATGTTTCCCACAGATTCCATCATTTCCTCCTGTCCTTTCAGGCACTCGGTGATTTTCAGAATCAGATTTTTACCCATTTTCACACTCTGTGTTATAATAAATTCTCAGTTACAATGTTTTGTTAACTCCCAGGTAAATAAATTGAAGTTTGCTCTCCTTCCTCTGTGAAGTACTTGATGCATTCAATGCACTGTGTTCATATGAATGTATCCCTCCACGTTTATACAGGTGGATGAATTCATGGACCACAATGCTTACACAAAAGTCATTTGAAGTCTGCTTGTAGACCTCAGTGATCCCTGGACTCAGTGATCTTTGTGGGTCCCTTCCAACTTGGGATATTCTATTCTATGGCCTGCAGAAAATGGCAAGATTCACAACTATAGACTTAGAATCCTAAACAGGGACTAGGAAAGACCCAAGGGAGGTTTTGTTAAGTTTTGTGAACTCAAGGTTGCATTTTTCATATACATGGCCCTAGCCATGATATGACATCCTAGTGGCGCTACCTTTAACCATTTCCTGTGGTAGGAGTGTACACTTCTTGCCTCCTGTCCCAATCAATTTCCTGTTAACCTTAAACAATACTGTTAAAATAAAATAATAATTCTTTCCAACTGCTCACTTCCAGTTGCCAGTAACCTTTCATGACTAATGCCTTTGCACTAACTTACAAATCTATTAGACCTGGCCCAGTGAAACAGAGATGCTATATTAGAAATTATATTGGGGTTGCTCTAAGTGTATAATACAGGGATCACATTTATTAGGACTGATCTCACCTGTCAAAGAGCAGAAGGTCATATCTTTTCTTATCTTTTTTTTTTTACCTCTATATTCAGTAAAGAGAGGCACTTCCAGAGCAGTATTCCACCACAATAGCTAAGACACATAGTTTAGAATAAGACAAATAGCAAACCAGAATTACTGCCTCCCTTCTTTTGACAGGGAGCCCACCTGCCCACTTTTTGGTACTACACAGAACTTTATATAGGGTGAAATTAGTTAAGATCACTCATCTTTGGTGAGAAAATGCCTGAGTACAGCAAATTCAAGAGATGCACAGGTCTATCCCAGAAGGCTGGTAAAAAGTATGTATCTATATATTTTACAAGGGTGGGTTTGTTTTCTTGGGGGTACAGGAGGGTGCTGGGGGGCAGTTCCCTAGAGCTTTGGAAATGGCTCTTCAAAGATCAAAGATCTTAAATATATTTTTAACTTGTCCCTGCCATTCTAAAAACATAGATGGTTTGACACTCTCAAATACTGTAATATTCTGTTTGGCCGCAGGGATGGTCTTGCATAACACATTGTAGCAGACATTCAATGCTTTGTACAAACACGTTACTGGAAGATACACAGTGCATGTCAATTTTCTGACATAAAGGTAAGTTTTCTGACTGTCACGCTTTTGGTAGCTCAATTTATCTGTCTTTTGGGAAAACTCTGGGACAGGATTTGAAAAGTCTCTGATCTTAGTGGATGTCTGTGCCACATTCTGCAGCACAAAGAGCAGGAGGTTTTATGGAAGATCAAAACTGCATTGTGCAACAAAGATTTGGTGATCGTTTCTGTGGTAGCAGAAATATGCTACATAACCCCCTAAATATGCTGTCTGTGGAGTTACAATCTGTGCAGAAAGAAATAAAGAGAAGAGAGGTTAAGAGGGGTATATTTTTAAATTGTGCACGTCAGCATATAATTTCTTATTCACCAACATGGAAACCACTGGGCTAGAGTCTAAAGCTGTGTTGGCAGCTCTGGAGAGTTTGCTCTGTGAAGTCTCAGGCAGCTGTATCTGTTTTAGGAGCATGCTGGCAAGCACGAGGGGGTCACTGAGACCTCATGAGGGGATGGCAGCAGTGCCCTCCTGGGAGCCCATCTAGTCTGGGCAGGTCTTCTGGCTTTGAAACCCCCTTCACCAGGGCCCACAGTGGGACCTTCCCTGGCCTGAAATATTGAAGAAGCAAGCCAGCAGGAGGAAAAGACCCTCTCTTCTTTCTCTGTGCTTCTTCCCTGCTGAATTTGCAGGTAGGGCAGATGGCTGTAACACAGGTGACAGACTCTGCTCTGTACTTCATATGTCACCAGTGCCAAGTTAAATTCCAGTGCAAAGAAACAAAAAGAAAGACACCAGTGCTATTCACAACACTAGGAAACATATCTCCAATAACCTGCTATTAATATTTGTGTAAGAATAACTTGTCTGTAAAAAGAAGCAAAGAAAATAGAAATCTCTGTACCAAAGACAGAGTTCTGATATCATCAATTTGGTAATCAGCAAATCACAGGTCAACAGAAACTTTGTGGTCAAAATCTTTGCGGTCAAAATCTTTGCTTCTGAAGGTATGATTTCAAAACAATGAGCTTTATTTCTAGGAACCAGACAATAAATAACCTCATGTCACCCTGTTTATGAAGACATAAGCTTGGATACAAAGAGTTCTCTGACCATGCTCAGAATAAATTTGCTCTGCCATTTTTAAGCAATGGTCCTGCACTCCTGTATAAATGCATACATAACTACAAGCTATGCAATATTGTTCAAAACACAATTGCTGGGTGAGATGAAAACCTAACAGAGTAACAGAGCTGGGAAACAAGAACTTATATTTCACCACTGAAACTGTCTCAGTAGTCTCTCCTTAGCTTGGTCCCATCTTCACAGTGGGAAATCAACTTGCATGGTTGATTTTATTCAGTAGATATGTGCGAAGACAAGTAATAGAATTTGTCTTTACCATAGTAGATGGAATAAGAAGGTTTATGTCACTGGAGAGGAAGATTCTTGGATTTTCCAACATTTTGGAATTTACAGGCCATTGGGCAGCAGGAGTTCTGAGACTTTATTGAATGAAATATAGAACAAGTACGTGAACTTGAATTTTATGTGATTTCTGATTAGTTGTGCATTCTTACTGTTCTTGGGCTTACGTAGATATATTTCATTTTTCCACCTGTTGCCTTCTGTTTTATTCTCTCCAAATTCTCCATACTTGTTTCTCCACACTTATTCCCAAGACAGAGCAGTCTCTTCTAAACTCCCCTCAGACCTTTCGATTTTTTTTTTCTCTGACACAATTTCCTTAATTTAGACCTAAGGACAAGAATGCCCAACATCTCTGGAGAGATAAAGCTGGCCAGCTCATCCCTACACAACAATGTCACTTTCCTATTAGACAATAATCATCTATGTGGGGAAAAGTGCAGAGAGTCAGTAAAGGGAGTCTGGAAAAGTATCACTACTGCACAAAGAAGAGCTCCCCTTCCTAATGAGATCAATGAGCAAAGCAGCTGCCAAAACTGTATTGCACACAACAGGTTTGAACTACGGAGGGAACCCCAGAACTTGTGGAATGCAACCCACTGAGCAACCCTTCAAATCTCTGACCAGATTCAGCTTCTTGAGCTAAACCCTTGAGGGCATGTGCCACGAGGTCATAAGCATCCAACCTACGTCAGCAGAAGTCTATATATTTTACTCATCTGCCACATCCTTACTGTATAAGTCAATGAGTTCTGCAGGTTTCTATACAGCTTTCAACTTGCTTGCCCTCACATTAAATGCAAGATAATGTATCTGACTGCCTAAAGGTTTTGTTGTCAAGACATAAAACTTTTTTTCCAAATTATTATCTTTTATTTTCTAGGTAGTAAAGTGTTCAAATAAGCAAATCTGATTTGATTTTACCTTATTCTATTGCTCCATGACTAATTTACTTTTATTGCTTCATAAATGAACTACGTGGACATTTTACTCTCAGTTCCAAGTGCATTTTTTATGAAAGTACCCTATAAAGTTTTGTTTGTGGAGTGATAATATTGAACATATTGGCATAAACTACAAAGTCCTATATGGTCTTTATCTTGTAAGCCATTGAGTTCACCTGGAGCGTTTCTGTTGTCAGTTCCAGTTTCAGTAATAGACAAAGAAATATTTGCTGTGAAGAACTCTCAGCTCTAGAACTTGTTTCTCAGCTGTACTGCTAGTCCTGCTGGCCTTTAGGGTACAGTGCAAAGCTTATCTGCTTACCTGTGCTTCTTCCTAATAAAATCCATGGGGCTTGTTATCTTAGCAGATGTAGCAGGGAAATTGGTTAGACCTGAAGTTACTACAGGGCTTTTGTGCTCACAGATACTAATTAGCTTGGAGATCCTATTTTCTCTAACAGTTGTTGGTAATACACTGTGAATTATTTATTAGGCTTTTTATGAGTGTGAATCCACCCAGATGATTGGGCAGTGGGCACATGTTTTATAGATATGAATGTCAATCAATAAATAAATAGATGTGAGCGTTTCTCTGTAGAGGAGAATCAAGAAATGATAGAAGAACTGCATTAAAAACCAGAAGAAGTATCCTGACTCCGAGAGACATTTTTGATAGTGTCATAGCATTTTTTTCCTCAATATCTATTGACTATCTGTTGTGGTATTTCCTAAAAAGTTATGCCAGTGCTTTAAGGGGTAGATACCCCAGTGCCACTTGCAGAAGAGCTTCGTATGAATTTTGCAAAGTGATATGGACATGCTGGTTACAAGGACACACACAATAAGTCATTTCTGTTCAAAATGTTTTACCTTCAAAGTCAAGGAACAAGGCCTCGAGCTCTATAAATAATATTTTATACTACAGATATAGCTTTCTTTCCTCTGTGCAAATGATCCAAGAGCAGTTATGGGTAGTTTTAGCAATCATTTACAGCTGTCCAACAAATATTCCCTGTGAAATGTACTTCAGACTACAGGTGGCTTATGAACTATTCAACTATTTCTGACTATAGGCTTCTCTCATGACTCTGACTCACATTCACTAAGCAAACAGCTGTGGTGTCTAAGACCTCGCTGCCTCTTCTCCCCCCATCCCAGCTGTTTGTTACTGACCCTTTGCCAGAAATTCTTGCTCCTGTTCCAGATACAGCAAAACCTGCTGCACCTCAGCTGCTCTACTTCATAATCTGGCATCTTACTGTGAAACAACTTCTATTGCTAAGTTAAGCTCATGTCCAGGACTGTAAAATGGAACAGCTGAGGTGCAGTAAAATGCTCTGTTCTGCCAGGTCTGCTACAGGGGCATACCTTGTTGAAAGAAGTGCTTATTTAACTACTTCAGCAAGACCCGCCAGAGCTTCTGTCAGTGTTCCCTGATCACATATTGGCAACCACATTACTTTTAGGCATTTCAAAATGTTATAAACAAGGTTGAGAACTTTTCATGCATGTAGTAGTACCAGCTACAGTAACTTCACTATGAAATTGGAATAACTTTTGTCACCTATAAATTGTTACGTATATATTTGCTTTTAAAGCAGGAATTCTCTGTTCTTCAAAGAAACAAACACCTACAATTTATTGAGAAGCAAAGATGCATGAACTTACGAATGTTCATAAGAAACAGAAAAAAATGAATCAGAATGTGCAAAACTTCTCATGTAGTTACAAACCTCTACCTCAGGCTTAGCTGAAATATACACCGTTTAAAGCAGGCTGGGGGAAAAGCAGGAAATTAAAAGAATACTGTGGAAATAGAAAGAGCAGTAAGCCTAGCTATACAGTAATAGTAAAGCCAAACTGTGGATCTCTTTTTTGATCAGGTTTCTGAATATAAAAAAAATAATAAAGTGAACAGAGGGGAAAAAAAAAAAAAAAAAGAAGAAAGGAAGAAAGAGAAAGGAAGAAAGAGGGAAAGGGGGAAGGGGGAAGGGAGGGGAAGGGAAGGGGAGGGAGGGAGGGGGGAGGGGAAGGGAGGAAGGAAGGAACGAACGAACGAACGAACGAACTACTTTTAGGAGACATTGTTTATACTTTCATTGTAGATGAAAAATATAAAGGATGCTTGTGCAAAAGTAGCTACTCTGACTTAGTTGACTACTAGGTACATATATTTCCTGGGAAATTCCATTCGGGTTTGCGCTGTAACTACAGGTGCACAAGGGAAGGTAATTTGTAACACATATTATGCTGTTCCCTGAAGTGAATTGTACAAGGAACACAGCAGGAAAGAATTTAGTTGAATATGTATGTTTTGAGAAGAAAATATCTCTTAATTCAGTTGAAGTCAACCTCTTATCATACTTCAAACTTAGAGAATATCCACAGAAATCTCAGAATAAGAATCAATTGTTATTTATAAAAGAGAGGACATCAAAATGAAGCACTACATTGAATTAAAACTCAGCAGATAAAAAGGATAATCAATGAAACACAGCCCAACTTGCATTGTTTTGCAAACATAACGTGCTATGAAGTAGACTATAGCAGCTGTTGCTTAGAATCAAACTGACGAGAAATTCAAGTGATTTATACTGTTAGACCTTTCTTCATTACAGCTGCTTCAGACCTTTTATCCTTAGGGGAAATACAGATGAATTTTGCAATACAAAAAGCACAATACATTGGACTTCATTTATTGGAAATAACGAAGTTTTTAACAGGGAAATATTAATACAGATGATGCAGCTTAATAAGATTTTCTTGAAAACAAATTACTTTTTCTAACATGCTCATAGCTTGGGATATAGGCATGTTGGAGATGTAATTACTCTAATTACAGGGAAAATTGAAGGAATTTGACTATAATTGTCTATTATCTAGTTGTTCTGAACATGCCAGTCACCATAACTACTTTTGCAACAGTGGATTTCCAAAGGGCAGTACAACACTGGTGACTATCCATTTCTGTGTATGATTATTGACTGTGCTTACAACTTACAAGAAATAACACTTCCTAGGCATAGACCTATTCTCCAGCACTCACTTCTTCTCATGTTGTGTCTTTTTGTTTTTTGCCTTCAGCAATTTTGCTACGTCGTGTTTAAAAAAAAAAAAAAAAAAAAAGCTTTTAGTTGTTCCTGGAGAAAGCTTGTGTTTTAAAGCACAGATTTTGGGGAAATGGTTTATTTTATCTTTTGTTAAACTTTTCTTTGGACCCTGAAGATACAGAATTGCTGAATCACAGACTAGCTGAGATTGACAGGGACTGCTGGAGATCATCCAATGCCACTTCTCAGACAGGCTCATCTACATCAGATTGCTCGGGACTGTGACCAGTCAAGTTCTGAATATCTCCAAGAATGGAGACCCCACAGCTTCTCTGGACAACCTCTTTCAGTTCAACCACCTTCACAGTAAAAAGTTTTTTTCTCATGCATACCCACAGTAAATACAGATTCATGAAAACATGTAGGATCCTAACTAACGCTTAATGTAGTACTCTTTCTACTGATCTTTATTTTTGTTTCTACATCGCTTATGGCCTCAACCATTAGTCTTCTGTTGTTAGTCTCATTTATACCACTCAGTGGAGTAAGTTAACCCCATTTAAATTGACAGTCTTGTTTTCTATTCAATGGGAGTGAGATTTTGTACCAGGGAAGTAAGTTTCAAAGGAAATATTCTACTTTTACACTATGTACAAATAGAATTTGGCCTCTGCTATCTAATGTAAACCATGCCTCATTACTATCAGATTCTTAACGCCAAAATATGATGTGATTCATAGAAAAAATATGCAACAAATAGCAAATGTATCTGGCTAGAGTAAGTTACGGGTCCTCCTGAGATCAGTTTTAAAGCGCATATATATTTAATGAATGTCTGTAAGGAATCACCTGATTCCCTGGTTAAATTTTCAAGTCATTGGAACAGTCTCTTAAGGAAATTCTGGCCAATGCAATAACTTTGTGTATGGTGTAGCCTTTGATAACATCAGGCACTGCAGACAGGAAAACAAAATCGGGTCAGTAGAAATGCCAAAAATCCCCCCTCAGTTATAGGAGACTTTGCTTTGAATAAGAGAACTTGGACTCTAAAACTCGTTTTTCACCATGAAGCATATACCTTTCAAAACAGCAGGAGGATCACAGGTGAACTGGCCTGTTAAATCCTTCTAGGAGCTCAGAAGATGTGCTATCACATTTGTTGTCTCTTAGAAGGAGGGGCTGGAGGTCTGAATACACTTGTGCCTTCCTAGAATCAATACACACCATTGTCACTTCCGCATTGTCCAGAAAGGATCCAACATTTTTCATGAAAAACCTGGATCACACTGATTGAACCAACTGACTTTTATTTATTTATTAAACATCTGGAATGAGATTCAGCTCCTTCCAAAGCTCTTCAGTCTATCTCTATGGACTTTTATAGGAGAAGTACAAGATCTCAAATATATATGTTGATGTTATGGACAACATTCCTTTGATAAATTGATAAATATTAAAAATAAAAAAAAAAAAAAAAGGGAGAGAGAGGGAAAAAACAAAACACAAAAAAAAAAAGAGAGAGAGAAACGAAAGAAAAAAAAAAAACGGGAATACCCATACTTCTTATTAGATAGCTAGATAGCTACACCTTGTAATACAGTGGCATGGTTCTAGGGCGGGGCTGTTATCATACAGTGGCATGGGTTTGTATGCATCTGTATTACAACTGGTGTTGGCTATATATTTAGAGTCAGCACATTGGGGGCATACAAAGGGCAGAAAAGGGCAGAGGACAAAGTGGCACTTGATGTGTGCTAGGTTGCAGTCAGAGACCCAAGAACTTATATTCTCTGAAAGAAAGGCAACCATATGAAGAGTGTACATATTTATACAGTACATGTAGCTCGGAAAGCCAGCTGGCAGCTCTCTTCGTGTCTGCTCTCTGGGTGAGCATAACCAACAAGGCAGCTGCAGGAGCAGGAGCCTACCACCCCCCCCACCCCCCCCCCACCTTCCCCCCAATCTACACCATTTGCACAGGAAAGGAGAGGAAAAAAAGGAAAACTGGATGAAAACCTCTCCATACTCTCCATAGAGCTTTTTCCTGAGCAAAAAGAGGGCACCTCTCTTCCCTTTCCCAACCTACTTCTTCTCCCTTGAGGATATTTCTGGGACCAGCAATAGGCTATGCCATCTGCGCTGGCTGGGACAAACAAGATAAAAATCCCATGGGAGCAGACATAAGTCCTACAGGAGGCAAAACTGATATGTACAGGCAAAAGTGCTTGGTGTGAACTCTGTTTTGAGTGATGAGCAGAGGGACAAGGGAGGCCACCACAGGATTAAGCTGGATACACTCCCAGAGAGAAATAGCCAAAATGCCCTTGTTGGTGTCAATTCACATTAACACAGCTGGCCAGGACCCCCAGGCCCCCTTCACAGACAATGCCTACTTTACCCTTTACAAAGCCTGTAAAGTGCCTCTTCTGAGCATTTCTCTCTTAGTTCCCTGAATGCGTTCCAGACACTGCTCTCAAATGCTCTGCCTTTTTACACTTACTCTCTTCCTTTCACCTTCCACCTCCCCAGCCCATCTTAGGCCTGAAGAGGTATACTACAGATATTTGTTTAGTGGCTTGGTTTAGGTGTTCTAAACAGACAAGACAGTATACCTGAGCTTTTAGCAGATTGATTCACTTGAAAGCTGCCCAGCACGATGGCTGAAGCCAAGATGCATTGTGCGTATACACTAGGATGGATGGTTCATATACATTGTCTTGTAGGAGGGTGGTAAGGGAGCAGAAAACTACAGCTTGCACATACAGGTTGAAACCTTTTGCTGGAATTTCTATACTCCTGAAGACAGGAATGACCAAGGATTTATAGAAGTCCTCGGTAGAAGAGAGGGCTTGAGAGTATGAAGATATAAGGGCAAATTCTTCTCTTGAACTAATGTGGTGGACTGAAGAGCAGAAATTAGCTGTATGAAATAAAGCCAGGTATTGTGACTCTTTCACATGGGTAAATATTTCTTAAATCTTTTTTTTTTCTTTTTTTTTTTTCTTTTTCTGAGGGTTATTTTTTGGTATATCCAGCTGTGCCCTGTAGCAGAAAGGAATATCTCATAATGAGCTCTGTTATAAATGGCTCTGAAACACAGAGTGTTGGAATGCCACTAAAAATATTTTGTCTGTGGCTTTTGCTAAGGCTCAGCTCCTCAGGAAATACTTTCATTGTTTAATGCTGTCATTTTGTACATACCCAATATTTTCTTAATCTGTCACTGGGAATAGTTTATTTATAACAAACTTATTTTCCAATTTCATGCTGTAAATATGTCTTAACAGTCTTGCCAAAAATACTAACTATTCACTACAACTACTCAGTTATAGAGATTTAACCAGTTTATTAGCTTTTAAAAATACCAGAAGTGTGTGTCAAATCCTCCCTCGGCCCCCTCTTTTTCCACTGAAGTAGTGGACGTACAAGTTTGGGTCAGGAGTCACTCTGTTGATTAAACAAAGTTATAAAAATGAAGGATGGATTGTGTCTCTAGATTTAGCCCTGAGTTTGTAATTTACATCTCTCCATAAGTAATTTCAAGGGGCAGTGGGACTTCAAGACACCTACTCCTTGTTTCTTCCTTGCTCCTCAAAAATTTGCCACTGGCCTGGCCTATAATAAAGACAACTTATGGCAACTGTAATACAAGAAGCTCAGATGCTCTTGCTGAGGAATTTTTGGGGAGACTCCAGTGCTGTCATTAGGGCATCTCTTGTTCTCCCCTGGACGATGTGTAAGAAGAGAAAGAGGTCTCTGTTTCTTACTTCTTACAGTTATTGCACAGATTACCTGCTGAATTTTATAGCTGGCAACCAGGTAAGGCTTATAAAATGTGTTTCATATGCAGCACATCCCATAACATTTGTTCTGCAATGGGATTCTGTTTGTTTGGGGGAGCTAACTGATCAAAATTAGCTCTCTTAAGAGTCTTGTACTCTTTAAACACTATTAAGTCTATACATGTGTGTGTGCGCATGTGTGTATGAACAAGTGTCTATGTAGAGAATAAAAATGAAGCTATGTGGAGTACAGAGAACTTGTTGAAACATTCATACATCTGCCAGCAAGCTTGCTGACAGTTTGGGGTTTTTTAATATATTTACACAGCTGTAATATATATACTTTTATAGGGAACATTTTCCATCATTAGCTTTCCAACAGGTTAAGAGGGTTATTCATAGATATATCTACACACAATGAACCAAATTCTGGTCTCAGCTGTAATAGTGTAAATCCAGAATCACTCCATTAAAACCAATTGCTTTTTTTTTTTTTTTTTTTTTGGTGGGGGGTGTGGGGAGGGAGGGTTGTACCTTGTAACAGAAAGGAATTTGTCCTCTGTGTATTCCGAGATCGCAGCACAACTGCTGACCTTCTGTACCCAAGCAGATAATCTGCCGTTCATTTCTGTGCCACAGCAGTGGATATGGCCTGCCTGCTCCCAGCGCACTCCCCGAGCATATACCTCGGTTGATAAGATGATAGGAATCAATCTTCCTGAAAGCAATGTCCAAAGGACTGTCTCTGGGACTGTTTTTAATTCACAAGTGCTGACTTTATCTCACCAGGGTCTAAAAAAAAGTTTCAAATGTCCCCAGATATTTATTCTTCCTGACTAAAAACCATATACATTCTTGAGCCATACCTGGGGGAAGACGTCATTTAAATATGCTTTGTCATATAGGCCCCAAACTGATCTTAACTTTGCAAGTGGAAATCTTTTGTAACTGTGCTGCAGTCAATAGAAAGTAATGCCAAATTTCTGCTGCCTTCACAGAGACTAGAATTTGTTCTTCGTTGGGTAGCTCCTTTTGACTAATATGGTTAGACAAGTTTTTAGAGCAAACATTCTGTTTCAGCAGTGTCAGGAGATTTTTAAAAGCTACCTTGTCACTTGTCTTGATATAGCAGCGTTATGGCTATGGGAATGCTCTTTCAGCAGCTCCTGCGCTGCCATTTCTCTCCACTGCAAGAAGGTTGAGGGATAAAAAGGAGCTGGGAAGAACTAAGTCATATTCAACACAGGGTTTTCCAGGGAGAGTTAGCTGCACTGATTTTTAGGTTCACATTAAGTTAATTATGCAGGAAGGAGTAAGCAAAGTCATCAAAATAACCTGGGACACACTCCTGCAGCATAAGAGCAAATAAGAAGACTGAGGCCTGGTTAAAACTTGGATGCTGCCTAAACTGAATGACATCCACATCAAAGCAATATTTTTTTTTGCAAATGTTAGTTACAAAACAGTAAGTCCCCACATCACGAAACATTGCCTCTCATTGCAGGACAAGCTGCAAGATAAACACTGAAATCACTGAAATGCATTAGACTGGAAACTACCTTCTACGGGGGCCAAATCTCACATATTTCTGCTCTACCAGACTGAGCTACGCCCTGACACACACTTTGAGCCTCTCACATGGCTGGAGTAAGCCCTCAATAAGTTGCTAGCCAGGGAAAGCTAGGTCTGAGTGGCCTCACTGCCCCCATGGGCCTGTGTGCTGGGCTGCTGCCTACAGCTGGGGCTACCTCAAATCCCAGCTGCTTTCAAGGTCTATTGTATCTTGGCTGAGTGCAAAACCCTGTGCAAAGATGTCCTCATGGCCTGGTTACACATCCATTTCTGCTGCATACAAAGGAAAGGGAGGGATTTCTCAAGGCAAGGTTATTGAAGTTCCTCATAAGGTGCTAAGAAACCCAAACATAAACTCCCTCAAAGATAACAGAAACTGTCTGAGAAATTCTTCATTTCAAGTGTTTGTATAGAATAGCCTTATATAATGTTACAGACTGTAGTCCTGTCATAATCTTAATCATACACCAGCAAGTGTTTTCAAATATAATGCTTTTTGATGTCCTGTTTGCTTTGGACTCACTACTGTAGGTCTCTGCAGGATGTTCTGTTTACAGAAGAGATTACCAAAAATAAAAATTACAAAACAAAGTGGTGTAAGTTACAGAAATGAAAATAGGAATACCTCACTACGGAAGTTTTTGCCCCAAGTCCAGATATAAACAAAGCTAAAGGGACTCAGTATAAATCAAGTAATTTTTCTATTACGTAAGACGGGCTCAACAGCTATCCTGGCCTTGTTTTATAAGCCATAACCTGAAACTATTTTAAATCTACTTTCATAGAGTTTGCAGTTCATGAAACAGCTGCATTGAGATGGATTTTTTTTTGAGTTCTTTACCTTCTAGATGTCAAAAAAAAGTCTTATAAAAAGTAGTTCTCACTTATGAATCATTTGTCTCTCCCTTTCTCCAAATCTAACAAGAAAGGCAGCTTTTGAAAATTTAGCCCCTTTCTATACCTTCAAAGATGCACTGAGCTCTGAATTTTACACTGACTTACAATTACATATATATTACAAGTGGGGAAAATATTGGGTTTTTCTCCATCTTTCCCGTCTACTTTCTCTCACTCTTTTTCCCTCTCTCTCCCTCCCCTCTCCCCCAGTTTCCAATTTATTATACTACAGGTTTACAGTAATATATGTGCTGCACTTGCTTTAACTTTTTCTTTAATATCTGTTAATTTACTCCCTCATACTCAAACCCTATTGGGCCATGGAGGATTCATATTTGGCACCAAGAGCACTGCTGAACACTTACTGCTGTTCACCTTATTCCTTATCCCTGTCATAAATAATTTGGACACCATGTGATAATTTTTCTAGTTTATATCATAGTAGTATATAGAAGTCCCAATCAACATCAACGTCCCTGTAGTCCAAATGTTGTTCAACTAAATAGGCTGTAGCAATGTGGCACAACACAACACAAGGAACCTGCAGACAATCTAGCTTTCTCAATATGCTATTTCCTTAATTAGCCTTGACAACAGTTTTCATGGGTAAACTCTGTGTTGATATGACTATCCTGATTCTGGCTCAGGGCAGGTACGAGCTGGTGATGACCTAGCGCAATGTGTCAGGTGGCATATTGCTGGAAATGGACCCTTCCCCAAAATTGCTTAAAGTCTGAATAGGCAAGACAGACAAATGGTATGTGGAGAACAAAGACACGAAAAGGAGAACATCTATGGCCACAGCCACCAGCCTATTCCTGTGACCAAGCCATTGTGTTCAGCTTGACTACACACCGGTGGCAAGTGGCAGGGGCAAACAGTCTTGAGCACACATCTGAGTTGTGAAACACAACTCAGTCAAGTATGCTCACACCCTTCCTAATTACTTTGTGCAAATAGTCCCATGAGTGTCGGTGTATTATTCACATCAGCACTTGAAGGAAACAAATATAAGCCCTTCTTGTTTCAACAGCTCCTGGCTATAAGTCTAATATGAGATAGTTTTGTGCAATAATAGGTCTAGGTTATCTATGTGGTCTCCTGCATTGCTACAGAACCTGACTGTAGGGAAGAAATCTGCCAGAGCAAAGATATACCCCTGCAGGCAGCTGATACAGTAGGGTTTATAGGTATAAATTCCTACAGATAGGTGAATTATATTGTCCATCAGCAGGAATACATGCTGACAATGTGTCCTAGCTGGGGTCTACTTTGCTCCTTCCTGATGGCTATAAGGCAGCATATGAAGTGGGTCCTGTGTTGGCTGACAATAGAGCAGCAGCAGATGAGTACTGTGATAATCACAAAATACTGGATAATCACCACTTTGTTGTGTTGCATTACTGCTCAGGAATTACCTCTCCTCTTCAGAATAAGGAGAAAATTTTACTGACTATAATTCATTTTGTAAAAATTAGTCATCAATTGTAGATACTTAGTTCAGCTTCAAGAAATGTGAACCACTGATCAACAGAACCATTATGGTTCTCATTTATTACCCTATAACTATCAGTATTACCTACCATGAGCAATCACATCAATGGGAGCTTTCTATCTGACTGGAGAGAAAAAAAGGAAAAAAAAAAAAAAAAGGCCTAATCAATAGTTATCCACAGAAATGTATATATTAATTTAAAAAGAGAGAGAGAGAGAGAGAATTTGAGAAAGTAAAATACTTTCTTCTTTCTTTGTGGGTAAAAAGTGCTTAGTTCAGAATATATACAGTAGAAGAAGAAGAAGAAAAAGCTGTTTACAGCAGCACCCAAGTCACAAAAGCCACTAGTGCTCAGCTGAGCATGTGATTTGTGTGTTTGGAGGCATGACCCACTGGGTGCAGTTAAACTGCTAAGGAGAGTATGAAAAATAGCTCAATCCTCCGTGAGTGAATAAGTAGTTTCTCTGAAGATCGAATATGACACATTGCAGAGCTCAACAGAAGCAAAAATCAATTCTCAGATAATTCTTCTTTCTAACTTCAGATGAACTTTAAAGAAAAGCTGAAAAAAGCATGTACAGACAGGTCCACAACCTTTCCTGGCCCCTTTGCATTTCCAGGAACAGGCAAAAACAACCAACACAGAAAGATATACTGGCAAACAGAGCCAGTGTTACCTTCATTTTCTTATTCTTCTCACCTAGCTCGAGGGATTGACCCCTGGGAGATGTTACTGCTTCATAAAGCTCCAGCCTGAGTAATTGCCCCCTGGAGAGTATTAACTAGAGATTCCAATGAGAACAGAGACAACATTGCTCTGCTTCCTCTGCCAGCAGCTCCAGGCTCAGAGGAGCATAGAAATGTTTGTTATTCTTCCCCTCTTCAGCTCTCCTCCAGTCAAGACACCTTCCCTCTGCAGCTGACATGTGGGAGCTTGCAAAAGCAAAAACACTTCATTGCTCACCTGGAGAAACCCCTATTAGAGTATGGCCACTTGTTTACTTCTTAAGTAAAACCCTGGGCTGATATCTCAAAGCATTAAATCACATGGCCAGTTTTGCAGCTGGAGCCCGAGGATTTGCTGACACCCCAAGGAGCATGTTGCTGGATAAAGAGCACCACCAGCAATTGCACAGCATCACCTACCTTTGGCCATATAACACTTAGGGCAGGCTCCCCTTCCTGTCCATCCTATGGGCCATATCCAGGAATCATACTTACTCTTCAGACCCAAGTCCTTATAGAAAATGTTCACATGCCTGAAGACTTTGGATGACCGTGGAGCAGTAGTTTTGAATATGAAAAGTTATGCTTTGTGGTAAAAAGAGTTTCAGGGAAAGTTTATTCACCATTATTCATGTTTAAGTGAAAAAGAAATGCATACTGTTGTGTTTTGGCTACCTAAGTGCTGCAGCTGCATTAGGAGAAGAGATTTGTCCACCAACAGGAGATTTCACAGGCTCTTCCCACCACTCTGAGTAACATCCAAACTGAATTCAACACTTGTGATCTCTTCTTAGTGTTGTTATGAGGTAATGGTTCTCTTAATCTGTCTTATCTTTCCAGCTGCAGTTTTCATATTTTCTTCTGACTATGCTAGTCACATGAGAACGAAGGACATTAGAATTTAGTAAATCTTTCAGAGTTTAAGAAAGATTACAAAGGGTGGAATTTGTTTAACCAATTGACTTGAGTTATAAATGTTCAGTAGTCTGAATTGAAGTGAGCAGCACTCTAACAACAGAAATAAAATGTGCTGTGAAAAATTCTTGGTTTACGAACATCTTTTAGTTTTCACTTGTAAGAGTTGGGGTGGATAAAATGTACAACAAATAATAAAGTAAAAGAAAGTCTGCCTGTTTATTTCTCTCCTTCTCTATCTTAGCTCCAATTAGATATATTTAGATATTCATTGTGATAAAATTTTGCTTATGATCTATATTCAAGCTGCACTCCAATAAAGGCAGAGTTTTTCTCTGTATAAATCAAATTTAATTGATTTATACAGCTCTACCACTTCTGAGGTGGCATTAGCTGTGGAGTTTATTAGTTCTAAGCTTGATGTCCATCTTTGCAGCACAGGGAACAGTGAGGCCTTGATTGTGTCTGACGCTTCTATGTGTATGTGAATGAATACATGTATGGATGTTTATGGACATGCAAGGGTTCCTATGTAAAACACATCTTGCCAGAAACTTTTCTAAGGATTAGGCAGCTGTCCAACATCTGCAAACCTGCTATCATTTACCCAACCTCTCTCACTGTTGTCCAAAGGGAAATTTTCTTCCCAGGAAATAGAGCACTAATTGATTACCCAGAAAAGAAATTAATGACTCAACAATTGTGACCAACAGGCGCTAGTTTGGAGATAGCCAATCCTGAGAAATGTCATCTTTGTCAGGCTATAATTTCCATTCTGCGCTTGAGGGGGGTTTTAAGCTTTGAGGGCTTTTTGGTTTTTTGTTTGTTTGTTTTTGGTGGAAACATACAAAATGTCATGTGACTGTGAAGCTGTATCACAGGTAGCTCTCTGCTCTCCATGGTGGTTTGGATATACTGGAACTGCTCATGCTGGGAGTGAGGTACATGCCCAGAGGCACCTCTCTGATAACTGTGGTCCCAGCCCTGCCTCTGCCCCTTATCGAATTCATGTCAACTCTAATTAGAAGCCAGAGCACAATTTTTGTGCCATGGTATGTCAAAACACTACTCTGCAAAACGTCCCTGCCAAACACAGTTGAGAGGCTTTGATAATACATTATTATGCATGGTTTCAAATCAACATCAAATAAGGAGGCACAAACAGTTTTGCTGTGAGTACAAGGATCAGAATGTAAAAAGGAGAAGGGTTTAATTTATGACAACTCCTCTGAAATTGGAGAAAGCTACAATGGTAGTTGCTCTCCATCCATGAGAGATGAGTCATTAAACATGAAGGTACACTTATTTCACAGTTTTTGTGTTATATTCAACCAAATGAAACAGCCCATTGTTAAGGGCTCAAATACAATCATGAGTCACAATATTCTTTTTCCAATTCTCATAAAACTGGGGTAAACTCTTCTGTGACAAATTCATTCTATACAGGCAATTTATCCAGGAGGGCCAACCGTATCCTGGGGTGCATCAAGCACGGCATTGCTAGTCGGTCGAGGGAAGTGATTGTCCCGCTCTACTCTGCACTGGTGCAGCCTCACCTTGAGTACTGTGTGCAGTTCTGGGCACCACAGTACAAAAAGGACATTAAACTGTTGGAGAGTGTCCAGAGGAGGGCGACAAAGATGGTGAAGGGCCTAGAGGGGAAGACGTATGAGGAGCGGCTGAGGTCACTGGGCCTGTTCAGCCTTGAGAAGAGGAGGCTGAGGGGGGACCTCATCGCAGTCTACAACTTCCTCGCGAGAGGGAGTGGAGAGGCAGATGACCTATTCTGTGTTATCACCAGTGACAGGACCCGTGGGAACAGTGTGAAGCTGAGGCAGGGGAAGTTTAGGCTGGACATCAGGAAGAGGTTCTTCACCGAGAGGGTGGTCGCACACTGGAACAGGCTCCCCAGTGAAGTAGTCACTGCACCAAGCCTGTCTGAATTTAAGAAGCGATTGGACTGTGCACTTAGTCACATGGTCTAAACTTTCGGGCAGACCTGTGCGGTGCCAGGAGTTGGACTTGATGATCCTTATGAGTCCCTTCCAACTCAGGATATTCTATGATTCTATGATTCTATGAATTTTCTATCAAAGATATTTTGATATTTGATCAGTACAGATCCCATTCTACTTATTGTGTCAAATGAACCTGCAGTCTGGAGTTGCAGTGGAGACAAGTGTGTTACCTTTTGCATGACCCTTTCAGTCAAGAGCAGCTCACTCATACATCTCTATTTTCTGAGATCACTAACTGCCTAGAGCTGAAGGGAGGCAAAGCATAATTCTCTGAAATTATGCAGTCTAGAAGGATGACAACATAAAATAATGGACGATGGATCACATTAAATCTCTCTGAAGATAACAGAAGTTGCAAGAGCTGCACTTCCTTCAGGGTAGTGATAAGTAGGTTATAAACAACTTTTTGTATTTTTCAGTGAAGCCAGAGCAGTGTCCACACCAAAGGCTTATATGACTATATCCAGCCCATGTGTGCATGACAGAATTTCTCTGATTCTGATTACAGATTATAGAAGAACCAGCAAAATAACTCAGAAGGGAAACAAAGAAAGAAGAGTGCAAGGAAGAATCAGAAACAAAGCCAAAACAAGTTCTGGGAGCTATTCTTCAGAAAGGCCTTAAAAGACCTTTGTGGGATGAGTATTCCGACAGAAGAGCTTGGAAATGTCACCAATGAAGATGTTTCTAACAAATTTCTAATGTGTAAGGGGAAAGAGGACTTTGCATATTCCCTTTAAATAAACAGGATAGCCACAAAGATACTCTGTTCCACAGTGACCTAAAATTTATTTTCCTGTTGGATCCTATCCGAAAGCTATTTCATGCCAGGAAAGATTACCAATGATTCCAGTTCTAGTGGATGTTGTCCTTAGGTCCCAGCCAGGGGTTCTCCACTGGAACTTTCTTAATGGAACACTTGCAGAGGAAGATACAGGTTTGACTCTCACTTAACAGCAGCAGAGATATATCAAGGAAACGATGACATTTCCTAACCAATTTTTACCCATAGAGAGGAATCTAGTTCAAGAATTATTTTCCATACAAACTGTAAAGTATTCTATGACAGAGATTTTGAAATCAACACATCTTTCTGTTTCCGTAGCTATAATTTCGTATTTACAGCTCTATCCAGGGATATCAGAAAGTGAAGTACTTGCATATATCTTTAAGCAGAATAGTAATTCCATTAAATTAAACACATATATAAGTGCTTTTCTGGCTGGTTCCAAAAGGTAGAATATTTAAAGAAACAATATATCTAATATATGTCTATACATCTAATAATATACTTAATACATAAAGAAATCTAATATAAACAACTAATGACAATACTCAAAATATTTAGTCTCCAGCTCAGAAATAAGCAAACTTGGAAATCTATGAGGAAAATAATTCCTGGGCTTGACTCACCTTTCCACTGTGGATTAAAGTCTTAGTAACACACAGAGTAATGTAGAACAAGCAATTTGGTGTCTAATTTAGGAAAAGATGCCAGATGTCAGGAAAACGTTTAAATGGTGTTCAAGAAACAAGAGTAATATGACAGATGATTTTGAATCTTTACACTTTTTTTTTTTTAACCTTATGAAGCCAAATCAAATTCACAGCAGTGATCTCTGTTAGCTCTCTGCCCAACAATATAATAATCAGTTGCAGGGACTGAGCAGCACAGATTGAGCTCTGCACACGTCACGAGAGAAGAGCCAGTAGTCTGCACAGCAGACACATTAGCAGGAGAAAGGCTCTTGCAGCTCCAAAGGAGCAGTTACATACCTCATGCCTGGGAGCTAAGTTGCATTTACATAGTGGGACCTCACAGCTCTGAAGGATACCATGTGTAAAGACAGATCGTTTCAACTCTACACATTATATGTTTGCCAAAGAGGCTGCGAGTTATTAAAAGGAAAGAACTGGGAAGTACTTATTGTTTTGGAGGAGGGAGGATTGTTTCCCAAGCAGCTTTTTTTCAAAATATGAAGGCAGACATGAAAACCTTAAGTATTGCACTAGTCAAAAACAGCTAGGAAATTCAAAGTCAAGGCTGCCACTGTGTCCTTGGTTGACCCTTTCTTTGATGCCCTGGCATTGAAAAAGTTTCATATGCCCTTGGGTATCATATATATCACAGGACTTACTAAGAGGGTGCAAATTCTGCCTGCCTGCAACTCTACTGCTTCAGCAGATGCGTATCCAACATGAATTTGGTCCAAGGCACATGTTAATGCCAGAATCCTGGCCTTTGCATTACAGGTTTGCTCTATCACTAACCCTTGTCATATCAGTAATGCTCAGCCTGAACTGATTCAAACCTTCTTTTATTGTGTGACAAGAGATGCAGAAATGATCTGAGAAACCATAAATCAAGTGCTTACTATGATGCCTGCTGCATCTGACCTACATTCTACCCATCTGTTACAAACCTCATTTATGGAAAAACTGAAATTTAAACACTTCCTGGAAAACTAAGCATTCTTAACTTGGCCATATTTTGTCTAGTCACATATGTTATTTGATACCTATCTGTCTTCTTACTCTAAGATACTTCCATGGAAGACCTAGAATGAAAATATTCTTAAACCACAACTGATTATCTTCTCTGATGTCCAACACGTAAGACATGTAGCAGCTTAGAATTCAGGGAATGGTGGAGCACCACAAAGTGGGAGAAATCACAGGCTTTGCTGTGTTGTTGCCAACTAGGAGCCTTAACAGGTCAGTAATCTGAGTGATTATTTATTCAGACCAGATCTGCGAGGAACCACACGTCTTCCTGCTAATTTCAGTGTCAGAGCCATATGATGTCCTGTCACATTAGGAAAAGGAGCGGAAGTAGCAAAAGTACAGAAAAGAGCCTGGGAAATGCATCTCTAATAAATTCTGCTGCAGTATGCCATCTGTTCCAATGGGAAATCTATGCTGTCATAAATCTCAATGTTGTGGCTAGAAAGACCGAGGGCATGCAACCCAAATTTTTAGATACTGTGTTGTGAAAACTACATAATAGAGCTGAGACATTAATTTGATGAAGTCAGATTTTTATTTATTTATTTATTGGTTGGGAATACTTCTTGAGAATATTATTCTCTCCTTTAATTAATTCATTACATAAGCTCTGTAGGTGATGAGGTTTGTTACAACCAGCTACCACAAATATTGACAAAAAAAAAAATTGACCTGCATTTGCTCACTGTGCCTAGTTACTGAGTATAGTAATGTGTTTTTTACTCCTGCTGGTGGGCAGAACTTTTATAATGGGAGGAGACTAAAGAAAATACCAGACTTTGGACCCTCACTTGGAGAAAAGCCAAGACGGAAGCTGAATCTTTCTTGTACCTTTCAAGTCCTTCCTGACTGAACAAGATTTAACACCAAGATGCAAAATAATATTTACTTTTTACTAATAAACTTCCTGTTGACCACAAATCACAATCATGAACAAGGACTCCTTAAAGGTAGCAAAAATAGACTAAAAAATTAGTCTTTGTTCCATGGAATGTCTAATGTAATCTCTTTATTTCTATTTTCTACTATTCTCATGCACACAAAGTACCTGCTAAATGTTACTTAGAATGGGAATAATCACATCACAGGCAAGCAAATTTGAAAGTGGTTTCTGTCTTTTTTCAATGTCTAGCAATGCCTTGTCCAATGGAACACAGACCAGTTCTAACACAAATACCAATGGACTGTCAGCTTAACATTTGTTTTTTGTCAGAAACATTGATGTACAGTTCAGCCACGGAAATGTTGTGGAAAATCTTGATATTCCTGCAGGATTTCAGGAAAAAAAAAAAAAAAAAAGTAAGCTATTTTTACAGAACACTATTCAGAAAACATTGTAGCCCACCTAGGACTGGAACAGGAACTAATGAACTAACGACTATAGAGCATGCAGCTACTTTTGGCAGTTCAAATGTGCAAGTTTTCCCAAGCTCTCTTTAAAAAAGGCCTTCCTCTTCACATGGTATCAGTTTTCACAATTTACAGGCCCAGAGTTTGAAAAATCCTTTATTCAGCCATGGAGAATCTTTTATTATTATTATTTTTTATTATTATTATTATTTTGTGTATGTACTCACCTATATTTGTTGGGACAGTAAATAGAATAGATAACCCTATAATCCCATTAAAAACTAAAGCAACATCTCTAAGTCAGCTAGACTTGAATATATAGACAAAAAGTATGCTCAGAGGTTGTGCATAACTAGTGAAATAAAGTAATAATGAATTATGTTCATCTTTTTAAAGTCAGATAACTGTGTGCAAATGCTTGAGCATAAAGATCCACTAGTTCTTTCATGTAGGACAATTTTAAAATAAGGAATGTTGAATGAGCTGGAGGTATAAGTCATGTTCTTCAAATATTGATATTAGCAAAAATTTTTTCAAACACTACATTGCTTGTAAAGAATATCCTTTCTAGACTATCCTTATGGCATACGCAAAACAGCAAAGTGTGAGTGTGTGAGTGTTACTGATCAGAAGTGGGTGATTCCCACATACAGTGGTTCTTTTGGATCAAATTCCTGGATATATATATATATATTTCCTATTCAGTAGCCACCACTTTTGCATTTATTTAACTCAGGAACTCAGTATCATCAGGTTTTACTTACAAGAATGCTCCAGAGACAAAGACGTCCTCTTCCATAGATGGGTTGAGAGACAGGTCACTTACAGAAATATGGAGGTGTATTTCTAGTTGTGCTGAGGCTGATATGGACTACAGAAGTGTGATCTGCCCGTGTATCTGAAGATCAATGTTGACTTCTATGAGAAGTAGATAAACAATACATTGTTGAAACCAGACATGAGATAAACTTTCTCTGTTTACCTTCCCTACATCTTTGGCCATCAGGTAGAAGAAGAATGGGGAGGACACTGTGAGGGGTGATGGAAGGAGGCTCCAGTAGTGTTCAGAGGAATGCAGGTTGTAGCATCAGGGAAACACTGTGTAAAACATTTGGGGCTGTTCTGCTACAGTGATCATACAAATTTACCATCTCCTCTGAAATGTATTTGCAAACAGCACAACCTGCAGTAGCCCCATGAAGTAGTTAAGAAACAAGTTGAAAATAACCACAGATTATCTGATAGTATCATACTGAGATGGTCTCACACTGGCAGAAGGCTCTGGCAAGCACATAGTGAGCTATGACAGATGTGTTGCAAGCTTTTCCCTCATCTTGTAGAACCCATGACCTCAAAGAAAAGGCATGCCTTCCTGTAGCAAAGGGAAGGGACTTGTACACATATCCATGTTCCCAATATACATAGGTCAGTGTAAAAATCACAGTAGAGCCACAATAATTTAAAATACCTTACAACATTCATCCAGATATTTCACCTAAAGATATGAAGAAATGTTAAGAGATACATAAAAGTGTCTTCCAGAAAATTTACAATAAGGTTTACTGTTAAAAAATGAACCTTCTCTAAGAGTTAAATAACCACACAGTCATACGTCCTTCAAAATCTAAAGCTGGAGAGGATGCTAGCCACTGGGCACTCACTGAATGAATGGAGGCTTTTACCTGCCACCCTGACTCAGGCATCAAAGGTCCAAAGTGCACTCTGGCAGCTAAATGGCACCTAAATCTTTGTGCTTGAAGATTTGAATATAAATGAACATTTGAATGTGAATGAATATGAAGGCAATTTGGTATCCCATGTCTAGCAAGTCACTACATAGGAAGCCTAACTGCTACCACACTCAAAGCTGTGCACTGTGTGCACCTCAGCATTGCTTTGCAGGACATGGAAGTCTTTTGTTGGATTTCAATGTCCTGAGCCCTAAACTAATACTTTAAAAACATATTTCTCATAATGAAACCACACACACACACACAAAAAAAAAAAAAAAAAAAAAAAAAAGAATATTTATTTCTGGTAGGGTTACACTGCTTAACCCACCCTACTTGAACTGCAGGTTTAGGTTCATTTTTGGAAGTCATTATCTGGAACATGGGCACTGTTTGTCAGAAAATTATTTCATTCCACTAGATTATATGATTTGATGAAGTGATGGGACAGTGACTGTCCATAATCTAAGGAATCATTTTGGTCTTTAAGAGAAGAACTCTGAGGACACAAATGATGGCCAAGTTATTTCCACTGTGTGAGAAATGCAGTATTGACTGGAAACACTCTTCTTACTGTCTTATTGCTATTATACAGAAGAAATTGTGGGGGGAAGAAAAAGGGGGGGGGGGGAATATCAAGCTTGTTGAAAGTCAACATGAGAGGCTGACATCAGAAATGTCATCCACCAACTCTCTCTGTAGTCTATATAGAGATTCTCAAAGATATGGTACTTCAAAGAGCTAATCTCTGCCTAAGTAATGAGTTAGTAGATGTACTGTATTCCTAAGAGTCTTTATTCCCAAAGAGCTCAAGAAAGGATCTCACTCCTGTGGGATGTTTTCATGTTCCTATGCTGATGCTGGACTGTTTTTCTCTTACTCCTACTTTATCCATAGTTAAAGTTGAAAGCCTGCGCATTCCCTCTTAATATCTTGTGCCAAATTTAGTCTACAACACCTACAGAGAAGGTCAAAGGGAGATTGTTACATCTGACTCAGGAAGGAAAGACTGAATCAGCAAAGCAAACAAAAAAAAATCTGTATTAGGGGGTAAAGAGATTGACCTTTAGACATAACAACTGTAGCAGAATGGAATAGTCATAAAGCTGTTCACCAAATGATTTGCTCTGACTCAAAATGAAAGAAACTCAAACCAAAATGAAAGAAATTTTTTCTTTCATTTCTTAAAGTCATTGTTACTGAAATAAAATTAGCTTACTCAGACAAGTTTTAGTTAGGGATCTATACAAAATGAAAAATACCATATTTGTCACATAATAAATACAGACCTGTTTTGGGGTTGGTCTTCTCCTGGACTTTATTTTTCGAATACAAATTTTGACAGTAAATCCTAGAATAAAAGTTTTATAATATTGGGCATTGTGGTAAACGATCACAAGTTTGAAAATGTGAACTTTAAGCTAGAATGAAAAGTTCTCTATATACATCAACAAAAAATGTCCCAGTAGTTGCAAAGCTCGATCTTAAAAAACTGAATTCACAAGTTTCTAGATTTTTCAGAGTGTCAACAGTATTTGGACTGCAGTGCCCTTTCCAGGTAGACATATCCAACTTTGTTCCATGGCACTAAAACATTGTACAGAGTCTGCCTTTAACCTATTCCATATAAGTCTCTTAAGATCTGAAAACAGGACCAGATGATCTTGAAGGTCTCTTCCAACTTTAATGATTCTATGAATCTAAGAAAATGAACATGGAGTACAGTCTGAAAATTTTCAGCATTGCACAGACTCTTATTAGGCAACATCTGCTGAAAGTAGTCCACAATACAAATAAACAAGATAGGGAATGACAGAAAGAGATATAGCATTGAGGAAGTGATTTGTCTAGAAAAGCAGGAGCTGACTGCAGTACAGCACTTGGCTCCCCTCACTTCACAAGTTCACAAGTTCAAGAGTCAAGTGTTTTGCCCATTTTAAAGACACATTTTTTGTCCAAACACAATTCTGATGTTAACTTTAAAAACAATACCAAAACATGATGATGTTTACTTTCCAGTGAGGTCAAAACACCTCTAAATTTTTTACATCTCAAATCTTTTCACTTGCCCAGTGAGCAAACTGTTTACAGATGCTCATGCTCCACCATTGGACCACTGGAGTGTTCTGAGTGTCTCTACTTGCAAGTGGCTGAATGATCTATGTAAAGAGGTATGTATCCTGTCACCTGGGAAAGCTGTGTTCTTAAAAGACACATGCCATCCATTCATTTGGATGCTTTTTTATTTGCCAGAATACCAGGGGCCATTCAAACACTGGAGCTTCCTAATATAAAAAGAGTGTGCAGGTAGCACACTGGGCTAAGACAGCTTGTATTCTCTTTCTACCAAGGTACAGTGCAGAATGCTTTCAGGAAAGGTGCCAACCTTCTCATAATGGATAATTATTTTAGACTGTTCTGTTGCCTACCAGTCCTGAATCTCATCTTAATGGCAGCTTGCAAGATCTGTGGTCTGCTACATAATAGGGCATTATCTGAGATGTTCATTCCTCTTTTTGTACTCTCAGTAGGCTTTGGGGAATAACAGATGCAGTCAACTGACAGGCAAACTTTTTACATCCTTTCCCCTCCCTTCCCTCCCACAAGAACTGCTGGGAAGATATCCATTATCTCAGTCAGCAAACACACAAGCTCTTCTGTAACCACAGCAGGAATGGCAAGATGGCCAGCTGAGTGAGACAGAGAAGAAATGCAAGGGCAGCCCAGGAGTCTGAAACATAAACTGTCCTTTTTATGGCTGGCTACTTGGCAAAGATGAGAAGCTGCCTGTAAGGGACATGGGTGATATCTCAGCACCATGATCTTTCTGATCATTGTCACCTCTCTAATGAATTGTGTGCTGGAAAGCTGCTGTCAATTATTGAACCAGTAGGTCCAGTGCAATGGGGCTATTTCTGAATTACTGGCTCAAATCCAGGAGCCATTTTGTCCTGAACCTCTCTCTCCTTCTTAGTCTCCTGCCTCTGTTCTGCCTTTGATTTTCAAACTCCTTCTGGCAAAGGATATTTCCGACCAAAAAAGCTTATACAGCGCCCAACACAGTCAGGTCTTATTCCTGGTTAAGGCCTCAAGTCTCTAGCTTAATAGAATATCCAACACTGAAAGTACCACCCTAATTTAAAGGGAAGCATTAAATGTTGGTTTATTTTTGAGCATTTTACAACCCTTAAGGAAAGACGTCAGTAAATATTATTGTTATATGATCATTTTTTCTAATACTCTAAGCTTCCAAGTCAGTTAAAGGTGCTGGAGATCACTGTGGGCATGTCTCAAGCAATGCCAGCAGCACCAGAGAAAGAAGCACATGGTCCAAATCAGTAGAGACTATTAACCAAGCCTCGAGGGCTCTTAACTGTGAGGAATAAAAGGCTGGAGGCACGATGTTGGAGGTGAGAAGGCTACTACTGAAGGCATCCTTGGGGATGATCTTTTGTATTCTCTGAGGAAATGAAAGACTTCCAGTGAGAGGAAACAAAAGACCTGAACAGCAGGAATATTTTGGGACTGGAGCCAAGGAAAAGAGTCAGTAACAAAGACTGGTAATTTTGTGTGAATTGCTGTTTTGTGTTGTTGAGCACCAGGACACAGCTGGTGTACTGGCGAACCTGAGGATTTGTATTAACTGTATTGAAATGATAATGAAGTTTTTATTTTATGATTGCAGATGTTGGTGGATTATTGTTATTAAGCCTATTAGTGTAATAGTACAAATATGAGTTTCTCTTTGCTTACAGTCTTATTTGTTGTAGCTTTGTGAAATTAAATTTAGATGGCTTTTAAATAATGTAAAATAACATCAAAGGTCAATTGAGGAGGTAGAAGCACAGAGCTGAAGGTAAAGTAGTTCAAATGATTCAAATTCTTGACAACTTGAAAGAAACTCACTGCTTTCCATGGTTACACTCAGGGCATATGTTTAGCCATTCAGTGATCCTAAGCACAACAGAAGTGAGAGGGAGATCTGGGGATCCAGGGTTATTTTATGAATCTTTGAAAGTAAAAACCATGTTCTGCTTTGAAAAGCAGGTTGTCACTTTGCCTCATCTTAAAAAAATAAAAAAATAGCTGATAACTTGAGCCATCTAGACTTCTGCTGCTGAACATGGAGCATCTCAAAGCTGTCCAGTCTTCAGAAAAGAGGCTTGAAAGGTTCATGCTTGCAGAGAACTAGGCTTTGTCTGACTATCTCGGCTGAACACCCAACATACTAACCACATTTGAAAGTATTATCTTGCCATACGAGACATTTTTCAGTCTATTCAGTATAGCGACCAAGTTTTGTTGTTTTGTTTGTTTGTTTTTAATATAAAACACATGAAATGAATGTACAATGACACTTGATTTGTTATTACAATTTAAGTGTATATCAAACACATTAAGACAATTCACTGCACTTATGAACTTGCAATCTCTATGACTATTAGACAAAGACCAAGGAAAAGTGATTGCCTTTCTTGCCAAGGCTCATGAAAGTACAATTTTACTTTAGTCTTAAAACCTCACCTTGCTGACTAGCATATATTGCTCTCACAGACACTGAACAGGACAAATGGAAGGCTAAAACATGCACATCTGAAAACATGATTATACTGTGACCAGACACTTACCACTGATTTTATTAATTGTTTAATCTCTTTGTTGCTCAACCTCCAAATGCACAGGGCTTGTCCTTATCCTGGTGGTAAGCAAGACAAAAATTACTCGAAGCTGTGCAAACAGCTCTGCTGCGTTGGCTGACCTGAGGGCACAACAGCAAACATAGGTCAGAGAAGCACAGAACCTGATGTACAGTAACTCATCCTGAAGAAAGCTAACAGAGTCCTTTCCCAGTGCTGCTGAAGAAAGCTGAGTGTTGTTTCCCATGCTACTAAAGGCCACAGATTTTGGGCTTCTGCTGATGGAAAGGGATCCCGAAGGAGGAGGGGACAGCTGGCGACTTCCCCATCACAGTCCAGTTGTTGCCTCTCCCTAAGCAGTGGAATTTTCTGAGACAACTCTTACTGCCAAGTCATACTTATGACTTTGAAGCCCTAGTTTTTGAGTATACCTCTCCAAGCTTTGGTTAGCAGCCCTTGGCAGCCGCCCAGCCAGTGACAGGTGGTGGGGTGCCAGAAAGCAGTCATGCTGCCAGCAGGGTGAGGGCTGCTCTCTCACATGGAAACCTAACACAGGAGTCCTCAAATGCAGCAAGACTGGAGAAAATCACAGGAGGATAATTCTGACGCTCTAGATTGGTTGAAGGATATTGGATATATACTGTAGCTGGGCCAGTATCTGCTGAAAGCCCTGAAGCACTGGCTAAGACACAACTTTCAGACGTGTTGTGAAGAGCCCGTGCCTTTGCTCATGTGCACAACAGCTGGCTCAGCCACCAAATCAAGATAAATGATTTCTCCTAGAGAGTACGAATATTGACACTCTTTATCTGAACTGTGAGTTAAGCCTCTGCTTAAAAAGGAGGAATACACTGGATTTGAAGACCTTGGGAAAGGACTTTAAACTACTATATATCTATGTGCATACTTTGGGATACATAAACAAAGCAGACATTGAAAACTCAGTCCTTGTTAACCAGAAAAACAATATTTTCCAATTTCTTTTAAGCATAGTAATTGAAAGATTCTTCAGATGTTCTTCACATACAACCCTATCATGCAGAAACTTCATAATGACAAAAAAATCTCGAAAAACATCTGCTATGACACAAGGTTTTTATTCATTACTTTTTATTTATTCTTTCTAATTTTTATTAATTCTTTCTTCATTTTAGTTGAGTGAAGAAGTTAATTGAAGTGTGATAGCAGTAAGTTGCAGAGAAAGGCCAATGAAATTATGTGTTTGTTTGTTTGTTTGACATATGAATCTCAGCAGTAGCTGAGTCATTCACATGTAGCTTTATATATGTGTTGTGCACATTTATATGTATATGTATACGCATACTATATATATTTGTGCATTTATACAGAGAGGCACACACAGACTTTTAGCCATTCTTCAAGAGGCTGTAGCATAGTCTGCTACTTGAATGTAGTCAGAATAAAATAACCATTAATCTCCCAGCACAACCTAGGCAGTGACAGGGTAAGCTCCCATATTATGCTGCCAACAAGCTTCCTGGGCTGAGAAGTCTGTTCCTTTCTTGGCCTCTTGGCTGAGCCTACTTACAGACATGCCAACAAGCAGTAAGTTATAGTGTTTTCTGTTATGACACCTGACTCATCAAGGTACTAAACCACCTGCTTGATTTCAAGCATGGGAAATATTTCATTATTCAGACGGATTCTCAACTGCCATAGCTGAACAGGCATTGGATTAGTCAGAAAATGTAACTGGCAGCACTCACTCTCTCATTTCACACAGACTACCAAATTGTGACAGCAAATAGTCACTGCTTTCCTGGCCTCTATCAGAGCCATCAGGCAAAGAAAAAAATATTTTCTATAAGTCCTGTGTTTTCAGACTTTTTACACATTATTTTTAAGTCAGGGGAAAATTCTGCTTCCCATACATACAGGCAAATCCAATTGCTTTATAAAATATAATATTTGGAAATATGGAAGGGCACTATTTGGTCACTGGTACTTTCCCTATCTTCAGCATCAGTGATATTGAAGCCATGTTGTTAGGGTTTCTTAAGATGCGACAATATTCGTTGTATTTCCCAGAAATAGTACTAAAGCTTCTTGCCTTTACCACCGTTCTAGATCAAAGCCTAGCAGCGAAATACTGTAATGCTAGTGAGAAAGTCATTTTAAAATGCAAGCGGAAATGGGAATGACCTTTTCCTTCAAAATAAAGAAAGCTAAATTCTCTGACTTCTTAAAAAATGTGAACAACCTGCACCTCCTCCTGAAGTATATGGCTGTCAAGAGACAGGTCTGAAAAAGATTGCATCAATTTGCTTCTTTTGCATGACTCAGCACTAAGCAGCAGTGCAATGCTCAAAATGGTATCACAATCAACAGAGCAGCTTATACTCTCCAGACACTGCAGAAGGCAAAGGTCAAAAAATTTGCAAAATAAACTGTAAGTAGAAAATGAAGTGCTTCTGTTCTGTATTTAAGGTGATCCTGTATTTGTATCAACAGAGTACTGTTGATTTAGTATGATTGTGCTGATGCATAATTTAGTTGATGGTAGCTTGGAGCCAAAAGTACCTCATGATGTCAGCACATATCAGGGATGTTGAAGTAAGGCCAACAGAAGATTCAGATACTAAGCAGTTCTGAAAGATCAAATTGTATTTGTTCATTTTGGATGCCCCAGTAGACGTTCAGTGAAAGTTTGATGACTACTTTCAGAAGTGGCCCTTACATGAGTAGAAACTCTGTGTCAACCTTAATATCAAGCCCATGTGTAGGTTCACTGGCACCATTTAAAATTATACTGTGAAGTGTAAAAATTGAAATCCTACAAATAAGTTAAAATAAAACTTTAAATAAGTATTTAGCTATTGTTCTGTTCAGCTGTTTTGGTTAAAGGTGTTAGAACAACAGCATGAATCTCAGTAGATTGTATGTGCAATTATTCTTATGAAAATACCATATTCACAGACATAGTTCTACAAGATCAACTTGCCTAGATACAATCTTGTCTTGGGCACATGCCCAGTAGTAATTGAACAAGAAAAGGTTCTGTACAAGAAAATAACCTTCATGAAACAACCTCTGAAAGCAGAATTTCCACAGCTTCACACTGTGCCACAGAAATCCATAGACCACCTCTTGGTTACACCTATATTGATAGTTCTGCTCTACCTTCTTTGTTAGCAATTACTTTTGTTCTGCAAGGGGCTTTTGTTAGGTTTTCTGCGTGGTTGCTTCTGACAGAGTTCACTGCGTAATTAGCAATATTATCTTCCGTAACAGGAATGGTGTATACCAGAGTGTGCATTATTAACTTTGCTCTTATAAGACCTGCTTGAACTTTTCAGATTGATGTTACAGCATTGTCTGAGTCCTACTGATTACCATGGAATGATTTTCTTTACTAACACTGCAAGAAGTAATTCAGTAAATTACAGCAAATTGTATTTTCTGAACAAAGTACTTTAGGGGTCATTAGGCATTAACACTTTATATATTTATATATATATATATATGTATTTAAAACAAGTTAAGGCTTTAATCTTAGATAAAAGTCAAGATTAACCTTACTTTTGAAAGAAAAAAATATATACTGCACATTCAAACACATGCAAAAGGGTGTTCTGTTTCACGTATTACTAACAAATGTACCAAGGCAATAGATGTTAATTGCTTGTTGAAGTTGCTTGAATCATAATCTTAAGAAATACTTAGTAGAAAATTATTGAACATCCACACAATCAAGGATTGGGAAAAAAAATAAAAAAAAAAAAAGATGTTTTCTCAAAGTTTACAAGAAAAATATAAAGTAAAAACTGGTTCTGAAAAATGTGCCAAGAAATCTGCATTGTACTGTGTTTTTTCAAGACACAGGGTTTCTCAGAACAGTAGCCAGGCAAACAAGGCGCTATAGTACTCTGTGATCCCAATAAGGTCTATATTGACTCTGTGACTCTGTCTTTTTTTCTGAATAGAAATTTCACACACTGCATACGAGTTGTGCTTTTAGCAAACCTCTTTTTCTCAAATGAAATTCATTTTATGGTTTGTTTGCTTTTTTATATAGATATTTATAAATTAGTATTTTCCAGCATAAAAGCTTTCCACTCATTTCTCAGCAGTTCAGCTTGTTTTATTACCAGCTATACCACCACAGTGGCACAAAAACAGCCAGATGGCCACTACATCAACATGGCACCAGATAGATGCTCCTCAGACCAACCTTCAGACAACAGCTGAGCTGAACTCGTTGTGACTTTCAATCTTTATTCTGAAAAACAGGGACCTTGAGGTGCTCGAGGTGCTCGAGTGAGTCCAGAGAAGGGCAACAAGGCTGGTGAGGGGTCTGGAGAACAAGTCTTACGAGGAGCGGCTGAGGGAGCTGGGGTTGTTCAGCCTCGAGAAGGGGAGGCTCAGGGGCGACCTTATCACACTCTACAGGTACCTTAAAGGAGCCTGTAGTGAGGTGGGGATTGGTCTATTCTCCCACGTGCCTGGTGACAGGACAGGGGGGAATGGGCTAAAGTTGTGCCAGGGGAGGTTTAGGTTGGATATTAGGAAGAACTTCTTTACCGAAAGGGTTGTTAGGCATTGGAATGGGCTGCCCAGGGAAGTGGTTGAGTCACCATCCCTGGAGGTCTTTAAGAGACGTTTAGATGTAGAGCTTAGTGATATGGTTTAGTGGAGGACTTGTTAGTGTTAGGTAAGAGGTTGGACTAGATGATCTTGGAGGTCTCTTCCAACCTAGACGATTCTGTGTTTCTGTGAAAACCATCTTTAGTTGGAAAAAAATCGATAAGATAATGTTCTATCTAATACTCATTAATTTGACAATGACATTGCACCTCAATTTTTAATTCTGAAGTTTTTTGTATAAATATCACCATTGCTTTGGAAAATCTAATTTATTTCCAGGTATCCTATACATTTTTTCATATTATTTTCCTTTCTTCCGGAGACCACATTTACATAGACAACTGGATATGGGCAAATTTGTCCTGTTTTCTTTCAGCAGTTTCTGAAGCTTCAGTTTATTCAGTTGACTGAGAACGTTCAAATGTTCCTGCCCTACATTAGTAGAGGTACTATGTTGTGCAGCTTTGTAGTATTAAGTCTAAATCCACTTGTGTGAAGGATAGATAGAAGACAAAAGAAAATTTCATTCTTTTAATTCAGTGAAGAAAAATTGTTACTGACGTGGAGAAAAATGTAAGAAAAATGAATTCATGGGAAGCCATTTTTACTTAAGCACCATGTGGGCACTTCTGCTTTCACTACTTCAGAGCCCTGTGAGGAAGTCAACATGCACCAACATTTAATATACAATTTGCGAACTATTAACATTTAATTTAATATTATTCAGTATAAATTTGTTTCATATCAAAAGTAATGAGTGTTTTTTTCAGATTTTGGCAGTATTTGTTCTTCACTGTACACTCACTGTAGACTGATTGACAGTTTCAAACTAAATACCAGTAGCCCAAAATAATGTACTCCTACTCTCAGCTTGTGCTTGAATATTCAAATCTGCAGATGTAGGAGTGAAACAGAAGACATAGAAGTGGGAAGAAAAAAAAAAAAAAGATTCCAGGTGTTCAATGTTTGACATTGGCTCACTTCAAAGAACATTTGTTTCTTCAGGAATTGGACCCTGTTACCTTCCCCATAGAAAAGTTTCAGATCTTGCAAAAACTTGTTTAATAATAATTCCCATAGAGTGAAGCAATGAACTACTGAGGTAAGAAGCTTTTCTTACCCATTTCAGCATTGCTGTATTAAATCCTGAATATGCGTTTTGAAAAGATTCATATAAAAAATTAAATTTTTATTCTTAAAATCAGAAAGCTCTGTGAGGCTGATGTCTTCAATGTGAGCTTTTAGACCACAACTAAATCAGCAAGATTCTTTGTGCATATACCTCCACATGTCCAAATAGTTGCAACCACAGAGTTTAGCCTATGTTAGTATGTTAATACTAGGCACTGTGTATATGTGCAGAATGAGTTTAAGGGCCTATTATCTCACTTGCATAAGCAAACAATTTGCTTGTGAAACAATTTAGCATCTGGCTTTACAGCCAGAACTGTTTATTCATTTTCATTAAGGCATTACTGCTGTGGAAGCAAAAAGAAAAATCTGCTTCAAAATGAAGACAATTCATAGTTATATCTTAACAGCCTTACACTGTTTTCTTAACACGGAAGAATCTGTGATACTTAACATTTCTGTACTGTAAAATGGAGTGTAATCAGAATGAGAAATGTTCCCCCACCCTCTATATCCAGTCAAGGCTGATACCTGAAGAAATGGCTTAACAGGCTTAAATTCAGTCATTCATGCATGTGCGGCACTAGTGTCCCCCACTGAAAATTAACTAACAGATCTTTTTCACATATTCATGATGTTAGGCTTCACAGAAAAGTCCAGAAAAAGTATCAGATGGCTTTAAAGATTCTGCATACTCCATGGTCATGCAACAAATATGGAAAATTTGGGTCGTTCCACTCCTTAGTTAATCTTCTCCCCAGGCAATAAATGCCACTCTGTAAAGACAGGATAAGATTCAGAAAATATAGTGAGGTTGTTATGGTTTGCTTCTCTGAATTGTTTTAATCATGTTATGGAGAAAAAGGAAAAAAAAAAATCTATCAATATATTTTTTTGCTCCCACGAAGTATTGCACATTTATAATTAATCCCTTCACCAGGAAGAAAAAAGATGAAAATGCTGACCTGAAACATACACTTAAGATTTACTGGCTTCTTTGACATGTCAGTATGTGAGTAGAATAAGAATAGTTTTACAGAGAAAAAAAAAAAAATACTATTTTATTATTTCCTTCCCACTTTCATCCTTCATACTAGGTGTAGGAAAATTGAATATTCAGTAGAGAACAAATTGGTTACAGGTCAGATTATCAGTATGTGTAGGCTGGCATAGTTTAGCAAAATCAAGGGAGTTACTCCAGTTTACACTAACTAAAAATCTGTCTCACAAGTAGGACTATGTGAACAATTGATATCTCTGGGTCAGTGGTAGAGAAGAAAACAAGTAACACATGTCAAAAGGACTAAGGCTTTTTCTCTGACTTGAGAGGAAACACGTAAAAATTTAGTGAATTGAAAAGAAAGCTATTTCAGTATAGGGATTTTTTTAATTATATTTCAAGGCATCTTTCATGTAGAACTAAATGAAATTTGGAAACCAGTCTAGAATTATAGGGGAATGAAACAGAAACTCAGAAGAATAGGGAGGGGGCAAAACTATTGATGTGATGACCCATCCTCTGCAGCCATGATGAGACTCTAAAAACCAAACAAGCAAGAAGCAGAAGTGGCCTAAATAGCAGAAAGCCAAGATTTCTGAGTCACCTCATGTAAACAAAGTGACTCTTCTTTTTGTAATAAACAAAACTATAGAGTTTCCATGCTTCACAGGTATGCCATGATTTGGGTGATAGAAAAATGGGTAGTCTGGGTAGAAAAACTGGAGAACATCCAGGTTGATTTTTCTCAGGAAAAAGCTATGGGAAACAAGATCTAATAAAAATGTAATGGTGTTGCCATAGAAAAATGTCCAGCTGACAGAAAGTTAAGCATGAGTCACAACACAGCACAGAGTGTTTTATGTTTAAAAAGGGATGTGTTCCAACCCTTGCAGACACACCTAGCATAATTTTAAACTTTATTTCATGTCCTAATCTCAATGGTAGAAGGGGCCACCAAAAGCTTAAAGGAGGCTGTAAAATCTGTCCAAGAAACAAATAAACTTGAAGGCAACTAGCTCAAACTCCCATGACTACGATGCTAGCAGGTCCCAAATTAGCCATCTTATAGTAAGATCTGTTGTTTGACCACAATGTAAATATGTGCACAGTATCTTATAGCGTCTGTGCAGCTGTGACTCAATAGCAATCAGACCACAAAACAGTCCCCCTCTCATATAAGTACACTTGTAAAATTTACTCGACTGTAGGCTCTTCATAATGAAAGGTAGGAGGAAGTTTCCAAAAGGACAAAAAGGTGAACTAGGAAACTAACTGGTTAGCAAGGATTATAGACTTGATACTACAAATTCTTCTCTAGGCACACAAGGGGAAGTTCAAGACATTCACATCATTGGATTTCTAGATTTCTATGAGCACTTACTAAGCAGATGAGTTAGCATGTATCTTCACCTTGTATAGTCCTCTGTATAGGTGTCCCCAGGAGAAACAGTAGAACAATGGCAAAGCAAATGATCTACAAGTAGTCCATGGTTTGTATCAGCATGAGAATCCAATGAAGGATTTAGTTGCAATATCCTGGAACTTGTGTGTCGTTCAAGTCCCACACCAGGTGTGAGCCAGTATGAATTGCAAGGAAAATCAGATGGAGAATGTGTGCTTTCTTAGTCTGTGAAGATTATTCTGAAATCTCTTCAACCCACCCCACCCCGCTTTTTTTTTCCCAAGATGAATGTGTTGAAGAAGTATCCAAAGTGATGAGCTGTAGGAAGATGATCATGCATGTCTTGGGAAAGATCAGTTCACAAACAGGAAGAACGAAGATCCATGGAGGCCTGCATATATAACTTTAACAAACAGATGAGTATTCAATCCTTAAAGTTAGTCTAGATTTTTCAGTGTGCTTTAATTCTTTGGCAGGAGTTTGCATCAACAATTTTATAATACATGACATGACAATGGGTTTGAAAATTAACACTAAAACATTCAGTTATTTTTTTCTCTTCTTAAAAAATAAAAATTTAAATTAAAAAAAAATAAATCAGCCATAGTTTTCTAGGAAATGTGACCAGATGTCTTGAAATAAACATAATTCATCATTATTACACTGATAGGTTGACTTTTTTAATGAGCCTGTTAATTCATTTCCATGAGTCTGATGTGCTAAGAGAGGCCACATCTTTTCTTTATTTCATAGAACACGGGTCATCATCCAATCACTGATACGTCCCACACATGGTTAAATTAAACTATCACAGATCTTTCTTCTATAATTATAATGCAAGGTAACTATGGTAACGATAGTTGGCAAATCTTGTCTTTTAAATGGCTTCTGTTGCACAGGTTTTTTAATCTTCTTCCCCCTCCCCCTTCCCACACACATTTCTTCTTATTATAACAGGAAGATGCGGGTAACTATTACAATATGTATGGATTCCTGTCCTCAGCACTACTGAAGATCATCCCTTCATCAAGAATGGCAATTACTTTTATCCAACATCAACTTAGAATAACTTCATTTTTATGTTCTCAAGACTCATACCAGAGAGTTATGCTTCCTCATAACATTTCAACATAGAATCACAGAATCGTCTAGGTTGGAAGAGACCTCCAAGATCATCTAGTCCAACCTCTTACCTAACACTAACAAGTCCTCCACTAAACCATATCACTAAGCTCTACATCTAAACGTCTCTTAAAGACCTCCAGGGATGGTGACTCAACCACTTCCCTGGGCAGCCCATTCCAATGCCTAACAACCCTTTCGGTAAAGAAGTTCTTCCTAATATCCAACCTAAACCTCCCCTGGCACAACTTTAGCCCATTCCCCCTTGTCCTGTCACCAGGCACGTGGGAGAATAGACCAATCCCCACCTCACTACAGGCTCCTTTAAGGTACCTGTAGAGTGTGATAAGGTCGCCCGTGAGCCTCCCCTTCTCGAGGCTGAACAACCCCAGCTCCCTCAGCAGCTCCTCGTAAGACTTGTTCTCCAGACCCCTCACCAGCCTTGTTGCCCTTCTCTGGACTCACTCGAGCACCTCGATGTCCTTCAGATTTCACTTTTTCAACAAATTCTAGCACTTTCTAGAAAAATTACTGAGCTGAATCAGCTTCAACCAAGGTTAATATCATGACGCTTAATGCGTATTTAACACCTCCACATCAGAATTAAAGCACATAGATATTCTTCTCTAAACTGTGTATATTTATTTTTACTCATTGTCTATCTGAACTAGGAAATAGGAAGGCTACTCAGTTTCTGTAAAAAGAATATTGTTGTTTACTATTATTTTGACCTAAAAGGAAAAACATGGCAGAAAGCTGCTTGACTCAAAGGTTTGTGTTGTCTGAGAGCTGACTGTCTGTGTCTCTCCTCTTAATGTCTTTTTTTCCATTGACTCACCTTTGATTTTTGGCAGATTCTGAACAACCTGTTCATTATAACATTGGCAATGTGATCATGCTATCTCTGGCACTACTTGCTTTATAGAACAAAATGGTGCTTTATTCCTCTGACTAGTTTAAGATGCATTGTGTTTCTTCCATCTTTCAAATCACTTCATTTTAATTAAGAACAAGACAGCAAAGTATGTTTAAAAACTTGGACTGCACGTTATTTGCAGACAAAAGTACAAAAATTCAAGGGCAGAGTTAAAGGGCTTTCTGTAAGAAAAGAAATATTGGTCTTCTAATTATAATATGCAATGTTATCTTATCAGTTATCAGTAGAATGTTATCAGTTCCTTAACTATTGGAAAAGTACGGTTTTAAAATGGATAAATAGAGCTAGAGTTGCAGTATGCAGAGATATGGCAAAAAATAGGAACACAACTTCATCTGTTATCTTTATATGTTGGTTTTTAAAATGGCTTTAATCACAGTAATAAAGTCCCAGCAGGTTAAAAAACTAAAATCTATGGTCTAAATACAGCTCTGATATAAATCTAGAGCAATTCAACTGTAAGCAGTGGTGTTGTTCCAGATTTACACCAGTGTAATTGAGACCAGAATCAGCATCATTTATTAAACTGTAGAGGCCGTGTTCGTCTCTCAGTATGTTTATTTAAGTCTCATTAGCTACTGAGAAGGAACTGTATACCTAATAGACTGCAATGGGTAACAGGAATAAGAGTAAGGAAGGCAAAGGGATTTTTAGGCCTCGGGAAATGAAGATTGTTCCCCAGGAGAGAGACTATTCAATTATCTTATATACAGATCCAAAGAAAATAGCAATGGATGCATATAGGGGGATTATGAAGTCACTATGATTATATTGACATATCCAGCCCATGCATTGCATTAAAGTGTAGCTAAAAGTTCTAGCTTGCTTTGAAAGGACACAATCAGAGACTGGTGCAGCCTTTTGAGAGGATGCTGGTCTCTCCTCCTATCTATGTCTGATTTTTTCAGGCCAGTGGACAAGTATGTTCAGGTGTGTAAGAGCAAGGACTTTAGGGAATGGGACGAGAAATTTAATTTAGCAGCTGCTTGACAGATTCTGTACTCTTGGGTCATACTGCTCTAATCATGTCTTTTAATAAAACAGAAACCATTTTATACCTGTGCTAGATATAAATACAGCTACAGTAAAAAGTAGTCTTCCTTCTGTTGGGAGAACCAAGGGAAATTAATAAACATACATGGTTAAAAAAAGACTCCAATTTATCATGAAAAGCAGTATATCACAAGTCCGGAGGGTCTGATTTCACATAGCATATACACTGAGGCCTTAATTCCTGTATTCATGATATAGGTCTCTATACACTGAAAGTCATTCTCTCTGGACTTGGTATGTACATACATATTTTCTAACACAACTTTAGCACTAAAATTTGGAGAGAAGGAAGTTTTATATACCTGTTTTTTTCTTGATTCTGAGATCGTCTAGATATCAGTCTATGGTGAGTTAACTGAATGATTCTCAGATGCTGTTACAGAAGATACTTCAGTCCTGCTCTTTCTATCACACCAACCAAAAGACCACCCTGTGCTGGAAGGTCTGGAAATCTTTAGGGACTATTATTATTGCTATTAATAATCATCATCATCATCATCATCATCGTCATCATCATCATCATCATCATCTGTGTGGTGGTTTTACCTTGCTAGGCAGTTAAACTCCACCACAACTGCTCTCTTAATCCCCCTCCTCAGAAGTGGAGGGGAAGAAGAAAGGAAAAAAAAAAATAATGGGTTGAGATAAGTAATTTAATTAATGGAAAAGTAATTATTGTTAAAATTATTTTTAAGGGAAAATTAAATAATTTAATTTAAATAAAATAAAATAACAGAAGAAGAAAGAAAAGAAAAAGAAGAAGAAAAGAAAAAAAAAAAAAAGAAAAAAAAAGGCCTTGTGGAAGCACAGAGAGAAAGGAAAGAAATTACTCCCTTCTTCCCACCAAGGAGTGATGCTTGACCACATCCCTGAAGAAGGACCTCAATATGCGTAGCCGTTGTTTGGGACCCCTCCCCTCTCCATCCCTTTTTCCACCTTTTATTGTTGAGTGTGACACCACATGGTATGGGATATCCCTTTGGCTGGTTTAGGTTTGTGTCCCCTCTCAACCTCTTGCCCACCCCCAGCCTGCTGACTTTTGGCAGGGTTGGAGGGAGTCCTGATGCTGTGCCATCACTGCTAAGCAGTAGACAAAACACTGGTGTGATACCAATGCTGTTCTAGCTACAAGTGCAGAGCACAGCACTCTATGGGTTACAGCAGGGAAAGTTAACTCCGTCTCAGCCAGACCCAGTACAATCTGAAACTCCATGTATCACTGGAACAAAAATAGCAAGTTTATTCTTGATTTGTTTATCAACATAATAGATGTGACATGGGAACACACTTTTCCTTCCTTGGCTTAGATTACTTTCTCTTTCTTAGTATTGGCCACTCAAGCTAAGAATCATGGTCTATTTTATTCTAACAACTTGCATGACCACAACGAGGATTTAAGTGTATATTCATCGTGCATGAAAAAAGCCAAAATGAAGTTTTACAGTTGCAAATTCTTTAAGAATGTTTTTTTATACTTCAAGTTCTATACAAGCACCACCACCCTCCCCACAAAATTATTAAATAAATAAATACATAAATAAATAATAAAAAACAATCTGCTCCTTTAAATCACTTACATTGGTAAAAAAAAATATTAGCAAGGAAATCTGCAATTACATAAAAGATAAAAGTACATACATCTCTTCCCTCCCACACCCATTAAAAACGATGTTCCTGAGCAGTCAAAGCCTCTTCACAAGAAGTGGTAGAAAAGCTACACTTTCAATAGTCTTCTAGTAAGATCCAGTAAACAGAGAATTCCTGGAAAGACCATCTTAATTGGTCAGTTCTAAGTCCTGAGCTAGCTGGAGAAAAAAAAAAAAAAGGATAACTTTTTTCCTCCTATTCCAAATTCTACAAGTACAATTCAGCTAATATGAGAGCCTGTCCAAACAAGAAAAGTAAAGACAAATGTATTTTTAAGTACAATTCTTTTTGACAAACAGACAGAGTTTGTCAGAGAAAATATCTTTTTTGTACAAGACCTTCCTTAATTCAAAATCAGCATCGTGCTTAATGCTTTTTAGACTTTTAAAAACTGAAATGCTATATAATAATGAGAAAGACTACGGATCTCTGTGCGACATATAAAAATGTCAAAGCTGATATTTTGGTTTTGAAATAACAACATGGTATCTTAGCATAAAGTTAGTGAGTCATCCACATGCTAAACATTTGGAAAGTCCAGATGCTCTTAGGATATTTGTTTTTAATAACAAGAAAGATTTGTTTTTCTTTAATTTTTGTTAGAAGAGGAGATGAGAATGATTCCTGCAGGTTCTGAACCTTGTTCACTGAGTTGTTAAGTATTTTTGAAGATATCCTGGGCACCTTTCGTCGTGACTTAAGCATGAGCTGAAGTCATGCTGAAGTCTGCATCCCAAGTGGATTTTTTTCACATTTGTTTTGACAGGAATGACATCAGCAGCCAGGCTGAAATAAAACAACATAATTATTTTACTGTCCTTCCAATAGTATTGCTGCTTAATAATAGGGAGTTGTAACAATACCATTGTCCCTGGGGAATGAATCTTCCAGTGTTACCTGCTACACTCTCACTTCAGTAGTCTGATTGATGATTTACTGCACACCTTTCACATTGGCAAAAGTGTAATTGGAATATTGCGGGACTCATAGGTGTTAAGTTATACTTATTCAATTCATGTTTTCACAGTTTACTCAATTAATATCAGAGATGCACAGATAATGGATGGTAAGGAATGAGATAAACTTGTTAACCTCGGTACCCACACTGTACTTCTGTTACATTCATCATTAATTATTTCAGCCTTCATTAATTAGTTACTTGAAGCAGAAACATAATGTACAGTATTTCGGGTGCGCAGACTCAATACAAGTAGGCACAGCCTCATAGGACTGCATGCAAGGCATTACACAACCATTGCATGGCCTCCTCCAGCAACTCCAGGTCTACAGCTAAGAATGTCATTATATTATGTTACATGGCTGGTATGTGACTAGCAATGCCAGGAAGATAAATAAATTTGTAACTGAAAGGATTTTTTTTTTGGTATTGTATTTACCATGGAAACTGTATTGCCTGTGTAGTAAACCATTTCTTAGATTACAAGAAAGTAGAAAATAATCCAGGAGGAGGCATATTTTTGGTCGTATGGAAGCAGGACACAAGCTATCTAGCTTAATTATTCAGATGCGTTTTTCTCTCACTCATAGCTAAGCCTTGATTAACATTAACTTTTAAAATGGATGAAGGATGCTTTGTAATCATATCCTGGAGAAACACTTCAAATGGTATTTCAGGATTTACAGGTATTTTATATTATTTGGAGGACAAACTTACAGCACATTATGAGCTTGTTCGAATCCATTTCAAAAAATATAATGTACAAGTCTTTCAAACAACCTTCAGACTTTCTCAGATTACAAACAACTATTTTGGTTAACTCTCCAGGAGTTAACTCAGTCACCTATTTATTAGGAAGCCAAGCCAAAGTTTTTTAAACTTACAGCAGATAAATTAACCATTTTTAGAAGCTTATCACCACTCACCTTTTGCATTACCAAATTAGCATTTTGGAAAACAATGCAGAAGAGATCACCACTTTTATATAGTATCATTAGACTCGACTCTTTGAATGCCAAAGATGAAATTGAAACCTTATCTGCCAGAATACAGTGTAAGTGATATCAGTATCTCCTCAGTACCCTTAGGATACAGTTAGAGGAAATTGTTTTCTCTGTTAAGTATGAAACACAGTAAAGGTTAAATTGGTTAGTGGCTTGAGGTGACACATTTTTCAGACGTTCTGGATGAGATCGCCCCTGAAATTCTATTCTAGAGGTCGAAGTCCTTCTTTTTTTTCCCTATGGTAAATAGGCAGTGACTAACTGAAGCGCAGGGAGAACATACAGGTTTATTAGGTGTTTCACAACTATTTGGAAAATGTTAACAGTTCTACTTTAAGTGAGTTTGACTGTGGCTGAAGCCCTTGAACAAACAGAGCCTCTAGTAATGCAGAGTGTGCTGTGAATGAATGCACTGAGGGGAGAACAGCGCTGGCTAAAACATAAGTGAACGTTTGTGATTCCAGCAGAGGAACTGCAGTCATCATTTAGTCAATGATGTTTATTATTAACTGCGAAGAATAAGCTTCAGGCAGCAGAGTGGGAAATCACTGTGGGTGCAGTAGAAGTAAATGAAGATTTTTGTCCGCTCAAGAGACCTTCTTATCTATTCAAAATAGATATTGATTTTTACCCTGAGTAGAATAAATTATATTAAATTCACTTTGGTTTCCTATAAACAACATAGCTGCTGTGTAGTTCTATTCCTGTTCCCTATCAGCTTTTTATTACTCACAAACTGATATGCAAAATATCATTGATATAGGAAGTATAGCAATTATGAAAAAAAGAAAAAGAAAAAAAAGTCCTGTTACTGCTAACAAAAGAAGATAAAAAATGGCCTGTCTTATGATGACACTGTCAAGAATTAACCACAATAGAAAGAAGTTGTGGGATGGTATCTTTTGGGTTGTTTTTTTTTGCATCTTTGCTATGCCATCTGCAATTTATGTCCAGTCCACTCCACTAAGTCTTGGAGGGCTCCCCAAACAACTCTGTGGAGTAAAAGCAAACCTACAACAGCAATGGTTCACACTTTCCTTTAGTCTCTGTCCTTAGGAAGCATGAAAGTCAACTTGTGCCTGTACCTTGTTCAGAATCATTTTTCTTTTATGCTCCATTGTACTCTGAACAATTTCAGTTATAATATGATACATTTGCTCAAAGTCAAGGTGACATAAAACAGTAAGCTTGTTTCATAACAGATAAATCTTGTCCACTGTAATGTCATATTAAAATTTTGGTCATCTACCTAAAGTTCAGGGACCTATTTAAATTGAAATGAACCACCTAACGAGACATTAATCTGTGGAGAATATCTATCAGGATCAAATATCATTCGAATGATTTTGTTGTTGTTGTTATAGCAGCATTATTATTATAATGCTTTTACTACAAAGGTGATAGCATTATAGTTCAGCTTCACATTGACTAAGAGACCAGATATCAAAAAGTTGCACAAAAAAACACAGAAATGCAAAAATGGTAAAGGTCAGTCTTAATTATCCTAAATATCTCAATTATGCATCAGAAACTTAAAGTGACCCGATGTTGTAGGTTTATGTAAACAAATGTTTCACTGACAGGAGCCACAGAGTTTGCCACAGAGCGCATTAAGTGTACCTTAAAGCAGATGGCTTTTCTAACTTGCACCCAGAATCATATGAGTCCTCATGCTGGCATGTGGTTCTCTCACAAAAGAATAAAGCTGGATATTTATACAAAACTTGGGAATTTCTTGCTGCCTACAGTCTCAGAACTCACAAGCTTTAGCAAGTCTTAATCTTTATACCAAACACATGATGACAATAAAAATATATCAGATGTTTCTTAAGCACGTGTTTAACAGGCACCATATGGGAAGTGGGCTCACCCATGTTCTCATTAACTTCAATGGGCGTTTTGGCCCTTGATTTCAATTGCAGTAGGACAGCCTGCCCTAACAAACGTGAGGAGCACAGACACAGCACGTCCTTGGGACTTTGTTTGTTGGCGCAGACTGGTGCTAGGAAACAGTGACCTGCAAGTGATGTCAAAAGCAGAAACCGGAGGTTTCTCAGTCACTGCAGCTGCTAATGAAGAACCATTGAGCAGATACCAATGGTAAGCAGTGTTAGCCTTCTGCAGACCCATCACACCTCACACAACGTGCCACACTGGCAGCCGACTCCTGCCTGATGATGAAATCTGCTGTGTCCCAGTTATGCAGCACAAAGCCAAGGTCTCCATTCCACTCTGACACACTGTGCCACTGCTGATCAGCTTGGTCTGTGGCTTGCTGACCAGCTGCTGGTTTCACAGAGCAGAAGTATAAAATATGTTAACCAGAAACGTGCCCGTGCACAAGGAATAGTCCTTGGAGTCACATGCAATGTCACATAGACCAAAAAGACCATGTGTACTGCAAATCACACAACCCATTCCTATGTTATCTCCCTCATATGACAGAAAATTCATGGTCCTTTTCTCTCCTGAAACAGAAGTACAAAAGCTTGAAAAATTAGTATGCATAAAAAAGCATATCCCAGTTGTCTTTTGCCTAAAGGATATGTGGACAAGGATTTCAGTAAGAGAAAGGACAGAGGGCCAGGGGAGCCCTTTTAACTCTGGGAAACCAAGACAGTCAAAACCTAAAGACAGTAGAGATGTGTCCAAAAGTCTTCTGAGAGGTATTCCTTCATCCTTAGAATAACAAATTTGTTTCTCAGGCATAGAAAGGTGTCTTGCAATTCAAAGAGGACACTCTACCCTATCTAGTACACACCTGGACACTTGGACAGAGTGCCTGGCAGGCAGGTGGCTGTGTGGATGCCACCTCATCTGGAGCCACCCATTAAATACAACTGAGGTTTTCATGTTATTGAAGCAGAACTTTTTTTCTTTTTTCCTTTTTTTTTTTTTTTTTCAGGATGCACCAGTGTGCCAAGAACTCTGGATGCAAACATTCAAAATGTGCCTTGAAATGCCAGCTTTCATTCCATCCATCAAAACATTGCATATAAACAACTTCATGTTTTTTCAAGATGTATAGCTGCAGTAAGCAGAACTTATACAGTATGCCAGAAACAGCTCAAAGCAATGAGAACAAATGTGACAAAATATGTTTAGCATGAAAAACAAAGTCAAAGACTAGAGACCCTAACAGACCTACTCCTCTTACTAAGTGATTGTAGAACATAATTGCCTTATTTTATAAATTCTTCCAGGTATCAGAAACCTTCTTCCTTTCCAGGAATAGTGCTGTTGAGCATATAGCTGCTAAGCATGTCTTTGCCTTTAGTTTAGATTCTGAGAATTATTGCTCTAAATATGTTGGCTAAACTAAAAAGACTGTCATTTGTATAGGTACCTAGTGTTTCCTTACAGCTCCTAAAGAACAGTTCATTGAAAATATATTGGGATTCATTTTATCTTGAATTTCATGTGCTTAATCCTTGTGCTTAAACATTGTGTGCACATGATTGTATGGGAAGCTTAGCTTTTACTGAGGTCTGGAACTGGCCATGAAACAGTCATGTTTTGTTGTTGTTGTTTTTTAAAGAAAAAAAAATGAATTTTTCCACTGCTGCTTATGTATTCCTGGGATTATACGAAACAGACAAGTCAACTGTATGGTCTCTAGCCAGTTCTGTGCAGGAAATATATTGGCGCAACAGAGGCAGAAGGGTTAGTAACAAAGGAACAGAATCTATAGCATTTTGAGAGAGCTGAGACAGCCACATTGACTTTCTGACACCTCCACTGGCTAGTTTATTTCCAGCTTCACCAGCTCAGGTTCTTAAAAGTCCTGCTTCTGCAGCTAACTCCCCTCAACTTCCTGGCCTGTCCTTCTACAGTCGCCTGTTCTCAGTCCCATGTGAGAGTGATAGCTGGTGGGGGAAATTCTGGTCCACAGGTATTCTGGTCCTGCTGTATTGAACTTGCGTGATCCAAGGCACATGGGCCAGATTGGAACCATACTACATTCTAGCCAGGTCTGCATTTTGAACAATCATGGAGTAGCACACTGAGGGCAAGACACAGCAAACACAGCTTTTGCACATGTACGGTTGTCTGTGTCATGTGGCTTCAAGTCTGCAGCAGCAGAAAAGAAGAAAATCTTCAGCCGGATGGCAAACTTAGTGGGTAGCAGACAGGCAGTTACAGTGCAAAGGAGGTTTCTGGAAGGCTGCCAGCAAAATAACTCTGAGGCTTCTTCCTGTGCATGTGCTCCGATTTGCTTCCCACAAGGCAGTACAAGCAGGGCTGGATTAAGACTGAGCAACAGTGAGTCACTAATCATTGCCAATTCACTGATAATCATCAGAGCACTACTCCAGGAGGACAACCTGGCACTGCCATTGATGCCTTTCTGTTGATGAGGGGATCCTTCACAGGATTGCAGGCAACTTCACTGCAAAAATCAGGTAGCTTTCCTTCAATGATGAAAGAGAGAAAGAAATAGAAAGAGCAAAAGAAAGAGCAAGAGTGAAAGAGTGGAAGAGGGAGAGAGAAAGAAAAAACAAATTAAGAGAGAAAGAAAGAAAAAGGACTGGAGCTTTTTCTAGCCAAATACAATCCAATTATAATGAGTTCACTTTGTGTACCATCGATAAGGGAAGGAACAGTCTGTAATGTAACACATGCTGTATCTACTACTTAACAGCTCAAGATTTCTGGTTAGAGAGTCTTCTGATTTTTTGGGGGGAGAGGGTTGCTTTTCTTTTACCATAAATGCATGATGAAAATACCTCAATTAAGTACTTTTTAACAGCCCCACAAAGAATTAACCACTCTTTTGAAACCGGTTTCCTGGGATCCTAGCCTTTATCCATGTTGAATTTAACATAAACTCTAGTCTCTCTGATGTCATCTACTAAATAGTGTCAGGCTGGGTCAATGCTTTAGTGAGAAACTTCCAAGAAAAATCTAAGAGCTGCAGTGACTCATTCTCTTCCCTCTGACTCAGTACTAAATTGCTCTCCCAGGATGCTCCTGGATGTGTTATCTTTCAGATGAGATACGAAACTCGGGTCCTGACCACATACAGGAAGAGGAGGAGATGTATGCTGCTTTTTTGCTACATACCCCATAGGCTTTGAACAGATATTCACTTTGGAAGAGGTTGGAGCAGATAAGACATTATCACTTCTACTTCAGCTGTTTGTTCCCACCTCTGCTGGAGGGTTTGCAGACAGAGGGATAGTGCAAATGGTCCTTAATCTACTTCAGCCAGAGTGAGTTAAAAAAAAAAAAAAAAAAAAAAAAAAAACAGGAGTAGATGGATCTTAGCTATCCCAGCTGACTTTGGCTGAGTCAGATCGGGAGAGCACTCGCAGTTCCTCCCACCAAGGGAGCCAAGGGCAGGATGACCACCAGTGCTCCTCGGCTTTGATAACAGTGCAGAGCAGTGAAAGAGATGCTGAGAGGCATGTGTCTCTGGAGTCTCCTGGCTGCATCCCAGGAGAAAGATTCTATCATTTGCATTTATTTGCGATCTGCATCATGCCATTTGTGTCATTCCTTTGTGTGGCCAATCAGTGAGCAAGGAGTTGCCCGATCAACTAAATCAGTCTGTAACTAAATAGATCTCATTTTTGACTTGTCAGCCCATATGCCTTTCTACCCTACCATTTCTAATTTGTTTTTAACCTTTTTGTCTGTTGAGCCCTCACAACAAGTTTTACTACAAACCTGACTTCCAGCTCAGACTTAGTGAGCGGGATCATGGAACAACATGGAGCTGGAGTCCAGTGAAGCTTCCACTTCACGTTTCCATATCTTTTCCTTAGAAACAAACAAGTAAATAAAAGAGCAATTCTTTCTCTCCAATGATCCCAGAGAAACTCAATAAACCTTTGGCCCTCAGAATTATGGAAAAATCCTCAGTCATTTTAGAAGTTAACTGATACCTTTAATTGCTGCTAATTGGCTGGGAAAAAAAAAATGGAATGTACTACCCAACCCATGACAATAAGGTGGTGATGATAACGATGACTTTTCAACCTTTGTTAACTAATCATTGTACAGTGCTGCATATGGGAAGAAGGGAAAAAAAAATCTAGCACATTCCAGAAGTTTTTTTCTGCTTGGGCAAGAATTATAATTCTTTTTGCCTCCTTAAAGTTTTACCAGGAACAGCAGTGCAAGGGGGACACCTTGGTTCCTAAAGTCTGCAGCGCTCTCCAGAGAAAAATGGATGAGATGAAAAGACACTTTTCTCAACAGTACCTCTGAGACCAGTCTCTGCCCCACAAAGAAGCCAGAGTATCTGCCTTGTGTGACTCCTCAAGTAGGAAGAAAATAGACAGCAAGCCAATTTTTTGCAGGGTAACAATGCCTTTTGCACCTCTCCCAGCTCAAGCTTGGTACCTTTGGATGCTGCATTACTGCAGTGAGTAATAAAGACTGTGTACTGCACATGATGATTCATTTCTTAAAGTCTGCCTGGAGCATTGAAATCTTTCATTAACTATGTAATATGCATTCAACAGATTAGCTAAATGATCTAAATATTATGTAATTAATCAGCAGAGTGCAGGATACCCCATTTGATGTTTCACTGGAAGCATTTAGGTGCTTGTACTTCGTGGTCTTCTACAGGCAATCCAAAGCAAATATTCACAAAGTGAATAAAATATCTTGCTTAATTAAAACAGCTCTGATAAAACTCCTCATGTATCACATTACATCGGTTTGATGTCAAACAAAAGGCTGACGTGATATAATGGTATGCCACAGAAAACCATAGGTGCAAACTAATTGATTGTATCCAACGTAGAGTAATAGAAATATGTTTAGTTAAATACAGCTATAGTATGTGGGTAGGCAGAGCCTTACTTCAGCTCAGTATCAAAGTAAGCTAATAGTGGCTTCACTGGTCTCCAAGGAGCTCAGGGAAAAAAAAAAAAAAAAAAAAAAAAAAAAAAGAGTTTCATCTGTCTCTATTTTTTCTAAGTACAATTTTATGAATAATAGCCATTTAGGTTTGTTGAAAAAGATTGGTTCAGAAACCAAACTTTTTTTTTTCATTTTATGTTTTGCGAATCTTAAAAAAATAAACACACACACACAAAACCTGCAGACTAAAAATTAGATGTCTTTACATATTGAAAAAAAAATATTTTGGCCCTTTTCATCTAATCTTTTGCTGAGATGATTCAGTGAATTTGACCAATTTTACTCTCACAGAAATTAACATAGATGTTTTCTGTTACACACACACACAAATTAGTAGTACTTCCTCTCCCGTGTTGTGTTTGAGTGGTCTACTGCTACTTCAAAAAAAGGATAAAATTCCAAATGGTCATCATTATACAAGATTCAGACACTTTTTTTTTTTAATAAAAAAGAGAAAAAACATGAAAGATTTACTTTTCTCAAGGAGCAAGTAGTAGCCAGAATTCGCTGTTCCTATAACCCCCTGAGCCATGACCCACCACTCTGATATTAATTATTTAAACAGCAGGAAGACCTGTAAATAGATTTTAGTTTCCAAAGGGAAGCAAATTCCTTCACAGTATTTTGTCCCCTTCATTACTGAAAGAGGAAGACACTTGCCTGCACTATCTTGTACTGGTGAATACTTATGACAGCTTTTCAAATAACTGGCAACTAAAACTTGCAGCTGGACAGATGACCAAGGAAAGAGGACTTATCCCTGAGAACACCTGAAGTCTTTGAGCCAAAGCCAGCTCACATAAGAGTGACCAGAAGAAGTGATCAGCAAAGGAAGCAGAAAGGCCACAGGCTCCACGCGTCACTTCACTGTGCCAGAGGCCTGAAAGTCATACTGCCTGTGGCAGCCAAAAGAGGTGTCAGAGCCTGTGGTGTGGCAAGGATAGCCAAGAGGAGTGAGGTGGCAAAAGCAATAAGCCCAATTCTCTAGATTTTCCATCCTTGCCTTGCTCCTTCCTCTGCTGAACACCCCAGTCTGATTGTCCTTCCTATTCACAGCATTTTTCAAATTTGCCTCAAACTCAGAAGCCATGACCAAGCCTGGGATGTGCGGTAGGAGCCATGGATGGGCATGTGCTCAGTGAAGCCTTTCTGAAGGTGCATTTTCTTAACACGTTTACAGAACCAACACCAAGAAAAGGACTCGGTTGCCAAAATGTAGATATCTATACTGTAAACATCCTAAACTGAGCTTTCAGTCTAGATGATCTTTAGAGTCAAGAGGGAGAAACAGGCACTTGCAGAGTGCAATTTATCTCATCTGAGAGGAAATAAGTAAAATAGGACACTTCCTTCCCTTGACTATAAAATGAGTAACATGATTTGTTCAGAGTTGTCTACGATGTGGTTGTTTACAGTTAGGTGAGACGTCTCATATCTCCATTTAAGAAAGGAAGATTGCAGTCACATTGATTTCGGTTGTTGCATGTTGTAAAAATCATTGATGCTCATATTCTCTTTCCATCTGAATGACTACAATAGCATTTCCAAATGTTTTCTTGGTCCTGTCCAGTCTAAAACTTTCCACAGACAATTCACAATGGAGAGAACAAGACTGTAACTGCTGACATAGACAGGAAACTTGGCCATCAAACAATCAAAATATTCTCTGACATTTCTCCGCCCATTTAAAGAAAAGTTACTTTCTAAATTTTCAGAATTGTTTTGTTTTGTTTTAAATGTTTCTTAATGTCATACGTCTTTTTAAACTTTAACCTGATTATTCAATATTAGTTTATCACTTGGATCATCAGTCCATTAAGGTCATAACTTACGGCATTGGAATAATTCTTTTCACTCCATTTCATTATAATATTTAAGCTTTTGTTAAACAAGTACACTTTATAAGGAAGAGAATTGGTTGGCAGCTTGCAGGAGGCAATGAAATAGCAGGATTTTGCTGAAATATTATTTATAGTAAGTATTCTGGTGTTCCTTTGCTTTGTTCTTATCAGTAGGAACTACCAAAGACTATCTCTCATTACGAAAAGGCACATCTTTATGACAGTGCACTAAATTTAAATGTTTTTCTTATTGTGATAATGCCTGAGGACAAAATAAGATTGGGTCCCCGTTATTTGTATAGTGTCTAGCTAAATGGAGTGCTCAGAGTTTACAGTCCAAGCAGAAAATACAAAAGAGAGGAAAAGCGTATATTATGCAAGCACAGTCAGCAAACATCATGTTTTTCTTTCCTGCCTTCCTGCCTGCCTGCCTTCCTTCCTTCCTTGCTTCCTTCCATCCGGAGTAATAATAAAAGAAAATAAATGGAAATGCTGAAGGAAAGAAACAAAGGGGATATAGCATGTCAAGAAGGTAAAAGTGAGGTAAGGACTGGGAAGACAATAGAAGGGAAGTATAGATCATGTCACCAATCAGCAGGATGAGGTCTCAGCAAGCATTTAATTTCCTTCTTCAGCTACTCCTAGAGCATGTTGTCGTATCTATGGTCCCCTGCCTTCATATTTCCATCAGAGGCTTTAGTGGGAGGGGAGGTTGTGAAGGCACCCCCCAAAACCCCAGTGCCTGAGGTCCTGCAAGGAGTGCAAGTGGGTAACACTGCTCCTTTCCCACCTAATGGAGCAGTTGCTGATTTAATTGCTTCTGAGCAATTTCAGCAGGTTAAACGTAGGTATTTAACCAGGTGCCCGTTTGCAGGTTTGAGTACTTCAGCAAGCATAAATTAGCATATCTTTACTGACATTAATACTGACATTAACAAGATGGGACTGATTTACAGTCACTAAGCAGCTGCAGCTTTGTCTCCAAGTAGCCAGTAACACTCCCCTTTCTGTAGAATAAGGAAGCTTCTCTGCAAGAACTCATTCCGACGGCATTTGACAGGAAAGAATTGCTTTGGATGTTAACAGTTCTGGTTTGCATTCAGAGCTGCAGGAGGGCATGATTAAGCAAAGAGATACAGGATTTTTTCTATCTTTGATGTTCTATTGACTCTGTATGAAAAATGTAGGTGATGGGGTTACAATGTCCTCATTGTCATGCTAGTTCAAATTAATGAGATTTCAACTTTTTTCAGAGCATATGTCTCTTTTTTTTTTTTTCCACACATTATAGAAACAATAGCAATTCTCTTCTTCCACTTACCTCTCACCCTTCTTTTAGCACAGAAAAGAGTTGCAGCATCTCCCCACCCGCATGCTTATTCCAAAAGGTGAGGTATAATAACTTGCAGATTGCACAGAAAAATTGTCGTTGTCAGAAAAAATGAAATGTTTTCAGAAACATTAGATGGTGAACCCCCAAAAGCAGCGAGCCACTTTTATTACAGTATGAGTGCAGCTTTTAAAAGCATCTCCATGCTAATCTGCAGAGGTTGCTCAACATGGACCATGCAACAATGCCTCTGGAAGGAGGTGAACAATGTTAGGCAAAGATTCTGTTCTTTTTTTATTATTATTATTATTTTATTTTTTATGGTGCAGGTATAAAGGTGTCTTATCTCTACGTTACGGTAAAAACAAGGAAGAATAAAGTTGTCTGGATGTGGAGATAAGACTATTAATATATGTATTACACTAACAGTAGCCCAACATGTTCCAGCAAATAATGATCTTTGTTCTTCCACAGCAGAAAAAAAAAAACATGCAGAGTGGTCTCATACAGATATTATATTGCATAGACAAACACGGTAACTTATTAAAAAAGACACTTCACCCATTACTGTTGGTACTACACACTCAAAAGCAACATGTAGAGACATTAAAGTTTAAAAACTCAAACACTCAAGGAGTCAGAAGGCAGAATAGTGATCCCTGAGAACCCCATCTCTGGAGGTGTTCAAGACCGGGTTAGATGAGGCCCTGAGCAACCTGATCTAGTGCATAGTGTCCTTGCCTATGGCAGGGGGGATGGAGTTAGATGGTCTTTAAGGTCCCTTTCAAGGGGGATCCTATTTTAAGGTCCCTGTGATTCTATGACAGGGGATCACACAGCATCTCTTCTTCTTCACACCTTGGAAGTATGTATACCACTCACTACTTTTTGCAAGTCCCAGAGATGAGCTCAGGCCTGGCAGCATTAAAATCTGTGTCACTGTGTTTATTAAGCCACAGCAGTTTCCTCTCTCTCTGTACGTTAACAGTTAGCATTTGGAAAACTCTTGACCACTGAGACTCTGTGTGTGTGAATCTGAAGAGAAATAAACTGAGGACTGCCACTGACAGCCTCTAATTCCTCTTTATTCATGACAATCATTGAGTTGTCATGCTTATGGAGAAGAGAGGTCTAACTATGAGTAAGTCAGAACCCACCTTATACCTTTGTGCTGTCAATTATCAGTCTAGTCCTTAATCATTTGGCACTTTTATCACAGCAGACATGAGTTCCTCTCACTTTGGAGTCCATTCAAGTTATCCAAGGGGGCTCAGTGCTACGGATGCACATGTGCTTCTCAGTCTCATATTGCTCCAGCTTTATCTCTGGTACTTGCAGACACATTCCATATGTGTGCACAAAGCAGGTCAGAGCAGACCTGTAACTGAAAACATTCAGTGTTTCACACATACCTCAAGCAGATCACTGCTTAGAGGTCTTGGCAGCCAGCCTGCTCCTTCCATGTCAGTCACACATCACACAGCTGCCTACGCTGCTGACATCTGCCACTCAGAAGTTGTCTTATCTCACTTCTGTGAGCTTGGCCAGTCACTGCAGGGCCTTAGCCAAGAGTGCTGCTTGAGCGAAGGCATTTGTGTTAATAGAAAATTCATGTATGGAGAAGTATTGTTCCCATACGAAGCTTTCGTCATTAACTAGAAAACATGACATTTCACAGCCTGTAACAAAATAGGTGCGTAAGCATTATGTTTTGTGGTCATTTCCTACAGCAATGTTGGAAAGCTCTATCAGTTCATTCAACAGCTTTGCAAAATATTCCCCTATTGATTTAATCACAAAAAGGAAAGAGTTTTCTTTGAACACAAGTACCATTATCATTGCCACTTTTTCAACTATGATGAGTATTTGCTATTTGTATATATGTGTGCATGTTTATATACATACATATATATATATATTATATATATATTTTTATATATATTATATAAATTTGCTCCCTACATTTAGAATAAATCATTCCTGTAAGCTTGCATTCCTAAAGGGCATTTTTGCATATTTTAGGACACTTTTGCAATTAAAACTCCTGAATCATATAGAAATTATTGCTAGGATGCTGCAATTCATCAGTCAGTACTCACTCAACTGCATCCAGCATGCAAAGTGTTTGTCTTTTCTTGCTTAAATCATTGCATTATTTGGAATTTTTACAGCCCACATTAATCAAATCAACCTGTGCTCCCACAGAGTTTGAAACTGGACAGGACACTTTTATTAAGGACTGCCATTGCTTTTATCTAATTGGGGTAAACAATGGAAATCTTTTATCACTATATAGTAACGTTCTCAAAGTACAATAAATGGATAGCATTATACAGCCACACCTAATTAGCAAGTACGAGCAGAGAATGAGACTGATGGTTTATAACAGACCACAACATTTTGCTTCATTAGAGGATCCTTGACTACCCAGCCCCGAGTGACAGATGTTGAAGAATTAGTTTGTCCATCTGCACATCATTATTTTTTTAAGTGTTCATTACGGGGAAAAGAGCTTTCAGTGACCTGAAATATTATAAACAGAGTTCTCAACTATCACTTTGCTAAGAGCAAAGGGAAAATACTTATCTTCCAGGCTATCAGGGTGCGGTGTGATTACAGTTCAGACAATTCCATGGCATTATCAACAATGATGTCTCCTAATCTAGTAGTTTTAAGTCTCTCCCATGTACTTTATCTACCCCAGTGAAAAGTCAATCTGTGATATTCCCTACCAGCCACATCCGTATAGCCTGGCAGAGTGGAAGGATAAGTTGGGAAGTAGCTTCCCATTGGAATGAGACATGGAGGAGTCAGTTCATAGAGCTTCATGGGCAGCCTTTGGAACTTCCTTCATGAAAGTTTACCAACTTTATCTTCAAATAGTATAAAATAATTATTCCAAACACTAAGTGCAAGTTAAATCCTTTAAAATCCTTTCCATCTATTACTGGATGTGGTGGGGAAAATGACTACTGAGGATAAGGAAAAGGCTCAGATTCTCAATGCATTCTTTATGTTTGTTTTTAATAGTCAGACCAGTTATCCTCAGGGCACTAAACCTCCTGAACTGGAAGTCTGGGATGGGGAGCAGAAGAAACCCCCACAGTTCAGGTGGAAACAGTTAGAGACCTGCTGCTCCACCTGGACTGTCACAAGTCCATGAGGCCAGATGGGATCCACCCGAGGGTGCTGAGGGAGCTGGTGGATGTGATTGCTGGGCTGCTTTCCATCATCTATCATCAGTCGTGGTCATCCAGAGAGATCCCGGATGACTGGAGACTTGCTAATGTGACACCCATCTATAAGAAGGGTTGTAAGAAAGACCTGGGGAACTACAGACCTGTCAGCCTGACCTCGATGCCAGGGAAGGTTACGGAACAGATCACCTTGAGTGCAACCACACAGCATGCGCAAGACAACAAGGCCCAGCCAGCATGGGTTCATGAAAGGCAAGTCCTGCCTGACCAACTTCATCTCCTTCTATGACCAGGTGACCCCAGACTGATGAATGAGGGAAAGGCTGTTGACGTAGTCTACCTAGACTTCAGCAAAGTCTTTGACAAGGTTTCCCATAGTATTCTCCTGGAGAAACTGGCAGCCCATGGCTTGGACAGGTACACCCTTTGCTGGGTTAAAAACTGTCTGGACGGCTGCACCCAGAGAGTGGTGGTGAATGGAGTGAAATCCAGCTGGCGACCGGTCACCAGTGGTGTTCCCCAAAGGTTGGTGTTGGGGCCCATCCTCTTTAATATCTTTATTGATGATTTGGATGAGTGAATTGAGTGCACCCTCAGTAAGTTTGCAGATGACACCAAGCTGGGGGGAAGTGTCGCTCTGCCAGAAGGTAGGAAGGCCCTGCAGAGGAACCTGGACAGTTTGGATCGATGGGCAGAGGCCAATGGGATGAGGTTCAACATGGCTAAGTGCCAGGTCCTGCACTTTGTCCACAACAACCCCATGCAACACTACAGGCTTGGGGCAGAGTGGCTGAAAAGCTGTGAAGAGGAAAAGGATCTGGGGGTGCTGATTGATGGCACACAATAGTGTAGCCAGCAGGACCAGGGAGGCGATCGTTCTCCTGTTTTCTGCTCTGGTGAGGCCGCACCTCAAGTACTGTGTTCAGGTTTGGTCCCCTCAGTACAAGAAAGACATCAAGGCCCTGGAGTGTGTCCAGAGAAGGGCTACAAAGCTGGTGAAGGGCTTGGAATACAAGTCCTAAGAGGATCGGCTGAGGGAGCTGGGGTTGTTTAGTCTGGAGAAAAGGAGGCTCAGGGTAGGCCTCATTGCTCTCTACAACTACCTCAAAGGAAGGTGTGGGGAGCTGAGAGTTGGCCTCTTCTTACAGATAACTAGTGATAGGACAAGAAAGAATGGCCTCAAGTTGCACCAGGAGACGTTCAGGTCGGAAATTGGGAGAAATTTCTTCTCAGAAAGAGTGGTTAGGCATTGGAATGGGTTGCCCAGGTGGAGTCACCATCCCTGGGGATGTTTAATGAAAGGTTGGAAGTGGTACTCAGAGACATGGTTTAGTGGGTAATATTGGTGGTAGGGGTATGGTTGGGCCAGAAGGTCTTGGAGGTCTTTTCCAACCTTAATCATTCTATGACAAATGACTCCTGCTTTTTAGATCTATTTTAGATTCACTTACAGGACAAGACATAAAGCTAATGAATACCAGGCTGCTCTAGATCAGGACAGATGTGGAAATCCTGGGATGTCATCCAACCTCCCACTAGATCAGGTTGCCCAAAACCCCATCCAGCCTGGCCTTGAACACTTCCAAGGACAGGGCATCCAAAGCTTCTCTGGGCAACCTGCTCCAATGCTTCACCACCCTCTTAGTAAAGAATTTCTTATTTTCTAATCTAAATCTACCCCCTTTTAGTTTCAAATCATTCCTCCTTGTCCTATCACTACACTCCCTGACAAAGACTCCCTCCCCAGTTTTCCCATAGGCCCCCTTTAGGTACTGGAATACCGCTGTAAGGTCTCCCCTAAGCCTTCTCTTCTCCAGGCTGAACAACACCAGCTCCCTTAGTTTCTCTTTATAGGAGAGGTGCTCCATGCCCCTGATCATCTTTGTGGCCCTCCTCTGGACTCGTTCTAACAGGTCCGTGTACTTCTTGGGATCGGGGCCCCAGGGCTGAACACAATACTCCAGGTGGAGTTTCATGAGAGCAGAGTAGATGGGGAGAATCACCTCCCTCAACCTGTTGACCATGTTTCTTTTGATGCAGCCCAGGACACAGCTGGCTTTCTGGTCTGCCAGTGCACATTGCTGGCTCATGTTGAGCTTCTTGTCAACCAAGACCCCCAGGTCCTTCTCCTCAGGGCTGCTCTCAATCCATTCACCCCCCAGCCTGTATTTGTGCTTGGGACTGTCCTGACCCTGATGTAAGACCTTGCACTTGGCCTTGTTGAGCCTCATGAGGTTCGCACAGGCCCACCTCTCAAGCCTGTCTAGGCCTGTCTGGATGACATCCCTTCCCTCCAGCGTGTCGACCACACCACACAGCTTGGTGTCATCGGCAAACTTGCTGAGGCTGCACTCAATCTCACTGTCCATGTAACCAACAAAGATGTTAAACAGCACTGATCCCTGAGGACCACCACACATTATTGATCTCCACCTGGACATTGAGCCGTTGACTTCAACACTTTGAGTGCTATCATCCAGCCAATTCCTTACCCACTGAGCAGTCCATCCACCAAATCCATGTCTCTCCAATTTAGAAACAAGGGTATCATGTGGGACAGAGTCATATGCTTTGAGGATAGCTTTATATAAGTACCAGGTATTATGCTTTTAGTTAATAGACAACTTGTATAACAGGTAACTGTGTTAAGCAAAAGAAACAAAATAAATTATTCTTTTTATTAAACCACCTTACTGAAAAACTTGACAAACCACATTTTATTAATATGACTATAAGAAATCTAAAATTCAACTGCAAAAATAATTGCTTTAGTGATATCAGCCATCTCAAAAACACAGGGCTATTTAAATCATCTAATCATCTTGTCATACTTTTCAAACTGGAGCATTAGTAGCTTGATCAAGAGTTTGAATGCAGCTGAGACCTTCAGCCCTGATTTAATCTGACTCCCTGATGACATTGAATGGAAACACATAAATCTTATTAGGCTTACAGTGATTTCCTTCAGTCATGAATTTAATAAAGCTGGTTGGTTTCTTTCAGTGTGCCAAAACCTGTAAAGTTCTAAAAGCTAAATAGCTTTCTATTAAGTAAACAGAAAGTCAGTATGAAGGAGTATTAAAGTACATTAAACAACACCAAGACTGGAACTTGAGGGATCATTTGCAAAACCCTGAACCCATTATGAAGTTCACTTTTTTGAAGGGAAATACTTATGTGTTGGCAATAATGTCCTGTTATCATAACTGAAAAGATATTTTTTATTAACTGTGCAAAGTTTGTTTAAGATTAGACTGTAGACCAACCAACACAATTGTGCACACCATTAGGAGAACAGACACACATATTATGTAGCCATCTGTGTTGCAGAAAATAGAAGAGGTAGTGCATTCAGTGATCCTGATTCATTCCAGTATAACGTGGGATGAGGTTTCCTTAGCTCCAGGTCCCTAGTGTCCATGTCTGCATAACTTAGAAGGCCTTGCAGAGATGCAAAATGCTAGCTCCAGCTGAGCTGAAATTTCATCATCTAAGGAAAACCATAGCCACCCTTTATGCAAGCATAACAGTTAGGAGACAGAGAAGCTACATTTAAAATTATTTTCCCCTTAACCTCAGCAGAGAGTTGCTATGCATGTATCTGTGACCACTATATCAAGTAACAAAAGAAACTGATGCCTTTCTGCTGCTTTATCTGCTACTATCAAGGGTTCTGCTCTGGGACTTTCAACTGCAACTTAGGATTACAGTTGAGGTTACTTTCTGGAAAAAAAAATTAAAAAAATACAGCAGCACAGGTTAAAGTTAAGGTTAAAGTTAATCTAAAATTCCTCACAAGAAATTATTGGAGGACTCATTTAATCCTCAGGTACCTCTTTGGAAGCTCCACTGAAATCAGTCAAAGTGGTATGTCTGTCCTAGAGTAGAGCTGTATTCTTAGCTAAATACTGCTTTTATTTCCCAGAAGGGCAGCCACAAGGAAAAAATCCTTCAAAGTTCATGACCTCAGAAAAAAATGCCCTAGTCTGATAGATTTGCCATGGAAACATCTGACTCATTTGAATGGATGTTTTAGAGGAAGTTTTATCAAATCAGACATAAGATGCCCTGTGCAGTTTTCTTCACCACAAGTTGCTGGAGCCACTGTGGATCTAAGTGGGTAAATCCTATGATGTCTGTGATATTAGTCATACTAGAACATCCCTTCTGGACTTGGAATCTAGGAATTTCTTGTACTGCCATATGCCATATCCTACATTTTTTACACATACACATGTAAATCTTTAATCAGATACCAGTTCTATCCCTTTTCATGAAATGATAAAGAAGACACTGGAAAAATATAAGAGATGGTGTGCAACTTGCAAAGATGGACAAGAACCTGTCCCAGCCTAAAGCTATTTGAGCAGCAAATTTGTTTGCATTCTCACAGAAGGAAACAGAGCAAGTAGGAAATGAGGAGATGAAAGATAAGAATGTAAACAGACAGATCCATCCTAAACATTCAAGATTTTCTTATCAACTATCTTAGAAGACAATTTCATTAGCAAACATAAGTGAAAATATTCCTGTTATGAACTGCAAAAAATCCCTATACTCTTAAGGAGGAAGATAAATTTGTGGGTGATAGAGATTTGAATTCAATAAAGAGCGCATTATATATGAATTTAAAATGGTTGCTTATTTTGGAACATGGTTTATGAAATGTTGCAGACACCGAAGTGTATATAAAAGCATGGCTTCATTGGGGATACATGTTTTTGATGAATTTACTTTTTTTTTTTTTTTAAGTGAGGAAAAAAGACATGGCAAAAGCTGTCTACAAATATGGGTAAGATCTGATGAAAAATGTTGGCTGAAAAAATAAACGGAATTTTTTGAATGTCTAAACATTTTTAAAATTTTCATTCTGGTAAGTCTAAAATCTTTAATCTCTAGACTTTCAAAATAAAAAGAAAAATCACATTAGATTAAAATAAGGAAAGAAATGTTAAAAGCCTTAAATAGCCCACAACTAAATGTCATTTTATTTCAGATTAAGCAATTTTTTTTCTTGGACTGATATGAAAATGAAGCAGCATAAGATTTTTTATTTTTTATTTTTTTTAATTCTGCAGAAATCAGAATTTCTCTCCTCACGCAAAATTTCACTCTTCTCAGGCAAAATTTGTTTTGATTTGAACTGGCCTATTTTTATTTTTCAGTTATGGGGGTTCAATGTCTATAATTATTCATGACAGTAAGTCTTATCACAAAATTGGCATTACAAGACAACAATAATTGAATAGCAAATTCAATATCTTTGAGAGTCTAAAGATTTAGGAAACTATATATTTTGTTCTCTCTTTCCTACTAAATGTTTTTCATGAAATGTAGATATTTATTTGTTTTATTTACTGTTGTATAACATAAATTGGAAATGAGTAGCTCAGAAACTTCTTCAGACTCTTATCCTTTTTTAAAATATATATATGTATTAGTTTTCATGATGTGTTAAGCCCACTGCAGTCATCCAGAACTAGTTGAATACTATTCCAAGATGCTCACAGTGTAACTGCCAAGAAGATAAGAATGAAAGGGACGTAGAAAGAAGTGTGGCTTTAAAGGGAAATTTAGTGATCATATAAAAATGAAAATATGTTTAAGTTACAGCAATATTGCATAGCCTACTTCACCATGTATATGTGTCTCAACATCTAGAATCAGTAAACAAGCATCACTGACACACAGACATCAAAGAATGAAAGATGATATATAGGCAAATGTGTCTTCAAGTTAGTGCAAAGGAAATAAGAAAAATCTCATTTACTTATCTGGTGTGAGGATTATATGAGTTGTGCTGTTATATTAGAGAGCTATAGCCAGACTCAGGCCCACAGCTTCTCTGACACAGGTACGGTTTGACATACTGAGAAAAAAAAATAGCCAGCAACTTAAATGGGAGATGCAATTTGGAACATGAACAGATACAGTGTCTCAGTGATTAACAGTTTACACCATATGCACATTACACACACACACACCATGTAAGCCTAAGGCCAAATCCTACTGCAGCAGCCGTGTGCATACCATCAGTCACCACACCATTTTATTCCCAAGGCATTTCACAAACTGTGTCCATCAGATCTGTGTGGGTAGTCCATGTGGAGGTGGTTCTTTTTCTTCCTAGTTATTGGTATGGCAACAGTTAGTTACATCTTAGTTGCATTCAGAAAAAAAATGATAGAAATTCTTTGGCTGCATCACAAACAGGCAAAAAATGTAACAAATGTTAAAAAGTGTTTTTATCAGACCATTTTTAATTGGATAATAGCCTACTGCATTATGGCAGAGAACTATGTTTTTTCTTCTCAAATGGGTTTAACTGCTTGTTGACTATTGCCATCCATGCGACAGCAAAACAAATGTCAGCTTTGTACTACTGGATTTAGAGCTCCTGTTTGATAGATGAGGTTTACTTCACATGGATTGTTTCTTTAAGATTTATAGAAAACGAAAATTAGAAAACTTCTCCCCCTTGAACTTTGACTCTTCTTGGAAACCATGGAAGAGAGCACCCAAGTCAAGTAAAAGCCTAATTTCTGTTTCCTTCCCTCTTCAAGCACTGGTGATGGTGTATTAGGGCACATCGAAGAATTCCAATGGTATAAGAGGCAGAACACTTTCTGTTGGCCAGCAGTATCATAAAATCCTCACAAAGTCATAGCAGATATATGGTTCATTAGTAAGGTCTCAGAAAGAAGTGTGTTGTATGTCTCATTTCCTGTGCTCCTCAGAGATCTGTTCTCAAGCAGTCTTCTGGCTGTCCCAGTCTGAGACAGCAAATTTAAACACAAGACCGCCATTAATTGTGATGGGACTGAAACAAACATCCGCAAACTCAGCAGAGCATTATACCTCTGTGGAGATACAAATGCTATTATTGAGAGACAGCAATACTAATTGTTTTCCAGTTATGCACTGATATCCACATGTTTACTTTCCTTTCCTCGCCCAGCTGGGTTTATCTACTTCCATCGAATAACACTTAGGAAAAACTGACTGTTTTCCATTGATTACATCCTGAATCTTGAGATATATCTAAGAAGCATAAGCATGTATGTGTGTGTAAGACATTTAATTTAAGTCCCACAAGCTGTTCTCAGTCCTTTCTTAAGAGCATTTCTATCTGCAAGTAACTGCCTTACTCTCTGATTCATTCTGTTAAACACATGTTGGCTAATCAAACTGTTGACTTTTATGATATGATTAAGGAAGCAGTTCCTTGTTATTTATGCCTAATAGCAATCTTTTTAGATGATACTGTAAAGTCTCCCCTCAGAATGAATCAGGATAGAGTGAGAAAAATACATATCTTCTGCAATGAAAATTCTTGTTCTGGAACAAGCTCTTTATAGTGCTATACTTCTTTTTAACTGTATGGCCTCCAGAAACAAAGACAAATTTATTGTCTTCTTCAGTAACATCCAATACTCCACATCACTGGGTATATTCCAGGCTAACTGATACTGTTCCTAGCATGACTTCTGTGTTGGAAAAGATATTTGATAGATGTTATTTCCTTGGAATGGTGCCAATCTGTTGCAGTCAAAATCATAATCAATAACATAATTAATGTAATTCCCACATTTTTCTAGCTAATCTTTCCAACCTATGTGAGAAAAATAATAATTTTTAGACATGTGTTCTTCAGCAGATCTGGAGTCTCAGAACATAAAAGCTCAAGTAAAGAATAATCTCGTATTTTTGTAAGGTGGGTATTGAAGCCTAGATAGGAGCAAACAGACTAAATACAGACTAAATAAAGCTATGTTCAGAGAACACTTTATTTCTTACAGAACTCTTGATAATCTGTAGTTATAATAATAATTTCACTGATCATCTGTGGTGTTCTTCAAGCATGGTTTATATCATATTTGTTGAATATATCGTTGTTAATAGAAGACAGCAAAGAGAGTGGTTGGGTAGTGAACCAAAGAAGGCACTTACTCAGATGAGTGGAAATCAATGGGGAGATGATACTTCAGGTACGATTTTTCAGATTGTTAGATCCTTGACTACACATGGTAACATGCATATAATTTCATGGAATAAGAAAAAGCAATTGGGCCAAAAGGCATTGGTCATACAGGATGATGTCCTTTGGGAAAAGTAAAGTGTTGGTAAGGTCTTTACATCCTTTTCGCTCGGAAAAAAATGTCCCCTGTTTTCATGAACTTTAGTGACAAACCTGAGGAAGGTTTCTAAAGTGATTCAGAAAAGATGGTTGCTGAAATTCTTGTTTATGCAACCCAAAGGAAAATCTAAAACAGATTCACGTCTTATGTTGTTTATAAAGGTACTCTGAGGAGCTCTACGTCTGATAATGGTATCATTTTCTTATGAGCTGTTTGAAAACAGCTTGAGATATTAGACGTGAATCTGTTTTAGATATACATAGATTTATAAAATATTACTCCCTTATTCCTATTGAAACTATTCACTGATTGGTTTCTTGTAGATCTAGTTGGGAAGCAAAATTTTGTTCCATGCAAAATTAATTTCTACTTCAAAGCAGGATGAAAAATTGGAGTATCAAAAAAAGTAGGACAAATAACAATGGGAAGTGTCAAAATAAAATTGTCACAGTGAAAAATCACCACACCTGTGATTGGAACAAGAGTTCCTGGGTAATTTGAGTTCTTTCTTGCTTGCCTTTTTTTTTTTTTTCCTTGCTTGCTTTCTTTTTTAATTCAAATAATTATTTGGAACTGAAAAGTATCTTTATTTCAAACTGTCACCTTGAAATGAAGGGGGCTTTGTTTTGATTACCCCAACTGAAAAGTAAAAAGTACACATTAAAATTGACATTTTCTCACAGGCGGTTCTTATTTCAGCAAAACCACATTTTCCAAGAGGAAAATTGTTCATGTAAAAATATTTCAACCTGCTTTACTTACTTGCCAGGAAATATGAAGCTGTCTATTACCAGCATCTTACTAAATTTTTTCCAACATTAAAGTTATTACAGTTTTTCAGTCAAAGCTTTTAAATATTCTATTGACAAAGAGAATTTGGCCACAGAGCAGAGCAGTGCTTATTATAACACCAATGCACAGAAGTCAGTTAGCACACTCCATGGCTATTACATGTTCAATTACAGTGGCAAGTTCTAAGCATGGGTCAAACACAAATAAACCCAAGAGTTTAAATTTCTGCTTCTTTAAACATTCCAGATGTAAAAGCGTAATTTTCCATTTACTTCACCTCAGTCAACTGGGTTGAATGTGGTGGGATAATTAATCCACTCAAGGGTTTTACAAATATTTCAGTTGAGATATGGCTTTACTTCTTTGTGAATGCTGACTTACTTTCTAAAAAAGATACAAGGAAAAAAAGCAATTATAATTCAGTTTGCAGATGAGAATTAATATTTTTAACAAAAATAAATAAACTAAAAATCAGAATGTAAATAACATACTTTACAAATGTTTAGTGTTACTTTATCAAGAAATGATACATGCACAACATGAACAAGATTGTTACACAGTCTTATTTGCAATAATTTTCTGGACACTTATTCTAATTGAGCAGAAATTGATGCTTTGGAATAGCTTGATATCCACACTGAGATATTTTACAGATGTTAGTTTTTCATAAAGTGAAGTGAAGATCTTCTCTCTCTCCTTCTCTCCATCCCTCTTTCCCTCCCTCCCTCTCTCTTTCTCTCTCAAAACTCACCAATCTTTTCTAACCTGTACAGGATAGAAATACACATTTCAAAACCAAACTCTGAATTTTCTGGATAGAAATTCAAGTGTATTCTAGATTAAAAAGCTGCCCTTATGCCATTTTTATATTTACATACAAAGTACATTTATATATGTTACTTACATACAACATACATTTATATTTACATACAACATTAAACAAGGGCATCTCTCATAGTCCTTTTATATGTTTCATGCAGTCAGCATAATCACAATTAATGGGTCAATCATTTATTCCTAGGAACAATATGTATGATGAAGTGAGGTCCTGCCTCAGGGAACATCTTAAAACATGTATTTTATGCAGAATAGGATATGAGGAAACGTTTTTCTCTCCAGACAAAGTAACTCTGAACCAGTTCTTCCCACACAGCTACCTAAATTCTCTCTCTGCTATGAAGTTATTAGTCTAACCTTTACAATGTGAATAGAGGAAGAGGTGATCTTTGTTGGACACCAATAATCAGCACAGACCTTTAATTTAAATTATGTGGAGACAGGCATAGAAATGGAGGTGTGAAGCAACATTAGAGGGTTAAGGTCAGTTAGTATCAACAGCATTCAATTTCTGCTTTTTATGAACTTCAAAAAATTATGAACTTCACCAGTAAAAGGCTGGAAAAGCAATAGCAAGAAGTAAAGCATACTGGGGGGGGGGGGCGGGGGGAGGTTGTTGACTGGTTTCTTAAATGGCCTAGAAATGCTTAGAACACCCCAGTCTGGATCTTCAATGGCACAACAACCAACATAAATTTTAGATACAGGTGAAAGAATAAGTTGTCCATTATAATAGAGTCAGGCACAGTAAAATTGTTATTCAAGTTGTAGAAAGTCAGGTCTGCAGCTGCTACTAACAAGGAAGAGTCAGAGCATGATCATCAACTGTGGCTGCAAACTTGAAAGAGTAGGAGAACCAGCAATAAGAAGTAGAAGTATTAATGGCATCTTTTCCAGGGAAAGCCAGACACCAGCAGAATAGACACTTTTTAACACTCCTTGTATTACAAAAGGCACACTGACTTCTCCAGAGCTCTCCCCTGGCACCTTGCCTTCACTGCTTCACTGAGAAGAAATGTCCATGTTTGGACATTCCCAAGGGCCACAACTCAGATTTTTGGCTTACACAGGAATGACCTCTAAATATCCTTTTTGGTCTCCCTCAGTCTCAGACCATTTGGGGATTAACATATCCGAAATAAGTGTTTGCCCAAGGCTCCATAGGCTCTCAGAGGCAACAGACCCAGAAAGACACCTCTGCCTGTCTAGAATCAGAAGAGTCCATAAGGCTGTGTATCAGGTTTCTTCATAATCCAACTCTCCAATTAAAATAGTTTCCTTAGGCAGAATCATGGGAACAAGTGCTGTAGAAGCTGTCTATTCCTAATTTAACATTGCTTGGATGTAAAGGGAATGAATTATAAATCTCTAATAACAGAGATTTGATTGTACTAAGAGCAGATTCCTAGTTGCCTTGCACTGCTTGCAGAGTTTGGTGTGATTGGACATGAGGCCAGGGACCTGACCTTGGAGCAAACTGGAATGTCATATAATCACCGCTCTGTGTAGGTCCACTGCTTCTCTTCTGCCAGCTGTTTCACAAGCTTGACTGACTAAGGAGGTACTTTGTGATATAATATATTTTAAGGATATTGTACTCTGTCTTTCAAAGAATTTCATTGAATCACGTAGGCTAACTCATATTTATATTACATATTTACAGGTCCCAGGCTATCATCTATCTGCCAACCAGTCTTCTTTTTAGAGATCACACATTTCCTGTTGGAGTATAAACTGGTTTGCAGTTAATAAATAATGATTATTTTATAATAGAATTATATAAATAGTTGTACAAAATAATTTTTTTAATTACTCAGACTTTCTTAGCTTTGAGCAACTAACTGAATATACCAAAGTAGAGTTTATCCACAACAAAAAGACAATCCTGAAAAAAAAAAAAATACTCCAAAAAGCACACATAAACAACTCCAAAACATTCAGAAATATATTCAGAAATTAACAGCTTACAAAATTAACAGCTTAACAAAGTAGAATCAAATTAAATTTGCATTTCTTCCTACAATAAATAAATAAATTTTATTTTTTTAACTTCAAATTTAAATTTTAATATTCAAAGGTAATAAAGAAAAAGAAAAAAAAATAATATCAACCGAGATTATTATTAAGAATCATGCAGCATCAAAATTCAGTGTATTGCCACCTCAATGGTTTATGATGAGTATTTTCTCTAGCAGCAATAGCAAAGGACCAAATAAAGTACTTGTAGTTTGGATCTCATCATTAATTCCTCTGATTGTTAATTAAGTGTGCATAGACCATTTAGGTCTCTAGAAATCCCACTCATCTGAGGAGATGAAAGGACTTCATTGGACTTTATGAAAAGCCCACTTTCCTAACAACTGACTTGTTGTAAAATTACTAAATATTGTTATGAAGCCCTTGCTTTAATTTATGAGCCCTTTATGCAAGCTCTTGCTTTAATTTATGAGCCTAAGTTGAAGCACAAGAAGCAAACAGACAATGAACAATTGTGGACCTAGTCAAACTTAATGAACGTTGCAAGTCCTAGTTAAAATCATCAGTATTAAGGACAGGATGTAGTGGAAGGAAATAAGGAGTGCATAAACTGAAGGAATCTCATTCTTCTATTAGCATTCATCATTTTCCTCCCGCTATTATCAGCTACTTGTAGCCTCAAAATGGTTTATTATTATTATTGTTGTTATTATTATTATTATTGGCAATTTAATGCCCTTCCCCAGGCACTAAAAAGAAATCAGAAATCTTAAGTGATTTCAGGACTAAACACTATGTGTTGAGCCACAGAAATGTCCTCCTCATGCGATCTGAGCTGTGTCACCTCTGCTGTTTTCCATATTCTCCAAAAGTGAAGCACAGATAGTAATGCCTGGAGTACCTGGGTCAATGTATTTCTTAAGGGTGTTGTTGACAGCCTCACACACGAAATTTATGAATCAGTTCTCTCTCCAAAAATCATGCTGTATTATTTTTTAATTATATATTTGCATTCTTCTTTCCCTCTCTTTCTGAGCCTTCAGGGTGAAACCATGGCTTGTTTTCAAATTTCTTTTTGAAAGAAGAAGGCTAGGAAGATTTATTGTTCTTGTTGTTCTAAGAAAAGTTGAATATCCCAGTCATTCATTTTCAAGAATGACACTTCTAAGAAAACACATCCAATGTCACTCAGACCCATGATGAAATATTTACAATTGTCTTTGCTTTTACAGTAACACTAATTAGCTTCTGATGTCTCTTCTCACTTAGTCTTCCATTTCATTACTCCTGTGAGCTGAGATAGAGCTAGGAATAGGATTAAAATCCCTCTCTGTCCCCACATATCTCCTTTGTATAGTTAGAAGGTATGCAGAATAGAAATGACACATCAGTCAGCTAACTGTAATGACTGATATCTCTGATCACCAGTAGGCTACTGGACTTTCCCCAAATGATTCCTACTTGAATTACAGTATGTTGTTTCAAAAATGAAAAATATTTTAAAAATCTATAGAATATTTAAACATTTCTGATGAAGAATCCACCTTGATAAATGATTCTCATATCTAATTACCTTTACTGAAAAAAAAAAAAAAATAAATAAAATAAAATAAAATAAAATAAAAAATTCAAGATTGAATTTGTTCTACTTTAAATGTAGACAATGCATCTGCTAGACTGAAGACTGTTTTATTACCATATTTCTCTTTCTTCTAATCCTTTCACCCATTCTCAGTTTTCAGTACTTTTATTGAACTCTTAACACATGAAATAGACACATTATTCCAGTAGAGGTTGCCTTCACAAACACAGAGATGATAGAGCCTTCATGCTCATAAGCTTTATTTCTACAGTTAAGACCTGTATCAGTGCTTTTATCTACTCTGTCACATTGGGAGTTCATCTTCGATGTATACTTTTCCACTCAAGCAAAGGCTCCCCAAGGAGATCAAAGTCATCTCCAGTCATTCTAATCATTTCTGCTACTTTCAGTGTTCTTAAACACAATATGTTTCTACTAGAAATTATCTTTACTTTGAACAAAAGAATCAAAAGCAACAAAATCATGACAACAAAAGGTATCCTGTGGTGAAAAAGTGCATATACATAAAAAAAGCTTCTAAATTGTAAGTGTTATTTTGTCCAAACACTCATCTGCATAAGTGGTTAATCTAATCAATCAGTTTGTACATGCAATTGTAACCATGAACTTAGGTTGCACTGAATGCACATTTAAAAGGACATGGTGAAAATCTTCTGCATAGTTCTCCATAATGACTTTATTCATTTTTAAGGAAGAAGCCACAAAATGTTGTAACAAATGCAATTTTGTTACATTTCTATTTGGTTTGGGTAGCAGTCATTCTTCAAGCTGGGAAAGAAAAGATCACATTTGGTGTTTTGAATATTGAATGACATGACATATATCAGTAGAGAAACTCTACTGCACTGTAAAAACATATTAAGTAAGCATTTACCTACTACCTTGCTTAGATGCCAGTAGTCACATCAGTAGAGTAGCACAGAGCTCAACAAGTGACTCTTGACAAGATAATTAGATTATTCTGAGCTGTGCTTTAATGATTGGTTTTAAAAGAATAGGAGCAGATACTTCATGAGGCAAATAGAAGAAAACCCATTCCATGACAATGTGGCAATTCACAGGACAACAAAATCGGAGGTGTTATAGATCAGCAGTAATGAGAAGTAGAAACTCAACTACAAACTAGGGTTTACTTAATCTCAGCAGGCCAACCGTTTGGGAGGAAGAGGATCTCCATATTACAGGTGGAAAAGAAATGGTCAACATGCATACTATCTTCTGTTTCCTTGATGAAAGTATGATGGACAGAAATGCAGAAAACTTGTCAGGTTATCAACCCCTAACATGTGGACAGCTGAAAGAGGAATTAAACGACTCCATGCCACAATGGGTAAATTCTTTTAGATATAGCTTTAAGAGGGTGAGAGGTGAAAAGGTTTTTTTTCAATGACTTTTGAAACCAGAAGTTAGCATGTATGAACCCAAAGTACTCTAATATAAATCCACATCTAAGGAATGGATTAAAAACCCTAAATTCAACTCTAGATATCATGTGTGTCTATGATAAATAGACATCTAGTTAATCATGAAAACTCTTTATAGGCAAAACAATCATTTCTATGTGTTTCTATATAGAATGAGGCACCATTTCTCCTTCAAGTGCACATAATATTGTAATACTAAGCATAAATAGATATGATTCTCATCCAGAACTAGAGTAATTTAAAAGCAATGTTTTGGTGATAGGGCTATAACAAATGAAAACCTACGAATGATTAGCACAAGTTCTAAAAACGAATATGGTTTGATCAGCAAGGAAATTTCTATTGCAGATTCAATCTATGCATTTTGACTTTATAAAATAATGGAATTGAAACCTTTTCTATGAAAACAACAGATTTAGTTAAAGATTTTTTTTTATAGTATAGTAACAGAGAATTCACAGCCTGTGAGTCCAGAGTCTTCACAGCTAAACTGAAAACAGACTTTGGGGCCAAGAGGTCTGAACTATCTCACTCTGCCATGAGTTCATTGTGCAACCTTGAGTGCTTACTCTTTACATTACTCTTAATGTTACTCTTACTTTTCTCAGTAGTGCAACTACCACATAAATATAGATGCTTGATCAGAGAGAAATTTCCTCCAAGAGAAAAAATAAAAAAGGTACAAATGAGTAAGATTAGTTTTTGGTTTGGTTGTTGTTTTTTTCCTAAGAAAATTAGGGCATTCCACATGCTTATATGCCTTACATTTCTCAGTTGACAGAGCGATCTGTGATCGAAGTGGTAACACAAGTAAATCAGAAGGACTCTTAGAAAGTTTTGGAGTCTGGGAGCCATGAAGAAGGTCATGAGCAAATGAAAATTAAGCAAAGTTGAATATCTTCTGTGCATTCATTGATTCCAGAATATCACTCTTCAAGACACCTTATTTTATTCCAAAATTACACGTCCAGATTGGTATAATTCTTCTGCTATGAACAGGGAGTTCCAGACCAGCTCCAGTGAAATGCAAATAAATAAATAAATAAATAAAAAGTTAATGTTTGGTAAAGAGAACAGTAACTTTGCTGTTTTCCTTCTGTTAAGTTATTTTTATTTATATTATGATATTGATTATTGACACAGTTCTATTTTAAAATATAAGAAACATGAGGTGCTTATGAAATAATGAAGATACAAGTCTTGAACATCATTTTGCCTGGAGTGAGGCAAAATACAGCTTGTGACCACATTTTCATTCCTCAGGGAGAAAAATAGACAAGGCAAAGCTGACCTAGACATTACCAGTTGTACTGGGTCTGGCTGAGACGGAGTTAACTTTCCCTGCTGCAATCCATACAGTGCTGCGCTCTGCACTTGTAGCTAGAACAGCATAAGTATCATACAAGTGTTTTGTCTACTGCTGAGCAGTGATGGCACAGCATCAGGACTCCCTCCAACCCTGCCAAAAGTCAGCAGCCTGGGGGTGGGCAAGAGGTTGAGAGGGGACACATACCTAAACCAGCCAAAGGGATATCCCATACCATGTGGTGTCACACTCAACAATAAAAGGTATTAAAAGCGAAGGAGCAGGGAGGGCTGGGTTCTTAGTATGAAAACCTCTGTCCTCCCAAACAACAGCTATGTGTATTGAGGTCCTGCTTCAGACCTGTGAGATCAGAGATGTGGTCAAGCATCACTTCTTGGTGGGAAGAAGGGAGTAATTTCTTTCCTCTCTGTCTGTGCTTCCACACAGCTTTTGCTTGGTACCCCCCTCCTCTTTTTCTTTTCACTTTAGTTAAATTATTTAATTTTCCCTTAATAATAATTTTACCTCAATAATTATTTATCCTTTAATTAAATTATCCTTATCTAACCTGTGAATTGTTTTTTTCTTTCTTCTTCCCCTCCTCTTCTGAGGAAGGGGAGTGAGAGAGTGGTTGTGGTGGAGTTCAGCTGCCTAGCAAGGTAAAACAACCACACCAGTCTTTGCCTCTCTAATTTTACGTTTCCCAACTACTAGTAAATACCAGGAAATTTAACACATCACATATAATATTCATGAAAGTTCTCTGTGCATACTTATGCAATTAGTCTGTTCTGATACAAAGTCTTTTATGCACATGCAGTAAATGTGCATTTGCTCAATATCACATCTGCTGAACTCTCAAGAAATCCTTAAGAAAATGGGATCTGGTTTGTAAGGATGAGATTTTCCAAAATTAACTTTAATTGAAATGCACTTTTTTTTTAGCTTCATAATCACAGCTATAGCACAAATAATAGCAGAAGAGTCTCCCATTTTTCTTTTGCTTAAATAGGCCTGAATTTAAAGCTCAAGACAGTAAGTGTGTTCATCCACAGAGAGTCATAGAATCACAAAATCACAGAACAATTCAAGTTGGAAAGGACCTCAGGAAGTCTTTAGTCCAATTTCTCTCTTAAACCAGAGACAGCTTTAAGATCAGACCAGATTGCTCAGAGCCTTATCCACCTGGGTCTTGGAAAGCTCTAAGCATGGAAACTACAACTTCTCTGGCCAGCCACTGCTTGACTGTCCTTATGGTACGGTATATGGAGAAAGTATTTATCAGGTAGGAGCCCCTCTTGTTTCAGTTTGTCCCCACGGTTTCTTGTCTACCCTTCTTCATCCCTTATAGGTACTGGGCAGCATGAGGGTGGAGGGCAGCTATTAGGTCCCCCTGAAACCTTCTTTTTCCCAGGCTGAAGCAGACTCAGTCTCTCAGTCTCCTCTCACAAGACAAGTGTACCAGCCCCAAATAACTTGGCATTGCTCTGCTGTTCTTGCTTAATTCACTGATGTTTTTCTTGTACTGGGAGGCCCCAAACTGGATGCAATATCTAGACGTGGTCTCATGAGTCTCAAGTGAAGGGGGATAATCAGTCTATTGATCTACTGCCCATGCTTCTGTTAGCACAACCCGGGATGCTGCTGGTCCTCCTTGCAGCCAGGGCACACTGTTACCTCATGTTCAGCCCTCAACGGATTGAAGTTGCTGCATACATTTTAATCTGTCAGCCTGATATGTCTTCTTATATATGCCAAAATATATATGTAACTATGAAAATAAGTATGCATGCATAAGGTTTAAGGCACAGTTTTCCACCTTTCTGGTACTTGCAATATTCCTGCTCTTACCAGCATGAGCAGAGACAGTCCAGGTTCATGTAAAGCTAGGGACACACATGTAATAGGAAAGCGTTTCTGGCTGCATCTCTTAACTAGCTGATATGAAACAGGATGGAGTTAGTAAATAAAATCAACTGTTCTTAGGCATGGGTAAGGAAGAAGGTAATTTCATCAGTAATAGGATTTTATTATTCCATTGGCTAGCAACAGATATTATCAACCAAGCTGGAAGCGATGAAAGCAAACATGATTTGGTGAAACCAGTGTCCATCTACCCCCTGTAGTTGCAGTGTCAATCAGAGAATGGTTTTGTTGACCTTTCCTGTTGACCACTTAACATCCCATCACTCGCTGTTAACCCAGCCAAGTGATAACCTATCACAACATTTCTTTGTTCCTCTGGACTTGTACTTTAAGCAGGAGTGGTCAGATTCCCTTTTGGCACAGTTCCAATGAAATCAGCTATTAAGTGGGCTGAGGAATTTTTGTTTGCGTATTTAAGAGTAGTCGACATTTCTTAATAGCTCAAAATGCCGATCACTAGAAAAAGAAAGAAGAAAATCAGAAATGGGAATTATAGCTTTATATGAAACTCTAGTGCTCACACCTGTCTAGCACCGACAATATTAATGATGTTAACAGAAAAAAATAAACGAGGAAATCAGCATGAGAATCAGAGAAGAGAATGCTGGCTAAGAACAAGACAAGTATTGAACTACTGTTTATACATAGGCCATATGGTGTGGACATAAACAGTGCAAGCTTACTTTACTAGCATTATGCAGTCTGCAACCTCTCTTTCAGATAAATCCTGTCTACAAAATGTGTTTCTTGTCTTTAGTACTGTACATTCTATAGACATGAAGCCTGCGTGCTTATATATACCAGAGTGAGATTCAGTAGACAGACTTTTAACCATGCCATGTACCAGAGTGAGATTCAGTAGACAGACTTCTCTTAACCATGTCCATTTTATGTGAGGAGTATCAGGAATATCTGAATTGTCTTAAAACAAAAACAAAAAACTCTTTCCACTTTTTTTTTTTTTAATAAAAAATATACTTTTACTGAACTGTAATGTGTAATGTGTATTAAAGGCATAGATTTTATTCGGAAAAACAAACAAACAAGCAAATAAGCCAAACAAACAAACAAAAAAAGCCCTGCAATTACAATGTAATCATTGCCAGACCTGATGCTTGCCATGGAATACAACTGCAGGGACACATTAAGATTTTTATCTGGTATTACTATACCTATGGATTTGAAAGTCTATGCCCAGCTATTTGGCAGCCTATCTTTGATCTCTAGACTTTTGTTGCTAATTGGTTTTAATGGCTTCAGAAGACTCAAGGACTGCAGAATACTTTCAGGAGCAAATTATATGCCATCTCAGTCAAAATGTTGATAAATGTATAGATGATGATGAAATATCAATTGTTCTTAATGTAGCAAGCACCTGGCTTTAATTCTGCCATCTAATATATCTTTTTTGTCATTAGCCCATCTTTTACAGCTCATTTTAACAGCATATTGATACTTTGTAAAATTAACATAATTTTAAGATGTTATTTTTTTCATTGGGCTGCTTGTACTATTTTCCAAGAGCTCTAGAAGCAGTGCAGATTTCTGCGAGAAGCCTTTTTTTTTTTTTTTTTTCAAATGACAACTCCTCTATATTCAACCTATTTCTATTTCAGTCAATGAGTGTTATGCAAAGTTGCACGGTTAAGGCCCTGTTGCAAAAATATGCTTTTAAATATGCTTTTTAGGCTGTCAGAGAGAGGTCCTATCCTCTGTTTACTGTGCTGGTCCCCATTAAGAATGAGAGGATAGTTCTAGCAGAGTGCCATATTATTACTCTCCCCACGGACAGGTTGACTAGATGCCTTCATCCCTGCTCTAGTAGCTGTACACTTGAAGATGCCGTGACAATCGGGTTTTCTCTGCTAGCAAGCAAATATTGAGGATCTAGTGAGGTTTTGTCCAGGCCAAACCCCCATAAATCAAAGCCAGTGTAGAAATACAGTTCTGTGAGACGAGCCCAGTACATACACACCCAAACCACTGCTATTCAGCCTTCTGGGAACAACCAACAAAGTTGTTAGTGACTTCAATGAGCATAAGAACAATCTGTGAATACTATTAGGATTTCCACAACAGCCTGTGACATTTTGTCCTGTTTCCTCATTTCCATTCCAGCTCCTGCCCCATTTGTTTCTAAATCACCAGCACATTGTTTGAAGAATTGTTATATCATCTGTTTCCAGGAAACTTTCTGAATTTTACATTACTTTTTACTCCTGTAATACACCATGGAGGGAGCTGAAATTCCTCCTTACAAGATACAGCCTTAACCACTAAACAGATGGTGAGGCACTTGTGCCAGAAAACTTAGGTTGCTCATAGTTTGAGGACCTCATCCACGTCATCCAGGTATACTCTTATATTACTTATTTTATTTCATTCTGCTTTAAAGAATGCATGCCTTAGTATAGAGATCTAAGTCTACACTACATTTTAAGAGAGAAATTTCAAGATACATTTCTATTTCTTATATTGCTCCTTGTCCCCGTTATTTAAAGGTGTTGTCTTTATTTTCAGGTAGAGAAATGCTTGTAAGCAGCTGTATTATACTTACTGCCTAAAAGTACAAGTATGCTCTAAAGATGTAGTGACTCTTCCTGGTAAATAAGCTCCCAGATACTAACAGTATTCAGGGACAATTCTATACAGTTTACATTCTGTGATTGCAATTGTAAAGCAATTGTAAAGCTTAAAAATGCAGGGCCAAATCCTATTAATTCTCCAATAAAAGTACAGTAAGATGTAAATGTTATTCTCACTTTCAGCATGTAGAACTCTACTTGTTATTATTCCAGTAGTTTAATCTCCTTTTTGACCAAAATCAGCAGTTATTCATTAAAACATTGGTTGTTTATGTCTCTGTTGATCTATACAACAGTTTCTGGTGCTGTACATAGAAACAACCTCACAAAACATTTGAGTTGATAATAACATAAATCCATATGCCCTAACAGATATTATATACTTGCAGCCTGTAACCAACACAACAAAGTAAGTGCTGTCAGTTTCTAACCACAAGTCTTCATTTATATTTTTAGCTTTTTTTAGAAGACAGGAAAGGTGTGGCCAAAACTGATCAAACAGCATTTTATAGAAAAGAGTTCACACATCTGCAAAATGAATTCTCCGTCAGTGTGTGTTTTCTCTATTTTCTCCAGCACCAGAGCTCAAGAGTAAAGAAGCTGTTAAAACTCCTGCGTTCTCTGTATCTTGATTTTTTTTTTCTTATCAGGATGCAATGCAGCCTTGTTTTCACAGTGTTCCTCCCACATAGAAACTCAGTTTCCTCTCCCCTCCTCCATTCTGCCCTGGTGAAGGCCATAACTCGTGGAATTTGTGGCTGATGTTAGACATCACAGATCTCATTAAAATCAAGAAACTGTCCTAGGTTAAATATGACTTATTGTATACTGTTGTAGACAAAGGCATATTGGACTTTAAGAGGCCACTCAAACTCACTAATCTATATTAGATCTAGTCTCATTGCTTTCTTCATAGCTTTTAAGATGACAAGTAAATCATGCCAGAGAAGAGAGTAATGCTCCCCCCAGTACAGATCAATTAGAAAGAGTTTATGCCATTGAAATGTAACTGCTATAAATATAGTTTTCACATTCTTTTGACTCCAGCACTTCTTTCTGACCACTCTTTCCTCTGATGTCTCAACAAAATGATATGATCTCTTCAGAAATGCACACAGTAATCAGAATTCCCCTTGCCATCACAATACATGGCTTACAGTGTAATTACGGTGTAAAAGCAATTAATAAGATATTAGATCCCCAGGACTAACATGGAATAATGTGTGCTGGCTACAGCATTTGAAAGATTCTCTGATTTATTTGTTTTCACCAAACCTATCATTATTTAATTTGGCAATATGAGACAGTGTAAATCCAGTTTAATCAGCCAGTTTCCTATTGCTGAAAAGTAGCAGTTGGGCTGCTACATTAATTTCCATACCTTACTGCAGTCAGGGTGGTACAATTCACCTGCACACACAGAAAAATGTTTTAACTCACCATTAATACTGGGGGGAAGGTGTGTGTGTGTGTGTGGGGGGGGAGTCTTTCTTTTTTTTTTTTTTTCCCCCAATCAGCTGAAGAGAAACTAGAACTTCTTCAATACTGAAACACTATTTTCAGGAGTATTCTTACCCTGTCATTGCAGAGGTACGAGTGCTGCTGTCAGACATTTCAGGAAAGCATGAAAGGAAGAAAAGCTGAGCTGCTGAGTCTGCATGTTACAGACAGTCAGAGAGGGTTAGCTCACCATGAAACTGCTCATTTTAAGAAACAGGCACAAGATATCTCCCAGAAGTGTTAAACAAATAAACAAAAAGACATAATTAATGAACCAAGTGCTGAAAGACTAACAAACAAGCAAAGTAGGCACAAAAGGATGTTGGACAAAATAGATAGCTGGCTCAGTGTATGATAGTTCAGGTCTCATCCTGTCTTTCCATTTTCCCCCTCAAACACACACACCAAGTGGAAATAATGGTAGTGTTCTGCAGGGCATTAACTGCATCAGTTATTTAGTCCAGTGGAAAGACTGACCCAACAATCAATTCCCTCTTTGTCTGGATGCCCGGTTTTCTGTGTCTCTTGTGAAGGTTAATTCATTTATTGCCCGTTTTTCCTGGCACAAAAAACCAAGGCTTCACTCAGCCTGACCTCTTCCTTTCCCTTCATTTTCTCAGGTCTGTTTACTGACACTATTGGCTTTCAAACGCTGGGCTTCTCCTAGCACTGATTAACTGACTGGGGCCCTGGTGATGGATCCCAAAGTACGTGCTTTGATTCAGAGGCTGGAGGAACCCGCTGGCAGCTTGGCATCCCCGTATGCCTCCAGGAGTGAGGGCAGTGCAGGCGAGGCTCAGCCTTGCACAGTGGGAGGCTCGCCCATCCACCTGGCAGCTGAACCTGGCAACCCTGGGCCACTGCAGAGTCTGTTTTACAGCTCCTTGTTACACCCTCGATTTTTATGTATGGGCATAAAAGGCACAATGGAAAAACTCGTTCATGGAAAATTATGAAATAATTGCCTCACTCCATAGCCAGTCATTACCATGATAAACAAAATGAGCTGGAGATAGTAACTCACCTTTACTCTTTGTTTGATACACTAATATTCCATATGCCTTCTTTTCTTTGGAAACAGTATATACGATTTGCTTCTGATTCACTGCTAACCGATGCCAACTTACATCAGAATAGCTCCACTGACTTCAGGGCTGTTTTTCCAGTTTGCATCTGTACTTAGGTTTATTTTCTTTAAATTATTCTGATGCCTATCTATTCTTTGCAGCTAGTTATAAGGAGATTATTGCATGGATTCTGCCTGCAAAACAAATATATTTCCAGTGATAATCTAGGCCATTGTTTTCAATCCAGCTAGTTTCTGCCTGAAGCCTCTAACTTCTGTCTGAACTCTAGTATCTCTATGAAAGAGAAAATCAATCTCCTTTGGTAAAATATTCTAATAGTTCATCGGGCTTGCTTAATGCCTATTTCTAGCTCAGATCTCTCTATCCTGGACACACTTTTGTTTCTAACCCCTTTTTCCTAGTTTATTTTACATCTGTTTTGAGGGTCACCAATAACAGCGCAAGGGTGCTGCTGCAAATCCAGCCCAGAAGCACACAGATGCCAGACCAGCACCTCAGCAATCTGAGTGCCATCTGAAAAGGAGGATGGCAGAGAGGCTATGGTTATATAATTCTCAGTAACATGAGACTGAATCAGATTCAAACAGCTTCCTTTTAGCAAGCAGATGATATCTGCCAGGACCGTTCATAGATAAGAGGTGGTTATATGCGATATGGCCATAATGTAGAATAGGTGTCTCCCTCCAGTGCTACAGGTGGTGCTTAGTGAGCCAAAATCACGCTAGGCAAGGAGTGGAAGCAAGAAGAGTTCTGAGCAGGTGGCTACTGGAAGGTGCAAGACAGAGCCACCCTATGGTGTCTATCATACTTTTTTGGTATCATCTGGCATTGCCTTCATAGTAGATGTGTCTGGTGCCACCCCCCACCCTCCCTCCTCCGCGTGGCAGCTGGGACCACTTCAACCTCGGCTGATGAGCAAAGCGTAGGCTTTATGTCTGCGCTGCGTCCACCGCCCGCTGAATCGCTGACTTGGCGGGTGTCATGAAGTTTCCATTCCCATGAACTCGCAGGGTACCGATATCACTGAGAAGTGAAAAAGTGCTGATTTAATTCTCTCTCTTGTGATTTCATTAGAAGAGATGGGGAAGTAAGAGGGAGGCAGCCCCTCCCCTTTCCGCTGTCCTCCAGCAAGACCTGCTTGCCGGAGTGCTCCAAGCCACCCAGCCGACCGGCAGTTGTGCCATTGTGCAAGCCCTGAGCTTCCAGCCAAGCGGCAGCAGTAGCCAGCAGCAGCCTTGTGTCGCTCACTCTGTTGTAATGACCACAAGGAAGGATCTGACCCTGATTTGGGAACGTGAACGTGCAAGCAGGTCTTGCTCAGGTTCACAGTATTTCAAAATTTCAGCTCTAGGCAGCTTTAAGTTGTTCCTTCTGCCTCTTCCTAAACCCTGAGACAAATTAAAAGGTACTGATTTACTGAAAACAGGAAAATCGACCTAAAGAACTACACACACAAGTATTTTTCTCATTTAAATCACCAGAGTATGTTTCACCAGAGAACAAATTCAATGCAAACATTCAGAATGAGAAGGCAGATTAAATGAGCTTCAAATGTTGATATCCTTAATGTTTACTATTAACACCTTAGTCCATTGACCAGACCTAACATGATACTTACACAGATTATTTATCAGACTATAACTGATTTAATTGAAAACATTCACTGAGATCACTGGAGTCAGAAATCTGATATCACAAAACCCACGGCTTTTAAGCATCATTCACAATATCTGAATATATGTGTATTGTTCACATACACACAGATATACTCTTATCACACATCAATAAGTATTAAAGCTGTTATGAACTCCTGACTTCAACACTATGTGCAAAAATCCCACCTTGTTTAAAACCTAGAGGAAGCAGCATGCAGTGTAAACAAAGATGATGTTTAAGTATCAATATTTAATGAAAATGTAAAACCTGCCAAGCCAAGTCTCAGATCAATGTATTTTTTTCCAGCTAAAAGGGAGTTGCTATTCAGGTGCTGAGTAGCAAGTCTCAGATCTCAATCTTGTTCATTTTGGCTTCATGAACACATGGAAAAAAAGTGTTTTTAAGTTCTCTTCCACTATCATAATAGGGGAAAAAAAAGGAATAAAATTGGCACTGACTACTGAATTTAAACACATATATGAAAAAATTAATGTTTGCTACATAGTTCCAAAAGAGAAGAGAAATCCTCTAATAAGTTAGATAACTGAAGAGATGGAGACAAAAAAAGGTCAAATAGAACTAGAAAATTGAAGTGACCCTTTGTGTCTCTACACTCTGAGTTTTCTTTTCCTTCCTTCCTTCCTTCCTTCCTTCCTTCCTTCCTTCCTTCCTTCCTTCCTTCCTTCCTTCCTTCTTTCTTTTTTTCTGCCTTTTTCTGACTCTTTCTGCCTCTTTCAACTTTTGCATTCTTTAATGTCATTTCCTATGTCTGGAATCTTCCCACTCATTGTCAGCCAAGCATCTTTCTTTGCTTTCAAGCTCTTATTTAAAACCCACTACCTCACTGCACCTTTACTAAGTTACTCAGTTTTTGTTCATGCTTTCCGTTTCATGAACTCTTTTCATGTTTTATGTTGTCCATAGCTGAACAGGGTTTCATTTTATTTATCTATTTATTTATTTTGCAAAGCACGGAAGAGCAAAACAGTTATTCTAGCTTCAGCCTTCTGTGGTGCTGTGAGGGTTTGTTGTGGAAGAATTCTGCACTCCTCACAGTAACTTCCTGGGTTACACCATCATGGCAATAAGGTAAGAAGGGAAGTGAATCAGTGCAAATTTTGACAGGTGCACCATTCATTCATCCAGACCTACTAGCAACCTTTTTTTCCCCACTTCTTTTCCATTGTTTTCCAGTAAGTCTGTTCCAGGATGGGCAAACTGACAGCTACCCTGTGGTCTTACCAAAGCCTTCACACAAGCTGGAAAAGGGATGGTTTTTGTTCTCTCCACACCCTTGTCTGTCTTCTACAACCATGTAAGGGAGAGCAAGATTTGCCTCTTTCTCTTCTTCCTTCCTCCTATCCATATTAAGTATTTTTACAACACAGCTGAGAAAATACCTACAATATGTTGCCAGAAATTAAATACTACTTTAGGATCCCACAAAGCATGCTTAGAACTTTTCTGTTTTCAATCACTCCACGAAATCTAGTCAGAAGACAAAAATACATAGAATAAGTGAAACGATGACACCATATATGGTGGTGGGAAGTTAGCAACAAATACAACTTGAAGAAAATTATTTAAAAAAAAAAAAAAAAAAAACAAGGAAGAAAAAAGACAAGTCTACTGTACTTTGAACTTGGCAGAATAGCAATAGAAAAGGTCAGTGACAAATAATTTCTCTGTAGACTGAATCTCCATTTTTAGGAATGTTATACTGAAACTTGAAGAGAAATGCCAGTTGAAATGAACTGGGAGTTTCCCCAAGAATATCACTCAACAAGCAAAAATGAAGTCTAGTCATGTCTACACTCTGATAATTCTATGGCAGAATATAGTTAGAAATGCATGGAAATAATTTACAGGAAACTAAAACTTAAAATAACATCAACAGATACATAGGTATTTAAAAATATGAAATATTCAGTAAAGGCAAGACAAAAACAAAGCAAACATAGCAAAATAGACAGTCAATGTGTCACCAAAATAGCCAACGGCCTTCATCAAGCTTTCTGTCCTTATCATTCTATGTTCAAATACATTTTTATGTCATGTAAGGTACAATGAAATACACCTTGAAGTTTTTTTTTCTCCAGTCTAGGAGAAGCAGAGTGGACACACTGCACTCTGGCAGCGGTCTTAAATATATATAAGGCTGTATACCACTGGCAATACCTAAAATCTTGACTGACTCATCTCCCCTACTATCAGTAAAGTTTGGAGCCATAGCATAAACACAGCACAGAAGGCCTCTAATGTTTTAAGCAGCGTTGATTAGGCCTGCATAGACAACAATGTTTAAGATGCTGCTTGCTTTGTTTACCTCAAGGTTCTAAATGAATGGCACCTGACCAGCAAACCAACTGTTAGCAGTAGTGGGACAGGTTTGCAGCATTATCCTGTGCAGATGAGACTTAGATCTCTAGAAATGTTTGACCTGTCTCACACGAGAAACATCTGCTACCAAACTGGAGAAGAGTTAACAGATCTTTCCTTTATATCAGAGTGCATCGTCTCTCAGTTTCATTTTGCTTTTGAATTAAGCAACTGAGAACCTATTTTTATAAACAGCACTGAAACAACCAACCCATCCCAAATAGTACATAGTAGAATACTTATAAATAAATAAATAAATAATAAAAAAATCCTCTCTTATTTACAAGAACAGAAGAAAGCCAGTTCCACTTCTGGGAAATAAGGAACAAGGAAAATCTCATGTTCTTTGTGAGAAGAACTGATGAGTTAAAGAATTGACATAGACCAAGCAGAAGACGACCTCCTGAGAGAAGAGTCACAATGAATGTTCAAGTATTCACTGAAGCTGATGGCATCTTGGATGTTTTCTCACCTAGGTGAACACTATGCTTCCACAAAATGACCTTTTTTTTTTTTTTTTTTTCTTTTTTTCATCAGAAGAGACTGCAAGAGTTCATTCAACCCAGAATATCCTATTGATTATCCCCAGACTTTTACCAGGAAGTTGCTGGTTGAAAACCCCTACAGAAGGAAAACAGATTCATGTGTTCCATCTTCCAGGTGAGAGATTTCACCATCAGGTTGATAGTTAAAGGGGGTTATTCCAGCAACACAGAGTTTGGGGTGGGTTTTCTCCAGCTGGCCACAGCTGGAGAAAGAAAAATGTCACAAAACTCCTAAGCAAAAAAAAATTTGAGTGATGCAGTCACATAATCAAGACATAGATGCCTAATTAAAACATGTTCATATAACAAGACCTGAATATTAGGACTAGTTTTAAGTCCAATATGCTCTGCAAGAATAGGCCTGTAACAGAGGCATTTTCCACAGTTGAGGTGGATGGGTCCTGGCCCCATATATTGTCAGCCACCAAACCCTGTGAAGAACAGCAAACAAAGCTTCACGCTGTCCTTACCTAACCTAGAAAATCCATTTAAGTCAAGTTTCATTTTCTTTGCACTTCTATACTTGTCCTATTCAATGATCTCAGCTATTGTGTTCATTCTGCCTCAAAGTTGTAAATAAGGAGCATGTCCTCCCCCTCCAATATGTTCTCTCAGGCAAACCTTCATTTGGGAGTTCTTCCTCAACTTTCTTCTTCTGGATCCAGGCTTTAGGCTTTTTCTTTCCCACTATTAAGTATGTATGTTACAGATATTTAACTTGAACCAGCATTGATCTGAAAGTAAGTTGTATTACACAGATGGATATAACATTGAAGAAACATACAGTTATCATTAGATTTTTTTTTACAATGTGACAAAGCTGTTGTTATTTTGTTATTGTATGTCCCATTTTACATATCAATTGATTTTTTACTGAATTTCATGTTCAAAGGAGCATTAGATTTGCTTTACCCTCCTGTGACTGGAGGAGGCTATGCAGTATGGGCATATTGGCCCCAAACCTCTATGGGTATTTTTCATGTTTAAGTGTTTGCATGTTTGAATTCTGACAATTTTCTTAAAGTTTTGTAAGACATTTCTTAAGGCACTTAACCTGCTGATATATTTCTTCTTGGGAATGATTCACAAGCAGACTTACAGGAACATGTCCTTGCCAGAGAAGACAGACCAAGAACATAACCATTATTTTTCACCATCATAACCAATAATAAAGCGCTCAGCCTTGCACACTGTCAGGTAATCATGAGGAGATGCCATTGCCAACTTCCACATTGAGACCTCCATCATCTGGACAGAACCCAAGTGCTACTTTTCAGTTCGAGCGTTACTCAAATTACTGATAGAATATAGACCAACTATCTAACATTTGTCCTAAGAGTCAAACCTACGGTCCAGCTGTGTGTATGTAGGAACCAGTTCCATCCGCCACCATAATTTAGACATACCCTTTCTCAGAAAGAAATACACAATAAGTATGAGCAACTGCACTTCTGCATGACCTTTTCAAGCATACAGTTTCATTTACTCAAAGGAGGAAACAGAGATAGCCAGAGGTTGCTTTATAAGCAGCAGATCTAAATACAGGACTCCTAAGCCTATTCATCTTGAAAGCCCTGAGGGTCCAGCAGTCAGCAAGAAGATAGGAATATTTCCTCTTCCTTCAAGCAGCTCATGTAGACAATTTCCCCTTAACTAAGCTGTCAAAAATGAAAAATTGTACATATTTACTTTAGCTCCTTCTGTTCCAAACCTTTCAGTCCGTCTGTCAGACAATCTCCATCAGATGACCACAAAACCTTGCTGGACAAATCTGTTGACCAAGTAATCTGTACAGTTCTACTTCATTTCATATCAGCTAACTCCTACTTCTATGACTATGATATTGACTATGATATTGCAGTCAGCTAAACAAACAAACCTATCCAGATAATTCCACTGAAATTTTAGTTCACAAAAACAGTAGAACACCATGGGAAAACAATTTATGACTATACAACCATTACACACAAAAATGAAGTTGTAGTCTGCAGCTGATTTGTATTTATTATATACCTTCTAACAGCAACAATATCAATCAACTACATAAACCTAAATATCAAAATCATCACAAATATGAGCTCACATATTTGCACTTGAAAAACAAAGGCAGGGAAAAAAAATGAACAAACAAACAAAAACAATGCACACAGATATGCACACAAAAACAAGCAAACAAAAACCCAAGGACATATATGACTATTGGAGACACTAACATAAAACGGGGATCCCAAAGGGAATTTCATAAGCCTGCGGATAGAGGAAGCAGCATATATGGTGCAGTGACAGTCCTCACAAAGGAGCACTGCTTATCCAATTTAGCTGTTCTATTGTACCTTGTAGGAAAACTGCCAATCAACCTTTCTTGCAAAGTTGTAGGAAAGGTAGGAGAAGACACCCTTTTCCTGCAAAAGTAAAGAATGTGCACATCCAAGAGCTGCTTGCTCTTTTCCCAGAGAATTGATGCTAGTATGGCTGTGAAATAGCAACAACATAGAAAAATTTGGGAAGTGGCTAAAAACCAAGCACACAAGATATCTTACTTCGCTTTGTAATCCCTGTATCTATATCAATAAGAGTATATAATTTCAGAATAGTTTAAAAAAGCATGTTTGCAAATACAGAGGTATCCTATTCAAGAATTAGGGATGCAAAACTCAGAATGAACCATATAATCCTCCAGATGAAAAATACAATGGTTTTGCCTCCCATGCTATCAATAAAAAAATGTTCAATTTTGTAAAATTATGTGTGAAGTTATTTTTAGCACAATGTGGTGAGAAATATTTTTCATTGTCACTAAACTATTGTTTCCATGGAAATTTTCTCACTAAACTCCTGTTTTATTTGCCCTTACACTGAAGGACATTTCTTATAATTTCTAGTTATGTAGTTACAATGAATTCAGGAATCTCACTGAGTTCCCCAGTGGTTCCATGGACAGAGAAGGACAGAAGAAGCAAAAGAAAGTAGGAAGTGTAGGAGGATGGGCAGAAGGGAGAAAAGCAGGTAGAGAAGGAGAAGAAAGGGAGGGAAAAAGGCTTTCTACTTCTGTACACATCTGATTAAACTCCATCTTTCCACCTCAGGAAAAAAAAAAAAAAAAAAAGTGAGCAGGGCACATGGGCAGTGGCTGAAAGAAAGCTCTGAACAAAGTAAGCAATGAGATCCTGAGATTCAATAAAATGCAGAAATTAAAAGTGAAGCCTTAAAGACAGGGAGGGCACAGACAGATAGGGTATATCAAGCAGTCCTTTACATAAAGGCTTGCACCCTTTCCTCCTTTATCTGTTTTTGTTTACTGAGCTTGTAAAATCACGCAGGTTAACAACGTCCTAAGTCTATGGGTTTCACGTACCTGCTATGCCTTGAAGTGCTGTAGAGCAGAGAATGGTACTAGTGTGATTCAACAGCCTCAGCACAGAGTCACAGCAAACAGAAGTTAAGGATTCGTTTGTCATACTCCTTCCAAAAGTCAGGAGAAAAAAAAAAAATAATAATCCTTATCACAGCCTGAACTGTGTGGTAAGCATCCAAAAAACCGGCATTCACCAGGCTAAAAGAGGGGACTGCTGCTGGGGCATTGGAGTCTTCGCATGTCCAGGTCCATCGTCAGCCTGCACCTCCTGCAACTGAGATGCTGGGGCAAAGGCTGAAGCTGGTGGCTGGGAACATTTGTAATGCCTTAAAGCACTGGAATGTTAAACAGAAAACAACTGTATCAGGCCAGAGATACATCAGCTATGAAAAGATATATTTCCACATTTCTCTGTCTGCAAGTTGCTATTTTTTCAACCTGGGACCACTCATCAGACAAGACACTTAACTTAAGAAAAGTAATCTAAAAGGGTTCCCAATAAGTCATACAAGAACTTAGGCAGTTCAGAAAAATGACTGAGAAGGTATTTTTTTTTTTTTAATTAGCAAGGAAATGAAATTAATCCAAGACAGTGTATCATAAAACAAATTATTTGAGAAGGGCTGTTTAAACTGGTAGTAGTATTTCACCAGTAAATAGTAAGTGCCATAAACTACATTCAATATAAATACTGAAGTCTTTTGAACAAGACTTTTTTTTTTCTTTTCTTTTCTCTATTTTAAATATATGATGAAAAGCAACAAGGACATTATTTGCGAGGAAATTATAATGTGTGCTGATTAGTTAAGCATGTAATAATGAGGCTATGAATTCCCAATATGCTGACAGAAATTTAGGTGTCTGAAAAAATATTGCAAAGATGTGGTTATGAGCTTTTCCTTCAGCTTCTTCTTTAATTTATTTTTTCCTATGATAACTGAACATATGGAGATTAATTTAAGTGTGGGAGTGACAGTGTGGTTGTCTAATTAATTGCCCTAGAAAATAAAAAATGTTTCTGCCTTACTCATAGGGGCCATTTGGCTGAAGTACTGCCTTGCATTACCAAAATCTGGATGTAATATTCAGTATTTGATGTAAAAAAATGAACAAAAGGCAGAAAAACTTAGTTTAGAACCTGGCTTAGTCATTAGCCAGGATTCCAAGCTGGAGCAGGTAAACTGTGCTGTCACATGTGTTGGTTACTGCTTGTCAGCTGCTAAAAACAATGAATGTGAATAGGGACAAGTGAAAGAATGACAAAATTTATAAAAAAAACAGTTGGTATGGTGAAATAGACATACAGGCAGCTTTCCTTCTGACCTTCAGCAGAGGAAGTTTTCAGTGTAGATAAGGCTATGGTTTGTTCCTATTATATGCCTCAAATAGATACTGGATTCACATTTCAAAGATTTTGGGCTTTATGCTTTCTTAATTCTTATTTTTCCCTATCACCAATTTCCTAATAGCACAAACAATCTGGCAGATCTCTTTTATAGTTATCCTGCAGAGGCATAATCTCACAGGTTTCTAATGGCTATGAAAGACAATTTCCCATTCAAGTCTTCAGAGGCAACACAATTTCTTCTTATGTGTTCGTCCTTTCCAACAGAATCACCCAAGAAATCAAATGCTTTGAAAGCTACAAGCCTGACATCAAACATCCAGAGTTCAAGAGAACACATATATGTGCATTGAATAAGAGGACAAAAGATTGCGATGAAAAAGCAAATAGTTTCACCTAAGAATTGGCAGCAATTTAGTGGACAAAAATAAAAGGATATAAGATATCATAGAAACATTTTGTATGGGTAAAACATATTGTTTAATTGCAAGGTATTAGTATCATTAAATAGGAAGTAGCAATTATATTAAACTATATTCATAAAATATATATCCCTGTTATTATCTCGTAAAATAAGATTTAATGAATGAACAATGTATGAAACTTGGAGTGTACTAAAGTATAATAAATATTTCTTTGTAGACTAGATTTATCTTTAAAAACAATGATTGTAAACTTTATTAAGGAAATCAGAATTATAAATTTTAGACAACAAATTGATCTTATACATTGTTGATATACATTTTCTTTCACTATTTCATCTATTTCTCAAAGCAATATTAAACACATTGTTGGGATAAATATTAACTATGAAGGAAAGCAAATATCAGATAAGACAAGAATAAAATGCAGTTATATTTACCTCAGCTGTTTTCTGTAGACTATTAGAAGCTTGACTCTTAATCTTTATTCTGGATGAATAGTGCTTTATTATACACCTACTAAGCCAGTACTACCCAGCACTCAGTGAATTACATTTTCTAAAAGTTGTTGCATTGACAGCCCGTTAGAAGACCGTCCCCTTTTTAGCCACAATAAAAAGTTAACATATTGTCTTATCAGTGTCGGTGAATGTTATTTTAACTCATCTGTATTCTCATGAACCTTCAATATGTCTTCCACGATTTACACAAATACCACCTTTAACTCCTTGCACTTGATTTTAAAAACATGAAACTTGTCCTTTCTCAGGCAAACCTGATTATATTCCAAACTTAATTTGTCTTTTCAATCAGATAAATAACAATTAATGCATTGCATGTATCATACCATAGGAGAAGAATATAATGGAAATACCAACTGCTATAAATTATGTATCCTGTATTTAAATAAATAAATAAATAAATAAAAATAGTATATAGGATCTTAATATCTTAACTGTTCTAAAATGGCTGTATTAATTAAACAGATCCTGCAGCCATCAGCTGCAGGATTATGAACATTTGCTCATAATCTAGAGATAACAGTGGAAAAGCAATCCAAAAATAGAGAATAAATAGACATTATCAGGAAGGAAGAAGTATTGTATAAGAAACAGTAAGAAACAGAGAAACCTCCTGAGTCACGTTTCAAAAAAAAAAACAAAACCTCCTTGGCTAAAGCCAAGCGGAAACAGACCATGTCACTGATGTTTATGTAGATTATGGTATAAAAATGCAAGATCTGGCCTAAACACTTAAAAAATAATTTAAAAAATCATAATTTAGATAAAATTAGGTTTGTTGCACCTCTTATTTCACTGATGGTTCAAAACACAGGTAGTGGGAATACAGGTGACAGCATCTTATATGATTAATTATTTGTGGTTTTGTGCCCAAATAGTTCTTGATTCCTGTAGACCAGTACAGTACACCTAAAGACATCCCCGAAAAACAGGAGAAGGGTAAGTTGCACCAGCCCATGAAAAAATACCTACAGAGGCTCATGTTTGAGATCAATTCCTTCTCTGATTTCTCCTTACTCTGAGCAATTAAAAAATGTCTACTATAATAAACCAACATATACTCTGTGGGAGGGATGTGGGGAACCAGGACCTTTCTGACTTTTTTCCTTTCTTTCTTCCTCCCTCCTATCACCTCTTGAAAGAGGTAAACAATAAGCACAGTACTTTGTCCTTTCCTCATGGTTGCCACAGGTAAAATCTGGGAAGGCTGAACAACAAAATAATTTGGACCTGCGCAGTGATTTCTATTGTAAAAATACTTGCTGATTCTTGTAACCCTGCTGAAAATGACACACATTATGAAGCTTCAGATCAGATATTTCTTTGATGTATTTCAGGAGTGCAATAAAGTTGAAATATATTGAGAAAAAAACATTCCTTAGTCTTATAACAATGGAAAATAAGTGCACATGTTTAAATTTTCAAGGGAACAGGCTGGAGTTCTGGCAAATGCTTTTTAATATTGCAAATGGAAAACAATGACTATACTGAGATACAGAAACTCCCTCATACAATGCAAGCAATATATTTCCTTTTCACGAGTTCCTTTAGGCAATTTGTGTCCTAAACCTGCAAAGGCATGCACAAGTTTAACATAATCTACATACACGTTTCTATTTGGAACTTGCAAAATAAATTAAAAATCCTCATCTATTATAGGTAGGATATTTATATTATATTCACTGTTCCCTCTCACATTATTTTACTTACTTTTGTATAGTCTCAAGCATAAAAACAAATATAAGAATTGGTGGAACACACTGAAGGAGGAAATAGGACTGTTGTAGTACGCTATTAAAAACACCTACCCCTCAACCACAAAGCAAAAAAATTTTGAGAAAAAGCTAAAAATGATCTGTGTTCTTTCCTATCTCAGTATTATGTCAACAAAGAAAACCCCCACACACCAAAAGTGCTGCAGTATGGGATAAGAGTAATGTTGCAGCTCCCTTTCTGAATTTTCTGGCATTATGGGCTTAAGAGAGGTACTTTATCTTAGCTTTACTTGTCTGCCAACTTAATGTTTCATGTAGCTTTTTATCTAATTTAGAGAAGAGGAAAAGACCGGGTCAAAAAATAAAACAAAACACCTTCTCTGTATAACAATACCTGTTTTTTAGTTTTTTTTTCTTTTTTTTTAGAGGCCTTAATTAACTTTTTATGTTTTTATTTCTCATGTTTTTATGTTTTATGTCCATTATTTTCCACTTGAGTTGTTTTTTTTGTTTGTTTGTTTTTTAAAGAACAAAGTTTTACATGGTTCTCATATAATGTCATCATATAGACCCCTGCTAAATTTTTTATGAAATGCATTTTTACTTGTCTTCTTAGCAACAATTAAATTGGATGGTGATATGTATGGGGCCAGGAGCATTAATGAGGAAAGTAACACGTAAGTGTTAGGTAACAAGATGGATTTTCTAATGCCAACAAAATTTACAGACACTTCACTGTTGGTTTATCATTTTTAAAGTTTTATTATTTTTCCTAAATGTAATAGTGGTTTGGAGCATTAGCTGGATATATTTTTAGATCATAATTTCCTTTTAAAGCAAGTTCTCTTTAAGTGTTTATTTTTGCATTTATTTCTTAAAAAAAATAATCTATTTTTGAAGGGGATTCTTGACACTTTTCTGTGTGCTAATATTTCACTGCGCTTTGGCAGAGCACCACAGACTTCAATAAAACCACATAGAGTTGGGAGGCAGACAAACATACAGTGATTAGAAGGATCAGAGATGATGTCTCACTGTCACTGAAGTCCCAGAGCCATTTTTAAAACAGGCTGTGGTAGTGCTGGCATTTCCACATCACACCACAAATCTTATCCTTAACAAACTCTGTACACTATGTCCAATATGGGACCCACATTCATTTTCTTCCCATGTCTGGCTGGTCCAACTACAAAGTATACAATCTCATGGGAGTTCAGTCTAAACCAAATCAGTCAGAACCACCGCCTCCCAGCTCAATGGAACTGAAGCCAGCAGCTGTGTCCTGCAAGCCTTCCACGTGTGAACATCCTTTTCCTCACAAATAGCTCCACAAGAATCAAACATACTACGCTCATGTCAAGACATACTTCATGTCATTACTCAAGATCATGTCATTTACCTCATAAGGACTATTCACCTCTATTCAAGTTTCAGTGCTTTATTAAAAGTTGCTAGCAAAAGCTGCATTAATTAAAAATCACTGGCAATCGATTATTTTATAAAGTTGGCCCTCCTAATGCTGTTTTTTTTATTTGTTTGTTTGTTTGTTTTCTGCTTTTGTCTTTTCTGCATATGTTGTCCAGTTCATGGACCACTTAAAAGTAATGGCTGGTAGATTAGGAGGATCCATAAAACCATGCAGCCTGAAAGAGAGGTTCAGCTCACTTAACCATTGTTAACCTTCTGTGAGTTAGATACTAAAATTTCAACTATTCACTTCTGTTTTAATTAAATATTAATTAATTAATTAAAATAAATCAATAGAAAAATAAAAGAATTAAAAGAAAATTAAAAGAATTAAAAGAAAAATAAATGTTAAACTTAGACTGGCACATAGTGCTTTCTGGAGGTTGCAGCTTCTCACTGTTGACTATAAAGGAATCTGCGGTTACTAGTACAAATCTAGATGTGTCCCTTTTAGATGTCTATGTGAGGACATGCGATTCCCACCCAACTGACAAGGGAAGAAATACCACATAACACTGGCCTAAATGTCGCAAATTAATCATCTGATGTATAAGGTCTCTGTGATTTCTTGGGTTTTGTTCTTTTTTGTTTTGTTTTGTTTTGTTTTGTTTGGCAGGAACTGTGAGAAAGGTGTAACTTGGAAAAAAAAATACTTTAAACGGAAAAAAAAAGGGAAGGATGGAGTACATGACAGGAAAAGAGGCAAAGGAAGAGGAAGAGGAAAAAAAAAAAGAAGAGGAAGTTATGTAAGGGATCGAAGGAGGTGGAAGAGTGTGGTTCATGGAACAGGGCCGGGAATGTCCTACAGAAAGATCTCTAGAAAATCCCAAATACCTACCTCATCTGTTTCTGAAACTGCCGTATGTGATTGAGTCCATGATTGGTTCACCTTTGCATTTTGCCCCACATTCAGCAGACAAGTATAAATACATGGATCACCTCCATTATAAAACAAAAGCTTCCCCTCTACTACTCTGTATCCAGAGCAGATGATGGAGAGAGGTGACTTTAGCTGAGCTTGATTTAAATCTCCCATGCCCCAGTTCCATTACAAGTGTTTCTGCAGCTACCTGTAGAGCAAGCATTCCTGCAGAGACTGATTCATAAGAGTAAGTAAATAACATCAAATTCAATGTATAGAGCCAAAACATGCACAAATGGGCTAGAATAGGAAAGACCGTTACATATGCTGTCAAGGACATGTCATACATTTACTACTAAATGTAGTCCCACCGATCAGCCACAGGTACCCCAGTGAACTGCTCTCAGTTGCCTCGCAATCCAAAACCTCTGCTAGGACTTGAGGCCTTGAATGTGAAAAGCACTGACAGCTGACCACACAGTGAAAGGGACTTGGTTGTGTTTAACATCAAGCTGAAATAAACACAAAAGATAAATAAGACTTTTATGGGATTAATTTTTAAATCCCTTTCAGTTATCCAAGGTATTTTTAGTAACCTAGGTGCATCAGCTTTAGCAATTAGTAAGTGTGTGCAACTTTTACTGAATCCAGTCAGAAATGAAGATAATAAATCTGTCAGTGTTTGGACTGCTACCATGTACAAAACATTTTTGTATCTTTTAATCCACTTCTGTCCTAAACCAAATTGCCTTTACTGCTGCATAACATGTCACAGACTGAAAATAACCTACAGCGGTCCTATTACTAGATGTGTCTGTAAGATGATGTATTTAAACTCTGGTGGTTCAACACAAGGCTTCCATGTTATCTAATTGACAAAAGGGAAGTTAGACAGAGGAAAATGCTATCGATTTTTGTTCTACTAAGACATAACAGAAATATAGCTGATATCACAAGAACTCATTTAATTTTCCTCTGTTTCATGAGCTAATAAGGAACACTAAATTATTTGCAAAAGTTTGTTTCTTCTCACCTTTGCCTTCATAGCTGTAGAACTACCTGACAATAGAGACAATGCCCCAGTCAAGACTTTCCTATTGTTATTGCCCATCATCTAATTCTCTAAGCGTACTGGTTTTATGCAGTAATATAAGCATCTTATGTAATGATTTTACTATAATTTACACTACTACGTAGCATGATTAATATTAAGGGTTTAATACTATATATCTCATATCAACACTTCTGCACAAATATCCAAATTTAGATCTTGATACAGATAATCTTTAGATCTGCAATTCATAGTCTGGAAACAATTATTTCCGAATAAGGCTCACAAGGCTTGTTTCCAAAGTTTTAAACTATATGCGTAAGATAGGTCATTATTAATATTTTTTTTAAATGTCATTTTAGGCTGGTGGTATGTTTTTGTTGGCATCTTAAAAACAGCCAAGATGATTTAGAGCTGTATCTGGTCAACAAAGAAAATAAATAATTTATTCAAATATGTTCCGGTCATTGTTTATCACTTGAATGATTAAATCTTGATTAAGGTAGTGGGAATAAGGTGGTGCATTTTTTCTGATACTCTACCTTGAAGGAAATTCAGAATGGGAGCTATTAGCTCTAATGACTCTTAAATGTTTCAAAACCATCTTGAACAATCGCCAAGGGGCAGAAATGCTAATGTTTGCTGAAGGAACCCAAGGCTTAACTGAATTACCTATTTTCTTATCCAAAGGACTTTGAAGAAGCATTACTAAGAGACAATTTATTGTTCTACTCAAGACAATTACCCAGCACTGATGAGAGAGAGGAGGGGCTATATTTACTCTTCCTAAAACTAATTTCTATGAGTCAGGAGCGTGACTCAGACTGGTCAGTGATGTTGATGTTAGCCTCAGAGAGAGTTTGGTTACCAGTGTTGCTTCTTATCTTTGGGGGGAGAGGGAAGGGAAAAATAAACAAAATACTTGTCATTTGATCACAGAGCAGCATATCACAACATTACAATTTATGAAACAGATACCCAGTCAGCGTGAATTGGAATGGGCCCACAACATCAGTGAACTCAATGGAGCCTCACAAACTAACATCAGCTGACCATAAGCTCTTAAAGATAAGACCATGGCTTATAAAGCAACACATCTTAAAGCATCCACAATAGGAAAAATCAAAGGAACTAATGCTTTTTGTTTCAGTGTGGCATTGTACATACCATGAACGCCCCAAGAGCACTTTAGTACCTTGTTAATAGCAATGGATATTCCCACATTTTGTGTCATGGGATGACAGGAGAGCTGCCTGACAAATCCATCACCATACCAAGGACAGGCACAGAAGTAGGTGATGGCTAATAGCTCCAGGGAGATGGGTTACAGCAGTGTAATTTTTAACCAATCTTCCTAGTCAATTGGACCAAAATGCTTCCAAGATACACCTTACTCAGGACTTTTGCCATTCTTTAGGAATTCAAGCACGAAGTGAGAAGTGTTTTGCCACTGGGGAGAAAGCAAGGAGGAACACTCCAAATTGGGGAAGCGCTATATAGGAAACGTCCTGGGAGTAGAGGTGGCTGGGTGGTCACTGTATGTATTTTTGCGCTCTGCTAGCAGATAATTTGCAGAACACATTCATTCAGCAGATATTTATCACTTTCTAAGAGGCAGCCATGGTCACACTGTCTCATCATATCCATGCCTCTTTTTTTTTTTTTAATGTTTTATCATGAAAATTGTCCCAAACTTGTTCTTTTCTGCTCTTTATAGTAGTGTAAAGCACGGTTATCCTGCTCTGCTCTCTTTTTTCTTCTCTCTAATGCCTGATCCAAGTCCTTTAATGGGCCAGATCTCAGGATTTTATACTTTGTTATTTTGATTCTTTGCATGTAGATGTTGCACCTTTGTTCTCAAGATGTCTTTCTTCACTCTCTGGTCTGGGGCCATAATGCTGCTGTGTTGTGGCAGCACCTGGAAAGAACACGTAAAGAAGAAACAGTTGATGTATAAAGTTCAGTTTATACTTTCTGATATATTTCAGATATCAGATACATGAAGAAGAGATTTGCGCAATAGCTCTTCCTTCTCACATTCCTTTGTTTACTTGCTTTATATTTCGCCCTCCTGATCACCCACTTAAAACTAAAAGAAAAATATCTGAAATGTTGTGAGGGAAATGGAACAGAGCACAAAGCTTCCAGTATTTTGAGTTATATGTTTTTGCAGCAGGAAACCCATGATGCATAGTTCCTGAATAGTCAAGAGAAAGAACTGTGAGCTGATAAGCACGCAAATGTCAGCAGATAGGCCTCTTTCCTAAGTGAGGGGTAATGGTGATTTCAGGATGAATTGTGTGCTTTGCTTTTGTTTCACAAGGTCATTGCTAGGCTGTACGGGCTGATGGTAGAGCAATTTGGCTATGGTGCCACCAAAAAGATGAAAGAAAGGGCAATTGTTTGCTAACGTGATCGTTGCCTCATCTTTTGGGCAAAAGGCTGCTGGGGCTGCTCTGAGGCGGGATGCTGGGAGGATGCAGCACAGCCTCAGGGGCAGTTTGTGAGGAGCAGCCGTGCAGCAAGACAGTGCACAGACAGACTGACAGACAGACAGACGTCTGCCAGCCACCAGCTGGCACAGAGAGCAGCCAGACCTGCAGACCCAAGTGAATGACTTCCACTCATTCCTGCATTGACGCAGCTTGAACAGGATCAGCTCTAGCAGGGTGGTCAGGAAAGTGGTTTCAAAACCAAATTGAGTTTAGATCCATGCACAAAGTCCATATGTTCTCTATCTTCTCGTTCTGGGTCAAGCCCATTATGCGATTTTGCCCAAAGGCCCCTAGTTCGTAAAAAACAGCAAGATGGTCACTCAGACCTTGTCTGCCATACTCATATTTGACCAAGTATTGCAACGATCCAAATACACCAGTTCATGTTCTTTGTGTTAAAACTCTAATAATAAGTAGATCAGATTCAGGCAACCCATTTAAATTCTCCATGACACATTTTCTGCCTCTGTAAAAATGTATGATATCGTTGGAGGGTTGGTCACAGAATGAGTTGAGCTATTGTCATTGATTTGTCAAGTCTGGCCTTTCCAAATTCCCAGTAAACCACGCTGAATTTTCCTGAAATGGAAATATTTCCTCAAAAGTTAAATGAAATATTTCCAGAAATATTCCTTTGTGCATCTTGGTTTTGCTTGCTTTATATGATTGGTGACCTAAATTACCTGAAATGTTTTCTGTTTCTCAATTACATGCCTTAACCTTTAGAAATAAGATGAGTGCCTACTTACTTACAAAAAATCATGAAGAATACTGTAGCTTGAGGATCAAATTTAAAAACATTTTGAAATTCCGAGGGAGAAGATTCTGCAGAGCCAGAAGAAATTTCTTCTTACTTTCAACCAATGTGTTTATGTTTTTATATTGTCCTTGTACATCAGAACACGAGGAACATTAAATAATTACTTTGTGCCATGAAAAATATGTCCACTCGGAGCATTCTACTACAACAGTATCACAAAAAAATGAATGTTGATATATATCCCTCTGACCATTGCTTCCTTCCCTCAAAGACAACCACGGGGAGTTATTCCCATCTGGTAGGTGAAGAACTGAAGCATAGGCTACTTAGCTTCCCTGAAGAGAAAACGAAGCAGGTACAGACATGTACCCAAACTGCAATGCGTTAAGCACATCATCTCCTTCTTAGCTGTACCAAAGCTAATTTTGTCTGCCCGAGAGCTGGCAGATATGATAGATCTGTGCACAACACCTCTTGTCAAGCTGTATGGAGAAATGCAGCCCCAAGCACCGGGGGAAGCCTTGCCGAGCGCCAGCGATCCGTGCCGAGGAGGGTGCTGAACTACGGGCAGAATGCACGAGGATCTGGCTCGCGTGTGCTCACAGAGCCCTGGTCTCCTCCTGGGAAGAAGCACAAGAACGAGTCTCAGCAGAGCAGCCTGCAGTGTTGCTCACCTCGGTATTTTGATTTTTTCAATCGACCTCTAGATATGTGGAGGTAAGGTGGTATTTTTAGCAACATCCCAAATGGGCAGGAGCCAATTACTGCTCACGGTCTCTCTGACTGCCTCACTTGAGCAAGGAGGGAGATGTGGCAGGGACTCAGGTAGGGAAGAGGGGGAGAACGAGGCACGGTAACAACGCCGTTAGGGCTATTGATTTATCTGCCGGTGCTGCGGGCTGCTCAGCACTGACTTCACCTGCCGCCTTAACTCCCTCGGCTCTGCGGCACCCGGGGGCTGCAGAAAGGAACGCTGGGTGAGGCGGGTCCCTCTGACTCGCTGCCCCGGCAGCACGACGTGTGGGGAGCCGGGGGTATTCACGGCCGGCCGCGGGGCCTGGCAGCACTCAGCCCGGTGAGGCGCCCAGCGGCGATGCTGTGTCAGAGGGGACGGGACTACAGCTGCCTGACATGTGGAGGTGGTCGTGAGGTGCGGGTGCTCCACTGAAGCAATCACGCTTGGTTTTTTTCTCCCGTTTCCCCCCCAGTCCTGCCCCGTGCCCCCCCGGCCAGGCACGGCGGCGAGCAGGGGGCCGCTACGGCGCCTCGCGCGATCACCGCCCCCCCCAACGGCCCTCCCAGGCCGGGGCCGCCCCCAGGCCCGCCGCGCGCGGCCGGCAGGCGCGCACACGCGGCCAGGCGCGCACACGCAGGCGCGCGCGGCCCCCCGGCCCGGCCCCGCCCCGCCCCTCCCCGCCCCGCGGGAGCCGCCGGTGGCAAAGTCACCGTCCCGCGGAGCCCGCCGGCCTCCATCGAACGCCGCGGCCCCGCCCCGCGACGTCATGGAAACAAGCGCGTCACCCCGCCGCCAGCCAGTAGCGGCGCGGCGGGGGCGTGGCCACCGCACTTCGCCCCGCCTCCTCCTCCTCCTCCTCCTCCTTCCCCCCCCCCGTTGAAGGCGTCGCGCCGCGGCCCCCCCCCCGTGCGTCACGTGACCGGCGGCGGGCACCGGCGGCCGCGGGGCGGGGCGGGGCGGGGGCGGTGGCAGCGCCGGGTGAGCGCGGGGAGGGGGGGGAGGGAGGGGGGCGGTCGCACCGCACAGCACAGCACAGCACCGCACCGCATCGCCCCGCCCCGCCCGGCGGCGCCCGGCTCCCGTAACGGTCGCGGCGCGGGGCTGAGGCTCTCCGAGGCGCTGCCCGGGGCGTGCGGCAGGAGGCGGGCGGCCGGGGAGAGGGAGAGAGAGAGAGAGAGAGAGAGAGAGAGAGAGAGAGGAGAGCGGCCGGCGAGAGGCGACCCGCGGCTCCTGCCGGTGAGGAGGCGACGGGGGCGGGGCGGGCGGTGCGCGCCCCCCCTCCCCTTCCTTCCCCTTCCCCTTCCTCCGCCCCCGCCTCCCCCAGCGCCCTCTCCCCGCCGCGGCTCGGTCCCCGCTCCGGGCTCCCCCCGCCCCCTTCCCCTCCCCCCGCGGCCGCAGGGCGGGGGCGGCCGCGGGCAGGGCGGGGAGCGCGGGGACCTTGTGCGCTCGGCGGGCGGCGGCGGTGGCACCGGCAGCAGCGGCGGCACCGCCGGCAGCAGCAGCAGCAGGTTCACGGGCGCCTCGCCTCGTCCCGGCCGGCGGGGGCGGCCCCGCGGCGCCGAGGTAAGCGCGGTGGCGGCGGGGGGCGCCGCGCCTCCGCCCCGCTCCGCTCCTTCCCACCCGCCCCGCTCCGCTCCGCACAGGCGCGGCGGCGGCGGCGGCAGGTGCAGGCGCTCGGCGGGGCCGCTCCGCCGCGGGGGGCTGCGGGCCGCCTCCGAGCCTCCTTGCCTGCGAGCCGCCGTCCCTGCGAACCTCCCGCCGCAGCCGGTAACCGGAGCGCGCACCTCCAGCCGGGGCGCGCCGTGACCTTGAGGGCAGCGGATGCGGGGCTGCGGCGCGGCGGCAGCGCTGCCCCCCGGGGCCGCCCCCCGGTCACCGTGTGCTGCGCGGCCCCGATGCAGCCGCACCGGCATCACCCTCCCCCCCCCCCCCCCCCCCCGCGCTGCTGGGCACCGCGGGCCCGGCATCCGGCGACCAGGGCCGGGATGCGGCTGGCGGAGCCGCCGGGGCGCTGTGGATCGGGAGTCTAAACGCGCCCGCTCCGCTTCACTTCGTGAATTTTTCTCCGCGGGGAAGAGGAGGATGCTCGACACCGAGAGTATTTCGGTGTTGTTTCGGCACCCCCGGCACGGGGACCCCACCGGCAGTGGTCTGTCCGTGCGGGCGGCCGGCTCCCCTCCTCGGGGTGTAGCCGGCGGCGACCCCCCCCGCGCCGCGGCCGTGGGGGTGCGTTGGCAGCGGCGGCGCCCGGTCGGGGGCGAGGGGCCGGGTGGGCATCCAGGGCACGGCCCCCAGCCCGTCCCCCTTCGGGGTCCCGAGCCGGGGGGAGCCGGGAGACGTGTCGGGTATCGCCAGCAATCTGCGGTCCGCACTTACCTGCTGCGGGAGCAGTGCGGCGCAGCGAGCCCAAAGCTGCCGCATCCCCTAAATGCTCCTGGATCCCAATGAGCTCGGGTCGGAATGGCATTTTTAGGTGGTTAAAAAGGGCTCGCCTAGGTAACTCGCCAACCTTTGGCTCATCATAGAATGTATGAGAAGGTGGTAGTGCTGGCCATAGCGGATGGGATTTTTATTTTTCCCTGTTTGTTTGAGCTTTTCGAGGATTTGTTCCAAACACCACAAATAGTGAATTCCAGCAGAAGTAAACTTGTGTATCTTTAAACTATTGACTCTGTTGGCAGGAATAGCTTCCAACGTACTAGAGCTTTAATACTTATGGCATAATGAATGGAAACTCTCTTCGTGTCAGTGGAAAAAGTGGTCACTGAATTCAGTCAGGGAGAAAAAAAAAAGCTCATACACTTAAATGTAAAATTTCTGTTATGGAAGAGCGTTGTTGGGTTGTTCCGTGTATTGCAGTTCTTTCTGTTCGTTATGGTAACCCACCCAGGTTGGGTTATTTGGAGAAAACAAGGGTCCTGTGTTACACACAGGCGCTTGCAGGTTTTTTCGGTCAGTATTGCTATCTTGGTGCTGAATTGCAACGTTACTTGTTCAGGTTCTTCAAAAGAGAATGCTGCTTGTGATGTGGGAAATTAAAACGATACAAGGCAAAAGTAATTTTTCTGTCAGTGTGGCCGTGCTCTGCATACACGCAGTGACTCAGTACTGCATATTAAGCAGGCGTTGTGTTTGGGAATTTCAGGCGCAGACCAGACGACTGTCACTTCAGCATGGGTTCAACTACAGGTCTTGGTTCCTTACAGACTTGCATTGCATACAGATAATGGTATAAGCAAAGAATCCCCACTTTCAATGTATGAAGTCAACTAATAATCTGTGACTGATTCTACCAATTAAAATGCTCTGCTGCCTAATGCTGGAATCTCATTTAGAAAGTGACTCTTTCATGGACCGCAGTACAGAACCTCTGTCAGCTGTTGGAGTTGTGACCCTTTAAACTGTGTTGTGGAAGCTTAACAGGAAGCGCGGACAGGCTTGTAAATGTCTTGCAGCTCACAGTCATAAAGATCTAGTAATTACTTCTTTTTTTTTTTAAACCGCTTGAGATTGTTCAGAGAAGAATATGATAAAATGGAAACAGTCATAAAATAAAGATAGTAAGGAGGAAAAGAAATGTATCTGCTGAAGCAATATCAAAAAATGATGCTTTGGAAGACTTGACTTTGCCAATGTTTAAGATTTTAGAGCTGGGAACTCAATATTAACTGACGAGTCCAAAATGGACTTGGCAGAGCAATCAATAACATGCTGTAGCAAGCAAGTCTCCTTTGACATAAGGGTGGACAAGATAACCTAAAGTATCTTCTAACTCAAATTTCTTCCATTAAGGTAGACTAAATATTAATGGCACCGAGCATTCTTTACCACTGAAATGTGACCTCAGTGATGTCTTTCAGTGTTTGAACTGTTTATTTTAATATACATTCTCTTCCATTTTTTAAGGGAAAATAATGCCAGTGCAGCAAGGATGCATACTGTGCTCAAAGTCAACTCTCAGTTAGCAAAATTTTATCTAATGCAGATTAATGAGCAGCCGTGATTAGCCCAGGGCACACCAATGTAAATTCTATTTTTGAGAAATAAGGAAGACTACTTCAATCTATAGCAGATTATTTTGGTACAGAAACACATGCTTACTTTCCTCCAAAAGGATCGATAAAATTGTAATCATGTTCTTAAATTTATGCTCTTAAGCATTCCTAACTTTTTCTAAAATGAATAATAAGGAAGAAACCCAAACTTGTTAAAAGCTGCTGTTCAGGAGATAGTGATCTTTTTTTTTTTTTTTTTCTTTTTGTGGAGTATCTTAATTAAAAATTAGATAAAATCTAGGTATTGCAGTATTGTCTAAAAAGCTAAGATTAGCTCTTCTTCCTAGCTTGCTGTAGTGCTGGCAGCAGTCTCAAGTAGGTTTATTTTTTGTATTCAACCTGTTTTTCTTGAAGGTACCATTTTTGTTTCTCATTAAGAAGTTAACAGATTGAAGAACAAGGAGCACAGCAGACAAAAGTAATACTGTTGCCTGTTTAAAAAAAAAGAAGTGAACCTATGATGATTTATGTACAGAAAGAGTATTTCTCACATGCGCTAATGATTAGTTACTAATCTAACTGAAAACAGCTGGTCTTCAGGTTTGGATTTCTGTACTATTAAATTACTAATTTTGTTACTAATGTTGCTTTTTCCCTAACTTTGGCTTCAAATAGTGGATAAGATCGTGTTCATTGATCACACGGCAGAGCGATAAAAAATAAGGATCTGAGTTGATGAAACCCCCACCAAATGTTCGTATCTAGCTGTAAAGAGCAGAAATGTGCCCAGCGTCTCTGAAAGGGGGCACGTGCATCCAGAAGATAGAAGCAATAACAATAATTAGTGTAGAAGGATGCTAGATGGGAGGAATTTCTGGGAGCTACCATGTACAATGAAATCAACAGGCAGAAAATTAGACAGACCCACTGTTGTACCTTTCCAGACTGAATGTAGATTCAACACAAGTACATGGAAACGTCCAGTTCCTATTTTATTTCTAAACTATCAAGCTTTCAAATGCAGATTATAGAAATGAGTTTCTAGTTTTCATGATAGGTTTCGTTTGACATGAACAGTAAATTTGAGGGATCTGCCTGTTCAAGCTATTCATATTCCAGTAAACATTATGAAAGTGATTTCTGCTGTCACTTATAAATCTTATTCTAAATGACAGATGACAGCGGGAGGTGTTATTAGTTTAATTTTGGTGAATTGCAAAGTAGGCATGAGGCTTTCTTGGTTGGTATTTCGAAGGTCTGGTGGGAGAAGAAATGTAAAGAAAATGTAGGAGGTGTTTTTAGGAAAAAAAAAAAAGCCAGAAATGGCTCTAAAAATAAATCCAAATTCTCTTTCTCCAATTATAGATAAGATGCAAGCACATGTTACAAGACAAATAACATCTGCCCTGTCTTGGGGATGCATGGGGGAGAATGGATTGAGGGAAGAAGATACACCCTTCTGTTAGTGCTGTTGCCAACTGCAGTGTGCAGTTAAGGAGCATGTAGATAAATTTTGAGGATGACAGGGTTGATGAGCTTTGCTGCCGGTCACAAAGTCTGGGTCGTTTCGCCATTAAAAGCATGATTGGTGTCTTCTCAGCACAAGGGGGTAATGTTGGTTTATTGATGGCATTTTCTTTTCTTTTTTTTTTTTTTTTGGTTCTGGTGTGGAAAAGAAACCCAAGTAAGTTCTTGCATAACCTTTCACTTACAGTTAACTTCAGTGGTCTGCATGTCTCAGTCTTTCAATATTGCTTACAAGCTGGATGCTGCCTTCGTTCCCAATGAGCACAGGAAACATCATGTTCTCAAAACGCACTTCTGCAGAGCCTATCGCTTGTAATCTGCTACCCTTACTTGTGCCCTTATATTCACAGAAAGATAAGGTGGCAGTAGGGAATACAACACTATTAGGTTCTGACCACTTGGTGTACAGTGTCTGGACTATGAAGAAGAGGCCTGAGATGCACCATGCTCTGAATTAGTTGGTAGTGGCAACCCCCTTCTTGAGGCAGACAGGGTGATTGAGCCACTCTTTTATTGGTTGTAACAGAGGTACTGAGGTACTAACATGCCAACTCCTATTCTTACCCCTGCCATCAGAGTGTTTATCAATATGGTGATAGGCACTGTACATAAAAATAAATACACGCAGGCTACGGTTACTTTAAGCAGCCATCCAACTTCCTGGGATTTAACATAGGATTCACAGTAGCGTGTTCTCTTCCTGACTCTCATGTCTTTAAACTGAAATTTTGGTATTTATTTTAAGGTTCGGAGTCCGAGGTGATCTTGATCATCTTTAAAAAAGTACATGTACCAGTTAAAAAAGACTGAATGCCCTTTACCCTGGAGTTATAGATGTGCCTTATAAAAAGGTCACACAGCCTTTTTAACATATTATTTGATAACTGACTATCTTGTCTGCATGGCTTTTTCAAGATTGCTGTTGTGTGTATGCAAACATGAGAATGTGTTGCTTGTGGTTTCTACTATGGCTTCCTGAGCAACTGCATTTCTAATGAAATCAAGACTTCTTGGGTATTGCACGATAAGATTTCTCAAAAAAATAAAAAAATTAAAAAAAAAAAACAACAACATGTAAAACCAAAAAACACACCCACAAAAAACACCCACAACCAAAACTCACCACCACCAAAAAGAAAAGCAACCGTGCATGATAAAATAAATTTCATCTGCAAAGCCAATCACAATATGTATCTGGCTTTGAAACAAATTGAAAACAACTGATACCTCCTTCTGGTGAAAGGTAGAAGATCAGAGACATCAGCTGTGCACAATGGAATTTTTCTACCATTGAAAGGAATAGCCAGAGTGCTCTGCTCTTAATTGGTGTAAAGAGCTTAGCAACTAGCAGTTAAGAAGTCTTGTGGCTACTGCAAACCTTTTCAGGAAACCCTGTAGAATATAATAAAATGTTAGGAGGATGGCCACTGTGACTCTTCAGAAGTTTAGAGAACACTTACGTGGTAAGTTTTCCAAGAAATGAGTCTGTCAAGTCCTAAACAAAATACTTGCTAATCATTTCTGTTAAGATGATTGGTTACTTTTATTTTATCTTTTATTATTCTGGAGCTACAGCATCCTTGTATCATGGCCTTTTCCAGCTGCTGTGTTGATCATCATAATCAGAGACTGTGAGGACAGTGAGACAACCATTTCTGTTCTCTCCTCTTTAGCCTGTCACCACGAGTAGAAAGTTTGGTGGGGTGGCTGAGGTGGTCGTGTGGCTGCCTTCGTTTCTATCCCGTTCTGAGCTGCTCTATACTTCTCATTTGTGCTGTTTGTGCTACACTGACCCTTTGGCTCACTGCACCAGTAGTTCGTGTGCTGGACAATCCTAGTGCACAAAACAGGCTCCCCATGGCATGAGGTGAGAGGCACGGCTCACAGGAGGGAAGCAGTGTGAGTATTTGGATAGCTGCTGTGCGAATGTTCTTCCTTGTGTAGCTGTCAGGTGAAACTGCTTGCTAGAAAGTAGTGTAACCTTTTCACATAAAAGAGCCTGAAGTTACTGTTCCAATAGCAGGTTGGAAAGTAGTTGGAGTGCCAGCCATGAACTAATGGCTTTCCAGAAAAAGATTCTTTGGATCTATCCATAAAGATCATTGCCCTAGGTAAAATATTAAAGAATATTGCAACCCATTTGCTATATGCCTCGGTGGTTTCTGATGCTGTAGAGGAAATGAGGAACTGCTTGTCATACTGTGCACCCAGGCTTGCTTTCTGAAGCTTTGCTTAGATAAGATGGAGGGGATAGAAGCAAGAAATGGGTAGAAAACATGGCAGGTATGGTTAGCCCTTAAGTTATCTGAGAAAGGGTGGTATTTTCGAATCTCTCCTGGCTATTTAGATACAGTAGAGTCTAAAGCAGAAGCTTAATATGCACGTTGAGCAGGAGTTTTTTCACTTCCTTATAGGTGCTATTGGTATTACTGTTGAGTCACTTTGTGCTTAAATTGTTTCACATTGCTTGGGTCTGCCAATTTTGTCCTTCACATGGCAGTGAAGCTGGTACAAAACTTTGAAGTCTATGGATGATAATGCAAATCAATACTTAAATCAGTGTAGTATCTAGCAACCTCACCCTGGTGAGTTTGTGTGAAACATAAAATAATTTAATCTGACTAGCAGTGTCTGTGCCAAACAGCTTTCAAATATATACATATATGTGTATTTGGGAAGCTGGAGACTGACAGCTGGAGAGGGTAGGGAAGGCTTTCCACCACTGGTAACACACTAATTCCAGTTGTCTTTCTTCTGCTTTATTAACAACTCAGATCACTTCAGCTTGTGTTCAGCTACTTCAGCTCTGAAATCCATGTAGTTGTGACAGCTTCTTCACATCCTGCAATGAGCTTGCTTTGCATAGTGAAATGCCTCAACGTCTTCATGAAGTCCTGTTTCAGCAGTGTGTTTTGATAGCAGGTGCATCTCGCTATGGTGACTGCAGATATAGGGGCTCGTTTCTGAACTGAATCTATACATCTAAAGTGAAGTTCATAGTAAAACTCTCAATTATCTAAAATTTGAGAGAAGCATGATCTATTGCTTTTTTTTTTCTTTATGTCTGGTTTCTGTTAGTGGAAGCATTTGTAGTGGAGCTGCCCATAAAATGGAGATGGCTTCTCAAAGCACACACCAGTGTACAGGAGCCTTTTGAAATAGTGCATAGCCATTTGAATAGCGCATAAAGCTATCTGAGTATGAAATAACAGTGTATAAAGCTGTGGCATGGATGTCATCTGCTTGTGAGTGAGCAGTTTGTGTGGATTTCTTTCCATTATCCAGTAATGGCACTACCGATTCTGGACAGCAGCTTCGAGAACCACCTTCCAAAAATTGCTCAGAAAAGGTTGTCTGGATTGTCCTGACTATGTGAAGTTTGACATCCTAAAGCTACAGTGTGAACTTTAGCTACTTCAAAGCTCAGGAAATCAGTTCACCAGATGGAACAATACAATAGGTGGAGGGTATTAGTTTATGTTTTCTGTAGAGATAGTGCAGTAGCATTTTAATAGGTGGACTGATCAATCCAAAAACTGAATTGCTGAATTTGTATGGACCTGAAGTTTTATATTCTCATCCGATTGCTGAATATAAAACTAAAGAAATGAATATGGAGAATAAAGCTATATTATTAATCTCGGTCAAAATGCTTTGAACTGCCCAAAGTAAATACAGTGTAATTTGGTCATAAAATAGGCCTGTTTTGAGCTTCTGATAGGTATTGCCGAAGGTGCCTCCTGAACGCGATTGAGCTGACAAAATAAAAACACTACTGTAAGACTTTTTTCTTCCCTGCAGTGGTTCAGCATAGCTGGAAATGGTGATGTGTGTCCAGTACTGGGCTGAAGTAGCAGCAGGGCTGTTGGGTAATCCAGATCCCCCTGGGTGAAAGTAGACAAAGTTGGAGCTGTCCTGGGCCATGCCCATGTCAAGTGCCTGCCTTGCTTCAGTGGAGCGGTGCAGATCCGAAGGAGTAGACTGTCCTGGTGGTGTAACACGTCTCTGCCTTGAGAAGCTCAGTAAAGACACGCATGATGCCCTGCACCTTGGGTGCAGCTGCTCCATGTGGCAGTTCAGGTCAAGGGCCCTCTGGTTAGGGAGGAGGTCTGTGGGAAAGGTGTCGGGCATCTTGGGCACGATCCTATCCCATACCTAAAGGGGGCCTACAAGAAAGCTGGGGAGGGCCTGTTCACAGTGAGCGTAGTGATAGGACAAAGGGTAATGGTTTTAAACTAAAAGAAGGGAAATTGAGATTAGTTATAAGGAGGAAATTCTTCACTCATAGGGTGGTGAGGCACTGGAACAGGTTGCCCAGAGAAGTAGTGGATGCCCCATCCCTGGAGGTGTTCAAGGCTAGGCTGGATGGGGCTTTGGGCAGCCTGGTCTGGTGGGAGGTGTCCCTGCCCATGGCAGGGGGGTCGTAATTAAATGGCCTTTAAGGTCCCAGTCCAAAGCATTCTTTGATCTTGCCAGACAAGTGGGTTTGAGTTGGCAGAGTGCTTGTGTGCTGGTGAGGGCTAACCTGCCTTGGGCTGTGTTAGCCAGAGCGTGGTCTGTGGGCGCAGAAAAGAGGTGATTGCCCTCAGTGTGCTTGCAGGCAGCATCCAAAATGGTGTCATGTTTTGCACGACTCTGACAAACAAGAGGCCAGGAGAGGGTCAGCAATCCACTTAGGGGTCTGTGTGGTGGTATGTGAGGAGAGGCTGAGAAAGGTGGCTCTGCTCCTTCTGGAAAAGAGAAGGATTGGGGGGGGACCCTGGATTACCACTGATCTTCAGTGGGGTGTTATAGAGAAAGTGCAGTCTCTTATTTTTTATTTTTTTTTTTTGGCCAGGGTGAGCATGTGGGTGAAGAGAAGAGCTTCCATGGTTGTCTTGTGCTGTTGAGGTTTGTGCTGCCCTTCTAGGAGGGGGCAGCCCCCACCAGCATGTTGACCTTCAGAAGGAGCCGCATGCATTGCTTCTGTCTTCTTGTCACTAATTCTCATCTAGGTCTGTTCCCTGACCTTGTGGTCAGGTGAGCATTAGAGCCAGCACACGCCAGGGCACAGGGCTATACCTTCTGGCAGCAGCCTGCATTCAGATATTCCTAAACTAACTGTGAAACCACATCCTTACTCTCACATGTGCTTGCTTTTACATGGTAATGTATCTGCTCGATATGCTAATTCAGCGAGCTGGCTGCCATTAACATTGGTAGCACAATCCTTGCCCCTTACATAACCACCTCAACAACTGAAACCAGTCACTCCAGGCCTCTTTTGCTGCTGAGCAGACATAAGCACTTCCAAGATGAGATTCATGTGACTATTTTAGATTGTGTCCTAGATAGCTTCTGCTGAAAGATTAAATTCAGCTCTAATTTATCCATTTCCTATTTAAAAGGAAAAAAAAAAAAGCAGCCTGGGGTTCATACTTCAGATAGAATTGTTACCGTTTGTTCAGGTGGATCTCACACATGGTGGTAAGAACATAAACTTTTAACACGTGTAATTCAAATAACAGACTTCAGTGCATCTCTCCCTTTGGTGAAAGGAAAGTAGGATGGCAAAGGGCAAAACTTAAGAGTTGTCTTCTAAAAACTAAAATTTTCATCTGCTACATGCTGTCTATTACTAATTAAGTACCAAATTTAAGAGAGTGATTAATACTGGAATCAGTAATTGTTCAGCAGTATACTAAATGTAAGGTGTTAAGCATTTCAAGTTAAAAACTGAGATAACAGTAAACCTCTACAGATACTTAAATATAGCTGCTGTGATTTTAAAATGTACAATTCTCTGGAATTTGCTGTAGATACTTATCCAAGAAGAAAAGTACTCCATACATACCAATGTTTTAAGCTTTTTTCAGAGTTTTTTTTGCACCCCATATATTTCATAAATGGATCACGTTGTATGTTACTGATTAGAAGGCCAGTCTGAGTCATGCAAATGTAAAGGGTATTATAAACACCAAGATGTGCTACTAGTAGGATTTTAGGAGTAATACAGAAGCTTGAGGTGAAGTACACTCAGCTGTCAGTCTTCAGTCCCTTCAAGTCTTCCCTTTTCTAATTTGTGTCTCTTTTTTAAGATACTAAATATTATTAAAGATGATATTACTTCGGAGCTTAATGAGACACCAGTTGCAAGTTGAACTACAGTTGTGGTATTATGTTAAACAAATAAATTGCTATGTGAATGTGAATTTGTGGCATTAACGTTGCTTATACCAGCTGTCTGACTTCATAGTCATATAAATTCAGTAATGTCTTTCGAAAAACAGCTTTTCTGAGAGTATAGTTTCACGTTTGCTTGACTTAAACAGGTTCTGCATAGCTCTCTCCTGTTTTTAACTGGCACTAGTATGAACTTATCAGTGTAGTGAGCCTGGTTATAGATCCAGTCTGCCTGAAACCTACATTTCTCCTGTATTGATCAGCTTCCTAATCAAACTTGTTCTGCATCTGCCAAAACTCTCCACTTTCACAAGAGAAGGCAGTGATTTGGGGAATGAGAGGATAATCAGGGTGGTTGGGACACGTCTTGGTCCTTGGACATCACCTTGCTTGTGACAGAAGAGGCAGCGATTTTTGTGCTGCTACATAAAGTGTGCTGTGCATCCTGACCACAATCCTGGGAGTGGGATAGAGAGAGCAAAAAGGAAGTGGTGCTTGAGCCCTGAATTTTGAAAGCAAAACTATGATGTGGTCCTCACCCATGCAGGAGAGGAACTGGAGTCAGCTGTACGATATTTAACCTTAAGTTCTTAACCTTAAGAGAAGAACCCATTTGGCCCACTCTGACTTACTCATTTAACAAACCTATAAAGGAAAAATGAAGCTGAGAAGTGGACACTTCTTATCTGTAGGAAATGGGGAACAGAAGCAGCCATCTAATTTACTAAAGGATGTTTTTTCTATTTTTAAAACCTGAAACAAGTGAACGCTCAATTCCATTTCTCTAGGGGCATTCTTCTTCTTGGGTAAGGTAGTGATTAAAGTCTAATGATTGAAGCTGTCAAAGCTTCTTAAACTTGATGTTAAGTTTAAAAAGACTGAAATTTACTTTCTTTGGGGGCGGAGAGTGTTTTGCTGCTTTTTTTTTATAATAAACTTTTGAGACTAAACAATTCATCACATTCATGTGAGCTTTTCATATTACTAACTTATAAATAGTGAAGGTTAGAAATAACCACCCAGTGAAATACGATGAATGCTTAAGATTGGCCTAGAGCTCCTGAGATGGCAAAAAGCTATCAATGTCTTCTTAAAGTCTGTTCCTCTTTCAAGCCATTTCCACAGCAGCTGCTGTGTCAACACCATTCAGTCATAATTGCCAACTCCACAGCAGGCTGATCAATGGAAATGCTAAATAGAGCAGCAGAGCTCTTTCTTCAGAGGATGTGGAAAACCAGATCTGCAGCTAGGTGCGTGCCTTTGGGAACTCCAGCAGGAAGGCTGAGCCTCTTGTTGCGTTCCAGCCCTAGTGGTGCCCTGCCTTCTGGCCGCTCTGCTAGCGAGTCATCTTGAAGTCTGAGTTTCTCTGCTCTCTGAGATCCAAGTGTGCTGCTCTTTAAGATATGAAACCAGCAGGGTTTACCCCTTCCATAAATGAGAAACGGCAGAATCTATACTGTTGACCAACTGAAACTGTAGGTACGTATTTTGACATTAAGGTATCAGACTTAGGGTACTGGTCATTACTGTTAGAGTTGCTCCTGACACTGTCAGATGCGAGTCTTTGAGACATCAGTGTTAGTTGGGGATTGAAAACAAAACACCAGCTCTGCTGGCCATTGACATGTGGGTCTGTGAAAGCCAGAGGAAGTTCTTGTCTTGCTTTAAACTAACTGCATTATGTTTGCTGGCTCAGTTCTCTTAGTGCTTACTCACAAGGTATCTCTTCTACAGCTGATTAGTAAAATGATGTCTGTACTCCCTCTGCTGGCTCTGCAAAAATAACTTTACTCAGACCAAATAGCTGAGTAGTACCTCTCAAATAACCGTATGCGAAATGCTGACTTATGAACAGCTTACTGAATGGAAGAGGGGTTTTCCTGAAAAATGGGTCAACAAATAGTTACTGAAAGCTAATCAGGTGTCTCAGATGCTATCTCCTGCTATAATGGTAAACACTGGTGTTGTATATACCTTTGTAATTGTAGTATGGTCTGTTTTTGTGTGTCATTGATTGGATGGGGCTATCCAAACCAAGATACTAAATACTTATACACCTAGACATATATTTGATCCCTATTTTTATTTTTCACAATTGTTGTACACTATGTGTACATAAATATCTGGAAGCCTCACATGGGGGAGGGAGCAACTTATATCCTTCCATGAAGTACAGTGCTCTGTATGTTTGTTTGTTTATCCTCAGACTATTTATTTGTTCCCATGAGATACCAGATACTCAGCCAGGGTGAAAGAAAGGAGTTCAAGACCTTGAACAAGGTCTCAGTGTATATATCATGAACACAGTGAAAGCAGTTGCTCTTGAAAGTCATGGACATCTTCATGTGCCAGTCCAATCTATTCTGTTTTCTTGTTTTTCTGATGTTATGACTATCACATGATTGTTCTGGTTGTTTTTACTTTCTGGAATTTGGGGATGGTGTGACAGTTTTGGAGGACTGAGGGAATAAACTTCCCTACTATACTAATCAGTAACTGTTCTGAAGCTGGACAAATGGCATAAGAAGCAAGATTTTAGCATTTGTTCAGGATATCTCTGAACAAGAACCCCTGAGCCTTATAATGTGGAGAGTCTGGCTTCTTGTTGCTGAGTCTGAGGATGTATTCTGGATTTTCATGCCCGCAAGGTACATTTCCTGGAAAGTACAGAGTCTTTTGTCCAGGCGTTTGGTAGTGTAATTCATGACTGTCAAATGCTTCAGAGCTGTGAGACTACTGTGCAAACCTGATTTAAGAATTCATTGCAGTCAAACTTTCTGGCTCTTCCAGTTAGACATCTCTTTTGGTATACCTGGGGCTGTCTGCAGTTACCTTTAGGCACTGTTATACTTGAAAGGGACTGCTTGGCTCTGTGACAGCAGGCAATTGCTTTGGCTTTCACACAGTTAGAGCAAGTCTTCTTGTAGTGACTGTTCACCCTACCATATAATATCCTGCTCTTCCAGTTTTTCCCTTTGGGCATGCTATTGTGGGTTTAGGTCCTAGAGTTTTGCCCTGTGACTTGGATATCTACCACTTATGATCAGAATTTAGAGTTTCATGGTCATGCTGAGTCACCTTTGGTTTATTATACAAAGATGCGTTTTAATAACGCTCATGTTAGCAAGTAAACCACAACTTGCTGACCTGCATAATACAGGCCATAAAGTTTAACTGAATGCCTTGCCTTGAACCCAAGTCTTGTCAAGCAAGAGCAGCTGAGAAGTCTCAATGCACAAGGAAATGCTTCATTTTTCTAGGAAAGCCTAGCATGGTTTTGACTTGGAGGAATCTGAGACTTCTCAAAATGGCTTAAAATAATAAATTATCTTAAAATAGCTGGCTTTATGATTTTTTTCAGCAATTTTACTGTGAGGAAATGAAATAATTGAAAATAGTTGCTCAGTGAAAAATGTTTTTTTTTTTGACAGCTAATGTCTTATTTTAATTATAGTTGCTCAACAAAAAGGTAGTGTTTTAGTAAGCACCTGCTTCTTTGAGTTCTAAGGAAGAAAGCTGTCTCAAAAGCTAGGCTGTGTTAATCGCATGTATGAGGCACCATGCATCAAACTAGGTTCTGGTCTTGACAGACAGCTGTGTATCTGTCTAAAATTGTTCCTTTGCATTTAGTTTGAGTCTGTTCTCTGGCTGTATAGTGTTTGAGAACATTGCCCAATTCCTTTACTTGGATAACTGCTCTGAACCATGTACAAACAGCAGTAAAATAAGATATTTTTCCACCCTTGCTCCCCCCCTCAAAAAAAACAAACAAACAAAAAAACCAAACAAACAAAAAAACACCATTAAAAAACCCCAAACCACCAAATAATTTCATGCTGCTTTGCTGAGAGGGAAGGATTCCAGTAGGAATGGATACACATGCAAAACTGCCTCCTGTAGCAGGAGTAGCTCTGTAGCACACTGAGAATGGTTTGCTATTAGATAGGCTAGAGAAAGACCTGCATGTTTGCTGCTGGTATGAGTCTACAGGTGCAAGGTACAGAAGTGCACTTAAGCATTCAGTGTAAACAGGTTCGTTCCGAAGGTGAGCTGGAAGCATTGTTTATAGGTTGTGCTGCTAAAGCTGTGAATGCTAAACACGAAGGATATTCATGATCCTGTTGGTATAAACAGAGGCCTGTTTTTAAGTACTCCTTTGCTTCAGAAAAGAAGGAAACAGCAGTATTTTAAAATATTGGAAGTAGAGTGAAGCTAGGAATTAAACTAAACATATAAATACCATGGTAGAAGTTAGGTTTCAAACCTGCTCGACACAGTGTAGACCTGAATGTGCACATAACTTAAATGAGCTAAGTCATAGTATAACTTCAAAATGAGGCACATGGTTGGTAACATGTGGGGCTCCTCAGTAAGAAGTTTCAGTTCTTTCTGAGCAGTGTTTGCTCGCCTGCCTACAGTGAACTTCAATTTGACATGTCCTGTTAAGTCTAGCAGACTTCATACTTGCACAGTTCTTTTTCAAAATCTTGTCTACCTCAGGTTGTTTTTTGGAAACACTTCTAGAATGATTCCTAATTAGGTTTTCAGACATGGCCAATTCTTGTGCTTTCTTTAACTCTATTTCCAAAAAAAAAATAAAAATAAATAAAAGTTGCTCTTAATGGACTGAAGTAATTTATTTTTTTTGAAAAACGGTCTTAGCATGACTGCTTCCTAGCAACCTATTTTCTCCATTGCAAATGGAGACACTGCCCTCTGTCCTTCAAGTTAGAGGCTCTTGAAGGTGCTGAGAAGCCAGTGGTGTCCTGGGAGGAAGGCAGGAACACAGGAGGCTGGTTGGGAAACGTAGTGGAGCACCGGTGGCAGTGGGGACACTTAACATGTATCTTCCAAAATTAACTCTGGAAGTACCAAGTCCCTAAGGGCAGGAGTTTATGGCAACTCATGTTACAACTGCTGTGTTGTGGTGCTGTATCATTCTTGTTTTGTGATACTTTGATGCCCTCCTCAATCATTTCCCTCTGTGGGGAAAGTCATTTCCCTGGGTCTCACTGCAGGCTGGAGGAGGTGCTCAGCTTCTCCACACCTGTGTGCTGAAGTAAGGGAAGCTTATGAGCTGCAAGGGTTAGATAAAAATGTAATTTAGCTTCTGGCTTTTCAGAGCTGGTCTGTGTGCCGCAGCTTATTGTATGGGGGTAGGAAACTCATGGTGAGCTGAGGTGTGCTGCAGTCAGGCTGCGAATTGCGGTGGCTTTCCAAGGAAGTTCACTGGAATCTGTGAGCTGGGCATACGGATGTGGTTCTTGGAAGCATTTGTGCCTTCAGCAGTGGCCAGCTGGAGTTAGTCTAACATGTAAACTTTTGCAGGTTGCTAGAAGTAAATCACTTGGAGGACTGATACTGTCCTTCCCAATTCCCTTTCTTCAGATATACTCTTATGCTATTGCTGGAAATAATCTGACTGCAAACGTTGAAGAACATTACTGTGCACCACTGCAAACTAAACTCTCGTGGGAAGTAGCTGTATGTAGAAGGAACAGAACAGGTCTGACGCAGCTGAGTCAGTGATGATCTGTAGCCTTTATAGATGAGTAGGCTCTTGGCCCTTAGGGTAAGCTGCAGCTGAGCTAATCATGCTAGGCTCCCGATTCAGATGTCCTCGTTTGGTGAGAGCTATAACTACCCGTATTGAACTACCACCTAGGAATTACTGCTGCAGGTTCAGAGCTGTCTTAGCGTGAGACTGGTGCTTCGGTGTGGGCATCGATGGCAGCTATGCTGTAGGCACTGAGAGTGCTGCCTCTCCGCCCTCTTTGCAATGGCTTTAAGCTTCAGTTGAGATGGGAGTGAGGGAAGCAAATGTCCAGTCCTCAGCACTGAAGAGGCCCCGCTGGTTGTCCAGAAGAGTTTCAAGGTATGGCCTTTCCCTGCTTGAAGCATTGTAAGCATTGTACTGGAGCTAAGCAGGCACCAGTTCACTTCCTCATCTGAACGCCTGCTCTTATTTACTAATCTATATGAGCTGCTGTTTGACAGTAGATATGAACTTCACGCAGTGTCTGGCCTTGGTAGCAAAGTGATGTATGACATGATTTGTTTAGTGGCATGTCACTTTGTCTCAAATAGCAGAGGGAAAACCAACCTTTCTTTAATGGAGATAAATGTTATCTTAAAGGTGGCAGCAACATAATAATTCTATGAAGGAGCTGCTCCCAGTAGTAGCTGATTCGTATGTCCATCCCTTAAGGTTAGCATATCTACGTGGCCTTTATGACTTCTACAAATAAATCGTCTGCCGGAAAAACTTCTGAGGAATCTGTTGCGGTAACTTGTTTGGCTAGTAGTAGAAACTTTAAATATTTTTGGCTTTGTTTTGTTGCTGTGGAAAAAATGCTTTTTGGATAGCTGCTTTCTGCAGGCTGCAAGTATCCCAAATTTAGACTGAAAAGGACTGTAATATATGCCTACAGTAAGTTAGTGTGATGATGGAGGCTTGGGAACATGCATGGTGCTTTTTTTGGATCTCTTTTTTTTCCCTCTTTGGATCCAGAGGAGATGATCCTGTTGCTGGAAAAAATAAAAATAAAAAATAAGTAAATCTTAAAGATCATGGAAGCGGTGGCACTAGAGTGGAGAGAAGTCAAGAGTGGTAAAGGAAGAGGTGTCAAAACTGCTTGAAGCGCTGGGTGTCCCCTGGCAGATGGATTTAGTGCAGGACCAAAACAAGGCTGAGGCACAGTGAAAGAGGAAAAAAAGGCACACAAGAAGTTACTGTGCTAAGCCTTGTGTTAATGTGGCAGCAGGATTTTGCGTAGTTTATTACTCATTAATAGTGTTGCCAGTTAATGTAGGTTTTCCCTGTGCGAAAGGATAAGGATAGCAGAAATAATAATGGCAGAAGGTGAAAGTTGGTAGAGCTTTTAGTGCCAAAGAAGGAGAGCTGTCTCTGTGGGTGTAAGCCTTACCCTCGGTGTTGTAGCACAGCTGTACCTTTGGTCATCTGAGGATGGTGACAAGCTTGCTACTTGGCTTGTTAGACCTCGTGAATTGCAGCTTTGTGCATCTTATTCACCAACAGTGCTTACATACCCCCTGCCCACGTTGAAGAAATAAACTCTGCCGAAATAATTTCTGTCGTTATATTTAACGATGGACCAGTAATTGTCACATAACTCTTAGAGACCACAAAGCATTTCATTCATCATCGTTCTGTGGACACATACCAATAGCTATATTGCAGTAACACTTCATTGCATGGAGGGGCTGGGGTAGTGGTGGTGAAGCCAACCCTGCATAAATGAGAGAGTTGTTTAAAAGTAGCTGAAAGAGCAGGATAGTGCAGGCAGCATGAGAATTTAGCCTTTAAATAGCTGTCAGGCTCTAGAAAGACCAAAAAGTACAGTCGTGAGAAAAGAGCGGTTCTGAAACTGGAGAAGTGCCCTAAGGATAAAGCAGTATGCAATGTCACTAAATGGTAAAACATACCAGGTAATGCAATGAGACTTAACTTATTGAAGCTACTTCTTAAACTGTACCAGAAGGGGAAAGCCTGCTAGAATGGTTTAATGAGCTAAGCTCTCAAAATTTATCCAAATAGCTAAAGGGATGCTCAGTATAACCATAATGAAGTTTGCAAAAGATTCCACAATGTTGCTTCTGCAAAGCCATAAAGTGGATTCTCACATTCAAATGTTGGAGGAAAAAAAAGGGGGAGGGGGAGGACCCACCTCCATCAGGAGCAGCAAACTTGTGCAGTAATTCAGGAAGAGCTACATAAAAATCATAACTGGTCTACCCTTGAATTAACAAACTTTGTCTCCTTGGCAATAGGAGATGGCAAATGTAATAGCTTTTGAAAGGGGTTTTCTCACAACTCTTCAGCCAGTTTGTCTGGTGTATTTCTGGCAGGCAGGGATTAATATGGCATACAGGGGAAGCTAGCGTTTTTCAAGAAGCAAGCTTTAAGAGTAAGGGTAAGGATGAACTGTTCTTGTATTTCCAAAAGGCTTTTGAAAAATCTCGAGATGAAAGCTCTTGAACTGGCATGTTACAGGACAACAGGAAATCTTCTTAAATGTGGGCTGCAAGAGAACAAAACAAATATTCCACTTGGCATTAGTGTCTGCTCATTGAGATAGGTCACCAGAGCTGGGCTTTTTGTTTTGGTTGTACTTTTATATTTTTAGTTCCAAACCATCACTTAAGAGGGGTGTGGGAGAATGATGGTTTTGAGGATTATGAATGGCCATTTGCTGCATAAATCTGGCCATTTCTATATTGTTCTTACAGTTCAATTATCATATAGAAGAATATTTATTTCTACTGTTTTTGCATAGCAGTAAGCTAGTCCAAGGTAGCAAAAAAGTCTTCAGACTTTTCCAAATTAATTGTACTGCCCTAATTGAAAGGAGTCAGTCATACACAGAGTGACTTTATGGGAGTAATTAGGTTTAATCTCATTAGGCATAAATATTTCCCAGTACTCCTAGGACTAATCTAAAATTTCACTCTAGGTTTCCTGAACATAGAAGGAATCAGGTGGGTAGCTCAGGGCTTTTGGCCCCTCTTTGTTACCAGGAATCATGGTTACAATCAAAAAACCATAGCTCTGCTTAAGTGTATTTAATATTCTTCTAGAAGAAGAAAAGGGGTGTGCATATCAAGGTGAAAGGAGAAACGTCTTGTTCTGGCTGAAATGCTACATACAATTTAACTTGCCCGTGTTTTAATATAAATGGGGGCATCGTGCTCTGAAATGAGGAATGATAATTTCTGGTGTTAGGAACTCCTCCAAGATGACTTCAGCTTCAGAGCAGAGAAATTTTCACCTTTGCTGCTTACTGTCTTATGAGAAGGGAAGAAAATCATTGCTCAAACGGAGTAAAGCTATCATAGTGTTATGCATGTATAGTGTTGTGGGAAATAGAAGATGGAAGTAAAAATAGAGGTAACGTCAGAATTGTGTGTTTAGCTGAGAATGTATTGGAAGTAGGTTTAGGCAGCAAAAAACAGAGACTCGGAGTGGGGGGTTAAAATAAATAAAAATCGCTCAAGAAAAGTAATATACCTGCGGGAATAACTTACGAGGAATTCACGGCCTGTTTTGCTCTGAGTCATGATTATTGTCAGAATGGACCAGCTGGATGCGTTTCCTACAGACATGCGCTAACCTTTAAATACAACAAGTCACTAAAATCCAGGACTGCAGTTCCAGCTCTGTTGGATGAAGTTTGGCACAGTTTCCGTCTCACTTTCCTTTTACTTGAAACTTGGCTGCGTATAGCAGTGTCATGGGCTCAGGATATGCCTCATTTAACACATGCCTGACAGGTTTTGTGACTGGAATGCGTCTTGTAGTTTGGGAATGCGAGCAAGCTCTGTTGTAATCTAATGACGCATAATTTTAATTAGCACGATGTCATATGTTACCTTCTCTTTTATAGAAAAAGTTCTGCTTCTTGTGCTGTAATTTTTGCCAGTGCTGTTTGGGTAAACCCAGAAAAGTATAGTAAGTTGTTCTTGAGGCTATTAATGTGTATATATGTCAGTGAATGACTTTACTGGCCCCCCACTATCCCTCCCCCCCGACTTTTAGGGCTATATATTAAGTTATTAACGTGACAGACCTGTTAATAGAACTTAGATGACAGCACAATTATCCTGAATAAACATTTTTAGCCTGGACTATGCAGGATTAAGAGACTTTAAATCCTCAGTCATCTATTCAGGGCCTGATGGATCTGACCTAAAGTATGAGATTGGGCATTAGGCAAGCAAACATTTTTTTTTTAAATTTCATTTTTAAACTCCAGTAGATGGGAATCCTGTGATATCCCACGTCTGCCTTCAGCCATCAGCTGCCTTAGTCCAAATTTTGGCAGCTCTGCTCATCTCAAGTTATCTGAGGAAGCTGACGCACACAGTAAATGCATCTTAGGTACTTGAACACACTAGAAATAATGCCTAATGGGACAAAGTCATATCTAGAGGTTAAAACTTATTTCACGTGGGATTATAGTCTTAACTTGGAATTACGTGGCATTATAAGCACTCCTGTCAAATGTAGCATTTTTGTTTTTGTTTGATGTCACTGCAGAGCAAAAAGGAGCTGAGATCATTAGAAGACAGTACTGACAAGGATGCTTCAGGCCCTGTGGGTCAAACAGGGAAAAAGCCCTTTGAGTGTTGGTCAGGGTGGTGGACTGCAGGAGGCCCCTTGACGTGTTTGGAATAATTTTTGTTTCCAGAAAAAGCAGTTGAGTAGTTAAAAACTCAACTCTTCTGAATGTGTTAGGGGCATGAAGTGTTACCAGTGTGGAAAGAAGTATTTGGCATCTTGTGGATGACTCAGCATCGTAACATGAAGTAGGAAAATAGGAACACCTAGTGTTTTAAATACGTGGAACACTGGATGCTTTCTGTAATTTGACAGGCTGATGACGGCATTGACATTATTCTCTAGGGCTTCCCAGTATGTCTCAGTCTGTTGTTCCTTGGAAATGTCTGTATGTTTTTCTAAAGGCCTGCTTGTTTGACCAGTTTCTTCTTACTTCTATTTAGTTTTCTTGTTAAAGTCAAAATACCTTCAGAAAGCTAGTGATTAGTTTAGGCTTTTGATAAAACAGCTCATCTGCTAAGACTACTCTACACAGGACTTTCCAGTCTCGTTTCTTAATCCAGCTGTCATTGTAGTTGGGGACAACTTGCTTCATGACTGTGGAAGTGCCAGGGCTTGGAAGAGGCATGGCAGTGCAGTTTGGCCTGGTGGTATAAAACCACGTCTGCTCGCTTGCTGGGCTCCTTGCAGAGGCTGCAGAGTGAGCTGCTTTGTAGGAGAAGGTCATGTTCTTTGTGCTGTGCATGACCATTAATACAAAGGAAAACTCAGCAGCTCGATGTTTATGGTAAAGGGATTGAAATCCACCATTACTAGTTGCCTAATAACTCACCTTTATGACTGTTACAGCTTTCTCTTACTGCCCTGGAAATAGGGAGGGAATGATGTGGGAGTCCTTTGCCTGAAAATTGCTAATTTATCCTGCTGAATTTACGTCAGGCTACTGAAGACCTAATTTGTTAGGTGTCATTTCAATAAGAACTAGTTTGGGGTCTTAAAGCGAATCAAACTATGTTAGATGAAATGGCTGCTACAGAGATCATGGTCACAGTAGTCACCAGCAGTCCTTTAGGTAAGTGGTAAATACCAGTGTTTACATCCACTGCAGAGTCTGGAATGGCAGCCAGTTTTATTTCAGCTAAGTACATCTGCCTCCCAGGAGATTAAGCTTCAGAACAAAATAAAATTTCTCTTAGAAAACTCAGCAAAATTCAGAACCCTTGATTAATTTACTGCTTAGAAGACAGGAGCTGTAATAAACAAAACTTGTCAGAACAATGCTGCTAGGCACACGTAGGGCTGGAAGGTGATGTGTTTAAAAACTCCGTGTTGTTGAGCATCTCCTGTGGCTGTGCACTCATGCTTAGCTCTTCCATCTTCCTTCAGCTGCCCCTTCAGAAGCCAGGCTCTGAGACGCCTACGCCAGAACGGCAGCAGCGTGCCACGAAGCGACTTGACTCCTCTACACGTTCGCTTACGCATGTTTTAACCTGCAGGATTGTGACCTGTAACTGCCTGCTGTTCTTTATGAGACTCTCATTTAATTTGCAGTTGCTTGCATTTACTGTGAAGCAGGTGATGAATTTCCTGTAGTATTCCAAGCTGGTGGAAGGGTCTGTCTCTTTAAAACAGAAAACTGACCCTCCAGAGCAGAAGACCTCAGACTTTCAGCATGCTCTCCAGGTCAATTTATTACAATTACTTTCCAGTATAATAATACTATGGACAACTTTTTCCTCCCCTCCTAATCATGCAATAGCTTGAGGCTATGGAACGTACCCAGTACTCTGGATTTCAACCTAACGTATGTGAAGGCATATTATATTTTTCAGTGTTTTGAAAGCACTCTTATAAAACGTTAAAAACAGATTAAAATGGTATGACAACTGAAACATATGGGGACAGTTCTTATCACTGCAGCCTCTTGGTATGTAGATCTGTCTGGTCTTCATTGAACTAATTAGATTAAACAAAGGCTTTCCTGAGATAATCACTTTGCAAGCCTTTTCCTATATTACAGCAACCAGCTTTACTCTGTTGTTGAAGGTCAAATGCTAGTACCAGCTAATGCTTAAAGTCTGAATGCATAGTGTTCAAGCAGATGAATAAATAAATAGAGTAGCACAGGATATGTAATTGTCGAAGTTTTGACTCTTGAGATTTTGCTGGAGTTTTTAAGATTTAATTTTCTTAATGCATATTAAAATGTTTCCTGCAGATTGGTTACTCCTTGAAGCCATTATTAAATGTGAATTAAATAACTGGAAAGGTTTGGGTAGGTCTTTATTGGTGTCTTAGGTCCTGTGTGTCCTGGCAATGGTGATTTTGCTACATCAGACTTCTGCTGTTCACATTTTCATTGTGTGTTGCCACTTCAAACTATTACTGCAAGGTGGTTTTAATTTTAACAAATGTAGAAGAAGGATTATTGTTTGCTTCCAAATACAGGGTTTAGTATTGCTTCTGCCTGTCAAGGACTACTTGTAGAGACCCTTTCTGAAACATGCTCAACTTTCAGGGCTGTCTCGATAGCAGTTGTGTTTTGTTTTGTTTTTTTTCCTATTTTCATGTTTTCTATTTAGGGTGTTAGAACACTGCGCGGAACATTACAGCTTCTTCTAGCTTGGTCAACGCATTGTGTTCTGGTGGCACCGGATAGAGTTATAGGCTATGGGCTCATCATGCTTTGGTAAACATCTCCCCACACAGGCTTTTGAGTTTGCCTTTTCTGATCCGACTGCAGAGGCTCACGAGGTGATGCAACCTGCAGCACTGGTGGAAATATCAAACCTTTGGTTCAATGATTTTTGAATTATTGTCTTCATCTTGTAACAAAGCACACCGATGTTATTCAACATCAGATTGATTTGGGTATGGAGTTCAGGATGCTGTACTCCTGGTAGGCACCCACAATGACATTACGTATCAGCGAAGCTGCTACAGTCGGAGAACCCTGGAGTCTTTTCAGAGATACTTGCACGAGTATCTGAATCCTGCCTACAACGGTATCGACTTTTTCCATCAGGTGCCTCTTCAGTGCAGGAATTTTAGTCACCTGAGTGTGACAGACAATACCTCTGCAGTTACTGGTAGTCCAAGTGATAAGAAACAAGGTTGATGTGCCGAATGGAAGACTGACTTCTCCCTCATTACCACCTGGTGCACAGCTTTCAGCTGGACAGTGACATACCTTCAGCTGAATTAAACTTTAAATAAGCTGCAACTTCAGTAATGGCTTGCAAGTGACTGGTAGTTCTGATAACTGTTACCTGATTTTAAAATTTGGGATATTAGCAGACTGAAAGTTTAGGGTGAATTGCTTCAGAGCTATAACTCTATAGTGCTTTGGAGCTCTTGCTCAAATAAGGTCTCAAATGGCTGTTGAAAGAATTGAATTTGGAACTGGAACACTGATCAAAACAAAATAATCTGATACTGGGAAAGATAAATATTATTAGATGACCTGTGTGGCTTAAGAAATACACTTTCTTTTGGTACTGGAGTTTCAGTGTTTACAGTTTCATTATGCATTGCCACTTTCTTGTTACAGTGGACTGTTGGAACTTGCTGTAACAGGAAGCGATTGAATGTTGCAAGGCTTGGCATCGAGCCTCATAAAGGATATTTCTTAAAGACATTTGTAGAGAGATTTTTTCAGTAGAAATCAGCAAAGAAACTAGGTTAAGATACACATCCATTCAGTACTCATGTGCTTTTATATTGTCTGTTGAAATACCTGGTAAAAATGGGCTACTGGTGCAGATTTGGTGTAACAGTTACTGATGTTTACAAAGGTTTTATGATTTGGAGTTGAAGAGTCTGTTCCTCTGAATTTTCCAGAGCTACTTCTGAGCAGGGACATACAGAGTTGTCTGTAATGTTACTAAAACTGATTTGCAGAGCTGCGCTGTTCTTGTAGTATTAATGTAAGTTCTTGAAGCTGTGTGGGAGTCCTAAGGATCAGATCTGTTGGTATGTTAGAACATCACTGAGGTACTTCAGAATACCGAAAGGGCTTCTCAGGTGTAACCTGTTAGCAGTATGTAATCACTACATTATTATGTCTTAGTGAAAATGGATCTAGATGTAACAAAAATGATAGAGTGGAGTATGAAGCATAGTATGAGCTACTGATTAAGCGATATTATTGCTCTTCTGGTGACTACGCATGAAAACAAGTCTTGGCATGGCTCATCAGTACTCCATTGCAAAGTTTTTCAGTAGGAAGTTAGCAATGACTACAGCTGTAGCTTTTCCTAACCTCATATCTGTACTTGGATTTGGGAGTATTTGGGCCTACAGTGCAGAACTACTGTGAGAGGCTTGAGCTGAGCTTTTCTTAAGGCTGGCCAGCTTTAATTAAATTTGAATTAATTTTGATTGTAATTAGTTGTGGGGCATTCTGCTTGGTCTATTCTTGCACAATTAGCAGCTGCTGCATCTACTCCATAGCTATACAAACTCATTTGCCTGATCTGCTTCTTATTACGCTGTCACAGCTTGTGATCAGATGCCAACTGATAAATCCTAGGCTCCCAGTTGGCCAACAGCATCTATCTTTTGGCCTTTAGTTAAAGACGTGGTGTGGCTTTAAAAAGCACTCTTTCATACATGAGCTTACATGAGTTTCTTCACTTACAGGGTACTGTAGTAGAACTTGTTAGAGTCATTTGTAGAATACTTGTTAATCAAATCAGTGCATCCTAGAATGCAGGTTAACACCATTGAAATGGGCTCTTAAACTACTGTAGTAGTTTGTTTTGGTTTTTTTTGCATGCAACATGGAGAAAGCTATCAAGGTGTGAACTGAAATTTTTAATTTATTTAACCTGTTGGTATTATGGGATGTGGAAGTTTTATGCATATGAACATTGATTGCTTTATGCTTTTTATCTCTCTCCAGAAAGCAGCCATATCTGGTCTTTTCTCAGGATTTTCCAGTGATAGGACTAGAAGAACAGGTGTAGTAGTGACACTGTCACTCCTGCATCTTTCAGCATCAATGGCTGTCTTCAGTGCAAATACAGTGCTGTGCCTGGGTGCTCAAAGTGGTAGATCAGCTACGGATGTAGCCTATTGTTTCCAGAGCAGAGAACCGAGACTTTGCTGCAACACTGACCTTAAATTTCTGGTAATCAGGTGCTTACACCTAGACATGGACATAGTAGTTGAGCCAAACAGTTGTCTGACCTGGCAGGGCAATAGTCAGAATTATTTTCTTTCCTGCATGACTCTGCCTTTGCAAAGCAACGTAGTCTGGTAACTGCTTGCCTTTACTAGGCAATGACTACATGAGGTGATAAGCATTCAGTACAACAATACCAGAGTTTCTAGATGAGTTCCACTAGATTTGAATGCTTCTTATGGCCTGATGGGGGTGGCAAAGGGACATATGGCACCTTGGGGTCTTGTTGACCTGGAAGTGCCCAGGTTATTTTTTTCATTTGAGGCTGGCAGCCTTAATGTTTCACAGGTGAATATATGGTTACTTGTGCTCAACCTGCCATGTTGATTAAGCTGACCTATGTGATCAGACTCCTGTCTTTTCCGCACACAGCAGATCTTTATATAGGCATGAAGAGTTTGTGCATTCACCGTTCTGTTAAGTGGATACATGTGTACGTGAAAGAAGCATCAGCCGAGTGGGCAAAAAAACAGTGCCTGTGCAGGTTGAGAGTCCTGTGGGTTGGGGTTAATTTCTCAGCTACAGTGCTCTCTTAATCAGATGGAAGAGCTGACCTTAGTCTCCTATACCCCTTCTGTAGAAGGATGGTATTGTGCAATTCTTTGCTCTATGCAAATAATAAAATGCAGATGCTGTGGGAGGCTTTGGCTGATGAAATGGGCTGGAGTGGGATGCTAAAACTGTTTGGACATGAAAATGTATTAAGACCTAGGTCTGTCTGATATAATATACTTAGTTACACTACAAATGTAGTTCCTGCGCTGATTAGCTTTGTGTTGAAACTGTTTTCCTTGAGGACTGCAGAAATGAGTTCATGCGAATGCACAAAAAGCTTGCTCATCTTGAACTCCGAGGCTTCCTGGTATGTTGGAAATAATTTGTAATTTGAGTATATTCTTACCATGTATGGCGCCCATGGTGGATTTTCCAAACTCCATTTTCCTGGTAACTGACTTACTTCCAGGTGTTTATAAAGGTTTCCTGTTGATGATGAACCACAGGGATGTACCACGTAGAATTTAAGACTTAAAGGCTACAACTCTACTTAGAAGTTCTAAAGTATAATAATGCAAGGTTATTTTGGGACTGGAAACATCCATTTTATGCCTTGTCACTTTGCCAGCTGAATACGGACTAAAAATATGATAGGAAATACAAAGAACTTGTTGTTGGGCAGAAAAATGTTCTGTAATCTCAATACAAAAAGAAGGATTGTCTTACAATGTGCTATGTAACTGAATGTGTGTTTATTCTTTCCCCAGATTGTACCTGTCATTTGGCTTGGAGAGCACAGCTCGCCATGGGACGGCCTCAACGATATCTCTCCAGAAGGGGTCTCTTACTTGGGTGATGTGTCTGCTGTCCTGACTGTCTTCATACCCAAAGGATTTATTTTCCTTTTGGAAATATTTTAAATTGAAATCTTGTTCCTTACTGGAAACTGTGTACACTAAAGACTGCAAGCATCATGGGTGATATGGCAAACAACTCGGTTGCATATACTGGTGTAAAAAATGCTGTCAAAGAAGCTAATCATGGAGATTTTGGAGTTACTCTTGCAGAGCTCCGTTCTCTTATGGAACTTCGAGCTACAGATGCACTGCATAAAATACAGGAATGCTATGGAGATGTACAGGGCATCTGTACAAAATTGAAAACTTCACCAAATGAAGGTAAGTCAATTTTCACACTACTATTGAGGAAATTCCACTTATGAAAAACTTGAGTCAAGTAAGCTATTTCTAAAAAAAAATAAAGTTTATAAAGATATTTTATTATTATAATAACTGAAATACTGTCTCTTACTCCTGTAAGACAGGATGATACTTCCTTGATAATAAATAAGCAAGGGTTTTCAGCTTGCCTAACTGCATGCACCATTTTGAACTAGTGGCAAAATTGCACTTAGGAGGGAACTTTGATGTAGGAATCCAGATATGAAATGAAATAGCAATACAACATAGCAATGTTTTTTTTAAACTTGGTGTGAATGTTTTGTGAATTGTTCATGTGGCCTGTAGTTCACAATTTAGATTATGCTGTTGTAGAACACAAGGTTTTAATAATCTAATGAAGGGCTTATTAATATGTTGTTAATTGTGTGTTGCTACCCACTTCTTGCGTTCCTTAATGCAGCAGTTTTCAAACTGGTGTCATCTGTTTTGTTACTGTGCTGCAGTGAACTCATAATAGCCATATCTAACTTACAAGTCTACCTTAGATCAAGTGAGAATTGCAGCAATGCACAACTGTCGATACAGCTTTAGGCACTAAGACATACAGTGACCATTGGGAGAAGGTATGCAAAGTGATCATGCAATCTCTAGAAATAAGCATCTTCAGAGAAGTTTTTGCCATTTCAGGCTCAGTGGCGTTCTGTGAATGTGACTATAAATGTAACAGGTCTCCTTCCTGAGAGCCTTCCAGAAGTTTTCCTTAAGATCTAGTCATCTCTTCCAGTTGAAACGAAAGCTGTGAGCTTTAATTTGTGAAAGAATAGGTTCAAGTTAAATTTGCTTGAGATAGTTCGAAGTCCTGCTGTTGCTTGTGGTTGATACCAAGTACCAAAGTCAAGATACTGGCAAATTCTGGTGTCTCAGCATTTAAGTGCTTCCCTAGCTCTTAACCAGCTTCATGTTGGTGGCGGTGAAGTACCTTGAGAGCTGTTCTTTGTGTTCTTCAGAAATGCTATGGAAATGGTTGTCTCCTTGGCTCAAGCACAGCCTACTAATGCTGTAAGGTACCTCTTGGTACATCAGCATGTAGCATGTTTTGGCTTGATCTGCTTTTGAAGCCAGACGCCTTACATTCAGACTCCCGAAATGATTTCAGAAGGTCAGCTGGCTTCCTCTTACCAAACAGCAGGTAGTCAGCTCATACGCCTGACCTGCCGGTAGACCAGTTCTAGGCTAAAGAAGAAACCTCTAAAACCTGAGGATTGCAAACTTCGTTTCTTGGCTTCAGCTGTTTTAAAGCTAGTGCACACGCACAAAGCGCTGCTGTGTGCAAGCAGCATAACATCGCTTGGGGAAGAGCAGCAGTCTCCTAGCACCCCATTGACCTGCTGAATAGCATTGAAAGGCAATTTCTCTTCTCAGTGGAAAAAATCCATAGTACTCCACAAAGAGTACCTGAACTGAGGGTGGAATCCAGTTCTGCAGTGGTCTGTGAGGTTTAAGGCCCATTATTACTGTGAGCTAGAGGAGCATGTGATTGTAGACGACCAGGATGAACTAAGCACCACATGCCTAGTGTACTGCAGGGTTTACTTTGTTCGTGTCCCATAAAGTAACTGTCAGATTAATGCATGGGAATCATGAGTGAGAATATACTAAAAACAGAATAGTTAGATGCCCTTTCCCACAGATTTGAATTTGCTGTACCTGAGGACTGTGTGACCAAGGCCTTTCCTTTTTAAGATCTTGACATTTGTATGTATTTAACCGATTACAGTACAGTACAATTGCTAACTTGATAAAAGATAAAAGCCTTTTTTGATGTGTGACAGCAGCTCATAAACGCAGCAAGGCTTCAATAGTCAAACTTGATAATTAGCTCAGAAAAGATTGAGTTATAGAATAGTGTCTTCTGCAAAGATGCTGTTTTTGTTCTAAATCACTACATGAATTTTTAGAGAACAAGATTTTTAATAAGGCAAACGAATTTCTCATGGAGGTGTTGGTGTAGAATTAATGTAGGAGAACTAGGTCTCTTCTTTTGTCAAATTCCAGTTGTAAATATAGAAACAGAAATTTCTAATGGAGAAAATCTATGCAGGACTATGAAGGCTGCTTAGGAGATGGACTCAATGATCTTTGTTGGTCCCTTCCAACTCAGGATATTCTGATTTTGTTCTGTGCTATTTATTGTACTTGTTATAATTCTCTGAAGTCTTGAGTGTACATCTGCAAGGCCCTATGGCATTTCTTCCCATTCAGAAGGTCCCTGTATGATAGGAAATGCTGACTTGCATAACTGCCAGTAGCTTCACAGCTAAAGTACATGTAGTTTTGAAATATTACACAGTGAACAAGTTCAGTTTGTGTAATTTCTTGCTTTGGAGTTCTTGACAATGTAAGACAGTATCTCTTTTCAGACCTACCTGACATAAAATGAGAAATAGGAACTGTCCTTTGCCAGTATTATTAGAAAAGACACTTTTTTACTGCTTAGTATTTAACACTTATGTCCTTTGTATGTGTACAAGTTCATATAAATGCAAATAAATGAATGTTTGACACATCTGTAATAGCAAAATCCCATGTGTTCTGGGGAGGTGGACCACCATCGGTTTTTCCATAGGTCTACATCATTTTGATTTTCTCGTGGTTTCTGCTTCTAGATTTCTAATAAATTTTTATATAAAGCTTCAGCTAGGCCCTTCCCCAATGTTTTTCAAATTTAAACCCAAATAAAAGAAATTACCCTAGTTAAAATACATAATGAATAATGTAGTGCAGTAGTTCAGACCTTGGGCCTGTAGATTGTGAACTATGAAATTACTAACCTTGTGGTAAATACAGCAGGTTCAGTAGCTGCTCACAGTTGCTTATGGTGAATACTAAAAATCCAAATGCTATTTATCTTTGCTAGGTGTATTTACTAGTCTTTGTTTAGTGATGCTGATAGTAACTTAACTTTATATAGCTTTGTTAGAAAATGCTTTTCATTCCTCAGAGACTTTTACTGTATACTTCTGATATTCTGCCTCCTGTGAAGGGAGGAGGGAAATGGTATCACTGACATCATGTAAATGATCTTCCAAACACTGCCGTACTAAAAAGAAGAGACAAATAGTATCTCTGGTAAAACAGAAATATGGTGCAGCCTTTTGGAATGGCCAAACTGTCCAGAGTTTCTCCAGATACCCTCATATAGCTTAATCTTGAAAATGGTCTTGCTGTGCTCTTAATTTGAGAGAAAAGGTAAGCACCTCAAAGCTTGAACTTAAAGAAGCATAGTGTTACAGATGACCAGTAAAATTGTTCCTGTGTTAAACCTCCAAAGCTGTGAGTTCAAGGTGAATGTAATAGTGCTGGAATAAACCTAACTTATTGTATAAACCAAGGGCATGTTTAAATCTGTTTGATTTTGAAATGATCCACAGGTAATATTTCTGCTTTTCAGTTAGGTGATTACGTAGTAGTTTTTGCATTTAAAACTGAGCTTTGCAGTTCAGTAGTCTTTGCAAAGTGTCTTGAAATACCATGTAATGGTTCTGTTAGAAACGTTAAATACTTCACTTAATATGAAAACCAGTTTCATTGATTACCTAGCATGTTTTAATCCCTTGTTATTCCCAAGCAGCTGGGTTGACGGTTTTCCTAAAAGCAGTTTTTCAGTAGTTGTCTTCATGTAGGTACTGATGATAATAAAACTTGGGATGATAGGGTTGAAGTATCCAGAGTTCTGCTCTGAATACATGCAGAAATTTGGCCATATTGCCTTCAAAAGGAAGCTAGTGGTGTATATTGAAACTTGTTGTGAAGGGTTAGGCAGCTGGAAATTGTTGAGGTAAAGCTGTACTTATGAAAGACCTTGAGTCCATGACCTTGCACTGAATATACTTGGACTTGGTATTCCTTTATTTTTAAGGACTCAGCTAACTGTTCTAACTGTTGAAACACATGAAGTGTTTTCTAGTAAATGCCCCTCACTCTTAACCGCTGGTGTCCCTTAAGGGCGGTGCAAGAGTTAAGGCAGTGAAGAGGATTCAGAAAGAAATACACCACCTTAGAAAGAAGGCAGGTGAAAGAAAAGCAGAAAGAAAGCTGAGGTGAAAAACCATAAGGACCACTTGCGCATTGCCCAAGACAAACTCTGTGTGAGAAGGGGTGTCAAGAGACTGAAGCTTCAGAACAGCCATAGGCTGCTGCCCGGGTGGAGGCAGCACTGTGAGGTGGCTCCTCTCTCCTCGTCATGCCCAGAGAGCTTTGCCAGACTTTCACAGCATTTTATATCATAATTAAATAGTACATAATATAAATACTACGGATGCTGTATTTATCACACAATATTTTATTAATTAGACGCATTGTGTTAGAATTAGAACTGTGGGAGCCTAGGATGCTGTCTCTGAATACCCAGCCCCTACCAGGGGAACCAGAGCTGGCATCCCAGCCAGCGGCCATCCCAAATCTGCGTGGTGCTGCTTGGCCTCTACAGCAGTGACTGCTAACAATCTCATCTTGTAAACCTGTTTGCTTTGTACAAGAATGTCTGTTACTGTTACTCTGCTGCCATGCCATGTTATGTGCAAGTCAGTATTCCTTAATTTTAATTTATATTGGCAAACTGTGAATTATGAAATATGGCAAGTCTGGTTTAAGGATGATTCTTATGTAAGTATACTTGATAGATGTCTCTTTGGTATTGTTTCCAAAAATACGGAGTGGCACTTGACCCCGTGAATGGGGAATATCAATCATTTCTAGCATGAAGGTGAAATGCAAATGAGTGTCACTAACTTTGTCTTCTTATTAAATAGGTTTAAGTGGAAATCCAGCAGATATAGAAAGGAGAGAAGCAGTTTTTGGGAAGAACTTTATACCTCCTAAAAAGCCAAAAACTTTTCTTCAGTTAGTATGGGAAGCACTACAGGATGTTACACTAATTATATTAGAAATTGCAGCCATAGTATCCTTGGGCCTTTCTTTTTACCAGCCTCCAGGAGGAAATGAAGCATGTAAGTAAATATTTGAAAAAGTAGTTATCTACCTATGTTACACTACTGATTCCTATGGTCCAGCATGCTTACACTGTAAATATGATGGGAGATAAGTCTGGAAACACAGCTGATTGTTTCTTATTAAGACAACAATGCTAGAATTCTACCTTGACTTAAAAAGGCAAGACTTCCTTGCTTGTGATCTGGGCTGATTCTAACCAAAGCAATGGCAAAGGCGAAGTGCAAGCAGCAGGACCTATGTCTTGTTTTAGACTAGTCAAGCTTCTGTGCAACTATACTTGTATCTTTGCCTCAAATATTTAAGCAATTTGAGTTGTCAGTGCTTTCTCTGGGGAGTCAGCATGTCTTACCTTTTCCTTGATTTACAATATGACACTGGTAACTTTCCACTTTAAGAAACAAAGCTATGTTTATAGTTTGAAACAGAAAGTGAAGGGATCTGGCCTTTGTTAAACCAAACGTTTGCAGTTGTATGTGGTTTGTTAAGAGAAAGATAAAATAGGAAATGTTGACAAAGCAGAAGGTAGATAACCAGTTGTCCAATCTGGCCATCTTATCATCAATCATTTAACAAGATAATATGGACCAGGTAACTTTGTATCAATATCTCTTATGCTCAAGGGAGCAGGGATGTAAATTCTACGTGCTTTAACTTCATTGAGCTGCTTTATCTTTCAGGTTGTATAGCTTCTTTGTGTATTACCATTACTGAAAATGAATGTAAAATTGTGACAAAGGCTAGCAAAGAAAATGTTTAGCAGTCTCTAGTAGTTTCTTCTGTTTGGGAAAACATTTTTAAATGAAATAACTATGTAAACTTAAATCTCTAAAACTTGTTTTCTACAGTATGTGGATCAGTAAATGTTGGTGAAGAGGAGGAAGAATCTGAAGCAGGCTGGATTGAAGGAGCAGCAATCCTCCTGTCTGTAGTTTGTGTGGTATTAGTAACAGCTTTCAATGATTGGAGTAAAGAGAAACAATTTCGGGGATTGCAGAGCCGTATTGAACAAGAACAGAAATTCACGGTCATCAGAGGTGGCCAAGTCATCCAGATACCAGTAGCTGACATAATTGTTGGAGATATTGCACAAGTGAAATACGGTAAACATACTTTTAAAGTTGAAGTTTTATTTTATTTATAAAGAAGGATCCAAAGTCAACACGCCTAATCATCTTTTGTAGGTGATCTTTTGCCAGCTGATGGTATACTCATTCAAGGAAATGACCTCAAAATTGATGAAAGCTCGCTGACTGGAGAATCTGATCATGTTAAGAAGTCTCTGGACAGGGATCCTATGCTGCTTTCAGGTGTGTAGCATTTGACAATTCTTGAAGAAAGTGGTTAGTTTTCTATGGGGACTGGCCGTTTTAAATTACGAGATCAAAATCTAGTGAACTGGACCATATCTAGGCTGCTTCCTAGAAGTATCCAGAAACAGCACAACTTCATCAAAACTTGGTCGAAGTGAAGTAACAGTTGCCTAAAGCTGAACAACAATTTGTGTGTTTGCTTATGGCTTTATTTTCCAGATAGTTTTGGCATGTATATTATTATGTTTTAAGAGCTCTATATGCATAATCTTATGATTCTGTAAGTGTGAAGTTTGAGAATGGATTTCCTTTGTGGTCTGCATACAACTGTTTAAGTTTCAGTGGAAAACCTGATGCCCTCTTCCAGGTACACATGTGATGGAAGGCTCTGGGAGAATGGTTGTTACTGCTGTAGGTGTGAACTCTCAGACTGGAATCATCTTTACCTTACTCGGGGCTGGAGGAGATGAAGAAGAGAAGGAGAAAGAAAAAGAGAAGAAGGACAAGAAAAGTAGGCATAATAATCTTAATTCGTTGGAAAAGGAGGGGTGAAATTCTAAATATTATTGGATGCAAAAGTGTTCTAGTCATCTGGAGCCAGAAATCTTAAAACTCATTCTTTCAGTAGGTTTCGCAGAAGAAAGGTCCAGTAACCTGAAATGTATACCACTACTAAAAACTCTTGCCATGTGGATTTTTAATTAAATTTCAGATCTCATTGATAAATTGGAGGTTGGAAAGTTTATAACTCTTAGCCACCCTTACATGAGAAGGCAGTTTAATAATTTGTACATGGTAACTTCAAAGTACACTCGCGTCTCATAACAAATACTTCTTTACAGCAAAGACGGTATCAACAATAAACCAACCTAATGACCATCTAGTTCTGATTTTGACAGTGTTTTGTCTGGTGAGTTCTTGAATGGAAAAAGTCTTACCCGAAGCGGAAAAGTTTGTATCATTGATAGCACTGAGCTTGTGGGTATCTTAAACGTATATGACCACTAAAGGTGAGCAGGCAGTTTTTTGTGCAAGCCCTTTTCTTCCAGAGCTGAATATCTGAAAGCTGTACTCAAGACAAAAACCTAATGGTGCTTTCCTGTAAACTTCCTATTTGGAAGGGTGAGGACATTGTAACCCAGAGCATTTTAGAGCCTTTCAGTGAAGTGTGAAACAGGATATCTTTTGTATTTTGAAGCGTTTGAGCAGCTAGAATTATAGTCACTTATCTAAGCCATAACCTTTATCCTGCTTAAGAATCAAAGCTTAGAAATGTTAGCTTGTGATGTTTTGATGCTAGCTCTCACATGCGCGTTCAGGACTGAACTTGATCACCACTGAATTTCTGTTGAAATTCTTGTGAGATTAACTGGATGGGACAGAGTCTGTGAAGGTTCCTGGTGGGGAAATGTACTATTTCCCCAATGGAACAGGAAAAGAGTAATGGGAAGCCATGCAGAAATGTGTTTAGGAATCTCAGTGGCCTTCAAGTGGCAGTTGTTGGAATGTGTGTGGTCTGTGCAGGGGTTGACATTGAATTGTGCTTTTTGGCTTGTTGGCCTAACCTGCAGGCATTTCTATCCCTTCTTGAAACTTGCTTTGAGTTCAGCATTAGATTCAAGCTCAAGTGGGATAGCTTAAGAGTAGAAGCTGACTTGCAGCACTGAAGGAGATTGGTATAGAGCAGTTTCCATCCTTTACTCTCCTCTGACAGAGGAAGGAGAAAGAAGCAAGCAAAAGTGCTAGCTACTACAGGAGACACAGTGAAGATCATAGCTTTTTTTAATATTCTGCTAGTATGTAAGCAGAAATCTCTTTGACAAGTAGTGTTTTGGTGTATCCTTGGGCCTGAAAACCTGTTTTTTCCCTTGCCTCCTGAGATAAGTAACTTCCTTTTTCCCTTAAGTTATGTGCCTGATAAGATTCTCCTTGGTAAAATTCAGGTTAAACTAAATTAGCTTCTCTGAACGTTAAGGAGATTAAAGTGGCTATTTTTAGTTGGCTGTGTATGGCTTGGTTCAGAGTGAAAGCATACGTATGTGCAGGGAGTTAGAAGTAACTCAAGTGTGGAACTTAGTTCTCTTTTCTCCTACAAGAACAAGGAAAGAACAAATACGAAATTAGCAGATAACGATGACTTCTTAAGAAGTCTGAAGTGACATCTTCTGGAGAAGATTAACGTACTTTTTTTTTTCTCCTCAGCTGTTCTGAGGATGCTTGGGGGGAAAATTTTATATGTATCAAATCAGACTGTCTACAGTAATAGTGCATTGGAGGTACTAAATGTCATGCAAAGACAGGCTGCTTGACAACTTGATCTTCTTCTAGCTGAGTTCTATTCTGATTTTTTCTAGCTCCCATACACTTCAGTCTACATACTCTTAAGGCAGAAGATAAAATGAAATAGCAGTGAGACTGAAAAAATCTGTGTTTTGTTCTATGTTCTTCCATTTTGTTCTTTCAAGCTATTGCTAGTAGTAATTATAGCTTAGCTTTAGCTTTCGTTAGGTAGGAGAAAAGCTGTCAGTTTGTCTTTTGCCAAGATAATATCTAAACCTTCTTACCTGAAAACCCAATCAAAAAAAAGAAAAGGTAGTGACCTTATAATAAGCTACATGTGATACATAGTTTTAGTTGCATTTAATGTTTAATTCATAAATTTCATTCATGAATTTATTTCATTATTCTAATGTCCTTCTTCTTGATCTCTTGCTGATCTCCATTTCTGAACAGAGGTAGGAATGATATTTTGTCAGGAACGTGAAATATTCTCCTCGTGCTTTAATATTGGTATGTTGCCAACAGATTATGTTCATGCTTGCGTAAATAGGGTTAGCATAGATCCAGTAATCCAGCGCTGTGCCTCCATTAAGCTTTGGTGTGGATTTACAAATATTTTATATTTGAGTAACTTCTGCAATGTTGTGCAAAAGCACTGATTCTGGAAGTGGAATCTGATCTTACAGTTCGTTACAGTAGTCAGGTACAGTTGACAGTGCTGAAAGAACAGAGCAAGACTGAGGCCACCAGAATCCCTTTAGTGTTACAAATCTCTTTCTCGGAAAAGGTTTAAGAATCTTTCCTCACTACCTGCTTCAACTAAGTACGCTTCCATAGGACAGCTGTCTGGCCAGGCAAGGCCTTCTGCTGTGTTTCTATTTATTGTTTATAAATGTCTATATCAGTAATTTGTGCAAATTTGACTATGGTAGGATAATACTACAGCAGTCTTGTATGGGGGAAGTCCAAAACAGTGATGTGAGTTGCTTTTGTGAGTTAACTAAGACTTTAAAGGTAAGTTATGTCAGCCTTCTGTCTCCCAGGTTGTTTTACACTTTCTGAAATGCAATCACTTGTCTCAACAGATATTCATGTATCTATTATATAAACCTTAACACCGAGTTGGACTCTGCACAGCCAATTTAAAACAACTTTCCCTCTTTGACAGGTAAAAAACAAGATGGAGCTGTTGAGAACCGTAACAAAGGTAAATGCAGTTTCTATGATCCTTTCTCATAAGTCCTTATGTATTCATTGTATACACTCAGAAAATACTTTACTATGAAAATGCTTATTGCATCCTGATATTCAAAGTAATTATGCTAAACATAGCATAAGTGAATCTTCTGAAAACAAATGCTTAAATGAACTTGGCAGTCTTAAGTAAACATTGCTGAAGTCTCCTCTAGTATCTAGATATCTTGTTTAAATATTCAAGGATAGTATGGCATCTCTGGATAAGAGGTACTACACAATACTTATGTTCAGCTGGGCCTGATACGTAATCAAGCTTTGTAAGTACTATTGATTTCAGGGACTCCAGAATGGCTAAATTTTATTTGCTTATAACTTCAAGCTAAAGCCCAGGATGGTGCAGCCATGGAAATGCAACCACTGAAGAGTGAGGATGGTGCGGATGGAGATGAGAAAGACAAGAAGAGAGCAAATTTGCCAAAGAAAGAAAAATCTGTTCTCCAAGGCAAACTTACAAAGCTAGCTGTTCAGATTGGCAAAGCAGGTATGCCTTACCACTGTCCTCTTTTTCCTGATGTCACACTTCTGAATAAAGTAGTAACATGCATAGTTCATGAGGAGATAAGCTAGTCAAGGCTAGCTGCTGAAGTAAAGTGTAAAATTCCAATGCATATAAGTGTGCCATCATGCATAAGCGTGCAGATGGCTTCTGAGAGTGCATAATGTTGGTGAGCTTTTTAATTTTGTCTTTATTTAAATATATTCAGGCTTTAAAGTATCAGCTCCTAGGACAGACATTCCAACTTGATAACATTGGACAACTGTTATAAAAGATGTTTTTAGGTAAACATAGCTTTTAGTGATGCACCTAGAGAAAAATAAGTTGACATAAGTCTGTGGAAAATGTGGTAGAGCTGACTAGACTATCGCTGGTATTTCAAAAGGCTTAGGAATTTCCACTTAATACATGCTTCACTGCTAAGTAATAAAAAATTTTATTGACTTGCTGCTATGCTTTAGTTTGTTACTTTTCTTTCAGCTGTTTCATCAAACATTTGACAAGCTGTTGCTTATAAAAGATAAGCTAAAATAACAACGAAGCTCAGTGTGAATTTTAGGCTTTGTTATCTAGTATGTAGAAGTTTGGTTACTTTATTTCAGGATTTATTTTGGTGCATGTGAACCTAATGAGGTTCAACATGTCTAAGAGCAAGGTGCTGCACCTGGGTTGGGGCAATCCCGGATGTGAGTACAGACTGGGAGAAGAACTCATTGAGAGCAGCCCTGCAGAGAAGGACTTGGGGGTTCTGGTGGATGAAAAGCTTGACATGAGCCAGCAGTGCGTGCTTGCAGTCTAGAAGGCCAACTGCATCCTGGGCTGCATCGCCAGAGGAGTGGCCAGCAGGTCAAGGGAGGTGATTGTCCCCCTCTGCTCTGCCCTCGTGAGGCCTCTCTGGGATTACTGCGTCCAGGTCTGGGGCCCCCAACGCAAGAAAGATGCTGATTTGTTAGAGTGGGTCCAGAGGATGGCCACAAAGATGATCAAAGGGCTGGAGCACCTCTCCTGTGAAGAAAGGGTGAGACAGCTGGGGCTGTTCAGCCTGGAGAAGAGAAGGCTCCAGAGAGACTTTATTGCAGCTTTTCAGTACATAAAGGAAGCTTATAGAAAAGGTTGAGAGCAACTTTTTGCTCAGTCAGATAATGACAGAACAAGGGGGAATGGTTTTAAACTAAAAGAGGGGAGATTTAGATTAGAGGTTAGGAGGAAATTTTTCACTCAAAGGGTGGTGAGACACTAGCACAAGCTGCCCAGAGAAGCTGTGGATGCCCCATCCCTGGAGGTGTTCAAGGCCAGGGTGGATGGGGCCCTGGCCAACCTGGTCTGGTGGGTGGCATCCCTGCCTATGGCAGGGGGGTTGGAACTGGGTGGTCTTTAAGGTCTCTTCCAACCCAAGCCATTCTATGATTCTGTGTTGAGTTGTTGAAAGAGTTAAGTTAAAAGGAACTTCTGGAAGTCTTGTAGTCCAACCCCCAGCTCAAAAAGAGCAAATTAAAGCATCTATGTCATAAGATAGCTATGGAGCAAAGAGCAATTAAAAATTTTTAGCTTTAGCATTTCATAGTTTGTATAGCAATGATAATTTTTCATTGAAAGCCGAATAAAGCTTCAATAATGGTTAGTGTAATACATTATTCTTCTCAAATAAATTCTTGACATTTTTTTGTTTTTGAAATAGCTCTTTCCCTTTTTTGTACCTCTTAACCTATTCTAACTCCCCACATACCCTTAATGCTCATCAACTTCATGCATGCGTTTTTCTGTCCTGCTTCTCTGGGTGGTGCAAACACTGACGTATTTGTCTACAAAAAGCTGACACTTCTGTGATTTCTGTTGCTTTATTTCAGCCAGGTCCATTTTTTCTCCATTTTGCTGTGGTATCTTAAATGTGCCACAGAGCTTGTTAGCAGTAGTTCTAATTTGTCTTCCCAGTTATTTCTATTTCATTGAACATTGTTTACCTGCCATATTTAATTCCAGCTTCAGTAGAAAGTACGGTGTGAATAGTCACCCAGTTACCCTCTCTCTCTGCTAAGTCATCAGTATAGTTGTGGAAGGCCTATTGAACTCTTTCAATTATTATGCTGTTTAGTCAATTTACTTTACATACCGCTCTCTCCCATTCATAATTAGATCTACACTTTTCAATTAAGTGAAAAGAAAAACAAGATTTTAGAGGCTTTTAAGTGAAATTCATGAGGAAATACTTGCGCTGAAAGTTGGTATGTCTCTGAGAACTACCTCTGAACTGTAACTTCTGCAAAGGCAGGAGTATTTGCACTTAGCCAGAATCTGTACGGTCAAATATTTAAAAATAATTTCTAAAAATTGTTTGTTCTCTTTTTAAAAAGGCTTGTTGATGTCTGCAATCACGGTCATTATCCTTGTGTTGTATTTTGTAATTGATACCTTCTGGGTTCAGAAGCGACCTTGGCTTGCTGAATGTACACCAATTTATATTCAGTACTTTGTGAAGTTCTTCATTATTGGAGTTACAGTCTTGGTGGTAGCAGTACCAGAAGGTCTTCCACTTGCAGTCACTATATCGCTGGCTTATTCTGTTAAGGTAAGTGGATAGGGAGCAGATTTGAGAGATAGGTGGGTGTAGTCATCAGCTGTGAAATCTCACTTTAGATATGCTGCATCAGATACACCCAACAGGCTGAGGAGAAACTTGCTTTTCTTGCTTCACTGAACTGCGTAAGAAGTCTTTCGCAGTATTTTTCTTAATCTCCAAATGAGTACTAACATGAATGCTGAGCAGTGACGGCCTGTTGTTGCCAACTAATGATAAATGCTTTTAGCTGTTAACATTCTAGCATTAGCATGCTAGAATTGGATAAGTTAGTTTGTTATTTACAAATTCTTCTGTCAATGCGTACTTTTACCTCACCAGCACGTTAAGCAACTACTGCAAAAGCTTCCAGATTGAGTCTCCTTGAGGGATGAATATTGTAGAAAATAAGCTGTATAATAAGCAGCTAGCTATGTTTTTTTAACTCATGGTCTTTGTTCCTTAACATATCTTACTGCTTCAGCAAGCTGGGCCTGGTTATTGATCAGAAAATCTCATTGTAGAGACAATAACTGTGTAGGATGTGTTCTAAAACTGAGTAACATAAAGTACTAACTACTAGTGTCTTTGTGATTGTGTTACTTGAAATTACTCTGCATCTTAAAGGTTAAAACACTCCCCAAACCTGTTAAGTAAAGATTTTTAAGCAATGCTAGACCTGTGAAACTTGTGTAGTCCTCACTCTCTTAGCTGAAAAATTAGGCTCTTAGTTTGTATGTGATGTGAAGCTTGACACTAGCATCCTTGAAAATATGTCATATGGCATTAAAAGTCTGTGGCATAATTTACTTGTTCCTTCTAATAAGCAAAAAACAACAGGCTCAAGCCAATGAACAGAGCCTACCTTGGAAAATATATTTTAATATTGTATTGGTAATGCTCAGTCTGTACCTCTATTATATCTCTAAATATCAACATAAAATACTTCCTCATAAGTCTGTGACTAGTATCAGTCTGCCATGCAGATGTGGAAGAATAAGTTCCTATGTTTAGGAACCTTGTTCAAAATGGGGGGAATCCTTACAGCAGCCATCCAGATAAAGCTGAGTATGTTCTGCAACTGCTCTCTGAGTCTGGACACCCTAAATGAAAATTTCTGAAACATGAACTGGTGGTTAAGGATAACTGAACTGCTTTTATTTTTGTAGAAAATGATGAAGGATAATAACTTGGTGAGACACCTGGATGCATGTGAAACAATGGGTAATGCAACAGCTATTTGCTCAGATAAAACGGGAACATTGACCATGAACAGGATGACAGTGGTCCAAGCCTACATCAATGAAAAACATTACAAAAAAATTCCAGAACCAGAAGCTATTCCAGAGAAGATTATGGGTTACCTTGTCACAGGGATTTCTGTTAATTGTGCTTACACTTCCAAAATACTGGTAAGTAGATTTTTTCATTCTAACCAAATAACTAAACATCTTCCTCAAAAGATAAAAAGTGGTGCCCACATGATAGTCAGTAATTAAATGTTTGTGGCAGACAGCTGTGTAAAGTGTGTTGTATGCAGGGTGAATAGCTCAACAGTTCATTTGAGGCTGAACTTCAAAAATGGTTTTCTACTGATGATTCAAAGATACAATCTCAGGAAACTAACTTCCTTGTAAGTTCATAAGTGTGTCTAAATTTGTTTTTATACGGAGGGCAGTTTACCACATTTGGAGAACAAATAGTTTGATTTGGGAGCTACTTCAAAGGGTAGCATAAGCTTATGTAGAAAGTAATTCAAAAATGCAAGTACGGATGATGCACTTGATGGATTTTTTTCAGATACTACTAATATGAATTTGTAGGCTTTGGAATTGTAACACCTTTCCTAATAGCTTGAGACTTCCAAAATATTTTTGGAATAAACAGAATAATGGACTGTTATGCATTACAGGGACTCAAATACTTAATACTGTATCTGTCTCTTCACAAATCCCTCTGATACATAGACAATACTCAAATCTCCCTTGTGTGCATCATATTTTCTGCAACACCAGAAAACACTTCAGCTTCCATGCTGAAGTCATTCCAACATGTTAAATAATTTAGTTTGTTTCAAGGCAGTAAAAATACTAAGTGGGTTTTATTTTTTTAAAATAATTACGCTTCAAGATTTAGTAGAATTCTCCACTATGAATGCTTTCTACTTGAACAGAAGTAAAACCAAGTGACAAAAGTCACTTTTCAGCCTATAAAGATGGTAACTCCACAAGAATTTTCTTGCTAGCAGTACCCGAGGGGATATATCAAGATCACAAGCACCTCTTTCTCTGGAATGAGGCTGAAATACTGATCAGTTGTAGCATGTGAGAAGTTTCACAGTCTATTTCTTAAGGAACCTTTTATAGGAAGAAAAAGTAGCTGTTTATAAGCTCACCCAGTCCCTTAGTCGGGTATTCCAGTCCATTCATCTTTGTGGCCTATTGCTGGACTTGCCTCGAGTATGCTCATCTCTCTTGTACTTGGGAGCATGTTAAACTGAACAATTTAGAAGTGTGAGTTTTCAGTACTGTGAAAATATGAGATCTTGCGGATCTGAACAATGAAAATGGATTACTGCCTTATGATTATTGTAGTTGTGATCTAGCTATTTGAGGCCTGTCAGGTTAAGTACTTCAGCCTCTTTCGCTACAAAGTACAGTGCTATGTTACAGCTATATACAGAAATATCTTCAGAAAATTACTCCTTTTAGCACTAGTCTGTGCGTATCCCGCATTACTGAGATAACTTGTACTGGTATAAAAGGACTGGATACTGAAAAGAGTTCAGAAACAAGTTAAATAGGCCACAGCCTGGAAAACAGAACTTGTAGTGAGACTTAAGAAGCTTAAAGACTTAGTTTCTCCAGTAGAAGGCTAACAGGTGATTTGATCGTATTCTAAGACATTGAGGAAGAGCTGTTACAAGAGAAGATACTTTAATTTAGCAGAAATAATGGCATTTAGTATGTTTTAATCAGTTTCCTTAAACTTATCTATGTGTTTATTTTGCAAAACAATTATTCAGGGATCTACTACATTCAAGTGATCCAGGCAGATATTTCAAGCAATGGGAAACTCTAAAAAGAAAGGTCATCTCTGGATTTGATACAAACTTCATGGTGATTTTTGAGCCTAAGAAATAGATTGCAGAAGTCACTTATAAAGGTCAGCAGTATGATCTTGTGACTTATGAATTTATAGATTAATCGTTGCAAGAGTGAAACTTCAACATCCCAGAGCTAAGCTTGGACTTAACCTTCCTTGTATTCTAAATGCTGTACTTCAGTGGTTCATAAGTTAACCTCCTCATCAGTGAAGGTTCTTGTTCTTCTTGCAGCCTCCTGAAAAAGAAGGTGGCCTACCACGTCATGTTGGAAATAAAACTGAATGTGCCTTGCTGGGATTGCTCTTGGATTTAAAACGTGATTATCAGGATGTAAGGAATGAGATACCAGAAGAGAAGTTGCACAAAGTGTACACCTTCAACTCTGTTAGAAAATCTATGAGTACTGTGTTAAAAAACTCTGATGGCAGTTTCCGGATATTCAGTAAAGGTGCCTCTGAGATAGTTCTTAAAAAGTAAGAACAACTACTATTGTACTTTGGCACTTCTAATTCGGCTAAATGTTGTGATAGGCTAGGAGTCTGTAAACTGCTAAACAACATTATGCCATAGACTGCAAATCATTTCTGTAGCTCTGTTCACGAACAAGTGCAACAGTCCTGTACCCCTGGGATAGCTGCTAGCTCCCTGGCTTCTCTCCCTCAGTTATTTGACTTTATACAGTGAGGTGGGCTGGTAGCATTTGGGTTACTTTAATTCTAGCCCGCTAAGAAGTGTAAAGCAGAAGTACAGCTGGTCGTTTTTCATTTTAACATGTAAACTCTGCACAGATAAAGGAAAGTGTTTGATTAGCACTATTCTCTAGTTACTAAACCATTTTAGTTTTAAGTTGGTAAAAATACTCACCCATGTTCCAGGAAAGTCCTGACAGCTGATCCACTTAAAATCTGGGTAGGGTTTGTGACTTTGCAAAATTGATCACTTTAAGATTACTTTGAGATTGAAAAGACTGTGTAAATTCGTGCCAAAGTTGATTACTTTAACAGAAGATTGAACTTGACCAAGAGAGCGATTTTATTTTATTTTTTTTAATGTGACAAAGCAAGTTGTTTCCTTATGCATCTGTAGAGGCTTTTTGTTCTAGTGATTAGACTATTAGTGAGCAATGTGTCACCACTGGGACAAACCTTAAAGTGTGAAAAGGCTGTGGTAACTCCTAAACAGGTGAGAAGGCATGCATGCATCGTGTAGTCTAGAAACAGCAGTTGTAGCCAGTCTGTTTTTAGTCTTAACTTCATACTGTTTGTGTGAGTGTAGCACATAAGATTGTGTTCTTTACTTCAGCTTAATTTTTTGCTTGCAGCCAGCCCCCAAAATCACTGCTTAGGGGTGTACTAATACACTAAAGAGAAAAGATGAAATTTTTCCTTCTCCATCAATTTAGTGCTGACAACAAAAAGTTAGTCTTTCAGGGACTCTAGTTCCTTTTGATACAGAATTTAGATTTAGATGTGAATTACTATATATCTAAATTTTAACCCAATCTTCATCAGTGAGTAACTATGCCTTTTTTTGCCTTACTTCTACCTTGTTGAATAACCGAACTGTAGAAGATGCTAGAATTCATTCAGTCCCGACTCCTGTGGTCCATTTAGGTTCACAATTGAGATACAAATAATAATGGTATCTAGGAAAGAACAAGAAAACCTAGACCGATTTAGATAATATTGGTATACTGTAATCCCAAAGCTATTTGAGCAGCACTGTCTAAGAAAGTCTTAGCATCCTAAGCCATTTTCTTTACCTTCTGCCTATGCTGTGCAAGAAGTTCATCACAGAGCTGGTAACATGGTTTGTCGGCTGTGCTGCTCATTCTCTACTATCACACGTATGACTATTGAGCACTGAAAGTTTAAATGTGTGTGTGTGTGTATATATATATATGTGTGTATATATATATATATATACACAAAATACTATTAAAAGATACAAAGGAGTTGCTAGTAAGGGTAGAAGAAATGCTGCAAAAATTTTAAAGCAGAATAGTTTTTTCCTCTTTCCTTACAATCATGTCTCAAGTCAAATCTTTGAAGTGAGTTTCAATTAAACCTTTACATAAAACTTACTGGTTTCCATGCGTTCATCTTGGAATGCTTTGAAATCATTGCAAGCCCTATGATTAGAGTTAATGCAAGATATACTTAGTGGTTGCTGACATTTGAGCAGATAACCAAAATCAAGGACAGACTTCAAATTTCAGTTATGATAAATAGCAAGAAATGTAAAGGAACTGCTTCATCTTTATTTCCTGGCTGCGGTGGAAACTTTGTATGTATTGCACCTGGGAATTTCCTAAGCCACTGGACTAAAATACTTGTATGTAACAGTAGTTGTCTGTCAGATCTGCCAGATGTTTTTAAAGTGTCATAAATTCTTACTTTTTTCAGTGCCACATCAGTACTGATTGGTGAAACAAGTGCTTATGGCATTGCGTTATGGCAAAACTTTAGTAAGGATACAGATGAACAAAATTACATTTATTGTTAAATGTACTTGTTACTGTTATATTCGTGGCATCAATATATGCTCTCTGTGAAAGCAGTGGCATCTATGGCATGAAGAAATAAACTAAAAGCGTGAGTTGAAATGCTTGAATATGTTATTTTGAGTCTAGCCTCTTAAACTTTTCAGTCAGTTTTAAGTATTTGTTTTTAATTTAATGCTCCACATTAAGAACTCTATGCCAAATGGTCTGAATTTGAAATGTACGTTTTGATATATTTTTTAGAGTAGTAAGGTTTACACCCAATGTTAGGATTGCTTCATCATACCATCAGAGTTTGGTTTTAGTGCTGTAAGCTTATTGCTTACAGCTGTTGAAGCACCATGTGCATGTTCTGGAAGTTCATTGTACTTCTGCGATGATTGCAGCTGTTAACAAGGTAGGACAATTTGTTGGGAAAACTTGAAACTAGATTAACTGACTCCAACAGCGTAGGCACTACATTGATGTACAGTAGAGAAATGGTTACTTCTAGGAGGCAACTAGTGTTTGTTTCCTCAATTCAGGGGACATTATTTTCATCCCAGGACAGCCAGCCATCTCAGTTAACATTCTGCAGATGGTATGTTTTACAATTAGGAAGAGATTAAGTGCATATGGAGGAGATTACCTTAGAGTTGCTGCTATTGTGTATTTTTTTTTTTGTGTGTGTGTGAGAGAGTCTAGTGAAAACAAAACTTGTGGAAACTTACTGGAGTTGGCTAACAAGCCATTTTCCACAACAAGCTGAACTTTGGTAAACATCTGATAACTACTTAAACTTTCCTTTTCAGGTGCTTCAAAATACTGAGTGCTAATGGAGAACCCAAGGTATTCAGACCTAGGGACCGAGATGATATCGTAAAAACTGTAATTGAGCCAATGGCTTCTGAAGGACTCAGAACCATTTGTCTGGCGTTCAGAGACTTCCCAGCTGGGGAACCAGAGCCGGAATGGGACAATGAGAACGACATTGTTACTGGTCTGACGTGCATTGCTGTTGTTGGGATTGAAGATCCAGTGAGACCTGAGGTAGGATCACTGAGTGAACTGCAGTGACTATTAAAGCAGATCCTGATTCATGCAAAAAGTACAAGAAACTGAATTGCTATTGCATGTCTTAAGAATAGTTAATAGATGAAAATCTAATTTATTGGGGGGAAAAGTTAATGGAGCTACAAAAGCAGATTAAAACTTCTTAACATCACTTATGCTGTGTTACTGAAGCTCTGTACAAACTAATGACTTAAGGCGCTTACTAAGCAGTGTGTCAGTAGATGGAACAGCTAGTGTGTTTTTTTAACCACTAGGAATATTAAGAATATGGGTTAGGATCATATTTAGTCATTGTATTTGCTGCCAGCTTCTCATGGGAAGGAAGGTTTGTGATCTGAGAAGTGAGCTAAGGAACTCTGCTTGTTGTTGAGGTCTATGGAGGGCAGTAATTCTCAATAGTGGAAACTATAATGCTGCATGTAAATGGGACTCCTTTTTGATCCACATTACTGTCACTTGACACTAGAAGTCATGGGTTGATGAGTATTGTGTGAATTGTGTTTTATTTTACATAATCATAAATGTAAAGCCAGTATTTGGTACCTTTTAGCTACTACTACACCCTATAGTGTATTATGGGGTTTGTGTGTGATATTTTTGAAGGCTGCAGTAGTTGAAAAATGAAGAGGGTAAATAAACGGGGGGCAGGGTGGGGGGAAGGCAACAAAACAAAAAAGAACCACCCTTGGCCAGAATAGCCATTTATAGGTTTTTCAGGAAAAGAATTAAGGTGACTGAACTTTTTTAAATGTTCCATAACAACGGTATTGATTTTTAAAATAAGAGTTATCCTCGTTTGAGCTAAAGACAATTCATTCACATGTCTATATATCTTTAGTGACTGTATAGTCCAACTCCGTCATTTTTTTTGCATATAGGTACCTGATGCAATAAAAAAATGTCAGCGTGCAGGTATAACTGTGCGTATGGTCACTGGTGATAACATTAACACTGCTCGTGCTATTGCATTAAAATGTGGTATTCTGAATCCTGGTGAAGACTTTCTGTGTTTGGAGGGCAAAGATTTTAACAGGAGAATACGCAATGAAAAAGGAGAGGTAAGCACACTGACTACTTAAGTTAGATCAGCAGCTGTTTTGTTAAGGCACATAACTGCAAAATATAACTTCTTTTTGCAGATAGAGCAAGAGCGAATAGATAAAATTTGGCCAAAGCTTCGTGTTCTTGCAAGATCATCTCCTACTGACAAACACACTCTAGTAAAAGGTAAATAAAAACCATTTGAGCTTCTAGATTTTTTTCTAGAAACAGAACTTTCCTTAGGATTTTGAATAGTGGGAAATGCCAATGAGTGTATATTCATTTGCCAGCTGATTTATTTCCTAAGCATTGGGGGAGTGGGGGAACCAACGCAATCACAGACAGTTCTAGTGTTTTTGGCTCTGAGGAAGATAATGGTTTTCTCTTTCAGCTTCAATTTTTGTTGTCTGTTTTGAACTATTGACACTGAAATGTCATTTTATTTTAGGTATAATTGATAGCACTGTCTTTGATCAGAGGCAAGTTGTAGCAGTAACTGGTGATGGTACCAACGATGGTCCAGCACTGAAGAAGGCAGATGTTGGATTTGCCATGGTATGACTTTTTTTTTCCTTCAGTATTTTGAGTGCTGTTTTGATAAAACAGTTTATCTAATCACTTTGAAGAAGATTGAATAACTTGGTTTATTTCCTGAGCTAATATACAACTAAGTTAAGTGTGTTGACTTCTCTCACATTTAATACTGATTAGTTTTTCTTGTTCCTCACTCTTCTAACTTAACCATCTTTTTATTTGATTAAAAATGTCTTTGTGGCATTTGCCATTGAATAAAGCTTACACTGCAAATCCCCAGTCATTTGTAAATCAAAACCTTTTTTAAAGCAAAGACTTGTTGCAAAATATAGCACAAAAATTACTGATACTGAAGATTCCTGCAATGAGATCTGTTCAGCATATGGCGGAATGACTTAGGTGGTAAATAACACACTGTGTTGATGTTCAGTAAAGTTTATACACGATATGAAATGAGCTTATTCGTCTGTTTTCCATAAAATGATGCAGAAGAACAGGGAAATTAGGATGAAAGAGTCCCAGTTGATGTTTAAAATTACTTTGGAGGCTGTGCTATGATACCTCTAGTACAACTGAAATAACAGCATTTTGTGGCAGCCTAGGATCTTCATTTGTCTGAACGGCACCTCAGACTACTCTGCTTTCTCAATTTAAATTCTCAAACACTCTTTGAAATGGGAGCCAAACCAAGTCTTAAGAGAGCTCATGAAAATTAAGCAGAATGTTTTAGCCTAAATTTACCTTGTGTTAAACACTTGTTACAGAGTCCTAAGCAGGCTATGGTAGCTAAGGGAATTGCATTGTCATTTTGCTCTTCCTGGGATGACCTGAAGGAATTAGGAGACAAAACATCAAAACATCAGTTCTCTATCAGATAATAAATGATCTTTAAGAAGACACAAAAATGTTAATACTTGAATCTCTCTCCCAGAGTCAGGGGTTGTTGTGTTTTAGTTTGATTAGTTGTTTGTTTGTTTGTTTTTGAGATGTCTTTACTTTGTTGTGGCTTATGTATTTGTTCTTACTGATGCAATTGTCTACATGGTACTAAATATTTGATAAATTACAGCTATAAAGGTGGTCCCTGCAAAACCTTATCACTGTCAACCATAGAATGGAATCATAAAGTCACAGAACAGCTTGGGTTGGAAGGGACCTTAAAGACCATCTAATTCCACCCCCCACCCCCCCCTGCCATGGGCAGGGACACTTCCCACCAGACCAGGCTGCCCAAGGCCTCATCCAGCCTGGCCGTGAGCACTTCCAGGGGTGTGGCATCCACAACTTCTCTGGGCAACCTGTGCCAGTGCCTCACCACCCTCTGTGGTAAAAAGTAGCCTCCTAACATCTAAAATAAATGTCCCCTTTTAGTTTAAAACCATTCCCCCTTGTCTTGTCATTATCTACCTGAGTAAAAAGTCACTCTTCAAGTGACTTTCCGCATCAAATTTGAGTTAAAATTCCTCATTCTGCTTTATAAATCTGGATTAAAATTTATGAAAATAAACTAGCATATATTGATCTTCCATTATATACAGAGCCTTAGAATACTTGCCTTGCCTAGATTTAGCCTATCAATTAAAAACCCTTTAAGCGCTAATACTAGACAGGCTCATACCTTAAATATTGTAGGCTTCAGCTGTCTTCTAACTACTTCAGAGCACTTTAAGATGAATACTTCAAGCTTCTTCTTGCCTCAAGACTCCTCTTCAGCCTTAAGCTGACAAAGTACAGTCTGGTGCTAGTCAGTCACGTTAGTCTTTAAAGGCTCATCATTAAGCTTTTGAACTGGGGGCATGGTGGTGGTGTGGTGGTGAGATGGGACGGATACCTGAAGACCACACTTTTACTACAATGTGCAGATGTACTGAATTAGATATTAATCTAGTGGGAAACAATCAAGAGAAGGAAAAGCTTCCATGCAATTTTCAGAGTATTTTCAAAAGCATACCTTACAAATTTATGCATGAAATGTTCTCTACACTGTAACAGTCTTGTTAAGATAAATGTGTTTTCTGCTGTTTCTGGTATTGTATACAGCTGCTGTAGTTGGTGCTGTTGGGGATGCTATCTATGTTCATCTCTTTTCTTTTTATAAGAAAAACAACGAAAAATGCCACCAAAATAAACCCCATGCACCAACACATCATCTCTAACTGATTATCTAAATATCACTTAAAATATCTACTACATACTATTTGAAGGCATCTTTTAAATTGTACACATAGCTGTGCAGGTGACTTACTTAGCAAAATAATGATCATTAAATTTCTTGAGTTACTGTCTATGGTATTTCAAAAAGCCATCCTTGAAGTAGGTGTTATGTATAATACGCAACTTAAACTTTTTAAATAGTCTTAGGAAATTCCAGTTGCTCAAAACCTAACAATGTCATTGCATTGCAATGTCACATGCAGTGATAACAAGTCTTGCTGGTCAATGTCAATACGTTTCTGCAAAAGGTTTTTGGCGATGTGTATTGCTCCACCATGTAGATACACATGTATTGCCCTACTGCTTGGAATCCATATAGCAAACTCAGGAGATGGACTAACCTGTAGTGCTGCACCATCTGGTGGTCTTTAACTTGAACAGGGGGAACTTGCACAGTGTCTTTTTCTTGTCAGCTTGAGATTTGTTTATTACTAAGGTCTGTATACTTTAAATGACTTTATAATTTTTCATTCTCCAGTAGAACTTAGAAGCAAATCTTGCTTCAGTAGAGCTTTGGGTTGCTTACATTAAAGTAATCCAAAAGACATGGTGCATCAAAGTGCATGCCAAAATGCTGACCAAAGATATAATTGCTTCTACTATATACAACAGTGCATCCTGTTACATTTCATAATGTTTCTCTTTTTCTACCAGGGAATTGCTGGAACAGATGTAGCTAAGGAAGCTTCTGATATTATCCTTACGGATGACAACTTCACAAGTATAGTTAAAGCAGTTATGTGGGGACGAAACGTGTATGACAGCATTTCCAAATTTCTTCAGTTCCAGCTTACAGTCAATGTAGTAGCAGTAATTGTTGCTTTTACAGGAGCATGCATAACACAGGTATGTACTGGTGGTGGGTAGTTTCAACTAAAAACGTTGCAAATATCACGACTGACTCAAATGAATTCAAACTCAGTTTTATAATAGTCCAAAGAATGTAATGCTCTTCAAAACATGGCAATGTCTTATAATAAACACCTTTAATAGCTGCAATTTGTTCACTTACACTCGAGGGTTTACATATCTATCTTTATAGGATTCTCCACTTAAAGCTGTGCAGATGCTGTGGGTAAATCTCATAATGGACACATTAGCCTCTCTTGCCCTGGCAACAGAGCCACCGACTGAAGCTCTTCTGTTGCGAAAGCCTTATGGTAGAAACAAACCTCTGATTTCCCGCACAATGATGAAGAATATCTTGGGTCACGCATTCTATCAACTGGTAGTGGTCTTTACACTCCTATTTGCTGGTAAGGATACTTAGACTTACAGAGTTATGATAAAAGTTCTATAGAGTTGAAGTCTTAAAACCTAGTTTTTTTTTATTCTACTGCATGTTCTGTCTGTGTGTGTGTGTGTGTAAAGTCACCAACTTAAGCTGCTGATAAATGTCTTTTATACACAGGTGAGAAAATTTTTGATATCGATAGTGGAAGAAATGCACCTCTGCATGCCCCTCCTTCAGAACATTATACTATTGTATTTAATACATTTGTGATGATGCAGCTGTTTAATGAAATTAATGCCCGAAAAATTCATGGCGAAAGAAATGTTTTTGAAGGGATCTTTAACAATGCTATCTTCTGTGCTATTGTTTTGGGGACGTTTGTTGTGCAGGTAAGTAACTTCTTGCTTACCCTGGAAATGCTAACCACCTAGGCATTTCATTTCTACAATGTGAAAAATCACCAGTCAAACACACTATAAAACACTTGGAAGTCCTGCTTGACAGGGTCTTCAGGTAAGACCTCTTTGAAATTGTCAAAATTGAAGTGTAGAATTACTTGTATTTAGTCTTTGTGTTTTCTAGTCCTTCAATTTGATCTTGGTGTTCTAGTCTCTTAAAATGTAAAGAAGCTGTATCTTCCTCAATAGAAATCTGTTATCTGTATGGATAATATTGCTTTAGGTCTTATTTACACTGATGACTAGTGACCTTTAGTTGGTGCATCTAGGCAATTTGTAAGAGCTGGTTAGTTAAATCTTTCTTTACAAACAAGATGAATTATTATCTGAAACTGATCAGGTCAACACACTGAGAAACAAAAAGTCAAAGTTTAATTTAAAGAAATAGTTTACACAAGATAGCTTCACCTTCTCATTAGCATTAACCTTTAATTCATTCATACCAATGTAGTGAAATAACCAACAAAACAGTATTACATTTTAATGATTAACAAAATATAATTTTGACTTATTTTAGACTTAAGATACGTCACACAACTTCTTAGCCTTTGAATTCTACAAAGTTGACCAAATATATAGCAGTTCAAGCAGTGCAAGTATATGCACCTCTACTTCATGTAAAATTGATTCACTTACTTTCCCAGTTTCAGACTTGTTCAGGTGGCACTTCCCCAGAAGTTACTTTTCTTTTTATGCTGGCAAATGCAGTAGAATATTATTTTCCAACAAATCCAAATATGTAGAAAATACTCCTGCCTACAACTGTGTTCCTTCCATAAACCTAATGGACAGATGCCTTCCTGAATAAGCAACTCTTGAGTTGTCTTACTGTTTTATTCCATGTTAATAAAATAAATTACTCTTGGGCTCTCAAGTTGTCAGGAGTCTTACTTAGTGGTCAGTACTGTTCCCTTTTGAGGTTTGCCCTGCTACTTGAAAGTTTATTCTCCAGGGCAGAGTTCCATGCATATTATTCCTATGCAGTGGGGATACCTTGCTCATTAGGGCCTGTACAGATTGTTGTAATAAGTCAGAAGGAGCTCATTTAACTTTTTTTTGAGGTCTTGACCACGCTTCCCCCAGGGATTTACTACATAAGTCATCATAAGACTTGTGTTAACAGAAGTTCATTCAGATCAGTTCATTCAACTTTCAGATGGTTGTTCATATGATAAATAAGCACTGTAAATTTGTAGTATTTGCTGTAAATGTCATATGAAGAGGGAAGACTGTAAGCACAAAGAAGTAACCAACAGGGTTTTTTTGAGTGTACCATATGAAGAATAACTAAGTAGTTCTTGAAAAACTGAAAAGCAAGAGAAGATTGTTCATGTTTGGAAACAGTTCCAACAGCTGAGACAGAAGAAGTACATTCTTAATGAGATAGTAAATCCTATGTTCTAAAGCAATGTTTTCTGTAACAATTTTTTATTACGGAATTTTCTAGTAACAGATCACTGATCTATGTTCAATAATGCTGCTCTTCACAGATAATTATTGTGCAGTTTGGTGGAAAGCCTTTTAGTTGCTCAGAACTCTCAATTGAACAGTGGCTGTGGTCTGTTTTCCTGGGCATGGGAACACTACTCTGGGGCCAGGTAAACTAGCTTTTTTTCAAAATGTCAACTATTTACTTGTGTGTGTGTGTTTGTATTTTCCATGTAAAGCATTTTATCTTAAGTACTCATATCTTTCAATGGGACTACATGAATTTGTGGAGATTAACAGTAAATACTGCATAAAATAGTCTAGGTCAATAGCTAGCAAGTCCGTAGTTGGTTATTCCTTACTCTGACAAGGCTGATTAGTTATAATTCCTAACTAGATGCTATGTCCAGTTTATGCTCAGTAACTTTTAACTAGGAGTACCTGTAGTAACTACTTAAACAAGAAATTGTCTTCAGCCAGGTAAGTACTAGAAGAACTTCTGTAAGAATACAGATGCAATTAGCATGCTAATGTTTCAATATATTTAACTTGGTGTTGAATGGTTTTCTTGATGAATCAGGACTGTTATACTTGCTAGTATTTTGGTATTTTAGGACTTCCTGGAATAGCAGAAAACACAGCAAAACTCAAAACAGTTTTCTCTTTAATCTTCTCCAGTTGCACAATTATGAAGCATAACTAAGCTACTGCATCTTTTTTGTATTTCAATACTATTGCATGCACAACAATAATTGTAAGCAGCAAGCTTATTTACACAAAGCTTCAGAGCTACGTAGCTTGTCATTATTTAATGGCATAGTTGTCTAAATTTTTCATACCGCTTGAAGAGTTTTCCAGTACAGTTTCTTTCATTCCACTTTGTAAAGAACACTTCCTGCTAATTTCATATTAAAATTGATTAATTTTAGTTGTGAATACATACAGAAGTGCATATTTTAAAAGTGGCTATGAGACTTTAAAGTAAGTTCTTGGAAAATGTATCATTTAAAAAAATTAAAATCAAATACTCACTCTGAGGTTTACAGGTAGTCTAGAAGAAAGAACTGAGATGGCTTGAAATACCTTTGATCCAAATAGTCTTGCAGGGGCTGCAGTTCATGCTGCTGTAGCATTTCATTAAAGAGAGAGATTTTTGACTTTCTGAGAACAGTGGAAACTGAAGTGTAAGCTGGGAGCATTCATAGTAGCCACGTCAGTATGAAGGGCAGTTTATTTTGCTTTTGGAGTAGTCTTTTGCTTTTGGAGTAGTCTTTTTCTTCTGCAGCTGCTGAAATGGTCTTCTAGGTTTATGCTCAAGGAAAACAGGTTGGGAACTGACATGGATCTACTAGATGGGATGTATCAAAAGATGAACTCCCCTTCACTACATAGTTCAACAGAATAGCCCTGAAGGTGGGGATGAAAAGGAAAGCTGGAACATACATAGCTTTTATTTATCTTAAGCTAGATGAATTAGTTTAAACTAAGTAGCAATTTAATAAAAACAAATAGCAATTTAATCATTTGGTATAAGGGTTTTGAAACATCACTCACCTTGCAAGTGGTATTTTCCAGGTGTCAAAGGAATGCATGCCTGTTCTGTATCTCTGAATAAGCTGTGGCTACTTCTAAGTAAATGTAGTTCCTCTCATATGAGGCAACACATCATGCTTATCAAAGTGAAGATGATCTGAAAGCTCTAGATACTAGTACAGTCTACAGAATTAATGGCTTTTCTTAAGTTTGGTACTGTTCCTTTGTGGCATGGTCAAGTAATTATAAAGTGGAATCTTTGTCCCTACTAAGGATGAAGTTTTCTAGGTTTGTAGTCCAAGTTTAATTTCACACCTCGGTTGAGGTGCTGTGGAAACACACAGCTTTGCAACTAATCAGCTGGAGTGATGGCTCTATGTGATGCACTTAACCCATGTATATCTTTATCTTTTTTCCTTTTTTTCCAACTTTGCTAATTGTATGCAGGATTGTATGTTAAGGCTTGCATCTGTTAGTATGTTTATTATTTTTCCCCTTAAAATAATAATCCTGTTTTGTAATTTTCATTCACTGTTAGTTGATTTCAACAATTCCAACCAGCCGCCTGAAATTCCTTAAGGAAGCTGGTCATGGAACACAAAAGGAAGAGATTCCTGAGGAAGAGCTAGCAGAAGATGTGGAGGAGATAGATCACGCGGAGAGAGAATTACGTCGTGGTCAGATCTTGTGGTTTAGGGGCCTAAACAGGATACAAACTCAGGTATGGTCTTGGAGAAGGTAGGACACAGTGGGTGTTATGAGGGAAATCACTCCTCTCCATCCCCAGTCCTTTGAGTGGCAGTTCTAAATGGTGTGGCTGAGACTCTCAAGAGGGGTTATGGATGAATGCATAATCCCTCAGGGTTTTGTTTTCTTCAGCTCTAAATGCAACTCTTACCTGTGTATCTGCTGTATTAAAAAAGAAAAGTGCCTTTCTTCTTTACTTTTTGTGTGTTATAGATGGGATGGTCCTTTTCTCTCTCTCTCTCTCTCTCTCTCTCTCTCTCATTCTCCCTCTCTCCCTCCCTCCCTCCCTCTCTCTCATTCTCTCTCTCTCATTCTCTCTCCTTCTCTGAGCAAGCTGTCACAATCTCTGATTCCTTGCAGATGGATGTAGTGAATGCTTTCCAGAGTGGAAGTACCATTCAGGGGGCTCTAAGGCGGCAACCCTCCATCGCCAGCCAGCACCATGATGTAACAAATATTTCTACCCCTACACATGTAGTGTTTTCCTCTACTACTGCTTCTACTACTGTGGGGTGTGAGTGTGTGTTCCTAAAGTGCATGAAATTAACATTTCCTGATTCACATACCTAACGTTTCTCATTTTCTCCTTAGTACTTAAAATCATCGTTCAGGCTTTTCATAGAGCTTTTCCACAAAGTGGAGTCCTCAAGACTTTTTTTTCTTAGAGGGCTGAGAACAGGTGGAACAATTGCAACAAAAGAATTTCATGTTAAAGCTGTGAGCCTGCACATCCTGTACCTTCATCCATTTGTGTATAGAGGGGTATTTAAGATAAAAACAGGAAAACTGTTGTAAATTTTCGAGTATATGCCTCTTAGGGTGACTTACGTTGAATAAGTGAATTAAGTGTACAATCGTAGAACTAGGTCTACTAAGTAGTTGTCTTGTACTCCATATAGCACAAATAATACATTAAAAGGTAAACAAACTGATGGAAAAGCAATGGTATTTTGAAAATATGAATGTAGTTAGAACATGGAGCACTAAATGCATTTTCTTTGTAGCCTGTGAGGAACTTCTGAATCTCTGCTTTTGTTGGACGTTTTTACTGAATAACACAACTTTCTCAACATCAGGATTCAGGTGGCGAAACAAGGCTTCTTAAGTGCGTACAAGTCAGAAGAAACATTTATTTAGCTAATCTAAAAAGGAAAAAATATTTAAGCACTCAGCGGTAAAACTTTCATTCACGTTTGAAGGATTTCTTTTCCTTTCTAGGTTCTTCTGGCAGCAGTTCATAAGCCATCAGTGACAGTACAGTTCTTGTCTCACCTTAATTCTGCCCTGTTGATATTGTGATCTAAGTGGCATTTTAGTTTCAGCCTTTCCCTCTGTAGAGGCTAAAAATTTAACTGCTCATGTATGTAGGCTTAAATTATGGATTCTCTTAAATTATGGATTCTGAAGATGTGTAACAGTTAGATATTAGCTATCAGTATTCAACTATTGTTGAAAGTTTTCCATCTTAGTTATATATTATACATTTAACTTCCTTCTCTAATTTCCTATAGAATGGTTAAATAATCGTTTTTTAAAATAACTTTGAGAAGGCTTCTTTTTTTTCCCCTCCTGCTTTTTAAGATTTCAGATTACCAGGTGGATGAAGACCCTTAATTTAAGGAGCTGCCTTAATTGTTCTCTTCTGATTTTTTTCCGGCTTGGCCAGAATTTGTGCTAGTTTGCACAAGCTAACCTGTTCTCCATTGGTGACACAGATATTTTCCTACTTTGCAGCAGTATTGAGAAGCTCAGCTCACAGACTTGCATGCCTGAAAAACACAAAATGAAAAGTAGATTTACCAGAAAGGATGTGCAGAATTGCATCTCCTACTTAAAATGCTAATGAGTAACCTGTATCCCAAACTACACTCAAGAAAATTAATTAGACATTCAGAATTCTCTAGAGAGCAACTTCACGCCATGCTGTCACTTGAGCAGAATCTAATGGGTGCTGCAGCATCTCATTACATCAAATGACCAATGCTGGTACAAAGCTACAGCAGTGCAGAAGCAGTTTTTGAGTCTCACTGAGAAGTACAGCCTTCTGCTACACCCTCCAGGAGAACATCTTTTGATAAGTAATGTATGTTAATGGGAAGCAGATGTGTTACTTCATTTTTCTCTTTTTTTGGAGCTGTTTGCTGGAAGACAGTTCAGATGTTCCTGTGAAGCGAGGTTGCTGCTCTAAGCAGCCATCTGGCCAGGAGGATTTGGAGTGCTTACTGCATTCCTTGCTATTCTGGTACTAATATGAGAAAGGCCTGTTGACAGTATAAATTATATGTAACAAATTGTCTTGTTTGCTCCTCACCTATATTTATTTATAGTTAGCTTTCTTGTCTAATTATCTTTAGTAGCTGAAAATAAAACTTTTTTTTTTTTACCTTTTATTACTTAAAATGCTGTTTATCTGATTTCTGCCTTCATGGCTGACTTTCTAAGGGTCCTGGGTTCACAGGAGTGTCCAGATTAGTCTTGATTCACATGCACGGAAATAACTTTATTGTGGATATGTTTATATTCCTATGATAATTACAGCTGTCCTGTTAAGCTAAAAACTGTTTTCCATTACTGCTTATGTTCTAACTTACCATCTGTAAGCAATGAAAAACTATTCCCATGAGGCAATCATATTTCATTTTGCCACAGAAATTGGTGGTGGGATGCAATATGCCAAATAAAGGAATTGCAAACTTTCAGTTTGGCATTGTCACTGCTGATTCTCTTGGAAAGTGCCAAGACAGCTTATGCAGCATGCTGGACTTGTTTAAAGCTCATGTAACATGCAAACTCCTTAGGAGCATGCTCAATTTTTTTTCATGTGATGAATAGTAAAGTATTAGATGCTGCTGTAACATTTTACTTCTCAAGCACATCAACACTATTTCTTGTCATCCCTTTATTGAAAGTTGCATGTCCTCCCTGTCACCTCCCAGTGATTTCCACTGTCATTGGGTCTCAGCTGTATATCTACAGTATAAAAATGGGGACTTCATAGGTTTTTAGTAAAATTCTTAGTGGAAATGGGGGTTGGGGGGGAGGGGGAACAATGTTATTTCTAGAGGTCAAAGAAAGTGGTCAGAATCTGTCACATGTAGTGCTTCTCTGGTAACAAACTTGACACACTGCTTTTGGGGAGTCCTTTTCTGTGTTTACTACAAGGGTGTTTGGTGTATCTTAACTCCTTTGAGCAGGTCAGGAACATTGACTTCAACCTTCCAGCTTCATTCCTTCACCTGGAATTGCTTTATGTTTACTATAAAGGAACTCAGTGCATCTTGTATGGAAGCAGTAGTCCTGATAAACTTCCGTGCTTGAAACAAGTCACCTTGGATGTGCAAAAGAAAAGTTGTCTTAAATTAGAAGTCTTCTTAAATTTTGACTTACTGTTTTGTAACAGTAAGCTATTCTTGTTTACTAGAAAATTTTGCTCTGTTTCTTATTGTACAACACAGGAGCTTTGGATTGAAACTACCTCCCTGAAGACTTACTTGGATTGCTTAGAGATGTTGAGCATTGAATAGGCTACTAACAGAAGGGGACGCTGAACTGTATTTTGATGAAAGTGTTAGACAAAGGGCTCATTGACTTCTGATTAACTATATGCGTATCAATTCAAGAATAAATACTGAAATTCTGTAGTTGGTCAGGGAAACATGGAACATAGGAGAAGAGGTGTGTGGCAGGTGATTTCATCCTTCAGATGACAATTTTGAAAAACATAAGTTGAAGTCAACTTGGACATGCACAATTTGCAAAATGAAGTTGTACTTCACTATATCCAATTTCACATCCAATTCCATTCTGAAATGTTTGTTTATGAATTCTGTAAACTCAGTATTCTAATTTGAAAAATGTTAGTTAAGCAGTGAAAAGACTTCAGCCTGGGAATTTTGTCCATGAATTCAATGAAAATTGAAAACTCAAGTAAGCTAAGGCTGATCACCTGCTTCTCTGATACTTTGTGCTACTTGAGTAGTGGTTTCAAAGTTAGAATCTGTCATGGCTACATTTTAAGTGTACAATACAATATTCAGGTTCCTAGTTCTGGTATTAAGCTTCCAAATCATTATTAAGAAACTTTCTCTAGTGTGATAGATGGGTATATACTCGAATATTTACAGCTGTTACAGTGGTATCCTTTTTTGCATGACTTCATAAACGTCTGGTCATTGTGACATTGGCTTACATGTGCTTGGCTTTTTCATAGTCAGTTGACATCCTAATTCCTAGCATGAGAATTAGTAACCCTTTTACCCTCTAACTTATTTTCAGCCCCATTCTCCCTTTCTGCCCCCATTCCCCTCCCCCCCCCAGTATTCAATAAAACTCACTGAAATTTATTTAATTTGTGAATAAATAAATAATTGTTGGCCTCACTTGAAAAATGCTTAGCCCATGTTAAGTAATTGAACAATTCTAGTGCCATGTCTGAATTTTTAGGCCCTTCAGCTTCTTGCAGTACTTTCACAATTTTTATTCCTATTGTATAGACTGGCAGTGCTCTACTGAAATGCTCTTCATTTTACAGTTTATTGCAAGTTCCACTGCATCACATATAAATTCGATTCACTCATGTCTAGCTGTTTGTGGATTCAAACTCATAAGAACCATACCATTAACAGTAAATCTGCAGTGTTTTAACAACCTTTTTTTTTGTTTACAGATCCGAGTGGTGAATGCATTTCGTAGTTCCTTGTATGAGGGGCTAGAGAAACCTGAGACACGAAGCTCAATTCACAATTTTATGACGCATCCTGAGTTTAGAATAGAAGACTCCGAGCCTCATATTCCCCTTATTGATGATACTGATGCTGAAGATGATGCTCCAACAAAACGCAACTCTACTCCCCCACCCTCTCCCAATAAAAATAACAATGCGGTTGACAGTGGAATTCACCTTACAACAGACATGAACAAGTCTGCTACCTCTTCATCCCCAGGGAGCCCGCTACATAGTTTGGAAACATCACTCTGATTGTAAGCTGAATGTTAACACACTAGCTGCATTGTAAAGAAATTGAAACTGGGTCTCTTCACGCATTATGATGGACAAGATGATATTCTTGTCTTGGACTTCAACAGAAGACACACTTGTACGAATGTAGATTTATTTTTTTAAAAAAAAAAGCTTTCTGCCAGACTGGAGGGTGCTTTTTTGGGGGTGGGAGTAATAATGAACTCTGACAGATGAACAGTAACTCAGCATAAGTGACCTGTGGATCATCTGTTGTACTTAAGAATGGTCCTGAACAGTGTGTTAGCAGAGCTTTAGTTTATCTTGATCCTTTTTTGAGGGGAAGGCTGGGAAGGGCAAGGAGGCCCTGGATTGTTGAATTGATACTTTAATTTCTGCTGTTGGCTGTTAATAATTTGGATTATTTATGTTTATAAATGATACAGATCTGTTTACAAGGTTTGTAGATACTTTTTTGTTCCTGTTCATAGATGGGAAGCTTCCTTATAAATGATGCAGAGAAAAAAAAAAAAAAAACTAGTCCTTCAAATACTGCTGTATTTTCAGGAAAAGGGTGTTTCTATTGAAACTGTACTAAATTTTGCCTGCAATTTACCTTGTTAAATATTGTAGATAAATTGCTAATACTAATAGCCAAATAGATAACACTAATGCTTTGTAAAAACATGAGCAGTGGTGTTCTAATGAAGTTATGGCCTCTGTCCTAATTAGTTTCTTAAATACATTTACTACTTAATGGTTTTGAAACAACTGTTTAATTTTTAAAAATTTTGAGAAACTTACTGAATAACTTTTGTTCAGAACTTAGTAGGATTGTTTAATGCAGGACATCAATATGTGATGGAACTTGCTTGAAATATTTCTGTTATCTTGGGCAAAATGGATTAAATCAAAATACATCAGAATCTTAGTCCTTTGTTTTTGTCTAAACATGTTTAGTGCTGTCTTGGTGAACTGTGAGTGGAACTGTGATTTTTTTCTAATCTATAGAATCCTTCATGCAGCATGAGGGCTGTTGGCATTTTGAAAGGTTGTTAGTGGGTAGCATACATGTTCTCCTTTTTGTTTTTGAAACTTGTTTGTAAACATGAATAAATCTGCCCTTTTGTTAAAATAAAATTGCAGCAATGGTTTATTACAGATTTTTTTTTTCCTCAGCTCCTTCACAGGAAACATTGGAAAGTACTCTTTTGTATTACTGGTTAACTTTAAATTACAGTTTCAAGATGGTAACAGCCCCACTAAAGCAGTACTTTGGGTAAATGGAATCATGGTGGCTGCCTCATAATGAATGTAAGCTTAAGGTACTCAGAAGTCTTCAAAGAGCCCAAAAAGTACTTGGAAATGAACAGGTCTGGCTGAAATTCTGAGATGTACTCTGAGTACTGCATAAGGACTATATTCCTGACCACCTAAATGAAGGAGAAGAAGAACTGACTGATAGCACCAGTGAAAGTATGTTTTTCACGTTCATGTACCAAAACGGACCTGTTAGTGATAGACTGAAAAAGACATGGTCTGCCTCATCTGGATTCTTGAAACAGTTAAGGATGGTGGAGCAGTACTTGGTACTTGACCTGGTACTTCCCATGTCTTCTAGGTCCATTACTGTTCAGAAGAGCATGAATTTCATACTGTTTTTCTTTTGACAGCTCTGTGTTCTTAAACATAGCATCTCTATAGGTGTTTTTTTCCAGAATAATTCAGACATTTGGAGAATTTTAAAGGGGTCCCTTGAAAGGAATTAAATTGGTAATGAGGGAGGAGATAACACTAGAGCAAACTGCAGAAATGAGCAGGTTAGGAAGATGAGCTCGAGCATCTTTCCCCTTGTGGTGGGATACCTTCATGCTTGGGTTTGTTTTCTTCAATGGCTAATGTTGGACATAGAGCACTGTATCCCACTGTCAACCATTCATGTCAACGCAACATGAATGTTGCACCTAGGTGAACACACTGAATTCGAGGCAGAGTGGGTAGGGGGGGGATTGCACTTGACACTTTGTATAATAACTTCTCCCACCTTTCTAGCACTTCCCTCGCTTCAGATTTCTTCAGAGTGCTTGGTGGAGTAATTCTTTTTTATGTAAGCTGTGTTTTTCTTCCCCTACTACAAAAGTCAGACGAGCATTGGCTTAAAATGCGGGAAGTTTATCCATAAAGTACACTACCATGTGAGAAGATTCAACGCATCATAACTTCATTTGAAAACGTACTTTATTTTTTCTGTCTTCTAGTTGTGTTCATGACTGCATTGTATCATTTTTTTGGGGAATAAATTCTACACTTAAGCCTTCTGGAGGGACACGGGAGTTGAATGTAGGCTTAGTACATCAGTGGTCCCTCTTGGTTCTGTTAATATCAGTGTGCTGTTCTTATAGGAAGTGTAAGTGAAAACTAAATAAGGAAAAGTTGCTGGGGGGGGAGTATGCTTTCTTTGTGATCTCAAGAAATCATAACATGTTGCCTGGATTATGAAATGGTTATCACTAAGCTAATGAGGCCTTCATTGCCTTCCTGGTTGTAAGGTTTACTTGTCTTTCTTGTAACTGAAATAAATAAATGTGCTGTTCATCTCAGTCTGTATGGGGACTGAAATTCTTGAATGTCAGTACAGTACTAATTTAAAACTGAAATGCATGCTAATTCTATAAAAACAGCTCTTATGGCAATGACTTTAAGCTTGTTCCTTTTCAAGAAGTTACAGTATACATGGTATTATGATCAAGCAATACCAGCTTTAACCTAAATGCAGTTCTAGGCTGACTTCTGTTTGAATTCAGTGCCTTGGGTAGGATATCTAATACACTTTGGTATAAGACAAAAAGTAGGACACCTAATCTTGGTTTTGGGGGAAGGGGAGTGAAAAGTTAACTGTTATAAAGAGGATTTATTTTTTCTGTATTGGTCTTAACAGGAAGAGGAAAGTGCTGCATCATGGAATATTCTGAAGAGAATAATGGATACAAATGCCATAATGCCAAACCAATGATTGGGGTTTGTAGCAAATGTGAGCATCCAAAAATGAACTGACACTCCCAGGGATTTTTTTGAACAATAGGAAGCTTTCCAGTACGTTTCAAAGTGAACAAGCAAATGTAATATTCATAAAAGGATAACTAATGTATGTCTGACTGTATTGGGAAGTTGTTGCAGAGGCCTTATATGTTCAGCTTCTGCAGGGTTCAGATCATATTAAGCCTTGTAGAAATTAAAGTAGAATGTTTTAATGTCAGTTCTGCTTTTATGATGCAAAATGCTTGATTCTAAAGAGCTGCTTTTTCCACCCCTTCCCCAAGCAGTGCATATCTTCTGATCCTACAGATTCCAAGCCCTCACTGAAATACCTTAACTTTGTTGGATGAGTCTGACCAGCATGGAGAGTCCAGCTCCGACTTAAAGTTATCTTCAGATGGAACTGGTCTGCTTATTCAGGGCCATGTCATGAAAATTTCTGGGTCAGAGTCAAGAGCCTGAGCGCTGCTCCTGCTTACCTTCTCCCCATGACTGTATACAGAACTAACCACCTTCTTCAGGAGACTGCAGCATCCATCCAGGAGTTGGCTTACACGATGTCTAATCCAAAAGCCTCCTACAGGTACTACTTGCCCTTTTTGTTCAAAGTAAGACCTAAGATGAGGATTTGCTTATGGGATGGGTTTAAATACCTGAGAGAATGCAGCATGAAATAGGTAACTCACTAGGGAGTGACAACACCATTCTAGTTACAATGCATAAAAATACAGTAAGAGGTACTTATGCTGCAAATCTGGCAAAGCAGGGACTGTTCCTCAGTAGGGTAAACAAACTAGATATGGCTCCTATGCTTTTAGTAACTTTATAGCATTAATATATATTATCATATAATAACGAGAAGAGTGACATGGTTTGTCCAAAATACTAAGAACTGCAAAGAAGCAAGCAGATTTCTATTGCCCTCTGTGGAGGAAGCAGGGTACTATGTTCTGTGTCCACATACAATTTTATAGCCACTTCATAGCTTGTTAATCTTATGGATGTATTCTTAGTGTGCATAAGGATGCCCAGTATTGTAGAAGATAGATGATAATTTGTTTTCAGCCATTCAAGATTTAGTGAATTCCTCTAATGCCCTACTCTACTGTTAAACTCATCCAACAAGTCTCCTTTTATATTTAAAAAATACATATATTTTTTAAACATTAGCCTGAAAAAGGTTCCTTGGCATGCCCCTGCTGGAAGATGGTAGGAATTCAAGCTTGATAGGATACTAGCAAAGGGATTTCTGGAAATTGAGCTTTTGATTTAAGTGTGTGCTTAAGAATACTGAAACATCACCTGACGTCTCAAATTCTGGTGTTCTGGCAAGGGACAGTCCAACCAGAAAACAGCAGTTGCTCACTGAAATGCAAGTATGTATTCTGTAACCCTTTGAGTCATCATAAAGCTAGCAATATCCAACAGTATTCTGACACCTTCATCTGCTTCCCTAAGATGCCTCTCTTCCAGGGTTTCATACCCTGGAAGGACAGTAATACAGCTGAAGTATGCTGAAAGGCTGTAAGTACAATCACACAGAAAAGCCTTCTATGGCTTCCTCCTCCTCAGCAAAGGCACGATCTTAACTTTGCTCTGATAGTTGATAAGGCACAAAGTGAGTACTAGTGTTTCCTATTTAAAGCTTTGAGTCACCATGAGTGATACTTGGCATTAGCATGGTTTTGGAATACACACTGAGAGGATGTGTTTTCCATCCTTGTCTAGAAAGGAGGACATGGGAATGAGTAGGTATTTTTTTCACTATATGAAAGTGAACAGAATGATCTAACTTCCTGGGCAAAAGCCCTTTGCAGAATCTGTGAGATCATTATAGATGTACTGTATCTGAATATGCACGTTGTTCAAAAGCACTGAACTTATTTGCTTAAAGGAGCTTGTGTCACTTTAAAAGGATATAATGACTTCAAAAGAATCAAATTCCACTGAGTTTACTGCCTTTCTGTATGCAAGCAGAATTAAGTAACTGTTAAACAGCCTACCCAAGTATTAAAAATAATTGCATCCTTTTTTACTTGGATATAGCACATTATAAACAAACTGAAAACTGTGATAAGTCCTAAGCTTAGGAACAGAGACATGCCTTTAACCTAGTCAGCAAACCTGAGTTCAAAATTAAAGTGAAGTTTCCTTCAGGCAGCATTCATTCCCTCTAGTTCAGTTATTCTAGTCTACTGTATTTCTAGACTTACTGGAAATGTAAACAAATTTTGTTGCAGAACGACTCAAAATAGAAAATGGGAGTGGTTGTTTTTATTTTTCTGGTTGTTAATAGTATTAAGGATTTCTACAGAAACAGAGCATATAGCTCAAATGCTTCTAAATTTTGTGTGAATAGCCTCCTAAAAATTCTGATTACAATTAACAACAAACAAAACCCCCTACAAATAAACACCAGAAGATGCATCCGTTATTTTTAACAATTTCAGTTTTACAAATACAGCTTTAAATTGACATTTTCCCTCTTCTCCAAATTGGTTTCTCTTTGTAGGTACAAAACATCTTTAGTTTTAACCTAAGTTTGTCTCAACATCTCCTGAAGGTAAGCAGCTATTTGGCTGATGTTTATGGGGAAATGGAGAACTCGCTTCAAATGCTGTGCTAAGCAGATATTGCATATTGTTTTGTGCTGCAATTTTAGGGGAAACCTGCAAAATTATCAAATGAAAACATTCAGATTCTTGTCATAAGACTTGTCAAAGGACACATGAATACATAGATTGCTTAAAATAGGGAGCTTGGAATTGCTATTTTAGTGTGAAGATCTAGGACTTAGTTTCTGAACAATACTTGTTTAGATGAGATGGTACATCTTTACTCCCTGGCTGTGTGCATGGGCCTCAGTATTCTTTCTGACATCTTTTCTGACACATAACAGTCTAATTCATTGAGGACTAGGATAACAATCACTGCTGTTAAACTAGCATTTTAAAATCATAGTTAAAAAAAAAAATAAAAAAAAATACGCCAGAACATTTTCTGTAGTATCTTAATTTCCAAAAAGATGAGTAATTCCTAGCTTTTTTTCCTTCTACCAAATCATCTGGACCATAGTAATTCATCTAGTAGTAATGTGGACATGACCTAAAACCTGGTATCTTATCCCTTTCTCCTGCTCCCCCTTCATGGCCCTCCACTGGATTCGCGCTAAAAGGTCCACATCTTTCTTTTGCTGGGGGCCCCAGACCTGGACACAGAACTCCAGGTAGGGCCTCATGAGGGCAGAGTAGAGGAGAACAATCACCTCCCTCGGCCTGCTGGCCACTCCTCTGTTGATTCAGTCCAGAATGCAGTTGACCTTCTGGGCTGCAAGCACACACTGCTGGCTCATGCCAAGTTTTTCATCCACCAGAACCCCCAAGTCCTTCTCTGCAGGGCTGCTCTCAATAACTTCTTCTCCCAGTCTGTACTCATGTTCAGGATTGCCCTGGCCCAGGTGCAGCACCTGGCACTTGGACTTGCTGAATCTCATGCGCTTCACATGGGCCCACTTCTCCAGCCTGTCCAGGTCCCTTTGGGTGGCATCCCTTCCTTCTGTTGTATCAACTGTACCACTCAGCTTGGTGTCATCTGCAAACTGGCTGAGGGTACACTCAATCCCATCATCTATATCATTGATGAAGATATTGAAAAGCACTGCTCCCAAGACAGACCCCTGAGGGACACCGCTTGTCACCGGTCCCCACCTGGACATAGAGCCATTGGCCACCACTCTCTGGGTGCAACCATTGAGTCAATTCCTGATCTACCGAATGGTCCACCCTTCAAATCCATATCTTTCCAATTTAGAGATTTGGATGTCATGTGGGACCATGTCAAAAGCCTTACAGAAGTCCGAGTAGATGACATCAGTCTGTCTTCCCTTGTCAACTGATACAATCACCAAGAGGTGTAATTCTGCAAAGCTTCCCCATTAGCCTCATGGATGTTATTTGTAAATAGATGGAATTCAACAAAGAAAACAGCCACTGGAACAATCAGAGCTGAGCCATAACAAGAAAGGGACTGCTGCTTGTCTGTTTACCCTAAACTGACATGACAAATGGACTTCCTAGTGTTTTCCTGCTGTAATGCTTACTGTGGTAGCAAAAGCTCTGGACACTTCTGCTGTCCTCTGCTATTGTAAATGTTCTGAAGGATGACTGACTGGGAGGATCAAAAATTAATGTCTTAAAACGTGAAGACACGAGGGGAATCTTGGACTCCTGATCCATTAAGTAACCAGTTAAACCATTCTGGTGGTTGGTCTTCTGGGCTTTGAAACTTTTAAATGAAATTTGTGCTGTTGTTTTTCTAATGGGGAAAAAAGCTATCCCTCTACCTTTAAAAAATAAAAAATATTTGTTCCAGATTACAGTACTGGAAGACAATGCCATTTTAAAAGTTCTTCTAAAACGATATCAGTAAGTATAAGGAACTCCACCTTGCTTCTGCTTTTCATCTAAAATGCTACAACTTTCAGACTTTTAAGTTACTCCATGTGAAGTGATACATTATGTTTGCAAGGCTGCTGGGTATCCTAGAGGATTTTTTTACAAGCGTGGCAACCAGATTGTCTAAAATATCTTAAGCAGCTTTGGTATTTTTTGGAAATATACGGGCATTATGTGCAGAATAAATGGGATTGCATATGTGCATTGGGAAAAAAGAAAAAGCCTTGCAGTTCCTATTCCTCTGCAGAAACACCTTTTAGTAAATAGAAGCATGCATTTTTTTCCTTTCTTCTAGCAGCTCTTTCTCATAACCATTTTATGATTTCCAAATGAAATAAAAATAATTTTGATCTATGACTAATGCAGCTATACACGAAGCTTGCTGCAAATAGTATTACTGACGTGTTTTTAGAGTTGTTCTCTAGCAAGCTGAATTTAGTCTGATCTTGAGGATTTCAGCAGTGATGTTTTTAAATGTCATAGATAGGATTTAAGTTACTGGTTTTGAGTGAAGATCTTGTAAGAAGCTTCATATACATTGTGTTTTCTTTTTTTCTTTCTAATGAATTTTAGCAAAGACCAGTGAAACTTAAAGAGGACTTGAAGATGTTTTCCCCTCCTGTTAAGAGAGAAATCTGTATGAGAAATAACACAGGTTAGTTGTTAGTTCAGTGCTGAACAACGTAGACTTTGTGTGGTGTCTAATCCCTGCTTCTTCCTCTCCTTCCTTAGTTTGCAATGCAGCTCTGCAGACAGCTGTCTGGGAAAACATTCTGAGCTGTAAAAAGGGGTAGCAGTTAAATAAGTATTTAAACATCCAAAACAAAATATTATTCCTTTTTTTTTTAAATACAGTTAGACTATTCAGCAGAAAATAGCTCTTAAGTAAGTAAAATTCACAGCCTTTTTTTCTTGGCAATTATTAAAGGAAAGATGCTTCATGAAATAATAAGAGTGAAACTTCAAGAAGTTCTACTGTTCTGAGCAGGGGTTTGTATTAGATGACTTCCTGAGGTTTTTTCCACTCTGAATTGTCCTATGATCCAACTTTTAAATAGTCTTCAGTGGGTATCTGTTAAACTTCTCTTATGCCTTTTTTTTTTTTTTTTCAAAATACAAACAAGACATGCTTAGGTATACTTTGAGGTACGAGTCTGTGATATGTAGGAAAGCCCACAGATTCGAAAGTGAGATGTCCAGAAAGCTATACTGTGCAGTTGTGTGGAAAGCAGCTGTTCCTCAAGGAAGAAGATAATTTGTCACTCAGTTATTTGGCTCTTTCAAATCTTTCAAGTGTAAATCTTTCAAGAATAAAAACTGTAGCTACTTGTAAGGAAAACAAAGAGCTGACTTATTTGCTGATTTGTGTAGTTTCACTGCTGTCTACTCAGAATACTCGCAAGAAGTTGCTCCTTTTTCTCAAAGATGCTGTGTTACTTTTCTGGTTTCAGATGTTGGTTTCTGAAAAAGAAGGTTCTTTTGCAGTTGCATAAAGTTAATGAAATCTATATTATTGTTTAACATCAAGAAAGAATTGAGAGCACTGAAAAATACACTTTCAGTAATAGAAGTCTGTAATTTAAATGGAATTGAGAAGCTGACTCTCATCCTTACCTTAGTTCATAGGGTGGTTCTCTTACAGGCTTTTATGAAACTAAGTGAAATAGAATGCAGTATCAGTTTCGTGACCGAATATAAATACTCCCTCTTGCTTCAGCTTACAAAAATACATTGTCACCATTGCAGAATACAGTGTTTTATCAGCTTTGTGCATCTCTTTACATGCAAAATTTTAAATGAATGCAGTCTGAAGGTAATCTTATGCTAATGTAGGATGCCTGATGTTACAAAGTTGCTGTTCTGGTCTTAAAGAATGAACAGGTAAAACTGCTGTCAAATATTTCAAGTATAAGACATATAGTAAAACTAGCTGACTGACCAAACGTTGTGAGATGATTCAAATAGAAATTTGACATTCTAGCTATTGAAAAAATAGATGAGTTTCTGCAAAACAGTTGCTATAGCAATGTGTTATTTATAACAAAAGAAAAGGCTTCTGAAACCAAAAAAGATTTAAAATGAATATGTTTAGAAGATGTGGGAGGACTGCCTATAACACCAAATCTGAATATACTGTGTTCTGGCTCTCCAATGGTGCAGAAATCACTTAAATTTTCTTCTGTAGGGCCAGTATATTGCTATGCATTTCAAAGGTATTAGTGTTTCAGTAAAAGATGAACTAAATGCTATAACGAAAGGTTAAAAGTATTCTGAATTACTATTTTGAGCTTAGGAGCGGTTGCCAAGCATTCTGCAGGCATGTCAGTACCTGAATACATTTACTACAGCTTTAAACTTCATTGATTCCACTCTATGAAACGACTAGACAGTGCAAGTCTGAATATCAACTGGATTGTCAGCTTGCTACTAATCGCTAAGATCAACATTTTCTCTGCTTGAATGAAGAAGTGCTGCAGACTTCTAATCATTGGATGAGGATCATGAGCTGATAAAATACCACCTGAGAATACTACTTCATACCAGCTTTCTTTATTACTGTCCCCAAAGACAATCAGCACAGCCATTAGATCTCTCAGTGTGGGTTTTCCAGAGCCATGCTTGATCCTGGTTAACTGTTGTCAAAAGACCAAGCCACTGAAACAGTTGTGTATGCTATCATAAACCAGTTTGAAACATTAGAGTCAATTCTGTTCAACATTTTTATCAATGATCTGGCTGCAGGAGTGGAATGTATCCTTAGCACGTTTGCTGGCAATACTAAACTGGGAGGGGCTGCTGATTCTCTGGAGGCATAAAAGGCCTTGCATAGGGATCTAGATAGACTGGCACACTGGGCAATCATCAGTGGCATAAAGTTCAACAAAGGTAAGTGCTGGGTGCTGCACCTGGGACAGAGTAATGTTAGCCACTTCAGTAATACAAAGCCTGATACTTGTACTATAACTTAAATTTCCTCGATGATCTGATTTTTCATTGAGAAATGCCTTCAACTATTGACTGCCCTATTAAAATTACACAGCTCAAGATGTTTGCTTCTGAGGCAGAAGAGTAATGATATGAAATAAAATGGTTTAGCCACTTACAAGAATGAAGCTGGAGGCAGATGTGTTATTTTCCATGTTAATGCTTGCTGCTGTTGCTATTCTAACATCTCCAAGTTTTTAAACTAGCTTAGAAACTCATTGAGGAGGATGTCTGGGTGTTGAGGATCTCTTGCTGTTCCATTGGAAAGTGTGGACAAATTGCAACCTGCTAAATACCTGTACAACCAGCCTTGTTCATTGCCCAGCACCATTCTCTGGAAATTCTACTTGTTCTGAGCAAACTGCTCTCTACCATTTCTGAGGGATGCTGATCAAGTTGCAATCGATCCTTTCACACTGCAGTGATGATGATCATAATCCATGATGCTGGCTTGGGTTACCTCCTCTGCTCTGTTCATGTCTTCCTGCAGCATCCTGTCAGCTGGGCTATTTCAACTTTCTGTGACAGCGTGGTGAACCGCACCAGAATGTCTTTTGGTTAAACTTCTGCTGCTGAAGCTAGTACTGCTGCTGCAAAAAATGTTTTTCATGTTATCAGCTGTATGAGCTGCTCCCTCTGTGGTTAATACCCCAGTAACATAAAGGTGGAGGAAGTGGGAGGGGCGAGGGTGAAGAAAATTATGAGCAGTGAGGAGGCTGCAGAAACTTCCAAGGGAAGCAAAGCAGCGAGCTGATCGCATATCCTTCTATATAACAGGGTAGGCTTGAGAGGAACAAGAAGAATGCATATTCAGGTTGGAAAAGGTGTAGCTAGTAACATAAGTTCCTCCAGCTCTGGCCACTAACAGGAGGGTTATGAACTGTGTCCCTCTTTCAGTTCATACTTTTGCTTGAGCATTTAGGTACCTTTCTATCTTATTTTGGTTTACAGGAGAACCTATGCTGTGAATTTGAATGCTGAAATTTGACAACCAACGTGGGTCACAGTATGATTTCACATAAGTGATGATAGGTTGAAGGGACTGTAACAAGACTGGAATACTACACAGTCTAAGTAAACACCATGTGTGTGCAATTCCTGCTACTTCATCTGCAAAAGCTGCTATGTCAAGATAACCTTTCTAACTTCAAAAGGGAAGGCCATTTGACTTCTGTTTTCTCTTTATTGCTCAGCGGTTGTAATGACACTGATGTGCTACATATCTGGTCTGCTACTGACAGGCCCTATTTACCCTCCCCACAGATATGACCAGCCTCCATAACACCTGCAAACCAACTTCCATGGAAAAACACCCTACAGAAGCCTAACTGTATTGTGGTGGAGATTTGGGGTATACTGTGTCCATATGCCTTGTGATTAGAAGTGTTCAAAGTGGTTAATAAAAACACAAGTAATGGTGCTTTTTTTGTAATACGACAGAATGCTACAGGGAACCTGACCAATTCTCTCAAACATGTTTTAACAAGCGACATTTTCCTCTGTTCCATTCTGTGTGATATGCAAATGCTACCTTCTATTCTTCTCCCCTGCAGAGTACAGGGATTGTTCAGTTATTCAAGTCTTCTCTCTAAAACAAAAGCATTCATTATGCTGAGATCACCAAAAAAGTCTTACTTTATTAGTACCCCTGCAAGAAGTCTTAAAGCAACCTGACGCATCAAACTAGGTATTTATACAGCCTTCCTGCAGGAGAGGAAAGGGAGGTTTTTTTTTTTTAAAAAAAAAGATGAGTAGAAGGGGATATTTATAGTTCAGACTTTCTACCCCCGAAATAACTCATGAGACTTATATGCCTCATCAGTGGAATAGGGCCTGTGGGTTAGATTTATAATTTCATAAGCAGCATTTGTCAAGATACCATTACACCACTCTCTCTTTGAATCAGACTAGTGTCTAGATGTCTCATTTAAGGTGGAAGCTTTTATGCTTGATGCAGGAATGCAAACAGAACAGTATTTAATTATAAGCTACTAGTATTCCCCTTCATCTTTCTGTATGCATCAGCCATGCAAGTAGGTAGTCAAGAGAAAATCTAAATGGTAGCAGTAGGAAGCATCTGTGGTACTCTGTCACTACTTATGATTTGTCGGTTTTGCTAACCGACACACTGGAAAGTTCTGCCTGCTGAAGCAGCCGGTGCTGCAACAGAAGAGGAGGAGAGGGGGGAAAAACGAAAAGTAAAGATGCAGCATTTCCTTTTCCAGACAAAGTAGTTACTTGCCTGTTCTGAGACAGCAACAAAGAGGGGCAGATCAGTTAGCACTCAGGGTTGTCTCTGAAGTGGCAAAAATGTAATATGTAAGGTTTCTTCTTTCTCACGTAACCCGATCTTCTCTGAAACAATTCCAAAACAAGCAGTTGCCACTGCTAGTCAGAAACACGTTGCTTTACTCCCATCCCTCTGGAGACTAACCTAAGGGAAGGGTGGAACCAACTTCTCCTAATTCGGAAACCAATGCCACTGATAAAATAAGGTATGTGAAACAAGCTGTGCAGCAGAACACCACCCCTCCTCCAACAAGTGTTCTCTTGTTTCCATTTCCATGGCTCTGGATACTACTTTCCTTGATCTTTGCCCCTATAAACAGACCTCTTGAACTTTAAGCCGAAGTAAAGGACCCAGAAAATCAATTGGCCCAGTGATCTCCCCTTGTTATTTTTTACAGCTACATCTTCCCTTTCTCCACTTGTAGCTGCAGGTGTTTAGGCACCATTCAGTTCCTCAATTTCCAACAAGAGGGGCGTACTGGTTCTCCTCACTTGTTTCTGTAGTAACATTAATTATAATTTCTCATACTTTGTACCTGGCAGTTCTGGTCACTGGATTCAAGCACTCGCATTCATTTTTCTGTTGTACTTTTACTGCTTACTCATATTTGATATGTTCATGTGTGTTTTTCCCTAGTCCTGCTTGGGTAAGTGCAGATAAGCAAGCTTATAAAAGGCAGGAGGTAAAGTAATTACCATTTTCCCCTCCCATGAGCAGCAGAAAAAAATAACCATGGGCTATTAAAACAGATGAAACTGAGTATACCATAGTAAGTTATGTATTTAATAATTCAATCAGACTTCCTTTATAACATGAGCCTTCCTGATGGCCATTACTGGTTAAACCAAATGAAGCAAGAAGGGGTACCACATGCTCTTCTATATTCATACAGTTCTCATAAATGGACAGGACCAGTTAGTCTGACCAGAAGCCTGAGCTGTTTGGGTGGCTGAAAGGAAGACAAGTCCAAACATGTGATGCGCAGCAGCTACTGAAGCAATAACTAAAGATCCTAAGGTGATGGGTCAGATTGCCAGCGAAATAGTCATCACCTTCACAGGGGCAGGAGCAGAGAAGACATCTGGCAAGCAGAAAAGGCGCTAGCGTTCCCACACAAAGTACATCTTATCTTTTGCCCAAGCTGAACTGCAGAACACAGGCGCTATGCACCTACCTAAACCAGCCAGTGTGCACACCTGCAGTACTGTTAGAAAGCTAGCTAGGACATTTTGTGCATCTATCAGACAGCAATGGCATGGACCAAACACTACCCATACTGCTGCTGTAACCTAGCTAACACCACAACTGCTATGTCTCCCTCAGCTTGTCTTTGTAGGAAAGGTGCTCCAGAACCCTCGATCATCTTTGTAGCTCTCCTCTGGACCCGTTCTAATACTCCATGTCCTACCATCCCAGATGCAGGTCTTAGCAACCTCACAAAGTTCAGTGATGTCAAGTGCAATCTGCCCATTTTTTCCAGTCTGTTGAAGTTTCTGCAGTCCTTCAACATACCAACTGCTCTCCTCAATTTGATATTGTTTGCAAACATGCTGTCAGACGGACTTACTGTTGGTGATCAACATCCTTTCAGCCTCATGGTCCAACCAGTTTTCCATGTGCCTTATTGTCCACTTAATCAAACCATGCCTTACTGACTGAGTGTAAGGATACTACAGGAGATCTTGTCAAAAGACCTTGCTGAACCCAAGGTATGCCACATCGGCTGTTCTCCCTTCATAGTCACTGCATAGTCACTCATCACAGAAGGCAATCAGGTTAGTCAGGTGTGATCCGCCCCTGCTAAATCCGTGATGGCTGTTCTCAATCACTTTCTTGTCCTTCAGATACTTGGGAACAGCCTTGAGGACGATTAGCTCCACAACCTCACCAGCTCCAGGCTCACTCACCAGCCCATAATTCCCCAGACCCTCTTTTTGCTCTTGTGAAGTTGGGTGGGATATTTGCTTTTCTCTGATCAAAAGCAACATCCCCTGACCACCATGACCTTTCAAAGGTGAGAGTGAGCAGCTTGGCAACAGTACCAGTCAGCTCCCTTAGCCCTTTCTGATGCATCTTGTCTGGTCCCATGGACTTATGTATATTTGATTAGTTTTAGTGCCCTCAAACTGTACCATCCTCTGCTGTGCATAATGGTTCACCCCAGAAACTACTAGTAGGCTAAGGACTTGGGAAACTGGAGGAAAAACATGACTGAAAACTGCCATAAAAAGCATCAAGTCGCTCAAACCTTTCCATGTCCTTTCTCAGTAAGTGGTTCCCCTGTCCCACTGAGCTATGGACACGTACTTTCCTCAGTTTTCCTTTTGCTGCCATGTACTTGAAGAAGACCTTCCTGTTGCTTTTCACATCCATCCTTTGTTCCAAGCTAAGCTTTGGCTTTCTTCACTCCATCTTTGTGTATGCATGTAGTTATGTTAAAACCGCCTTCCTTCTTCCTCTACAGCCAATCTTGTGTTTCCTTGTCTCTCTGTTGCCTCACCCACTTCTACTGGTAGTCACTGTTTCTTATACACTCAGGCTGTATGTAGGATGGATAGCACAGTCAAAGGTGAGGCCATCAGTAAAACTCACCTGAGTAACAATCCAGGCATGTAGCATCACCTGGCAGATATGACACGAGGAGAATTTTGAAGCTACTGACATTACTTGCAAATTTACACAGCAGAACAAGAGAAGTGAAGCCAGGTCTGTCCCACCCTGGCTGCCTGTGTCAGACCCAGAACTGCCAGATTCCAGTGCAGGTTCTGACAAAACAGTAGAAAGCAGAACTATCATGTATCTATCTAAAGACATTCCAGTGCAACAGGCCTGTGTCCAGCAAACCACATGGAAGGTAAGTTGGAGGAAAAAAGATGCAAAGCAATCACAGTATAGCACTTGACCTGCTTCTTCTACAACTTCGTGATGTCTGACTCATCACAAAATCATCAAGGTTATAATTCTTCAAGTCGAAGCTGGTTTTAGAAGCAGCAGAGCACTGCCAGTATTACACTATCAAAAATGATCCTGCTGGGATTTGCACATGAACTAATAGTGACGTGTGTAGAATTAGCTCAACTATCTCTACTCCTGTGATACAATTATCTACAACCTAAATAATCTACCCATGGGAAACAAAGAATTGATTTTATTTGAAATGCTAGTACTTGCCAGCACAGACACCTGTAATTGCCTTTGTAAGCATGCTACAGAGAGTCACCTTCATAGATGAGCACCCTAATATGAATGGGGGAGTCAATTCTATAAAATTCAATACGTAAAAAGGGAGAAATTCTGTGCTTTATTAACTGCAAACTATAAAATGCAACTGTGAAAATAACCGTATAAATAAAAAAGCAATTTCATCTCAGAAAAGAGAGCAGAGCCTGTCCTCAATCTCAGACAGAACAAGAACATCAGATGAAGAAGAAATTTGTGGAGATGGTGGAACCTGGTATTTCAGAGGTATTCTTACCCAGTCAAAATGCAGGGAGGGTAGAGAGAACCTTCATGAAAAGATCATATTTCGGCACAATGTGACAGGAAGAAACATGAAATAAAGAAGTCTAATTCAAGGTTGTGGGGCAAATTCCACATTGTCTATTATACATACTGAATAGAAGGCAGTTTGATCAGATGAAGAAATTTTCACAAACCTTGACATACCTTGCTGATACTGGACTGTGCATTAAGCTTCAGCCTGAGCTAAGAGACACTTAAACCAAATTTAGAACTTACCAACATAAGCAAGAAGTATTTAAAACAAATTGTGGGTTCTGACTCAGTCCTAAAACATACTGTGAATCCAAGTACTGTCTACATACCTAATGTCTCTTGCTACGAACTGCCTATAATACGGGGTTCAATTATTTTGACCATGTAAATTTTAGGCAAATATCCAAGCCAATGCAAGAAACAGAAATAGCCGTTCCCTTGTTCTTCCATATGACTCTGATACCACAAAACAAAAAACAAGTAGCTAGTGGAAAACAAAAGCTACAGACATTCTGAAATATAATCCTACTGATGCAAAATTTAACCAGCTAACATGCCAGAAGTGATTATTTCTGTCTTAAACTTAACAAAATGTAAAGAATAAGCAATAAGAAATAACATCTGAGGAAGGTGTGACACAAAACAGAGGTCAAATCGGAAATAACATCAGGGTTATTGAACAGAAAACATCATTATCTAAGTAAGATTGTGTTATGCTCTTCTACAGGTAATTTTAACCAGTAGCCTTAATTAAAAATGGCTCTTACAACTCTGAATTTTATTTCTACACTTTTCTTTTCTTTCTTTTTTTTTTTTTTTAAAGTATTCCCTAGGGGCATAGTAGTAATTTCTTGGAGCACTGAAATAAGAATTTGGAGTCAGACATGAATTCTGTCTCTGATTCTATGACAATTTCCCATAAAATTAGTTTCCTTGGATTGTGCCTTTCTAACAGCAGTTTTTAAATAGTGTTCACCACTATGTGCAACTCTACAAAAATTCAAAAGCAAGTAAATTTCTACTTATAGAATAAATGACTAGTAGAACTAGAAAAATACTTTGCAATCTCTGAATAAAAAGCACCGAATTAATATAAAGTATCTGATTACCTTAGCTATAACGTACACATCTACTATTTTTTCATACAATCCCACATAAGTTCCCCAAAGCCTAAAGTACCACCTGTGTACCACCATGAAACTACCACCCTTCTGTTTTGTTCCTTCAAGTTTAGGAAAAAAAAACGCTACCACATTCTTGTCTTTGATCTTCACTGACATATCATTAGCTAGCCACCTTCACTGGCATGCTCTGGATTTTTACACAGCCTTCAGATCTGAACATCTTTCATTCAATTCCTCATGTTTGTCTCACAACTTAATTGTTCATCTATGTACAAGGGGAAAATTGTATGTTTAAAAAAATGTTTCTAACCACTTTCTGGGTTCGTGAAATATTCTGATCAATTGTAATTGCAGGTGGCAAGAACAGGTGCTTTTCTACATTTTCTGGTTAAATCTAACGCATACGGAATTTTTTCCTTTTGAAATAATTAGTCAAGCATGATGCACTAAGGTTTTATCACTCCTTATATTTTCTACGTCTTCCCTTTAAATGTTGAAAACTTCACCCATCTAGTTTTAGCAAAGTCTGCTTTAAAATAAACCCCATGAACTACCTGCTAATATGAATTCTGTTACGTTCCAAGTTCATCCTTAGCACCCAGAAAATAAATTTATTGCCATCTTTTATTCAAAAATTAGGCAGCTAAACCAGGATTTGGTTTCACAGAGTCTGGACTTCAACAAAAGCTACTAAAATTGAGTAAGTGAAAGATCAAAAAGCTTATCTTCAGTTAAATTTATTGTAGTTTCTCTTTGTCCTGTGTATTCCATTTCCTAGTTTATTCTCCTTATTAGTTTCTTTAGATATATTGTTGCCTTACGATACATAGATAGACACTTCACCAAGCTAGGTATCTCCACACAACAGTTCACCAGTTTTCATCAACTCACTCTTGCAGTTAATATCCATGTTACTCTAGATGATGCTATTGTCAAGCTGTACTAAATGGAGATACTCTGCAAACACCGCTCTACGCAGCATCTGCCAAAGCATCAATAAATTTGTTCTAACCTTTTCTGCATTATATTAACTTCTTCAAAACATCAATACCCTCAAGAACCTAATAAAATACATTAATAGCTGCTGATTTGAAACACCCCATACCAGACAGTTTGCTAAGCTAATTTGGTTCCAACACATTGAATTTTGGAATAAGCCAGTTTGTCAGGCATTGTATGCAATGGCAAACGGCCATCATACCACACATCTATTTAAAAAACAGCTGCTTTACTTATTTTTAGGAAAGCTAAATGCAAGCAAAAATCTATTTACCAACACACCAATGTTACTGGCAGCACAGCAGATATTACTGCTATTGATCATCCATTAAAATATTACAAAAAGAAAAGACAGACAGAGATTTTCTTTAAATTTAGAATTGTGTGCAGGTATACAGGTAGTGATGTCATTGCAATAAAGCACCATAATAGGATTATCCCAGAAGATTCCTCTAGTCAGAACAATCTCATTATCAGAAAATAACACTGGCTGCAAACATTCCCACAAATCCAAATAATATACATACACTATAGAGACTATGGCTTGTAATCTAACATTGAAGATAACACTAAGGCAGGTTTACATGCAGCTCATTGCATGCTTCAACTGCATATTATTTTGTGAGTTATCTTTAGCATGCTTTTTGGGTACTTCGGGTTCTCCCTATTAAGGAATTCTCCAAAGGTTCTCTCCAATTAAGGAATTTAATCCCTGAAGTCATTACAAAAATATGTATCCTTTATATAAAAGTGTCTAATTAAAAGGGACAAACCAAAGAACCCTCTAAATAACATGCCCATTTTTATGCAAATTCTAATGACTTTAAGACAAATTCTTTGGCCCAGTAACTGTCACTCAGCTTCTGATCTACATAGCTATTTTATTTACAGTACTGTTTTAAAATTATGCTATTTTCCTTTACACATCTCCCTTCAGGCACTTTAAGTTCTCTTATGTATCCTTCAGTAGAAATACTATGTTTTCTGCAAAAGGAAAAATCTTAAAAATCTATCAGCTGCAAGCTACTGCCCAATATTTAAAATTACTTCTATGTTACTGTGCCTAATCAAGTCCCTATTACACGTCCTTGCTCTCTTGCCATATTTGAAGTCAATGACATTCTACAAAGCCATTTGACTAAATATAAGTTTGTTGCCAATTTTCATCAATCTACACAGACATAAAATTAATTATTTAAGGAAGCAGACCTTTTAATATTTTAACCCATCCCACTATACAGTTCCAGAAATATAGATCTCTTTAAATTTCTACTTAGAAATACACGTGATTTGCACGTAATATCCATCTTGTCTATTTGCTGAAAAAAAGAATCCATCCAGTGTTTTGGTGAATACAATAGCTATAATCAGTGCAATTCAGAAAGTTGAAAATCCTTTGCATTAAAAAAGACTAATGTTGGAGATTACGTAAAGCATTTGGAAATAGAACAGTGAAATATATTACACACATAACAAATATAAAATACTCCACAACTGTCTATGTGAGGCTGCCACCAATCATAGTGAATACAGACTATTCAATATTCAATGACTTAATAGGATTCCTGAGCTACCTCATTAGCAGAATTGGATGTAAAAATATTTCTTCAAAATTTTCTTAAGCTAGTAATATTTAAATGTCAGGTAATTTGCCATGTGTGCCCTACTTTGATAAGAGCCTCATCAGGCTTTTTACTGTGTATTGAACTATGTTATGTGGACTTCACTAATATGAAACTCATTTCTCCTTCAATACCTTCTTTTTGCAAATATGAGAAAGCTGTGACATAAAATTGATGCATCTGACTATGATTCCCTTTTGCATTTACTGGCAAAAAAAAAAAAGCAACCGGTTTTCATGAAACTTACAGTTTCTGTAGCTGGAGTGTTTGTTCCTCAGCTTTTTAGTCCAGCTGACAAACGGTCTGCCAGGAGCACTGTATTTTGAAAGAGCTGCAGCTACCTCCTAGCTGAAAGCATGCTGTCTGGAAACAGATCTGGTTCTACCTAGGCACTTCTTAATGTCCACTGATATGCAGTCCTATGAAGAGTTAACAGACAGATGAACAATGAATGCATAGAGCATAGCTATTTTTTATGTCTCCCTTCAAGTGGTTGCGAAAACATGAAGTCTTCCTGAACTTTCCTTCAATTTCTCATACACGTACACATTCTGATACTTAGAACACACTGTGCAACTTACTTTAGGCCCACTTGTGGGTCACTTATAAAACCTGAATTTCTTTTAGATTCAACTGATTTGATCCATAAGGCTATGGTAATAATACAATATAGCTATTTTTGTACAGGGCCTAAGAATACAAACCGAATATACCTAGGTATATACCCTATATACCCAAGCTTTCCCACTAAAACTTCTAAGGATGATCTTCAACAAGTCTTTAAAGAAAAAAAAAAAAAAAAGAGACTTTCATGTGACTTTCTTCAAATAATTTGTTCTATCATCCTGAACATGTATTTTCCTGTTGTTCCTCAAGTATGCATTTCTTAGATTAATTTTAACATCAACTATTTTCTGAATCATCCTCTGAATCAAATTTGTATGTATAGGCTTGCTATCCTTTTCCAATTTCTAGCTGTTGTTGGTAAACAGACTTTAATATGGCTTCGATAACAAAATTCCTCCAAACCAACAGTACTCCACAAGTTACAATCTCAATGTTTATTTCACAACTTTTTTTTTTTTTTTAAAACGTAGCAGAAAACAAGGCAGGATTAGAGGTTAGAAAGACGCAGGGGGGCAGAACATGTAACAGTTCTGCAACTGCAAGACGGCACATAATTAAATCTACGCATCCTGAGACCACATTCTCCTCCTTCAAGCAGCTGAACAACGAACCGACCCCCGCTGGCAAAACGGATCTCACACTCCCCTCTAGCGCCCAGGGCGCATCACAGCCTCGTACCTCCCCCTCTGCCACAGACCCAAGGCCAAGGTCTTCTCCTAGCATTCCAAAGGTTCTGCCGCTAATGCAGCTGCCACCAATGCGACTCCACAGAATAGGTGGGCTGCTATGTTAAATCTGTCCCCTGTGCACATGCGTTATTTTACCTCAATTATTTCATTAAGAAATAATATATTGGTGTAATTTATGCACGCATTGCAACATAAACACACACAAGTTACTCAGTTTGTCTACATGCCCTTGAATTCAACGTGCACTTTAATGAGGTCTTTTCCTACTGTGACCATACCACCTGCACAAACCTTGAGTTACAACCTTAAAATATTCCCCCATATATATAATTTCTGCTTAGATTACCTTTAGATTACCTGTTACCTTAACTTAGTATCTGAGAAAAACATTGCAGATGCTGAAACAACAGCCTGCTGAGGCATTCATTATGTTTGGAAGTTATTTTATGATGCATCGTTTATCATTGCCATCAGAGTGCACAACAACCCACTATCGTAGATTGCATTTGTGTATCACAGAACAGTTACTTTCAACCTTAAAAAGACAATGCCAACTCGTATTAAATTATGAGGAGTTACAAGAATCTCTAAGTTATTCTAAAAATAAAATCTATGCATACTAATGAGAAAAAAAAGAAATCAGCATAAAAACTATTACCTGCCAGCTTTATGACTACAATTATTATAGCTAATTATATAACTGCAGCAAGGGACTGCTTTGCTTCCTACAATCATCTGTGAGTCCTCAAAATGCCTTCAGGTGAGGGAAAACAGCAAGGAAGAGATTAACTTTGTAAACCCTACAATTTGAGAAACGTTCTACCAGCGCTTTGTAGAACTAGTGATACCCACCCACCTTTCAGTAATCATAGCCACAAAGCAAACAGACTACCACTTGGCACTGTTTCAGGAATTTTATGGGCAGGTACAGATTTTAGTTTATTGACAACACCCCAAAAAGAGAAAAGGATATTAAGTTGCTGGAAATGTAGCAGCTGTGAAGGCAGCAAACGGAGAAAGATTCAGTATGACTGAGAACTCTCATTTATCTCAGCCTGTAAATAAAATAACAAGTGCTCCTGTCCATTGGGTTTTAAGGGGCTTTAGGAACACAAGATACCAGAAATACTGAGATCCCGTAATACACAATTACAGAAGCAGAAGGTCATTTCTCTCAGAGAACAGAACACAGCAACTTGAACTGGTACAAAAACTGCTTCCCAAAGGTAGCTTGGCTGTTTGATACCTTCTGAGGCATTATTCACAGTTAATAAACCCTAGGAAACAGGATAGTTGGAAAAACAGTTGAGAAATGCCTGGAAGAGTTCAACAGTGGCGAGGAGGTCAAGTAAACTGAAGTTTACTCACTGTTCCTACAACATGGTAGGACATGGGATATTCAGGTCTTATCATTACAAACTTTTTTAATCATACATTTTTAATTTACAATTACCAGTCATAGAAGCTAACACAAAGGGATGGTTGAGTGAACTGTATGGAAAAAACAATGCCAAACCAAGAACAAGTAATGACATAAAACTGTAGGTCCGAATTAAAGTCAACGTGTCTTGTCCACCACTTATTCTTCAAAAAAACTTCTTTTAAGTTCTGAAGCTGTACAGGCAAATCATCAGTCTGCATATTGATGTAAGGACTAGTTAGAAGATCTTCATGGAAACTTTTTATAGACTTGTGATAATATTGCTTTCTTCAGCATTTTTAAATTACTATTTTAAATCTGCATTTCATGATTAAACCCAATCGATTTAGAAGTGTTCTGTAACTGACCAATCTTACACATTGACCTAATTACTAACCTGATTCTATAGATGTTTGAGTTCAATGTCAGATGAAACTCTGTAAAATGCAGGCTAGATATTAAAAAAAAAAAAAAGTAATTGCAGTATAAGTTCTCTCTTTGAGAACGCTTGCATATTGAATGACAGATTATTAGTACAGCCCTCTTTTTTTGCTAATTCTTGTCACCCCTGTTTCTCCTAGCATAGCTATTGGAGCTGGGGAGCTATTTTTCCAGGGAGATTGGTTCCCTTATCCAGCTTTCTGTGAGGCTGCATTCACAGTGCTACAGTAACACTAAATTTTGTGTTTAAAAGAACAAAGCAAAATCTAGTTGTACTTTTTTAAAGCATTAAATGACTGCTTAAGGACAAACTGGGTATGACACAACCACGAGTACTGACTGGAAAAGCAGTCAAAACACCTGGAAAGCACAGGAAACAGACAAGGAGGCCTGTAGTTCATCAGCTTGCTTAGTTCAACTGTCATCCTGCATCAATTTAAGTCACGAGATCCAGGCAAGATGGGGTAGAGCTTCCAATAACTTTGAAGATTTTGCCTCCTCCCCAGCTCACCTGAAAGGAAAGGCCCTCAAGAAGAGGCAAACAAAAGCTCTGGCAGATTTAGACGCAAATCTACAAAAAGCGGTGCGGTTACTCAAGAAAACCTGCCTCTTGATACCTCCCCGGGGTGCTCCTGGCTGCTGCCCAGGGATGGCACTCCTAGAGCGAAGATAAACTGGGATTTTGTTGAAAGACAACTGTGTGTGTGCTCCCTGGCGATAAGCCCCTAAGTGTGACACCCTGCGCCTCGCACTTCGGTGCTGCAGCACCCTGCTCCCTGAGCCAGCCGGAGCCTGGGGCTCCCTTGGGCCAGCCAAACCCCCACCCTTGCGCCCCGTCCCCCGGCCGCCTCCCAGCCCCTCCGACACCGCCGAGGGCTGGCGAGGCCTCCCTGCAGCCGTTGGTGCGGGCGTGCCCGAGGCCGGCCGCGCTGCCGGGGGGCGGCCCCGCCCCGGCCGGCAATGGGCGGACCGAGGGACGCGGGGCTCGAACCGGCGGCGCCCTGGAGGCCGGGGGTGGGGGCGGAGGGCCCGCTGCGCCCATGGCCTCCGCGCTGGTAAGGAAGGAGCCGGCAGCCGGGGAAGGAGGGCGAGGGGCTGCCGCGGGGGGCGGGTGGATAACGGTGGCTGACGGTGCGCCTCTTGTCCGCCAGGAGGACCCGGTGCTGCTCCGTCCTCTGCGAGGCCACCGGGCGGCGGTGACGGGCGTCGGCTTCAGCGCGGACACCGCGGGGCTGGGTGAGTGCGCGGGGCCGGGCCGGGCCGTTCCGGGTGCGGGTCCGGCTCCCGGGTCGGAGGCGGGGCGGCCTCCCCCGGGCGGGCCCCAGAGTCTCTGCCCCTTCCTTAAGCGACAACTTTTTGAGCAAACCACGAGGCGGGGAGAGGGAGGGGTTTGTCCCGCGGCGAGCGCGGAGGAGGAGGAGGAGGAGGAGGAGGAGGAAGTAAGCGAGGGGAGTGCCGAGGCCGCAGGGGCCAGGGGCCGCTTCGTGCCGTGTCTCTCCCCCCCCCCCCCCCCCCCCCCCCCCCCCCCCCCGGGTGCCCGCAGCCGGACCCGCCGGCGGCTGCCCGGCAGCAGCCCCCGCAGCCGCCCTGAGCGAGGGGCTCTGCCCGGAGCCTGCCATGAGGATCCGCTTGGCGAGGAGGGGGCCCTGGGTGCGCAGGGGCTGCGCGCTGCTCGGCCTCCTGACGGCCGCCTACTTGGCGGTGGAGCTGTCGGTGTCGTCCTTCGGCGCCTCCCTCGGCGGGGGCAGCACCGCCGGGGCGCGGTGGGAGAGGCGCTTCTCCGGCGGAGCTGAAGAGGCGGTGGACTTGGCGCGGCCGGTGTATGACAAGTCCCCGCCTGATTCTTACGCCCCGGGAGAATGGGGCAAAGCCACTCGCCTGCAGCTGAACCCCGAGGAGAAGAAGCAGGAAGAGGAGCTGATTGAGAAGTACGCGATTAACATCTACGTGAGCGATAAGATCTCTCTGCATCGGCACATCGAAGACAACCGGCTGAGCGGTTGTAAAACGAAGTCTTACAACTACAGAAAACTGCCCACAACATCTGTTGTCATCGCTTTTTACAATGAAGCCTGGTCGACGTTGCTGCGGACAATACACAGCGTTCTTGAAACCTCTCCTTCGGTGCTCCTAAAAGAAATTATCTTGGTGGACGACTTGAGTGACAAAGTGTATTTGAAGACTGACCTTGAAAAATACATCAGCAGGCTGAAAAGAGTTCGTTTGATACGGACCAACAAACGAGAAGGATTGGTTCGCGCACGCCTGATTGGAGCTACGTTTGCGACTGGCGATGTCCTTACATTTCTCGACTGTCACTGCGAGTGTGTCTCTGGTTGGTTAGAGCCGCTGCTCGAGAGGATTGCTGAGAACGAGACTGTTGTGATCTGTCCCGTCATTGACACCATTGACTGGAACACATTCGAATACTACATGCAATCAGCAGAGCCCATGATTGGGGGCTTTGACTGGCGGCTGACGTTTCAGTGGCACTCGGTGCCTAAACACGAACGTCTGAGGCGCAAATCTGACACTGACCCAATCAGATCCCCGACGATGGCCGGTGGCTTGTTTGCTGTCAGCAAGAAGTATTTCGAGTACCTGGGTACCTATGATACGGGAATGGATGTTTGGGGAGGGGAGAACTTAGAACTGTCATTTAGAGTTTGGCAGTGTGGAGGCACGCTGGAAATTCATCCGTGCTCTCACGTAGGCCATGTGTTTCCAAAGCGTGCACCATATGCTAGACCAAATTTCCTTCAGAACACAGCACGTGCTGCTGAGGTATGGATGGATGAGTATAAAGAACACTTCTACAACAGAAATCCTCCAGCAAGAAAAGAGAACTATGGAGATATTTCTGAAAGAAAGCTGCTAAGAGAGCGTTTGAAATGCAGGAGTTTTAACTGGTATTTAAAAAACGTATTTTCGGAGTTGCACGTACCAGAAGATCGTCCTGGCTGGCATGGTGCCATCCGCAGTGCAGGAATATCATCAGAGTGCCTAGACTACGTTTTACCAGAACATAATCCTACCGGGGCTCACCTTTCTCTCTTTGGATGTCATGGTCAGGGAGGCAATCAATTTTTTGAATACACATCAAATAAGGAGATTAGATTTAACTCTGTAACTGAGCTATGTGCTGAAGTCCCCGAGCAAGAGCATTACATAAGTATGAGGAGCTGCCCAAAAGATGGATCTCCTATCCCAGAAATTATTATATGGCATTTCAAGGAAGACGGGACCATTTATCATCCTCATTCTGGAAAGTGCCTTACTGCTTATCGTACTACTGAGGGGCGTCCTGATGTGGAAATGAGAACTTGCAATACTGCAGATAAAAATCAGATCTGGAAATTTGAGAAATAGCCACCACCAGCAGTAAGAATCAAATTGAATAGAGTCTCCAAGGTTTTTACGTGCGAGAGCAGATGATAACATTCGATTGTATACCTTGGAATGTTTTCAGATGCATCTTCCCTGTAGTAGCATAGAAAACATGTCTGCTGTGGTGAACTGTATGGAAAGCAAAAGTGAATACTGGGATTTAGTTTCTGAAACAGTGATTACAGATCTAATGCCTTCTATTTTTGTAAAACTTTGATCCATTATTTTCTTATTTCAGTCTGTCTTGATTATGTGGGAAAACAAATCATTTTCAGTGGACTAAAGAGGGATATTTTTTTTGCTCTTAAAGCTAAACATGTTAAACCTGCAAGATATTGTGACATGAAAGCAAAGATGTTTTTACTTACGTCAGGAAAAGTTAAGGTTCTTGCAGCAGTGTTAACTGACCTATTCTGTGGATGCATCGTAATATACATATCTAACAACCTATGTGACACTACAGTAACGTGATCAAACTGACATTGATGTGGAAAGTTGAATCTTAAGCCTTGGAATATTTCTAGGTTTCTAGGGAATTTACATGCTATTGAGGGTTTTAAGGTGACCTCTAGCTATACTCCACTGAAGAAAAGGAAGGTGTTTTTAGTGGATGCATTTTGGCACTGCTTTGCAGTCTTGCTCCTGTTGTGGAAAGATTAACCTGGCAAGGGTGAGTCAGGAGCTTGTGCACTTGGAAAAGAGTAGCAGCACTGGAACCAGGGGCATGCTAGAGGTACTGTGAATGGGAAGAAAGAGGGGTGGTTAGGAGTTCTGCTTAAAGGTAACGGAGAAGGAGAGAAAGCACAGAACAGCATTAGCTACTGCTGTTTCTTTGCTATATATTTAACATTTACATCATCTTTGTGTAAACTTTTCCTTGTTAAGCCTGGCTTCCTGGGAACACAATGTCTGTGTGACTATGCCATGTATCCATTTTCTGGATTTTGATAAATCTTACAGGTTTTGGACTGGCGGCAGGGTAAGGGTAGGGGAAAGGAACACAAAGGAAAAGTTGGGCTGTTTTATTTTGTGTCATGTGTTTTGGCACCAGCTGGCACGCTCTGCAACTGCAGTAGAGGTCTGAGATAATACAGCACACACAGCTTCTTCCTGCTCATTGTAGTGTTGTGGGAGACCTCGGGAAAGGTTGAAAAGCAAGAGTTACTGAGGTAAGGGGAGTTGGAAAGGCAAATGACAGCTTGGAAGAAAACAAGATTTGATAGTTAGGTGGTTCACAGGACATCTTACCATTTTCTGTATCCTGTTACGCTAAGTTTTCAATAATACTGATTCTTGAATCAGGTCACTGATTTGCTTTGAGTGTGATTATAGGCAGTAGATGTGACTGATGTGTATTGGAAAAAAATGTCTTAGTGTCTGTTTTTAGCTATATATGATTAAGTTAAACACTTACTTTAATGTTTCAGGCATTCCAGCTCTTTCACATTTCCAGTTACTTTCACTGAAGTGGTAAATGCTTTTTGGTAGCCACAGTACAGAAATCCTTGTCACTGGGCTGGTAGGTAGGAACTTTAACTTGTGGGCAGTAAGAATCTGGATAAAGGCACCTGAGGAATGTGGTAAGCGTGGGTTTGCTGCAGGCATTGGTAGGTAGAAGGGTTTAAGTGAGACCTGAAGTAAGTGAAGATATTCTAAAACTAAAGTGAGAGTCAATTAAGATTATATGTTTGAATCTAAGTGACTTTAGAGAGTCGAAGGATATTTATGCAAACGGGCATAGGGGAACAGAGGAAAAAAATTTGGAGCTGGGGATGTAGTGCTGAATCATGCTTAAAATGCTTGCCACTGTGTGGCATGGGTTGTTTTAAGCCTTTAACTTATTTTTAGGAGGTTACTTGCAATTTGACTTTTTTTTTTCTCCCTAAAATGATTTTTGGGAAAAAGGGAACTTCTTTACTATATAAGGGAGGCATTCCTGAAAAATTCCGTTCCACTGCAGCAAGGAATTATTCTGTGGACCTACAAGTTATGAATCACTGATCAAATTTTAAAAAGGCAGCCAGTCATTATGTACTGGGGCAATAAATTATAAGAAGTATGTGCTTTTGTGTAACGCTTGCTGTAAACTGTTACATTCAATAGAAACAACACGAAAAAGACCTGGATTCTCCTACATGGCAGAAACATCAGTTGTATATGCAATGCATGTTTCCTCAGATGAAAGTAATTAAATAGTGTGAATATAGACTATGCAACTTTTATACAATTAACTTTTTTTAGGACTTGACAAAAACTATATTTCGTATAAAGAATACCTACTTGTTGAATTTGACATTCAAACTGTTCCTTATCTATTTAAGCAATAAATCTTCTAAGTGAAACTGCCTCTTAAAGTTTGAAAACTTATTCTCACTATATGTACTTGAACCCTTCTTCTTTCTCCCCACCACCTCCCATTCTGTTTTTGTGGTTATTAAAAAAACCTACAGGTTTAAAAATCCAAAAAAGGCAAAAGTAAACAACCTGGATTTCAAACATTTTTAAAAAAAGTATATATATTAATATATATATATATATATTTTTTTTTTCCCAAAAGGAAATAAAAAAGATTGAAGTAGAGGAGGTAGGGAAGGAAAGAGAGAGGGGAAAAAAAAAAAACTTGCCATTCTGAGTTCAAGTAGGCTTAAACTGAGTTGTGGTAATTCTACAGAAATACTCTAATCTGGTTGTTTTCCAGTGCCTACAGATTTCTGGCAAATCTGAAACTATGGAAGATTTTTTATTGTGTTAGACTTTGAAAATTTGGGGAACACTTCTGTATATTTTAAACTACTGATTTTTAAGTCATTTAAGAAACTGAATGTAAACTTAACACTGAATAAATGTGGGAGGGCTTTGAGGTTTCTCTTGAAAAATAAAATTCAGAATGATAATTAAATATCGTGTGCTTTTTTTTTTTCAGTCCTCTTCCACTTATGTGAATACATACACTATGCAATGAAAATTAGGTACTTTGAACTTCATGGGAGCTATTAAAGTTGTAAAATGTTGTTAAAATGTTGTATCTGCTGTGCTTAGAATCCTGATTGATTGCCTGGATGGAGGTTTAATTAATAATAATAGTTTTCATTTAAGTAGGAAATCTTCAGAATCAATGTTAACAGTGTTTGTATTGCGACATTGCACCTTATCACGAGATTTGCAAGGTTGCTATAACGTGGGGATTTCTTTGTTTGTTTTGTTGTTCAAATATTCATTTACACACAAGTCCCTGCACTCTATTTGACCTGTAATCCTTGCATGGGTGAGGTAATTATACTGGAGATGTTTCAGTTTTGGGGGGGGAAAGGGTGACCAAGTGGTGTGTTTTTCTGGTAAAGCCTGGCAGGTGTATCCTTCTCATCTTTTGCACAACTTCATCTCATAGTCACTACTGTGGTATTCCGGGAAATGGGAGTGTAATGGTAATTCCATATTGTGGCACCTCGTGTCTCTGCTTATGTGTGTACAGACACACATTTGTATGAAAATGGGTATCATCAATACACAGAACTTCTGTGAGCCAAAATTGAACTTGGTTTCATTGCAAGTGCCCATAAACATTTTTCTGGGATATGTAATGCCCAGGTATTTGTTTAGAGACCTGCAGCAAAGCGATGTGTAAACCTGACCTTTCCATGAGGCCAGGTGTTTATTCTTTGCTGTTCTGTTCTGTTCTGACTGATAACCAGAAAATATTTTCTAGAGATAACCTCAGTGATGCTTGGGTGTGTACAGAAAGCACTGAGGTTATAAGCTGGACTAAGTTTCATATTGAAGTCAACTCAGTGTGAATTTTCAGCTTTCTTCTTTCTGCTTATGTGTTGCATTTGGTCTGTTACTACCATTACTACAGCAGGGCCAAATTGTTTAATCTTTCACGTCTGAACATGTTTCAGGAAATGTTGTGGTTTCTCTGAGGAGCACGTGCCACAGACCTGTTTATTAGCCCATCTTAAAACACTGTTCTGGTACTTCTGTGTTTCTCTTTGTTTCATTTCTAACACTAAAAATTGTCCGTGGAGATGTGTTACGGACCAGATTTGCATTAGCCTGGGTGCCTTGGGAAAATACTACACCTACCTAGTGTGCAAATTTACACCTACTGATATAGGTTTAGGGATAGTCTGGTCCCATGTCTTTTACCAGAAGCCATTTTTGGAGGAGAATGCTATCTCTGAGCCAAGTCCCAAAGGAGAGTTTAAAATCTAATATTTTATTCAGGGCTTGCCTTGACATGTGTATTAATAATCTGACTCCTTTCCTTCCACTGCTGTCAGTGCCATGAAACAGGCTGGAAGGAGAAGATCATCCCTGTTTTCTTGTCCCCCCTCCTCCTCTGTTCCTTTCAGCTTCCAGCTATTCTATTCCCTCCCTTTCTGTACTAAGGGTAGGAATTTGTCTATTTTTAATGGGGGATGTGCAATTCCCTTCTTTTCAGTTATGCCCTGTGTGCTAGCACTTAGGAGAGATGAGGAAAATAGGGGTGTAGGAATATCACACTTACTACTTTAGTTAAGCTTCTTGTTGCTTTTGCTGCTTATAGTTTCCTGAAAATGATCAGTCTCCGGTTAAAGCTATATCTCCTTTCTCAAATGTAGATAGCGTGCTGAACTTGTGACTGCAAAAAATAAAGGTTCTATTGCTTTCTCTTATCAGACCAAAAACTTCACATTGTATTCTGAGCTATACAAATGATAGTGTTAAGAACTTGATACTTAATTAGGATTACAGAATTATATTTAGGTATTCGGTTCCGTTTAGATGTATGAAGTGTTAGAAATGATATCTTGAGTTTAATTTGGCCTCTCTTCTGAGATAAATAGTAGATGCTTGGGGAAAAAAAAATCCATCTCGGAGATCAAAGTGAGATTCTGAACTTATCATTGAAAACTTTGTCTCTTGTTTTTAGTGACACTTAGTATTTGGTAATGTTGAGTCTGGATTCATACTTAGGACACGTGCACGATGTTGGGCTAGTTTGCTCAGTATGTGGGAGAGCTAAGTGTTAGCCTTAACTTCCCCGGTCTTCTGATGTCCTTGCCAAAAGTCTGCTGGCGGTATTTCTGGCTGCCGGGCTTCCAATCAGGCTAAGCAGACCAAACTATCCATTAAAACACGGTAACTCCTCCTTCCCTAACATTCTTGCAACCCAGTAAGTTCATGGTAAATCCAAATTCATAGACATTAATTAGCTCTGTTTTTTCTAATAACAGCAAGCAGACTCATAATATCTTTTAATTATTTCTTGCTAGCTACCTCTTCTTTGGATAGGTCTCTTATGATATGGAAGCTGAAGAAGCAGTGCAGAGCTTACAAATTTGTGGGTCACGAGGATGCTGTGACCAGCGTGCAGTTCTCACCAGAGGGGCGGCTACTTGCTTCAAGTTCCCAGGATCGTACTGTCAGACTATGGATCCCATGCATGTAAGTGTAATTGGGCGATGCTGGCTGTATGTTTCTTTCACGTGTAACGTGAATATTGGGGGTCTTACCTGGTAAATGTTTCTGTTGCCTTCCCACATTCCTGACTGGGCTTCAACCTAGTCATGGGGGAGCACAAGTAGCATGGTTCTTTACTGTGTTACTTTGTTCTTTACTGATTACGTTGTCCTTTCCAAGGTTTAGCAATTTAGATGTTCTAATTTCATGAGTATGCAGAATTAAACTTGGTAATACTTCTCTGGCTTAAAGGGTATATTTCTTTTATGAGGATTGCATGACTGCACTTCATTTTGGAGAGACAAGTGATGAGTGAAACAAAAATAATGTTATTGGAAAAAAAAATTGATTTGTCTGTTTAGACTGTTACTCTCAAGTAGTAGTGATTGCAAGCTATTCAGAATAATCTTAGGAAGACTGGTGTTATTTTAACTCTTAAGCATTTTGTAGATTACTGTATCAAAAGATTTAATAAATAGTCTTTTAAATACTGCATGAAGGCTAATACTGCTAGTTAATTGCAACGTTTTCTAAAATTCATCATTTTAAATATGATTACTGCTTGTATTCTAATATTTAACCTACAAATGAGGCAAAAAAAAAAAAGCGACAATGATTTAGTGTGCATTGCTTTTTTGTTTGAATGGGATGTAGTCTTCCAAGTAGATTAACTTTTTATGTTTTTTGGTTTGTTTTTGTTTTTTCTTTAAACCCTAGTTCTGTTAAATATTATTGTGAATTTGGTTTTGTTATTTTTTCAGTCATGGAGAATCATCAGTACTGAAAGGTCATACAGCATCTGTTCGTAGTGTGAGCTTCTCGCATGATGGCCAATTCCTAGTTTCAGCTTCCAATGATAAATCGATAAAAATATGGAGCGTTCACCGTCAGCGACTTTTGTTTTCCTTATTCCAACACACTCATTGGGTTCGCTGTGCCAAGTAAGCTTTGTTTTTATTCTCTGTGAAGAGGGTGTTATGGTGGATTCCATATCCAGAACTCCTTGCAAAGGATTTTTATTTCCTAGAGCAGAACTAAAAGAGGAAAAATCTGTGAATAATAAAAGCTGCTCTGTCACTACGAATAAAATTTTAATAAACCAATCTCATATATACATGCACACACTCATTTTGTACGTATATCCTAACTGAAGTCTGGATGCTTGTTTTGTGTTAATATGTGCACATATGAAATCTGTTAGTGATTGTTACATATATTTTTTTGATAAATATATATATATATTTTTAACACTAAAGGACAGGTATATCTTTCCATATTTGTTTTCACTCGGTATCCTGTTCACTGCCCTGATCCTGTATATTTTCGTGCTGTATTAACAACTTATTTTGCAGCATTTACTTATGTCTATTTTTATTATTCATAGTAGTGGTTTTCTCAGATATTCTACGACCATTCTTGGTCATGAGTCAAAGTGAGTTAAATGTACAGAATCGGAGAAGGTAAAAGAAAGTCTTTGTACTGAAAGTTAAGATTAGCAACCTATTTAAAGGCAGAGTTCTTCAAAGACGAGAAAAGATTGTTCTTTGCTGATTTATTTCCATATTAATGAAAAATCTGCAGCTAAGAGAGGCCTGCTTTAAACATCTTGGTGAAGAAATTTAGTGCTAGTGAAGTACTGAGCCCTACAAAGTTCCAAAGTATCTAATCTTGAGAAGAAACATAGAAGATCTAAAAATAGTATATCAGTGTTCTTGAATATTGTTGTGCAGTTCTGCAATATGAGAAATAATAAGTATTGGTGAAATTATAGGCAAATCAGTTTTCTTGTTTAATAAGCCTAGTCTGCTAAGTCTAGGAATAATCATGAATATATTCCTGACTATTTGGAAGTCTAAAGAGAATTCACAGGAGAATGTTTATGTAGGCTAAAATTGAATACAAGGCTATACTGTGTCCTCTTTTTCTTGCCTATAGTTTTCTGTAATGTTCTCCTGGGCATCTGAAATGCCAACCTAAGGCTGCTTTTACTGTTGTTTCTTCTCTCTTCCCATCACTTAGGGCCCTAGTTTTAATTGTTGTCAATTGTGGGGAAAAACAAACAAACAAACAAAAACAACAACAACAACAAAAAAAAAACACTGTACAGAGAAACTTTTCAGTTTTATTACTTCATGAGAAATTAAAATGTCCTTTGAAAGTTACACATTTTAATTCTGGACTTTCTTGGTTCTGGTGCTTTGATACTTATGTCTATAATACTAAATGACTGATACAACTCAGAATAGCAATGTGTACATTTGCACGTTCCAGATTTTCACCTGATGGAAGACTAATAGCATCTTGCAGTGAGGATAAATCTGTGAAGATCTGGGATACAAGAAATAAAATATGTATTGATAATTTCATAGATTATGGAGGGTAAGTGTTACTGTAAAAAAAGGAGAAATGTAAATGTATGATTCTAATTAGATCAAATTAATGTTTCATTTTGTTAACATCTGTACGCTATTTGAAAATAGATCAAAAATTCTTCTACCATCCATATAAACTAAAATAATTAATTTTGCATTCTTCTAAAGAAGTTAACTGGCTGCATTTACTCATGTATTTTCCCTTAGTCAAGAAATAATCCAGAGAGAAGTCAGATTGGTCGTACATTTTTAAATGTTCTCATGTTTATCTTTTACGTGGATAATGCTATTTAATATTGGATGCTTCAGCAAGAATAACACTTTAAGAATTCTCTCCTTGTTCATGAAGACAGTATTCTGTTAGCTTCAGTGATCTGTCGTATCTAAGAAAACACTTGCTTTTACTTATCAGCAGTTTTCTTAAACATCCTGGAACCATAATTTTATTTAACAAATGACTGAATATTAATCTTGTATATATGCTTTGCTAATTTTATGGCTACCATCTCTCTTTTTTCTGAGCTAAGAGACTGTCATAGCTAGATTTTCTGGTTTTAGACAAACTTATTTTACTTGCTACTTGATCATATAGTCTCATTTATAAGGCATGTTTTGTTTACTCATGCTTATTTCAGTTGTTAGAAGTACCTTATTTGAGTTTTCATATACATGGACTCCACACAAGCTGGCTGCAACTCAGTGTTAATAATATTATTAAAATACAAATATTTCTACCCAAACAAGTAATCGATCTGTTCTCATGAATTGTGTTTAGGTTTGCAAATTTTGCAGATTTCAACCCAAGTGGTACATGTATAGCTTCTGCAGGTTCTAACCATACGGTGAAACTGTGGGATATTCGAATGAACAAGCTAATACAGCACTACAGAGGTAAAAGCAACATAGTTTGTTATTTTCTTTAGAATGGGTCTCTTTGCAACAAAATTTAATTTATTTTGATTTTATTGGGGGAAGTAGAGAAACAGGTCATACTGAGGTTTTTTGTAGGCCAGCAACCCTAAAAAAATACGCATAAAATGAATCGTCATTATTTCTTTGCAATACTTTATTCAATTTTTAGAATAACATTAAACAAGTAGATTGGAGCATCTCTTATATCCCCAGTGCTTTGTTTTGTCACTTAAATGGAATAGGTTGGTTTTTTGGCAAGTAGAAAAGAGCAAAGTAATGAAGTGTACGTTTCCTATTGTATGTAGTTATTGAATATTGTCTTCTGTAAATTAGTTCACAGAGCTGGGGTTAATTGTGTATCGTTCCATCCTTCTGGTAACTATCTCATCACTGCTTCTTCTGATGGTACCCTTAAGATTTTGGACCTCTTAGAAGGAAGACTTATTTACACGCTTCATGGACACAAGGTATTCACAATAAGCCTGTTAAAGTGGAGATCTTAATAGGTTCTTCATTATCTTTTTAAAGGGAAAGTAATGTTTCTGAGGTCTTGTATCTTGCAACTAGCAGATAAACTTCAGTGGACAGCAAAGTGTTGTGTTAATTTGCCTTGTAACAAGTGTGTAAGGCAGTGCATCAATTTTAGCAACCACGGTGCAATCTGCCACTATTGCATGCATGCTTTGTGTTGAGTAATAGTTTGTGTTCTGTATTAATAATTTATTTTGAAAATAAAGAGAGTTAATTATTTGGAATATAAGTCTTTTGTCTACTGAAAAACAGGGCTTCTAAGGGGGGAAGCTTATGGAAGAAATGTTTTTATGAAGAATGGCAGATGTTTTATTCCTTTTCTCCTTATGCAGAAGAAATCCTACTTGTGGTAACTTAAGCACATTCTCTTGAGTATTGTAATATACATCTGATATTTTTGTTACTTAATTTCTGCTTAAAATCTGTGGAGTGTACCCATATTTTCCTAGTATTGATTGTAGTAATAATAATGAACTATCTTACCAAGATACGCAACGTTAATCCTTCAGTCAAGTTGTCTTGCAAATATTCACTAGCCAATTTGTTCCTTTTGTAATTAAATCTGAAAAAATATTTATATTAGAAAACTTTGTTGTTTTTTTTTTCTTTTTTTCTGTGCATTGAAATACTGTGATTACAGTCATAGCATTTAATTCTACTATATATATAAAAATTATGTATATATGTATATCTTCTTTCAGGGTCCTGTTCTTTCTGTGGCTTTTTCAAAAGGTGGTGAAAAATTTGCCTCAGGTGGAGCAGATGGCCAGGTTTGTGGTATTGTCTGTTGAAATTAAATGTCTTCTCAATGTTTGTTATGGTGGATAGGAGTTAATTACAGTATACAATTACAGTATACTGATATTGTTTGCATTTTGTCTAGTAGTATGTTATCCTAAAGTTAAATTCAAGGCGAAAAATAGTTAAGATCAAGTTTTTAAATAATGTATTTACCACTTTTGATCGGATGTTATAGGGAGAGATACTAGGTACTTCTCTATTATACTAATTATAGTAAGGGAATGGTTTGTAATAGAAATATTTCTAATTGTTGCAATTCAGTGTCAAAAATAATTTTGTTGCACCTAGTATTAATGTGTACACACTCCACTTGTTTTTCCTTTCAAAGTCACTACTTAGCAATCATAAGAACTAAGGTGTGCTGCTGGGAAAACTATGGCTAGAATTGGAGAAGAAAAAGAATCTTTTATTACTTTTGCTGATTTGTAATGGCAAAAAAACAAAGTATTGGATTTTGTACAAAGAAGAGTTGTTTGAATCTTTAAAACAAAAATGTTCTCTGTAATTAAACAGAAAACCATACAATTAATCTTCATCTGCTGTGATCTGTCTCATAATTACAGTAATACTATCAAGCCTGGGATCATCTTTATCAGGTCTTTACATTCTCCAAAAAGAAAGAATTTGTGTTGCCCAGCAACTAGTGTTTCACAGATTGAAATTTTCTTTAATATTTGTTGTCATATTTGTTGTTTCCTGTCTATAAAAACTTAAGAGCTGAATGTAAACACAGGAAGCCATACTGTAGAAATGAGGATCTTTTGAAGTGACCATAAACCATGTTTATATTCCAGTAAAATGAGTTCTGTTGAGTTTAAAATGTTTCAGCTAGTAACAGAGATGGTCTTGGAAAATAGTAAATGCATTTCAATTAACAATTTCAGTGTAATTAGAAAGAAAAGCAGCTGTTCCTGGTTTTCAGTTGATGCTTCAGGTAGCACTCTTTCTAGAAATGAGTTTAAAGCACTCAGAGAAAATAATTTAAAGATGTTTCGTATCACAAAGAGTTAGTAAGAAGCAATGCCAAGATTTGCAACTATTGGAAAAGTGAAATTGCCAGCAAACTTCTGATCTTAATTTTGCAAGCTGAAGGGGAAAGAAAAAAAGTATATTCCTTGAGCCACTAATGCAATCTTTTATTTTCCATATTGAAGGTTTCATGTGAGATTTTTTCTGTTCCAAAAGAAAACTTGATTCTTAGGGAATCCTGAAATGATGACCTTATTTTCATGAGCACTGCCTTTGAGCTTTGTGAGGATTAGTATATTATACTGAACCTGAGAGGAAGTGAACTGTGTATTAAATTACATGATAACAGATTAATCTGTTAAGCTACAATGCTAGAGGAGTCATACTATTAAGCCTAACAAAATGCTGGCATACTCTGGGAATGCCTGTCTTACTGCAAGGTTCTCTGAATCCACCAGGTGGTATGTGTAGTCAGTGCAGTAGTGTCATTGCCTTTCTCCTGTTCTGATTCCATGCTGTAGAGCCAGTAGCATGTGGGGTCACAGAATGAGTAAGATGACTCTTGTTTCTCAGCAGTTTGGTATATTGGCTTGAAGTAGTAAATGATGTGGTGGCTTTTTACAGGTATTACTATGGAAAACCAACTTTGATTCATTTGATTATAAAGAAGTTCTTAAACACCACATTAGAAGAATACATACTGATGACCCTCCTCATCTTCTTGATATTTACCCAAGGTCACCTCATCTCCATGATGAAAAGCTTCAGTCAGTTGAGGTGAGTGAAATAAGTACTCTAATATAGGAAACCAGAACCTTCTGTAAACACTGTCTGTCTATCATTTCTAGTTAAATGTAGTCTGTGTATACCTGAAAACTTCTTGTTATTGTGTATAGTATACTGGAAGCAACCATAGCTTATGAATTCATGTTAAGGTTAGTAGAAAAAAAAAAACAAACAAAAAAACCCAAACGTGTAGGTGATAATCTGGTTTCTGCTGAAGTACAATGTCAAACCGTTGCTGAAAACATCTGTATATTCAGTGAGCTTTAGGATCTTGCCAAAAACATCATAAATAGGAAAAGGTGACATTGTTACTGAGAGTCAAAAACTAGACTATCACAAGCTGTCCCTCTTTCCAAAACCTTTAGGTATTGTGAGAAGATCTTGATATTGATCTAAAAATGTATAAAGCCCTTCTAGGGTAGTAGTGTTCTTTATGTCACTATGAAGTAGTATGTCATAGAATCATAGAATATCCCAGGTTGGAAGGGACCCACAAGAATCATCGAGTCCAACTCCTGATTCCACTCAACATTCAAACCACATGTCCCTGTAGTCTGATTTCCTGCTAATATTGTTCTGTAGCTATTTTGCTATCAAACCTACCAGGAACCCTTAAAAGTATTGGGAATTAGGGAACCAAAGTGAAATGCTGAACACCCTGTTGGTATTTGGAAATATACTGTGTTTGTCAGGTTGTCTGAAAGTTATGCTAAATAGGTAAACAATACTATGCCATAGACAAGACCGTTATTTATGTGTAAAACACTAGGGATGTGTTTGTGACTGCCCTTGGTAGATCTAGCTAGCTTTTGGTTGGTGATTACCTACACTTTTGTCTGTCTATTGATGTTTTGCAGGTGTCTCTATTGTCCAAGAGTTGTATCTAATGTATAAATCCAGGAACATTTAGTTTTCTGTCATTACTAATTGAGTTCTATAGAAATTCACCATTATCTTTTTTTTTTTTTTTTTTTTTTTACCTCCGTATAAAATGCTGCTTTGGAATTTATTTCCTTCTCAGAGTTTTAACACACAGACTTGAGGATGCTGAGAGGTGCATCTGTGCATGTGCATGCATTTGGCTTTCTCTATGGAATGAACCTGAGGACAGTAGTATTACACACTTGTAGAGAGAGTATGTATGCAATTTGATTGAAAGATTGAAAATACTTCGGTGGAGGAGGGGAATCCCACTAGAATCAGTCACTAAGTATTCTCATGTATCTAATTTGGTTATCAAATTAGATGTAAAGCTTTCTGATTATGATCAAAATAAGAGCAGGACAATTGTATGTATGATAGCTTGCTTAATAAACTCTGCCATACAATGCCATATTCATTGTAAGGTCAATGAATGAAATTAACTGTAATTCCCTTTGGTAGCAGCCTTCAGTATAGATAGTCAATGCTAGAACAAACTAAGACACAGCATTTACCGTCAGATTTAAACCACCCTTCCTGCATCAGGGGTTTACTTCAAGACCCGTTCAAATTACACACACAACATATGCTAAACAAACAATCAGCTTATAGTTCCAGGATTTAGTGGAGTTCTTTTCAAGGCAATTTTTCCAGATTTCTGCTGCTCATATACTTAGCACAGGTATGAGTATTTGCTAACGCAGTCTTCCATGTTTTTTCTCTGGACATCTAATCCAACCTCCCTGCTCAAGCAGGGCTCCCTAGAGCACAATACCCAGGATTGCGTCCAAACAGCCTTTGAATATCGCCAGGGAAGGAGACTCCACAATCTCTCTGGGCAACTTATGCCAGTGCTCAATCACCTTCCCAGTGAAGAGTTTTTTTCCTTCTGTTCAGACAGAATTTCCTGTGTTTCTGTTTGTGCCCATTGCTTTTCATCCTATTACTGGGCACCACTGAGAAAGAAAAGTCTGGCCTCATCCTTTTGACATCCTTCCCTTCAGAAACTTAAACCCATAGATCAGATCCCTTCTGAGCCTTTTCTTCTCCAGGCTGAAAATGTTCAGCTCTCTCAGCCCTCTGTCATATGAGAGGTGCTCCAGTCCCATCATCATGTTAGCAGCCCTTTGCTGGACTCTCTTCAGGAGCCTCATGTCTCTCTTGCACTTTGGAGCCTGGAACTGGACACAGTACACTCCAGGTGAGGCCTCACTAGGGCTGAGGAGAGGGGGGAGCAATATCTCTCTCGACCTGCTGGCAATGCTCTTCCTAATACTGCCCAGGATACCATTGGCCTTCTTGGCCACAAGGGCACATTGTTGATGATGAATGTCAAGAAATTATTTATAAACTAGCTTCGACAGATTTTGTTTAGTCTAATGTCTGCCTTTCTGCTTGGCTGTAACATTTGTAGCAGTTTGCGGGCTGCTGGGTTAGCTGTTCCCTCCTAGTGAAAGGGCTCGATGGCTTTGTCATTTGTCTTAGCAAAGGTTTAGGCTCTCCTGATATCTTGTCACAGTTCTCTTCTGGACCAATTTAAGGTTTTTAAGAATAAGGTTGCTGTTTTCAGTGTTCTATTTACATCGCATTATCAGTGATGTAAATCACTGTAAGATACCATTATCTTACTTTCACATAAATGTGAAGTATGTTATGTTCTTTTAGACAGAACAGTTACTGGTTCAACAAAACTAATGCTACTGTAACATACTATACTGTTATTATTGTAAATTGAGCAATTTAATAAAAGTAATAATGATTAGAATCTCTTTTACAGCTTATTTTCAAAGTTAATATAATAATCTAATAGTTTAGAAAGTGTTAAAGTGAAGTTATCAGGCTTTGTTGCTCCATCTCTCTCTCTATTTTTTCTGCTCCTCCTGCCTGTACCAACAAAAATAAATTGTTTTGTTGTGGTGAAGAAGAATGGACCTTACCACCTGGGCAGAGACATAATTTATCAGGACAAAGCTAGTATCAGGTTACTACCAACACTAACATGCCTTAGTTGCTGTAGCTATGTTTGACATTTTTCAGTGTTCTGTCTTCCTAAATATTGCCTCCCGTAACTGAAAAATGCAGCATTTCTAGAGCTGCTGTACTCTGGGGGAGGCAGGGGCCAGAATTGTCCCTTTTTGCAACTAAAGCAAACACTTTTTTTTTCACTGCACCACCACCCTCATTGTTCTAGTTGCTCACCATGTTTCTAAGGTACAGGGGAGGGAGTAACAGAATCACAGACATGTCAGCTTGGGGGTGATTCTGCATGTTATCTATCTTGTTGCCAGCAGTACATCAAGTCAGCCTCAGCTTTGTCTAGTTAGGGAGCCCTGGGGGGGGATGGAGACCTCAGTCTCTGGGAGACCTGTTCCAGTACTGTGCAGCAACTGTAACAAAGCAGTTTTTCCTAGTATCTGATCTGTGCCTCAGACAAAATGCAGAATTGCTTGCTTTCTATTTGTCTTCTTGTTTTTCATGAGGAACAGGGGAAGATGATTGATCTTTACTAAACTGAAGTAATGGTATTTTTAAAGGCTTAGCAATATAGTTAAGTTGTACAGGCAGGCAGAGGAGACTTCGGATATGAGATACTTAGAAGAACAGATGACCTTTTAAGGTTTACAAGCCACTACAATGTCATCTAGACATTATGGTGTGTTAAAATGCATAGCCCTGAGTTATGCTGACCTGGTTAAGTTTAGTCACCTCTAGCAAGAATGAAGATAGATAGCCTTAGGATAAAATCCGAGGTTATACAACACTAAAAATTCAACAGATGTAGAGAGAGAGAGAACTGAAGAGGCAAGTAATTTTGTAATTCTGTCCATGCTTTTTTTAATTATTTTTTTTAATTATTGTTATTATTTTTTTATCTGCTAGTGTTTCATGCCTCTCCAGGTTTCTTGCTGCTTTCTGATAGTTGTTTCTTCTCAGTGTGTGCTTGCCTCGGTGTGGCAAGGTCCTTGCTATCTCAAAATCTGGTTTGGGGAAAATGGTTCATATGAAGTGGAGCAGGCTTTGCTCAGAATTTTTTCAAATGGCTTCAGAAACTTTGACTGTTTTCACATATCACCAATTAGGAAACGCTGCTCTGACCAAAACAACTTGCACAAGAGCTTTGAGAATTGTAGCAGCTGACTGGAATCACCTAGTATTTTGCCGTTCAGAATAGTGACTAACACGTGGAGCTTTTTTTTTGGTCACAACTCTTCCTTACTTACTCTTCAAAGTGATACGCAGAGACAATAATATTTAAGGTACCTTTTTTTTTTTTCTTTCCTCTCTCCCTTTCTGCCAACTTTTTGAAGCACAGTTAACATTTACAAGAAATTCTTTATTTGTATCTTCTCTTTAGACAGACAGTAGCCTGAATTTTAACACACAGTTTTTCATGTTCTTAGCTTAAAAATCTTTACAGCTGTTCTCCACCTGCATTGCGTCTATGCAATTATTGATTATTCAAGTAAGTAGAAATTGATACAACTGATGTTCTAGAATGTTTCATTTTTTTGGTAAAGCTTGTAACCATTACAATTACTCAGATAATTTGGAAATGTAACTAAGTGACTTGTTCTCTGAAGGTGCCTACTACTATCAATGGAGATGACTAGCTCAGATGACTAGCTCAAACACAGCAGTATGTCTAAATTTAAACTGAGATGAATCCCAGTCATTGTCTGCTTTTGAGATAAGGAGCTGTTGAGGGTATTTGAAAATAGTATGTTCAATCAGGAGGGCAGTTTTAGTGCAACATACCAAAAGAAATGCATTCCACTAGCTGACGGTTATATTTATCAATCTTCTGTGTTTGTAGATAATTTTGTTTGTGTACTAGAGACCTCTTCAAAGTAGGTGAAAGAAATTTTATTTAACATGTTAAAATCCCAATGTTACATATTTTTAAAGATGTGTTGAGTTTGTATCTTCAGCCTGAAAATCTACTGTTAACTTAGTTTCATATTAAAATTTTCAATGTAATTTCAGTTGTAAATATTTTCCTAGATGTATGAAATCCAAATTTACACTAGGTGGCAGTAGAAATAAGAATATATGGCAATTGCTTGTTTGGCTTGAGGATTCCAGTCTAGGAAACAAACAAACAGCATTTAATCAAATTCAAAGCTAAATTTTTACAGCTAGCTATATCACTTTTCTAGGAGGTGTTTTACACGAGTTATTTAAAACTTCCTCTTTTAATTTAATTAATTAATTAATTATTTTTAAATACAGCATCAATGTCTTATGAAATGCATTCTAAAAATTTGAAGGGCTTTTTTATTGGAGTTTATATTAAAATCAGTAGAGGAATATCTATAGGGGCATATTCATTTAATTGAAACACATGGCTAAGAATTAATGTACTTAGTTGAGCCTGCTTCTTTTGCTCCTCCCCTAGGTCTTTGCTGTCCTAAGCAATGATCCTAATTCCTGGCTCTTTTTTTTTTTAAGAAATGTGTTTTGGTCTTGCTCTGCTTTAGTCTTCAGAAATCTCAAATTTTTTTACATGAAAGGTTCTGCATCTGAATCTTTCTTTCAAAAATGTTTTCCTGTACTGTGAATCCAAAGGTGGTAACTGCATCATCATATTGGAAGAAGATAATGAAAGTAATTATCTGTTAAACTAATACATAAGTGAAGTTTTCAAATTGTGGTTTTTGAAGACCTTTAATACAAGACGGTTCTCCCTACCTTGTTCTTTAGTGTTCTGGTTTTCCCCTCTTGTTTTTAAAGTTGAATGTTTCCAAATATGCTGTGATTGCTGGACAGCTAATCACATCACTTTCTCAAGAAATGTGTCTAGTCATTTGAAACTTTTAATGTTTAGCTTAGCTCCATTACCTCATTAATTTTAAATTTGAAATTAAACATGTTTTACAGGAAGAAGGGTTTAGCTGCAACCTTCATGGGTTTTGTGCCTTTTTTCATACACTTTGCTATTCCTGACTTGTTGCTTAACAAGCCGATGTATATTTAGCTCTCTTAATATAACTTCAGATAGTTCCTGCTCTCCTAGTCAGTGTCTGCAATTCACATCTCTGTCCCCTTATCTCAGATAAAGTCGTAAGCAGAACTGTATGCAGAAGAGACTTTCATTCCAGCTCTAGGATGTGATACTTCCACATAAAGAGCATGTTTCCTTAACTTAATCATACCATGTATTTTTGTAGCAAACATAAATCAGGAAAAGCATTTACCTGGTTCCACACTAGCTTTGATGTATGGAACAAGGAGATAGCTCAAAGTACATGTTTAAATAGCTGTTAACAGTAATCATATATTAGTTCCTCTACATTAGAATATTGGTATGGGGTAGGAACTGCTGTGCTTGTTCTGCAGGGTCCTGCAGGTGCAGTGCCCTCTCTTCAGTGCCCAAATAATACGTACCAGAAAAAAATGTTGGGCTCAGCTACCAATAATATGATTGACACTCAGATAATGTATTAATTATATTTACTGTAGGACTGTCTGAAAATCAGACACAAATGACCCTAGTTATGCTGGACACTGAACTGAAGATTTAAGCTCTTGAGGACAGTATTTGTTGTCCGTTTGATCTAAATAGACAGAGTGCAGAGATGAGCTTGGGGGGAGTGAAACTGGACAGTCATGTTTTTGTAGAGGGGAAACTAAAGCAGTCCAGATAAAACGGTAGAACTTTCAGATAAATGGAAAACTATTACTAGACCATGTTACCTGACTGATTCTTCTTTTTCCCTTTCTTTCTTCCAAGTCCATTTGGAAAAAAAAAAAAAAAAAAAGGTATGAATTAGCACTTGATGCTATTGTCTAGAAATTAAGGAAGAATTTTAAGTTACCAGCTGTGATGGCCCTGGAGCAGGACTGGCTTTCCTTATTGCCTCTGGTTAGCTCATTCTCAATTGATCCAATTGTAACTGAATTAAAAGACAGAATACCTACAAAAAAAAAAAGCTCTTGATTGAAGAATGGCTTGTCGAGACTGAATCCAAGAAAGAGCTAGGCAGTGCTAGTCAGCTAAGTGAGCTACATTAAAAGCAAAGTTAAGACATCCCATTATTCAAGTCTTGGCATCTATCTCTGATTTACTAGTGCTGCAGAGCATCATTTTCCACTTGATTGATCAGGTAACATCTGTATTTAAATGTCTCTGCTTTCTAGGTTGCTAGTAAATTTTGTGATCACCCTTTCCCTACTTCCCCTTTGCTGAGGAAGATCTTACTATTGTGAACTTTGCTTCTAGTATTTGCTTCTTGTAACCTGAATTTATATATAAAAGTTGTGACAATCCAAACCAAACATAATGAAAAGGCTTCAGGTAGTAGTAGGAAGATGCAGTTGCCTGCCTTCATTGGCTACTAATTCCAGTTTTAACATCTCATTTTAGCTATTTACTTAACAAATGGATCTCTGACCTAAATGTCTATACATCAGTGCACCTAGATGATAGAACCCTAGCATCAAGTCCTTTTGCTTCAGGAAATTCCACTGAAGCTGTTACTGAGTGAGCATCTCTGGTTTAACCAGAGTTCTGTCTGTCTTCAGGTGATATGGTGGGCCCTTCTTGAAAAGGCAAAACAAAGTGATCCTTTTATCTAATGAACCTTCTGTTTTGGTGTAGGGTTTGTTTAAATCCATTTTAAAGTAAAATGGCTAGAATTAATGCCATCTTTGATAAAGCTGCTGAGTTGGAAAAGAGTGTGTTCATTTCTCTTTATTACACCAGACTCCTTGGTGATTTAAACATTGTCTAATCTTTCTCTGAAATTAGTCAGTGCCCTTTATTTCAGCTTTTACAAGCTAGGCAAGCTTCCTCCTTGAACATAATCAGCTCAAATAGCCAGACACATTGGGCTGTAAATTTCCATAACTGGCTGTGCTTGGCACAAAACACGATTTCTGGGAAATGAAATATTTGGCTTTTGTGCCTCCCTAAAATGCCTATGTGGGTTCTCATTTTTCCAAGTTTAAAAAAAAAAAAAAAGGTTATTCAGGGCAGGTGGGAGTATCCCATATTGGTATGATGCAGGTTTTTAGTCACATACCATTGAACTATGAGGTTCTTTGAATCATGATATCATGAAGCTAGGTGGTCAGATCATGAATGTTGTACATATACTATCAATGTGCATGCTGGAAGTCTCTGTTTTGGTGAAGTTGCAAAGATCTGAAATAGTTTTTGAGCCTCTGTATGGTTTAGCTGAAGTGAAATACGAAGAAATTGGTGTGAACCAAAGACAAACTAAAGCAGGCAGTATGGGTGCTGCAAACATGTCACTGCTACAGCTTGCTATAGTTTCTTTATTTGTAGTTACAGAGTATATAAACTAGCTCCATTTTAAACTAGTATTTTTATTTCATTTGTATTGATTTATCATAAACTGAATTTCTTAATATTTAGGGTAAGAATCTTTGAGTTAGGTTTAGGTGACAGATATATGTAAAGTATAAATGACACCTCTTATAAACATATGTCTGTATTCTCTTTCTGTATTGTATGATTGCATTTTACATTATTGTGAGGGTAGCATCCTTCCTTTATTTTTAAAGCCTGTTTTTAGCTTTTAGTGAACAGTGATGTCTCAGTGAAGCAAGTAAGCCTTTTAATTTCAGTCTTATTTCCCTTCTTGTACTGGTGCTGAAATAATGAGGATAGTAATTAATTTTCAACAGGTCAACCCTACCTTTGATGTGACTGATACACAAACTCCTGACCCACCTGTTGTAGAGATTACTTCTCCATCCTTCGGTACTCTGGTAAGTTGCCTTTTGAGAAAGAAAGAGTGGGAAGAAAGTTTAGCTAGTTTGGCTTAAACTAAACATGTTAATGGTAATTTTTTCTTTTTTTTTGTCTGCATGAATAAAATAATTTTTAAAAAGTTGTCAATTGTTCAGAGCTTAGTATTCTAACTTCTCAATTTAAGCTTTCTTTCACAGTTCCCAAGGCTAACCAGAAGATGGTGTAACAAGTGAAGCTTTCACATTATACTATTAATTTTACTCATGTACTAAGCAGAAATCCTAATTATAAACCCATATTAACTATATCTAGGTATTACCGTTAAAATCTGTTGCTTTTTCCTCAAACACTTTCTGTAACTGTCCTTAGCTGCAAATAATGGGAAATCCAAAGCGTAGTTGCCTCACTGATAAAATTCCAGAATTGCTATTTCATTTTTTTTGCCTTTTAAGGCATCTAGTAGTTTTCCAGGGGGGAAAAAAAAAACAAAGTAACACATTTTAGGAAAGAATCATAGGATTAGTTCTTTCTAGTGTTAGCATAGGATTAGTTCCTTCTAGTGTTAGCTTTTTTATATGACATTGGTATGGCATGTGGGAGGAAAGGAAGGCAATGTTTTAACTGTAGTTTCGTAGGAGGAAAAATATGCTCTCCTAGTATGAAGTCCTAAAAGATGTACTGTTCTAGAATTAGGTTAAACTGGGAATGTCTCTTTTAGCTCGAAATCCCTTCATGTGAAGGCATGATTTGTATCTTGAACAATTTTAATTACCATAACAAGAATTTGTGTGGCTGAAGAGTTAATACATATGAATGGGCAGCAGGTGTGGTTTCTGCTGTTCTGTTTTGTCATGAATGCTTTACAAAAGGGCATGTCGTGAGGGTAGTTTATAAAAATGCTTTGAGATCATTTAATGAAAATCATGAAAAAGGTTCACATCTAAAAAGAAATCTTTTCTTCAAAAACAAATAAGCATAAAGTAATTTTATTTGAGAGATGATAGTTTCATATATTTTAAAGTTCAGCAGTTGTTGTGTTATGCTTTCATAATATGGATATTTAAGATAATTTCTGTCAAAAGTAATTCTAAGACTTAAAGATGTCTCTTTAGAAGGCTCGACGGTGAAAATTCTAGTGGATATAATTTATTGACCATCGCTTTAAAATGTGCTATGTTCATTACTTCTTGGTCTTAATGCTGATCATAGAATCCAAATGTATGGTTACATTAATTCTTTGTTACATATCTATACGTCCTCCAATCATCTAATCTTTTTCCTTAGTTCTTTTAATAGGAAAGTATTTTTTAAAATGTTATGCCCAGAACTAATTCTAGGAATAAGTTGACCTTTTACGGACAGCATTTTCTTGATTTCAGTCTAGATGGCTTTACAGTCGTCTTTACTACAAAAATGTTGCTTCAAAATTGACTTTTGACTGTGTCAGTAATCACTACATTTTTTTCTATTATCTTGATCTCCTATTCAGCACTGGCTCTCACTTTTCTGCATCTCAACACTCAATCTGCATCTTTTTTCCATCTGTTGCCATTTCTGTGTCCATGCAACTCAGACTACAGCTGTAAGGACAACTGCTCTGTCCAATACACCATATTTTCTCTTCATTTAGCTTCCCTCCCCAACACAGTAAGTAACACTCCCCAGCTTTGGCAACCTTATCTGTGCCTCCCTGCTTTACTCATTCTCTCATTTCTAGTGTTGCCATCCTGTCCAGTGTCTGCCTTACCAGCTTCTGTTCTGTGTGGAATGATTGCCTGTTTAATTGGGTCAGCCATCCAGTCTCATCATGTCTTGTTTCCAAAGGGTTCTACATCTCTGTGACTTGGACCTTTTCATCTGAAGCTGGCTCAATTGCCCTAATATGTAGAGGTCCTTTCTAAGAGGCTTCATGTTTTATTCCTGAAAATCGAAGGGGGAAGGGCAGATGCTGGGTTTCTTATGGTCCCACCTTCACTGCCAGCTGTCCCCTTGATACTGTTTGTCCTCACTTGAATGGTACTGTGTTTGTATATTATTTGTGTATTAGCAGATATCATCAGCCTCTAGTGTAGCTCATCCTTTTCCCTCATGTCTTACACCTGCAACATCATTCTAAACCCCCAGGTTGCTCTTCTCCTACCAGTTATCAAAGATAATACAACTGTATATTTTTCCCGTAAGCTTTTCAAGACTCATCTTGAATCTACTTGTGGTTTTTCAGTCCTATCTTTACTGGAAGAACTCTCTTCCAGAGTCTTGCCCTTCAGATAGCTAAAAATCTTTGATTAGGTTGCCAGATTCTTTTTTAAAAAAGACCCATGTATGCCTACATTATTCTTTTTCAAGTGTTTTTATTTAGCTTAAGTAATTCTTCTGCCTTTCTGATATGTTTAGAGAGAAAAATACACTTTGCACTTATGCATCCTTAAGGATTCTTCAGTGTTGTTACCATCAAGCATGTAACATGGCAGGGCCCTAAGGAGAACTTACGAGACATTTTGGCAAGTCGCTGGACCGCTGGCAGTAGCTAATCAACAGATGTACTTAATTTTTTTTACAGAAGGCAAGATATACAGACTCTGTTGGATTGCTGTCTCAAGTATTTAAAGACAGGCTTCTCTGTGACAAATGAAAAGCTTGTGTAGGATGTGTGATGAATTTCCTAAAACTCCCTGAAAGATCTTCAGGGAGAGTGGAAGTCTGTACCAAACCTTATAAGGTTTTGTTGAATGATTATCAGAAGAACTAACAATAAGTGGGCAAACTCCCATAGATATCAAGTTACTTCAGGAAATAGGAGAAAGACCACTTTATCTGTTTTTTCTCTTGTGCTCTCCCTTTTGACAATCTCTTCTTCACTCTATTGGAACTTTGTCCCTTTATACCAGTCACAGGAAACGTGCTATTACTGCCCATTAAGATGACTTGCAACAGCGCAAAGAATTACTCCTTTTTCTCCCTTCTGTATAGATTTATAAATAAAATTCATGGAGCAGTATAGGTTACTCCAGACATTGCTTCCAATTTCATCTCTCCTCCCTCTTAAAGCAGGGCCAAGCTGGATCCTAAGGGCCTCATCCAGTTCGTTTGTGAACATGTATAAAGATGGAGATTATGCCACCCATCTAGACAGCTTGCTCTGGTGTTTGAATGGTGTTCCATAATGTGTAGTTAAGAATTTCCCATGTCCCAGTTTGTTGCATTTAATTCTATCACAGTAGTTCTCTAATAAGCGTCTGGCTCAGACTTCTCCATTATCTGCCTGTTAGATATCTGAGATGGCAGTAAGATCTCCCATCCTACCTTCCATGAGGCTGAACAAACCTCGTTTTCAGCCTCTCCTTGCATATCATGTGTTTCAGCACCCACACCATCTTGCTCACCCTCATCTAGACTTGTTTCAGGATGTCAGTGTCTGTCTTGTATTGAGAAGCCCCAAAATGAAGACAACTCCAGATAGTTAAGGTGCAGCTAAGTACTATTGTCATTTATCCTTTACAGCAATCTGCACAGACAAAACTTTAAAAACAAGTATTTTAGAATTTAGTACTCTTTATTGTTGTGAATTTAAAATATATTTTATTTATTTATTTATACTTTGAGATTTATCTGTACGAGGAAATACTGGTATTATGTTTTCCTGTCATTCTTCCTCTTCTTTTCAAGGAATATTTAATGTCCTCAGACATTTAATTTATTGTTTTATCAAAGCCAACAATTCGACATAACTTCCATACTTGAAAATGCCTACTCACATGTTTTTATTTTCCAAATTTACTTTCATTTTCTTGCAGTGAAAACTAAGCCAAGATATACAGAAATAATTTTATTGTAGGGGTTTTGCTGGAAAACAATCAAATAATTAAACTCTAAATACTGTATCTTTTCAGCATTTATTTTAACTTATAAGTTGTAAAGCCAGTTCTTGAACACTGAAAAACCTGTTTTTGTCTAAGATCCAAACTGATGCAACTTCCTTTGTGAACTTAGTGAAGGGAACATGATCATTGTATCAGTGGAAAAACTTGTGTAATCATCGGTACAGAACTGCTTTCTTTTGAACTAGAATTTCTTAATGTCTTTGTAATTATGTCAGTATATTGATATTTTCAGGAAAATAGTTTTGAATTTGATGATTCATTTATTCAGGTCTCCCATGTGTTACTGAAATGAGTATAAAAACAAGTTATCTATGCTTAACTAACTGGTATTTTCATAATGCCCTGACTTTTCCAATGGTAGGAGTCTTCATCTGTTGCAGTTGTTAGAAATGAGGTCTGTGCTAGCCTTTTAAACTGTGAAAATGCTCACTGAATGGGGGTCAAGATTTTGGGGCAGCTGTGTGGGTGAGTTCTTTTTCGTTCCTATCTCATTGACGACCCTGAAAACATTACTTTGGAACTATTTTCTCCTGTTTCATCCTCTGATCTTGTAGTTTTGAGGGAGGGAGAGAAGTTGGCAAAAAAAAAAAAGTCTGTAAGCCAATACATCGATAACCTCCAGTCCCTGATAAGCTGTTGGGAACAAGGGAAAGTTGATGATGTCTCAGTAGTTTTTACTGACAGCAGCAGGAAATCACTATAGAGGCTCGCTAATGTTCCGTCCCTTGACCTTGCTCATGTAAACAGGATTTGGAGGAAGCAAAGCAATGTACTGTAATCTGGAAGTCAGAAAGTCTGCACTGGCTGTGAGATGTTTGCTGTTCTTTCTCTTCTAGTGCTAGTTAACACAAAGTAAGACATACTTATTATTCTTTTTCAGTATGGTTTCTACAAAGTTAAGAGTATGGGTTCATTATTGGAAGAGGAAAGATAATGACTGTTTATGGTAACAGGACATACTATGTTTTAAAATAGAAAGTGACCTAATGAATTCCTTCTCCCCAAAAACCTGTAAAATATTTTAAAGAAAATAAGATCATGTGAATTTTTTATTCCTCGAGGTAAGATGTTGTTAATCAATCTGTATTGATTTTGTGTTAAGTCTCTTAATGCAAATGCTAGAAGCATCTGTATTCTCATTTACCCTATGCACATAGCTTCCTCAGTATGTATTCCAGGGCGTACGTATTTTTGACACATTTTTTACTGCCTTTATTTTTAGTACAACCAAAAAATAAACAACCCCATGTAAGTAGTAAAGTGTGGCAGCGATTACAAATTCAGAACTTGCATCTAGTTCTTCCATCTCTGTGTACATTAAAACTTACACAACTATTCTTCTCATGGGAACTTATTTTGAAAAGATCATCTGGGAATATTGTCTCTTCCTTAATCCAACTCTAGAATTCTATAGAAGAGCATGACAAAAGAATTTTATCTTAAAAGCTAAAACCTGCGTATTTTACTTACCATGCAACTTCAAATATATTATGATCTGCATTCTTTCCTGGCTTCAGCTTTACTTGGAAATAAACACGAACCCTCTTCGCTGAGGTTAAGGGAAGGGGAAAAGGAGGGAAGGAAGAAAAATAAGAACTTTACAGCTATATCACCTCCTCTGTGCCCTGAGTCCAAAGTGGAAAGGAACATCCAGTGGAGCAGAATTTTTGTGGCACTTCCCTGTGCCCAGCAGTTGTTAAAGTTTGTCTGAAAGCACAACAGTTTTCCACAGTTCATGGATCTTGTGTTTTCTTGGGACTTTCAACATTCAGCTTTTCACTTTAACTCAGATTATTGCATGGTGTTTGTATGCTTGTCTCTACCAAAGGAAAGTTATGTCACTATCCTTTTAATAAGAAGACTTGGAATCCTTGTCCTGTAAGAAAAGACAAAAGAAAAGCCCTACTTGTGTTCCTTGCCCAAAACTCTAGACTAAATCAGAGTTCAGCACTGAGGAGTGATGCCAGCAGTAGAAGGGCTTTGATCAAAATTGACACTTACAGACCTCTCCCATCAGTCTTTCTCCCATCCGCTTTACCTTCCTCTGTTCCATACAGAGCCTTAGCACCACTGCAAAGTGCAAAATTAACATTCACACCACATAATAGAAAACTAATCTCAAAATAACAAAGGCTACTCTCTGAGTAAGTATAGATCTATCTTTTTAAATTATTTGTATATTTTTTATATTTTTATATTTCTGTTCTTGTGATTGCCAGCAAATGTGGTTTGAACAAACTGGAAACTCCATGATCCAGACTCCAAATCACAAACACAGAATGAAATTATGGGATAATGTGAAAAGATCCTGCTTCTGCAAAGTTGTGAACTAAAACTGCAGCTTTTTGTAGATGAGCATACTAAAAACTTTCAAAATCTTTGACTCTCTGATGTCTTATGAAAGCATAAACTAGAAGAATAAATGTTGTAAACAGAGGGACTCAGAGGTGTTCATTGTGACAGAATAAAAAGTAAGAATTTGTAAACTCTGCTCTTGTGTCTCTAAAAATGTTTCTCTCTGTCCAGTGTTGCTCTTGGAAAAGCAATAGTTAGTGTCCTCAGGGTTTAGAGCAGACAGACCTTTCTTTTCTTTGCATGCTCTACAGGTACAGTGCTTGGGGCTGGGGGCAGAAGATAAGTTGCCTTCTCCCCCACCCCAGCTCTGCAGCTAAGCATGTTCAGCTGCTCTCAGGGGAGGAAAGTCTCCCAGCTCTCCGAAAGGGAGGTTGTTCCCCTAATCCATGGGGAAGCCATGAGGCAGTAGTAACAGCCTTGTCTGTTGCCCAGCTAGGGGTCTTTCAAAGAAAGCAGGGTATATACAAACAAAATAGCTAATCTTCTGTCCTAAGTGCCAAAAGGATGAAACATTTGACATATTGAACACTGAAACTCTAAACTTTTAAATATCTTTATACAGGTGCAGGCATGTTTAAAAAGATTGGTGTACTTTATCAAAGCATAACTCTTTTAAGATTATACAAGCATCAAATAACAACGATCAGGATACGTAAAGGTGAACTCAATATCTGTAATAAAAGAAGAATATGATCCAAATGACCCTTGCATTTTGCAGTGATGATATTCTACCACAGCATGTAACTGCAGGTTTACAAGTAAAAAAAAAAAAAAACAGGAAATGTGTTGTGCTGCTAGTTAATTAGGTAATAATACATGTCTTGATGTTCACTAATAGGCTTCATTATATTCTTTGAGGGAACTGGAGCTTGAGAGAGAGTCAAGTTTTCACTGGAGACGGAATTCTGAATTTGGGCACTAGAGAGTGCAAGAATATAATATTTCTTATACTATTTTTAACCTGCTTTCCTGAGGAAATGAAGCTTATGAGTTTGTATTGTTTATGTCTGTCTCTTTCCCATCTCCCTTATATATATATACATTTTTTTTTAAATCTAATATTTTTTTACTGAGTTTGGAAGCTAGCAGCTGGCAGAATAAATAAACTAAGAACTAGTGCTTCCACTAAAGAAAAAATAGGTGGGATGTGACACTGAACTCACTGATTCTGGACTAGGCATGGACTAGCTATGGATGACCTGTCCTGTAAGTGCCCCAGTAGATGTGGAGGGAGCTAGTTACAGCAGGACAGCAAGTTCAGGAGAGGGGCCTAACAGGAACCCCTCCTCACCACTCCGATATAAAAGACTAAGCTTCAATACTTAGTTTCCTCACACAGCAGTCTATGTACTTATGTTGCCATTGCCTAATAGTGACATTCTTAATGGATGCTGTTGCTGAACTTTTGGTATTATTTCATAAGGTAATTGGTTTACTATAAATTACTTGAGAATGATTTAAGAACTTTTACTTTGTATAAGGTCTTAGTCATGGCAACAGTGCAATGCCTCAGGAATGCTTTCAGGTTGACCCGTGTCTTAATATTGTTCCTCTAGCAAATCAGCACTTTTCTGGGAACTAGAGGCTCAGAAGTTCCAGGTATTATTACTATTTCAACTTCCTGAGATACTGTACTCGTGTGTTCTGACCTTGTCTGCCAAAGTCATGTTCTCTCCCACTCCAGCTGGGAATCCAAGCGGCATTCACAGTTCTCACAGCTGATTCTGAGGCATGTAGAAAATGCCCGACAGCTATCAACCCACACATCCAATAACAACTGGTTCCTTCCTCTTCCTGGGGAAGAGTAACATCCTCTGAGAACTATCCCCCGAGGAATGCACAAACAGCAGCAAGCCTTTCACACAGGAAATTACTACTATAGCACTTGCAGAAAAGTGTCTCTGTCGCTTGGCTTGTCAGTCCATAATGAGTTTCCTGCTGACCTAGATGATGATTTACTACTGATCTAAATGCCATTTGTGAATCATTTAGCTTAATGGAAGTTAATGAAGTTAGCATTCAGTAGCTCTGTTACTCTAAACACCTGTTTTTGTTGTTTTCTTTTTTTTTCAGTAGTACAAGTTAAGTTTTGAACTTCTTATTATTCACAGCCCTTCAATAATTCTGAAATCCCACACTTTGTGGGGCAGAGAAACATGGGAATGTTTGGATCAGTTCATAGTGTGTGACTTTTTGAAAAGGTTACAAGGTTTTACTTTTGTTTAACTTAAGCTGGATAATAAAGCTGTGCTGCAGATCAAGCATGCTAGAAAACAAGATGCTAAGCTGTTGGCTTGCCCTTTGTTTTAAATATTATTGGAGTCTAAGTTTAGTGCAGCATGCTTGCAAATGTGTGGTGCAACCTTGAGTATAAAATGAAATATATTCGGCCAATGTGTTATTCAAAAAATGATTAATGCAAGTTTGTTACAAAAGAAAACACTAATACTATCTAAATCTCTTTTTATATTTCTAGATGACAGTGCTTGAACAAGCGCTAGCAAATTCTGTTTATCACTGAGATTACAGTGATATTTAAACCCAGAGGGTGCTTTCTGCCTAAAGTCGTTTGAGCATTTTCCAAATATATCAGTTGTTCTAATACAACATATCTGTCCTTGAAGACCTTGCTGCATTGCTAGCTAGTTTGCTATAAGAGATGTAGTTACTTGCTGCATGTGAGATAATGGAACGACTGATTTGAATTAAAAAATGACATAGGTTACTTAAAATAGGACTTAAAAATTGAGACTTTTCAAACAAAATTCAGCAACAAGAGCAAAAATGTTTCTCCATACTAGCCTCATCATTTAGATATTTGATGCAGAAAAACTCTGAAAGCCTTTTGGGTCCTATCTTCCACTAAAATAGTTTTGAGGTCAGAAAGTAGGCAGAACAATGCCAAAGGATGATTTCACAGTCACTTTAACTTAGAAACTGTTTTTGTCTGGTTAATTGCATCCAAGTCAATTCCCTGATCTGCTCAGCTATCTAAGCAGTAATACCAGCACAAAGGAAATAGTGGGAAAAATTATTTGGAGATTAAGTAGGAGTTTAGTGCTGGCTGTATCCCAGTTTAGGTTAACCAATGTCCATTGAGCCCACATATCTAATATCTAGAAGGGTCACCTGCGATGATTGTGCTATAACAGGGGTGTGTTGAATGCATGACACATCCCAAAATGGTCTTTCTTACGAGACAATCCATGGAAAAACATGAGCAAAGAAGGTGTTAGTAATGGCTTCCTGTTGTTCAGACTGTAGGTGACTTGGATCGAGTTCTCTTTTTCAGGGTGAGAGGATTCAGCTTGCTTTCTTCCATCTGCAGGGCTGTAAACTAAGCAGCAGGTAATGGAGACAGAGGCTGAATGGAGCCTGCTCCATTCTTCATGCTTGAATTTGAAGCACTGTAAAGTAAAAGTTGAAAGTGTATGGCATCAGAGGAAAGATGTCTGTTGTCAATGATTAGGGTTTTCTGAAAAAAAAAAAAAACACACAAGAAGAACAACCTCTGGATTCCATTGCTCTTTATGCATTTTGCAATAAATAGTATTTAACAACAACAACAAAATAAGGTATGTAGGAGTTGTGTGACCGACAGCAATGCCATGTATCTCTTCACAGTATGGGACTCTGGTTGAACCAGCTCAGTTTGGTGCTTGGGAGGAGAAGAGGGGTTCTGTTGTCTTCCTTTGTGCTGTGTAGAAATTGTACTTCCCAAACTCCAGGATGCCACTTCCTCACTGCAGTTCAGGTACCTGAAGCACAGGCATTGCCGTGAACCTCTGATGCAGTATTACAGCACTTTTATTACAGCATGGGAAGACCCCTTTTTTAACATAAAGGTTTAAGTGAATTAATTACTTCATCCTTAACCTGTTCTTAGATAAACAGTGTTAATACTTATAAACTTATAATATACTTGTAAATTGTAAACAGTGTTCCTCACTGAAAATATTACTCTTCCAAGCCATGATTTGTTCTAACAGGTGTTTTCTCATTTCCTTCACATCACTTAGGAAGTATGGATGCAGAATTTGTCATGTTTTTGCCAGTGTAATGTAACAGTATAATACTACCTCTTGCTCAGTAGATTCAGCTAGTTAAAACTGCATAGAAGTTACCATAATTTTTCACTCAATAACCTTACCACATTAAATTTTATTATTTCAGTCAGTTATATATTATGACACTGTAATTATTTTCCAAAACTCTGCTTTCTAGAGCATATTGTTCAATAACACCTCCATCTCTGAGATCTTACCTTTGAACATGATGTTGCATTTGGACAGTTGAGTGAAGTCAGACTGCCAAGCAGCTTTGACTATTTTAGTTTTCAGGATGTCTTTCTTGCAACTTATGTAAACTTTATCTTTCAGATCACTGGCACATTTTGCATAGGACAGAGGCAAGAACGGATTTCAGTGGAATCATTAAAAACACCATAGTTCCATAGTAACTTCCTAATTTTACTGGTTTTGAAGAAACACTAGCTAGAGATAATTTACTTCATACTGCATTTTGACCTAAAATGAGTTAATTAGAATTGTAGCATGCATATTATGGAAAAGTATATATATTTACTTTTATCAGGAACAGTTTGACTAAATATTTAATTAGCAAGAAATCTTAAGTTTGGCAGATCTTTTTTTTTCCTTTTCTTTCTCAAAGCATATTGATTCACTTTATATTGTGCCTTAAATACTTACCAGTTGTGTCGTAAATCAACTTTTCAGTGTTTCCCTGACATTATTCTCAAGCCAACTGTGACCTGTGACCACATTGTTATCCTGTTTATCCTTTCTAAGTATTGATGGAATGTTAGCTTCCCCATTCCTCTGGTATTGTTCTATTATTACAGGACATAAGAAAAAAAAAGTAACAACACCATTATTTACTTGTTAAGTTAGTTTAGACCCATTGAGTATACACTACGTAACCCAAGATTTAAAAATATTTGCATACCATGAAAGTTATTTAATAGTCTTTTTTTTACTTATGGTTGGGTTGGGAAGTGTTTTGCAAGAAATGCAACTACTTCATTCGTTGTCTTCCTAAACAGAAGATAAAGGTACTTTATTAACCACTTTAATTTTTTTTTCTGTATCACTTGTTAACATTTCTGGCTACTAAGAATACTAGGATTTCTAGTATTGCTAGGATTTCTTTTGTTCCTGATGTTTGTAAAGCACAAATAATCCCTGAATGACAGAAATAATGTAGGCTAGCTTCCTACAAATCTATGTTTCAAATGTTTTGTTTTAACCCTTTCCCTTGTTTTGAGGTAATTGTAAGTTCTATTTCTCTTGTATGCATTCTGTAGTCTCTAATAACATGTAAACTTGTGCCAGAGCCTCTATCGCAGTGGGAATACTTAATGATTTCTGTCCTTTAGCTGGCAATCTATTCTCAGGAAGCTTATCAGAAATCAGCTCTCTAAGATATCTCTGTCAGACCCTCTTAAATCTGCAACAAGTTCAAAACTTACAAATGAGGTGTGGAGACAGGCAGACAGAAATGATAGTGTAAGTATTGTTTCCTTAGGAAAGTGGACAAAAATGTCCTTTTTATTGCTTCTAATTCTAATGGCTATAGAATTTTTACTGATGTTTTCAATTATCCCAATCTGCTACATTTTGTCATTTCTAATTTATGGTCATTTATATTATTCTACCATTATATAAATGGTAAAAATGTAAAATGATGTAAAAAGCAACAAAAGCAAAAAGCAAAAAAAGCAAAAGCAGAAGATGTAAAAAGCAACAATACATTTTATCTGTGAAGGCTCAAACTCCCCAAGAGAAATCTGGCATTTAGGATAGGAATACCAGCTGCTGATCTGGTATTATAGTGCCAACTGCTTTCATTTTTATTTTCGTTTTAGCACCTTCTCCAGTATAGAGTGTGGTACACAGCAGGGTTATGTCTTCTTCCATATCCCACTGAGTGTGGCATCTCCATGTGCTGACTAGACCACTACCTGTCGTAACTGGTAGTATATAATTGATTCCACCTTGTTTAGCTATCCCATGCAGCTGAAAGCTGAGAGTATCCTCTTTGTAAATGTTATTCACTTAACTTGATTGTTCTGTAGAGATTTGTGTTAATATCGTCCACTATTATTTTGTGTTAATATCGTCCACTATTATTAGAAATCATTTCCTTAAGATGCAGGGAGATAGATGACAGGGAGCACCAGTGACACAATGTGTTTTCATTGAAGTACAGGAAACGGTATATCTCCTCTATCTTGCATGAACATAGCGTTCCATAAATTCTTGCATCTTTTAGGCTGCTACTGGTGATAATAAAATATCAAAGTGATCTTCCTTTTATAACTGTTAAACTTTTATAGTATTACTACATTTTTTTCCCTAAAAAATAAAGAATAGTGGCTGCAACTTAGTCATCATTCCAAAACAAGGGCTTTAATTTAAATTCATGGTGATTCTTAACAAAATTTCTGTTCTATTGCTCAGTAAAGCATCAGACTTCAATTCTAAAGAAATGGCAAGCAGGAACAGAATAAAAGTTTCCAGTTTCAATTTGTCCTGGTTGAGCATGAGGACCAGATTTCCAGAACAGAAATTGAGTAGTTTATTGAAGTATAGTGTCATAAAGTGAGTCCTGTACTTGTACTTCAATTCTGAGTTTTACGTATAGTTTGGCTTTCAGCCCTGTTTGGGGAGCATACTGGTGCTTCTGTTTTAGCTGCCAGTGTGACTACTCACATTAAAAGGATGCTTCTTTGCGCCATTAAATGTTTCTTTTTGGTATAGATTAACTTTTGTGTCAGGACTTTGGTAGAGAAGTCATGCAAGAATATACTTAACTGTGTAGGCCTATAAAAAGACAATTGATATTAAGTACTGTTTAGACTGGGACAGCTCATATCTGATATGCACTAATACAAATATCACTCCAAGAAACTTTTTTTTAAAACTCTGAATCAATAGGAAGGTGGGCAAGTTAAACAGTGATTTTGTATGTATAATTGTTGTCACATTTTTTCCCATTTTGAACACAGAATACTAATTTTAATGTTTTAAATGTGGCCATTCAAAACAAACAAAAAATAAAACATACTGCAAGTGCTAGTAAAGTAACAGCAAACATAATTAAATACGGAATGTGTGCAGAAGAATTGCATGGGTGTTTAACAAATTTAAATCTGGGTGGAAGTATGAATAAAATAATACATTGTGACCAGTGGAATTTAATATTTATCTTCAAATGGTAAACCCTTCACCTGGTGTTTTCTATTTACTTTCCTAATACACACACACACACACAATTTTAAAGTTTTGCTTGTTGTAGCAGGCACACCTGTGGTTTATTTCTCTTCTAAGGTATACACACTTCTAAGGTATACAATGTAAGGTATACATTCTAATGTATACACACACAAAAAAATGTTATATATGTATAAAATGCATATATGTAAGTGTGTATGTATATATAGAGAGACTTTATCTATCTATCTATCTATATATATATAAGGATATATATATATCCTTATATTCTAAGGCGATATTGTTTGTGTATTTTACTGCTCTGTATGGTGTTATTCTTTTTTTAAAAAAAATCACAAATTACATTAATGTTTTCTACTTATATACTTTAAATGAAGAGCAATGTGCCAATTCACAGTGGCCCTATTCATCAGAACCTATTCTGTGGAAAAGATGCTATGCATTGCTGAACGAAACGTTCTTTGTGAATTGTCTGTCTGCTTGTAGTACCTCAACTCTTCCAGTTGCATAAGCATCACTACAAAGAATGGAAACTGTAAGTTTTGATAACTGGAGTTCTCCCATAAACGAAGAAGGAGTAATAAGATGTGAGAGTAGTTGGATTTGGAACACAAAGTTGTGAGTTTTCATGGACACTAGACCAGGTTGCTTCTCTTCTGCTGTGTTCACCAACTGCCCTTCTGCAGCTGTGTGGCAATGGGATCCTTTAAGAATCATGAGGCAGAGCTTCCTCAAGCTGTTTACCTCATAAGATTTTGCTGCTGAAAGAGGCAGCAGTTTGTACTTTTTTTTTTTTTTTCCAGTTGTCAGGAAGGATAAGCTGATTACAAAGAAGCCATCTATTTCACATCACTAATAATATGAATCAGCATCTTAATCCTTAAGACATTCCCACTCAAAGGACTGAGAAAAAGGGGACAGCATTTTGTAAAGTCATTACTTTTCTTCTTCACCCTTCTTATTGGCTCAGAGTTCTGCGCTTTGGTTTTCTCCCAGTATCATTTGTGTAAGTGGAGAACAACCCCCTAAATTTTAGCTGACTACTTTTGTTTTTCTCAGTATAGTTTATCCATATTTATTTTAACAAAAGTCATTAACTATGGATGTGATGTTTGTGATAATAACATAATCTGTATAAACTACATTTTGTCGACTCTCAATGTATTTGCATTCTGTCTTTTTAAAATTTAAATAAAAATAAAAATCATGTGAGATGCTGGTTCCAAAATAAGAGATTGTTCCATGAGAAAGTTCTAAGTGCAGACTCTATTTTGTAGGTGAGGACTGGAGTCAGTGATCAAGAAGACCTCTTCTAATAGTATATTCCTGTGAAATTTAAGAATAACAAATGTACTTGGAGTTCAATTTTACTGAGTCTGTTCCAATCTCCACCTTTCCACCTGCCCCGACCACAAATTTGGTCAGAGTGGTGTTACCATTTATCGTGTGCATACAGTTTCGTCACCTCCCAATGTTTGTTAATTTTTGTCACATTAAGTAGGAAGAAATGGGCTAAAATACAAATACCAAGTGACAAATAGGAGGAAGATGAATATTTAAAGCCTGGTGGGTAATGAATTCCTTGAGCAATGAAACCCACTTTCTCAGCTTATTACAGAAAGATTTTTTTAACTGAATTTTGATTTTAATGAACTGACAGAACTACAGATGATACTCTTAAATCATGTAAGATGTTTATTTTGTTTTTCTTAAAGTTCCAACTGTCAGAGCCCAAAAATGGTAGAAAATTATGAAGCATTTCAAGATAGCACTATTATTGGCAACCTTAATGCTTTAACTGTAATTTTTATCGTAGTTGAATTGCTTTTTAATACATCCAAGCAGAACTTATCTACCTACCATTCTTATGTGCCAACACATTTAGCATTTTAATTGGCGTTGAACAGTGTGTGTATTTTGACAGAAGTTTGTAATAGAATACTGATTAAAATAAATGATATTTCAAGAGTAAAACAGACATGTCAGACCACTCCAAAGTTAACATTTCTTGCATGTTTGTGTGGAATCCTGAAAAGCTTTCTGCAGTTTCTAATTTTATTCCCTATATAGTAAACTGTAAAATTCAATTGATTTAAGTAAGAACAAAATTATGCTTATGCTATTAAAGCAAATTTTGAAAATCCCACCTCTGAACTAAACTCAGCAGTGCTGAGCATTGTTTCTACCTGGACAAATTGGACAACTTGTCCAAAACTTCAGCCTATTAATAATGCTGAGCAATAAAATAGGCCAGTGTAGACTTTTATTTCTGTAGGTATTAATTGAAACCTAACAAAAGCACATGAATTTAACTTTTCACAAATTTTTCAAGCTTTGTTTTATCCTTATGGGAGTTTTCTGTTACATAATTGTTAAAGTATTTGATGTCCAAATCATCTCTTACACGTCTGTAACACTTAATTAGTAAAAGCTAACAATTAATAAAACAGTGTTCCTTCATTACATAGTAAAATGGCTATATCCAGGAGATTGAAATATCAAGTTGCGAAATACTGTGCATCATTTTTTCTAATAGTAGCATCTGGCTCTTTGGCAAAGTCTTCAAGCAATTGTGCTGGCAGTGTTGGACTTAACTTTGGACTCTAATGTGCTGGATTGCTAACTGAGTTCCGAATGCTTTTTACTCCTTGACATTTTCTTGTAAGTAATTTGAACTGGAGGAAATTGTTTGCTCTATAGAAGCAGGAGTAAAAACACAGTGATATTGTCAACAGCCACAGGTCAAGTGGTATACTCTCCTGTTGCTACTCCTACTCTGAGCGGAAGTCAAAGCTGACAGATCTCAACTAACAACAGAAGATTTGTCTGTGAAATCTTTCTATATGGACATTCTGCATTTCCTATCATCGCCTACTGGGACGCAAGCTGGGTTTCTCTATGCAAGGAAGTTTTGTTGACATACATTCGTGTCAGCATTATGTTGACATGAAGTACCCCCCAAAAAAATCACACTATATCACTGATACTGTTGTACTGAACAAAACCATGGACAGAGGTGCTGCTGTGCCAACAGAAAAGAACTTTGTAGGCTTTGCATATAGCTTGAAAGAAGATTGTATGGGTGTACATATGTGTATTATGCCTATATATATATACGTGTATATATACAGTTATATGCAGGTTGGCAAAAAGATGTGCGGTATCATTATATGCCTCTTCTATACCGTGGGCTCTGATAATGTAATATGTATATATGTCTGTGTGTGTATAGATGAAGAGAGGCCATGCAACACAGATTGCTCTATTCTGGTTCTCCTGTGCAACAACCTCCCACTCTTGTGAAGCACCAGCCCCTTGTCTGTTGAGACTGGAGCACAAGGACTGTAGTTCTTCTCAGCTTTCTGCAGGGTTTAGGAGGAGGTTATACATATCCTTCAATTCTTTTTGTCCTGGCACAATCTGTCTTTTAGGATTTTCTCTTAAGTAATCTTTTGTTTGTTCTTACTGAGAGGTGGAGTTGAAGATAAATGTGTGTCCTTTAGCTCTTCTCATTTAAATACAGTGTAACTTGATAAAGATTAGTTTTGCCCCAACAGGTTAAGTAGAACAAACAGTTATCTAAGAGCAATCAATTACATATTGTGAAGTATTTTACATAGCTTGAGAGATTAAAGTTTAGAAGAATTACTGTGGTTTGGGTTTCTTAGGATTAAATGTGTCTTCAAGTGGGGAAATTTCTTCATTTGGATTTGTTGAACAGTCTCTTTTTATTTTAAATGCTTTTTGAACAATTCCAATTAATATAATAGGCGACTTTGCCAGCCATTTGAATGAGATGGATGAAGTGCTAGCACACATTCTTTAAGACTCCGCTCAATAAATCATACTGTTACCACCTATTGTTTTTTTTATAAAGTTCAGTTAAATTCATTTAGCTAGCTGTTGGTCTAAAGCAGAGACTTTCAGTTAGTTTCTTAAGCAGAAGGAAGACATGGGAAGAAGTCATGAGCAGGCAATCCAGAAGCACAGCTATCATTTCTCTGAGTAAATGTGATGAAGATGCTGTGCTCTCACTCACACTAAGGCAGGTAACCCTGCCTCCTTCCCTCCATGGATTCGTTGCCTTCTGTGACACCCCCAGTCTGCTAAATCAAGTATAGGAAGTTTAACCACGTGCTACATAGAAAGTCTTAGGTTTTTTTTTAGATCTGTTTTTATTCATTAATATTTGTAGTATCAAATATAGCAGAATATTCTATTTATAGTGTTAGAAAGGAGGTCTTGTCCATATAGGGTTATTCATCTGACTTCATTATTTCATTTCTAATATCTATTTCATGTTTCCAGTTTCTGCTACAAGTATTCCTCCTGCCCTCCAATTTTTCCTTGCCCTAGTATGGATAAGAAGTTCATGCAGAGTATTTAATGTTTTTATTAGCACTCTATATGGGTAAAAACAAGTCATCGCTTGAAACTTTAGCACTGATTGTAGCTATAAGATGTTCCCTTCGATGTGCACATACATAGTCCAAAGTAATTTGCTTAATTAAAAAAGGCTATTTTATTTTGCAGTTGTGATTAGGGGGAACGTTTCTGTGGTTTCACACTATTTGTCCTCAGTTTTACAAAGCTTCCTGCTGAAGGTGAAGATACACTGAAGATCATTTATTACCCTCCTTTACCTTTATGCCATAGGGTACATATTGTTATTTTCAGTCCCTGTGGTGTAAGTATTTTTACCATCTATAAAAGTGTTTGAATATGGTCTTCCTGAACTGTTATGTTTAGAATTGACTTCCTGGCAGGGAGTTTCTCCCTTTGGAAATTGAACTTTTAATGATTTCTGTCTCTAGTTTGTGTAGGATGTTCATTACTTCTTTTGTTTTTCAGCAGTATTCCTTGCTTTGCTGGGGGAAAACCTCAGTTTTTCTAAACCCAAGAAAGAGAGTGGTTTACTTAGACCATGTTTAAAGGGTCATGGTTCCCTTCTTTCTTTGCAAACTGCATAGCTACTGTACTGAGGTACAGTACTGAGTATTTCATTTTAAGGGTTTAGTTTATCCAAATCCAGGGGAAACAGAGCATAGCTATTCAGTTTTCAGTTTATTGGATCAGACTCTGACTGTGCAGGGAACTGTTGACATTAGAAATTAACATCAATACCAGAAAATGAGCAAACTCAGAAAATTACTTTTTGTGTCCTTAAGTAAAGCTTAGATATTACTGGTAATCTAAGAGTTTAGAAAAATCTCGGAGAAATATGACTTGTTTCTAGCTGTATGTACCCATATATTTATGGACTTCTGTGATTTGCTGTTGGGCGATTTTATTTAATTTTTATACTTCTTAGAGAAAACAAGCCTTGGTTTTGATTCTTTTTCCATGTTCTCCTGACAAGAAAGGAATATGGAACAATTTGTTGTTGTGTTCTAGGTTCTCTACATGTGGAGTTGCAAAATAATCAGTACATTGGATGTGCATAGTTTTTCAGTGTTTTCTCAGACAAGCAGCAATGGCAAATAAAACTTACGGAAAAAAGCTGGTACAGCAAAACAACATAGCCAGTTTCTCTATAAGTATTTGAAAGAATACTTGTAAAGTACAATATCATTTCTTATCATAAAACTCTCTATTCAGATGTGCCTGTGAACAGAAATGTTTAATATTTTATGCTATCACAACAATGCTAAATTTAACATAGCTGTAGTTCTGGTAGAAAATAAATCTGATTAATCAGATCATAGCTAAAAGGGCATCAGGATTTCAGTTAATTTTGCACTTGTATTTTTAAAAACAACTTAGCAGCTAGCTTTTATTGTACTGTATTGACCTCTTGACCTCTATAACTTCAGCTAGCTTCAAATTGACTACATTCTTTGCACAACTAAGAAATTGCTGTCAGTGAAAATGTGCGTTTTGCTAAGGAATGTAGCTGAATAGTGTTGCTTGTTATGCTGGCTGTGTGTTTGTATCCTGATACCACTGGCAATCATGACTTGGTTTTACATTAAAGTATATCTTATCGACTGTGATGATACTTGTGGGAGAGAGGAGACTGAATATTTCCTTGTCAGACTGGATGAGAGGCATTTAGAATAAGTATTTTCAATTTAAATGTTTGGGTTCTTTTAGCTTGGACATTCTTTTAAGAACTAGAGAAGATGTGTAAGAAACTTTGAAAGACTGAATGAAATGTGAAATTCTGCGTTTTAAGTTGTTCTGAAAGTGTTCTGCTCAAACTAAAGTATTTGGTTGAACTATTTAAAGACATACTGCATAGTTTGTCTGTATATTATCACTTGAATGCAAAACTTCAATTAAAGTTTGCAAATAAAATATACCAGAAACAACCTTATCAGATAACAAGGGGCAGAAAACTGCACTTTGGCACATGGCAATTTTTTGCCATGCGTAATGCTGATTCATGTGCGTGCAAGAGAAGAGAGGAAATGAAGAGTGCTGTCATCAGCTGAAAGTACAGGCAAGTTTTCTGCAATAGAAACTGATAAAACAGATTGTGATTTAGCATGAGCAGTGTTAGCCTAACAGATCAGAGAACTCTATTTTATGTGAATCATTTATTCATTGGAAAAAAAAAATAATTTCAAAGCAGTAGAAACTATTTGTGTATAATTATGACCTACAGAGAGAGAGAGAGAGAGAGAGAGAGAGAGCGCCCCCAAATCGTTGAATTTAGCATATCTACAGTGAAACATTTTAGTTTGAGGGTGGGTTTGCAAGATAGAGGAAAAAGCAGTGATAACAATAGTATCTAGTACAATAGCGTAGTACTTCTCCTAAGAAACTTTCCATGATTTAAAAAATAAAAACCACAGGAAATCAAGGTCTGGTAAGATGGGAGACTAGACTGTTTTGTCTTTGCTCGTTGGTCTGTTTGAGCTTAATGCCCTACTTATGACTAATTGTTTGTAGTTGTTTTAATCACAGTATCAGAAATGTTTTAGTATTAGTAGGCAAATGGACCATGTGTTCAAAATTTAAAGGATTATTTTTAAAAAGCAGACCATGCCAAATTGTTGTGAGTCATTAGGAAGCTTACCAATGTCACTTTTTCATATAAGCCCATCTTAATTATAAGATCATTAGGATATTCATTTGGAAGCTGTTGTGTATATTTTCTGAATTCAAAGCTCTTAGAAGATTGAAGACTAATGATTTTCAGTTGAGTGACATAGACTTGAATTTTTTCATATTTTTTCCTTTAGGGAACTTGGTTCTCTATAAATAGAACAACCCAGGCATCTTGATAAATGGATGCATTTTACTCAAATTCTATTCTTATACATCACGAAGTGAAGGGAGGTTGGGACACTGTCTTTGTTTCTGTCTGATCTGTGAACGTCTCATGGGAAAACATTTGGGATTATGCAGAGGTGATAGGGTTACGTGTAAGGATTTTTTACAAATTGATTAAGTACCACCCACAGAGTTTTGGCAATTTTGCTTGACAGAAAACAAAGATGAGCGATTACGGTTTGTTGTTTATGACATCATTTATAAGCTAAATTTAATTTTCTATTGAACATCCGCTTGGTAATGCCATGGTAATAACTTCCTGTTGATTAATTAAATCTGCTCCTTCTCCTCCTTGTTTGTAACTCACACGAAGTTGCCCAAATGTGACTATTTTATTACTAACAGGCTGTGGATGAAAACGCTGTACACATTTAAATTTTCTTTTTAGTTTGCTCAGAAGTAACAATTTGAAATTGTTGCCTTATTCAAATTTATTCCCTCAAAATAAGCTACATCTCTGATGTCTTCCAGAATGGCTTTTTTTAATTATGAGGCATTTTTACAATATTGCTGGCAATATACGGAATTATTGTTTATGAATTGGTAGTATTTAAAGTACTTTAGAAAGGGGCTAATTTGAAGGAAAGGGAACACCTAATTCTTGAAACAATTTTAGTGAACTAGAAAGTCGCATAGAAAGAGCTTCTTTAAAAACTTTTATATAAAAAGATTATGCCAAATGAACTGATAGGTATCAAAAAGTAAAGGAAGTTATTGAGACTAGCGTCACCCATCTATAACCAGGTTTTGACATGAGTGTTGCATTAGATTTCAGCAGCTCTGTCCCCTTCACTGAGCTGGGGATAAATTTGATTAACAGAAAAGGTTTAAGTGTCAACCAGACACCTCCTGAATATAACAGCTTAGTTGATGCCTGCCAGCATTTAAAAATCTCTACAAATTTCCAGAATATGATAAAAGTATCAACCATTTTGTCACAACTTAAATAAGATGAACATTTGAAGCCATTTTATTTCCTTTCTCTCCTACTAATTTTGAAAGTTCAATTATTTGTTTATCTGTATTTGATCTTCTTAGGTCTGACAGACACCGAGGCCTTTGCTTTATTCATATAAGCACTTCCATATCACTTTGTCCATGTATGTCTCTGAGTTCATATAATAGAAGAATCACAATTTATTGTCTAATCCACTAAATTGCAAGAAGGTTTTTCCGGTACTGTGACTTGGCAATGTTGGTGGCAATTACTAAGCTATAAAGCATTTTTCACAACCTATTTGTCTGGTACATTGAATTTTGGATTGGTTTTACTGCAGGAAAGAATGTTTGGTGAGATTTTCAGTAGCTTAGCGTTTGCTCTGTTTACCTGAGCTGACAACTTTCCTTCTTGGCTTGGAAGAATCCATTTAGGTTGGCTTTAATAGCAAAATTTGTCATCAGTTTGTGGGAGCTTAAATGAAATCTCTACTTTATTTTCTGTCTGAAGGCTTTTTTGAAAAGAAACTGAGAAACACATTTCAGAGTAGAGCTGCTTTTAGAAGAACATGTCAATGTCTAATAACCTCAGATTGTTTTGCTCTCGTCCTGCATTAATTTAAACTAATTGTAAATCTTAATACTTTAAATCACAGCATTTTAAAAATTTGAGTGCCATTGTATATTGAATCTGTTTTTGATTATTTTTAAGTACTTGAGAATTAATCGATTATCCCTAAGACTGAATTTCCAAAGCAGTATGCCTTAACCAAAGCCAAAGAGTATTGACTGAAGTTTAAATACAGTTACGTCTGTTTTGGCTGTGTTATGTAACTACTGGTATTGTTCAAACAGCAAGAAAATTAATTTACTTCTCAAAACATTAGTAAGTAGCTCTATTAACAGTAGACAAACTACATTAGATTTATTTCTAATGGGCTCATTGATACTGGTGTCTGAGAAGACATGAGTTTCAGTCTGGGTCTTTCCTGCACTTCTGGAATTCATGTCCTTATTCCCCTTCTGAACTAAAAGGAGCGAACCTGTACAGCTACATTAATCTCAGGTGGGAAACTCTGGCAAATGGTTTTCTGAAGTTTTCAAGTACTTAATTACTTCTGATACCCATACCTCTTCATTAGATTTGATTAAAATCAGCAAAAGGTGCCAAAATTTTCAGAGGATGCATGCAAACAAATAGTTTCTATATCAACTGATTGTTTTTCAGTGACACTTTCAACTTCTCCTTGTCAACTGCTTGCATTTCATAAGGCATGTGATAATCGGGCAGGTGTGCTGCTGCCATTTAGAATACATAATGCTCGAGTTCTACCTCTTTTTCTTTCAGTGTGTGTCCCAACTACCCTGTCTCCAAGTTTCCTGAAATTTGTTGCAACTTAATCAGTTGGCCTTCTACCTCTCTTGTCAAATTTCTCTAATCCTGGCTGGGATTTGGAAGCTATTGTGCAGCAATCAAGATTCTCAGAGAGAAGCAAGTTTTCTGTAATCTCACTGTCTTTCTATAGAAATCTCACTAAATCCTAATCTAACTGACTCTCCTGATGTGGTTAAATGCAAGGATACTGTTCTTTATAGTATGATTGGCTGTAAGATAGGAATTCTTTAATGTATGGGAACTTTTGTTGTTGTTGTTGTTGGCACCCAACATTTGGGTGCCAAACTGAGCTTAATCTTTTCCATGTTAATCAGCATTTGAGAATATCTCCATCTTGTGAATTAGTAAGCATGCCAAAAAGCTTCCATTAATCCTGTTTCCCAAGGACATCAGATATATCTTGGTAAGTCAGAAATAACACAGTGAGTCTGAGCTCTTCAAGGATGTGAATTAATGGTATCTCATGTAATGAAATCTGCAAAAGGAAGAAATGGGCAGTTTTAAGATGCAACAATCCTATATACTTCATGCACATCTAAAATTGCATGGGGATACATTGTGAGCCAGAATATTCTGAGCTACTCAGAGTACTTTCTTTGGAGAAGTTCTAATGCTTTAAAACAAGCAGCTAAAGCACATTAAAATTAAATGGGAAATTCACTTTTCTTTTCTGCCTACCTTGTCCAAAAATCAAACCATTTGCATTCTGTTTCATTTTGTGCTAACAAGTGACTCCTTCACAATGTACAATTCTTTGGATTAATTTGAAGTTGACATCACAAGATGTTTCATATTGAAAAGAAATTGAAATTGATGGTACTGGAAAGAAAAAGGCTAACTAACTCTTTAGCCTGTAATTAAAATCTGTATTTAGGAGTGCCAAAACTCTGGGTTCCAATCCCTTTTCATAATGAATTTTTACTCATTAAATCAAATGAATAGCTTTTTAATATAAAATTAGCTATTTAATATAAAATATAATGCCTCTCATTGGAACAAAACTTACCTGCTCTTGTCTAAACATCCTACCCACTGAACTAAAGCTGCTTTCTGTTGGCCGTTGGCAAAACTCTTAACATCATGGACCAGGAGAATACCCTTTCTTCCACTGTTTCATGCCTTTAATGGGCAGCAGCCTAGCTGACAAAGCATTGCGCTGTGAGCCATGAGTTTGAGTAACCTTAGATTGAGAAGGGAATTCTCTTCAGTCCAAGGCAAATGTTTTATAACCATTAGGAGATTCTATAGAACACCTACGGATGCTTAATATTTGTTTAAATCTTTAGTTTGACATCTTAACACTTCTTGACTTAGTCTAGCATCAATACAAACCAATGATGGATTTCAGCATTACCTGGATTGGATCTTTGTTTCTGACTTTCTTAGTTCATTTGCATAAATCAGTCACCAAGCATAGAAAAGAAGATGAAAGGGAACTGGAGGTATCTTCTAGTTCATTTGTCCATTTCTTTCACCATAGTGAAATCAATGTAAGTTGCGTATCACCAAATACTATGGTACTATCAAACCTTGAAGAGGGTTCCATGTGGTTTTGTAGCATTGTACATTAAGGTTTGAAGTATACACATGGATATCTCCCCCTACCTCCACCTACTCCTTTCTCTGCACTTGGTGGCCTCCTGCCTGGGGGTTGAGACCTGTCCCTGCAGACCTGAACTGCACAAGGGAACTTTTAGCCCAGAGAGGATGGTGAGACTTTGCTGTCTTCTTTCTAAGATATGAAACCCTTTTACCCCTGCACAATCTCTGCTTTCAGTCATTCTCCACCCTAGACCCATGGTCTTCTACTGATTCTCTTTGGTTTGTTCTTGTGCTTTGCTAGTAAAAAGAAAAGCCCTGCCAGACAGACGGTGGACGTAACTTGTCTCAGTTCTCTCTCATCGATGTAGGTGGCACAACCCCAGCACTTAGGGAAAAAAGATTTTGGAGAATCAGCATGTTGAGTCCAGAGAACAGAGAATGTAGCTAGTCAGGACTGCAGGATGGCACTGAAGATATGGGAATAGTATTGTGGATAGCGCAGCGGTATAAGTTCCTGATAATATTGGTATCATTTAGTATTACTTATATTTAAAACCATGATATTATCATATTTCATCCATCAGTCTCTGATCCTACCTGATTCAAAGGCAGGATCTACTACAGAGAAAATTTTCTTGACAGAGAATTGTCTAACTTGTTTCTAAATCCCTCCTGTCCCCTGCCTCTGTGACTCATCAACATGCCTTGGTAATCTTATAAAGGTTTGCCACTAATTCTGCCTAGCAGTTTATCTTCTACAAGATTATTATAAAGACTTAGAAGAACGTTTTTTTGATGGCTCACACTGGTTTTAAGACTTTCATTTGAAAAATCTATTCAGCTTTACAACATAAATATTTTGGATATGTTGTAGATAGTGTGTATTTTAAATACATCAGAAAAGACTAAAACATCCTCTTTGCACTGCTAATGGATACTTTCATCAGCTGTCAAGACATTTCAGAGAAATTGTTCAACTGTAACCGCTTATTTTGTAATGGTTGCAGGTATTGCAATTATAATTACAGATAATAAAATTGGACTGCCTCAAGTTTATTTCAGTTTTGGTTTATTTTTATACTGTCTAAAGCTAGAATAAGTTTTCAGAGAAATCACAAAACGACATTAGTAAATCAGGTAAAGTTGTTGTGAAGAACCGTATAGTGAATTAGTGATGATTTAACCAATCCTGACTCAAAAGTGCTTTTAAGAAGTTCAAGGCACAAATAAAAACCAAAGTGATTGGGAAGATCATGCTCTTTCACTTACCTTGAAGCAATATTTATACATCAAAGTTATTTCTCTCTTCACTTGGCATTGTGTTTCTTTTCTCTATGTTGTTTTCTCCTCCCATTTCCTGAAGGAATCAGTTTCTCAGAAAGTAATGCAACTGAATGAACAACTAAAAACTACTTATTCTATATTATTATGAAAGTGCAAGATAACTCATCTTAAACAAGTTTTATACTATGAAGTTGATCACATAAGGATTTTTCATCCATATGACTGCTGTGAATGAATTTGTGAACTAGAGCCATCTTTGTAAAGAAAACTCCAGTCACCAATAGTATTTATTTGAACTTTAATTCAAGTTCTAGTAGTAAAGCGTTTAGTTCCTCAATCACGTACCTGAAACTTGCTCAAGTTGAAATTGTTCATAAAGACTGCTGAGATTTCTCTGTACACGGTGTATGCTTATTGCCTCATCCATCATGGCTGAAATTTCCTCTTAGGTCAGAAGGAATTGAAGTGTTATGAATTGGACCTGGTACAAGAAGCAAATCTGAAGACCCTTGTGTGTGTATACATGTGTAAAGATTTTTTTTTTAAATTAAAAACAGACCTTTCTGCCTATTTTCTTGTATGGTTTTAATTAAATAAAAGCAAGGGCAACTGAATCTTCAAATGGTGTTTCTATATTGAAGGATGATGTCAGCCACGAACATTTGCAGTATCCCCCTGCTTCAGTCTTGGCAACAAGTTCAAAGAGGAAGTCAGAGGACGAGAGTGAATCAGCTATGCATAATGTGGACAAGCAAATAGACATCTCCCCATCTCTGGGTAATGCTTTGGAGAACATTGTGGAACAGCTGGATGTTTTGACTCTAGTAAGTATGCAATAACAGATAACACTTGCAGTGGAAAATGATAATGTCAGTGGTAAAAAAAAAATAAAATCCAGGAACCATGTTCGTAAGTCAGAATATTAAAATCTATAGGGTCATTTTGAATAGTTATATAGTCAAATGACTCTTGTTTTTTTTGCCCTTCAGCAGATACTGATTGCATGTATTGTGTTCCCTAAAGTGAAAGCTTCCTGCTGCATAATCATAAACGTTATTGTTGTGTTTTTAACTCTGGAGGAAACGAGTCACTATTTTTCAATAGTGAGATCTAGTGTGGGTTTACCAGAAGTCAGTTGTTGAGTTGACATTGTCAGATTCCGGCTTGAACAGTCATGCATTAGCAGGGGATGAACAAAGTAAATTGGCAATGCACTGTTAAATCCTTTTTCAAACTCAGTGCTCAAGGTATTGGCTTAGGTAGGAATCTACGCAGTGGAATAATTCCAAGTGTCACTGAAACAGCGCAAATATTAGTCTCAGTCAGTGACTGAGTCGCTTGCAAATGCTCGATACTTCTTTTTAAATAATCCAAATTAAGCCAATTTATGTCTTAAAACACTATTTTATAGTCTAGAATATATTAACATTAATCATTAAAGGGGAGTGGTTAAGATTTTTCTGCATTCTTCTGCAATATATATGTTAACCTAAGTAACAAGTTTTGGAAAGTATAGAGTCAAGTCATCATTGAAAATTCGTTGTGAAGTAAGTTGGATTGAAAAGAAACTCTCAGAATATGTCCAGGAACCCACCTTTCTTGAGGAAGATAGTCTCTTGGAGAATGCCTTTTGTAATTTTTATATTTATATGCTTTTATGTTTTTATTTACATTTATATGCTTTTTATACTTTTTCACGCTTTTTTTTTGATGTCTTAGAAGGGTTTTTTTAGGTTTTTGGAAGACATCATTTGGGGTCACCATTTATGTCTGTTTTTATATTGAAATATGGATGCAACTTCCATGTAGTATTTCTGAGTAATTTATACATACATACATATACAGAGTCCCAGGGAAAATATTTTGTAAAAACAATATAAAACTTTTAGATAGTCTTCATAGATACAAATCCATCACTTTAAAATATGATTGTAAATAGTGGAATAGCTAAGGCACAGCCATGTTAGACTATTTTTCTTGTTGAGTTAAAATTATTTTTCTTATGTTACTATGTTGCACACTTTTATAATACTGCGTGAGTAATATTAAAAATACTGCGTGAGTAATATTAAAAAAAAACCTGCTACTGTCCCCTTCATGCAGACAATTTCAATCCTGGAACAACGTCTGACTTTGACTGAAGATAAACTGAAAGAATGCTTAGAAAATCAGCAAAAAATTTTACTTCAGGGAAGACAGGAAGAATAAAAGATGAAAATGAACTGTATTGATGAGTATGTTTTGTATATTCACAAGGAAACAATAAATGTTGCTTCATTGGATTTCACTGTAATTGGAAAAAAAATTTCCTTTTCTAACTGTTGATCTAATAAAAACTGAAAAAAATATGTATGACATTTTAAACATTAGTAGCAAGCAGATAGTCTGGTTATACATTTAATAAAGTGTAGCCCAGATGAAATTAATATTTTGTAAAATCATTCCCAATGAAAGTTACAGGATTCTTATTTCAACCCAGTAAAATCTTTAACTAAAACTAAACAAGCAGCTATATCTTTTTAAATGAACAGCAATCACTGTGGAAGTGCATTATGCAGGTTTTTACGGCTCAGGTAAGGAAAAACCTCTTTGTACTAAGGCAATATTACTCTAGCACCTAAATTAAATTAGGCCTAATTAGCCCTGACTGCTTAAATGCCAGAGGTTTTCTTTGTCTCTTACGTACTGTCAAATATTTTACCAAAAACTCATAACAGTTACTGCTCATATTCTAAATATTTTAGTGATGATTGTGAGAAGATTTAGTGTAATAACTTTTAGTTAAAAATATGAAAATGAGGTCACTTAAACTTTGAAACAATAAGGGGATCTGTGTGAATCCAGCTGCAAGATGTGCAGTCTAGCACTTCCACCAGAATCCATTTTTCATATTTAGAAGGTACATTTCTGAGGAATATATCTGAACCAAACACATAATGGTGCAAAGTTTATATCAGAAATATAAAAGATCCTCATCCTCCAGGGACTTCCACAGGTGCTCAAATTTCACATGCTACGAATTCCCGCCATAGCTTAACGCATTACAAATTAAGCTACAAATCTGTAAAGATGTCATGTGATTCAGTTTGCAAAGTATAATGAATTTTGGTTTTATTTGTAATAAAAAAGTGGTTTTTAGAAAGACATAATTGTAGCTATTGTCCTTTAAAAGAGAACATCTCTGCTTCTTTATGTCTACCTATTTATTTTTAATGGCAATTGCAGAACATCTCTCGTATATCCACAATCAAAAGTGGATAGTCATCTCTTTCTGCAACTTCCCATTTTGTATGTTGAAAAATAGGACACTTGAAATGGGGGGAGCATTTTAATCCAATTCTCCAACTGACTGTATATAGATAAAGCCCATTTCTCAGGCTGAGCCTCATTAACATTAACAGAGTTCAATTTAAGTACAGGAGTGCTGTGCAAATGCCATTGCAGATGGAGCTAAAGTAACGAGCAGTCAAATGTTCTTTTATAACTTTTTGTTTTCTCTTATAGTAATCGCCTTTGGGTAGCCAGAAATCACCTCAGTTGATTAGTAAGCCCTGAATTTTGCCACCAAGTGCTGTTTATTTTCAGCTCAATCTTAAATAGTGCTGTTTATTGAGAAGAAACAGCCTCTTATAAGTTTTTCAGATACAACTATTTGTATGTAACATCCTAGGCACAGATTTTTTTTTATTTTTTTTTTTGTGAAAAGATGGCCTTACATATTCAATTGTGTACAGCCTGACCTTTGATTATGCAATTTTTTATAATGCTATATAATGCATAGTTATGTAAATACTGCCTTTTAGGTCAGATGTACTTTGAGTTTTGCATTTGGAAATACTCTTGTGGTCTTGGCCTTTTCTTAGTTCCATTAGAGGACACAAAACCACGTAGCTATTAAAAACTCGGGCTTATTTCTTGTTTTCTTTTAATGTACTACTTATATATAGACTATACTTTATTGTTGTTGTTGTTCAGCTTTTCAGGATTATTTATCAGCAATATTTGGAAATTTTTTTTAAAAAATCTTTATTTTTTAATAAAATCTTTGCTGATGTCTTTCTCTTTGCCTTAGCTCCAATTACTAATTCTTCTTGCTTTTTAGTACCTACGTACCGAGAGCATTTAATACTTAATACATTTTTTTCCTCTGTTGTTTGTGAACCTGGTCAACTAGCATAACACTTCCAAATTAAGATATGTTCTTGTCATTTAATCAGGTAGTCTGTTGATAGTGAAATTCTCAGCATGCATGACACCTGGCATGTCTGTATAATTAGAGGTGGTGGTTTGAGAAAGTGTTTTGGCAAACTAGTTCCTGGAGGCAAATGTAACTGAATAACTCCCAAACTTTGGGGGTTTGTTGTTTATTGCTTTTATGCTTGTAAGATAATAATTCAGTGTTTCATTGTCATAATCATGAGAAACAAACTGTAGGCTTAAATTCTGATTAAACTTATCTTCTGGCTAGAAAAACTGTGGTAGACTAAGTTTGTCTAGCCATTTTGGGATTGCCTGAGTAGATCCCTGTAGCATGAGGGATTCCAGAAATACAAATTGCCATCTTTATTTATAAATAAATATGCTGTACTATTTTTAAGGTAATTTTTTTTTTCTTCCTAGAAGTCTTATTACAGGGTTGCTGAGTTATTTAATTGCCATATCACAGCACAAAAACACTAAACAAGGGTAGCTGGGATCAGAATGTGTTTCCAAGGACATAGCTTTATGTAAACTGTTTACGCTGTAAGACTTGTAAAAATCTGAAATTCTGTACTCTCTGCCCCAAACAATTAATGAATATGTATGTTCACATTGGATCCAGGAACAGTATGTTTTTGTCAGAGTGCCCCCTCAGGGACTTTTGCACGCTTCAGATGCATAATACAATTGAAGCCGTTTCTTTGTGAGAAAATAGGTTAATGACTTGCCAAAAGGCAGATGTTAATTGGAAAAAGTGCAGACAAGTCCTTTTCTTTACAATGTATATGGATTGCATTTGTTATGACTTGCATCCAAGAACAGGTGCAATTTCAATTGACTCAGCTAACAGGATATGCTGAGTGCACTCCTCACCAATTTTACCATAAATTTTAAATCCAGCAGAAAAATATAGTTTCTAAACTAGTTAGTGAATGATAAGCTGCATCTATTACCTCTGTTATAGAACATATTTACAACTTATTTTTGTACTTAAGCATCTTAATAATATGAAAAACAGGTCCTTGTTTATTCAATGGTGCTGAAGGATTTTATTGGTGAGCATTGAGAAATCTTATACAAGACAAAATGTGTCTCCCCTTCCAACATATTTCTTATCTAAGAGAGTCAGCAGGTCTAGAAGAGGTACCACAGGTGTTACTGTAACTGGAAATTAAAGCAGAAAAATTGCTTATTTTCATTAATGCATTTCCTGCCACAAAGTCACACAATCAGATTGAGCTCTTTACCCGGCCTCCTTTCATGTTCCCTGTCTTCAGAAGCAAAAAATAATAAAACAAATCAAAAAAACAACACAGCAAAAAACAAAACCATCTGGGTGTGGCAGGTTGAAAGACCTACTGTCTGATAGTTTAATCATTTAATTCTGGGGGGTCTATTGGAATTGCTAGGCTACTCATACAAGACCAACGAAGTAAGGACTTTGGTTTGGATCCATGTTCCTAACCTAACCTAACCTAACCTTCATGTGCCTAACCTAACCTTCTTGAAAAGTTACTCTTGCCTAAGGAGTGCTGGCTGTGAAATGGGATGGCTGCCCAGGAAGCAGCTGCATCAGCTTCACCCTGGAGAGCCCAGCAACCTCAGAATTAAAGCTCTGTGCTGTGGTGAAGCAGCTGGGTTTGGGCCTCTGCTCCAAAGCCAGCAGAAATACGGCCTTTCACATGGGGTGGGTGAGCTTAGATTTCCAACCAGTGAAGAAAGCTGGTGGTGAAAGGGAATATGTACATTTTTAAGAAATCTTGATCCTGGTTACATTTTGTTCTAGGCCAAATTCAATAGGCATTCTGACTAGATCAAGACCTACAGTCTAGACCAGTGCAAGAACATACAGTTCAAGAATCCCTCAGGAGCTCCAGCATTACCGGTAATACCATCTGCTAGTGGCTGGGGTCACACCTTTTTCACATGCATGTATCACAGCCTTGGGCATCAGTGAACACCTGCAGAGACAGGAGTGGACTGGGAAGAAAAGCCAAGCCTGTCAATGCCACCTAAATGCAGGATTCTGAGACTGAGAGTAGTAGTTAGATCTGTAAGTACTTTTATGGCTTGAGCCCTTACAGACCAGGATAAAAGGGAGGAACCCAACTTCTCTTCAAAGCTGCTAAAGAGGAAGCAATTGTCAGGAGATGAAGAGAAGACATCTATTAGCTATCTTTTTCATGCTTTTGTGCTTTGTATTGTAATGAAACAGTACCTCTGTCTCAAGTTTTTTCCTCCTCCTAATCCCTGGAGGAAATCCCTGTTCCTTTTAGAGAGAAAAAACACTAGAACAGAGGAAAAGTAGCAGGAACTGCTAGTCTCCATGGCACAGGATTTCACTTGAAGCTTTTTCTGGCCACTGTGATGGAAGCCAAAGGCTTGTGGTGCTCATGGCAGTGCCTGTATTGAACGTCAGTTCTGTCATAAGATTAATCATTCAGAAGCACAGCATGTTTGCAGTGGTCTGCTGTTTATTGGGGCTTCCTGAACAACTGTCACAGCATCAGAAGTCTGGGAGGTTCAAAGCAGTAAAATCCTGTCTGATTTCTTTTGAGGAAGATTCAGGTGAGCCATATGCAAAGGGCTCTGCTGCTTCACGCTGCCTTTCTTGTTCACATCTCTCAAAATGGAACATTTAAGATGCAATACACTTGGGTGGTGAAAAGGACAGAATGCTCCTAGCAGCAATTCTTCCTCATGAGAGCACTTGTCTAACATTTTTTAATCATTCTTTTTATAATTATTTTCATCCTGTGATACATGCTGGGAGCACAAGACCTGGTACATTTACTAAAGCCTAAAAAGAGCAACTTGAAAGCAAAAGAAGAGACGATGGTTGTTTCTGACTATGACCAGTTTCTGCACTGATTGCTGGGGGTGTTCTGTTAAAGCTAAACGATGCTACACCTGTAATTTGATGCTGGTACAAAAGCAGAACTTAGCTCTTAGTCTGTAAGACTTGAAATTTCCTGTACTTCACAAGACCAGCTTTCACTTCTAAGAAAATTTCATAAGTGCAATAAGTTACTATTAACTTTTCAGTTAAACAGTGAGTGCAATCAGGCATAGTAGATTATAATATTTAATTGTACGTAACCATACTGAGTGGTTTCAGACTGCACCGATGTCTCTGCACAGCTTCATTGCTAAAACACTGTGAGCTTTTGTGCAGCTTCTGCAATCTATTCAGCATAGACCCAGCCTATAAATAGCCACATTATCGAGAGGCTGTAAGAGGTTCATTAGAGAAGTTGTGGCAGCCACACTGTGCTGATCCGGTAGTGCTCTGAGCTACCGAAGAGCTGAAGCACACGGGTAATACCCAGCACGAAGCTGCCCCTCCAGATGCCCCTCCAGCCATCCTCCCAGTCACCCTGGGTGCAGTGCTCGCAACGTGCACTGCACATCTCACCAGGTCCAGGCACACAGGCTCCTCTCCAGACGAAAGCAGGGCATGCAGCAGCTTATGGTCACGCCGGCCTGGTCCCAGCACAGAGCCAGGATGCCGCCAGGGCGGGTGCCTAGGGCCGGGGCCGCAGGACATCCTGCAGGCCGTACCTACCCAGCAGCGCGATTAGTCACCGTCTTGAATCGCACACAGGCATCAGGACGCTGCTGACTCAATAGGAAGTCGCTGGCTGAAATCGGTGGGACTTCTCACACGCTTGAAGTTACGTGCTGAAAGTGTCTTAATCTTGTACATTATATTCACGTAACGGAGGGACAGAGAAAGAAAATGTCAATAGGAACTGAGGGCTATTTTTTTCTGAAGGTACATGGCAAACAAATATAGCCATGAGAACTTGACTTACTGGTTAGTCTAAAGGGGTACTTTGCTATTTGTTGCACAGCTGTCTGAAGTAGAGCCTCCCAGGTCTGGCCCTGGAGGTCAGGTAAATGAAAAGTGTGTAGGACAAAGTCCCGACTGCATGCAGACCTTATCCTCCAGCCTTCTAGATATTCCTTAGGAAGAGATGCTGAAATGCGAGGCTAGCAGTGTCATTCAAAACTATAAAAGAAGAAATATATATCACTCATTTTGTCTTTATTTCCTTTTAGAAAGAAAAATGCCCTCAGCTACTCAGCTGTTGTAACTTGTGTATGTGTTTTCCACATTTCTCCCCCATTTCTCTGAATGATCAAGTTAATCATTTCAAAGTGAGAGAGTTACGCCCTTGTTACAGAACCTGAGTACTGGGGAGGGAATAATCCATGTTTATTTCTGTGTAATTGATTTGGGAGGAACAGGGAAATATATAAAACTAGCAATGTGTAATATTTGAAAAATGCTGTTTAGGATGGAAAAATTATGGATGCAATAAGATCACCCTATTCGCACCCAGCATCTCACAGATCTGTTTGCATTTGTATACATTACAGAGTAACAGCTGAGCCTTTAGCCCTCCTTGGGAAAACAAAACCAGATTGAAACACCCAAGGTCTCATTTTCAAGATTTGCCCCATATAAAGAGTCACTTACAAAAATATATGTAATGTAGCTCATTAGCAGTAGCTCTGACACACCCACTTTCCTTGTATTTAGTTATTAGAGGAACAATGATGCCATAATAAACACTGGCTGGGAGCTTTCCAACAGAACAGGTTTTTGTCAGTGAATGCTGGTTTGTCGTAAGCAAAATGTTTCGCAGAAACGTATCTGTTTGGATGAACTTCCGCCGAAACACAGGCAGGTTTCCATCACAAGCCTGCCTGATTTCCTGCCAGCTTGCCTGGCAGCTCTCCAGGCTCCACGGCTCCAGGACGGCTCTGCTCTAAACCTGGGATTCTTCCTGGTTTCTTTTTCTTTTCTCTTTTGTAATTAGAGGGAAAAGGTCTTGGAAGAAATACACATTGGCCCTGCCTGGCTTTTTCTGATTGTTCAGAAGTAGGTGTGGGGTTTTTGTTGTTTTTTACAGTGATGACATCGCACAGCCCATCTTGGCTCGTTGCATGGGAGAGCCAGAATAGCATTCCTCCCTGCTAGAGGTTAAACTGCCCTGGAAGTGAAATAGATTTCATGCCATACTGAGCTTCATTTCTGAACACTTTCAGGAGACCTCCCGGTGCCAATATTGTCTCCTCCTCTCTATTTTCTAAAACACTTAATTGCACTGCGGTCTCTCTGAAGCAGCAGTACCCTTCAGCGCTGCCTCCTTCGCTTGCTTCTCGTCAGCCAGTTTCTGGTGCAGAGGCTGCACCGACCTCTCAGGTCTCTTCTGGACACTTGTGGCTGCTGGGCATTGCTGTGGACATCGGGTGGTTTCGTGGTACCTTAGGCACTGAGATTTACTCTAGAAATCTGCTTCAGCAGCCAGCTGCTTGTGCTTTGGCTCTGCTGCTGCTTCCTGCTTTATCTGCCCCATCTTCACCTGGAGACAGAATATTTCCCTGCACTTAACTCTGAATCACCTGGGGGGTGGCGGTTGTTTCATTTTTCTCTTTAAAGCGGGGTTATCTGAGGGCAGGACGTTGTGCAGGCATGTGCCCAGCATTCTGGGTGCTCAGGTGAAGCACGCTGGGGATGTCGGACAGCTTCTCTTTCACCTTGGGGCTCGGGCTGTAGGCAGTCAGCTTTATCTGCCTCTGTAATCCAGACTCACAGCTTCTAGCAAGCTCCTAAAGATTTATTTTTTTCCTCCTGCCTAAAAGTTTCATCAGTTGCTAATTTGTCTGTGTACTTGGGTTAAATTGGTCAAAATTGAGAAGATCCCAGCTTCTGATAATTAGGTTGAGTGGTCTTCCCAAATGTACCCACAACCTCTGCCTCCTTCTGCACGAATACCTCATCCCTTCCTATACTGCCTGTCCTGACGTAGCCCATCAGTTCTTTGCTTATCTCTTCCTCTCTCTGTTCTCACTCTCTCTTCTCTCCCATCCTTTTCCTTTAAAAAAATATTTTGCAACCTACAATTAATGCACTTGGCTGAAGTCTCATTGGGCATATCAGGAAATTTTCTGGATCGCTCATGGGTGGAGTTTCCCAAAAGCATCAATCTGGTATTAGTGTTGTATAAACAACAGGCCTGCCAAACTCCAGAGAGTGTGAGGCAGCCTCAGAATGTTGTGCCTCCTTGCAGACTTCATTTGTGGATTACCTCCTACAGCAGAGACACCGTGGTCTCTGCAGTCACACAGCAAGGAATGACCACGAGCATAACCAGAGCAGAGGCAGGGATGGATCTGGCTCTTGTTCCCTCTTTTCTTTCAGCACCATCAGCACTGCTTGGTAGCTGCCCGTTCAAGTGTCTGTGAAGAAGTCATGACTGCTAACATGGTTAAAAGTGCAGGCACATTTTCAAAGTTGGGTGTAAATTGCCCAGCTCATTTTTGCCACCTGTCGTGGGATAATGGGATGTGCAATAATGACATCGTGTGCAGCAGCTATGGGATAGAGTTTGAATCGGTACATTGTCTGCAGGAGAACTTTAAATAAATATTACAGCTCATACCGCACTAGTATGGCTTGACATACAGAATTACTTAGCTCATTTGGGAGACCTTGGTCGTGGTTGTGAAAGCAGTGGGCAAGAGCTCCTACAATTATCTAAACCACAGACTAGGAATGCCACAGATAACCATCATTTCCTACATTTCTTTTTATAAGAGGCTGTTCCACAAATTTCTTGAACTTTAACTGCCTTAACTGAAATTTTCCATTCTTGGTACCCATTTCAGGATGAAATTTTCAGGAAATTTTCAGCTTTTTCAGAGAACAAGATAATATGTAACCCCCTTTGGATCTTTCCTGGAGATGTTCTGGCGTCAGAAATCGTATGGAAAACTGATGGGGGTGAACTGCTGTAGGAAACACTTTTCCTGAGGACGCAGGCAGGCAGATCACTGAAAGCCACTGAGGAGAATGGCCCAGGTCAGATGGAAAGCAGGCACGGTGGGACTGAGGCTAGCTCAGCATGGAGTCTGAGGCTGGGGTGAGGAAACAGAAGGGATCTGAGTGCTGAAGAGGGATGCTATGAGATACCATGGAGTTAGAAGCAGGATCAAGGAGATTTGTAGTGCTGGGAGAAATGAAGCTTGTAGCAATAGGAAGAAAGGATCCTGGTCCATTACGGCCAGTTTCTGACCAGTTTGCAGTGTGACCTCTTGTTTGACTCAACACCTGTCAAACCTGGCTGGTTCCCCCCCAGCTGCTCATTTCCCTGCAGTGTGAGCAAGCGTGGAGGATAGCACCCTGCTGCAGCTGTCGGGCACTCCATCTGCTCAACAGGCAATGGTCAGTGTGCTGAACCTAAAAGCACAGAGGAAATACACACAGAGAAAACTATCTGGAGCTACTACCTTAAAACAGTATTACTAAGGCGGCTCTGGAGAACTGGATTTCATCTCCGCATCTGTATCATCAACCTGGCAGCTGTACTCTGTGTAGGAAGCAGTGGGATGGAGATGTGAAAAGGATGGCAAGGAGGCGGATGTAAAACCCAAAACCTGGAGACTGCAAAGTTATAAGCAACTGTTTTGAATTCTTGGTTGAGATCTCAGAGATGCTACAAGGGACAAAACAACAGAATTTGAAGCAAGAGACAAATAATGAAAAGCAATTCTGTGATTACAGGTCCAGTCAATAGCTTTTATGTCAATAGAAAGATGAAGAGGAGCCTTTGGAGGAAAGTAATTAGTTCTGCATTAGAAATGTGAAAAACAGAAATGTGAAAAGCTGCAGGTGAGGCACCGGGACATGCTGCCTGCTATTCTGCCTTAGAAAAAGGTTCTGCTGTCTGTCTAACTGTGGTTTTATGAACTGTAGGCCATGTTTATCCGTTGCCCTTCCTATTCGATTTTATAATGGTGCATGCATCCTTTTGCATTTTTTAAAATCAATTTGATGCCTGCAAATTGATTTGCCATACGAACATCCTCTCCCTCTCCTGGTCCATTCAGCTTCTAATGAGCAGCCCATGCTGCCTTCCTTTCACATGCTCCTGACCCTGCTGACTCCAAAGCATTTTCCAGCCCCCTAAGCATCCTGCAGCACTTTTCCTTGCCCCCTTCCTGTCAGCAGTGCTGAGCCTCAGGAGGCACCACCCCGGGTGCCATGCCTGCTGCTGTGCACCTGTCAAAGGTAGGAGGTCCTGCTGGCCTGGGGGATGCTCCCCACTGCCTTCCCCTCGGCATCGACAGCGAGGTTGGGGCAGCATCCTCAGGCAGATGCCTGGGCAAGGGGAAGGAAACCTGCTCGGTCAGCTAGAACACTGGGTTGTCAAACACACTTGTTCACTGGGGTGTGAAAGGGAAGCTGAGGAGAAGAGAAATGAGTTTGAATGCATTTTAATTGGGATTATGGGCATATGGTGTGGTGTCGTTTGTTTTCCTCTTCCTGCTATGCAGTGGGGCTTTAATACCTTCTTCACACATTTGCCTTTATCTGTCATGTCAAAAGGGGAGACAGCAAGAGGCTTTCTTTTTCTCCCCTTTCTCCTGGGCCATGCTCAGAGCCCCTTACTTCCCCTGCAACTTTGCTGAAGGAACGATCCTGATTTTCAGAAAAAGCACAGCCAGATTGCAAAAGCAGATTAAACAGCTCCAAGTTATTTTTATTAAACTTTTCAGCTGCTCCTGGGAGGACTTTTGCTCATTTCCAGCAGCAGAAGGGGATGGATTCAAAGGGAGAGGCGGGAACGTGATGTCCACAGTACCACAGGCACACAATTCCCCGGCAGCTGGATAGTTAGGTTTTATTGTTATGACAGTATATTTAGTGTTTTGTAAAATGCTACTTAGGGAGCCATTTCCCTTGATGTACAGCAGTTTGTTAGCTGTAAGATTCAGACATGAGCCTTTAATTATGCCTAGCATCTCCGCAAAAGCAATTTCAGTTCTCTCCCTTGCCTCATGCAGCATCTTTGGATGCTCTGCTTTTGAATGTGAACAAGTTATTGTTTAACACAGCTTTAAATCACTACAGAAATGTTCTGTAGCATCCACTGGGAAAGCCTGCTCCCATCTGCCCTGTTTTCTCACAGTCGCTCTGGGAATGAAGGCCAATAATCACAGAAATTTTGTTTAAAGGTTAAGCACGGAGAAGCATACCTTCATATACTGTGCAAGCTAACAGCAGGTGAAGCTGTGGCTCAGAAACATTTAAAGAGGAAACTATAGTTTAATATTAAGCATCTTTCCCAGCCTTCACATGAGCCTCTTTCTAGTTATTTTCCAAAGATGTATATGATGCAGTATAGGACTTATTTTTTCTGAGGACTTGCAGGGGACCTAGAAGTGTAGTTAATGCCCACTTCAGAAAAAATACCTCCAGCACTACTGAAGTCAATCTGAATCTGCTTCTGCCTTCCCTGACACAAACCCTCTGTGGTAGACTTCGGACAGCTCACTGTGCCATGGCATCCCAGCTTGTTCCTTATGCTAAACCTCTAGCTCCTAAATAGAAGTCAAGATGTTTATTTTTCTTCTGTAAAGAAATATATATATATATATTTATGTCTTAGATGTAGAAAAGGAATAAACCATTGGCTAAATGCAATTCAGTACTTCCTATATTTGATGCTCCTTGTCTCCCAGTTTCTGTTTCAAATAATGATGAAAAAGTTGTATTAAACTTACATCAAAGGAAAGTTGTGGAAGCAGAAACATGAATAACAAACACATGCATAATGTGATTCTGAACAAAGAAACCTGTGTGGGGATAGGCTGCACAGGAACACATGTATGTCATTTCAGCATATTGCTAACACATGTAGGGGTCATCCAGATATGGTCTGGAGCAGCTGAGAGCCTTGTTTGAAGGCAAATTTTACAGAATCTTTGTTAGTACTGTGGCAACAACTGCACTTTGCAGCTTTATAGAGCGCTTACCACAATTGCTTATGTGTTGTCCGGTGCAGGTTTCCATATACAAGGATGCTCCAAAGGGAGAAGGTAAAGAATATATAAAGAAGAGTAAGTATAAAGACTCACCAAAAATAAATAAATATAAATAAATAAACTTGTGCAAGTAGTTCATCCACATTTTTAAAATGGATTAAAAATAATAATAAATTGTAATGAATTTCACACAGCCAGATTCCAGTGCTCCAAAGTGGTTCAGCAGTTTTTCTTGTTCAGGAGTTTGCAATATTTCCAGCTTTCCCAGTGAAACACAGAGCATGGTCAAGGGGCCACGGCTCTGCATGGGAGTGAGGATGCATTTGTTCAGAGCAAGGGGAAGGCTCTGGATTTGGGGCCTTAGTTTGGAGTGCTTCTGCAGGAGCTGAGGACACGCTAGTCTTTTGTAATGGTAACTCAGACGTTTTGTTCTGGAAGTGATTTAACATTTTATACTTGCTATGCAGAAACAGGTATGCCTGATGTTTGTTAGCAACACCCATTTTTTGGTTTGGTTTGCCAGCTATCTGTAATCCTGCACAGACACTATGTATGACTTTGATTGCACTCCTGCTTTTCTCTACTGCAGCTCTGGCCCCTATTCCGCTCTCCTTTACATCACCCTCAGATAGAGAGAGCATGCGACTGACTGCTGGTCTTCACCACCACATTTACCAAATGTTCAGCACCCATAATATTGTAGCAGATTTTCAGCAGTGGGCAGCCATCAGCTATGATATTTACAGCTAAGTCCAAGCTCTCAAAAGAACTTGGCATGCTGCCCCAAATCTGGTCCCAGTCGTGGATGCGCAGTGCTTTCCGGCAGGAGTGACAGCCCTGACGTCAGGACTGGCCTAATTCTGTGCCACACAGAGGAACTGTGTGGGCGGCATGAAGGGGGCAGACGAGTGCCTTTCAGACGTGGTGGTTCGGGATTGTGGTGCTTGCTGTGCCATGGAAGGACGGCAAAACTGAGGATGCAGCTGTTACAAAATGTTAGTTCTGAACAGGAGGAATCCATAAACACAATATACATTTTACATAAGGGGAATTGGGTGGCTGGCTCACTGCATGCAGTGATTGATATAAAATTAACCACTCGAGTTTGGCATTTTATAGTTAAACATACTAAAGCAGGTCTTAAAACCATGAGTCCCTAAATTACCTTTAGTGGATCTACAAAAGGCACCCAAGAAAACAAGACTTATGTTCACAATGTTGGGATCTTATATTTCCATCTATAACATCACTGAACAATGCTTTGAACTGCACAAATTCAAAGAAGTTAAAAAAAAAATCAATAGAATAGAATCACAATAAGCATTAAAACAGGAAGTTTGAAGATAATAACTAAAGTTATGGCCCAGGTCGGTGCCTGGGGACGGTCCCAAATCTCCCAGGCAGACCAAGGTGCAGCAGCTCAGATGTGGTGCAGACAGACAGGACAACACGGCCATGTACCACTGCTGGCACTCGAGGCCTGGCTTGGGGATGAGCTCTCGCTCCCCATCTGTATTTTGGTGCATTGGTAGCGTGCTCGGGATGCCATCCCATGGTGCTACAGCAAGTAAGTGAACCCGCATCTTGCTTGAACACTTGCACAGCATCACACCACATGCACAGACTGGCTGAAACCCTGCCTTGCCAAGGTCAGTGGGAATATTGTCACTGACTTTGGTGCAGACAGGATTTCCCCCCATGGACACACACCTCCTCCCGGATGTGTGTGCATGTGAGCATTTGTGTACATACACAAGCTTTACAGCACACAGTACTTACAGAGAGGCATCTTCTCTCTTTATATGTTTTTCTTTGAAGTCATATTGCATTAAATCGGACCCTCACTATCACAGACACAGTTTCTCATGGCTTAGTGGTGTTAAAGAGCCCTTCTTGCTCCTGAGCTCTGCAATAACAATCAGTCTGGGAGGAAGAGGAAACGAGCAGTGTAGCACACTCTGTACCTTCCAGCCACCAGCTATTGTTAAGAGCACATTGCTCCAGACAGAGTGGCAGCAAGGCATGGGGTGGGAAGCAGGTGTAACCTGCCAGAAACACCAGTTGAGCAGAAGCTGTTCTTTAATTCAGACAAGTACCCCTCCTTCTCAGCTGCCTGTTGCCACCAAATTGAAAGAGATTTTGCATTCTTATCACTCAACCCTTGAAAGCTTAACTAATGCCTTTATGGCAAACCAAGAGCTTATTTTCTCATGTCAGTGCTTTGGTCATTCATCTCCGAAGTCAATGCCCCAATGGAGGACTTCATTCCAGGTGCGTAGACATGGCTGGCTGGGTTTGGGCTGCTGCTGGGTGACCCAAACCCCTAAACAGTGCACTCCTGCACTGCAGTGTTGTTGGAGAACTAGTCTGCCCTTGCCAGTCACCCACACATTATAAATATCAGTGTGGTGGGCCTCGCCAGAGCGTGTGAAGCCAGCAGCCCAATCATTCAAACCCCTTCTTGGTTTAGTGGGAGAGTTACTGTCCTGCGGCGCAATATTAGAGCCTATTTGTGACAATGTTTAGTTCACCATGCTCTTGATTTGCAGCCTGCATTAACACCTTGTTTTTGGATACCTGCTTCTTTGTTTGCTGAGCACTCACACACCGTGCAAGGGAATATAAATGAGCACGTTCAGCTCCGCTGCCACACTGTAAACAAGCTTGATGAAAGAGCATCCCATCTATGCCTGCTCCTTCCTGTCATGACCTTATCTCTGCTCCCTGTCCTCCACCAAGCCTGGGAATGAAGTACTGCCTCATATACACCCCACTTGTGAAATGCATTCCCTGGCTGGCTGTTCCCTGTCCAGGGCTATCCATCAGCTGTGGGACACAGCTTGGCCAGGGAGTCAGTGGACCATGAGGAGGCCTGGCATTTTCTCTTCCTTACTAAGCCACTCCACTAGGCCCTTATATTATGTCTTTTCTCCTTATGCCTATTGGTTCCTCCTTTACCATGGCATCATTGTGGGGAAGAGAATCCACCCCCATCTCCTCCTATCCCTCATGCCACAGCTTCGGCTCTGGTCAGACTCTTCCTTGTTTTCTTCAGAAGCTGGCTCAACACACTGCCAGTGTCCCCAGATATCTCCCCCAGCAACTCATTTCTGGCTTTCTTTTCCTCTTCCCCGGCTGTTCTTGCATCACTCATGGGTAATACTGCCTAATTCCTGGTAGCCTGGCTGGAATGATGCTGAAAAACAATTGAAAAAAAAAAAAATCAACCCTCAGAAATCATCTTTACACCAAGGAAAACCCTCCTCTTTAAATAGCCCCTTTGCATTTGGAAGGAAAAATACAATTTTTATCTCATTAACATAATATTCCCCAGTCATCTGTACTATTGAGCTCTGTAGCTATTTTATATTCGCTGCTAATATATATGATTTAACCTGGAGTTGTAATGTATAAATTTACACTATAGGAAAAGGCCTGCAGACTCTGTACTAGTAATCACCTCAGCTTTATTTCACTCAGTGGTGACACTGGACAACAACAATTTGCAAGCAATTTTGGACTGAACAAGATACATCTGTCCCTGCACTGTGGTGGAAACCCATCCGTCTGCACCCCAGAGCGCTGTTGTTGTCTTCTCACCTATCACTTCCCACTTGTGGCATCACTTCATCTAGTCAACAGCAATTTGCCATCTACAGTGCCAAGAAACTTTGAAACCGTTATGAATTTCATACCAGGAAAGGCCATAAGGTGCATTCTGCATGTCAAATGCCTCAGAAGCTGGTTCCATGCAACTGTAAGCACTTACCCCAAATGGATGTGAATACACTTCTGTGCTAGCAGCCTGTTGTTTTGGGGTTTACTGCATTGTTTTTGAGCACTGCTGTAATGTACCCCAATAAATCTTCCTACATTTTGTTTTGCACCTTTCCATCTTGCATCACTTATGTCAGATTAAGAAATGAGGGACTGGGCTGGCATGGCCCAGACCACAGCATATAAACGCCATGATGTAAAGTCCAACCTCCCCTAACAATAAGTGCCCTTCTGAGAGCAACAGACTTGTCTGCCTCTTACAGAGGTGTAATGCTGCCAGCTGCCCTCCCTGAGTGAGTCTATTTCTCCTCCCAGTACCTGGGCTGCTGAACTATTTCGGGGACAGACAGTGCCCTTGGGGTGACGATACCCCCCTTTGGCTCAGCCCAGCCCAAAAGGGACAGCTGGTAGGGGGAAATACCGGGCAAACATGACTGCACCATCCCCAGAGTCAGATGAGTCAGGAAGGAGCATGGCTGTGTCCCCACGAGGCTAAGCCCGACACTATCAGCTCTACATAGAGTTGGCTGGGAGGTGAGCACACCCCCTTCTGACACCAAAAAGTGGCTGGGACATGGCTCAGAGAGACCCAGGCTGCCTCCAGCATGGGTCTGTTGGTGCCTCAACCCTACATCCAGGCTGGCTCTTCTCCAAGCCCCTGCAGTACCAGTGCTACCACAGCGTGCGTGTCCCTTCTGAAGCCAGTGTTGGGGGTGTAACGCAGCCTCACCTAAGCCCGCTCTGAGACTTAGAAGCCGTTGTACCTGTGCTGTCTCTATTATTTCCATCACCAGGAGTAGACAGCCTCCTGTAAAGGAAATCCATATGTCATCTTGTAATGCTAGGAAAACTGACACTTAACCACAGTAACGCCTGGGCTGACTGCTCCATCGTCATGTCTTGCTGCTCAGGTATAGCAGATCATAGGTGACACATATCACTGGAGAGATGCTAACCCATCCCCTGCAGCTACCACCTTCACAGTATTTCTTTTTTAACTCAATGCTCTAAATAGCGTACTTTAATGTTGGGTTTGATGAAAGCACTTGTGTTTTTTCATGTTCTGTCCACAAAAGTCAATGATCAAGAGGGAGCAGCAAGACTGGTGCTGATGGTCTCTGAGAATCCTCCCTCCCTAAACAGTTTGAGAATCTAGATGGTTAACTATGAGCTATGAGTCCCAGAATAGCCACTGAATAATTTAAAAATCAAGTTATATAAAATAATAAAAGAAAGTTACAAATGAACATCTTGCTTTGAAGCACTGTTTATAGAGATTAATAAAATGTATGTATTATACAAATCTGATTGGGGAGGGAATTTTTAATTTGTAAGAAAACTTGACACTACTGTAGCTTGTCCAGATTGAAAAGAAAACAAATTTCAACATGTTGAAAATCCCACTAAAGTGGAAATTCCCAGTTCTAATCTGCTCTGAAGATCACACAAACAACATTTCATATTTTTATGGCAGCAGATCAGAACAGCTTCATTCCTTTCTTCCATATGGCAAGGATGATGCAAAATAATATCTGAAGCGAGAAAAAAAAAATCTGTGACTACATGAAATACAAAGAAAAAGCGCTTCATTGAAACAATCTCTTTGGAGCATCATCCTTCCTAACTCAGAGTTCCTCATCACAAATCTGCCACAAGCTGTGCTAGGGTTTGCTTCTGCACCGCTGACACCTAGAGATGCAGAATCTCAGCCATATTTTTTCTCCACCAAAAGCGATTGGCGTGGAATTGAAACAGTCCTGTGCTGTTTGGTTCGAGGTTCCTCTGCAGAATATAAAATCTGTCCTTCTAATATTTCAGCATTTTCTGTCAAGTGAGTGGCTGGGTGATTAGAGGACAAAAAGCAAATTTGTGAAGACAAGGCAAGGATTATTCCCCCACCCAGGAGCACCCTGATGAGTAAGGAAGTGTGATGGTATTCCATGAAAACAGGAGCCACCTCTCTGTGTGGGTCTGGTGGTGGCCATGGCCATGCCCTGCTGGGGACGCCAGCACCTGGCTGTGCCTCCATGTGCCCCGCACCACGGCGCTGCCCGGCCAACCTTCACAGATGGCAGCATCTCCCTGGAGATACGGTGGCATCATGAAGAGACCACGCTTCCACTGCCCCAAACAGTGAGCTTTTTACAGCAAAACAGCCAATGTGAATGGCCTTCTTTCATCCATGAAGGCAGGCTGTGTTTCCAGGCATTTGCAGGGCACAGGGATGGCAGCCACTGAGGGAGCAGTACTTGACCAAGCTGGAGAACCTGCCGGGCAGAACCAAAATAGCAAATAACTTCACAGCCCATTAAAGAGTAAACGGGCTAAAAGTTGTCCTGCACTCATGGCATCAGTCCTCCATGACTTCTTTACAAGAGTCTGAGGTGAACTATTAATTTGAAAGAGTTAAATGTCCACAAACACACACACAAAAGGCTTATAAGGTACACCAAAAAGTGACAAACAGAAGCTACTACCTCTTACTCATTACAGAGCTATGCGGGGAGAAAAAGAAATTTGCAGAAATCTAACTGCCCTGAACTTGCCATTTTTTAACATAAATGAAACATTTTTTTCCATGCTAGATCTCCAGTCATGCTGTTTTTGTTCTGCTCCTTTGACAATTTGTGAGATGAATTTGAGACCTGAGATATCTCACCCAATTTGCATGCATTTTGAGGACGAGTTTAAAGCATCTCTTTCTTATGGAGAGGGAATTCACTTTTTCTCTCTCTCTCTTTTTTTTCTCTCTTTTTTTTTTTTTTTTTTTTCCCAGCAATGTATTTAAGTACATGGTGCACTTATGTTACTTACCATCTTTTTTGAATCAAACCATCACTGCCTTGACATGTCTACTTAGAATTCATTTTTCTTAGACCAATATAAATGAAATTATGTCTTTCCTTGTCCAAGGAAGACAAGAACATCTTGTAAGAATAAAGTTCTCAAGATCCTTCCACAGACATTCTTACATACACAATAGCAAAGAGGTTTTGTGTTTTGTGTGCATGGTTAGTTTGGAAGATAGAGGCAAACCGCAGCGCGCCGCTATAGATGCTTGAGTCATGTGCTGTGAGCATGTGTGTGAGAATGTGATAATTATGAAACCAGTGGACACAGCAGCTGGCACTTCTATCCATCTTGAGGAGATAAAACATTCATTCAGTTTTAATTTCACTTCTTGGAAATGGGAAATTTCCCTGATCAAAGCGTCTCCTATGCAATTCTTCATCTTAAGCAGTACAGAGCTGAAGGGTGCTGCAGGCCACAGAAAATGGGCAGTCACATGTTCTGTGCATGGTCACAGATGTTAACAGTGACAAATCACCTTTCATCAATACTGAAGGAAAGAAGAAAACACAAGTCCATTTTGTTATGAAACAGTGCGCAAACTAAGCTGTACCCAGCCCACGTGGCTGCTGGAGAAAGCTTGATCTTAGCTCTTCCCCTGAGGCCGGACCAGGCCAGGTGGTGGCCCTGTGGACACACAGGGCCCACACGGCACGAGTGAGCAAGGTGTGTGTCTGTCAGACCCCGGGAGGTCCCACGAGCAGAAAGTGTTTGTCCTACAAGGGACAGAGCCAGAGCTCCATGGGGCAGAGTCCTGCCAGCCATTTCAGAAAAGGAAGGTGCAGTTTGTGGTCTGTTCCTTGTCGGTATTTTTTATGTTCCTTGACCCACGCAGCCATGTCCTGCCTCCCAAGAGGCTGCTCAGCAGGCTGAGAGTGATGGGGGGCAGCCGGCCACCTCTCTGCTGCCTGCCCGGAGCCTGGCCACCGCCTGGACACGCACCTCTGTGCAGATGGGTCCGTACGTGGAGGTCACTTGATTGCCCCAATAGTGGCCATTTGGGAGCTTTGCAAACTATGCAGTTTGCAGGTGCAAAATCAAACAGCACAAGTAAGCTGCTCATGAACCAAAACCAGCAAGCTCCTTGGTGGGAGGTGCTTTACATCAGGTGTGGGGGCCAAGAAGGTGTGGGGCAGCATCTAGGGCTGGCTGCAGAGCCCAGACCCACCGCAGGATGTGGCCTTCCACTGGAGGTTACGTCCTGAGCGCACGGCAGGTCCTCCGCACGGGCAAGGACAAGCAGCTCCTTGTCAGCCTAAAAGCAATACCCAGAAAAGGGTGGAGACTAATGTCTTTTCCATTATCTGCGGAGCTCTCTCACAAGCTGTCCTCCCCTGCTCCTCCCTCCCAAAAGGACCGGCGCCTCTCCGGGCGGCCGCCTGGCACCAGTGGCGGCCATGCTCCCGAGGGATGCAACCACCCCACAGGAGACAACGGGGGCAGCTGATGTGCATCACTGGGAATTTAGGGCCCAGCCCAGGGAAAGCGATCCAGAAACCTCTCTGAAACTTGCATCAGTGTCTGCAAGGCCATGGAGGCCTCAGTGTTTTCCTCAGGCCCCCCGAAAGAAGAAGAAGGGCTGCACCCTGCGGCCAAGCGCAGAGGTGTCCGGGAGGGAGCGACCTCTGGGCTGAAAGCCCCCAAGCAGCCCAAGCAGCGACATGGAGCCAAGCCACTTGTCTGTCCCTCTTGAAGGGGCTGGGCCCCATGCCTGAGAGGATGAATCTTCTCCTGTTGGTGGGTTGTATGGCCTCCGGAGTCTGTTTCTGGCCAACTGTGAGCGCAAGGTACAACAAGTTGTTATGTCAGGCTTGAGGAGTACTTGGCTTTGGAACACAACAAAGGGGAGACCTGCTGCACTGGAGCTCGCAGTCCCCAGGCCTGGTGCTACGTACATGTCCCAAAATGGCCACTGTCATGGGTCTCCTCTGGCTGACGGCAAGCAGGCTGAGATGGGAAACATGCTTAGGAGCTGAGTCTGCAGATTCTGCTAACAAGGAGGAGTTGTCAACATGATGAAGTCTAAATATCAATATCCTAATTCCTCAAGATAGTATTTGATTTTAAAATTCGCCATCAAAAACAGCAATAAAAGGGGTTTTGGTCTACACACTATGATTTCAAGATTTTCTTTCTTAGGCATGGAGACTAGAAAGACTCACTTCATATATATAAAGAATGAGATTGTCATGAAATTACAAGACCTTGGGAGCTGAGGCTTAGCAACATTTGCCATGAGATTCACACTAAAATTAGGAGAGTGCTGTATAAATGCAGCACAGGTGTGCAGAACTGCAGTAATTTTATCTTCAGGAAATAAAGTTTTGCTGTAGAAATGACTCTTAAGCCTGCATCATGGAATCATAGAATATCCCGAGTTGGAAGGGACCCACAAGAACCATTGATTCCTGTCATCAACTCCTGGGCCCCCAGAGGACCACCCAAAAATCAGACAACATGTCTGAGAGCGTTGTATTCATGCAAAAAACTGTATTTCCAGCAAGTCTGAAATGACAGTTCTTTAAGCCACCAAAGCAAGTCACCACCTGCAGAGTCCCCACTGCCGTCCCAAAGCCTCCACGCTACTGGAAGGAAGGCACACTGAAACCAGGCGGCAAGCGCCTCTCCCAGCTGCCCCAACGCTGTGTTTGCACAGGCAGTTTGTACCCGGGGATATGAAGAACTCGTTCCCTTCTGTTTCCATATCAGGTTTTCAGATCAGCGCTCTTCCCAGCCTCTCCTCCTCCAGGCTGCTCGCAGTGTGGAGTGCTCTTTTCCTGTTTACCCTTACATGCCTTTTTATTACTAGGCGGGATTTTTTTTTTTTTAAAGCACACTCAGGCGCCTGCTTGTTTTTTCTAAAGCTCTACGGGGATTTGCTGGCGTCTTTTGTAGCAGGTCATCCTGTTTTCAGACAAAGTTCCTGTCTTGTTAAAAACAATCATTTCTGGATGTCTCTGTATGGCTCCTGCTTTTAATCATCCTGAGTCCTTGAGCCATGCAATCCGTGCTCCAAATATTTAGGTTGTGTTTGTTTGTTTATAGCAAAAAGAAAAAAAAAACGAAAAAAGAAAGGAAAAGCTGCTGTGCACAAGCTATGGCACACTCAGGATGAAGGCTATGAGTAGCAGACAAAGTGGCGGCAGCAACAAGCCCCTTTCCCACCGCTCACAGTGCCCTTGCTGCAGTCTGGCTGCAGATGCCCCCACTTTGGACGAGCTGCGGGAGGGGACCAGCCCAGCAGGGCCAGCCTGTCTTCTGGGCTGGGTCCATGCCCTGAGCACCTAGTCAAAAGGGGAGCGACAATAGTTGTCAAAGTTCTGCACAGCTTTAAAAACCATGGATTAATAATAGGGCTGGTCTAATCCATAGCTTGTTGGATTTTCATTTAATGTTGAGAGAAAAGCTCGGACAACCATCTACCATATTCCATCTGATTTAATTCTGTACATGACCCCTACTACTGGGGGATGTAGTGAGGACAGCTATCCAAAGAGTACACATCCATGTTGCTAACACCTCCTGTGATGAGGGGAGTGCTGTTGTTTTCATTCCACTGAGGCTGGGACAGGTATTCTGCATGGCTTATTTTGAGACAGAGATAAGAGATTGTTATCTCCATGGCTCCTTTTATAGCTGACAGTAGAAGATACTCTCCATCACAGGAGGTCAGTTGGTGCCCCTAAGGCTGTGTGCCCTTCCAAGCTGGGGACCAGCGTCCAGCATTTTAAAAGTTAGAGGATATGAATAAAACCCAGTAATTGGTGATATATGATGCCAAAGTGTTTAACAAGCGTATTTAGTACCTTTCACACATTAATAGATGAGGGAAGTCCTTCCACAGAAGGTGGCATGTCTTGCCAACTGGGACTAGAAGACAAATCTCTTTTACCTTTCCTGGGAGGATGGGCTTGCTCTGTCTCCAGGCTGTTTTGCTGCCTGCAGTGCTGCGTTGGAGCAGAGAACTGAATCTGTGAGCTTCACAGCTAGCACTTACCAGCACCCTACCTACCGGGAAGTGCTGTTATTACAATGGCTAATAATAATAATAATAATAATAATGCATCCTCCTTACTGGCTCCCAGTTGGTACCACAGCAAGTCACATCTTAAAGGGTCTTGGGCCACCTCCTTGGAGCCATTTACTCACACAGGTAAAGCTCCTGTTCCAGAGTACCTTCCAGAATTTTATGTAGTGTTACGTTCCAGCAGGTGATGAAACGTGTTTCAAAATATGTATGTTTAAGAGTGCCATGGCCTGCAGGTCCATTAAGAGAAAGGGTCTATTGTGTGCTTCCTTACGCTGAACACTCATGCAAAATGATCATCAATCAAAGCTTCAGGCTTTGGTAAATTTACCCCTGACAGTTCTTATATGAAGATGTTACACAATCCCTAACCCAAATGCTTTGATCTCCTAAGTCAAAGTCAATATGTCCAGCTGGATAAATAGCATTAAGCCCAGCACTCTTCCTGTGTAAGTGATAAAAAATTGATAAAGTCCTGACTTGCAGAAGCACAGGTGCTTTAAATCAATGGACTACAGTTCACCAAAGCTATTAATGCCAACCCTGGAAGTCCTGACTAGAAGCAAAGAGCTTTGCAATTTTCATGCTCCTTAGTTCAGAACCAGAGTTCAAATAAGGTCATTTTCAGATAGCCACAAGCCCTGGGCCAGTGTAAGTCAGAACAGTGCCATTTGCTTAACTGGACCAGAGACACAGAGCTGAGATTCAGCCTCCTCTACTGCCAGCCTCCCTGCAACGCAACAGGGTGAGCTTTCCCAGATGTGTCTGCAGAAACAGATTTACGGCCCTATCCCTGGTCTCTGTCCTCTCTTCACATGCATTAGAGATGCAAACCCCACCCCCACCCCCTCCTTCTTAAGACCCTATCATTTTTCAAAACCCACTTATTCTCCTTGACCTCCTAACTGCCCATGGTAAGACTGCCTCCTTTTCCCATTTTTCCTCCTCTTCGTATTACGGCAGGCCTACAACCCCTCTTCCTGGGCAATAGCAGGGCTGGTGGGGCTCAGGCAGGTTTCCTGCCCTATGGCTTACTTGCTTCCCAGCATCAGTAATCTATTACAGATCCTGTCTTGCTGCCCATTCCCCTCCTCCCCAATAATAACGACATTCTTGAAAGCTTAAATATCCTGTTACAAAACAGATGATCAGGATGAATATTTCTTTCATCCTCTAAGTCACTACTTGTGGGGGAGTGGACATAGTCTGTTTAGCCATATGGATGGTTTTCCATCATTCACAAATGTCACCAACAGACGGGCAAAAACATCCTTTGACACGATCTTTGGGTTACTTCTGTTAAAACCCCCAATTCTTGAAAAGTAAATTCACCCTGGTCTAAGGGCCACTCGATAGAAAATATAGCCCACATGTTCTGAAGAGAACATATTCCTGAGAACATATGGGAAATTTCAGAAGAACATGGATCTTATGTTAAGAAAACCCTCGGAGGAAATCTCTGACATACAGATCTCAGGAATTCATTTTGATTCCTCTGAAATGATACACTCGTCTTCTCTCTTCCAAGTATATACTGACTATAGGTTCCTAGAAGTGCTATGTCTTCTAACAAAAACAATGCAAATTGCTTCCTAGAAGCCCTTCTTTTAACCTGAGGGAAGTAAGGGACTCAGAAAACAAAACCCTCCTAGCCACTTCTCAAGAAGCATTTAGCACTTCCTCCAAAAGTGGATTAGATCAACCCACAGGCGAGTGTGAGGTGCCCTCTCACCCAGCAGTAGAAACGAAAACAGACACCTTGAGTTTCAACAAATGTCCTTGCTGGGCTGATTACAAAGAGCTAAAGAAAACAGTCTCTATCTAAGAATACTTCATCTAAGGCCTTTCTCCCAGAAAGAGAGGCTCATGAGAGCCCAGATGGAGAAGGGATCAGGCAGGCAGCCTGTTCTCAGATAGAGACCATGTGTCCTCTGGGGCTCTATCTCAGGTCCAGCAGCTCCGTTTCACCCAGCCCTTGCTCTTTTCTCCCTGACCTCAGCCAAGTTCAGCACCCCCTGTGCAAGCAGAAAGTCCCCTGGCTGCCCCCAAGCGAGCTTCTGCTCTGAAGGGTGGCCTTAGGCAAAAACAGCCTCAGCAAATGCTCGGTACTTGTAACCTTTTTGTCACAGTGTGCCACGTGACCTTGCCTGTAGGACATACCTCTGGTGCTCAGGAATTGCTCCTAGGCAAACTGTAAGCCATAGTGAATGGAGGCAGCTTGCATAGTTTTTGGAGGCTTAAGTATGAAGGTCGGGTGGGGGAAGGCAGACAAGGGGCACCAGGCAGGAGCTGCACAGATCTACAGGGCAGCTGCTGGTGTAGGGGAGGTGTTGGGGTCACCTTGGCCTTATCTGTAACCCCTGCTTGGACCTCGCTCGCCTTGCCACAGCTGGACCTGGTCCTTCTGGCATGTCTTCCCCATCTCATCTCTGCTGTCTCTGCGGTCAGAAGTTCATTTTCCCCTTCTTTCTAAAGGTGACGTGCTTAATTCAGCTTAATGGATTATTAGAGCCCCCAATCAATTCCAAGCCTAGAGAATAAAAAGCCCTTGGTTAATTTCTCTGTAATTTTGGCCTCATTTGCCTTCTAAAGTAATATGCAATATATTTTTGCAGTGACTCAGTTGCAAAATCAATGTGGGCTATACTTACAAGAGAAAAGAACAAGACAATCAACATCATGGGTCCTATTCCAGGCAATGCTGTTGCCTTACTATGTCAGCTAATCTTGAAAAACTGCTATAACACCACTCACAGGGAAGTGAGGCACTGCAATTTAAATTTTTTTTTTTCCTGCACAAACTGCTGTTACTCTAATGGTTGTGAACTTTGCTATTGCTTCTTGCGACTATTTTAATGTTACAGTTGTTAATTGTTATGGAATATATCAGTGAAGAGAATTGGGTCAATTTACCTACAGTTGCCTTGACACTAAAGCCAGAATATCTACTGCTCTATTTGTTTCCAGTCCACTTGTTAGCTTGAGAATACTGATTGCCTTACTCAGATGAGACAAAATCAGCCAAGTGATTGAATAAAGCGATACTTCCTCAGCGGAGAACAGCAGATTTGCATCTGACAATTAGTAGATTGTAATCAGTATTTTCCCATAGCAATATATCTCCTAGCTTTAGTAGTTAATAACACGGCATTCATACATTTATTTTTGTAGATTTTCAGGAAAAAAAAAAAAAAAAAAGACCAGCTAACAAAGCCTTTTAAAGAATATATCCTGTTGTACATTCAGGAGGTTGCCCTGGCTGTCATTGCTCACACGCTGAGCACTGGGGTAGGTGACCTCTCCCTATGAGGATGTAACACTTCATGCCTACCTGACATAGCAGAGGCATCGCATGCGCTGTCAATGGGTATCAAAGGAGTGGGGGAAATTATTTTTAAATAATTAGTCTGTGTCTGAACCTAGGAGAGACAAATGTTATCAGTGAGCATAGAGAGCTCTTGCTATGCAAGAACTCCTGCTTATTTGCCTCCAATTTTCCCTGCGTAACTACGTGAATTGACATGGGTGGCAGTTGAAAGCACTGAGCTGGAGTGAAGAGTGCTCTCAAACTGAGCACTCACTGCAGAAGGCTTAGTTCCTTTATTTACTTTGCACAAATCCTGGGGAGGAAGTATGAGGCACTGAGAGTCCCTTTGTTTTTGCTCACTGGATTTAAGCAATTCCTCCTGCACACACCAGAACAATGAATCTCTTCAGTCCACCAGGATACAAGTGATATAAATCCACACTGTGGATCTCCAGGATTTTCTATTTTTTTTTGAGAAGCAATTAGATGATTGCAGTGACTGCAGATTCAAACTTTGAATCTGCGAATTTCAGAGGCAAGTGATAAAATGAACCCCCTTATGCTAAGAGTCTGAGCTGGAATAATGTACATATCAGTAAGCCGGAACACCCAGGCTGAAGTTGTCCTCACTAATTGGGAAAATTCTTGGCCAAAAATAAATTGGTTGGAGCCCAAAGAACACAGGTTATCTCAGTGATTCCTCATCACGAACTGTCACTGGTAGAGCTCTCATCTCATGTACTTCCAGTCTCAGTGAGGACTTCCTAACATAGCTAATGCACAAGCACCCCCATACAGGTCCAGTTCTCCCTCTGTCCCCAGAGGACAGGTAACAGAGCCCTTCTCTGTGTCTGACGACAGAAAATACACTTTTTTTTTTTTTTTTGGTGGAAAACATCCTACATCACTTTGTTGACTCTCCAGCAGCCATGGACTAATGCTGTTTTGCCAGATGATCACTCAGGCATGTCAGCTGGATGCCCTGCACCGTTCAGAGTTGTGACCTGCCTCATTATGGCACCATGTAGAAGAATAGACAGGGTTTCAAGGTCATGATCACTTGAAAGATTTAATATTTATCCAGAGCAAAAAAAAACAAACAGACATTGGTTAGTTTGATGGGAGCTTTTTGGTATCAAAGGTGCAACTTGGATCAAACAAGAAAGAAAATGGTTATCATATTTTGTTTCTTTCCTAACTGATCTTTAGAGAGAAATCTTCCCTGAAAATGTCATTTGGACACTGATTTAGTTTGACTAATTTAGGTATCTTGCTCTTGGGAGACAAACCAGTTTTCCTTGTTTCCCCGTGTAATACACGTAGAAGAGCAGTTGCCTTGGAATTTAATCCACCCCACGTAAGTGGGGTACCTAACCTAGTCACCTTGAATATAGGATGTAAGGTGTTCAGAGGGTTAGTTTGGAGGTTGCATTATCATTCTGCAGCCCAAAAACTATACAGGCAAAAAAGTCAGGCAAATTTAAAGTCAAAAAAAGGAAGAAAAAAAGGTGTTGAGGGTGGGTGTGATGATGAAAAAGCTGACGGGCCCTTACATTCAGTGGCAGCAATTAGCTCTACCATAGTAAATTTCAGGCATATGGCATGGCAACTTTCGCACCCTCTTATATGATTTAAAACGGTTCTCACAAATGTTCGTCTCACTGTAACTGTGAAAAATCTCCTGTTTTCTCAGGAATAAAACTGCTCCAATATCTTGCCCTGACAAGTGACGCTTCAAAAAATGCGCCCCCCCCCCACCCCCCAATCCAGTTAAGGCAATGATGTGTGTTTAATGCAAGAGAACAACAATTAGAGTATTTTTGACTGAAAAGAACTCAGTTAAGCTGCCAGAAATGTCAAAAGTTCCTCGCTACCCTGACACTTACGTAATTGTTCTGTGAACACCCACACACCGGAATAGACCTACTCCACCAAAAATTGCAGGGCTGACTCACTAAGCGTTCCTCTACGTTTCTGAGGACCTAACCATCTAGGATACATCATCCATAGCGTAATTCTAATGTGATTTCCCTGATTCAATAAGTTGCAGTTCACTCAGGAAAAAAAAAAAAAAAAAAAAAGAAGGATCATCCATTTCTTGAGGATCCTGCCCATCCAGAATGGGAAGAAGCAGCCAAGAACGTCAGTGTCGTGGGGCAGACTGGAAAGGGAGCACCCCACTGCTGCATCCTGGTCCTTTTTTTTCTGCATGCTTGGGTCTTATTTGATATCTCTCTCATTCAAATTCTGATGTGATCGAAAAATGTTTGACTTCTCTGATCTGATGGGACTGCCATATGAAATGAAGCAGATTGATGCAAAATGGGACTGAAAGAAAAACAAACCAAACCAAAACAAAAACCATTTATAAGAGATACTGAAGAAAACCACTAAGAGAGAGCAGGGAAGCTCCAGTGCATCACTGGAAAGCACAGGGGTGTAGACATTTGTACACCAACCTCTTCTCAACACTTGAAGGGAGATTTAGCTGCACAGTTTAGCCAGAATGGGAAGCTTTGTGAAAATAGTTTATATTTCACAGCTACACTATAAACCTCTTCAGAGAAAGTAGAAATTTAATACAATTTACCTTTGTGGTATGCTGGTGGCACCGTGCACCAAATGAGTAAGATGAGCTGTGACCACAAGCAGCACTGTGATCATCACGCCGTACTGCTCTGACACACTAAGCGACGACCTGGTATTTAGATGGGCCAGTTCTACCACAACATCCTCATTGATATCTAAGCACAGTAAAGCCAAGGTGAAAACCAGCAGGAATTCTCTTGTCAACATTTGCAGAAATTACACTTGTACACTCCCAATCTTCAAGGTATGTTGTATACTGCAAAGCTCTTAAATGCTGGATCAGGGATGCAGAAATAACTACCATACCCATTTCTGTCCATACTTTGAGATGTATGCCTTTTAGAAGGACTATAAACATATACTTTCATATTAGCATGCACAACCCAGTACTGCCCCAGACATTTTAAGTGCTGCTCCACATTTAGGGGATTATCCTTTCCCCATTTGTTCTATCTACAAATTCTTTCAACTGTTTTCCCTCTTCCACCACCCAATGTCTCTCAAACTTCCAGATAAAATGAAATTAGTAGGTGGATCTGTGGGAATTAGGAGGTGCAGTGACCCCTTGAGACCACTGTTTGGCAGTTTTTATTTCCCACTACTTACTTGGGAGTGGGGGGAAATATATCAAACTACACCAGAAAGCCAAACTCTTGCATCACAGGACACAAACACACATAGACCAGTCACACGCTGTCCCCTTCACGCCAGCAAAGCCACTGGTGCTGCAAATTCAGCATGTGATTTGAGGTCTTTTTTTAATCAAGTAGGACATTTTAGCATCTCGGTCGGATCACCAATTTGCTGCTTCCCCTCAATAAATTTTACCAAACTGCGTTTGGCAGCAGCATGTCATCTAGGGAACCCCCAGTCCCAGCGGTAAGGAAATTCTTGCCTCTGTCAGTGCTTTCACCACATTTGGTACAGGTCCTGCCTGGCCTGGGAGAGGTCCCCACAGGGGTTACATCTGTGAAAAGTAAAGCAGATGTGCTAAATGGGGGCTGCAGGTGCCAGGACATATATCTATCCACTTGCCTACCCCTGTGACATCCTGGAGCGAAACTGTGTGCTTGGCTCCACCAGGTCCCCAGGCCACATTCCAGTGGCCATATAAAAAACAGGCAGCGGAAATTGAATTGTTCATGCCTGGGTTAGGCTCCTAATTGCCTCTCTTTGGAACCAGAACATGAGATAGCCGTGCTGTGTTTCTTTTCCTGAATATGCCTGTCCCAGGATGAAGATCTTTTTCTTATGTAATTTGCTGTCCCTGCTCTGCTCTCTGCACAGTTGATTTAACCTGCACTGTGCAAAGTGCCTGTTTACTCCTTTCACACTCTAGAACAAGCCTTCAGTCATCCCATGGGAAGGCTTTATTCCCACGGTCAGAGCAAGTGACTGGAGAGAGAAGTGGGATTGGGGACCCTGCAAGTGGGGAGGAAAATAAAACTTTAGAATTGGGAACAGAGAGTTGCTTTCTACACTTGCTTGATGCTGTCAGGTTTGCTTCCTTGTGGGATGAGTGAACTGGATGAAAATGGGACTGTGCTAGTGCAGCAACATGCTGTAGCGATAGCACTAATGCTTCCCCAGGTAAGCCCACGTGCTAGTGCCTAATAAAGCCTTCCAAGCACACCAAAATGGGCTGCACTAAAGAGATTATAGCATTTTCTCAGCAGCCTCATCTGTTGTGATGTGTGTGCCCGGTATAGCATGACATAGGCTGCCCCTGAATAGAAGGCAACGTCAGAGAAAAACACACCAACACACAGAACAGGGGAACACTTCGGACACTACTGAACTCTTTGGTATTGGCAGAAGAATAATATAAGTACGTTGTTGGCCCTGTACAAACCACAGGATATTCCTGCAGTGCAGACCAGGATTTTTGAATAGGAATTGCTGTTTTCCTCTGCACAGATAACAGAATCATACAAATCTGGATTCCAACTCGTAAGCTAATTTATTAATTTATTACAGCTACCAAGTTTAAGGGCATATCAGTATTTTCTCTCAATCACTGCCCTAGTATCCCTTTTAGATCTTAGTCTGCTTCTCTTTTTTGCCTTCTTTATACAGTTTTTTTTTTTACTTGAAAGCTTTCAAATTAACATGTAATTATTTATAAAAGTATGGACACACAGCCTTCTGTTCTCTTCATGTCTATTGTTTTCAAGGCAGAGATGCCCACCTGTGCCATGTTTCTGTTGCCAGCAGAATGTAAACCATTATGAAGTGGTACACAGGTGAGTGCCACCAAACCTGCCACTAAAGGCAGTACCTAGTGGGAAGCACAAAGGGGGAAAAAAAAAAAAAAAAAAAAAAAAAAAGATTGGAGTGCCGGCTTGTGTGCCTGGCCAATTCCCTGTGTGAGCCTGGTGAAATGGGTGCCTTGTACTGCCCTCCTGCAAGCTTAGTTTTATCCTCTAAGAAAGGATAGCCCTACAGCCATTAGAGATCTGCTGTCAAATAAAACTGCTCACCTTTACACGCCCTGGGGAACAATTTGAGGAACTCAGGTATGAGCTACATTCAGATAGAAACTTTTACTTTGTCTTAGAAGTCAAAAGAAAACAAAATCTCTTGAATAAATGCATTTCTGTAGTAGCTGTTAAGTATTTTAAAGCATCATTCCTAAGTAATTGCTAATTACATTACTTTATTACAAGGCACAATTAAATATGTGCTTGAGGTCATCCAGCTATTTGCTGTTTCAAGGAAAGCACTTGAGTCAAAAGGATTTCCTAAATGGAGTCATTCAGTGTTTTATTTCTCCAACTTCAGGAATTATTTTAGATGTGAATAATTGGACATTGAATAATCAGTTAAATACCATTTCCATAAATTGTTTGTGCTTTGCATAAAACAAGTAAAATGCTTTATAGGGCACTTTTGTGCTCCCTTTGCGGCACCCTGCACTAACCGCTTTTGCACCAAAGGCACTCTATGTTATGGCGGGTTTAGTCTACAGTGATTTGTGTATTTCTGTGTTCAAATAGGTCATTCACACAAGCCAACACAGACAGGCTGCTAATTCTCACTTCCACTGAAATTAAAAGAAACAGAAAGGGATTTGCAGGCAAACCTAGAGGCAAGACTCGTGGCTTCAAAGTTAGGCACTTAAGTGCCTTACTTAAGTAAGGGCTGGTTATGCTAGGTTCCATTTAGAGGTAGTGGAGGGAACCGAGCAGCTCTATAGCACAATTTGTCCTCTTTGAAGACCCTCTGAAAGTGATTATTAAGAGAGAGAACTTGTTAAAAGGGGAACAGCTAACTTTTGACATCTGAAACTAAATGGCTGCCATCACGGGCTGGTTCAGCCAAGGCTGACAGACAAGAGCCTCAAAATTCATGGCTAACTGTGACTTCTCAGCAGTGAAATATTTCCATTACACTTTCCAAGCACCTGCATACCCAGCATCAAGTTGAGTTACATCTCAACCAAAATCCTGACGCCAGCGTGTTTCGTGCTCTCTGGCCTCCTGCAGCAGGAAATCTCAGAGCATACTTCACGTGCCTGACATAAAGCAGTGCCAAGACCAAGGGTTGCTCTGCCATTTTGATTCAGGTCATCAGTGGGATGTGGAAAACCAAGGCTGGACCCCCTGTTATCATAAATATTTATGTATACAACATGGGAAAGGTCTGACCAAAAAAAAAACCAAAAAACACAGAAAAGTCTTTACTACTTCTTTTTCCTGCATTTTCCCATAGAAAGACAGGCTCTTGTCAAATTCTGCTCCAAAACATATGGAAGAGAGGTGTGAACCTGTATCTTTAGAGAAAGAAAGCACTTAACAAAAGAAAAAAACTTTCCCATTCTTGGTGTCTAATTCAAGAAGAAACTTCACCAGTACTTAGCCTCCTGAGGATGCCCCTGCACCGCTGCCTCAGCATCCCAGGCTGTGAAGTGTCTCACAGTGGCCCAGCCGGCCCAGTTTCAAAATGTCATAGATACCTGCCTTCTTTGGTACTTCTCTCTCCCATTACACTGTGTAGAAATCCTGTCTGCCTAATTCAGGGCAAGGTTTTCTGTTACAAGGAAAAACATGAAGGAATTGGGCTAAGCAACACTGAACTCTAATCTCCACGCTCCACTCTTGTCTCCATCTCTGGCCAAGAAAAGCTCAGGCTATGGAGATTTGGGCCTCTACACATGCTAAGAACGAGCAGGTCTCTGGTCCAAAAGTCAGCAAAACGGGCTTTTTGCAATAAATATGCTTTGAGCTGTGCTGAAGAGGTTTCATTCACAGCCAGGGAGATATACACAGAAAAAATGAAACAAAACAAAATGAAACAAAATAGAACAAAACAAATCAAGCAAACAAAAACCACCCAGAGACAAAAATTGCAAGGTTCAAAAGCTCTCCCTTCCTGTGGCTGTATGAATGAGGGAGTCGTGGTGAACGGGAATAGGCTCTTCTCGCTGCCTGGGTACTATAAAAACTTGTGGAAGTTGAAGGATAAGCGACCTGGTGATGCTTGGCCTGTAGATCCGGTCTTTGATAACGCACCAAATGGCAGCGTGGTCCACTCCTGCACGCCCTCAGGGACTGATGGGACAAAGTGGTCCAGCCAGAGAGAGGGACAGTGAGGGCACACATGCATGCAAACACAAAGACAGCAAAGTACAATGGAGCTTTCACTCTCCTCCAGTGATCTTCAGCCGGGGGTGCAGAGGGAGGTCCTGGCACAGCCGGTGTCCTTTCTGTTTCACTTGTTTCACTCCGCTGCAGAGCAGGATCTCCTGCCTGTCTCTCAGCTCAGCAGACGCCACCCCCAAACTGTTGCCATGCAGTGAGCTGGCAATAGCCATCCTCACAGCAAGTCTCTGCCCCCAGATCCTCCTGGGAAATATAACTCTCCCAAGCATGCTTCATCTAAATTTTTATTGCCTTCATATACTTAACCTTAACATTCATAACATTTCAATCAGATCTGACAGTACTAATGATGAAAATCTCTTTAAATGCTGTCATTATTTATTGTTGGATTACTATGAGGCAGGTATCTCAATGGGTTTGATAAACTGCTTGCATAATATGTTGCTTTCAGTTAAAATGTTGAATGACTAAGATTTTTATTTTAAACCACTGCCATAAAACGTCACTGAAAATGCCCTGAAGATGATAATCAGAACGTATTTTCTTCCTAAAATATTTTAGTCATCAGAGAGGCAAGTTTACCTTATATGAATATGGAAGTATTTGATGGAAATAATTTGGGGTTTGTTGTCTTCTTCAAATTCAGGCTCTTTGAAAATGTGCTGAAGTTTTTCTGTGCATCTGCATTAAAAAAAAAAAATCATCAATGTACAACGTAAGCCTGAAAAAAAGATGTAAATTAATAACAATGTGGATTACAAGGAGCGAATTGTATTTATCATTGTGTCAAGCTTGCTGGGACTTGTCACAATGTTCTGCTGAATTTGTCCCTGTCTCTAACTCTCAGGTCACACTCACCATTGTTTGATGTGACTCCTTCTGTTTTTCTGCTTTATAAGTTGACCTAACTTTTTGTCATTTGAGGATTCTTCTGGCTGTGGCTCCTGTTGGGACACAGATTATCAGAGAAAATACACATTAATGGCATAAATGAGTAAGGAGAAATGTTTAACATGGCTGTAAGACAAGCACTGCAATATACTGCACCTTAAGAGAGAAACACCTCTCTTTTAGGCCCTATTAAGCGGGTTTGGGAATTTCCATTCCAGTTGCTCACGCTTTGCAGAATTTCCGTTTCCAGACCTTCAGTTTCTTAAACCTGAAAGCCACGGATAGTGAGGCTGAGGTTTGGGTTTTATTAGTTTGTAAAATTTTAAGTTGATCTGTTATATTTGCGAGGAAAGATAAAGAATAACCATGGTATCAATTTCAAGGGAAAAAGTACGACTTAAAATTATGATCTGATCATTTATTTAGCACGGGACTGTGCTATTTGCCATACTGATAAAAAGAAACCGATGGTGGCAGCTCCAGAGTTTGCTGTCCTGCCTGAGCCCTGGCCCGGGTGAGAACAAAAGGCTTAGCAGAGAGGGGAAAAAAAAACAAAATCATAATAAAATACACGAAGGCTCCTGCTTGGATCTAACACGGTTCTGAACGTTTAGACAGTGTGCCTTGAAATACAGAGCCGAGCAGGGGAAGCACCTGGCAGCACCGGCCTGGAAACCCTTTAAGGAGAGCGGGCAGGGCCGTGGTGGGCACGGTGGCCCTGAAAATTTGTGGGACAAAGCGGGGGGGGGTGTGCGTGTCCTGTGTCTCACCCTGGCCAAATCCCCCCGAGCAGGGGCAGCGAAGAATTTATGTAACACTGAAGCCCCGCTCCCAAGCCTTTGAAACAAGCAGCAAGCGACGATCCTGTCCAGATCCCTGCTGGGGCGGCTGTCGCTGGTGCCACCTGGGTGTCAGCCTGTCCTGACCCTGCGGCGGGTGCCGTGCCAGCTCTCTCAGCATCACGGGGGGCTTCTGCCGGGGGGGGGGGGGGGGGGGGAGGCGCGGGGCTGCCCGGCAGCCGCTCGCTACCTGAGGAGCCTCCTCCAGCCGGGGTTAAAAATAACCGCCCGGCAGCGCAGCAGCGGCGGGACCGGCCTCACCGGAACGATTTTCCTCCGGGGCAGACGCCGCCGGCAGCGGGATTAGCCTTGAGACTTCTCCCGCTTTATTTTCGCTCCTGGCTTTTCGCTCAGCCGTGCGCTAAAGCCGCACCTCGCAGCCGCCCCGCCCGGCCTCCGGCCGCCCCCGCTCCCCGCTCCGCCGCCCCCGGCGCCGATCCTCCTGCCCCCCCCCCCCTCCGGCCCCGGCTCCCCCGGCGCCGCTCCGCCGGGCCCCGTTCCCGCAGCCCCCCCGCCGCGGGGCCGCAGCCTCCTTCCGCCCACCGCGTGGACAGCGGGGGGGCGACGGGCGGCGGTGGCCGGGGGGCTCCACCCGGGGACGTGTGGGGGGGGGGGGCGGGAGGGGCTGCGGGGTTAACGGGGGCGGGGATCCCGTGGGGATCAGCTGAGGACAGGGCTGCACCCCCCCGATTCCTGGGGGGGAGCTGGGCTGGGGGGGCGGTAGGGGGTGATGGGGGGACACGCAGCCGGCTCCCCGCAGGCGGAGGACTCGGAGGGAAGGCGCGGAGGGGGGACAGGAGGGTGCCCCCCCGGGGCCGCCTTGCTGGGAGCAGGGGCAGGGCTTCGCCCCCTCACCTGCCCCCGCGGCCTCCGCCCGCCGCGCCGCGGCCGCCGCTTGTTTGCACTCGGCTTATCCGGAGCGGAAATTCCTTTCCGTTTTTGTGAATGACAAACTCATTACCGATTCATCACCGCGACCTGTTCCAGCCGGCCCGTCGCCGCGGCAACAGGCCCCTTCCGCGCGCCCCCATTGGCTGCGCCGCCCGACGTCCCCATTGAGCGCGCCGCCGCCGGGCCCATTGAGGCGCGCTGCTCGGAGAGCGCTGTGGGAGGCGCCCGCTGGCGCGGCACGGGGCTGGACACGGCACGGGCACAGGGCTGCGGGACCGAGGGACGGAGGGACAGAGGGAAGGGAGAGCGGACCCCGCGCCGAGCGAGGCAGCACGGCTCGGCGGCACGTTAATTGGATTTCATTCACGAGGGGAGGAGGAAAAGCCCGAGGGCTCTCGGGCTGCAGGGGCGATTAGGCAGGTTCATTCAGGGATTCATTGAGGAAAAAAAAAAAAAAAAGGAAAGAGGAGAGGAGAGGAGAGCGGGCAGGCTGGCAGCGCGCACCCAGTCGCACGCGCTCGCACCCGCTGAGGCTGCTGCGTCCTCCCCGGGGCTTCGCCGGCGCCCGGCGCGGGGGAGGCGGCGCGGGGGGGCTGCGTGATTCATTTCCCTGGGGCGGGGGGAGATAAGTTGTGGCGAGGCGGAGGGCTGCCGCCGCCCGCTGCCAGCCAGCCGCATGCCCCTGTGAGAGAGAGGGGCGCTTCCAGAGCCCGCTCCGCGCCCCCCGTCCTTCCTCATGCTAGATACGCTCAGACCCGTCCCTTTCGCGTCGGAAATGGCGATTAGTAAATCCGTGGCGTGGCTGAACGAGCAGCTGGAGATGGGCAACGAGCGGCTGCTGCTGATGGACTGCCGGCCGCAGGAGTTGTACGAGTCGTCCCACATCGAGTCAGCCATCAACGTGGCCATCCCCGGCATCATGCTGCGGCGGCTGCAGAAGGGCAACCTGCCCCTGCGCTCCCTCGTCGCCAGCAGCGAGGAGGACCGGGAGCGTTTCGCCCGCCGGTGCGGCACCGACACGGTGGTGCTGTACGACGAGCACAGCCGCGACTGGAACGAGAACACGGGCGGCGAGTCCGTGCTGGGGCTGCTCCTCAAGCGCCTCAAAGACGAAGGCTGCAAGGCGTTTTATCTGGAAGGTGAGCGAGGGGGGCCGGGGAGGCGAGCCCCCCGAAGCTGGGGCTGCGGCTCTGCCCGGGGCAGGGTTGGGGGGCAGCGCCCGCAGGCTGGCGGGGCTGTCCCCATGCGTCCCCCCCCAGCGCCCCTCTCCGCGCTTTGCTTAAGGACACCCGGAGGATGGGGTCGCTGCAGCAGCCAGGGGAGGACGGGGCGAGCGGGAACCCCGGCAGGAGCCGGATAGGACGGCAGGAGGTGCCGCCCGGCTGTCCACGAGAGGTCTCCGCGGGGCGAAGCGGCTCTGGGCTTTAATCGCGGCCGCCCGGAGCCCCCCCCCCGCCGCCGCAGCGGGCGGTTTTGCTAAAGCCTTCTTTTAGGTTAGTCAGTCTGCGTGGCCGTGTGGCGTTTTCCTCTTTTTTACCCGGGGCTCGAGGAGGTGGGAAACAGATGTCCCCTTGCAGGCAGAGCTGTACCGGGCTTGCAGTCTCATATCAGGTTGCATTTTTTTTTTTTCGCTTTGCTTTTCTCCTTAGGTGGTTTCAGCAAGTTTCAGGCCGAGTTTGCCCTGCACTGCGAAACTAACCTAGACAGCTCGTGTAGCAGCAGCTCTCCTCCTCTGCCAGTTCTGGGCTTAGGAGGGCTCCGAATCAGCTCCGATTCCTCATCAGACATTGAATCTGACATTGACAGAGACCCCAATAGTGCCACCGACTCCGATGGCAGCCCTCTCTCCAACAACCAGCCTTCCTTCCCGGTGGAGATTTTACCCTACCTCTACTTAGGCTGTGCCAAGGACTCCACGAATCTGGACGTTTTAGAAGAGTTTGGCATAAAATACATCTTGAATGTTACCCCCAACCTGCCTAATCTCTTTGAAAACGCTGGCGAATTCAAGTACAAGCAGATCCCGATCTCTGACCACTGGAGCCAAAATCTGTCTCAGTTCTTCCCTGAGGCCATCTCCTTCATAGGTGAGACATGGTTATTTGCTAACAGCTGCATAGCAAGCAGCAGAAGTCATTTCTTTTGTAGAATTCAAAAGAGATTTGGGGTGAGGAGAGGTAGTAGCATTTCTCACATCTCTGGGGTATGCCCCAATTTCTGATTTTTTTTAAATTAATTATTATTTATTTAAAGTTGGCTTAAGTTGAGAGGTGGGTGCTGTTTGCAGGTTTATTGAGAGGTGTGAGTGACATTTGCAGGTAGCAAATGCCTACCTGGTTTGGCTGGCTGTGGAAATCTTCCCAGAGGCATTTGTGTGGAAGCTGGGGGCTGAGCGATGCTCGGGATGGGCCATATCTTGAAATTTCTTCGTAGGGCAGAGGGAGAAGGCAAATGAGCCTGAGGTTGGCGGCTTTATGCCCTCCCCTTTTTTTTTTCCTTTCTCCTCTTGAGGCTACTGGAGTGCGGTGTAATGAAAATAAACGTTTTGGGAAGCTAACTGTAGCTTTTAAATGCAAGTTACTCATAACTTGTATCCCTGGCAAATGTATAGTCAAGGCTTTAATTAAATCTTGCGGTAATAATGATATACCTCTCGGGCTTGGTGCCTCGGCTAGGCAGCCCTTTGCCGTTGTCCGCCAGCTTTGGAAACGCATCCCCCAGGGCTCGAGGAGTCCTCGTTCACGTTTGCACTTGGAGGGGGGTACACACACAGACTAAAACCGCCCCGCTCGGGGTGCGGTGGGGTGGGCATCGCATTATCTGTTGGGAAGCTGTGCTGTAATCCGGTTGAATGATACTGGTAATAGTGCAGAATGTAGGTAATCTGAGCCCAGCAGGAAGAAATGTGGGCTGGAAGCCACAAAGAAACTAATCTCCAGGCATTGTAATGCATTTCCTATTACAAAGGAACCCATTTTCAACCAATGTTGACATCCTGTTCCTCCTAATGGGCTGTCCCCTGTGACTTCCCTCATTCTTTTAAAATGCCTGAATACCTCCATTGTTAGCTGCACAACAGTTGGAGAATAATTTAATAGACCTTTGCAGTCTGCTGGTCTGTATAAAAGGCATTCAGTGACATATTGCAGGATTTCCATGCTGGGGCAAAGGGACTAAGAATTTACAGCAAATCTCCAAGGGAAAGAGTGTCTTTTAAAACTGACTTCTAAAACAGTGTCATGCGGCGTATCCTGCTCCCTTTGTCTCCTTCTTAGTTTTCTCAGCTCTTGGACTCCTGTACATATGCTTAGGGGAGTGGATTAGCCTCCTGTCCTGGTTTTAAGCCGGTGAAGTTAACTCTTGCCTTGCCTTGCCGGTGACTGAGATCAGAATTGCCCTTTCTTCCTGCCCGTTACTAATCTTGTTTGTGCTGTGAGATCAGTAACCAACCCTCTGTCTTATGTGGCTTTCTCTGCCTCTTTGTCTCCACACAGATGAAGCACGGGGGAAGAACTGCGGCGTCCTGGTGCATTGCTTAGCAGGGATCAGTCGCTCGGTCACAGTGACGGTGGCCTACCTCATGCAGAAGCTCAACTTGTCCATGAATGATGCCTATGACATCGTCAAGATGAAGAAGTCCAACATTTCTCCCAACTTCAATTTCATGGGTCAGTTGCTGGACTTTGAGCGGACCCTGGGGCTGAGCAGCCCTTGTGACAATCGTGTGCCGAACCAGCAGCTCTACTTCACCACCCCTTCCAACCAGAACGTCTTCCAGGTGGACTCCCTGCAGTCCACGTGAGCGCCCGTGGCCTCCCTTCTCCTGTCCGTCTCATGGGATCATTCCTCACTGTTTTCTCTTCGGCAGTGGTCAAGAAGACGCAGCTTTCTCTTTTTCTGGCCTGCAGTACCAGACAGCGGCTGCCGGCGCAGGCCAGGAAAGGTTACGCGGTATGGAGCGGGCGGCTGCGATGGGAGGGACGGCACTGAGCTCTCCGGGATGCCTGCGGCAGGCTCGTGGGCGCTCACTGCCTCCCGGCGGGGCAGGATGAGGCTGGATGCGGCCGAGCACGTGCTCCCCAGGGACCGGAGCTGCCCCGCTCCCCTCTGCGCTTTTGGATCTGCAGCATACACCTCTGTCTTCAGTGAAGACTGGTTATTTTGTTTGTTGGTTGGTTTTGATTTAGAGGAGCCAAAGAAAGAGATTTCAGCTTAGTGTATTTGGAGTACTTGTTTGCCAGGAGCTCAGTAGTATTCTACTTGATCAATGTAAATATTTAATGTTGAGTCGATTTGCGATTTTTTTTTTTTTTTTTTTGAATTCACATGTATTCAAGAGATCAATCCAAGGGACATCTATGTTTTTGTTCTCTTCATAAACTCTGCTTTATTTGTTTGTTCTTTTTTTTTTTAATGATTATTATTGCAAAGAATATATTTGCAGCATGCTTAATTTTATGGTTCAACTGAAGCAAGCTTTCCATGGGGGAGAAATGGCAATGGTGAGAAGTTTGTGAGCAAGTACAGTCTCTTCTTTCATATATTTTTCTTTCCCTTGTGGTGATTTTTTTTTTCTCACACTCTTGATGTAGTTTCCACATGATATATATATTTTTAAAATTAAATTAATTTTTTTGCCTTACCTTTTGTAAATAGATCATCTGGGAGGAGATCTGTCTTTGAATGCGAAAGATTTTTGATCACTTTTTAAAACTTTCAGATGTGCTAAAACAGTGCATTACCTCTGTACAAATTCTTCAGGGAGCTTCACCTCAAATGCAATATTTTGCGTCTTTTTCTTTCTTTTTTTGTATAAAACTGGAAGTATGTGCGAACATTTGTACCTGTGTGTACGCACAGTGAACCTGCACACGGTTGCCAATAAGGGAGAGTAATTCACGGTGTAAAAGTTTTAAGATGGAATTTATTATAAGAATGTAAAACCTTAAATTATTAATAAATAAATAACTATTTTTGGCTATTGAGAACCCGCCTCATTTATTCCCCCTTTCCCCTCTGTGTGGGTGTGGTTAATGGCACATACACATATGGTTCTGTTTAAAGGTAATGATTGTTTTCAACAGCTTTTGTACAGCCCCTTAGACAATAAAGCCTTGCTTTCCCCTTTGGTCCACTGCTGTTTAAATGAATAAACTGCGCACATGCGGGGCTCTTGTCTTTGGTGAAGGGAAGACTTTGAAGGCCTTTAGGTTAATCACAAAATATTCCAAGATCCCTTCACAACCCGGGGATGCACCTAACCCTGGGGCATAAGGATCTCTTTTTTATTTTTTTTAGATCAAGGAGCTGCTGCTTTCTGGGTTTATTTACAAGTGTTGGCCACTATTACAGATGACAGGAGAGGGGATTGTGCTCTCCTTATCTGTCCGGCAGGAACTCATTTCCCAGAAACCCATAAACACTTTGCAGCCAGTGAAAGATTTTCTGTCGCTGCTCAGCCACACTGCAATTTAGCACGTGCAGCCAAGGAGGAAAAGTCTCTACGTACCCGTAGTACCCATAGTCACCTCACGTCCTCTTTGGACCCTTGAAACAGCCCCGTCTCTGCAGGAGGGAAAAGGGGGATTCTTGCGATTGCAAAACTTCCTGCTGCAATGTACTAACATCCTTCCTAAGGAGAAGTGGCCTGTGGTAGGGTGGTGCCAAAACCCATGTGCAGTGCAGGGGAGGTGGACAACTCCTCCAGCTTGGGCTGTCAGCTAGGGTTCTGCACAGCTCCTGGCAGCCGGAGCGCATTTCATGTAATTTTAGCAACTGCAAGTGTGTGAAATGAAAAGCAAACAAAACATGGGAAAAAAGTGAGTCAGTGTCTCATGCAGTAGTGGCCTAGATTGAGTGCATAAACTGTGAAAGTAGAAGTGGGTTGCAGTTAAACTTGGCTTGTGCTAATCCAGTTTCGAACGGTTTCCGCTCTTGGCATTCCCTGTGCTGCTCTGTTCAAAGTGGAGATTTGCAAGCAGCTCTAGCAATTTCCTGTCCAGCTGCAGCTCAAGTGACTCCTTTTTTTTTTTTTTTTTTTTTTTAATATGGTCTGAGGATAATTTTAGCCAGTTTCCTCTTTGTGGATTATTAATCTGCTTTCCTTGTAGAAACCTACATAGCTGTGTCCCTACTGTTCTGCTGAAGTCAACAGATGGCCTCCCTGCCACTTCCTCTCGTTTCGCTGCGGGTTTGTTGTCAGGCCACTTCTGAAATTAATAGTGTTTTCTGGCCGGCTGCCACAGGCCATTACCACAAAGGGGAAGTAACACATCTGAATAGCAGGAAGCCAGGCAGGGTCACAGTGTGAACCGAACCTGTTGAGCGCAGTCAGGCCTCTCCCATTCAGCAAGTGTAGGGCTCCCCTTCCCTCCCCCTTTTGATCTGCATTGCGTATAGAAACAGCTCACTGGCAGTGCCTCAGCTGTTTGCGCCGGGCAAATATTTCCGGCTAAATGAATTGCGAATGTTAATCATGCCTAGGTAGCCGTTAAGGTGAGGAGGTAAGCAGCTGTGTGTGATGAGGTAGCCTAGGGGAGGGCCTTTGCTTTCTTTGCAAACTGCTTTGAAGAGTTAGTGCTCACAAGGGCTTCCTGCTTCCTTCCTGCTTCACCGAATGACTAACACCAAGGGGTAGTTCTGCAATTCATCATTTTTCAGGACAAGCAAGCAAAGAAGACCAGATTTGCTCTCACACGCCCTACAGCAGAGTCAAGCAGAAAACTCATTCCAGCCATAGTTTGTCCTCAAACAAGCCCTGAAGCAGGGCTGTTGGTCAGAAACCGTGGCTGAAAGTGCACTGGGACTGCACAAGAATAACTGGGTGCAGGCAAACCCAAACCACAACTGGAGCAGATCCCCAAACTGGTTAAACCTCTGATTTATTATTATTATTATTATTATTATTATTATTATCATTATCATTATCATTATCATTATCATTATTAATTTCACTTGCTTATGTGCCAGCTCTTAATTACAAATGGTTTGGAAGAAAAAGAGGCAAGGGTCTCTCCCCAGCAACATTCACCTCTCCTACATATGCTCGTGCCCCGGTAGCTGTGCCCCAGCAGCGTGAAGGCAATGGCACGTGCTACACGAGTCCTCGCTGGCTTTTCTGAGGCTGGGATCTGTTTGCCCCTGCAGCCCCCCCAGCGCTTGTTTCCTAATTACTCGCATCCTCTCTCCCCTCCCTTGTTTCAGTCCTCGTTGGGATGGGGCAGAGGTCTTGGTCTTCTGGGGCGTTTGGCAGTTATTGCAGTTCCTCAGCTGGTAAAGTAATTTGTAAAGGGAAGAATAAGTCCTTTGTGCCTGTAGGGACAGGCCCAATGTGTGTAAGGAAGGTGGGGGGGGAGGAATATCCCTGCTTTGTAGCTAAAAAATCACAACCTGCTTCATATTATAATGTAGGGGTGTGAGATACTGACTTACTTCAGAAGCTATGGGGATATCAGGAAGGAAACCTATACCACCAGCAGTGAATCCCGCAAGACCAGAACTTTCTCACATAACCCATCTGTGTCTTTAACACAAAGGGTGAAATTATGTCCTGTGGCATCAACATCCCCTTTGCTCCTGTAAGGTCAAGGTTCCCCTCAGCGCTTGGGTGCACATTAGCACTTAGCTTTCCACTTTCTGTGCAATAACATAGCGTGGCTCATAGTGCAGGTTCCTCTTCTCACATTTCCTCTTTCCCACTCACAGCCTTTCAGACCACTTGACAGGCACCTTCAAAATGTCTTCCACCTCCTTCTGGTTTTGTTGTTATTGTATTCATCATCTTCTCTTTCCCTGTTCTCTTAACTGTCCTTTCTCAGTCCTGCTCTTCCCCTGTACCTTCTGTTCTTCCACAGGCCTTATGCTAAACTCTGTGGTCCTTTCTTACTTCTCTTTCATTTTCTTACCCTTCCCCTGTTACACTTTTCCTGTTTTCCTCATATTTCCTAAATCAACTCAACTTTGTCCCAGCTTTAAGCCTCCCTTATCCTCTTTGTTTTATCAGTGAAAAGGAGAATGACAGGACGAGTCTCATAGACCAGGTCAATTTTAGTGAGCTACAGGAAAGGTGTATATAAGCAGAAGAGGTAAGAAAAGGCCCCAGTTGTCCTCTTATTAGCTCCTAGAAGATGAGCTTATTCCCCACCACCACTCCCTGTCTCTGTGTAGATTAGGCTCCGTGTGGCTTCCCAAAGGGTCAGGAAGGATGGAAAGCAGGGAGAGACCAAGCATGTGGCCACCAAAGGTGGCTGCGCTGGCAAAATCAAAGCTGGATGTAATGGTTGTGTATATGGAGAGTGTTGCTTCAGCTTCTTTTGCATTCTGAAAAGCTTATCCAAAAAATGTTCCCTGTTGAGGAGTGTGATGACACTTCATTCAGAACTCTGGGAAAAACAGCTGCACTTGAACACTTAAGTGAGGTTGCAGCCTAGACCCTCTCATCACACCACTGTAAACCAGTAAAAGCTTTGCCTGGGTGAAGGTGGCAGGACAAATTCCTAATCCCAGTTTGATATTCCATTAGGCCTTGGGCGTACAGCACAGATGTGTTGGACATGGTGTGTGTGTGCTCAGCCTCGTTCAGTTACCGCAGGAGCACAAGGATTGGGCCAGACCCCATCACACAGCAGTAACTCCCAGACTGCAGTGAGCTGCTGAGTACAGGCAAGGTGGCTGAGTCTGCTTCAAGTACCTCACAGCCCCAGGGAAATGCCCACTGGTGTTTTCTCATGGCACGTGGGGTCACTAGGGTACAGGGACCCTGCCCTTTCCTACCCCAAGAGCCAGAAAGGGGTGGTGCTGCATCATGTTTCTCCTTCCTTCCGTGCTAAATCTGAGATAAGCATTGGCTGCACTTAGCAGATAGCACAGACAGAAAGCTGGTATAGGAGCTGCTGTCTTTTAAGTAAAGTGCTTGTCTCTGTAAGGAAAGGAAAAAAAAAAAAAAAACACACCTGTTAGCTGCTTTCTGTTGTTTGTTATCATAGGAATCTGCAAGTGCTGAGGGAATTTTGGTGCGCTCACAGCCATAGCTTTCCCTCATAAGGCACAGATGAAGGATGTTGACTTAGCGCTAACACAAGGAGATGATTATCAGATGGAAAGTGGGGGTATGGAGTCTGTTTAGGAAATATCTCTTAATGACAGAAGTTGCATTCAGGACTATATTTGAGAGATGCAACAGAAAGTGCACCCTGCTCTACTTCACAGCTTTGATCCCCAGGACGCAGGAAGCGTGCAGCAATGCTGGCACTCTCCCATCTCCGGGCTGTTCCAGCACTGCAGATACCAGTGACAGAAAATGGTACGACATGGGAGGTCTGTTTACCATAATGTGGAGGCCATGGTGAAGCACTCTGCTCATTTTGCCAGAGGCACAAGTGTTCTGGAAAGTCCTGCTGCCAAGGTCTTCCGTCTTTCCAAATGGGCATTGTCCTCTCATAACTCTGAGACTTCCTTTTTAATTAATTTCTCTGTTTTTCTGTTAAAGCCGTGTTTTGGGGCATCATGGAAGTCTCTTTTTTCATTCTGTTTCCTGCCAATCTCAACTCTGCAGGAAATAAATTCCCATCTGCAAGTGAAGCCATCTGAAAAACAGATTGATGGCTGACACTTGCCTTACTCAGGGCAAAAGTTCGCTGTAGTTTAAAGGTGGCGTTTTTTTCCCTTTGCTGGGAAACGATGTCCTTACAAAAACAGACTGAAAGCAGACTGGAATATGTAGTATTTGTGAAAACACATTAGTTGTTCAGTTGATGGGTTGAACAGTCCAGCGGTGTAAATCAGCATAGCAGCAGAGACTCTGACACTGACAGGTGGTCGTAACATCCTCAATCCCCTTGATGATGCTATCTGCACCTATATAGAGGCCATTATGGACACTGTTGATCTCTGTAGATCCTTTTTTTCCCCCTGCATACAGTAATATTCTAGGTTTCTGAACAAGACAGAACTAGAAAGTTAAAATATCTCAGAGTAGCGAGAAACAACTTTTCTCCTTATTTTTTAAAATGATACTTCAGTGTCCTGGGGCCCTATTGACACATTAAAAAAGTTCAACATCAGTAACAGTTCAGCTGTTGCTTGACTGATGAGGATTTCCTGTGCTATCAGTGATCTAAATTGCATTTGCTGTGTCAGTACTTCTATCACATTCATTTGTTTGAGGGGTTTCTAGGCCAACCCTGCCCGCTGTGAAGAAATGTAGCTCGACACCCCTCATCCAGGCTGAAATTCAGCCTGTGCTAGGAGTTGATACTTCATTTAACTGTTAGGTAATTGGGTAACACGCAGACTCCGTCCAGGATGTTTTTGTTATAAATACAGACAAAATGTGTCTGATTTCTGGGAACGCAAAACAGGAACAACAAATTAGTCGTCACACATACCTTTACAGTCCCTCACCCAGGTTTTGGTTTTAATTGACATTTTGCAGGCTACTGTACATGAACAAAAACTTTTTTTATTTGCAAATTATTGTCAGAGCAGGCAGTGATGTCTATTATTAAGGTGGACTGATGCTTCCTCTTGTAAGAGGACTTTCTTTTCAGATGTTTACAACTTTGCTAGACTTTGTTTGAACTCGAATATAAATGCCTCAGGCTCATCTATAAAAATAAAAAAAAAATGAATATCCCTCTGAAAATGTCATCTGAAAAGTCTTGGCCCATTTTTCTAAAGAAGATGCCTTTTTCTTCCTTCCTTTCTTTCTTTCTTTCTTTCTTTCTTTCTTTCTTTCTTTCTTTCTTTCTTTCTTTCTTTCTTTCTACAACAAAATCTGTTTCTGTTTCCTTGAACAGCTGGGCGCCTGGAGGAAGGGACGAGAGATCTGGCAGGGTGTGTGGGGAACGAGCCTGCCACCGCCCCCCTGGAAAACTCTCCTTGCCCAAGGTTTGAGCACTTGGAAAAAGGCAATTTGCACGTACCAAGTAACTGTATCTCAAACTTTCTTTGCAAGTTAGCAGCAATAAAAAGCAGCTGAGCAGGCTCCTGGTGTTGAGTAGCCTGAAGAAATGCCAGCCCCAGAAGTGAGGGCAGAGGCTTCCCTCTGGCCGGGGACTATGCCTGGCGGCTCCTCTGGCCATGCAGTGCTTCAGGAGGAGCTGTGTGGTTTCTGTACCTCAGCAGTACTGATCACAGCTAGCTGGAGTGTCCTGCACTATGCAGTATAAATGTCCCTTATACCCCATTTCCCAGGGCAAAGCGTGGCTGAGATCAGCGATCTGTGAACATGTTTCAGCTTAGAGAGAGGAGAAAATGCACATCGGATGGCAGAAGTGGGGTATCTTGGAGACTGCTGCTGGAAAGGCAAGAGGTGAGAAAATGGTAGTTTCAGGGGTCCATTGGCAGCTAAACTGTACACTTGGAGGTGTCTCTGGTGGCAGCTAGGTGTGCAAGTTCTCCTGTAGCCTTCAAAGTGCTTGGCATCACAACCTTAATAGTATTCTTCTAATAGAGTTTTTGCTTCATGCAGCAATACATATTTCAACCTCTCCAATGAGGTCTAAACGAATGGCATTCCTATGGCTTTACACAAGAGTAGCTGAGATCACACTTGAGCCCTCAGTTTGTTATTAGAGCATTAAGGTTTTGAAAGACCCTGTCAATCGAAGTGGAATAAAATTAACAGGATTCTCATTTTTTATGCTTCAAAGTGTATGCAAGCTTCCTTTGGAAGGGATTTTAATCATCAGATATGTTTATACAGTACCTTGGTTAATGAGAGCTGGTTAGAGCTGTGGGTCATTACTGTGATGTTAATAATAAAGATGATAATTAACTGAGGTCAAAAGAAAATTTCCCTTTTACTGAGTCCCACACAGCCAGGTACAGTGTGCTCAACTTAAATAACTCAGTAAGTCATAAATAACTCAATAAGTGCTCAACTTAAATAACATGCATGTTGCTGTGTTCCAGAATGACTGTTCTTACCTACATCCTTGGATTGCTGAGTCTTATTACAGAGTTCAATGAGCTTATTGCTGTCAATAAAGTTATTAACATGCTTAACTGTTGGCAAAATCAGGCGCTGGGGCATTCTTTTGGCTGTGAAAACACATTGCAGAGTGCAGGCTGCATAATAATCAATAATATCAGCTAATGATTGAAGAAGCCAGGAATCTTTGGACAGGGCAATATCACACACCACTGGAATTTTCTGAATTAACTAGTGAACCAAATGCCCTTGTGTTTTAGCTGCTCAGCATAGGGGAGGAGGAAGCAGCTTGCTTGGGAGGTGCAGAGCCCTCACACCCTGGGGGTCTGGTCCTGGAAAAGATCATCAAACAGGGAACTTGGACAAGTCGGTCCCAAATCCCGAGCCATTTTGGAGAAGCCCATCTTACCCTTTCGTTTCTAAAAGTATCACAGACAGAGCTCATAGTTCATGTTGGTGCAGCACTATAAATGGAGTCCCTGAAATAATAAAGTAATGAAGTAATAAGGTGATGAATCAGGCCCAGGAACTGTGCGTGTGAGTGCCATTACTTGGGGGAAAAAATAAAAATGGAAGAACAGACTTTCTAATGTATTCTTGTAAATGTGAACTACTGTTATTTCAGAAATGTAGAAAGAACCTGCATTGCTCCAAGGTGAAAGCCAAATGATTCTGTTCCGTGTGCCTCCTTCCTACAGTTATGATGAGGATTGATTCATTCCCTGTAGAAGTTTCTAGCTGTTTTTGTATTTTGGGTGTCTGCCTAGAAGTCACAATTGTTGTCAGGCAGGTCTTTGATCTGCTGGTAATCACAGACCTGGCTAAATACAGTGGGTTTGGTTCTTTCATACTCAGTACCAGAGCATTTAATAAATGCTCTTTTATACAGTGATGGTAGGAAGCAGACACGGGTTATGGCCCAAGGCAAGGAGTGCGTGACAAAGCTTGAGCAGTACTAAACTGCTTGGTCTGTGCATGCAAAAACAAGAATATGATGGGCAAGCTGTTGTTTGCACAGAAAAAAAAAAAAAAGTCACCAGACTAAAAGGGAAGCAATCACGGTTGTTGCATTGAGATAGAAGGGAGGGCAAGGGTGTAGGGGTGCAGGGTACTGACTAATGCAAGGCCAGGCAGTCAGATGATCAGATGCCTCTGAAAAGGCAGCCTGTCCCCTTCTCTTCTCCTTCTGTTGTGGCCCCTTGTTTCTTCCTCTGCTATCAAAAGCAATCGCCGGTCTGCAAAGCTCAGCAAAACTTTCTTTGTTTTTTTTTTTTTTCCTCTTTTTCTTTTTTCTTTTTTTCTGGTGACCTGTCCCTGATGTAGCACACTGTGAGGTCAGAAAAACATCAGACACAATGTAATGCTGGGAATAGGAAAATGCAATTAGTGGCAATAGGGGGATTGACAGAACTGAATCTTTGGGCATTAGCTTGATCTCAGATTGGCTTAGCTATAAAATCCAACTATGCCCTCAGTGTCTGGGTGTAGAATTAATTGGAAAGACAGGCTGGGGAGTTTCTGAGCAAGCAAACTGCCTCCTGATGTCTGCTTCTGTTGGGTTCAAGGAAAAAAAATCTTCGAGAATTAAAATGGGATAGTACCTGAGGGCACACCAGGCTCATACATTTGATTTCTGTCTTAAAGGACAGGCACAAATACAGGCAAATGGATGGAGAGCAGCCCTGAGGAGAAGGACTTGGGGGTGTTGGTTGACAAGAAGCTCAACATGAGCCAGCAATGTGTGCTTGCAGCTCAGAAAGTCAACTGTATCCTGGCTGCATCAAAAGCAGCGTGGCCAGAAGGGCGAGGGAGGTGATTGTCACCTCTGCTCTGCTTCTGAGACCCCACCTGGAGTGCTGTGTTCAGCTCTGGGGCCCCAGCACAAGAAGGACATGGATCTGCTAGAGCAAATCCAGAGGAGGGCCACAAGGATGATCAGAAGGCTGGAGCACCTCTCCTATGGGGACAGGCTGAGGGAGTTGGGGTTGTTCAGCCTGGAGAAGAGAAGGCTCCAGGGAGACCTTATAGCAACCTTCCAGTCCATAAAGGGGGGCCTGCAGGAAAACAGGGGAGGGACTCTGTGTCAGGGAGTGTAGTGATGGGACAAGGAGTAATGGCTTTAAACTAAAAGAGGGTAGGTTTAGATTAGATATAAGGAAGAAATTCTTTACTCTGAGGATGGCGAGGCACTGGCACAGGTTGCCCAGAGAAGTTGTGGATGCCCCATCCCTGGAGGTGTCCAAGGCCAGGCTGGATGGGGCTTTGGGCAACCTGGTCTGGTGGGAGCTATCCCTGCCCATGGCAGGGGGTTGGAACTAGATGGCCTTTAAGGTCCTTTCCAACTCAAACCTTTCTGTGATTCTATGAAGCCAGCAAGACCACCAAACTGGCTTGGCAACATGGGTAACTCCCACATGGAAAATGACAAGTTACTTACAGAAGGTGATCAGTATTTTATATGGCATCATCATTTTCTGATTTTTCTTCCCTTTCTGTAAAAACCTTTGTGTAATAGCCACAATGTGCTTATAAATTGAGTTCTAAAAACAAAAAAAAAAACCTTCCTAACTGAAGAATCATTGTGTGGTGTTTTGATGGGCAGTTTTCACTGGTAAAAGCAAAATGCCATTTTACAGAGCAAAACCAGAAAAGAGCATGGATGGGGGCATTTGAATCAGGAGACAGGTTTGCATTTCATTCTGAGAGTATCTGACTAAAGACCGTTTGTCATATTCACACAAATACAGAGCTCTTTTATGATACAGTTACACTGGTTAGTTTAACCTGTGAGGAGTTTTAACTAGATTTTTTGTTGCTGCTAGTGTAGCAGGCAGCAGTTACTTCTAACTTGATCCTTGAAGAAACATACCCCAATGTCTATTGTACCATGGACATTACTCCTGTCCTAGACTGAGGAAAAAAACACACCCTTCACACTGTTTTGCTATCTATCTAGGGTAATTCACATGGCCATAATTAGCATAAAAATGCACTTGTCATTTTCTAACTCTATGTCAGAAGAATGTTTCAGAGGAAAAAAAATAGCTTTGTGCCCATGATTAGTCATCACCAATAATTTATTTTACTCTAGTATAATTAAAAGAAAATATATTCAAAACCTACCCATCAAGAAAGAAATCTGTGACTGATGAGACCTGTTTCATTTAGTTCATGTATGGATAAAGCTTTCATAAAGGTGATGCCAGCCTCAGGTTCCTAGAAACCCTGGGAAATACCAACAAAATGACAAGCAATTAAACAAGCCTGGCTATTGCTTTTTTTTTTTTTCTTTTTTCTCCCCCCCCCCCCCCCCCCCTTTTTTTTTTTTTCCCCAGACAGTATAGAAAATCTCCTGTTCACAGCCCAGGCAGGGCTCTTAAATGCCAGTTCCTTGGAAGGGAGCTGTGGAGCTGGAGATATCCTTTCCTGTGCTGTCAAACATCCCACCACAGAGCTGAGAATCGTTGGTCTTTTACAGAACTGCTTTCCAGCCACCACGGTACCTGTGCCAGCTACTCCGAGACCCTCCAGCTTTGCAGAGGACCCATGAGAGGACCCTTCTGGTACCCTTTCTGGACCCTTTCCCTCAGCTTGGGAGCAGAAAGCCATATCTGCCTGACTGTGCTTGGCTGAGTCCAGCTGGCAAATGCAACTCATTAAACACATCTTTGCCCTGAGACCTGAACTGCAATGTAAGTCCGCTGCTGTGTTAATTGCCACCACGTAGTGAGGATTTCTAGAGATACCGCTGGCCTGCTCAAGCCCAAGTGTTTCTGTCCATTTCCTGAAAGCTCAGGAGGTGGCCAGGGTGCCATGGCAGAGCTTGGCAGGACCTGGCATGTGAAATAGCTGCTCTCAACATTTCTGCCCCTCTGCTCCCATGTAGAGACTCAACACCTACCGGCAGCAGCAGCCAAGGGCCCGCTGTCAGCGGTGGGGAGAACAAAGTGCCACTGATGCTGCCAGAGCTGTCAGCTCTGATACCGGTGAGGCGGTGCTGGAATATTTGTTATCCTTGACAGCAGCGAGTGGAATTAATTTTGGTCTGACTCCATGCTGGGGAATGAGGGCTGCCCTGGCCTGTGATGGATTTCCAGGCACAATGTGTGATCTTATTTTGAACATTGACAAATTTTCAGTGTTTAGGCTCTGATCTCTTGAAAAACCGAAATCTCACCTCAACCTGTGCTACATGCAAGCAGCAGAGGCACAAAACACAGCCCCATGCTATATGCAGGACACTTCTGGCGTATGCTTCCTCCACTGCATGTGGGACTCTGGACTTGTTTGTCCTTCCAGCCACACTGCAAGTCCCTTTTGCTCCCAGGACTCTTAATTCAACCTCTCCATTTCTAATGAATTTTGTGCTGGGGCTTTGGTGAGAGACAAAGATTTAAGACAGATTATTTAATTCAGTAAACCGTACAGCTTTAGGAAACGGGATGGCCCAAATACAAGGTGCCATCAAAAATAGGATCTTTTACTTTTGTCTTACTGAATGAAAAGGCTAAAAATACATTCCCAAATGAAAGCAAGTCAATAGATTCTTTATTGCTAGCCATGCTTTCTCATTTTGAAAGAAAGGTCCTTGCCTTCTTTCACGTCTTGCATTCAGTGAGTTTCCAGAGCCAAAGCAGTCAATTCTGCATTATCTCAGTAGGACAGTTTTAATTTTAACACTATCTGCCCTGATCTCTCTTTGTCCAGTTAACATTTCCTTGACCTGGAGTTCAACTCCTTTTACAAAGTAACATCGGGCTTTGATGGCAGTAATTCTACCTTCACCCCAACTGATTCTGAATACATAACCTCCAGGCCCAAAAGAGAAGATTAGCAGACTTTACCCTAATTACTTGTTATTGTGTGGTTGTTAAAAAAGGTTTTGGCTCCAGAAAATGAGGCTGTAGCCAGACAGAAGTTAGCCTGGGGTTCAAAAGTCTAGCAATCTTTGGCTCCACAGGCCTATAAAAGCAAAGTGTTGACTGAATGCAAACAGCCTGCATTGAGAGAGGCCCGTCGGAGGCAGTGACAGCAGGCCATCCGTCATGGGAAGCAGTGGGGGGCAGAGGAGTCCCTCTAATGGCTCCTCGCTGGCCTGTTAATGGATAGCTCCGTTTGATTTCTCCCTCAGTGGGAATGCCAGACGTTGTGATGGCTGCAGCACGCAGAGCTTTGAGTGTGCGTTCTGTGCTTGGGATTTTGGAAGGGGTGAGCCAGGTCTGACGCACAGCTGGAAAACCTGCCCCCCACCCCCAGCCCTGGTGCACAAGATGCCTGTGACATACCAATCTGCCACTTCTCTAGCTGCTTATTTTAGGCTGGTGTAATGAGCACCTATCAACAATTAATGATGGCTGTTGCATCGGGGAAGGATCAGGAGTTCCTTTGGTGAAGTGAGAAGCAGTCAGTCAACTCCTCACCTTCAAGCATTAAATGTCGTGAGAGGTCAAAAGGTTCTGTGAGGAATGCAAAGTTTGGAATATTTTTAATTAAGCTACATCCTTTGAAATTCTTTCAAGTCAATCTTCAAACAAATCAGGTCTTAAATCAACACCCTTTAAAAACACATACACCTCTGTTAAGTGCCTTCATTCAGACTCTACTGGGTATCACAGAAAGCAGTTAATTTAATTTTATGTGAGTCATTGAAAACCTCCACTTATTTTTCGTGTTCATTCACTATAGGATATATTAATATTCCTTTTCCCTGAATAATTCCCAAATAATTCCAAATTACCCAAATAATTCCTTATCCTATGTAAGGTTTGTGTGTTTGTGTTTGAATGGGTTTACTATCTGTATTTACCAACGTTTTGAATATAAATGTCACAACAAGAGTTTGGAATATCAATGCTTTTGTTAACATAAACTATGTCTACTCTTTTTTTTTTTTTTTGTAATCTATTTTTATGAAATGCCTGTCTGTTAAAGAGTTACTGATTGGGGGGTATTTTCATCATCCTATAAATAGAAGCTGCAGTTGACATACAAATAACTGTACTTGTCACTGAAGTTTAAGGGCCTCTTGGAAAGTTTTCCTTGCATGAAAAGATATAGCAGCTGGCTAAATTCTACAACAAATTATGCAAAACAACAAAATCAAACTTGACCCAAACATTTAAAAAACACTAACTACTGTTAAGCAGATTTGGTTTTAAAAGATTTTTCTTTTTTTTTTTTTTTTTTTTTTTTTTTACTGTTAAGCTGATTTGGTTTCCATCCTGGCTGTCATTTTCAGATCTGTACATTTTCTGTGTTATTTTTGTGGCCTGCACACATGGGATTCCAAAGACTCTGTTAACAAAGACCTTTGATCCCCGGATTAACTGTTCTAACACTCTTCTTAAGCAACTAGGAAAATAAAATTATTACCTCTTTATCTATTTTGAGAGAATACTTTAAGCGGCCTCTGAGGAGAAAGACTGGAGGAGCTTCGTGAGCCTCCCGAGTGAAAGTTGCTGGCAAGGGGTCGCACCTATCAGTGTGAATAGTTCAAATTCCAGCCCTAAGCCCAAAGTGAGCCCAGCAAAGTCATTCAGTTGGGAGCTCTGGCGTCTGCCCTGGCTTCTCTGCGGCTACGTCTGTGATATGAAGGCAGCTGCCCTGGGGTAGACTCTGACCTCCGGCCAAGTGGTGCAAGAGGACTCCTGTCCACATTGCTCAGGAGCAGCTCTTGTTGAGGCAGCATGGCATGACATGGGATAGAGCTCGGCACAGGTCTCATCTGGTCCCTAATGGCCCCGAGAGCCTATTATTATGCATTTGCAATTTCCAAATTCAAAGTAAGCATTGCCTGCTTGGGACATGCCATGACAGTACGTAGGGGATTTGAGGACACAAGGCCTATTGGAATAATATCAGACGACTGCCACGGGCTGAGGGAGTTAAACTTGCTGTAGTCCAAGTCCATTTCGTCTGTCTGGAGCAGAGCCTGGAGCAAACTATTCTGTCAACTGTGTCTAGGCTTCCTCTCCAAGGAAACTAGTCATTTCACTTCAGAAGGGAGCCTGGGAGTGAGGTAGCATATATGCAGCATGAATGATGAGAAGATCAGATGCTGGCAGCAAACAGGAAGCTGAAGTATGTGACAGAAGAGACTTCTGTTGATCTTTGGTGGGGGCCTGCTTCTTCCATGGCGAGGACATCACTTATGCTTGAAAATAACTCACATTCACAATTTGAGGCAGAGAGTGTTCCCTTAATTTAAAGCCAGATACCCTGTTTTCAGCAGTGGAGTTGCTCACATGTGCCACGTATCCTTTCATGAGAAGCAGAACACGGAAGCCCAACTTCCTATGGATTTTCATCTGACTTTCCCATGGTAATCATAGTTTCTCTCAAAAGTCCATAAGACTTCCCCAGTCCCATACATTTCCATTCTCCTCATGTCTGCTACACATCCTCAAATCAATCCTAATTTACTCTTGTTTCCTATAACTCTCTGTTTTTTCCTCTCCTCGTTTCACCCCCTGTCCCTTACTGGGGGCTGAGACAGTGCAGTACTGCAGATGCTGTGACCCGTGTGCATGCTGACCAGGAAGCAGGCACACACGTGGTGATTGTCCAGCTACAAGGTTGTGTGGAGCTCATATTGAAACATTTCTCTGAATGGATGAATTTACATCACTCACCTTCCTCTACCAATCTGTTGGTTTTCAGGAGACCTGTAGGAACTCCTCTCCATCAGAAATTCTCCCTTTCAGTCAGACATGACTGTCAACAGCTGTCAGATTTAGAAGATACCAGGGTAGGAGGTGAATGACAGACAAACTGAGATACAAATGGAAAGACAGCATGCATAGGAAAGCTCAAGTTCCTCAGGAAATGAGGCTGAGGAGAAGGTGGCAATGAGATCACCTTGCAGCTCCGCTGGCAGCTGGCACAGAGAACATCGCTGCCAAGCATGGCAAAGCTGCACTTCAAAGCTGGTGCCTGCCACTTCTTCTCAAAACGTAATGTGACCAGGGAGAGAAGGAATTTCCTCTAAATGTGATTTCTTTATGTCTTTTTTTCTAGGTTGGCGTATTCAATGTGAATGTTACTTCAGTGTCTGGGAGACACTAAAACCATGGTATCGCCAGTACCACCGGGTAGAGTTCAAACAATTCAGCTGAGAGGCTTTTTGGGTATGTAACACTGCATCACTACAAATCATTTACCAGTTTAGCTTCACTTACACCTTCGATACTTATGCCACCTAAGGTGAATTAACTAGTGATAATGCATATAAAGCAAAGCAATTTAGATACACACAGTGTAGATCTGTTCTCAATTACATGCAGTGCGAGACCTTTGAAGTCAGCAGGGTTCAAAATCTGACACAGAACATATCCAAAGGCACAGTCTCCAGAGACCTTTTGCATTTGCACTTTTGGTGAGTATTTTTGTGTAGACAAAGCTGCGATTTCATGCTTAGTTTTGCTTTTGGACTTTACAGCTAAAGTGCATGCCTAGATCAAGGGCTATATTTAGTAGGGAATGCTGATCCTAAAGCAGTAGCAAAATGTTCCTGAGGAGACTAAACTCAAAACTGTGATAGAAAACCTTGTTGTCAGAAAAAGCAGCTAACCTCAGCCTTTGTCTTTAACCCTACATTTTTGCAGTGCATAGAGTTATACTTCTGTGCTCATCCACAGAAATGTTTTCTGAGAAAAAGGAATTGCAGGTCTCATCTGAGAGCAGTAGTAGCTGTTTAATCATCTAAGTCCCTTGCGAGACACATGTCCCATGCTCAGAGAAACCTTAACTTATGATGATAGCATAAGGCCCTTCAGAATAGCAGTGCTGGCTTTCTTTTGAAAATATGGGGGTTTAGGAGATCAGGTTTTTTTTTTGTGTTAACAGTTTATACTTCTTTTCTAGAAGACATGGAGCCCGTCTCAGAATTTCAAACCCAACTCCCAGGAAAAGCCACCTTTTCTGACTGTTATGCCACTGCTCATCAAGGAGCCAGGACAAAAGTGTCTAAGTAATAGCGCTTTTGCAGAGGTCCTGTCTAAGGGAAAGGCTGTCTGCTAGGACCGTGCAGCTATTCCTTCTCTTGCTCACCAGTTTTTAACTCTTTGCTTCATACTGGCCTGGCTTTAGCAAAGGGAGAGAAGTCTTCCTGGCTAATTGATGACCTGCCCATTCATGTAATCCCACTGTACAAGGGAGATATAGCTCTAATCTTGTGCAGGCAAAAGTAGAAACTATAACCTCTCGGCCATAATAATAAAAGGTAGGTTGCTTCTGTATGGATACTGCATAATGAAAAAATACAGATTCACCCTGTCCAGTGGTGACAGTCTAGGGATTTGAAGAGCAAAGATATTGTAAGATCTTTTTTTGCTTCTCTGTCTCAAAGACTTTAACCCTCAAAGAAAAAGTGATTTCCAACACAACTCTAATCTCAGTGTTTCTTATTGACTAACTCTAAACGAATGCCCCAGTTAGTAGGCTGTTCAGATTACCTGTCTGAGGTGCAAATAGTACTGGATCTTCAAGGGTCTGACAAAGACTCATGTTCCTAAAAGTAACTCACTTTATCTCATTTTTCTTATAGCTTTGATGTAGGTTCTTAAGCCTGAACAAAGGATGTAAGCAGAAGCCACAGAGAGTATCTCCCCAGATAAACTTCTTGGTGGCTTCTACAGGACAAGAAGGCAAAGCGAGTAACTCAAAAGCATAGTCAGTCCACTCACTTGATAAATCAACGCAGCCCAAATCACTCATCAGAGAGGAACATGAGGTCTATAAACAACAGCTCCTTGCCATGGACAAGTTAAATCAATGATAAAGATCTGAAACACATAGTGCGTCAGAGGTTTCCTTCTTTAAGCTCTCTTGTGTATTTGCCTTCCTCCATTCTTACATGGCCCCTTTTACAACAGAAACAGAATGCCTTTTTTTACAGGACAGCACAACCCTTTATTCAGACTGCCAAAATTAACGGGCTTGAGTGCCAAGAGTCCTTCTGTAGCCACATCTCTTCTATGCCGTAGGAAATACTGATGGTGTTTTGTTTGTCATTTCAGCTGTACAGACTAGAAATATATGTGGCCTCACTCTGTACTTTCTATTCCAGTCAAGAATCCCATTGGCCTTTCACATGCAGGAACCCCTAGTAACCTCAGCTGATGTTTGCTGGGGTGAAAGAGGAGGGTTACTCAGCGGCTAAAGCAGTCACTTAGGCCTCAGGACATCTTGCTTGGGATCTCTTCACAGTATTTTTATACTTTTTTTTTTTTTTTTTTTTTAAGTGAGTCATAAAATCTCTCAGGTCCCCATGAGTACAGTGCAAGTAACAACACTTCACACAACACCATGAAGGTTTTCGTGTGAAATTCCTTTGGCAAAGAGGAGAGTGCTAATACAAGTAGATCATATAAAAATTACTGCTGGGATCTTAATCCTCTCAAGAACCTGCAACAGTTCTTGCTTTTACAATTAAACCACATAGATGCCTAGCAGAACTATAGATTTGAAGAGAAATCTTGGTGATATCAACACGTTTATTGAAAAACAAACAAACAAACATGTAAAACCCATTATCTCTGTGTTTTTTATCTGTGGAAAGCTATTTTAATGTTCCCAGAAAATAATCTTACGTTCAACTGTTACCTGGAATAGGTCAAATATACGAATTACCCTGCTTTTCTCGTCTGGGAATATTTATGCGTCAGACAGTGTAATGGGCTACATTTATGAAGGTAAATATGAGACGAAGGGGAAGGGAATGAGAAAATAATTTGTTCCTTCTCTTCAGTGCATGCATACTGTGTGGTGCCACAGCAAGGGGAAACATTCTGACAAAAGCTACATCCATCCAACCTCTGGCTCATGATCTGATTGCTAATGTGCTCTTGAACTTGCTGCAACCAGTCATCAGCCTCCAGGGCTTGTGGAAAAACTACAGTTGGGCCCCTGAGTGACCCAGATTCACCTATCTACTCATCAAAATCACCCCAGGAGATTTTAAGTGAAGTGGAGAGTGAAATCGATGTATGTAAAACTTTTTATTGGAAGTGATCCTCTTGTTTAGAGGTGCAAATCTTTTACTATCTCAGGTGGCCATGTTATATTCTCTTTATAAGCTCATGAAAAGTATTGCCTCATACTTGTATAAGAAAAGCTGTTCCAGCTCATGACATCCTGCTGGTTACAAAACTTTTCTTAATTTCTGGGCTATTTTCATGCATGGTCAATTTATACTTGGACTTAATCACCCTGGCATTGTCCTCCAGCTCTAATATATTATTTCTCTCCTTTTTTTTTTTTTTTTTTTTTACCTCTGAGGTGCAGCAAACATATCACCTCACAGTTCTTGTTTTGCTAGACAAGTTAAGCACTTTCAGTTGCTTGTCATTATTTTGTTCACTATATTTCCTTCAGCTTGCATTCAGCTTTCTTAAACACAAGCAATCAGAACCATACACAGAGAAGGTTTCACAAGTACAATGACATTAATAGTTTCTTATCTCTCCTGAAAAAGTGATTTATAAGGTTTATAAGGTTTGCACTTGCCTTTTTCACAGTCAGATCACACTGGTGGCTCATAATCATCCTGTGAGCAACTGATGTTCTCAGTTATTTCTTCCTTTCATTTTTTTTCCCAAGCAGTGTGTTCTGGCAAATAATCTTTTTACAAATTGAAAGACTTTGCAATGATAATGTTGCATTTTGTGCCACTTCTTTTACTGTAGATCTTAAAGTTGTCCAGTTTTTCTTTTAAATTTGCCTGTTCCCACAATGTGATGGCAAATACTTTCAAGTAAAAATTGTCACCAGCTTTCATTAGCTCATTTGTATTCCTGTGCCAAATTCTCTGATAACAGTATTGAACAAGATGGGTGTCTTGGCTGATCTTTTAGAAACACCTTTCCTAGTCTTCCTCTAGCCAATATCCCTTTTCCTCTAGCCAATTTCCCTTTTAAAAGCACTTGTCTTCTATTTGTTATTAACCTACATTTTCAGTAAACATCTTTGTTGAATTAATAATTTCCCAGCTCCTCAAATATTTTATCCACCTTTCATTCATCCCGAAAGACAAATATCTTATCACAGAAAGATATCTGGATGGCCAGATGTGGTAAAACCATGTGGAACTTTATTTGATTTCTTCATTTACTTTTACACTTCTAACTAATATTTATTTACAATGCCGTTTTTATACTGTTACACATATAGCAACAACAACAAAACCCAACAAACCCAAGAACTCTTAATATTTCCTTCTGGACAAATGTGTTTCATCTGGAAATTGGAATCTGTTTTTGGCTCTCTTGGCTGGGAGACAGCACAAAACAGCACGGCAACCTTTTTCTTGCATTGATTTCCCCACATCTACTATAACTGGGAGACTTTATTTTATGTTCTATGTAAATGTCACCTTTAGAAATATATTTCTTTCAAAAAGGAGGACAATATCCTCTTCAGGTGTAATAATTAAACAGTACTGAAAAGATCTTATAATATGATACCTTGTTTGTTTTCTGCTTTGATCCATTGTGTCTCAGTGACACTTATTTTAGGTACTTATCATTAAGAATTTATGGGGTGTTCTTTTCGAGAGCCCTGATGGCAGTGAATGAGATATTTGTCTATATATTGGTGCTCACATTAGCTCTCATAATGCATTCTACTGCATTACCCTATGGGGCCATGAATTACTCTGAGCTTTAAAACTACAGGAAAAAAAATTCCAGTTTCTAGATGTCTCTTTTACAAAATAGTTGTAAAATCCACCCCTAGCAGAGCTTTGCACATAACTAAACAATGATCTGCTAATTGATCATTAGGGATCACTATAGTTCCAACTGAAATTAATGGAAAGATTCCCATCTATTTTGCTGAGAGCTGGGCTTTCTCCCTAGTGAGAAAGGAGATTAGATCAGGAATATTCATGGGAATTAATAGCAACTAAAACTGATCTAAAAATAATCTATAAGAAATGCTTATGCAAAAAGACTACATAGACTCACCTTTCTTTACAGGCACCATGTTTGATAAAAGTGTGCAGTAACAGCCTCTTCCTCTGTGGAGAATTTGCTTTAACTAAGGAAGATCTTATTATGAGGCTTCTAATCTCCCTGTTTACCATTCAAAAAGCGGATGTTCAGAGAATCAAACAAATAAAAATTAGATGTAACAAAAATTATCCACTGTCTGAATACTGTGTGTAAGCAAGGTTGATGGTTCTTTCTTCACCATTACACCAGGACCTTGAGTTGTTACAGTTTGAATTAAAGAGACGAATCCTGACAGCAAGAGTCTGTAATATGTTTGTCTTCTGGGTTTTGTCACAAAGAGGGATTTGTACCACACATTCACCAGAAAGTTAAACAATCTAATCAGAAGTTTGTAGAACTGTCCAGTTTGCATAAGTCGACTGAAATTTAAAAAAACATTACATATGTGGAAAGCAGAAGGAAGTAGAACATCCTTTAGAAGCCAGCTGTATGCTTACTGCCAGGCGTATAATGAAGGTGTGTTTTTAACTTGGTTGTCACTTGTGTTCTCAGCTATTCAGTATTTTAAACGTGATATAACTATTAACATAAAGGAGTTGTTTATGTTTTCAGTGTTTTCATGTTTAGACACATTTGCATTTGTGGTCATTATCTCTTTCTTTAGCAATAATGGAGATGAGGAACTAAAAAGAGCCAGCTGCTATGAAATTTGGAAAGGCATGAAGATCAAGGACAAGTCATTCCAGCTAGGTGAATAGATGATGAACAGAAGCAAATATGTAATAATAGAAGATGCAAATATTTGATTTCAGATGAACCAAATGGTGAATACAAAAATATATTTAAAATAATCTTATTTATATTCCTCGTAAACTATAAAATAATTTATCTTACATTGGATATTTCACCATATTTGGTGCTCACACAGGACCATGTATGCCAATAAAATCCCACACCTGATATTCTTTGTAAAACAGAGGCCTGGGGAGACTGTGGGCCGTTATCAGATTTATTTACCCACAATGTGTAACTCCTGACTCAGAGAGCTTGTTTTACAAGTTTTCTGAGAACATATGGGGAGTGCCTGGGTGTGGGATTGCCACTCTGCCAGGAAAACAACCAAAATTAAATTTATAGCAAGGAGTGTTCAGAGCAGGTATCATGTGTGAATGAACATCCTGTATGGGCTGTGGGCCAGTTACATCTTCCTTTCTGCTCTTTGTTTGCTAAGGCGCTATGGTTCAGTGTATGCATGTATTTATTTTGCATCTCTGCAAACAGAAAGTGGAAGTCCAACCTAGCTGTCCTAATCTGATAAGTAGTTCACTGGTTTGATAAGTCTGGCCAATTAATTTTTTCCACTGAGATATGTATATCTGCTTGGTGAAATTCCACCTGACAGCCCACTGCTGGATACAGCTGGTCACAGGTTAGGCTGGCTGGCAGCTTCTCTTTCTGAAGATGCTAGGGCCTTCCACGGACCAAACTGGAAGAAAATCATAAAGGGCTGTAATGGACCCAAGTGTGTATGGCACAGACACCCAATGCAGACTTTTCTGTGCATGCTAACAATGCTCGTGAAAGCTGTGGCATCAACACCTGCACACTGCAAGAGGCCTGCTTGTCTGTGGGCCAGTCATGCTTGAATTGGGGGCACGAAAGTAGAAGCAGAGATACAGGGCTCAGGGTCTTTCTTCCCCCCATGTAAAGGAGGAGTTGAGGGTCAAGACATAAAGAAGGATGTAAGGGATAGACTGTAGGCACTGCTCTTCCATTTTGCTCCATGAAGAGGACAGTGAAAGATACTCCAAGTTCCTCCACCACCTGGCTCTGGGACATGTAGGAGGTACGTGGACAGGACAAGAGGTACATGGCTTTAACTTCTAATGTTCCTGACACCGCAGGGAGGCACACAGAATATCCCATCCAAAACCAGCCAGAATTTGCAGGCTGGCATTTTACATAAAGCAGTCCCAATACTGGGTAGAAACCTAAGCTGAAGCCTGTGGAGGTTCAGGGCAGCTGTGTCCATTGGGAGGCTAGTGAAGTGTACAGCTAGGGAGTAGCTGTGTCAGCCACCTGCGTTACACCTCCTGGAATGAATCTGTCACTGCCCTAATGTTCACCTTTTGATTACAGAGCCTTTCAAGGTCTCAGATTTTTGACTAGTATTTTAATGAGTTTTAAAACTTGTAATAAACTGTTGGCATTATTGTGTCAATTGTATCATTTGCGTAAGAAGCTTAACACAATGTCTGAAACTGAGTGCATTTGTTGAGTCTATTTTTAGTCTTTAAACATGAAATCTAAATATATTTCTAGACAGTCAGAAAGGTGATTATCTCTGTTCTCTCCATCTAAGGCAATGTGCTTTCCTAATAATGTTATTTATAGCTAGAGGTTGTTAAAGCGTAGCAGAGACAGTCTGCCTACATATCATGTAAAACTGCTTGCTGGAGTAATTACACATTTTTCTTAAGCAATGTGGCAACAGAGAGATGCCTGAGTACTAAATAGGTGCTTGCCTGGCTGCTTACCTGCATGTCCCAGAAACTCAGGTCGGGTCTGGATATGCTGGATCTGAAAGATCTCACCGTGTTGTGAGGTGCTGTGCTCTCCCTTCATGAATTTTTGCTCAATGACTCTGATGCACATGTTATAGCTCTAAGATTCCTGTGAGAGGGTAAGATGCAAAGAGACCCCACACTTCCCAGACTTTAAAGACATTTTAATAAATCCAAAAATGAGTTACACAGATGGCTGGAGGGTGATGCAGAGCACCACCACCTGTCTCACAATGGAGAGGCTGTGCTTGGAATATGAGTGTTTGTCCTCAAATCAAATATACTGCAGGTCTGCCTAAAGTGTTCCTGGATCCCTTCTAGAAATGGCCATTCTACTCCTTCTAGATAAATAAAGATGAGGATTTGACCTTAGGAAGGAGCTGTGGTCTATGGAAGAAGTTTTAATATCATATATGGTGAAGAGAAGAAACACTGGGAGCCATGATCTACTCTTTGTAGCAATGTGAAATTATTGCAAGAACGTCTCTTGCCAACTATTTGGGATGCAACCTCTGTCTCAGGAAGTCTGTGTGCTGACTGTCTGTCAGAGGCAGGTTTGATTTCTCAGGGAAAGATCACTGAATTCATTGCACAAACTTTTGCCCTTCCTCAAAGAACTTTTGGTAACCATTATCAAAATGGGCAGAATGGGTTAGGTGGATTTCTGATCTACCCAGGTAAAGCAGTTCTTATACCTGTATGTTCCACTCCTTTCCTGCCAAAGAAAGAACTTCAGCCAGATATTGTTTTTTAAAGATAGTAAATAAAATGTAGAAAAATAACAGACTGAAAATTGGAAGAAGCACAATCTCAAAATAAAGAAGTTATGACAAGATAGGAAACGTGTCATTGGAAGTGATGAATTGTTCTTTGTGATGAATTGTTGCTAAAGGGTTAGATAGATAAAGGGAAATTAGGGAAGTCGGCAGGAAAGTTAAGATATGGACCTTCATCAAGAGTATCCCAGATTACAGAGGATAATCACACCTAAGCAAACCTTTAACCTAATGCTGTTAAATATTTTGTTCAAGGATGGGAAAGAAGGATGTAAGAGGATTCTAAAAGCAGCAGCACTAGGCAGGGAAGGCAGAAAGATAAAGAGAGAGAGAAATAAAGCTAAAGAATACTCATCTTTTCTTGTTTTTACTCCAAATTATTAATGATAGATTTAAAAGTTGGTTTTTAGATTATTCTAATTGTGTTTCAGAGAACAGATGTCAAAGGACAAAAAGAGGCATTGTGACTTGTTTGGAATGATCTTAAAGATAGAAAAAAGGAAAGAAAAGCAATAACACAGTGAAAGAAAGATCTGTGGGTTAAGGTATTGGGCATACTTTGAGACATCTACACTCTGTCCTTCACTCTGAGTGGATTTTCATGAGTAGTCACAGTCAAGTTCACCATGTCTGTCCTTTGGTTCCCTGTGTGTCTTTGCAGACTTCTTGAGGAAGGACCAGTCTCTCCTTCCAGAAGTCAGCCTAAATAGGGTGTTAACTCAATAATGACATAGTGGCATAGCTGTAAACCAGGTGTCACTAACAGAAATCAAGACTGCACAGAAATCAATAACAAATCAGTCATTTTTATTATAGGAAAACAGGAAACATCTGAAACAGACTGTCAGGCTTCTAAAAAGTGGCAATTTGTTTTGTAAAGACATTGCTAAAACATTACGGTAATTTTCACCATATAAGGTAAAGAAAAGGAGCAGATACAGGAAAGAATTTTTTTTCATCTGTAGGAAGCACAATTACCCAAAGACATTGAGATGATACCAGAAGTAAGTTGAACCCCCACACCCCCCTCCCTACCCCCAAAAAAAATCTAGGAAGAATAATAAAACCCTTGTGTCTGAAAGAATTTTTGTTGTTGTCCCAAGGCAAAGAACTGAGTTCAAACACTTTAACTGTCCTTTGGAATGTGGGATGTTTCAGCACTCCCCAGAGGTTAATCTCACTTTTACCATTTGAGTCGATTCTATGGAATGGCCAAGAAATTATTGACTTGAGTAACTATCCTATTAGGGAAAGCAAAGCTGTTCATGTAGATCACAGTTGAAGCACTGGATAAATTATGATTTAATTATAGCTATTAAATATAAAGTCACGCATGACTAATTGCAGGAATTGCCAGAAAGAATTTTAAAGGGAAGCCAAAGACTTCATAATCCTGGATTTCTAAAAAGTTTTCTGTGGAGTGTGAGTGAAAATACAGCACTACAGATTTGTCTAGACATCACAGGTACATGAGCTAGCACAGTAGTACAAGTTATCTGGGGCCTGGCAGCAGCACAGCTGTTAGCACAGTGTGCTGCCCCTGCATTGGGGCTGATTAACCCAAGGGGAGTTCTGCAGTAGCATAAGTAAAGCTGCTTCCAGTTCAGGAGATAAGTTGTTTAGCACCCACTCTACCTCTCTGACAATTCAATGAAAGTAATGACCAGCTGAGGTTAGAAATGAAATATGTTCAGGTAGTGAGAAGAAATGTTTGGATAATCTCCTTTAAAGCTAGGTGATCAACCTTTCTGTAGAAGATATCCCAAACAATAGGTGAAATTGTTCAGAGTTGAAAGAGGTATGGTTAGGGAGAGGTTTTTAGCCAAATATGCTCTTACTGATGCGTAAGCATGTGCCTCACTTGTTTCTCTCAGGAGACAATGCATGCTGAAGTCTATGCAAAGGAAACTAATCACTGCCAAGGGGTAGACAGTTTACTTTTTTCATTTATTTTTTTTTTCTTAGGGGAGGGAGACTTCTGAATACTTCTGAAGCCTTGCCAGTTCTAGACTCAGCTTTACCTTTTTTTTATTTTTTTATTTAAACTATGATGAAGTAAAAGAGCACTTTTCCAAATAAGTTAGCTCAAGCTACTCAGCATACTTTAATGGAAAAGTACCATCACTTTTGCTATAGCTCAATCTCTCCTGCTTGCTTCTAGTCAGTTGGGCAAATGAATGAGAAGAGGCTCATTTTTAAATCAGAGAGAACTTTACTGATGTTTCTGTACTGTCCCTTTGCTGGACTGGTACTTAAGCTAGTTACCCAGGTTATTTTCAGATGGAGCCAGCCTTTAGAGCACTGCCTTTGTGGAGATAAGGGAGTGGGCTCTGCATCTTAAATAAGAATTCTTAGCATTAAAGGAGATACAAAGGCAGATGAAAGAAGGAGGAATGACTGGACTGTGTTGACTAGATGAAAAAATAAAGAAAAAAATAGTATCTCTCAAACTGTCTTATGGAGTTTAAGCATTTAGTTTCCTGCTATTGGTCAAAAAGAAGTTTGAGCTTCTTGTCCCTGTGATCCCATTCTGAAAGAACTGAAGACTTTGATAGTAAAACTCTACCTGGAGTAAGTGTCGAGCTGCAGTTTTTGGTCAATAAAACAAATTAGTTCAGAAATTGCTCTGTTCATGACCAGCATGCATGTGTGGGGTGTTGTGTGTGTATTCGTTTACCTCGATGTGACTCATATTTCATAACTATGACTATGTTTGCTAAATCCTTCCTTCAAATTTCCCCAAAGTGGAAAAAACTTAGAGGTTTAAAATGAAAGGGCTGCCACAAGTTATTAAAGTAGAGGTGGTTAATGTATATCTGTGGCAACAGAAAAGATTCAGTGAATGGCACCAGGAGTGAGTGATACAGAAAAACTGACCTGATCAAAAAGAGTAGGGAAAGCAGGTCTGTACTCTTGAGGAAAATTAAAAGAATGGGAGGTCAACATTTCTAAATGAAGAGTAAGGAAGATGTTACAAGGCTGTTGGGAGTAATGTCAGAGGGAAATCAGAGAGGAGAGTTATGCTGTTAAGAAGGTGCTTTTAAAACAAAAGTTTTACAAATACATATTATAAATGTCATATTCTCCTGAGAGAGATAACTGGTATGTATGTGCACACAATTCTAAATAGAAAATGAAAAAACTGGAAAGATAGAAAACACAGTTGGAGAAAAATGCCACCCCAGATCAGGTTTTCTGACACATCATCACAAAATATCCTGTAACTTTCTAGATTACAATGAAAAAAATAAAATAAATAGCTGTGTGAGGGAAATAATCTCTTGAGTCAAGTTTGAGACTTTAGCAACATGGAAGCTATGATCATACATTAACTCATGGTTAAAGAGCTATCATGATATTTCCACAAACCAGAATCAAAATTAATTTCTCTTTTTATACAGAATAAATAGATACAAACTCCATACAAACCGGCAGACCCATAGCTTTGGGATACTTATTGCAAAGCTACATGCCAAGAAACACTAGTTGGGGAAATTGCAGGTGTTACTTTTTAGCATGTGTCATCATTTGGAGCTTGTCTGATGCTAGTTTCCTGGCACCTCATGTATTGGAATTACTACAACAAAAGATTTGTCCTCAGATATCACTACATTGATTATTTCTCATCACATCATACAGCACAGAAGAAAAGGGGAATCTTAGGTTTTACTTCTCTTTTTGTTTCCATGGACACGGTTTTCTAATTCTGTAAGGAATCAAAATCCACTGCCTTCATTAACTCTGTTCTTGGAACTAACTTCCCCATCAGTTTTTACTAGTCATTGAAACAATTTGGGAAAAAAAAAAAAAAAAAAAAAAGACAAGAAAAAGAAAACACACACGCACAAGAACAACAAAGAAAACTAACACATGGTGGAAAATAAACTCCATTCTAGAATTCCAAATAAACAGGAAGCTGTAGGTTAAAGCTGAATAGAAAATATCATTTACTAAATTGTGTTAGAGGGAATTCTATGAGAATGTAACACAACAATGCAATACAAAAGCTCTCTTCTGATTTTTGTTGAAGATAGGTTTTAGACTTTATGGCTCTCTTTTTCTCACTAAGACAGCTTGTTGCATATTATGGGTAATATATGCTTATGCCCCTTGCTTGCCTGGAATCTGTGACAATAAGATAGCTGTGTTTATCAAAAATAATGATGTTCAGGCTTTTTCATCTGGAATGCCTCCTACCTAACACCTTATTAAAGTAACTCTTAGTAATTTCCCATTATTTTACTGTTTCTAAGGGTTACTTCATATGTCAGAAACTATTGCTCCTCATGACAGACTAAACTCATGACAAGTCTGACATTTAAGAAAGCAAATTCTTAGCGCCCAGTTGTGTAATGAGTTGTTGACTAGCCTTGGGTTTGCAGCAGCCACAGAAAGAACTGGCTAAGGGAAGGATTTGGTCATTGAATGGCAGGGCCAAGTGAACACAATAGGGTCAGGCTCCATCTGCACCATTTGCTGCAGAATTTCCTTCCTTCCCTGCCCTGCTCATCTGCTGGGAGCTGCTGCTTGCCAGCTGCCAGTTCCCCCTGTCCCTTTCTGCCAAAAACATGCAGAGGTAGGTAGGATGTATTGGAAAACTGAGGCCTGGGAAAGAGGAAGAACTGCACTGAGCCAGAAATATCAGGGATCAGGGAGAGGTGAACAAAAAAGTGTGTGATTTGGTGGGCATTGGAGAGCCCAAGCTCACTTTTGCAAAGGGTGTCTTGGCTGAGAACACAGAACAGGAAACAGAAGGATTCGAGAGGAAGGATTTAGAGAGGGGAGCAGAGAGTAGTTAGAACAAGGACACTAATATCAAGTAACTTTTGAATCCTACAAATCTATTAACAGTGTACTTTCAATCCAGTGCTGTAGTTCAGTGGTAAGAGCAAATTCTAGACTATGTTTGAACAGTTTTTATGCTGCATTGCAACTACAGCTTATTTGGCTGCTGGAAGATTTCTTTCTACATAAGGAGACCATAAAGCAGATCCTTAAAGGGACAAAAGAGCAACCAGGTTTGTGGGTAGTGAGCATGCTAAACATATCAGATTTGCAGTATTTGTTTCTTTTTCTGTAAGCTTTATGCACAGGTGTATAAAGAGTGTAATTTCAGTGTCTTCTGAGACTAGTAAATATTTCTAAAAGCAAATAAAATGCCTGTTCTCTGTTATTTTTAAAGTAGACTATACCAAACCTTCTGGAAGTATTTGCTTTTGACAAAGGTACAAGTTGTGGTCTGAAGGTTAATTTTTCTTCAAGTAGCATTGCAGTGCCTGAGAGACTTAGAATGAAACTGGCTCTTGAATTAAAATGATTGCTTCTTCCCATCAAAACATACACTGCAAATTAGCATCAGTCCAGCAAAGCAGAATTCAGTTAATGGAAGGTTGGCCTTGCTCCACAGAGGTGTCCTCCCCTTCTCATTGCATTCCAGATACCCAGGCATTTATTGAGGCTGCTCAGAAGAGCTACTGCTCTTTGAACATACCTTAATCACAGCCTTGTCTAATTGTCAAAACCAGCTTACCCTTTTGGAGGCGTGCAGTGCAACACTAGTAAACCTGTCCAATTCATCTAACCTTAAAACTCTGAAATATTGCACTGCAAGAGGCAGATAACATGAGTACCTCTCGAAGCCCTACAAAATGTGACACGCATTTACATTACCTTTGAGCTATCTCCTGAGACAGCAGCCATTCAGTTCTTCCTGGGCAGGAGAGGGCAAACTAGTTGAAATGACTGCAGCAGCTGTACTCATGCCTCCAGCCTGGAGGACCAGAGCTGCTGCTGACTGCTGCGCTCTACATGCAACTTTCCCTTCCCTGAATCATCCTGCAAATGCCTATGGAGTCCACAGCCCACAGCTAGGGCAAAAATAATGCTTACACATAGGTCAAGCAGATATTTAGAAGTCCTGATCTGGAACTTACTTGTCTACAAAGTATGAATGAAAATGCAGGTATGTTTAGTGTTCTTAAAAGTACAGGTTCACAGAATTACAGAATTAGAGAATGGTTGAGGTTGGAAAGGACCTCTAGAGGTCATCTGGTCCAATCATCCTTCTCAGTCAAGGTCACCTAGAGCAGGTTGTTCAGGTCAATGTCCAGGTGGCTTTTGAAGATGTCCAAGGAGGGAGACTCCACAACCTCTCTGGGCAGCCTGTCTCAGTGCTCCATCAACTGCACAGTAAAGAAGTGCTTCCTGACGTTCAGGTGAAACCTTCTGTGTTCCAGTTTGTGTCCATTGCCTCTTGTCTTGACACTGGGCAATTTGTCATTTCTGTGTGTGTGAGCATATGTGTGCATGCATACAGCAATGTGAATATAAGGGATATTAAACTTACAGATCCAGTTCATATAATAGGGTCTCCTAACTTTAAGAAACAGAAGTCATAAAAATGTTGTTTGGAATAGACTTTGGAAATGGTTGAGGACTACCTCTCATACAAAGTGGCTGTCTATTGCCAACACCAGATCAGGTCAGCCATGGGGTCATTCTAGCTGAATCCTGAAAACGTCTCAGGATGGAAATTCCACCTTCCCTGTGGGCAGCCTGCTTCAGGGCTGCACAGCCCTTCTTGTGAGAAGTCTTTCCTAATGTTCCACCTTGACTTCCATCCAGTGCCTGTGGTATTGTCAAGCAAAACAAATAAATATGAAGTAAAACCTTCTGTGCTCTGGGTTGCATAGGAATCTGTACTTTAGCAGAACTAACACTACCAGGCCAGGTTCTAGAGCTTGCCTGAGCATGTGTTTGTATGCACAAACCAGGCATTAGCCCTCCTACTGGCTGCTCCACAAATGACTGAAATCACTATGAGCGCTCTAATTGTGCATGTGCTACTCTAACCACAAGGGATTTTGAAAAAAATGGGTTTGAAAGTGTGAACATGTCATATCTGTTTCCTTTAAACTGATAATAGTTCCTGGCTTCAGTTTATTGTGCCAAATGCAACAGGAAGCGAACGTCAATAAAGGATTTGTAACTGGATGCAGATATTGCTGAGGTATACAAACATTTATTAGAGGTAGTCATGGTAACTAGAACAATGTACTACACAGACTTAATATGCAATTATTAAAGAGTTCCACTGCTCCAAACGCAGAAACTTTTGACTGAATTGGCTATTCAAAATCAGTGTCAAATGCATTACTGGAAGTGAACTTTTAAAATTTCAAGAAAAGTTAAAACCAGTTGCAGAATTACTTAAGTGCAAGAATCAGTTTATAATTCTCATTTCAGAGAGTGAAAGCTATTTCATTCTTCCTTAGAAAATGATAACCTGAGTTAAAAACCTCACAGGCATGTTATAAAAATATTTCCAGGATCAGATTATCTTGGATTTATAATATTTATCTTCCTTCAAGCCAGAAATTTCTCTCCACTGGGAACAATAGTCTGACTTAAATTTGCTACTTCATTGATTGGTGCATTCAAATTTCACAATGAACTCACATCAACACTTGCTGTGAAAACTGCCTGCAGATGCAGAACTGGGTGTCTGCCCCTGAACTTCCACCAACAGACTACACAAATATTTCTGGATAGAAGATTGCTCCTGTGTGACAAATAATGGCACTGTTCTAGTGAGCAAAGTTTAACTAAGTCTCTCTTCTGTGATCAGCAGAACCCCATCTGTTTGACACAAGAATCTTCTGCAACCTGCTTTTGCCTCTGGTTATAGTTAGGAGGATGACAACCTAATCCCAATCAATCAAAGTAAATTAAAAGGAAAAGTTAAAATTATTTTCCAGAATGTTTGAAAATGTTTTCCCCTTAGCAACATGAGAAATGATCTGTTTCCTTGCTAAAATTTTATTTTGTTCAGAATCACATATGAATGTTGACTTGTTATTACTGGGTGCTTAGGAAGTCAAGCTGACAGATTTGTCATTAATCATAGAAAAACAATAACACAAGCATATTCTCTTAGAGGAAAGTCTGCTCTATCCCAATTACACAGCCTCACTTTTGCAATATCTTATACAGGTGCTAGAAAAAGTGGCCAGTTTTGCATCCCTCAAGCTTAAGACTGCCCTTTTAATTTCTTTAGCCTGTAATTAGACCAATGAATTGTGTGATGTTTGAGTGTGAATGTGCATGTCAGGACATTACCCTGCAGTTCTCTTCCTCTTCCTCTTTCTTCAGATCTGAACACCAAATTATACACAGCTTCTAGTCTTCAAATGATTCAAATTTCATGTTCTTATTAGTATCACTATCTCATCCTGCCTTAGAAACAAGTAGATTAGCAGAGCAGGTATATAGCACTCTGCATGTCTCCGTGATGATTCACAGGCTTGGTGTCTGTGTTTACTATTGTCGAGTGACACACGAGGGGAAGTCAAGTATTAAAGAAAATTGCATTGAAGTTGAAATTGAGAACAAAGACTGGTGGAAAATGCTCAAGAATCAGAGTAGGGAAAGGGGACACTATGGATAGAAAGTTTATGCAAATAGAAGAAGCATCTGGCAAAGATAGACCTGGAGGACAGTGGCATTGGATGGTGCATGTGATTTAACTTGTGATGGTCCGTGTTGTATCTACAAGTTCTGTGCTTGCAAAAGGCTTTTCAGGGAAGATCTTCCTTCCCTCCTTCCTTCCTTCCTTCCCTCCCTCCTTCCTTCCTTCCTTCCTTCCTTCCTTCCTTCCTTCCTTCCTTCCTTCCTTCCTTCCTTCCTTCCTCCCTCCCTCCCTCCGTACATGTCTATTGTGTGTTTCTTCCAAGTTCTGGTGCTGCTGTCAGCTGATGTCTATGTTACAGCCCTGTCTTCTGAGATCATGGCCACCAAAACATTTACAAGTGATGTCTGCAAAATGAAGTTATCTCATTTTTTTTTTTCTGGCTGCAGCCACATAAATATGACTGAATTTCTTTGCCCTCCTTTCTTTCTCATTTGAATGAACAACCTGAGAGCTGAAGGAGAGCTTGACTGTGAGTTGGGGTGTAGGAGACTGACAGACTACCTTTTTGATCAGTGGTAATCAAAAAAACCTCTGATGATTGATATAAATTTGGAGGTTACAATCAAGGCACTGTGTAGCTCATATTTTGGCATGCAGCTCACCACTTGGGATTTTTTGATGCTTTTGGTAGTATAGAGTGCACCATGCACTCCATCTTCTGAAAAAAACTGTGACAAAAGCTGTTTCCAGGTAATGAAGGTGGGTTATTGTTGCATGAAAATATTTCAGATCACAACAAAAGCCTTTCCTGATTAATTCAGGAGAAAATCTGGCCATTTCAAGCTGCGATAAGTTATTGACATCAATTAGAATATATCACCTCTCATTTCTGCTATGATCCATGAATCAACAGTGCAAGAACTAACTGCACCTAAGGGAGCTCCTCTGGGAGAAGCACCACTTATAGCATGTTGGTCAGCGTGGTCTCACCCACCTCCTGAGATGCTTTGAAATGAACAGCCTTCTATACAATGACTTTATTTCCCTCAGGCCCCTGGTGGAATTCTACCACGACAGACTAAACTATAGTGGGATTCTCCTGGGCCCAGGAAAAGGAGGTGGGGACTATAAGAGCAGACCTTAAAGCTAATTTATCACTGTTGTTTTCTGTGGCCCAGAGGAAAAATGAGGACAAATATTGAATGATCATGAAAGTGCAAAATTGGAAAACGAGATTTAGACCCAGGAAAAAGAAGTTCTGTAGTTATTGCTGAAAGAAACTCGAATCTCTCTCCCTGGAGACATTTGGCACTGTCCAGACAACCTGCTGTAGGTGTCCCTGCTTGAGCAAAAAAGTTGGACCAAATGACTTTCAGAGGTCCCCTCCAACTTCAGCCATTCTGTGACTGATTCTGTGATTCTTTGGTTCTGTGAAGCTGAATTACTGCATTTTTAATGGTAGCAGTTGTAAATAACTTTGTTCAGTAGGGCATTATAATGATGCCATTGGCTAGTACTACTTGGCTTGTATAAATCTGTGAGAAACACAGAATTGTGTAACAGCTTCTTTAGGGTAAGAAGTGCTTGGCTTCTCTTGCAAGATGAAGGTAAGATGTAAGCAGGCCAATTTGTGGTTAGTATCACTATGCGTATTTGCACCAGACAGTATGAATAGTTACTAATAGCAGTAAAGCAATTGTGTTACATCTGTTGTTAAAAAGTGGCAAATGTTTTGTGATAAAAACAAAATATTTCAAATGAAAAGTAAGTTTTAGTTACATGGTAAACTTGAAATGATGAGTGTTCCCATAGGTTTCTGGTGTTTACTCTGAATGAGATGCAAGTGGTTCGGGCCTGTCTGGTGACAGACACTCATATGCATGCCACACTATAAATGCTGTGGCAAACTATTTATGAATAGATAGACATTTCTAGATAGATAGACGTATTTATATATTTGGGACAGATAGGTAAGTGTGCATATTTATAAATTCAATGGATTACTATGGCTGTACTGCTCAACTATATTGCAGATCAAAATGTGAAATCATCACTGAAACAAGAGAAATTAGTGCATAAGTCCTTGCTTGAAGCATGTTACAGGAGTATATCTTCTCCTAATCTATACTTAAAAAAGCCAGACCCTTAAATGGGCAATTTCTTGCACATCCAGATAACGCAAAATGATATGTTTATTGTTCATTGCAACCTTTGTCCAATCAGCAGCTACAGTTATGGAGATTGCTTAGTTTACCAAGGCTTGGGCATAATTGGCAAAATCCTTTCCACATTCCTCATTCTGCCAACAGCCCGATGTCTTTGACTTTTCACTTTGAACAATCGCTCCCTGCAAGCCAAGCATGAATTGTTCAGGTTATGATTTCACTCACCTTCATTTTACATTGTTTGCAATTTACAATGGAGAATCAGTCTGAATAGCTTTATGTAGTTTGTTAAATCATTCAGGATTTTACTCCATGTCATTCTGATTACCTAAAGAAAATTTGTATATTTTTGGACTAGCTTTATATAAAAGCAAATAGTCCTGAAAGGAAGATATTTTTGACCAGGAAAAAAAAAAAAATGTTTCTTGTGCATGTGTGATTCACTCTGTGGATATTTATTCATCTATCTGCTTGGACAATATGTGCATAAAAATGTAGTGTAATTTGAATACAGCAGAATGTGCTCAGTTTTTTTTAATGATGCAATATAAAAGGATGCACATAGGAGATTTTATAATGAATTTTCTTTTATGTTAAACTGGGAAGAAATGAAAAACCTGCAATGATTTTTTTTTAAATGAGAAGATTTTGAATATTTTTAGCCTGCTCTGGAGACCAATAAAGATGTTCTCCAAATTTCTTGCAGTACCTGGCTTTTATGATGACCCAAATTAATCCTCCAAAACCTGCCAGTATACCTCTTAGATGTAAAACAAAAAGCCACTCAGTGATTACCTTCTGATTTCAATTGGAGTGTAGGAGGATGCTAATTAAACCCCCAGATTGCCATCCTGTTGTTTGGAGGTCAAGTGACCTGGGTGAGCACTAACAGTGACAGGGTAAATCCCTTAGTCCCCACAAGGCTGTCCCTGGTGGCCTTGGCAGTAGTATCCCTGAGTCCACTTTCTTCCTAGGCACCTGGGCCATCCAGGCCTGGGAGATACAGACCCAGAGAGGCCCCAGCTGCACCTCCCTTAGAGCACAAGTGGAGCAGCTGTTTTTATGTTTTAAAGGAAACTTTGGGGGACTGAAGGAAAAAAAGGAGCTGAGGACTGTGGTGAGGTTTCAGCTGTCATGGAGTAGGAGAGACTGATGTCCCAGCTCTCTCCTTCCTAGGGTAGAGCTTTCAGTGGGAGCACGTGAGATAAGAAATCTTCATCTCACACTTCTGCAGGGAGACAGACAAAAGATTTTACTTATTTATTTATTTATTTTTTATTTTTTCCAAGCTCTTTAAAGGAAAGCTGTAGGAGAAAAGATATGGGCTCTGGATCCCAAGGGATGGAGGAGCTTGCTGGTAGCTCAGAAGTAGGAACATAACTTCTGAAAAGGGAGTGAGTTGAGACACTCTTCTGTGCAATTTCTAATTGTCTATAGACAATTGTCATTTACTGATCAGAGCTGGGATTCATGTTACTGAATGTCAGCTGCTTAGCAGAGGTAAATGCCTATCTCTGGGTCTGGGATTTCCCTCTGGGGACCAGACATGAAAATTGTAGTGCAGCTACTGCAATACCTGGCTTTATGTGCCATAGCACCTTATGAGTTACATCCTATACGTACTTAGCTATGGTTCTCTGCTAAAGATAAAATAAAATATTTTATTTTTATTAATAAAAATAAAGGATCTGGCTTCAGTCCTGGCTTTCCCTTTTCTTTTGTTTACTTGTAAATTGTTATGAATCCTTATATACAGGATATTCCAGAGGTTCATGACCCACCTTTAGGAAATAATGGTTAAATTCTTTTTTTTTCTAAATTTGAAATTCTCTGCAATGATGGTGTCATGCCTAGAGTTACACTGCCATGGCTGTAGAACAAAAGTATACACGTGAGTTCTGTAGCCAATTGCAAAGACACAACAGAGTTCATCTTTCAGTACTTCCAACAAATGTTTCAAAGATAGCCTTAGTCTGTTGCTTTTGTTGATTACTCTTTGAAAGTTAACTGGTGAAATGTCCACTGAAATCCATTTGCTTTTCTTTATGTTATTGACAGGAACCTTTGTAAACAACACACACAACATGGATAGAATCAGGTCCCAGCAACTAATAGAAGAGCTAACCCTCACAGTGCTGTGCTGAGCTCTTTTTCTGAGAAAAGCACATGCTCTTTGACAGCAGATAGCTTGAATTTGTCAAGTAAACCATTCATTTACCCTTGTTCCAACCAAGCAGGTGTGTGACGTGCACCAAAGCTGTGAGCAAAAGGGGAACACAGTGTGAAAAACATTAGATAATAATTCTTAATATTACAAGAATAATATAGTTGTTATGAGTGCTACAAAACATTAATCTTAGCAGTAAAGCGCTAAAAGCTGAAATTCATCTTTGTTTTCTTTTCCTAAGGCACTAAAAGAAATGAAGTTGGAGATCTATAGACCCCACAGAGACATGTCACATTTTCATTTCCTTCGTCTCCTTTAGAGATAACAACAGCTCCATGAAGGCTCTTCCTGTTGTCTAGTTAAAGCTAATGACTGGTGCTTGATGACATTAAAACCTGCTTCTGCCACTGTTTTGGTTGCTTTGGTGGGTGACTGACAGCTGACCAGGGAGCACGGGAGAAAGGAAAACCCACTGCAACCTCCCTCATCATAAATCTCTGCGCTGAACCCAGCAGCTGCACACCAGGGAGAGAAACTGAAGCTGTGTCCCTGGTCACAGCACCTTCTGCTCTCCAGTCAAGGTGCCAGGAGGACCAAGCCTATGGCGCTGCCACAGGCAGGAGACTGGATGTGCTCCAACCAGAAGGGAACAAATGAGTTGGTCATCTGCCTTTGTGCTGGTTTCAGTCTCTTCCAGGGAATGTGAGAAAAGAACTTTATTTTTCTAGCCACATGATGCTAAAACTTCATAGCGGGGGAGCTGATGAGGTCTCCATAACCCTGAAAGAATTCTTCTAAGAATCATTGCAAGTGTTATCCTAGCTCCTCCTCTCTGTCTCTGTCTCTGTCTCTGTCTCTGTCTCTGTCTCTCTCTCTTCTCTCTCTCTCTCTCTCTCCTCTCTCTCTCTCTCTTTTATTTTATTTTTTATTTTTATTTTATTTTTTTTTTTTAACCTAGGGTGGGGTTGAAAAAGAGCAATCATTCACCATATCTTTATGGGATATAATTTTCTTACATCTCGATCCTTAGAGATTAGCATGTCACAGGCATCTCTGTTACCTAGCAACTAGGATAAAGCCAAGAAAGAGCCTAAATATCAAGTCCTTAGGAGCAGTATAAACTCTAATGCAGAAGATTTAAACTCTGAGGGAGTCTTCCCTTTATTGCTAATGAAACTATCATGCCTTTTCATAACATAATAAAGAAATTGCCATCTTAATGAACTCTGCTGCTATTGATCCATGTCTAGTTTTGAAGCAGCCCTTGTGCTCTTCAAATGTTTTATCAGTACAGCTTTACACCATAAATCTTTCATGTTAGCCACTGAACATCAAAATTACTTTGGTGACATCTGGCACGATGAAAGTAAACAAGGTAATTCCTTATCTAGAGAGGTCTGAAAGAAAATTTCATCTTTGAACAATCCCAGATGTTGTGGCAAGATGCAAACCTGACCTCTACCTTGTATTTTACCTCAAACCTTTCTCCTTCATAAAGGGCAGCACTGTCCTCAGAAACTGCAGAACAGAAGTGGCAGCACAGACCTTTCTTGCTGTGCTCATTCATAAAGATATTCATGGTAGTTAAACAAATTTCTATTTTATCTGCTCTAGGAGTCATTACATATGGGAAAAGACTGCTAGTTAAAATGGTGATGGGGCCAAGTCTCTATCAAGACTCCAGAGAAAAAAAAAAGCAGTTCCCTGGGGACAACAGAACTTGTAGCAGGCATCACAGTAATCTCCCAGTGGGACAAAAATGACTCTAAATTCCTGTTCCCATAGGCCAAGGATGACCTTCTGATTCAGTTAACTTTCGGGCAGAGCTCATGAGTAACAGTTCTACACAGATGCAATTAAAACCAGAATTTGACCCAAAGACTCTTCTGCACTTGAATTAGTCTGTTTACTCTCTAGGTGCCAGCAAAGCTTGCTGAGAAGGACAGTTGGAAAAACAGTATTTTCTGAGTAAAATAAACAGATATGAAAGAATACTGTGAATTTGACTGTAAACTCCACTGTGCCCTATGTAATCACTTGACACAGCAGTGCTGTATTTAAACAGTTGAAACCTAATTCTGCATTGTTCTTTCCTATAATTCTACCATTGTCATTGTTTCCTACTGCTCACATTGTTGCGTGATGGAGTTATGCCTAGTCAAGGATGATTCTGCTTAGATTATGTAATAATTGCTTTAATTTGGCAGCACAAACTGCATACAATCTCTTCAGCATCTGAACTTCTTAAATACATTCTCTTTTTGTATTCTTAAATAGAAATCTGTTGTATTCTTATATACAACTCTTTCTGTCTTGGTATTATTTTACTTTTCTGATTTTCCTTCTGGCTTGAATCAGAAATACAAGAAAGCTCATGACTGTGAATGTAAGGGCCCTGAAAAAACATGTTATATTTCTCAGCACTTACTTCAACCTGTCTGGATTTAACTTTCCCCACTCCCACTAGCATATTTTACAGGATTGAAACTGATTTCAGAATGCCAAACTCGGTGATTATCACCTTTTCCTGAACACATATCTTCATAAACCAGCCAAATTTAACAAAGGACTTCAGCTTGAGTGCCTGTAACAAGTTAGGCACGGTATTTGAGGTAGTAGAAATTGGGAATGTCTTTTTTCTTAATCCCAGCTCAGAGATATCTTACACACTGCTGAAGCAGTGCCTTAGGCTGGACATGTTCACATGCAGCCATAATCAGGGAATGAGAAGGAGGGAGAAGAGATCTGTAGCTACTCATGTTCTACATGAACTGCAATACACATTTAGTTTTAAGCACTGAGAATAGGAGTCTTTTCAATTTTCTCCAATTTCTGTTTATTTCCCTACCAAATCTTCCCTCTTCCATGCAGCCATACGAAGTTAAAATTCATCAATAAATTGTTTGGATATATGTAGACATTTAAATTCCTTTGAAAAGAAACAGTTTTTACCTTGTTGGACTTATTTTTCTTCTTCTTCTTCTTCTTCTTCTTCTTCCCCTACTTTTTTCTCCTTCTTCTTCTTCTTTCCTCTTCTTCCTTCTTCTTCTTCTTTTTCTTCTTCCTACTTCTTCTTCTACTTAATCTTCTTTTCTTCTTCTTCTTTCTTCTTCTTCTTCTTCTTTCTTCTTCTTCTTTCTTCTTCTTTCTTCTTCCTTCTTCTTCTTCTTCTTTTCTTCTTCTTCTTCTTCTTCTTCTTCTTTCTTCTTCTTCTTTATTCTTCTTTCTTTTCTCTTCTTCTTCTCTTCTCTCTCTTCTTCTTCTTCTTCTCTTCTTCTTTCTTCTTCTTCTTCTCTTCTTCTTCTTCTTCTTCTTCTCTCTTCCTCTTCCTCTTCCTCTTCCTCTTCCTCTTCCTCTTCCTTTCCATCTTTTTCTTCTTTAATCCCTCTTAGATTGTCTTATTAGTTTCTTGGGGCACAAGGAAAACAACTGACCCTGTTTTCTTGCACGGAAATGGAAAGTAGTTTTATACGAAATCCTTTGCATCTTTCAGTTCTTTATGTTCTTTCTATTCAACTGTCTTTTGTTATTCGCATGACTAGTACATTTGTTTTGCCTGATGATTTAACTGGGAAGTTTTAACTATAACTGGTTTTGGACTTCTCTGTGACAGAAAATTGGTGTGACAGGAGTTATGGCTTGGGGGCAATGTTTCCAGGCCTTATTCTAAAAATTTTTCATGGGAACATCATTCTGGGAGTTGAAGTTAAGTCCTCCTACAGCTCTGAAACTAGTGTCTCACTTTGTGAAGGGAGGGCGGGTTTCCTGCAGATTATAGCTCAGGGCAGAATCCACACTTTTTCCCCGCATGTATAGGAAGTTATGAATCAGCAAGCATAAATCCAGAATGCCTTCCTAAGACTGGCTATTTTCATCCTTATGAGTCAGTAGCACCTTTTCCATACAGTTTGACTGTCTCCCCCCTACTCTTATGGAAAATAAAAATAATGTGAAAAAAAGGAATTTAAATGATTTAATTCAAAACCCCCACAGTACTCCCACACAAAGATTGCCCTTGCCAATTCAGACGTACAATCACACATGAGAAAACTCTGAATAGGTGAAGACTTGTATACTGTAGTTAGAATAGACTAATTGGCTACTTTGGAGAAGTCTGATGTTGCTACAACAGCCCCATGTGTATTGACTTTCTCCTGCAGCCTGTCTGTGTCTTTCTCTCCTTTAGCTCTACAGTGAGAACTTTGCCTGTTCTCAGATTTTTTAAATTGTGACAGACAGGACTGAGCAAAATACAGAGCAAGAAGGCTGAGCAAACTGGAAAAATGGTGAAGCCACATCCCCTAAGCTCCAGAGGCACCATCACTACAGAAGCTGGAGTTGTACCACACAGAAGCAGTTAGTTACAGTAGGAGATGTGGGGTCTGTGATGTGGGGTCTGCTAGGAAGTGGTGGAATAAGGCTGTAATGCCCATTGCAAACCTACTCAGCATCTCCCCAGATGGGTACCATTATCCAATTGTGCTTGATGTAAATAATAATAATGATAATGGATTATTTATGTGACTTGAGAAATACATGCCCAGAACTCCTCCATGCACTGAATGTGGTCAGAGGAAGCTTTGCCACCAGAGGTACATAACCATATAACTGTCTGGGGCAGATAAAATGGGGTGGACCACCCAATGTGAGAGCTAGGATGCTTTGGAGTAAGAGGAGCTGCTGTAGATATTTGGTATTTTAATGAGAACAGAAAGTACTAGAAAAGCATAAGGGCAAAAGAAAGAAAACAAAGTTTCAGGTTTGTTGAGGAGTACATATGGTGCAGTGACAAGGTATGTATTAGTCCAGTATTACATATTAGACTCTTAAAGATTCATCAAAATCATGCTTAAATATAGAAAAGAAGAAAAATAAAAAATAAAAGAAAATAAAAAAATAAAAAGAGAATAGAAGACATGCATAATTTATAAACACAGAAAAAGTTTTAAATTCTTCTACATTTACTTCTATGGGAAACAACATAAAGGATCAGTTGGGTGGCAAAACTGAGTATTTGTAAGTTTAATCACACAAAATTAAGGTTGTATAGGGATCAAGATGACATTGAATTATTCAATCATTTCTTTTTTCAGGACCCCTGTCCCAAACAGCATGCAGTGCTTTTCTCTAGAAACAGGTCAGCAGCATAAGGTGAGAAATCTGCTCTCCTAGATCCCTGCCTCCTTTGTGGACAAAATTAGGTGTGCAGTCAATGAAGCCAAGAACATCAGAAACAGAAAGGATGATTTCATATTTGAGATTGCTACAGTGTGGCCATGGTTGAGATATTCAAACTCTTCCTTGCAGAACGGAATTCTACCCCTGCCTCTGTCAGAGACTTTTCACGTGGTGATATGTGAAGCTTTGACAAGATACCTCCAAACTTTTGTTCCTAATCTTCTGTGCATCTGTGTGAGCCTGCTGAGCACTCTCTACAGTCAAGTGAGCTGGAATTCACATCCAGAGTTGTTAAGTAAGCTAAAAAGTCAAGCTGCAGATATCTGAGTGCTCCTTACTGGCAGATAGTCTTTGACCTTAGTCTGAGCCACGACTGTGAAGTAAATAAGGACAAACAAACCTTCTGACCACTTTGTCCACATGTCAGTGTATGGAAAAGCAACATCTTGTTTCTACAATGAAGACAGCCATAAAAAAGCTGTGAATTAAGTAATTATAATGTCTTCAAAGACAATGAGTTTTATGCAGTAAATAAGGCTTGGGGGAAATAACTTTAGGAAAAACCAAGTATTGAAAGCTTGCTGATGAAATCGCAATGGTAATTCAGGCAAGGATAGAAGAGACATTTTGTGCAAATAATAGTAATACGCAACAATTTAATTGCTGGCTATCACATAATATAGTCGCTCAAGCAAATCATCTAGCACTTCTTAACTTTCTAAGTATGTTCTGTTTTCTTTATGTTTTGGAATATAGCTTTTTGTATTATTTCATAGCTTTTGAAAAAAAATGGGAAAAAGAATTCCATCATCTCATATTATATCGACTTCTACAACAAGAAGGTGGACAGATTAGTTCCAGAGGCAGATGTCTGTGGAGTCTCTGTAGTTGACAGAGTAAATAGTATCAGGCACTTAGGGTTTGAAACAGGTAGTTTTATCTGGGAAATTAGCTTTGGGAAGGTTGAAATCTGTACTTTAAAGCTGTTTTTCTGTTGGCACCAGGGGAAAGGTGTCCTGGGCTTTGGAATGAGGGGTGAACACATCAGCAAAGCCTTTCTATCCTCTGATTTCCAGTCCAAGTCACAGATCCCATTACCAATATCCCTTTGCTCTCTCTTTCTTGATTACATGCATAGCTCCTTCTCCTCCTTCTTACTTCTAGCTCCCTTTTTTCAGCTTCCTTCTGCTCATCTAGTTTCAGACTCCCCTTTTCTTCTCCTGTCCTGTGCTCAGACAGTCACAATTTCCCCTTCTCTCTGCATCCTGATCTCATGGCCATCCTTCTCTTGTCACTTCCTTCAGTGACTCACATTTGGCAAAGCATTTCAGTACTGTCTATTAAAATAGAAAGTGTCTGGCATTCTTAGGATTTTGAGGCGTGGTGAGCTTCACCTGTGCCACTCTTTTGTTAGATGTACTGTGGCAGCTGCCAAGTCTCAAAGTTTCACCTCAGCTATTTCAGTGCAACCGCTTGAAGTCATGTGTGATTCTGCTCCTCTCAGCTCTGTTCAAGAGGTCTGGAGGGGTACAATCAAAAACTGAGTAACAGAATTGATAGCTATTTCTGAAACATCATGGACATACGTTACAATGTTGATCCTACAAAGAGTTATGGAAATACTCATGGGTGCAGATTATACAGCTGTGCATGCGTTTGCATGACTGGGACCTCTGTAGCAAAGTCTCCTTAGGACTGCAAAATTTCCTTTTTTTTTTTTTTTTTTTCTTCTTCCCTCTCCTCCGTGCAGGCCTAGCACACAGTGGCATAAGAAATAAGAAATAAGAAAGTACATAAGAAATGTTATAAATAGATTAATAGGACAAATCAAGATCCATCAGCATCTTTGCTCTTAGCCTTTATGTTTTAGGGGCCTAAATTTTGGCAGCTGAGAGACCAAGCTTGGCACATAAAATGTCAGGTTGGAAACTACTGCTATAAAAGGCGTAAATCTAAACACTCCTGAAAATTTTTAGCCTGTGAAAAGAACATTGGTATCGCTGACGCTGCGGAGACATCTCAGCCAACTCTTGTTAATCATCCCACATTGTTAGCAATAAGGATTTACTTATATCCCCTTAGAGGAAAAGGGCCTGTTGTATGTACAAGGCAATTAAGATTGACTTAATGAAGTGTGCATATCACTCTTTCTTTTGTGAACTGGGTAAGCTCACCTTAGAAGAAATATGATTCCTCTACCTAGTAACAAATCAAATTTTCTGCTAGCTGTCATGTGAAATAAAAGAGATCCTGTGATATTAGTATGGATGCCACAGTTCTCTTCTAGGGGATGGAAAATGTTAATAATACTAATGTATGTGCTAGTCTGTACCATAAAATAAAACAACTAAACAGTCTTCTTCCTTTAGACAAATACTGTTTAAAAATGGCTGCAGCCACTGTCAAGAATGATTTCTCAGTGAGTCATTCATCACCGTAAAAAATGAGTTTAGCTTACCAAGAAAATGTTTGTTTCCTGTTGTAACAAGAATTCAGTATATCAGCAAGAAAATTGAATCATCTCACTTGGCTGTAATGAACATCTGAGTTCTACTGAAATCTTAACTAAGTACAGCAACTTCCAAGTACCTTGGAAAACTAGAAGTGTTGTTTAAGGTGAACAACTGAAGCTATTAACTTCTGAATGAAAAAATGATTTGGTTTAACCAAAACCAAGCACAAATGCCCACATCAAGAAATCACCAAGTCATGGTCAGGGTAATACACTGGATGGCGTAAAAAAAAAAAAAAAAAAATCCTATGAGGAGCTTACAAGAACTGAACATGATCTCTGCTGTATTCATACCAGTGCTTCTGTAAATGGATGATACCTAAACCTACAGGTTTTGTCCAAATGATGTTAAGGTCTTAGGTATCAAAGCTAACAAAAGAGAAAAAAGGCAATCCCTACGCAGAGCAAGAGGATAAAAACGTAGGAACACAGAGTATCGTCAATCTATTGCTGTTTTTTAAAAAGCACTCACTCCTCACTTTTGTAACCCTAAGCACTGCATGAAACTAAACAAACAAACAACACCCAAACATACAAAACACACACACACAAAATAATAAATCTGGGGACTGCTGGAATGTCAATGCCTGACGTTTCTTGTGATGACCTTTTCAAGTGAGTTGTCAATCAGCAGTGAAAGCAAGAAAAGGTCTACATGTGTGAACAACGGTGTCAGGGAGAGAGAACAATTACAGAATCAATAAAATCGGGGTGCAGAAGTAGGTGAAAGTGTCTGAAGCAAAATAGACAGAGATGACTTTTTCTTACAAGTTTTGTGAGCCAGAGAAATGATCTGAAGGGCATTATTAGAAGAGACAAAAACAGCTGCCTTGAAAAAGAACCCTTGTGTTACCTCCCCACTTTCCAGAGGAGAGATGGTGCTCAGATGTGATAGTACTGTATGGAACATAAACGTCTGCATAAGGATGAGACAAACAATAGGAAAGAGCAAGCCAGCCTGAGGGACACTTAGGGGTTTGGCAGAAACAGCTTGTCTATGTTGCACTCTAGGATGTCCCCTGAATAGAGTTTGTACTGCATAGTTGGGTGCTTCCAATTGCTTAATGAGCTCAACTACACATAGCGTATTAAGGCATGTACTGCTGCACTAAACTGAATAATGTAGCAATGTGTTCAAGGGAAAAGAGGGAGTTGGATGCCAAGGGTGTGGTTATGACCCACTCTGACATGGAAGCAGTGGAGACCAAGGCTCTGCTTATCGATCTGTCTCTTTGCAACTGGATATTAAAAATATTGCCTTTTCTGAACAGACTACGGAACACTTTTAGCAACCCTCACTACCTGTCACTGCGGACCTTCCTTGAAGGGAAGCATTGAGGGCTTGGGGGTATCTGTTCCTTCTCCCTCTGCTGACCCTAGGCTTGGTCCTGGCACTCCTTGTATGTAGCCTTGCCCCATGCTCCAGCCTGGAGGTTGTGTGCAATCTGACAGCCCATCTGGGGAACATTCCTGCTGGAAGGAGAAATCTGGAGGTACTGGAAAGAAAACTATGGAAGCAGAATTGGAGACAGGGATAAGAATAGATCTGCATAGGCAAGACTGTTTGGAAGAGGGAATAAGGGTGGACTTGTAGAGGGATGAACAGAATTGGGAAAATCACAGCAAGTTGGGCAATGTGCAGGTGACTAAGAGAAAAATGGCACATTTTGGTGTTTGCGTGAAAGTTATCTCAAACATCATAATATTCCTGTTAAGTCACACCTTGGGAGAGACCGAGAAATTCTCCATCGCTCTACAGCCAGATCTGCAAAATCTCAGTTAAGAGAAGTGTTCCAGACAGCAGAATGACTAATCTCCGTACACCACCTCAAATCTGTCTCATAACCAAGTTCCTCTTTTTGAAGAGTTCTCATCCCACCGCACGGAAGAGCTTGCCCACATCTGTGTTTCTTTCTCTGGAACAACAGAAACAGAAACAAGTGATGACAAACTGGTCAGAGCCTGACCTAACCATGCAATCATTTGTTCTGTAAACACAAGAGTAAACCTGAATCACTCACATGAACAATGAACCCTTACTCTTCAATATTAGCAAGTGACTATGGACAGAACACTGAGACCACTAATGCTGTTCTGAAGAAAAAAAAAGGTAGCTGTTAATCCAGCTGAAATACTCCCCAGTCCAAATAGTGTCAAGAATCCTTATTTCATTCCAAAAGACCCCAGTATATTTTCTTTGCCCTAACCATCCCTGTCTGGGCAATGTTATTACAGACCAGCAGTTGTCCATCTCCAGTAATAGTCAGTCTATCTCAGGGTTTCTTTCTCTTTTCCCAAGTTGTGGTCAGACCAGCATATGACAAACACATTGGATGACAATGTTTTTTGGAAAAGACATGGAGAAGCATTTACATTGGAACAGATAGATGTGCAGGTGTATGGTTCATTTCTGTTCTTTTTAACACCCAAAAAAGTAACACCACACAGCTTTTCACATGGAAGACATCCATTTTGATTTCCTCACAGAATCACAGAATCACAGAATCGTCTAGGTTGGAAGAGACCTCCAAGATCATCTAGTCCAACCTCTGTCCTAACACTAACAAAACCTGCACTAAACCATATCACTAAGGACTACATCTAAACGTCTTTTAAAGACCTCCAGGGATGGCGACTCAACCACTTCCCTGGGCAGCCCATTCCAATGCCTAACAACCCTTTCAGTAAAGAAGTTCTTCCTAATATCCAACCTAAACCCCTGGCGCAACTTTAGCCCATTCCCCCTCGTCCTGTCACCAGGCACGTGGGAGAATAGACCAACCCCACCTCTCTACAGCCTCCTTTAAGGTACCTATAGAGAGCGATGAGGTCTCCCCTGAGCCTCCTCTTCTCCAGGCTAAACAACCCCAGCTCCCTCAGCCGCTCCTTGTAAGACTTGTTCTCCAGACCCCACACCAGACCATGCTCCTCAAGAGCGTGTTTTTCACACTGAATGTAAGGTGTGACAGAGGAGGACAGGGTAAGGAAGATGTTGTTCTTTGCAAAGGACACTGGAATCTGTACTTCTTATTTAGCCTAACCAGTGTGTGCTAGTGACTGGTTAAAGAGGTCTCAGGGTTACATCAAACAATTTCAACTGGGCTCTCTGGGGAAACAGGATTGGAAAATATGAAGGTTTTTGTCATTTTGTTCAATAGATACTGATGGTTGACCTTTGCATGTCTTCTTATTGTTCTGTAATCTACTTTCGCATGTCCAAGTAGTAGGCATGGCCAAATATATATATTTAAACTTATTTAAAGATTTTAAATAGATTTAAATATTACTTTACATGTAGAGTAACGTAAACCCCTTAAAATTTTGGTGGATATATGTGATAGTATCTAACAGCAGATACCTGAACTGGCTTTGCACGATCTACAGAAGCAGAATACAAAGGAAAGAAGAATTCTTGTCCAGCAAGCCAGCTTGGATCCACAGACTGTCTCACTGTACACAAGTGGCTACATTAGCATACCCTGTTCCAGGCTGCATCATGTGCACTCCCTGGCTTCCCCAACACCACTTCAGGGATCTTCATCTGGCACGAAGTACAAAGTCTTTGTATGGTGAGGTGGTCTCAGCAGTCCTCACAACTTTGTCAGGGTAAATGAGGTTGAAATGATGGGGAAGGTTAAAAGGTTGAGAGTCACTGTTGGATGCTTACAGAGGCCACCTGGTGCCAAGATCCATGCTTTAAAGTTTTGATCATTGAGAAATCATACAAGCATGAACATGGCAGCAGTAACATGCTCTTTAGGAGCATATGTCTGGGTGTACCTTCCTACAATCAGAGTATCCAGTTGTGTTATAAAGAAAGTTACATTGCAGATGGTGACAAAAATAAGAGGAAGGAATAATGAGTCTTGATTTTATGGAGTCATTCATACTTTTTTATGGTGCATATATAACCCTCCAAATCTTGAATTGCTAAGCCACCGCTAGGCAATTGCATTTGGCAGCAAATTAGATATGACTGAAAACCCACAGTAACCAGCCTATACACAACTTTTCTTAGATCTACGGGGTTATGGACACAGAGCCATGTGCTTTTAGTTCTTATTTCTGATGTGTCATACCAGGGTGTGCTTTACAGTAGCATTATAAGACCAAATCTAAAGTGAGCTAACAGCACGTGACACTTTAGTTGACTTAACATAACCTGAAAAAATGCCCTAAATTCTTGGGATTATTAAGTAATTGTGGAACTTGCAAGAAGCCAGAACACTTCACATTTTAATAGATGGGTTCTTTGGTAGTGATAAGTTCCTTGGAGAGTGATGTCAATCAAATCCATAATGCATTTCACACTTGCTCAGGATTTAATTGGGACCCTGTGCTTGTTTCTGTGCCCTATCTTAGCACATACATACTTGCAGTGGAGAGAGCCTTGATTTTACTGAAAGGAGGGCAAATGTAAGGCTTTTCTTTCCTTCACTAGAGTTGTATCAACAAAATCTACAGAAACTAATGTGGACAACTCTCTCCGTATGATCTCTTTTTTTTTTTCCTTTGGGGAGCACAGGATGGGAAGGAACTTCATGGCTTATCTCTTACAGTCCTCCTTATTTTCTGTAACTGTCCAGTCGCACACACTGTAAGCTTAGCTCTGGGTGACTCTGGGAAGCAAATTCTGCATGGTGCTGTAGAAAAGCCTGCAGAACTTGAGCTCTTGAAGAAGATTGCCTTTTTCTCTGTGGACTTCAGTGAAATGAGAGGAAGGCCATATCTTGCCAGCACCTTTTGTAAATGTTTGGCAGGACAGGAACACTGAGTTTGAAAACTCCTGTTTCTTTTACACCCTATTGTTGAGGCTTCCCAATGTGTGTTTCTCCGGTGCCAACAATGGGGATCAGAGGGAGCTGATTTACTATTTACTCCCTGCTTCATAGGAGTAGTCATTGCAAAATGTTACTTTTTGTCTTTATTGGCTTTGCAGTAGATAGATTTCACACAGTGTAGGTATGCAAACCTATTTTTTGTTCACCAGAAGAGACAATCTTTTGCTAAATTTGCTCCTGAATCTACAAAGCAAGTAAATTGGCAATACTTAAAATGGATTTTCTCAGTCTCTGATGCATTTAAATTTGGCAAAGGGAGGTGCTATTACAAGGATAGACTTGTCACAGATTTGTCCCACATCATTTAAATCCTTTTTGCAAAGCACTGAGAACTTGGAGCCACTGTTAAGGGGTAGGTAGGGAGAAAGAGACAAGAAAAGGCACTTGGTGTCTCAGAGGTAGTTGCTTCAGCTTCATGCATTTAGAAATGTATACATGACCAAAAAGGTGCTTCCCCTCAGCTCATTCTGTCCAGTTGCTAGCAATAAGAATCCAATGTCACAATAAGAATAACTGCAGATATGTTAAATAATGCTATGAGATGATTTATGAGGCAGACGTGCTACAAAGGAGAGTAGGTTTCCTGCTTGACCTGGAAAAATTTCTCTTCTGACTATGAATGCATTTACTGGTTTAGTCCTTATCATGATATTCTTATGAGAAGGAAAGAAACTGTGTCAACATGTGCCTCAGTACTTTCTGCCTAAAACCTATCTCCTGCCGTAGCAAACCTACATATTCAGAGAAAGGCTGTCTTCTCCACCTTACAAAACCCAGGATCAAGAATAAGCAGGACTGAATTTCTTTTCTTATCCTTCCAGTCTACCATAGGACCTCTGAAGTACAGCATTAAACACATCAGAAAAGAGATGCAAATAAGTACCACAAATATCCTTCAAAATGGGAGCACACTGGATGCTCACATGCTCTGGTAACAAACATCAAATTTCCATGGGTCATGAGACTGTTCTTTCTTTACTTCTTTCTTTTTTTTTTTCTTTTTTCTTTTTATTTATTTATTTTTTTTTTCCCTAGCCTGTCTTCTATCTTAACTTTAAAAATGCTTAATAACTTTCTGGAGCTTGACAGTGCTTTGATGGAAATTTAACAAAGGAAAGGGCAAGCTATCTCAACCTCAGAATATGCCAGGAGGACTGCACTGCCCCATGATCATCTGGCTGTCTATAAATGTCTTGTATTTCTTTTTTATTGATCTTCATGATCTTTTCTTTGGCTTTACTTTAGGCTTCTCTTTTCCTTCTGGATTTTCTTTGACTTCAGACGCATAGTTTTAAAAATTCTCTTGCTGTAATCTTTCTATTCTTCCTCTTAGAAATTGTGTCTGGCTCTGAATTTCTATTTCTTTCTGGCTTTACTGAGCGATCCCTTGTAAGGAATCATATCACCAATGCAAGCTAGTAGACCATAGTTACTGCTCCAACTATCATCTTCCACTATATGATTATGGTTGTGAATAGTAATCTTAATGCTCCTGTTACAGCTCAGTGGAAAGTGCTAAACCAGATAATAAACCTTCTGGGCACTGAGAAGTTTAAATTAGTGCAGTGGATGCAGATAGCAATGTTTTGAAGAGGGCAGATTAGTTAGAATCTTTAACTCCTTTGCATTGCAGCAGCTAGCTCACCTTCATGTTAAGTTTCAGCCACCTTTAAGTCATAAATCTCCCAAGCCTCATCAGTGGCTGCTTGTGTTCACCCTCACCATTCATTCATTCACTGACATCAATTTGTTTATTTTTCCTAAAAAGTGAAGGTCAGGGGAGCCAGGGACAGGCCATGCCTTGGCTATGAATCTTAGAGTGGGAAAAGCAGTTCAGTTTGCCCACATTTATAACTTGTATGATACATTATTTATTTATTGTGGGCTTTGCTATAACTGCAAGCTCTGAAAATCTTCACAATTGTCCTTATAGTATAGATTCCTTTCCTTCTTTCTTTTCTTTCTTTTCTTTCTTCTTTTTCTTTCTTTCTTTTTCTTTCTTTCTTTCTTCTTTCTTTCTTTCTTTCTTTCTTTCTTTCTTTTCTTTTTCTTTTTTCTTTTTTTCTTTCTTTTTTCTTTTTTCTTCTTTCCTCTCTTCTTTTTTTTCTTTTTTGTCTTTCTTTTCTTTCTTTCTTTCTTTCTTTCTTTCTTTTTCTTTCTTCTTTTCTTTCTTTCTTTCTCTCTTTTTCTCTTTTCTCTTCCTTCCTCCTTTTCCCTCTTCCTTCCCCTTCCTTCCTTCCTCTTCCTTCTTCCTTCCTTCCTTCCTTCCTCCCTCCCTCCCTCCCTCCCTCCCTCCTTGGTCTTAAGATGGTCATTATTCTTCCAGACTGCAGGAAAAAAAAAAATGGTCTGAAAATACTAATATTTTTAATGCTTTTAGCTAATACTTTTAGTTTTATAAAGCCCTCAAAGGAAGTTAAATTCCACAAAGCTATGTGAAAATAAAATGGTTAAAGTTGAATGCACAGAAGCTATGAATTTTGGGGTAGGTCTAAAAACCTTAGGATGACAAAACCTAGTTAGAGTTCACCTTTTGTGTAGAAATATTGCTAAGAAATACACTGCCTTTATAATTCTACAGGAAATCTGCCTCTTAATACATGTTGGTTTAGGACACAGGACATATACTGGTCATTATTCTTAACATTAAAAATCACTACCATCGTTTTTACCATCATTTATATGTATGAGATATATGATTCTGAAGCAACGGTTAATTAAAATAGGCATTATATATAATATATATTTTTTTTTTTTTCTGGAGATCTGCCTTCATACATTTCTTGAGTAATGAGAAACAAGATATTAAATAAATAATTTAAGCACTTGTATTCTTTATGTACTATATTCTAAAGTTACTTCATAGATACCTGATGATTTATTATGGTTTTAAATAATAAATTTTATAGCTTGTGACAGTCTGATGTTGGAGGGTCATATGGGTCAGTCTACCACCACACTCTGGATATAGGTTCTATAGGGTGAAGATTGTGCTGCATCCCACACCTGTCCCCTGCCTGTTCGATGCATACACAGATCTCTGCTCTGTGCTGAGCTGTCCTTTCACCAGTCTTTCATCACTGACTAGAAGTGAAGCTAATGGCAAATAAACTACTAATTTAGCACTTCTGTTAAGCGCCTGTAGCTAAGTAGTCTGTATCTCTTTTATGGTAACAGGTTTTATAGGGCTCTTCTTGATTTGAGCCAACATAGTGCAAGATTTCACTTATTCTTGTACAATATTTTGAACTTTGCTTAGCCTGGCTGTGTATATTTACTATCAGTTAGACAATGTATAGAAACCAGGCTGAGAATGGACTAACAATCCAGGATCCACCCGCAGCTGCTCTCTTCACAGAGTTTATAGAGCATCACATCCCAGATGTTCTTGTTCTCATGCTGGCCCTGAAATACCTCAGTTGTTTTTGGGCTACACTGTGCTCTCAGCCAGCAGCCCTTAGTCCTGTGCTCAAGGACTATGATGGAGAGGATATGTACTACAAAAGAATTTCAGTCTTAGAATATTTTGATGTCAGGTGCTGATCTTAAAATATACAAATTATAGTACTTCATGGAGATATTTTGGAGTCCCAGAGGGTGCCCAGAACATCTGTCTACTGGGCTGTCTATAGTGTGGGGGACTTTGGAACATCTATGATTCTATGGTAAAGAGGCTGAAGGAGCCTCTTTAGGTATAACTTTAAAACAATGTTAATGACTTTAAAGACTATGGTTTTTCTGCATGTGTTTCACAAATATGTTGGTGAGATTTGAGCTGATCTCATTGATGACTCACTCAAGTAAGATCCTTTCTTTGTTTACTCTGTCTGCTTTTGTGCCTTAATCTCCCTTAGTGCAAATGTTACTCTCTAATTGTAAACTGTCCCAGGGACACAGTTTGGTTTTGGCCCTCAAATTTAGCTATTTGGAAAGTCGTAAGACTCATACAGATCAAAACCTAACCAACCAACCAAAATTCACACACGCAACAAGAACTGGCCTCACAAAAAGTGAGAAAACTCTGAGATAAGACTACAAACTATTCAAAAATCAGTTCCAACTAGGAACCAAAAAATCTTTGCATCAGTTGTGAGAGAACGTCTCTATAGTTGAAGGACTAATCTTCATGTGGCAGCAAAGACAATTTCCCTATTACTTTATGAAAGAGTTTACGCTATCTGGATACTTTCCACAAGAAGTTATCTATGGGACATGTAAAGCTAAGATATTATAATTGCTCTCTAAAGCTTGAAACTATGGTGTACTAACTGATAGGATGGGTGTTGAGGTCTGACAAGAACTGTAAGTTTTCTATGTCTCAGGAATCCATCCATGGACAGTTATGATGAGAAGCCCAGAGAGATTTTGGCAGCTAATATGCAATCATTCTAGTCCTACCATTTAGGGAGAAAGAAAGACTGGGTAAGTTTGTTTTGCATTTTAATTTTCCTTGGAGTGGAAAAATAAATCAAAGCAGAAGCACATGGTTTGCTACAGAGTAATTGAAAACATGTGCACGTAATTCTGTTTTACTAGTTCTTCAAGGGCATGTATCTGGTTAATTTAGTATGGCAGCCTCAATTAAACAATTCCTGGTAGCATGTTGTGGCTAATTGCTTACTGTTTACCAGAGCCTTTTTTTTTCCTTTGAAAAAGGATCCTTCCTTTCTACAAAGCATGCCTGTTTTAGATTGAGGCTAGTGCATTGATCTGATTATTTAAATTTAAGATGCCCAAAGCAATAAAAAAAAAAGAAGTCAAATAAATGAATTTGCACTGCTTGCCATCTGTTTAGCAGGTGACAGAGAACATATGCTATTTTCTATTTTATTAGGGAATTATAGTGTGTTAGTGATTTAAAGTGTGCTATAACGAAGTTAACAATCATTATCAATAGCTAATAGGGCTTCTTTGCAGGACGGCAAAAAGAAATTTGTCCACCTAGGGTATTCACAATAGACTTTGGGTTTGGTGTGCTTTATTACTTTATGAAAAAAATCCATATTTTTTCCCTTGTTCTCTGCTCCCTTGAAACAGCCAAATTGTGTTGCACCCCTATATATTTAATTCAACAACAACAAATGCCTCTATATATATATTTTTCTCCAAATTAGTTGGAGGATTTATGTAAAATACAAAATGTTTTGGAAAAAAAAATGTTGTGAGAAACAAGAAATTGTACACTTGCCTTATTTTAAGTACTCTTGGTATGCCTTCAAGGTATTTTGAGAAGAGTAATGGAACCTAATAGGCCTATGGACTATACAGCCTACTACATTTAGTGGAATCATTTTAAATCTTTTTTGCAATCTTGAAATCTAAATTTGAAGTTTAACACACCCAAACTTTGCCAATACTTCCAAGATCTATTCCACATCTGTAGAGAAAACTTCCCCTTTCAACATTTCTAGTCCATCGAGGACACTGAAAACTAGTTGAATTGTTTGAGTTTGGGCACGCTTGAATTTTCTTCTTCACTGAAATACCTTAAAGATTGCATGAAAACTGAAACCTATTAATTTTCACAGATTAAAGAACATGAGAAAGCTGCAGCCCCATCTAACACCCCTTCCACTACCATCAGCACATTCCTACTCTCTGCTCTGCAGTCTCCTCCATGCTGCTCAGTGTCTGGATCCCATCTGCATACAACCCTCATGGCCAGCATTTCTAAATACCTGTTTTTGCTGCTCTCCATGTTTGAGCCCAGTCAGGCCTTATGCAGTTCATGAACTGAGATTTCATAGCTACTCTGAGCACAATACATTTTTAGAAACTTCAGATCTGAGGAGAATGGAAGCTGTGCCCACAGGATGTGTACAAAGAGATTCTGTGGTTCACAGTCCATGATCCTCACAAATCACACACACACAGACACACACACACAAAAAAGTCTGTCTTGTGTCTGTTGTCTGATTTCTTTCTTTTTAAATAAATTTAAAAATTAAACACAGTTTGAAACGAATTTTCAATGTTTCCTTCTGAAAATACCCCAAATCAGGATGTAGAATTGTAGACATTTTCACTATTTTTTCTCTTTTTAAGATAATTTGAGGAATGTCAGAGAGGTTTACAGATTGTTTCTTTCAAGTTGAAAATCTGTTTTTTGAAAAGAAAAATTTTGCTTGTGAAAATTTGCTAATCTTTCATGCAGAGAGAATACAAATGACCTGAAAAAAAATCTCTCCAGCACAGTTGTAAATTATTCTGTAGATTGTAAAGAAGCATTTAATCAGTGTCAAACTGGTTGCCACTAGATTACTTCTAGGCGTAGGTAAAGTTGGCAGCTGCTTAGAGCAGCAAACCTCTAGGGCCAGCAAATTGTCCATAGTCCATACAGCTAGTTCCTGTTCTGGGGATGCCAGAACATTAAACAAGCCGGGAGTGCTGCTGTGGCATGGCAATATGTGAGAGCAGCTATCACCAGGAGCATAGCTATTCCCAAAAGCAGCAATCACTGTTCCTATTCTTCCTGAAGAGTCATCGAAGCTGATTTTCCAGGATTTCCCCCCAACTCCTCTATCTTGGCACCTTTTCCTATTTCCTCAGTGGGTCCTGACCCAGTGTCACTGAGAAGCAAAAAATCATTTTGCTTACACTGCTGAAAACCTCACAACTGGTCCTGCATCATTCTTTTGAAATCACTGGAGATTTGTTTTCATCATGTAAATAGGGCAGCGCAGAGGTCTACAAGACTCATAGCAGTGCAGGTGTATGTGTAAGGTGCTGTGTCCTTTTTGACTAGCTTGCACTGGACTATGATGAGGTGTCAGGCTGGATCTGTGCTAGCTCCACACCAACGATCATTGCACAACATAGCCAAACACTGCTGACTTTGCCGTTGCCCTCTGGTAAATTGGTGAGGAACTGCAGTGGTGAAAAGTATTCCTGTGACTTGAGAACAACAACAACAACAAAAGGATGATGCATATACCATATTTGTAATTTGATGTAATTTATCTTAAAAGCAAACAACAAGCAAACTTATTTCAGTATTCACATGGAAATATTTTCTTAAGTTAGTTCTAGACTGTAATGTGCTGGTACACTGAAAGACTCATAATTTTCCAACCCTGAGGTATTGACTTCCCCAGCTGTACAGGACAGCACTGGGAGGCACCTGTGACCTCAACATCCAAGCAAGTCCTGGTGTCCTACTCTCACTAAGGACCACTGCCATATCTCTGCAGGAGGTAAAAGGCTTTACATTGGATTTCCAGTGTCTGGCTCTTTCCAAAAGATGATTTGTCTTAGCAATTGGCTTCCAGTCCAGAGTTCAGACCTCGGCTGGGAGTGTTTTAGAGTTTTGCTGAAGGCCATTAAGAGAATGAAATGAATACAGATGTTTGTGTAGTACTGTATGGCAAGCCTTGCCCTTTTAAAATTTATGTCTGTTATTTTGCAATGTTTGTTATTTATGTTATTTATATGAACACAAAGAAAGCAAGTGAATACCTCTACTATTTGCTACAGATTCAGGCTCCTTCACGTATGGAGAGAACAACATTTCTAGCACAGGAAACACCAGGACCTGGGTCCTGATAAATGACTCAGGAATACACAGAGCTGCAATAGATCCTGGTATTAATGTCAAGTAATGTGAAGGCTTCATTCCACACCTAGCTATTCCAGCAGGACAAAATACGAATTTCTTAGGCAGCTCAGGCACTCACCAAAGATAGTCACAACTCCAAGGTTGCCAAGCATTCTCTGAATATGAGTATTGTTAACTCTTTGGCAAGATGCATTCATGTTTTCTTTCCTATCTGTAACCTGACTTGTGTTCTGGAAAGCAATTCAGAATAAAACACAAATAAGTTTTAAGAAAGCTATATGACACCAGAAGGATGATTTTGGGAAAGAACATTGAGATGTGCTTACAAAGGCATTCCTCACTACCTGTCTGATTGTGACCATGGAAACACACTGATGCAAAGCCCTGTGATGTTGCAGCGTTCTCTTTCAAGCCATTCTTATTTGATCTACTTGTAGGGGAATCTGAAAGACTCTTCAGTTTATTTAAAACCCAAGGCCCCTGTCTAATCAATGATAGCAATGACAGAGAAACCGAGTGAATACTCTGCCATTATTATGAACAGAACCAAAATTTCAAAGACCTATTACTTTTCCTAATGAAATCTTAGTAATAAAATACCACATACACTGTTCCACAGTGCTTCTCCTCTGTGTTGATCTAATGGATCATTTTTTTTTCTCCTTTCTCCATCAGTTCTTGATGACAAAAATCAAGCTGTACTTGTCATACATTACAGGCTTTGAAATCATCATACAGTTAAGGTGTTTCAGAGGTGGAGAATGAGTATATTCTGACAAAAGCATATGCCAAAAATACTGCCACCTTCTATTTACCCTGTAAAGAACTGGGGATGGTAAGGGATGACATTTATCACATGTCCACAATGAAAGGAATCCATAAGCAAATCTGGCTTTATTAACTCACCAGCTGTGCTTGCTGCCAAGCCAACCTCAGGTACTGTTTCACTGGCTCTATCACTCATAACTTCCTTCCTCTTTCTCAGGACAGAGCTTTCATTATCCTTCAAAGAATAAAAGCATACTTGAGAGATGTAACAGAGGAAAAGGGCAGCAAATGCTGAGTAGTCACTGCTATAAGCATTTCACAAACTATAAGCATTTCTGCCAAAACAGAGTAATTGACATATTTGATAAATTAAGAGACCAGTGATCCTTTACTTTTGAGCTATAATAGCAATAATAAAAAATACCCCATAGATATTTTTCAGACACTGACCCTCCTATTTCCTGATGGATTTGTTCTCTCTTAAAAACTGGATGACTGCACAAGTTGCCCTGGCTTTCTGCCTTGCCACAGGTGCCCAGGTTTCTGGTGACTGTTTTCCTTATTTAATTTACACTGCTGCAAATTGCAGTCATACAATTTGCAAGTCCTACAGAAAGGCTGATGCACTTTTTATCAAAAACACTTCTTGCTTTTGTGTCAAGTCATGCTGTAGAAAGATGAACATATTTCAAGTACACTTTATCAATATTTCTTTTTTCTTGCTTTTCCAGAGTCTGGAGGAACCCGTTCTTCCCTTTTTTTTTTTTTTTTTTTTTTTTTTTTTTTTTTGGAGGGAGGTTTGAAGCTTCTAATTTAATTTAATCACTTAAATTTTGCTTCTGTAGTTGATAATAAATAAGTTCTTTATAGCAAGACCCTACTGGTTGGGAGGAGAAGCAATGGTTTCTCCATTGTGTTATCTAAAAAGCTGTACATCTGCCTTCTGTTTTGCCAAGAGAATTATACTGAAAAATTTCTGTTATTTCACTCTGAATCTCATTGTGTTCCTGGGGAAGGATTCATATTTCACAATGAGAGTTGTCAGCCTGAATTAGCCTTGGGATGAAAAGAAAATATAACAGAATGGAAGTACAGATACACCAGAAGAATGACATGGAAAAATGAAAGAGAAAACTAGATATTAGAACAGAGCTGAGAAAGTCTCTTACTTTCACCCCAGCTTCTTTAGGGTCAAACAATGTGATTATTCTACTCTGCTCAGTGCTTTCTAGGCCTCACCTCTAATAGCGTCTCTAGTTTTGGTCCCTCCAGTTCAGTTGGAGAGGATCCAACAAAGGGCCACAAAGATTATTAGGGAGTTGGAGAAATCAACATATGAAGAAAGGTTAAACAAATTGGAGTTGTTCAGCTTAGAGAAATGAGAGGTTGGGGGGACTTAAACATAGTCTTGCAAAACCAAAAAGTTAGTTACAGAGAAGGTAGAATTCTGTACTTTCCCTACACAGATGCATGGTGGCAGGACAAAGGGCAATGGGAGCAAGTTGTTTCAGGGGAAATTACATCTGGTGTCAAGAAAATATTCTTCACCAAGAAAACAACAAAACTTTGGAATAGGTTGTCCAGAGAAGGGATAATAACTCTCAAGACCTGGCTTAGCAGAGCCCTGGATAACCTAATGTAAGGCATTGTTTTTAACAGAAGGATGGACTGGAAACTCCAGGGCTTTCTTCCAACCTAATTCTATTTCATACATTAGAAAATAGAGGAAGATAAAAAAGAACTCTGCACCTTGATTTCTAGGAAGAAAAAGACCAGAGATTTTTTGGCAGAGGTTTTTTTTTTTTTTTCTGTATTGTTTTCCCAAACATTCTTTTAAACAACATTGCCAGGTTTACTCTAGCAGTATTCATCAAAATCTGTTCCCATTCTTTAATATCTCTGTGTCTCCTTTCTCTGCTTTTGCATGTTATCAACTAGTGTTGATGCTTGTTTAGATGTTTGCTAGCCCAGACAAAGCTACAGCTTTGACTAGGCTGTGGGAAATTAGGAAAACCCTAACAAATTACCTTAGGGCATGTACAGATCAGCTCTATGGCATGTGCATGACAGAACTGCTCTCCGTACACAATGAAGCTCAGTCTACTGTGAAGATACCAAAGCAAGCTCTTGTTAACCTAACATGGATGCTGGAAGCTATGCCCATATGCCTTCTCAGCTCAGCAGATGAGTGTAGGCAAAGACCCATTTTATACCAGTTAAGTTTCTGGTACCTGAGCTTAGGTCACTCAAGGTGTACCTTGTTCAGGGTGGGAAGTAGAAACAGATTCAGACACTGTAAACATGTTGATTTCATTTTGACCAAGATTTCAGTGGAGCAAACCTAGGACTAGAGCCCAACATCACTGACACAGTCCTGTGACCTTTAGGACAAAATTAGTTTCTATCTGTTGTATAAAATTTTACCTGTCTACCAACCTATTAGGGCCACCGGCATATTTTAGTTTCAAAATATCAATTCTCCTACCCCAGTATAAACCCTATACCAAAATACTACTGCTGCCTGAGGAGAAGGAACAGAAACCGAAATCCACCTACTAAAACACACACATGCATGAACTACTCATCCTACTGCATGACTACCTACTACAAATATAATTTGAAACTGAGACAATTTGTTGCAGATGTATTTAGTTTTGCAAGTCCCAGTTTCGTGTTCATTCAGGACATGACAGGTGTACTCTAATTTATACATTATAAGAAGCTTGGGGCTGTACAAGTTGTTCCAAAAAAAAAAAAAAAGTAATTAAATATTAAATGTTTCCTATCTGTAAGGTAGTCCCCCTTTTCTTGCTTTAAAATTTCTATGTTTAGATAGAGGTGAGAAATATTTCTGAGCCAGCAGTAGATATTATGTTGCTGTTTTTGATGTGACATCATACACCTTCAAAGACAAGCTTTTTGCTGGAGTGCTCTCTGCTTGATGGTTTACCACTCTGGTGCAACTGAGATGGAGTCATTAGACAATATTATTATTGCTTGGTACTCTGACTGTTTCTTGTGATAAGTTGTTGAGGGGGAAAAGAAAGTGGTCTGACATTCAGGCAAGAGCAGAAATGAGAGGGTTTTTGTAACCTAGATCACATGTTGATATAAAACCTAGCAAAGTAAGAAATGAGTTGGCTGCTTTGTGAAAATGAAGGGGAAAACCCCAGGGGAAGTTAGTTCTAGGTCTCTAGTGACCCTGGTTACATACCCAGATGTGCATAGTCCATACTCAAATCTGCCCCGTGAAGTTTTCATGTGGTTGTTAACAAAACAAGACTATGCTATTAAAATCCTCAAAATACATTTAAAGGGGAGGAGGACTTATTTCTGTTGAATGTCAGCAATCTGTGAAAGATAAAAATGAGAATATTAAACATTTTAATAGTAAATTGACAAATATATTTCAAAATTCAGTTCAAAGTGCACATCAAATTGGCAGTATTAAAGCAGACTTTTTGGGCCTTTTTTTTTTTTTTTTTTTTTTTTTTTTTTTTTTTTTTGTGGAATCAGGGCTCTTGGCAAGGAGAACAGAAGGAAATGCAAGAAATTCATGCCTGGATGATGAATATCTGTGAGAATATAACTACACAACAGTAGCTATGTCGCCATTAGCAAGTGATTTGGATCAAGAGGATTGGTTTACTATAAATAAACAGGTGGCACTGAGACCCCTTACACCTTGTGTTATGTGGCTCGGGGGATTTACTTGGGGCTGGATTTTTTTCTTTTCTCTGGATCATACACCCCCAGGACATGTGGCTCAAAACTGTATAAGAAATGGGTTTTGGCTTTGACCCTTTATCCTTTTTAGGGCTTGGAGCACATGGAAGGGCATGAATTTCACCTTCCCCAGGAAGACTATGGACAAGGTACACCAAAACCACTCTGGATCCAAACCACTGTGTGGTAAGTGGAGACATTCAGGGAATTGGTTTCAACACTGTTCTAACACACAAAGTCAAAGAACTAGCATAGGCACAGAAATGTCTGTTAGTATGAGCCCAGCCTTGCCTTGGTACAGCATGCTAAACCTGAGGTGCAGCAACGTCATGGCCCCTACACAAATCCAGAGAAACTGGCCTGTGCTCTCCTGTCCCTTGCAGATAAAGAGGAGAGAGATCCCTGCACACCTTCGAGGGTTTCATGGCCATCTCTTGGCTTCGTGTGTCGCCACCACTTCTGCACTGACTTGGCAACAAGGCGAGTTTGCAGGAAGGCAGAATGTAGGTGAAGGAAGGGAGATGACCCAAGGAGAGGGTGTCTCACCAAAGCATCATCTACAGGGAAGGAGGAAATCCTGCTGATAAGCCTATCCCTGCTTATTTACTTTCCACTTTCCAACCCAGGGGACTGCAGGACCTGGGGAGGCTCTGTTCCTGTCGTCGGGAAGGAAGGGAGTAAAAAATATTGAAGATGCTGAAGATGCCTCACATTCCCAAGGATTTCCATTAGATCTACATACCTCCTTTGCTGCTATTTCAGCCTCAGAAAGTCCTTTGCTCCTGCCACTACCATGTGGAAGTGCTTCTAGATACTGTTTCGCCTCCTGGGTCTTCAAAGCCGCAGGCGGCTGAGAGACCACTGCTGAGGGGAAGTGAGAAAAGAAATCGCTTTTCTAAAACCCTTTAGGAACATTTCTGACCAGTGGATTCTGTAGCTGTGGGAAATGGCTTGTCAAGACAGCAAAACTTGCCTCTTTCTCTTGAAAGGATAACATTTGTCTCAAAAGGATAATTACCGGTAGCTCTTAAAAAAAAAAAAAAAAGAAAGAAAAAAAAAAGAAAAAGAAGTTTTGCAAGAGACCTATGAAAGACATATGGACAACTGCCTGGAAGCTCAGAGAGAAAAAGCACATTTTAAGTTTAGGTGCCCTGAGCAGAGAGAGGCAAAATCTCAGTAAATCTTTTTTTTTATTCTTTATTTTTTATCTTTTATTTTTTTTTGTGCAAACATCTGACTTCTGGAGATTTTTTTGAGTCTACAACAAGATATATCTATGCTTAAAAGAACCAAATGAACCAGAATTTTTTTTATGAGGAAATATTACAACTTTAAAAAATAATTTTGTATTAGTTGAAACACTTTTTACTACACATACTTGCTGCTATTACTGTAACTATTAGTGTTTGTTTTTTTTTAAATCACCATAAAAAATCTAACATGTTCTAAAAACCTACTGCGCCAAATGTCAGACAAAAATACAGTCTGTGCCTTAAAGCTGAAGCTAAACATTCCCAGGCCAGATGCTTCTCTGACTGTGATGAAGTGTAGCCTCTCACCTGTTGCAAATGACAATGTGATTTTCCCTGGATGGGGAAATGGGATATGGTGGGTTGAACAGCAGCAGTTCCCTGCACTTATGAAAACTTGCAAAGGCAAGAAGGACAGAAACAGACAAAGTGGTACAAGGAAGCAATGAATGGATACATCTTTGCATAACAAGAGTAGGGTGAGGGGCTTGGTAGCACGGCTTTACGGACTGTTAAAGCCAACAGAAACCAGCAGTAATGCAAAGGCCAGTCCTGCCCCGTCGTTTCCTCCTTCTGGTTATTCTTATTCCTTTATTCCTTGTGCCACCTCCCCTTACTGGCTACTCTAGCCAGCACAAGTGTTGATGCAGAAAACAGCTAACTGAGCAAAATATTTTACCCATGTCAGTTTGCTGACTCCTCACAGTGCTGCCACACACACTGTTTCTGCTGGCACAAGTCAGGGGACTGAAAAGGGCAAAAGGAGTGATCTGTATGGGTGGGAGGGAAGTGCCCTTTTTACTGTCAGTGCTCTTTATTGCAGGCTCAATATGATGGTGAAATGGCACAATAAGTGTTGTAACATTATTTCTTTTTTATAGGCAGAAAAGGGAAGTTTGAGGGTGGATAATGAATTTGCTTGTAGGATGGTTTAAAGGAGCTCCACCCTGTGGAACACACTGGACAGAGGGAAAAGTTAAAGTAGTATTATTCAAAAATATAGCATGATATGTCCTGGTGTTATGGTTTGACTAGAGTAAGTAGTCTTCTTTAAAATGAATGAGGCATAAGAGCTATGCAGGACAAAGAAGTGAAACAAAATGATTTTAGATGATAAAGAAGGAGGAACAAATGGAGGATGTACCAAGAGGATGACACAGATAAAACGTCACTGAACTTAAAGTGGGGCACTGAATCTCATCTTTCCTCAAAGCTGAAAGTGTTCCTCTCTTTCTCAGTACAGGGGACAGCAAGACTAAAGTAATCTGCAAACATCCTATAGATGAGGTATACTCTGTGACTATTATCACTAGTTGAAGGAAATATAGGAGTTATCAGTACAAAACCCTACAAAACCTTGTTTGTAGGCTTCACTTGTCGGTAGGACCACACTGGACGAAGTTGCACTTAACCACCAGTTTCTGCTATTGGGTAAAAATTTGTATAAATGTTTGCCCATTTGTCTAAACATTTGTATTTCATCTAGGGGAATACAACTAATATTTTTTCTCCCTCTTTGTGTTCCCCATGCCTTGAACACTGAAATACTCAGTGGTTCTGCTGGAGATCTTTACAGTCACAGTAGAAAGAGGGGCTTTTCCTGAAACAAGGGTTCAGGTCACTGGCATATAAGGAAAGTGTTGCATTGCTGACAAAGACAAAAGAAGAAAATATACTGCAACATAAACCTTTTGGTAACTCAATGTCATTCATGGCCAGCATTTGCTTTTAATGCTAATCACTCCTCAGACAGAGACTTCCCATTACCATTCTCTAAGGTACATCCTAAGGCAGGTACACTTTAAACATTTTGCAAGTTTCAGTAACAGGATTTTGTATGCATTAAGGAGCATTGTTCTGAGAAAGTTGTTCTCTTGCACTACTAGCTGGGGATCTGAGGCACAGATAGGAGAGCTAGATACACTGGAGTCAGCCAGGAGCAAAATCCAGTTCTTCTGGATCCTGGCCTTATGCCTTATCTGGTTTAATTTGTGATTCATTGTGCATTTAGCCATGGCTTAGGATACAGCTAATTAATGTAAATTGGGACCTGTTAAGTATCTCCATTATATACAACAGTGGCTAGTCATTCATAGGAGGTTAACTGAAACACTGGATGCATGGACCATGTCTCTTAAGACTTTTTGTTTGGCCTTACTGGAAGTTTTAGGACTGTAAATTGTGTAGAATATTTCTGATTTTGTTTTATTCTTTTATAATGACAGCTCAGATATTAAAGACTCTGGGCTTGTTTGCCTCTGGAAGGCTTTTTTCCCTGGAAATCCTCTTTTCAGCTCCTCTGTGTGAAGCTCTGTGAGCAAGAATCATGCATGAAGAGAAAAGAACACAGGGGCTTTAGGTTAACATCTCTGTTTAGGCATGGGCCAATGATCAAACATCTGCTTGTGTGGCAGGGAGACTGCTATATAATTTATAAATCCAATGCCTTCTCCAAATGACCAAAAGACCCTGAGTAAATTTTAATCAAAAGAACCTGCAGACAAAAGAATAAAATACCTGTGTAATTCTATCCTGCTGAGAGTGTTGTTGTACAGGGAGTTGATACTGTAGTAGCTTGGTCTGTAGCTCATTGGAATGACCATTGACTCGAGGGTGATTTTCAAAGGGAGATAGTGAGCTTTTGTCAGAATAGTGCTCATCCAATTTGAGGAGTTTGGGTGACCGAAGAAGCCTTATTCTGGAAATGCTTTGGGTTATTTACCCAGTTCCTAATAAATAAATAAATAACCATTTTATAATAGTATTAATGTTATTTCTATCATAAACAGAGTTATTTTACCAATTTATATCTTCCCTTATGCTTAAGCACTAGTATTTCTCATAGAAAACTGTACAAAATATTCAAATACTTTAATTATGAGGTAAAACACATTTTAAGGCCAGAAAGTCTTTCTCCTGTTTGGCTCAAACATCCTTGTTATGGTACATTTTATGAAAACGCTAGTTTTGTAGAAGTTTGTTCATTTTTTTCAACATAATTCTCCTTGTCCCAGGATTCCCATGTGCTTTGCTGTTGCTGCCAGAACCATTGTTTTTTCTCCCTGCTGAAGGCACAGTCCAAGCAGCAGGATGCTGTGCTGCAGATGTACTTCCATGTCAAAAATGGGTACACTGAGGCTTCAGTTGGGAAAAAAATCCTGGTACAATTATAGTAGAGGCAAGGTTGATAAAAGACACAGAAATCAATGGCTGGGGTGTGAAACAGGCTGCTAATTTGCTCCAGAGACTGTCAATGCAACTTCCACTAGCTGCAGCCAGAGTAACTCTGGCATAGGAATGAGTTAGGAGAAAGCATTCTGGAAAAGTGTAACATGGAAATTGTAGTTATTTCCTAATATTTTCTTCCCAAAGACTTGAAAATAAAGAGCCTGAACGTGCTAGTGCATCTGTGTTTGTCTACCCAAAACAGTGTTTGGTTGCTCTGGCTCCACAAATAGCAAAAGCCTCAAATTTGTGACTTTGTCACTGATGATAACAGAAACTCTTTTTCATCACGAGGTTATTAACAGTGGGTCCTGTGGTTGGCTGGGCCTAGTTTACTTTGGGGTAGAAAACTACAATATAGATCATGCTTCACGATAGCCAAACATTTGCTGTCACGTGGTAGCTACCTACAAGCATGGATTTCCTTAACACCGAAGGCAAAGGCAGAGGTTTCACACCCAGACATGAAAGCAGGTCAAGTTGTTTGAGTCCTGAGAGGAGATATGAACAGCTGTCACCACCACAGTGTGTGTTGGACCTCAAGAGCAAAACTGCCCTGGCTTACTAAGCTTTATTCTTATTTTAGATATCAATAAAATTAGGATGCAAGTCAATAAAACCATTAAATCTCAGTATAGGCACATTTCAGTTGTAAGTTAGCTCTGACTGAACAAATACTTAATACTGTATATGTAACTGGTGTGGGTACTGTAATGCCAGTGGCCCGATACCATTTCAATGATAGAGGAGTTTTTAAGGTGTGAAGAAGATCTTGTGTGTGGAGCTGCGGAGAGTAAACAAGTGTTTCACCCAGGTGAAGGGAGGACAGAAAAAGGAAGAGAAATGTCTTGTTGGGGCTGAACTGAAGAATGCATTCAGACGTGAACATGCACATAGATACTGCTCAAAAGGCAAGTGATGCCCTGCTGTGCACCACATCCCCTGAAGCTGATCTGCCCCTCCTGGCATATGCAGTGTGTTCCCTCCTGCTTGTCGAAGGCAACTCAGGCAGTAGGAGCCTGCCTCTGAGAAATGTTTCTCCATCTGTGGAATGGCACCTTCTTGTGTTAGTCACTCTCCCTGAGCAGAGAGCTGGGTGTTGGTTTCAAAAAAAAAAAAAGTACAAAAAACTTTACAACAGCTATTCTTTCTTATGTCTTTAAGCAGATCAGTGGATCTCCTTAGGTTTTGCATGTTCAGCCCATACAGGCACAACTGCATTGTTCCCTGCTCCACCTCCTCTCCCCCTTCTTCCTAACCATTCTCCCCCCACCCCCACCCCAAAAACAAACAAAAACAAACAAGCAAAAAAAACCACACGGTAATAGAGTACTTCAGGCTGGAGCCTTACATTAAAGAAATAAAAAAATTAATGCAGTTTGACTGCCTGTAGATTACAATGGCAAAATTATCATGGTTCCTATTCATAATGCACTTGGAATATAATTTGGGCAATTTCTCATGTTGGGAAAATCTCTTTCTGTTAAGAATTACAGCTCTCCAGCACTGTAAGACTAACATTTGCATACTGATAGAGAACAGAAAAAAGGTGCTTTTAAAATAGCTAGTTAGCTTCCCAGTGAGCATGAGTTACAGTCACTATAACTTTTAATATTTTGACCTTTTAGTGTATTTTTCTTAAATTGTGATTGCTGCTTCAAGACATGCAGCCAGCAAAGGGATTTTGAACATAATTTTGACAAAGGCTGAGAGTTTAGCTGTTAACCTCAAATGTGGTGTTCCCTCCCGCTCTCCCCAAATTACCCCACAGATGTCCATCTCTTAGACTTTCTGAACAGCTAATGTGATTTGAATTGATACATTTTATTGTCTCCTAAATGACCTTTACTTTTTTTGAGAAATACTGTTAAGATAAGTAACAAACCCACAGAAGAACAATTTATCTTAGGTACAGATCATAGGAGATAGTGCTGTAAGAGTGAAATAAACAGAGGTAACTTAAACCACTTGCTATCTCAGGTTCAAATCCACCCCCGCATTTTTTTTTTTTGTGTGTGTTGGAGGCAAGTGCCATCTCCCAGTGAAGTTAGTGAAACAGGTTTGTGCCTTGTCTCTGAAAAGGCTTTTACTTCTCGTTTGTTGGGCCACTCTGTGAAGTGAGATCTTTGTGCAATCGCAAGTGCAGATGTTCTTGTATAAAAGTTTATTGTATACATCCATTACTTCATGTGAAGCTGAGAGTCTGTTGCAGGGTTTACCTTCTTTGATGTGTAGGACCTTCATCCCAATGGCTTGCATTGATCTTGTGAGAAAGACAGACAGATTTTTGACCTGGATGACAAGATTAGTACCAATTATGGCAAAGAAGGAAATGTATTAGTTTTGCAGGGTGACTTGTAACATATTTGTAGAATCCCTTGTATAGAGGGTACAGAGGGTTTCACTTTTCAGAACTGGGAGGTGGGATAGAGAGTAGCAAGATACAGCAAGCACTAGACCAACTGCAATGCACGCATAACCCAAAATACGAGTGTTACAGGGCTGACTTTGAAATTGTGTTTGCTGCTCAGCATTGCCTGATCCTGAGCCACACCCTTAGTCCCACAGTGTCCCTGCTTCCATACAGTATCTGCATCAAAGGTGGGGAGATGGGGTCCTGCTGCCCAGAATGCCACCTTACTCTTTTCCACTTTTTGTGAAACTGAACCAGTGAAAACAAAACAAAAAAAAATCACTTTTTGTCTAACAGAACGACTGAACAGAGCAAAGTTGTTGCATGTGGACTCTGTGGGGCTCAGAAGGATCACAGAAGAGCAGCACAGGGGATCTTGAGAGTCATGACAGGGGACCTGCCAGTGGTGTAATTCTGTAGAAGCCCTCCTTATAGGATGAAGTAGCCCTCTTGTCATATGGTACCAGGACCTGATATGCACCCAGGCTAAGCTGCAAATGACTACTCAGGAGACAGATCTCCTAGCATCCCTGAGTCTTGCTGAGATGTAGTGTCACTGCAAGAATTGTCGTTATAGGCATTAGCAGTGTCATGAAAGATTCAAACAGCACGTAAATAATGCTGCACATCAATAGTATGGCATAAGCACAAAAATTCACCACAGAGTTTAATAAAACAAGTTTCATGCAGCCAGCTCTTCTGGTGGTCAGTATTAGATCTTTCAGGTTTGTATGAATCTTGCCAAGTGCACTTCCTTAACAAAGAAAAAGTCTAAAAACTAGGAAACAAGGTGATTTTGCATCAGAATCTGCACAAACTTATATGTATTTTCATTTCTTATTAAAAAAAAGAAAAAGTAATAGAAGAGTACATAAGAATACTCCAGAATATATACAAATATACAAAACTATTGCTGTAAAACTGATAGTTTGACCTAAAAGCTTCTTTAGCATTTTTTCTGCCTCAAGGCAAGATTTACTTCTTTTTTCAAGTTTGCCACACTTCACATCCAACCAAACAATATATCTGGTCAAAATATAAAAAAAAGGAAGATCACACAACACACTCAAGCCCAAGTAGACGATCTGCTTTTTATCCTTTGCCATGTGTTTCCTCCACTGCAGGATAAGTTTATAGCAAGCCTTTAAACCCCAGATAAAAAATCTCAAGATAGACAATTAGAGGCCTCTACTGTTAGTGGTACTATATAATAAAATTAATCCTTATATACCACAACAAAGAGGTTATACTCAGAAATGAAAGCCTCAGCCCACTAATGGCCACATCACTAACAATGACAGGTCATAAATATATCAAATGAATGCATTTAAAAACCAACATTATCATAAAGGTTTGAGATCAGGTTGGACTTTTTTTGGGGAAAAAAAATGGTTATTTTAGACACTCGGGACAATGGAAAGACCTGTCTAAAAACTGCTATAAAAATTTACCTTTCTTTTTTTTTCCCAAACCAACCTAATCTTCAGGTCATTGGGTGTATGGGATCTGTTGTTGACACTGAATGTATTTGGACTTAAGGCACGAATGGATTCATAAAAGACTGTCTATTTGTAATATGCAGAATATAAGACTTCTAGGCTTAAAATACACCAATCGACCTTCAAAATATCATCTTCAAAACAGCACATGCTTTCATTCCTGACTATTTTGTTTTTAAATGTATTTTTCAATTCCATGTATTTTGAGTCTTGTAAAACTACGTTTTAAAAAGAACATTTATATGTATGTGTTTCCTTTTTGTCTCCACTTTCAGTCCCCAGGAGTCAGTAAGGCCAGACTTTTCTTCTTGCTTTAAATATGGTTGGCAGCAAATGAAGCAGTTTTCACTGTGTTGAAAAATCTCTGTATATAACCTGTCACCCTAAGGAAGAGGCACATCCTGTTTAATAAGAATTTCCTCCAAGTGATCCAAGAAGAGTCCGTTCAGAATCTGCATGTAACCAAAAGAAAAGAATAGGGGAATGATTTGATTATATTATGTTGTAATAACAATGAAAAAAACAACAAATATAACATGTGTGTAAGCTTACAAAGCTTGTAGATTTTGCTTCTTCGTACCGCTTAACAAAGACAATGCAGATACAAAAGAATTCTTTATTTATTATAGGAAAAATAAAATGCAATGAATTTTGCTGGCACTAAATTTTTGTCCTGGATTTGCAGGGTAACATAAGATGTTGATTAACAGTAATATGAAAAAGTGTCACAACTTTTAAATTCAGGAAACTACTAAAGATTATCTAAGATTATCTAACTATTTATCAGACTTTCTTGCCACTTGTGGATATGTTGGGGGCATTAGAAGCCTACATGAGTTCAAGAAGTGATTGGATACATCTACTTCATGAGCCAGAAAAATCTACATTTAGTAACAAACCAGTCTTGTTGGATTTTATTTAATGAAGTCCCCGCACAGCAGATTTCTGCAGGTTAGGAAAGTATTGTGGGGTAATATCTCCGCACACAAGTAATCTGTTCTTATATTCTCAACGGCACATCTGCTATGGGCCATTGATGGGAACCAGTTACTTGGCTTTCAATCAGTACCATTGTGACCTGATCTAACACAGTGCTCTTCATTCCTATGAAAGCATTAGTCAAACCCAGTGCCTCAGTTCTCAAAACCCAACTGAACAAACCAACCCATCAGATTTGCCATTGTCTGAAGACACAAGAGAACAAAATGCCTAAAAAATCATTTAAAAATTTCCCAGATCATGGTAGCTGGTGAACCACGCTACATAAAAAGGCAAATTAATTTACTTTTCTCTTAAAGACCCAAAGAACCTGAAACATGAAGAATTCCTTTCCTGACTCTGAATTTGGGGGGCTGTGTGTCCCTGGGCCTGTTTGCTGGCTGGGCACCTGAAAAAATTCATTCTTTCCCCTACTCATTTTGCGTCCAGTCTCAGAAGCCTGTTGGAAGGAGAAAATTCTTTCCCACCATTGGAAGGACTGCATGTAAGTGGAAATGTATTCAAAGCCACATGAAAATGTTCATTCTCTGTTCGCCCAGGCTGAAGATTCCATGCAGAAGGAACATCTGCTTGATCCTGCTAAATCATCTTTTCAAAACACAGCAAAGTTTCACATAGCAACTGGCAAATAGACGGGAAAATATAGAAAAACAGAGCTGATGCCTTTTATAAACATTCACACAACAGCAAAGTTAAGTGGGCTGTTGTTAGCCCAGGAAGCAGACAACACCACTGAGTTTACCCTTTATTCTTTAAAATACATTTTAAACTCTGTTTAAGAAGGCTTACAGCAAGTAACTCCTCAAAGCTAAGTGGGCTTGGTTCTCTGGCAAGTAGAGAGATTTACTGCCTTTTCTTTTCTTTCTTTTCTTTTTTCTTTTCTTTTTTTCTTTTCTTTTCTTTTCTTTTTTCTTTTCGTTTCTTTTCTTTTTTCTTTTCGTTTCTTTTCTTTCTTTTTTTCTTTTTCTCTTTCTTTCTTTTCCTTTCCTTTCCACACCTTTCCTTTCCTTTCCTTTCCTTTCCTTTTTCCTTCCTTTCCTTTCCTTTCCTTTCCTTTCCTTTCCTTTCCTTTCCTTTCCTTTCCTTTTTTTTCCTTTCTACACCTTTCCTTTCCACACCTTTCCTTTCCTTTTTTCCTTTCCTTTCCTTTCCTTTCCTTTTCCTTTCCTTTCCTTTCTTTCCTGTTCTGTTCTCACATCCAGAGCTATGGTTTCTGAGATTTCTGCCAACTCAGCAAAGATGCAGTGAGTTGCTGATTCTGTTCCATCTTAGTTCTCATCTGTAACATGAGTGTGAGTCATCAGATGGTGCCCTTACAGACAGACTTTGGAGGCCTACTGGACTGATTTTATAAGCATTTAAATTGCAGGGAAAATGTATAGTGACCAAAGTCTTTTTCTGGAGGTAATGACTGTTTGGAAAGAGATTTTTCTGTTGAGGTAGGGATACCATTAAATAGAATGAGGAAGAAACCTTCTGGTGTACACCTGACAGAGATGGTAGATTTGGAACTGAGGAGAGAGGTCTTCATTATATTTGCAGGGACACATTACCTTGTTGCTCTTTTGTTCTGAGTTACCTTTCAGAAATATGTGAAGAGATGCAAGAAAGGTTGGGTCACTGTGATCTGATAAATCACAAAATATAATCTCAACATTTATTCTGAAAGTTTATCAGAGATACTGGAAGCAAAGCTGAAATAAGCATTGGGCCTGGCAAGAACATAAACTTTTGCGTTCAAAGGTTACATGGTATAAAACATTTTGTAATTACCAGGTGACAGATTCTTGTTTTTTATTTATTTTTTTCCCCTCTGCACTCTGAAAGCTTCTCAGCCATTTCAAATGTTTCTCTCTATTCATTTTTTTTCTGCTTTCAGAAACTAATGCTGTGCATATTGCTCAAAAACACTCAACGGGGCACATTAATAGAAGACAAGCACTTTGCAAGAAAAGGGTTTCCAGTGCTCTTTGCTGTCTGCACCCATTTCTCTAATTCAGTCACCCACTAATTAAAAAACTTAAGCAGAAATGGAAGTATACAAAACAGTATATTTAGATTAATTTATAAGTAGCAAGATGGCCCTTGGGATTCTGATTCATGACTGAGTCCTATGGTAAAGGTATTGCAAATAATAATATATCTTTGGCCTGTCTGAGTCTGCTAAGGGGAATCTTATTTTTATTTAGGCAGAGGATGTTTTGCAATTAAAAACAATTACTCTAGGATGGGGAAAGTACTTCTCCCTTGGGGACAGTCAGGCTGCAGGCTAATGTATGCCTCTCTTGAGAGACTCCTTGCCGCCTGCTGCTGAGAGTACTTAGGTATAGGTGAAGAGAGAAAAAAGAGAAAGGAGTCTGGTATGTGGCTAAAACCTGAATATGTTGCATGGAATTGATTTTATGGGCCACTGGAACAGCACTTCTGCATTTAATATTACCCAATAGTATTTGACTAGAGCTGTGTGGAAAAAGGTAAAGTCATTCCACAAACAATTTCAGCACTTTGACTCTTGGTTCTTATCTGTTATGGAATGGGGACTACAAGTGCCAAAATCATCTCTGATGGCAAGAGGAGTTCCGGTCCCATGACAGACTGATGGATCTTGGGAGCCTTTTGCTGCCAAGGAGCTGTAAGACTGGAAGGAGTGGGAAGCCATACACATTCTTGATGGAAACCTATGTGTTTTGAAATCCATCCCTGTTCTATTCCAAACTTTGGTGAAACTGCACGTACTCTACAGAACGTTTCAGTTTAACAAAAGCTGCTAATGTTGACAAATTGGGACATCTTTTGGATCAGCTGCAGATTTATTTGAAATACAAATAAAGATATTGAGTTTAATTATTATAGCTATGGATCAGTTTACTTTGTTTTCAAGTCACAGTACAACAAAAATTTGACTCATTTTTGAATAATCTGGTAAGATACAAGTGACTACTTGGCTAAATTTTGGTCACTGATTTTTCATCAGATATAGGTCTAGTTGTATTACCCTTCCCACCCTTCTCCCTATACCCACAGGCTGTATCCCATTATGCCATGTCATGTTGGGTTACCTCCCCTTTTAACAACACGTCATGATGTTACACCCCATAATTCACAGAGACAGGAACAAAGTACTCTAAACAGTAGAGTGATTGTGCTGCTGTAATATCTGGGGCAATCTGTGGAGTGCTTGATGATGGCACAATTTTTAGGTTTCTGAATAAAAGTTGGATAGCTCAGCAGATTTGCAATGCTTAATGGGCTAAAATGCAAGGGTAATCAGTACAGCAAAGAACCTGGTGCCTGGAATCTCAGCAGCCCATGAAGCAGAAAGTAATCAGCTCAGCCTTCTCCAGCAAGTGTCACTGCAGCTTCTACATGTGGCTTCAAGGTGCCTGAATGGGTTCAAAGTGGAAGAGAAAGTAGAGAAGAAATGTCATTCAACCCATAATATCCTGGTTCTTATAGGAGTTGTTAATGCAGGTATTTGGAAATGTCTTGTTGAACAGCTCATTGACGACTGAGCTATTTGTGCTTTAAGGAGGCTGGTGTATGAAACGTGCTCATTCTGTAGACTCATATGAATGATTACTCACGCTCTTTGTTGTGGTCAGGCTTCCAAGGAGGATATGACTCCCCCTGTGCTGTCCAGGCTAATAATCTAAAACAACATCTGTTCCACAAGATTTGTAAACTGAGGTTTAGATAGCATGCAACAAATTAATAACAAGTTACTCAGTGCAGTACAAACTAACAGGTTAGTGTGGTTTCAATAGCCAGTGGTCCACGCCAGCATAATCCTGCTAAAAAAATGGTTTCTTGTAGATGAGTTTGATGTTTCCAAGACTCACCTTTATGCTGTATACTGAAAGCAGAGATTTTCTTCCACATATGAGTTGTGCAGACAGCCTAAGTTGCTTCAGAAAGGACAAGAGCAGCCATTTGTGAAGAAAATAACTGAATATGTTTCAGTTATGACAGACTCCTTCCATCTTGTGTGAAGATCCAGATTTGCATGCAGTTAACTTGTCCACAACTTCTCCTCAGCCATCTATGTTACAAAGAACACAAAGCCTGAACAGAGAGAGTAGGGCACTGCTGGGATTTCAGGAAGGTGAGAAAAGGCAAGTAAATATGAAGCAGAAGAAGATATGGTGATGGCAGGAGTCACTGCACTGGCCTATATATACTACCTGCCAGATGGAGATTTAGTGAAATCACAGGCTGTAGGTTTGGTCCCTAGTGCTGATGCAGACAAATGCTCCATTGCCTCATTTCCTCATCTGAAAAACGAAGATAACCATAACATTTCCAATTCTTTCTCATCTATAGTTCTGAGGTTTTTTAAGAGGACCTAAACCTTGTCCAGACAAGACAAGAAGCTGGACTGCCTACTCCAGGCAATCCAGACTCAATTAGGGTTCTGCACTGAACAACAGAGCAGATTATTTTGTTTATATTGATGATAAATAATTGTGTCAGTGTTAAGTAACACTCAGAGTTGATTGTGCTTCCACTGTTCTTTCCGTTGTTCTGCCCACAGCACAGAGAGCACATTAGCATTAAATCTCTTTGATTAGGTAGGTATGTAAAAACAAACAACAAAACAATGTTAGGTTAATATTTATCTTAAAAATATTGTTTAATAAGGAAGAAGTCATAATCCATCTCTAACTGTTGTTCTGTAGCCAACTTTGTAGAGAGGTGGCCAGGTTGGATGCAAGTATTGGACAGAAAAGGAGTTATTGTTTTTACTGTAATGTTAATTTATCACTATGAATAACATAATATATTACTAATATACTGAATTAAACTATAACTAGATATGGTGTGCATCAGAATCTTCCTCTGAGTTTTGGATAAGCACTTAATGATCAAGCATAACAGATTTTAATGGTTGTAATGATCATATGAGTTGTCTACATGAGCAACCAGAGTGCAGAGAAATTTATAGAAAGTGTGTCAACTTATAGATCTTTAGTTCAAAAGAGTCTAGAAGAATCCCATGTTATGCGTAAAGTAAAAATGAAACATTTACAGCACTAGCATGCATATTTCATTTAATTATTTGGAAGAAATTTGACTCAAAACTTGTAAGTACAGAGAAACAAAGTACCACAAAGTACCACAACAGAACAAATATTTCAGGTTTTGGGGTGTTTTATCCTTTTGAAATTCTGCATTTTCTGCATTTTCCAACCACTCCATAAATTTATCATTTAGTGGAAAATTTACCTTTCGCTAAAAATAATTCTCAGCAATACACATGTAAATCCATAACTTGGTAGTACCCTGTCTGCAAATGCACTTTTCTTTCATATAAATTGCTAAGATCAGCTATAGATAGCTACCTGGAAAATTGGCCATATAGTGTCCTGAACATGGTAAATTTTTAAAATTAAAACACTTCAGAACTTAAAAGACAACAGAAAACAAACAAACAAAAAAAAATGTGGGAAATATAACTGCTTTTCTGGTGCAATATCTTAGATACATCAAAAGTAAAGAAACAAAAATTCAAATAAAATAATTTTATTTTCCTTGAAAATCTGATTAAAAGAGGAAAAGTAAACCATTTAACAGCTATTTTTAAGTAATGCTATTACCAAGGCTTTCAAAATACAGCAGAGTGTTTCAAAACATTATTCTTTAACAAGATTATGTACCTTTTCATAAGGGTGTCCTTTGATGAGCTATGAAAGAAACAATAATGGGAGATAAACTGAAGCTCCTTTTGTAAGGACCAAAATTAAAAAAAAAAAAAAAAAAGATAGGCAAAACAGAAAAATAAATAATCTGCCAACTTCAAAAGAATTTCAAAGCATGAAATTCCTTAAGCTTGAAACATAATTTAATGACTTACGTTTAGGGATACAGTGCAGAGCTTTGAAATCTTGAGAAAACAGGAAAAAATGACTTGTCTTTTTTATGACTAATGAAATATGTCCACAAAGGGTTTCTAATTGTGATACCCCAGATGTCTGGGATCTACAAATGTGTCACACCCAGCAATATTTTAAATTTCAGTTCCTTTTTTCCTGTGAATTTACATGAAATAAAACACTGTTTAAGGCCAGCTTTCTCAACCGGAACTTGTTCAGCTCAGAAGTCTATTTAGAAATGAGGAACAAACATATTTTCTCCTCCCAAAATGAGAGGAGGCACCCATGCTGCATAATCATTTTCTTCACCTAAAGTGTGTCTGTACTCTGGATTTTGTTAGTTGTGTCAGTTGCAGTGAGCTGTGTATTTGTTGATATTTACTTATGTTGATCTTGTTATTCCACTATAGGCAGAAATTACCTGGTACCAGAAGACTAAACAATCTTCTATGCAGTGTCACACAGTGCTTTCATTTCATGTAAACTTATTCTCTCTCCCCCCTCGAAGTGTGTGTTTGTGTGTGTGTAATAAAATGGTTAGTTTAGACAAAGTGCCTCCCTTTTATTTTGTAAAGATGAATGAGGCCAATCCATATTCTATGATTTACAGAAATCAAACAAATGTTATTGCCCAATCTGCAGCTCTGGCCAGATCTTAGTATTTCATAGCTCCTTAAAAACACAGGTCAAAAGTTCTTCCTTGGTCTGTGATTTTCTGTATGTTTTTATTTCCTGTCCATTGGTGACATTACCAAAAAAAAAAAAATCAAAAAAAAATCTGATTACAAAAGATTGAATCCTGGTGCTCCAGGTTTTATGAGGCTAGGAAGAGCTGACAGCCGTCTTCAAGGAGTCCAGGTGAATGTTAAAATGGGAATGTTGTTAAAGTAGCATGAATGTAAAAGGAGCTGAAGTCTTGCTTGTCAGTACAAGCCTCCTCTTATGGATGGATGAAGTCAGAACATTTTTGGGGATACTCGGGTCAAACCAAATGTTGCAGCCATTTGCTACTGATATTGCGCTCTTGGCTCTCTGTACAGCACCCTCTATACATGCATTTAGGTAACACGGTTTCTTTAAAAATAATGGTAACCTTGAAATAGGAACTCTTTAGCTTAGCGTGTTTGCTGAACAAACTCTGAAGGCAGCGGGGGAGGTAAATCATGTTGCATGCTGAAGGGAAGCACGGCATTACTTATGAATGGCTGCATGCATGGCTGCCTGACTCAATGAATGAATCATCCAGAACAAGGCTGTGGCAGCTCTGACTAGCACAGAAACCTCTCAGATACTAATTTATAAAGCTTATTCATAAATATTGTATATTCTACAAGGCAGGAAGGAAGCACAGTCGACCTGTTAATGTATTTTTTTTTCCAGGGCTGAGTGCTTTGCCTCGTTGCAGTGCTCACCCCTGTGAGATCACCTGTGGGCACACAGTCCTTCCAGGTCCAGCAGCGCAAGCATTTCAAGCCAGGCTGGGATTCGCTGACCTGATGGACTGCTTCACATACACGTTCATTAGAAATAGCAGTGCCACTGGGGAAATATTATGCTACGAACTCTCTCTTATACTACAACCTTTTGAAATCCAGGGATATTTTTAATCATTTAAATATTTCTATGTTGGCTTCCATTTTTAAACAAAACTCAGCAGACTCCAACAGGCCAACATTTGTAAGGTTTTCTAGCATGGCAAACATCTCATGCCAGACTATCTGAAACATTGCCAATATTGACAATATCAGCTGATGTTCCACTTGGAGTCTTGGAAAATTTCATAGGAAACCTTTCAAATGATGAAATATTGTCTGCTTCAGAACAGTGTCTCTGTCCTGACTAGTTTAACTCCATAAGTGAAAGTTCCATGTTGCAGAAACAAAATTTTCACAATTTGATTTTGATTTTGAAAAATTGTCAACAAAACATCATACTTTGCACTCTTTAGTCTCTGCTTGAAAAGTGGTTTTGCTGCTTTTTCAAATTGGCACAGCTTACTACAAACGATGATCAAAAGTCACCCTATTTCTCCAGTAAAAAGAAGCCTGCATTAGCAACACACTATGCTGGAGATCCATTCAAATACTTTGAAAACTCTAAGTGCTCCAAAATCTTTTAGGAGTTTCAATCTGATTTCCAGCTTTGTGAGTGGAAATTGATCAATACTGATGAGCTTTGATGTACAGACAAATGAAGATATTTTATTTCAAGATACCACTGTAAAAACAAACGTAGAAAGCAAATTGAAAGAGACTACAAAAATATCACTGCTGTGTAAGCCACGTGATATTTAACTAAGAAACACTGTAGTTCTTTGGGCTTTGAGCCTAGACAGAGTTAGATATAATACAGCTGTGTTTTGTGAAGCATGTCACACACAAAATGTATCCTGAAATTAAATGATAGAACAGTGCAAAACATATAACATGAATTGCAGGAAAGAGTTTAAAGATTCTGGCAAACAAAATTAGAATGAATTTTTAAGGTTAATAGTGAAAGTTACATTCATGGAAAAAATCCAGCTAACATTTATTTTATTTTATTTTATTTTATTACTTTATTTTATTTTATTTTATTTTTTTTATTTTATTTTATTTTATTTTTCAGTAAGTGCTTAAGATGGGAGTATTCTGCTCCAAACAAAATAAACAGAGGCTTAAGGTGAGATGAAAGAATGTATGGATAACAAGGAAAGCAGGCAGACAGACTGTAGATCCTCTTGTGCAACTACTCAACATGCTCTCAAAAACTGCCATTAAAGAACTTTGTAGTGGCATCAGCAGTAGCTCACAGCTGTTTTTTCAAGGCCAGGGATATCTAAATTCATATCGACAGACTTTGCAGGAGAACACTGCTGCGGCCACAAGCAGTGCTGCCCACACCAGTGATGCTCAGATGAACACCAAGTTGGTCACAGCCTTACAAACTTGCAGAAAACCTTGTGCAGTGCTGCTGCGAACAGAACTCGGACAGGTCAGAGGCAGCATTCAGGTCAAAGAAGTCCTTCCCCTTGAGTGCCACCTCTGCTTCTACCGACCCTCTCTGTCGATCAGCTAGGGCTTATGCTGCAGGATGGGTCTGGTTATACATCTTCCTTCCAGAGATAAGTTACTCCCATGCTAGGACACCTTCTGCATGATCCTGTTTACCTGTAGGACAGAGGGATCAGTCACTAAAGACACAGATGCTCACCACAGTAGTTGCTATACAGCCATGGCCAAGGCTCCTCATTACTCCTCTGGGCACACAGCTGTTAACATATAGCATGGATTTTGAGTATCTTGTTAGTAATACAGGTTGGCATTTCCCTGGACACAACATCCAACATTTGCTTCTTGTAATCAGGCAGGACTGCTTTTGCAGAACAGGAGAGGCTGCGAGCTACATGCTGCTTATTTCAGAGCCCCAGAGGACAGGGAAATGCTCACAGATGGGAGGCAGAAGCTGCTTCCCAGTGTGCCTTTGCAGATGCATTTCACCGAATATGCTGGCCTCAGTAGTTCTTTATAATTAACTTCTCCCACAGATGGGGGACCACAGTGCCAGTGGCAGCACTATGGTGTCACTGCCAGTCGTGCAGTGCAGCCCCATCACAGGGGTTATAGTGCAACGATTCAAGAGTTAAATGCAAAAAAGCTGCAGAGATCCCTTTGTTGCTGTCTGTTCTCTCTTGCTCTGTTAGCTCTAGATGTAGAAATTTAATTCTGTTGCAACCCTCAGTGCTGCAGCTGGTCACACTTTCCTCTAGGCACAAGGCTAGAGACCTGCACAGGGTTTCAGAATATCCTCCAGCTCATGAACACTTAACTACCTTAAATGATCTGTGGAAATGCAAGCACAGAATCTAGTTCAGATGCTTAAAGATAGCTTTGCAAAGGAGGCCTCCAGTGCATGAACTCCTTGCACAGATATGACTTGAGGGTTGGCTGCACTTGCAAAACCTCCTGTTGGGGCAACATCTGAGCTGCCAGCACCTTCTGCTTCCCTGACCTCTTTGCAAGTTGCAGTGCTTTCCTGACCCGCCTTCCCTTCACAGCAGCTGCTTCTGCTCACATGCAGTTTTTAGGACTCTGCTGAATTGTGTCCCCCTCTGATGGCAAGATGTACATCCTCCTCCTCCTGTTCTCTTGGGGTTGTGGTGCCTGCCAATGGGGTGTAGAAGGGTGACAAAGTCCTGCCTCCTTGCAGAGCTGGGTGCCTGGAAGGAGAGAGATGAGGTAGGGATCTGAGATTAAGCACCCTGAAATGCATCAGAAAAGTTGTTACTGTAATGTAACCTTCTGTGTTATTCAGATCTAAAACAATCTCACTCTCCTGTTCTTCCCAGGGGTTAAAAACCTGTACAAAATGCAAATGAGAAGTCCAGATCTGCACTCTTCCACGTTCCTGCGTGCTTCTGGGTCTGGGCTTTAGGTATGATCCAGTTCCCAAGCTGGGGTAACATTGGGAAACATGACTCTCCATCACCAGCTGACCTTTGCCCCCTTGCCCTCCAAACCAGCACAGCAGAGTGACAGGCAGCTTCTGCACAGATGCTCCTGATTCTCAGTGTGGAGACGTTTCTGGCCTTGGCTATTTTAGAAACCAAGTTTCCAGGTCAGGTCTTGAATGTTGTTTGAGCGTATGGTTTTGAATTTGCTGTTTTTCCTCTGGCTTTCTCTGACAGATCATATAGTGCAAAACAGAATGCCTAAAAGTAATACAGGAATCAGGTTTTGTATTTTCCTTTTTGTTTCATTCCCCCAATTCAATTCTTGGATCTGTTTTTCTCTGACTGTAACTAAGTGAAGAGTTCTTTCAGAGGAAGTCAGTCCTTTTAAAAAATATCTACTTCTAAATAACTGAGTAGGGTGAGTCATGTAGCAGGAAAAGTTAAGAATCATAAACACTGACTCTGGTAATACATTGCTTCTATTAGTAGCAATTTCTTTATGACCTTAAGACTTCCGTAGCAGCATAAATATTTTAAATGGTTGAAGCGATTCAAATAATCTTAATTTGCTCAGGCATTATAAATGCAGCAGTGAAGGAAGCAAAGCTTGCTAACAACATTCAGGCTTAGAGTTATAGTCACAGCCGTGACCGTGTCACTACACGGTCATAACTTTCCAAGTGAATTTACACACAGCAGTCACCTGTTGGCCAAACCACACAGAACAGAAGCTGAGACCTCCAGAAACCAAAATCATAAGCCATCAAAACCTACAGCCCTAATGAGCTGTAGATACCGGAAGTGCATCTTACCTCTGTGGGTTAAGTGCTTCATGCAAGGGTTGCAGTAGCACACAGCCATTCCAAGATGAGTTGCAAGACTGTTATAAATCCATGGCAGGGGGGTTGGAACTAAATGATCTTTAAGATCCCTTTCAACCAAGCTATTCTTTGAAATCCTTCAGAGTTATGCTTATTGCTGTCATAGTGACCGTTTGGTAAGCACTTCGTGCCAAATAAGGGGGTAGAGAAATTTGTCTATGCTAAATATATATAAACTATAATAAATATTTATTTATTTATTTAAATATTATATATTTATTTAAATATATAAATATATATTTATAATATAAATAATAAGCTAAAAATAAAATAAATAAAATAAAATAAAAATAAATAAAATAAATAATAGGGCTGCACTAGTAGAACCCCTGTGGGGGCAAATTAAGTCAAATAATTTCAAGTACAATAATTGGAACTCAAAATAAGCTTTGTTGGGGGGAGGGTTAGTTCAAAGGCTTTAAAATAATGTGGGGACTGGCCTGCAGGCTATCAGAGTGATGTTTTCATAACATGAAACTAAAACTGTATGTTACACGTGGGTAAAGAGACAGAAGGAGTTTGAGGCTTTCATGTACCAACTTTAAAATTCAAAAATAAACATGGCCCTACTTAAGAACATGCAAGTTTTATTCCTGATTGCTTTGCTTTCTGTTTATGTTTCTTTTATAATCTTATTTGAATGATGCTTTGAGGGTAGAGCACCTGGCAGCTGTGGTTATTATTGCAAATTGAGTAACAAACAGTGCTAAAGTGATGATCTTTTTTTCATGCCTTTAAAATCTAGATCTACTGTGGATTGGCCACATGAGCTAAGCCTTGCTTGTCTACCTCACCTCATGTTTTCTCTGAGCACTGACCGGGATGGGGACACTCAGAGGAAGGTGAAAACACCCATTTTGAATGTCCTGTATGCCACATCTTTGTGACATGCATGCCATGGTTTTGTGAGGAATGACACAATGTCTGCAGTGGTGATTGTGAAGGCCCATGGACCCATATCATACTCAATATTTGCTGAATGAACTCATTAATTTAGGCACTATGGATATAGTATTCCACAAAGATCTTTTAGCCACATCAATTGGCAGCCAAAGAATTTTCATTAAACAAAATACACTTCACAATACATATGCTAATGTGTCTCTACCTGATATTTTCTTGTCCAAAAGAGAAATGATGCTTGAGCCAAAGAAGCTGCGTTGCTCAATCTTACTGCAGACCTAGTCCAATGTTATTAATTTTACTCTAGTTTTGTATATATTAAGAAAATTATTTTAATAACTCACCCATCCTTTTCTTCAACCTGTTGCTATGCAAATTCTGCTAGGGTTATCCTGAAGCATTTTATTTTCAACAGGAAGAACCCCATTGTCTTTTTCTTTCTCATATCTTAGTTTATAATTAATGTTTTTTTTTTTTTTTTTGGGTTAGTGTTACATTTTTTCCAGTATAAGACCATAACTGCTAGATTATTCAGTTATATTCCCAGTCATGTCATTGCTAGACTCAGGACTGCCCTGAATAGAGGTTAAGACGTAAGCTGTTTCTTCTTTTTCTTTCACACATATTATGATCTGAACTTTTTGTAGAACTGTTCACATGAATAAATAGTTGGCAAGGTGAATCACGGTTGAAAAATCTGTCCCTAAAGCTTAACCAAGAGACATATCAGATCAGTTCTCTAAAGATAAAAGAAAAATGTTATTATTTTATTAAGACAATATACTTTGGTCTATAGGATAAACAACCTTCCTTTCAGTCCTGTCATATGATATTCATGCTGGAGTTCACTTGAACAAGAGTGCATTCTTTTCATAATAAATAACTCGTGGTTATACAACACCTTTGACCACAAAGTACTCTAAGGGCTGTGTTGTGCTCATTCCAAAGTTAAGGAAAAAGAAAAATCACAAAACATTTAGGCATGTGGTTAATAGTGTGAGTAAACTGCAAACAGATCACAGATAGTCCTAGTCTACTAGCTAAAGGCCAGCTTTATCACATTTTTTCCCCCTATTTTTTGCATGAAGCAAACACACACTGTCATTACATTGACGGGGAAGCTGTGTTACAACACATAACTGACCAAGTCACAGAAACCGTCGTTGCTAGAGCTGGCTTTTAAACTCGGGAGCTCTTGCCCTCCGGTACTTTGTTCAAAAACTTCCTTTCCTATGGTGACTGCATAAAAACAAACAATAGTTTTACTCAACTTTGCTTCTGGGGACAGAAAAGGGAGGAATGTATTTATCAGGGTTTGAAAATGATGAAATTCCCATCAGCATATTGAAAACGGCTTAGAGCTCAGGGATCTCTTGACCTGAATTTGTTTCTAAGAATCTACGGAACAAGTATGTTCTTCTTATTATTAAATTTATTGTTTGGGTGACTATAAACGTGTTCATGGAAAACATAAGCAAGTTTTGAATGTCTTATGGTAGTACCATGAATAGTCATTCATGTGAAACTTCATCTGGGAAGCAAGTTCATCATTCATTGCTTCAGCATTGCAGTTGCACAACCAGATAGCACAAACAAAACCATAGAACCTAAATTACATGTTACTTACCACTAATAGTACATAGTGAATAACACTGAAACGTTCCTCTGGCAGACAATCTGCAGAGTGGAATGTGTTCATCTGAACCATGCAGTGGACCCCCAGGATTGCAGACAGACAGGGAGTGCTCATGAATGACTGGCAAACAGGAAAAAAATCCCTGACAGTCATTGAGAGAATGATTATTGATAAGTTATGTGATATTGCAAGCTTCTTCCTCTGCACATTTATTTTCTAGATGTAAGAAAACTCATCCCTCATTCCTCATAAAATAGTTACGTTTTTGAAACATGAAGGTTGTCAGGATAATTCAGGTCTAACAGCTATGCAGCAGACTACAGATACAGTTGGATCAAACAGAGTTTTAAAAAAGTTTGCATTTAAAATGTTTGAAGCTGAATCTTTCAAGGTACATTTAAAGTTATCTAGAAAGCCATAGACACCATTAAAATCTGTATTTGTAGGCTGGGTTTTATGTATGTGTGCCTTTGATGACCATGGATGATAACACATTCAGCTCACTACATTCAGAATGAATTCCCTGTGCAGGTGGTTTTCTCATATATCTGCTCAGGCTTAACTCACCTCAGCCACGTTTGCCACCACTTTAGACATCTTATAGTCATTTACACTACTGCAAGTATGATTGAAATATCACCTTATCATGTCCTAACCATTCTATATTATCTTTGCTCCAAAAATAAGGACTTATAGGCCTAATCTCAGTGATATGTTCTTGTTCTGCATGTAAGGCATGTGTTGATCTTGGGGATTGAGTGCCGAGGCATTTATAAACCTAGAAGATTCAGACTATGTCTGAATATATCTAATCCAAAATTCTACCTTCTAATTGAAGAGATTTCTAAAAATGTGTTTTCTTTTCTCTGGAGCCAATATTTTACAGTCTTCTATTTTTTGCATTTGTCAACAATATAATTCCTATACTGATTTGCAAATCTATAGTAGCAATATTTCAGAAGAAAGAAATATACCATTTTATTTCACTGTATTCAAAACCAAAGGGAGCTGTGCTGATGTTAGCACTGGTGACTGTTTCAGGCATATCTGCAGAGGAAAACTTCCCAGCTGGACTTGTACTTTTTTCTACAACAGAAATTTTTGCTATAATGCTCCAAGACTTGTTCCTTCCTCTCTTTACCTCTTCAACTGCAGTTTTGGTACTTTTTAAGTACCCTTAAACAATTGGCAGGAAGAGGTTTCTCTTTATCTGGATCTTTTTGTAGAGGTCTCTACCATTGATGACCCTTGTGAAAAGATCTTAGAAATGGATGTCTCTTAGAACAAACACGTTGCTATCACTGACAATCCTGATATTTCAGAGTCAGTTTTAACACAGTAATTAACCAAGATTCAGCCATCTGAATAAATGGTACTAGTCACTGGTGAGCTTGTCTCTTGAACTAACTCTGCTCTGCTGTGTCCACACCAGGAAAAATAAAACAAAACAAAACCAGACTGCTTAAATTCTCTTTTAGCTCTGGAGATTTTCTACATTTCTATTCTAATTAAACCAACCTCACTTTTTCTTTTCTAAAAATGGATCTTGTTCTGAACTTTTAAGGTTTGATCAAGTACTTTTTAGTCAATGGAAAACTTGTCATTTACTACGTGGGATTTGATTTAGTCTTCATATCTCTTCACCTCCTGTACCACTGGAGTTCCTCAATTTTAGCCTTTTAGCTCTTTCTTTATTATTATTATTATTATTATTATTATTATTATTATATTATTATTATTATTATTTTGAGAATATAGATTTGTTTTTATGCCAGTCACCATCACTCATAATGAACCTCTTTTTCTCCCACTGGAAAAAAAAACAAACATGCAGCCTAGATCCTTGACTAGCTACTCAAAATCAATACCAGATTTTACCTTACAACCCTATGTACAGCACATGGACTTTGTGACATGAGCTTGGGGGAGGAGGTATGACGAACAGTGCTTAAAAACAGGTGCGTTTGTGTTTTGGCAAGATGTGTGTTATTATTCACCCCGAGGTGAAAAGAAAGGCATCAGAGAAGGAGGGGAAGTTTGGTCCCATATGGGAGGGTAAGGGGAAGTGGGAGAACTGAAGTAAATGCAATCAGTAGCATTGTACAGCAGTTTATAACCTGAATCTAAGAAACACTGCAAGCATTCAGTTACTTGATTTGGCTGAGAGTCAGTAAAAGGGATGTTACTTAGAGTTTTGAAGAATTTGGCAACAGAACAGCTACATGTGAATGATGTTGCAAGGGAGGATGTAGTGCTCAGACAAAGATTTCATACAGATAATATTTGGCTCCAGACTTGCAAGATTTGAATATCTCCAATGCAAACACCAAAACACTAACAGGAAAGATCAAACACACCCAATGAATCTTTATTATAAACATCAAGAAAAGCCTTCTAGCCAGCTGTGCTGCTCATCTGCTCCTAGGTACATGAGAAGCTGGAAATAAAACTAATTTTGCTCCTCTCAAAAGATTCCACCTAAAATACTTCTTCTCTGAAAAAGTACTATTTACACAATTTCTTTCCAGTTTCCAGTTTGGAGCTACTGCAAATTATTTACCACATCCCCATACAGTGCTGCAGACTCATTAGCCACCGACCCTGGTTTCCTGTTGACCTATAGCTAGGCTCTCCCTCCAGGGCCCTGCTCCTGCAGCACAAGTGGACATGCACCCTCACTGGGGCTCCATAATCTAAGGGAAATCAGTCTGCTGCAGTTTTAAGCTCCAGAAGTAGGGCTTTGGTGGTAGAATCCCCAAGGCACTTAATGCCTTCTACAACTCAACAAAGCGCACAGTGCATATGTCAAATTAATGTATCCTGTCTATGCAACAATAGTGAAACCACTGTGTTTCTCTCACTACTTAAGAAAAATATGGTTGGCTAATTCAATTTATCATGCCTCAATTCCACGGTAAAAAATGGGGTCTACTCTCTTTCTCTTATACATTGGACAGCTCTGTCAATTTGTATTTTAAATGCTGAATTTATATGCTAGCAGTAGACAACATTGTGGTGCCCTGCTTCACAGAAGGGCATTGGGAACCTCCTCCAAAGCAAATAGTAAATGTCAGTAATGATACAGATCACATTTTCAAAGCAAAGCACCATAATAACCTCAGGAAAGATGTAAACACCTTTGCAGATTCACAAAAGCAGGTATTATATGTTGGTTTTCTACAAATTGATGAAGGCAGGAGGATAAGGAAAAACAATGTGCTATGGTTAAGAAATCTTGAAATTTAGGTTTCGAGAAAGTATTTTCAGCAGTTGTCTGTAATGATCCTGACGTGCTCAGTTATGGTAAATATGGTAGAGGTGTTGTATGTGTCAGACCGCAATGACATCATGGTGAGATATGATACAGTGGCTGCCACCATTGCCTCAGGCTCTTGTCTGAGCCTGACTTTGCCTCCAAAACTCCTAGTTTTTTTCTTCCTTCAGCCTTCCACAGACAGAGCAAGAGGAGGGGAAAAATCTTAAACAAAGTGTTTTGTAAATAATGATTTTCTTTTGTTAGAGATAGTAGACTGGAAGAAGATGATTAGGAAGTCATGTTGTCCATGCTCTGCAAGCTAAAAAAGATGAAAGAAACAATTGTCAGAATAGTCTAAAGAATAGTTTGTAAAACAGAAATGTATGGCACCCCCCAAAAAAACACATTACAATACCAGCACTCCATTCTTATATACTCACATTGCGGGTACTTCTTTTGTTTCCCTATGAGCAGGAAGAAGCTGGCGCCCCTTAGCAGTGCCACATTACCATGCTTTCTCAGGTAACCCATTAATTTCATTTTAATTTACACACTGGTGTTTTTGGTGACATTTCCTTCATGGTTCTGGGTGAGGTGAAAACAGGTGTAGCACAGAGAGATCAGCCCCTTGGGATGAATGCTCTGAAGTCTGCTTTCATTCAGAAACAAGAGACAGGCTGAAGTTAGATGAGAGGAAACACATATGACCACAGCTGTGCCAAATATATAATTCATAACATTAACACGGGCAAAAGAGGAAAGGAAATTTACATGTGGGGAGAGGAGGCATCTTTAGGGAAAAGGCACATTAAAAAGACTAAGAGGAACCCAAGAGAAGTCTGTTTTTGATTTGAAGGCCTATAGCACAACAGCCTGCTGAGAGGAACTGAAAGAGGCTCTTTTGTAACAACAGGGGCTTTAAGTGTTGCAAAACTGGCTGAGAATGTCCTGGGACATCCACGAGACTTCTGTGGGTAAATATAGAGGAGGAGGAGCGTGTTGAACAATATCTCATGGCTTACAGAAAGAAGGCAAGCAGAAAGAAGACAAAGGTAGCAATGCATGTTTTTGTGCTTAGACTAACCTGATGAAAACAATAATATTCTCTGGAGTCTGGGAACAGATGCTATGAGAGTGCTGGATACAGGGAACTGAGTCTTTTTCTGCTCCTGAGTTTTACTCTGCCAGCATCTCTCTTCCTCCCATTATCTCACAGGCCTGGGAAACAGCAGTGGACTTGGATCTGGATTTGCAGTTAGGATTCCTACATGGGCATCTTGCTTGCTCTGGGAATTTCTGTCTCTGTGAAGACAGACATGAAACTTTCCCTCATTTTGCTAGGTCACATTTATCATAGTCCAAAAGTTACCTTGTTCCATGTGCTTTATCCTCTTGTTTATTTGTGTAAATGATATGCATTAGGATAAAATAAAATAGGGAAGTAGAAAACCAGAACATCTGAAATGAATAATCCATATCCATATATGCACATAAATTTATGTTCTTTTCTTTGTAATGGAATGTCTTCCCAAATTTTCAGAAGCTTGATATAGCATAAATTTGACTGAAGACCTACTTTCAACATACATTAAGCAGAGAGGGCTTACACTGACTAGAATAGGAGCTATGATAACTTAACACTTCTGAAAACCAGACCCAGAATCCACGAAGTATTGTATAATTCCCCATTAATTTCAGAAGAATAAAAATTGTGATTATCAGAGTTTGGACTTTTCCAGAATTTGTTCTACTTGGCTAATAGTCAAGAAGTGGCAAAAGTCAAAAACAACACATTACAGAGTTCAAATGTATTTGCTTTTGCAAGTTGTTACGTGAAGACATCTCTATCACCTTAACAATGAATTGTAATTGCTTTGTCCCTTAGTGGCTGGATGTCTTGAATGAGGATAGAAATATTAATAGTGCTGGTCGTAATTGGAGCTTCTCCTTCAGCTTAGGGGATAGAATTACAAGGCCATGTTCTGCCCTCATTTAATTTCTTAAAGCCTGACTGTATATGTTCAGTGGCACTGTGGTCTAACTGAGAAATTAATGTCACTGATGCCTTGCAGTACAGATAATACACAGCATCATATAAGACAGGTTTATTCTTCTATACTTCATAGGCCACAAACTTTGCAAGGCCTCATGTTAGGGATTAGCTCCTTCATTCCCAGGGTGCTTACTAGGAGCACAGCCCAGGAGGAATTTTGATGTGACTTTTCCTAACTGTTTCCTAACTCCAGTGGAGTTATGTGGGTTCCTGTCTATACATGGAACTGGTGATATGGCCCCTAACAATTAGGTCTATGTTGATAAGAAAGCATTGGTTTTCTATCCTGAGGCTTGAGAAAGTGTGTCGGTTATTCTCAGCAGACAAAAACTGTATACCATCTAACACTAGCATACTCACTGGTGCAAATGCATATTTTAATTTACTGGAATACTATAAGTTGAGATTTAGGAGGGATGGCAGCAAGTTATTTATGCTATCTTGTGACAGTAAGGAATTGTTGATGTCCATGGGAGCAGAGCAAAAACCAGAAATAGTAAAAGCTTTTGGGTCAAGCACAGCCCTAGAGTGTTCAGTCAACAAAGCTCATTGATTGGATTCAGTTCATATTGAAAAAGAACAAACTACTGCTTGATGATGTTTTTCTATTTTGAGAAGAAGAGATGGCTCTATAACCTTTCAGGCTACGTGTAATAGGCCTCAGGGTTGCTTCCTGCCCTGAGACCAAGTCACATGGACTGGCTCATGTCCTTCCCCTTCTATAGCAGATTTGTCTTGAAGAAAACTAGCTACTACAAGTGAACAATAAAACAGTGTGGACAATCAGGGCTCCACTGTTCAAGCTTCCTCCCTGACTCTCTGTTTCTTAGCACTGAAGACATAGGCTCAAAGACCATTACAGCCCTCTTTTCCATGATCCTATGAAAGTGATCATTTGTTGTACTTAGTAGCTGAAAGTAGCTGGATAGGCTTGTTAGAGTAAATATCATCTTTCAATAAATATGTTCTAAGGAGAGGGGGGTGGGAAGTGGGGGTGTCAAGCATTTCATTAAAGGACCTCCATTGTCGGAGATAAAAATAATTCCAAACTTTTGGTTGACAAGATTTTAAGGGTTTTCAGCTCCTCTGTTCTACTGGCTTGGTTCAATATCATGACAAAAATGAACGAAAGTTTTAAGGCAATCCAGGTACAACAATACTTGTCTATATAATAGGCTGGACTCTACTGTAGAGTCCAGAAGGACAATCACAGAAGATCACAAGTATAGCTTTTCTTACATGTGAAGGAGTCCAAAGTCCAAATGGATTAATGTCCCAAAGACCCTAAAAAGTGTTTATCAAAGAATGATGATAGGGCAACTTACAATATTGATACCTACATATCTCCCTGGTATATATCACAAGAGCTATATTCCATATCTGACAATTAGAGTGAAGCCAAATAGTTCAACTGAAAATCATCACTCAAGTTCTTCATAATATTGGCAAAAAGGAATAGTGGAAAAGAAAAAAAACACACATATAAATAATGTGCACATTTCCTTTGCGCAGAACAACTTTTGTCTACAAATTACAAGCAAGATAAAATAATTGAGCAATAGAGGGAAGAAACAGAGTCTAGTTGCATAAATGCTGGAGATTTCTAGATTAAGTACTTAATCTCTAGATTAAGCACTGTGGAACACCAGGATCATTTAAAAGAAATAAAGAAGAACATGAAAGAGCATACTGGGGAGCTCTCAATACTTATGCCAGATTGATCTTGACAAAAAGAAATAGAAAGAAAATTAAAACCGGCTTATTAAATATAAATTATTTTATGTAGCATTTTTTGCCTGCTCTAGAGGAAAAAAACAACCAGGTTGCTGTTCATCTTTTGGAAGTTTTACTGTAGAGCATATTGCCTTCTGTAAGGTTAAATATTGAATTGCTGTACAAAGGCATAGATACACTTTTATTAAATTGCATATTCAATCCTTCCTCATGCTACAACCCCTTCATTTGATGTAACTGAACTGCTTGCTTATATGGTGTATGAAGTCTTAGTACCAGGAAGCTATCTGAAGTAATTAGATAACGTTATCACTCTGCCAATTCTCTCCTTACCCACAGACAACCTTGCTTTTTAAACTCACTATCTAAAGGGGGCATGCTGCTACTGAGGTCCTTATACCTTTACTTCCAGAGCAGTGCTAGTTTTCTCTTTAAATGGTTTCCCACTTAGCCTGCAAAAAACAACTTCATTGATGATCACTTATTACTCATTGACTATTAACTCATGAGTTATTACTCACGAGAGAATGCTTTTGATCTAATCACGTCCTGTAATTTGATGAACTGAATACAGACACATGCAGTTTCCGAGAGAAATAACACAAGAGCAGTTTAACGTTTGCATCAAGGTGTCTGAGACACCACAAACTCTCTATGAGGAGTGCCAAGTCAGGCCCCCTATACCAGACCATGCTTGCTTTAGGTCTCCAATGACAGCAGATTATTCTGGTGAATATGGAGCCTATCATGAAAGCAGTCCTTGACTTCCTCCCTGGGAAGACTTTCTCTTTATTGCTATGAGATGAAGACAAAAAGGGGTGAAAGATGTAGTAAAGCTTTTTCGTCTATACACATGCATAAATATAAGATTTGAAAAGTTGTTAAATTCACCAATTATTCTGAAGTTTTGTGAATCTTATTCAGCAAATGAATTGAGAGATCAGAACTAGAAATAATTTTAAAAGCCATATCAAAGGACATAATGAAGGTTCTCTGTACAGTAAGGTCTTTGAAAACATGTGGGTGTTATTCATTTCACCTCTGAATATTTTTTATCTCCTTACAGACCAAAATGTTTTTTATGTATTTGGCAATTAAAGTGATGGGTTTGCAAAATAGCACTGATAATGTACTTTGAGAAAGTCAGTAGAGCAATTTTTTATGAGGAAAGGAGGAAAGAAAGAGAAGGCAGATCTGATAAGACTGCAGTGCATACCAGTGACAACGACAGCTGCTCTGTATCAAGATGAGAGAGAAATAGCTGCACTGATAAAAAGGAAATACTTGGTCACCATCAGTTTCCCCAGAGCATCTACTAGCACGGCAAACCTAATGAGTAAATCCACATTGGCAGTATGAGTCATTTCTCTCAATTGCATGAACAGAACTTAAAGACTATGTGCTAGGCAGCCCAGCCTCTCCTATTTCAAAGCTGTAGAGAATATTTAAAGGAGCAGAATGGAGTAATTATCTGATTTGGAAACAATACCTAAGGGGTTAATGTCTAGTGGGGTGAATTATAAATTGATGGCAGATAATGCATGGAGAGAGGCTGGTTGACTTTGCATAAGAGCAGTGCAACCTTTGCAGAACAAGCTAGGAGATCAGCTTGCCTGTATTCAGTATACAGCTTGGCTACCAAAATGTCTTGTGCAATTGAAACAGTCACTGTGTCTGCAAGACCTTTACTGGAACACATAAAAAACATAAAACATAAAAACTTAATTGTAATGACAAGGGGCAGTTTCCCTGGCCAAGGAAAACTTAGTAGACTTTTAACAAAATACAGACTTTACATAAGTGGTTACTCAGATTTAAGCAGAGAAGTAGTCATATAGAACTAAGGTATCGTTTGGTTGATTTATCAGGAAGGCACTAGCAAGATAAACACAATCTGTTTCTTTTTCCCATTCTCATTCAACTTGTTTCAGAGCTAGTGTCTGACGGCCTGGTTGAATAAACTGGCAAAACCACCTCCCCAGCACTGTGGACTGACTGCAGGACCATAGCTCAACATATTTCAGAAAGACAGAAATGCTGAAAAAGTCCTGGAACAAGAACTGGAGTAGTCTGTTTTCATGGGATCCTGAGTCTGGTTTGACCATGTTTAGAAACTACAATGAAATATTCTATATTTGTTTACGTGTTTGCTTGTTTAAGTAAATACAGTATTTAGAGTGATTTGCAAGGAATCTATAAAACTCCAGTATTAAATCATACAGAAAATGTCTCCGAGAAAAGAGCAATTTACTCTGAGGCAGGCTGCATGCAACTGAAAGCAGAGAACTTGAGATTGTTCACATTTTTCAGGCATTTGTTGAAGCTTGTTATACCTCATGCAGGGTATTTTAAGTAAATGGATCTTGCACTTAGTGTCTGAGTCATTGTTTTCATATCTTACCTAATATTAACATTACAGGAACTGGTCCATGTACAATGTGTAGCCTGCAGCAAACTGTTTTGTCCCAATGGAAGCTGGTCTTTTTGAGCTTTGCAACTATCTTTACACTTTTGCATATTTTTACAATGTCCCACTCCTACCCTTCATCGTTATGAAACTGATTAAAAGTAGAAGGGTCCTGAAAACAAGATGCATGCTTAATTCTGTATACCAGCAAGAAATCTATGATATAAGATATAGAAAAAGACTTCTGGAGGTCAGATTTTAAATGAAAACTGTCTTTTTTTTAAGCTTAGTCTGTGATGTGAACACTTTTGTTCTGCCCAGATGTATACTTACACCCATCCAGGCCAGAGTCTAGTACATGCCTGGGGATCTTCATTAACTTCATGAAAGTACAAACTTGGCCTGACATGAACTTTTACAAAATTTTGCTAAGGAGATTTATGTGGAAAATACTAGTTTCACTTTAATAACCCATAAGGCCAGGACCATAACCTTTTCTCTAACAGTTTCTTTACTACTGTATAAACTCATTCAGGAACTTAAATTACTTTGAGTGACAATGATTAAAGAACATTTTACAAAAGGCCCATGTGGCACACACTAGCCTTCTATAAAATAATGCAAAAATAATTAGTGGGAAGCAACTGAATACTTAAGAGAATTGTAGGAAATAGATCAGTAAAGTTATGAGGATAAATTCACCCCTGGTGTAATTCCACTGACTTCATTCTGTGTGGAGATTTAGAATAAGTGCCTCAGGGCAGTGTGCACATGCTGGGAAGTGTCACTTTTAGGCTGACCTGCTCTGCCATCCCCCACTCCTGGGCTCTGTGGTGAGCTTGATTCTGCTGTCATCTGCCAATTTCATTAAGATCAGTTCAGTTGAGGGTGTGCATTCTTTCCCAGCAAAATAAGAGGTGCTATTGTCCAGTTGTCAGAAAATGGAGAAAATTTTACCAGGGTGTTTTGCAGTCTCTTTGGGTTTCTTCGAACCTTTGCTAAGAAATAGCCATGTGTGCATGTGTTTGTATGTGCATGTGAAGTCATGTATAGACACCAACTGTGAAAGTACTTCCTCCCATCAATTAATTTATTGACTCTAGTGGTCTACTCAATTATATGTGAATATTTGCTTTAGCTGGTAAAATGCACTGAATAGAAACAAAGTCATTTCTTGAAAAAAAAAAGCTGAATTTAAAACAAATGTCTGAAAATTTAAACTCATAATTTTTTAGTCAGTCTGGAGGGAGAAGTAACAATTTACTTTTTTTGCATCATTCTATTAGGACACATTAAGGCTGAGTATTGCTCAGAACACCATGGAGTTTGTGATCAAGTTGTGAAATACCCCATCAAAAAAGAGACACAAGAGATGTGATTGAGAGCCTGAGAGGAGGTGAGGGAGATGCCAGGCTATGGGAAAAGTACAAATTGACAGAAAAGCAGTAAATCATCTTTTTTTTTTTTTAATAACTACATTGCAACCCAAACATTTTTTTCATTAATTGAATCAAGTTTTTCTCTGAGTTACCATGCCTGGCAGTTAGCAGTAGTAAGCAGCAAGCTTGAATCATCACCAGGGGCTGATGAGAAATAGATGAGCTGCAAGTCCTCCTGACCCTTTTCTATCTGACCTTCCAAGATTATTCAATCCATGCCAATCTTTGAGATTTCTACTAGGGTTATTAATGTTAGTTCATAATTGTTGCTGATAATTGAGTAGAGAAAAAAAAAATAGGGGGGGGCAGGGGGGATGGCTATGTCGATGCTTTTACCACTTACTTTGACATTCTCATCCTTGGCTTCCACCCTCATTTCCAGCCTCCACAGCCCCCTGACATCATCCTTCCTGCTCTGCCTCTGCCGTTCCAGCCAACCTGCCACCATGCATTGCATGCACCATGGCTCAGCCCCAACATGGGGCTGGAATAGTGAATCATAAAGATACTTTACTTATTTATAAATATATTGTGAATAAGTGTACTATGTCCCAAAATGCATTCTAATTACTATATTCATTATGCATATCAACATCATCCCAAATATTTCCATGTTTATGAATTTACTTGCAAATCATTATAGTAATGCTTTAGTATTTTTGCACATATTTTGAACATGCTGTATACTGTGGATGTGAGAGTACTTTCATGCAGGTAGGTAATTGTGTTTCAAGATTACAAGTACCCTCATATGACACTCTAATTGGGTTTGGCCACATGAATTTTTGGAAGGACACAGAGATACTTCTTTTAATCTATTTCATTCAACTCTTCTTTCTCCCCTCCCCTATAGAAAACAAAACAAAAAATTTTCCTCCCACACCATACAAGTACAACCACTAGAACTAGATGAGAAAAAACTTTAAAATAAAAGGGTGTGTGTGGCATGTGAAGATCTGTGTATGTATGCTTGAGAAGGAAAAAAGGATGTCTTTCACCAGCAGACATAGCTGTGTCTCTGACATTTGATAAGAGAGAGATCTGTTTGTGTGTTGAATTCTAAAGCCATTTAATGATCAAAGAGCAATCATGATTTTATCTTCCAGGGCTTCCTCAGTGGTAATAAGATTAATTCTTTTAACGTTATGTTAGACTGCTCTAACCATAAATAGATGTGTAAAAATGTAAACGTACAAGACTTGGGAAGAAACAAGGAGAATTACTTCTGTGGAAGAGCACATTTAAAATGTATTTAAATTTACTTTTTTTTTTCCTTCAATTTCAAACCTTTTAGGCTCTTCATTTAAAAGTTTTATGGAACTATAAAACTACAAGATTACTGTTTACATGCATTGAAAGGGTGAGAAGTTTTACCAGCCAAGACTTTATTATTGTTTTCTTTTCTTCTTTTCATATCTTAATTCTCTTTCATCACTAGAATGCCATGCTGATTTCAAGATTTTCTCATATATCTTCTCTACCCTACTGATAATTCTACCTGTCTTCTGGGTGATAGATGGGATGTTGGAAGTGGGCCCTTCCCTGCAGGACCTCAGCTGGCACTTGTAAAGGCGGCTGTCCCCAGCAGACGTCAGTCTGGAATGTGGCAGGGGATCCCCTTCCAGAAGTCATGAGTGACACCGGAAATGCTCGTAGCTATTAATACTGGCTGTATTTTTATGATGAAAAATTGGCAAGTGTAATGCTTTAAGGTCCATTCCTACCCAAAGTGTTATTGTGGATGCTGGCATGAGATCAAGTGGGTGAACTGAAACTAACCTCATTCTCTCTCTCTCTTTATATATATATATATATATATACACACACATATTATATATATTCAATAAAATAATTAAGGCATTTCCATAACTTAAAAACAAAAACAAACAAACAAAAAAATTGCACTGAGAGTCCAATGACATATTAAGACATGAAGCTCAACTCTAATAAACTACGCTCCTGAGGAAAATTGTTCATAGAGTATGGTGAAAAGTAGCAAACTTATATTCTGTCTCTTACTAGGAAAAGTTAAAATCAGTACCCTGTATGACCTTCCTGTAGGGTTGCATAGTTGGATTACATAAAAGTCACTTTAAGTGTATTTTTTTTTTTTGAAATAAACTCAAATTTTGCATGTATAAGAATATGTCTGCATAAGTGATGAAGAATTTACAAATGCATTGATATGTACAGTGTAAGATCTGAAAATCTGGAAATTGGTATGCTAGGCTGCTTTTCAGCAGAGCTATTTCAGCAGCTGCATGAAGTGCCTGTTCTAGAAAGTACAGCCTTTAACTTACATTCTAATGATTCTTGCATTCCTGCCATTTTTTGTCCACACAGTAGCATATCAAAAAAGCTGGGGGCACTTTGGCTGTTAGGGTGAACACAATATTTACTAACTAGAGCTATTCCCATATATGTGTAGCTGAAGGGTAGGTCTGTCCTATACTTGAATGGGAGACCATGAGGAAATCTGTGTATTGGATGAAATTTTACCCACAGGAATTAAGCAGAAACATTGCACCTAATTTCATTGTCACTGCTGATCTGGGAGAATACGAAAGAGGTGAAAGCAATGCCTGGAGATTATAAGTGAATCCAGGGTTCTCTATTAAAAGATGTTGTGTTAACTCTAAATCCTGAATTTACAGAGTTAGATAAAAGAGGGAAAAAGGGATATTGGGGAAACTGAAGTACATTGAGTTACTTTTGGAAAAGAAGAACTGGCAGAGCTGGAATTGTAGTCAAAATCTTCACATGCCTGTGTGAACAATGGTTTCATTAGCCTGTGCTGCCACTTCATCAGGTACATCAAATACACTTCATCAGCTAACTCACTGTTAGAAGCCCTAGAATGGGGCTGATAAAGGCAATACTGCTCTGTAAACCTCCTTGTTTTTTATTTTAAAACCAGAGGAACAAGGAGGGAGAGCTGTATCAGAAAATATTCAGTTCAGCCAAAACTTAAAATCATTGTCAGATCCTAGACAGCCCAGCTGGGCTATCTGCTTGCCTTTGCTGCATGCTTTTCTGGACCTCAACCCCTCAACGCCCACCACTGCCAACCCTTGCCATCTGTAGCAGGGGGCTTCTCTCTCCTTTTCCTTCTCTTCTCTACCATTTTAGGCAAAGGCTCAGAAATCTCCACTGCTGGGCAAGGGAACAGGCACTGGAGAGGCAAAAAGAGAGCAACAAACTACTGCAAATGAGCTGTCTGTACAACTCTCTGGCCAAAGGAGCTAACATCAGATGTATAAATGTGCTGTCAAGATTAAACGTTTTCATACACCCTTGGTGTATGAAAGTAGATGGTGTATGAGAGCAGATGCAGGTCTGATGATGACAGTTTAAAAACGAGTTAATAACACTGGTAGAGGGTGCAGAGACCACTCAGGCTGATTTGCAGTGAGCATTGAAAAGGAACAAACCAGTTTATCAAAAAAATAAAAACAACACATTAAGAGATGTCTCAGTTACTGGTTATTAGAACCAGCATGGAAATATTTGTTGCTAAAAGATTATTGAATCTACTAGAGAAAGACATAACAAGAACTGATGTTTTGAAGCCCAAGCTGGATGAATTCCAATAAAAAAAGAGAGAGCGCGTATTTCCTAACAATGATTATGATGTTAAACAGAGAAAGAAGCTTCCAGGAGAAGCAATAAGTTATCTACCCTGGATGTCTTTCTGGAAGGTTAAGTTTTAATCAAGCCCAAATTATTGGACTTAGTAGAGGTGAAATATAGTGGGTGGTGATATGTGCGGAGTTTAATTGTATGACCCTGAGTTTCTGTCTAGCAGTAAAGTACATGAATAAAGACGTTGCATGAGTCTATGATTACATGAAGTGTTCATAGCACCAATGAGTGAATAACTGGGACAGGAACTTGGCTGTGTAACCTTCCGTTTGGGACCTCTAGCTGCCTTTGGGAGACAGACCTGGCTCTGTTCTTGGGTGTGTGTTTTATGTTAGGAAGTCCTGGGGAGAAGAATCCAGGAGACAGATTCTACCTAGTTGTAGGCCCTAGTTGCTAGACCTCACAGACAGGTTCCTTTTTACACACTTTCCAAATATTTCCCCAAGTCTTGCTTTTCTAGCTGCACAGGGCTCTTCAACATAAAGAAAGGGAAATGTCATTCATGCCCTGGGGTAGTGCATACTGCAGTAGTCTAGATGTGCTCTTAAGACAGAACATGAATCCAGCTCCCAGGTTTGGCAAAGGTTCAAACCAAGACTTCTTTTCCTTGAATGACTGTGTTGACCACTAAAAAATTATGCAGAAGTTTAGAAGTATATATTGCCATCAGCAGTTGTATTTGTTAAAGAAGTAGTCGGTTATAATTTCAGATTAGAACACCTATGTCCATGGTCCCATTACAATCAGAGGAGATCAAATCAGTACAGTACTACTGGAACTTAGAGACATATTCAGCTAGTTAGCCATTACAGTTGTAATTGAGTTGCTTGCACATAGGCATCTAAAGTGGCTTAGGATCTTCTGAGCATCTAAAATGTCTGCAGAGTGCTGGTAAAAAAGACCTTTGACATACAGGAGATTCTCATCTCTTAGAGTGGCAGCTGGAGGCCTGGGAGGATGCTCTACAGCAAACAAAACGGCAATAGACCTCTACACTTGGTTAGCTCAGTCCCTCCTTCGGTGTCAAATTTTGGTTTCATTACTCCCACCTATATGGTTAGGTGTCTGCTAAGTATGATGGGAGTTTAGATACCTTGCACACATGCAGACACCCACATTTAAGAGTCTTAATGTGAAACTGAAACCTACGCAGGCTAATGGTAAGTCTGGTGCTCTGTGTGATCACCTAAGTTTAAGCCTATCTACATTGTACCTCCTCATGGATCACAGATTTTACCTAAATGCCAGACTGAGTGCCAGACTCATTGTGTGTAGGTAATTACACCCAAGCAGCTAAATTTTAGGGCCGCAAGAGCTCCAAGGCTAAGCCTGGTCTTCCCCTATGAGTTGTAAACATGACTGATGTAAAACAGTGCCAGAGGGAAGGCTTTCTAGATATGGCATTTAGGATAAATATGCCTAACCTGTGCTTCAGTCCCAGCTTGGATGTTCTGAATCTTCACCTAAATGCCTTATTTATCAATTCAATGTTACATCAAATTTATGTTTGCTTTAGCTTAGATGGGAACATAAGTACAATAGAGAACAAAACAATATTTAAACCATCATCTCTGCTGTGAAGAAATCCATTTCTAACTTTAATAAGGAAAAGAAATTTTTAAAAGCCTGTTAGGTGAAGCAAAGGTTCTTAATCACTGTCCTATTCTTAAAAATGTTTAAGAATATGTCTAATGAGATCTACTTTTGAATGGCTGTAGCAGCTACAGAGTCTTTGTCAGCACATGATACTAAGGTGAGGGAAAAGAATTGAAAGTTTATAACAAAAGTTTTCACTTCAGTCAAGGAAAGATCACTGAGACAGATAAACTGTGTAACGAACCATTACTGACACTAACTTCCTCACAACAATAAAAACAGAAGAGTCTGGGTCTTCCACTGAGGACGGTTTTATTTGATATAATACCTACTACACAGTGACTGATGGGGTGAGTAGAGAAAGCAATTATCACAGAGCCAGCCAGGAAGAGACTTAGCAGTAAGAAAGGGAAAACAAACAAACAAAAAACCCCACCAACAAACCAACAACAATGGCCACCATTTTAAGACAGAAAATTCACATTTCTTACGTCTTGTTACTTTATTCCTTTCTTTTCTGCCTGCACTGGCACAGATGATCCTGCTCTGCTAATATGCTATCTATGATGTGCATCCCAGTCCTATTTCTTTTACCAGCATTCTCCAGACATCTTTAAAAGACTCACTGAAGCACAACATTCTTTAAAAAACATGTAACAAAAGTAGAATTGTTTGCTCCACATTACAATATGGAAGATGAGCCCTTGATTTGCTGCCTTGACCCTATTGCCATTGGTGCCCAGGGCATGCTGTCCCTGGGTAACCATGTACCGGTGGGTGTGCCTCCCACATCACCCCATTCTCGTCCTCCCCTCCAGAGCTGCAGGGCCTGCCCTGGAGGCATGGATAACAAAGGATGATCTATGCCCACTGTGGCTTCCTTCCTGCTATGCTCCTCCAGTCAGGACAGTTTTGCTGGGGCTTTGCCAGGTTTGTATTAGGTGAGGAATGCAGAAGGAACTGCATTCTTTCTTATCTGTGATGATATTCTTACCTCTTGCCAGCACAAACATCTTCCCAGGGAGGCAAGGGCTCAGCCTCAGGAGTGGATACTGTTAAGCTATTTTCTGCTCTCACACATCCCGTGTCTGGAGGGGTTCCTTCCTTTCTTCCTGGGGTGTTTGTGGGAGAAGTACCTCCCAGCCAATGTCCCTTCTTACTTCCATGATGTGGTTGTGAGAAAGGTATATCGGAGTACTACAGTAGAGGGCTGGACAACATGCTTTTTATTTCTGGAACAATGCAGCCTTTTTCTGAGTTGAACAAACACTTTACCCAGCAATACTATCCTTGGCAGTACTATGGTGTTCCCAGCTTCTGTGGCCTAAGTAGGTAGATTAAGTTTCTCACCTGATTAATCACTCCAGTGGCCCTTGCCCAACCTGTGTGTCCCTGAAGAATAAAACATCATCCCTTACTGCAGTCACTGATATTCTTTGCTGCTGTAAAGTTTTTGAGAGTTTTGATGAAATCCTTTTTTTTTTTTTTGCTGGGTGCTCCCTTCCCAGTCACTGCTGAACCACTCATTTTAATCTGTTTGATCTCGACAGTCTCACTGCTGCAGATCTCAGCATCCAAGCCAAGCTTGCTGTGCTTCAGAACTGTCTCCTCTGGCTTTCATTTGTTGCGGTTCACCCTCCCACTGTCCTACCAACTAGCCTGGAATTACCTCACCCATTACCCTCTCTTGGTTTTGGGCTGACAGTTGTTCTCTCCAATGATACAGTTACTACAGTTGCTACAATACAATCAATTTGGTCCACCTACGTTTTATGCTTTCCATCATGAGTGAACAGAGAATGTCTGTTGGATATTTTCATCAGACATGGCTCAGCCTGGTGGGAACTCTGCAAAGCAGCACCTGCCTGTCCTGAAATAGTGACTCTGCTTTCTAAAATTTGATCAGAAGAGAAAATATTGTTTAAGATTCATAAGACGGCAAGGGACAATTTAACCATTAGATATCAAGGAAGAAAATAGCCCATTGAAAAAGAGGGCTTGAGCAAAAGAACAAGCTTTCAGTAGTCTTCAGGAAACTGGCTGTTCCATGCTTTCTTGTGTGTTCTGATTCTCACGTTTCAGCAAATTGTCCCTGGATAGGCAGCTTTTACAGTGTTGGTAACCTTAAACTTGAAGTCATTTGCTCATAGCACTTGAGAGCTGGAAAGTGTTAGGGGTGCCACGTACAAAACACCCCTCTGTAAGCATTCCTCCTTCCTACCAAGGTGTAAGGAAGTTTTGCAGACTTCTGCTCCCTCCCGCGTCTTTAATCTTGAAGTGGAGCCCACTCATTCCCCCTTCTCCCAGCAACAGAGGTAACACTAGGTCTTCCTTTCAGTATTCATGGAAGCAGCTCTAGAGAAGGTGTGCCCCAGACTGGGCTGCAGAGAAAAGCTGCTTTTCCATTTCTTGACTAGGGCTAACTGGCAGAGGTCAAAGCAGTGCCATTAATCACATTGACATGTGATGGATGGTGATATCCACTCCTTCCAGTGATTACTGTTGCATTTCCCTCCTTATATCAAATCAAAAGCAGCCAAAACATAACGTTATCTGGTAATTTATTGAGAGCTGCAAGCTAATTCACCCTATTAATAAAGCACATTGGTTGACGCAATGAGGATGAGGCCATGGTAAACAAAAGAAACCTGCTGAAGATGAATGGACAGGACTAGTCCCACTGGACATCTATCAGCAGTTCTCTTCCTGAACCTTGCTTACCACCTCACCACAGGGTGCCCTCCTCCTCCCAGGAGATTTCCTTCCAGGGCAGCCTGCTGCAATGAAACCTCCATTTCAAGCCTGCTGCTCTGGTCTTTCTCAGTGCCGCTGGTGCGGTGGTCAGTGGTACTTCTGCCACTATAAATGGGCAGTCGGGAGCCTTCCCAAGCTCTTAGCAAACACAGAAATTGCAAGTGCCTGTGTTCTGTTTCAGCATCTTCTGTTTCTCCTGCAGGATGGAGAAAAAAGACTGGCTATGATGTACAGCTGTGGGATGAAAGGAACAAGTGTGGGATCTCCCATTCGTTTCATGGCATATGACATTTACTTCATTACTCCCCTCTTTGGCTAAAGCAGTCCGTTGTAAAAACAAACATTGAGGCTTTGAGAGCACCTGCCCCCAGCTGCAGCAGGGTGCTCGGTGGCACCCTCTTGGCATGTTGTGCTGGATCCAGGAAAGAAATGACCGCTGTGGGAAGCCTTATATGGGAGGTGATGTTTCTTAGCGTGACTATAAAGAGGAACTTGTGCAAACCGGAAGACATGGGCTCTCTCCCCACCATCCCGCCACTTGCTGAAGAGGCTGTGTGAAAGTGATCCTTATCTGCAACCTGGCAACTGCCTGTAGAGCTTTGTAAAACCCACAGCCCGCTGGCTTGTAGATATTGCAGCAGGCCTTTACTCTGAGTAAGGAATTGGCCAGTCCCAAAAGTGTTTTGCCTAATGTTACTTTGAACCAATCTTACCGTGTGACAACACTGAGTAGAAAACAACACGTTTGCTTAAAAATGTTTATTTTGAAGAATGGAGAAATACTTCAAAAAGAACCTCCATTAGCAGTAGTCTTTCTTTCTGGTCACATTCTGTCATAAAACTGTCATTAGAAACTGGCAAGAGAACATGAGGGAGGAGGTCATCAGTAGACAGATAATATCAAAGTTGGTTAGCTTATCTGCCTTGAAATATATCCTGTAGTTGTATTAAAATGTTATACAATCCATTGGTTTTTAGTAACCAAAACAGTCCCCTCCCCATCAAATTTATCTGGCCAAAAAGCAGAAATAGTTGCTAGCTGCTCTGCCAAAATGCTAATTACTCCCTAGGGAATCATCCAGTTATGCACAAACGTGTCTGTTTATGTCTTCTGCATAATGCATACAACTTAACTAGCACATTTCTTTTTCTTGCACGAGAGGTTTGTGTATCTGAGTTAATATTATTTCAATTGCACTTCCAGAACTTGCAGAAGAAAGAAACAAATGAGTGTTAATTACACAAATGCACAGAAGTCAGCCATGGATTTCAAATTACAAAAAAAAATTCATCCCTTCTCTGTATAGCAGCCACATATATCTTCCTGTCTTTTAATAACTTTCAGGTTCTTGGGGGACTGCAATGTGAGTCCAACATGGCTCACTACCAGCTCAGGAAACAGGCAGAATGGATGATGAAGTGAAGAGATGCTCATCTTTCACTCCCCGCTAAAGGTAATTTGAGGGAACGGGAGTTTCTATGTGGGAGAGTATGTGATGCAAGAGCAATCTAAAAATATTCCTTCTTGCTTCCATAGCAACTCCCATGCCAGCATCTCTTTGAATTCATCAATTCATTCTTTCAGCCCTCCTTGTGGGCTTTGTCCAGTTTGCAGAGGTGTAAAGTGATGTTTATAGTTGTGTGCCTACAGTCTGTTCTGGCAGCAGGGTACATCCTCTTCCCCGCTGGCAGCCACACTTGCTCGGGGAAGGGTGATGGCCTTATCCTCACGTGCAGAGCCAAAGAACAGTGATTACCATCTGCAAACTGCTTTCTCCTTTGCATTCTGGCTCATGCTCCAGTTGACCCCAAAACATCAGAAGTCAGGCCCTGGTAGCCCTAACCTCATGTTAGAAGAGCCCTAACCTCAGAACCTGCAATGTTCTAGAAGCAGTCTCACTCACGCTATCTCTATTTCTTCTGTGACATAGCAGTGCAGTTCTGAAATTTATGCTTGCAAATGTTCACTTCAGTACAATACCCTCACTTAGCTCCTCTTGAAGGGAAGGAGAAAGGAAAGGGGTGCAAGGCTATCTGAACAGACTTTTTTTTTTTTTTTTTTAATGGTCTTGAAGGGAAATGGTTTGAGCTATTCACTGGCCAGTGGGTAGGGCAGGGCTCTGTGGGAGTCTGCTCCTCATCATGCCTCCAGTTCCCTGCAGTTGTGTCTTTCTGCCTTCTGTCTGATGGCAGCAGTGATACCATAAAGCTCTTTCTTTGTAAGTTACTAGCAGGGTCTTAACTGAAAAGTGTTGTATCAAGAGAGGCTTTATTGCATTCTAAAATATTTTTTTTCCAGAGAAATTATATTATTTTAGAACTTGTGGTGGTATTCTTGGAAAATAATTAAGCATTAATACTGATCTCATCCCTGACAGGATACCCGTAAAACTTCTGTGTTTACAGGTAAACAGTCTTAAACAATGTTGTGGGAGGAATTAGTCACATTAACACATATCATGCTTCTCTGGGATATGAGTGGGTGAAGACAGCCACATCCATCTATTCTAAGGACAAGCCACCGTGGAAGAGTGGTTTAGGCTTGATATGGATTTGTACAAGGAGCAATTATTCTGCAGGGTGATAACTATGAGGTGAGACCCAGCCTGTTGAAAGTGGTGACGGTGGGAAGATTTTGCAAGCAAAATCTCCACAGAAGCCAACGCAAGTAACTCTGAGACGAGGGCCCCACAGGGCTCACAAGGCTCCTTGCAGCAGATGTAGCCAAAAAACTATCCTCCATGGACACATCTGTGGGTGCATATCTGAAGCTGGTCCCTGGGAACAGGAGGAACTTCTTCCAGCATCTCACAGACCAGACACAGCACTGCTCATTTCTAATCCAAAAGTTTTTACATGCTTCTGTAGTGCTTTGAACTTTCTCTCAGAGCCCTGTCCAAAATCTTCCACTTCCTCAATTCAACAGCTTCTCTTAGACCCAAGACTTTTATATCCTCCTTTGTCAAAGGAACAGAGATTTAGCTGGTGTGGCCAAATGGCTGCTGGATGGTGCTTTCTGTTCTTCTTTTTTAGTCTTCTGTCACCCTTGGACTAGATTAAGAAATTCTGTTTGATCCTCTTAAACTTTTGACTTTCATTCTTTTTAAAAGACCCAAGAAATTCATTAAAATCAAAAGCAAGCATAGATGTGCAAGTCAACGTCATTTCAAACTGTAATGTTATAAAACAAAACAACAGTAAACCACTCCAGAAGATGCCATTTTAACTAATTCAAAACACAGCTGCTCTGCCATCTAGTGTCATTGAATAATGTATGACTGAAACCCAACTTCCACGATCAAGGCTGAAACACATCTGCAATGTGCTTTTCTTTCTAGCAGGTCTTTGAGGTCTGGTACATGCCTGTCAGTGGGTGATAGGGAGGGATATAAGTCAAGATTAGACTCCATTTGGAAGCTTTCCCATGGCAATTCAGTGAATATACATTATCCCCGACATAAAAGAACTGTTCTTTACCTGGAAAAGCAAGCTGCAAAGCTAGGCACATCAGAAGAACCACTAAGATCCTCCAAACAGTTCATTAGTTCCATGGGGACTGTGTAACAAATTCTTTATTTTACACAGGAATGCTTGGATCTTGCGAGGTAAACTCAATCTTTCAAGTCTATCATTCAAGATGCTCATTTTGCCCTGGGTATTTTCTGCTTCATAATACGCGCTCAGCTACAGAAGCTAAATATTGCCTAAATTAGACCACAGAGGTCTGAATACTAGTGGTCTTCACTAGATGTAGGGGACAGACTGGAATCTGTGATTCTGTTTTATTGTTTTTTGTGTTTTCCTTTCTTTGTTTTGTTTTTAACTCTTCCTTTGTGTGTTTGATATCCCTCCAGAAATGAACTTCCAGTCATCAAGCTCAGGGAACTGTTTTGTTTCTTTATTATTAATTATTATTATTATTATTATTATATGTTAAAAGTACATAAAAAGAATAATATCTTTGTCTATTTTAATGCCATATATAGGTACATAGGTACTTAGAAAGAATTTAGATTTTTTTTTTTTTCCCAGGACCAAATGCTATTCTTTCCAGGGGAATCAAATACGTGGTAAAGAGGAGTTATTCACTTATTCTGCGTGTTTCTTACCAAAGCAAATCTCCTTAGTTAGAAGTTGTACCAATAAATCTTTAGAAATTGTATAATTTGACAGAATAACTCCAAATTTGGATCAGTGTTCACAACTTCAATTGACAACAGATGTTTGGCTCCTATTAAAGGATTTAAATCTTAACTATGACTTTACACATCTCCTTCTGAAATGTCACAGCTCTTTGTTCTCATATCTAGAAGCCATGCCAGAGCAAACCAATACTGTCAATAACAGAGCTGAAAGAAAACACACAAAGCACAAGGTACAACTTTCCAGAAACTATACCAAAGTAGTTTGGAAAAGCTCAGATTTGAGGCTACTAAAACTGTAATATAAATACTGCAGTGCAACAATGGTCTGCTTATTTTAGTAGGTGTTGAGAAATCTGTCTTAAATCTCCTTCTTTTTCAAGCCAGCCCAACAGAGTGATACTTTATGGAGACTGAAGTGCAATGAGGCATATCTCGGCTACTCTAATTGAAAGATTTTCTTGAATTTTTGAATTGAATACTTAGCCCGAATAAATATTCATCCTAAAACAGAGAGAAAGAAAGAAGAGGAGTCTTTTTAGGGTTATAGAAACTGATTTTATTATATCCTAATATCTCTAAAAGGGACATTTCTTCTTATGGTTTGTCTTGTTGACAGGACTTCTAAATCCACTCTACATTTGTTCCCAATTCATCCTAGTCTGAAGTGCTGTAGAGGTCATTGGAGCCTCCTGAAGTGGCCCTGCTGAACAAGCAGATCCTTATTGTGATGTAGGTGATGTGAAGAATGCTGAGTGTTCCCCTTTGCACCAAAGTTGATCAAAAAACAACTGGGTTTTCAGGTGTCAAATGGCAGACGGTAATCAGGAAGCTTGTTGAATAGGTGCAATTTTCTTTGATATGCTCTAGTTCTCAAAATAAACAAATGACCCCCTCCTTTCACCAAAACTGAGTCATGTTTTGTTTTTATCACAATGGCCCCAGCTGTTACAAATAGCTAGCACTGATAATCTGTGGTTTAGACTGATTAGCATCCTACATCCCTTCATTTCTAAAATGGAATTTTAATCAGATTGTAATTCCTTGAAACTTCTATGTCAGTGAGTACTTCCCTCGCCATTAATCAATTGAATTTTGCCCTCTATTAAGCTGCTTAAATCCACTTCACATTACTGATTGATAACTTCCATTGCCTCTAGCACATTGCTGACATACTGCATTTTTTTTTTTTTAACAGCAGGGCCATGACACTATTATAAGACTGAGAAAAAGAGCAGACGTTTGCATTGCCACTGTTGTGGCTTTTCAGCTTTCCCATTTTAAATCCCTGTTTTCTCAGGGATTTGAAAGTGGGTCATAAATTCATTCCAAAGTGAAATCACTTTCATTGGCCTAATCATGCAAGTATTCAATGTCTCTTCTGGGAGGCCAGACTCTTAGTGTGGAAGTAGCTTAGCCCCTTTTGCTCAGTCCCCCTGCATTCATATTTTCTGGCCTCTATGATCTTTTTTTGTTTTTTTTTTTTTTTTTTTTTTGTTACTGTGTGGAAGCACACATTTGTTTGTAATAAGGAAGTTTGTGAGTTGTGACTCTTCAGTGCAGAAGGACAATAATAGTTCTTTTGGCTAAGAAGACAAATGAAGTTATTTGACTTGAGATCAAATGTTCACTGTATTAATACTTTGCAAAAAGGTTTACTGGAAATGTGAAAAAGCTGCATTAGCACCTCTGTCATAAACAGCTGTTATGATTTGTTAGGTCAACAGCATGCAACCCAAGGGAACAATTCTGCAACCCCAAACCAAGGGAATTTAAGTCTCTGGGACAGGCCACATATCTGGCAATAAATGAAAAAGCATAAAACTTACATCTCAGGGCTGAGTTTATTTGGGTAAATTAATAGTTCATGACTGAGGGCCTGATTCAGACGTGTCCTGTTTCTTGTATATTCATTTTCCCTGAAGTAAAGTGGGTGCTTTGCATGCTAATTTACAGCAGTGCATGTGTTGTGCTTCAGTTTTAAACTGGTGACATTTTCCACCTATGACACACCCATGCAATTAAGTAATTATCTGAAAGGCAGAGCCATGGACAGTAATATCTGCAGTGTGGAATTTGGCCACCAGAAGAGACCAGAAAAGGATAAATCCTCAGAGCACCAAGCTAGCACAGGGGGAAAATCACCTTGAAAGAGCAAGCTGAGTTCTCCTCAGGTCTTGATAATGACGTAAAAAGAGAAAAACAAAACCCACAAAACCAAGCATTCCCATTATGATTACTACTGCTAAACCTAATTAACTCTCAGTATGTGCCAGACATAACAGACCTGATTAAAGTCTGCTGTTCTGGTGTTAAAATATAATCCAAGACCTTTAAGCTTTTATTCAGATGCTTATGATTTCACTAGAGCACCTGCTGTACAGCATATGCCAATTAGAATTTTTGAATGAAAATGGTCTACATTGCCCATTTATAGGGCAGGAAATAAAGAAGGAAGGACATTTTACCACTAGCAGACTGCCAATGGCAGCGGAGTACTGCTGTTGTTTGCAAGTGCTAGAGTATTTCTTAGCCACCACTACCGAGGTTTAGTGTCACCTTTGTTTCACTTCTACCTTATTGAAGTTATGTTCCTTACCTTGCTATGTGTTGCTCAGGCTGGTGGAAAATTGCTGTTTTTGTCGAAAAGTATATTCTGGTTCCAATTGAGTGCGATTTTTGTTCCTGCAGTGGAGTTCTTCCAAGTTCACAGCAAAATTTTTTAAGTCCATAATTTTTTTGGAGACATTACACTTTTCACCAGAGCAGACTCAGAACAACTGTGATGACCTTGGTGGTATCATAGACTGTTTTTTTTTTTTTTTTTTTTTTGACAGGAGAACTAGGGGCACAAGTCTGTGTGTAGTAGGAAGCAACTGAATCTTAAGTTCATCAAAGACTTCAATATAATGCATAAACTGGATTTGATTTTAGTTCATTATCTCAAAGACTTTAATGTTGCAAAGCAGATGGGCAGTTTGCCTGCTTTCATTTTGAGTCAGTTCTATAAATTATGGTAGGTTCCTAGCTTATTTATTTAAAAAAGACACACAGTTCTTTTTGATACTTTGTTGTTTATTAAACCTCATGAAGTCTCCCAGAGTGTGGTTATAGAGATTTACCTAATATAGTCTTTTGATAAATAACACAAGTCCTCATTTTTTTTCAGGGAAGTCCTCTCCATTTCTACTGGCATTCTAGCCTCCCGTGAACCGCTGGGCAAGGAGGTGAAGAATCAGAGGTCCCACGTACAGCCTTCTAAGTCAATAGAAATAATCCCAGGGGAGTTTTGAAAGAGAGATTTAATTACTTAACACTGACCCTGGAAAATAATCTCCCGTCCAGGCTAGCTGCTCAGTGGGACAGCTAGTCACCTGATGATTTGTTATGCTTCTCAAAGGGGCAACAAAACACCTGGATGTATTTGTTATTGTCAAGAATAATTTTTAAAGTATTAATTTGGGTTAGGACTTAGAAGTTTGCTGGGACAGTTCAGGTGTCAGGATTTTTTATAACAGAAAATTCATACATCTGGGGGTTTCTGAAGAAATGCAGCATGATTTTTCTTTCAGCACTGCTAATATTTCAGATTGACACTGTAGTAGAAAAATACAGAAACTCATTTTTCTTGTCTGTTAGGTTATACTATCTGAAATGTATTCCAAAGGCTACTAGAAGCATTGGATTGGTGCAAACTTCAAAATTTTCTAAAAAGAAATCATGCTGTACTAAATCTTGACCTTAGTCCAGCCTTTCTGAGCCAGAAGTACACTTTAAAGGAGTGAGAAAAGCTGATATGGTTAATACAATGATAACAAAACAAGGTTATAGTATTTTTGCTCTTCCAAATATCCAAAGTTCATAAAATAAAATAAAAATCACCTTATCTTTTCCTGCTTTTTTTTCCATTTACTACAGAGATTTTGACCCTTTGTCATTTGCATCTCTGGAATTATTTTTCCTGCGACTGTGAAAGACAAACCATGTAAAGAGAAAAGTCTATGATTTTATAATTATAGATTTTGTAAAGCTATTAATTAAATCAGGTTTTAATTTCCATTCTGTCTTTGTGTTGTGAAATTATTGCTACAACTAATTTATTTCTTCAGAAGTTAAAAAAAAAAAAAAAATCTCCACAAAGATTTATAGGATAACCTTTCTTATACTCACTAATTTTTGCTTCTGTGTTTGCCTTTCTCTCTGCCCATTGCTCATTCTGTGCCTGTTTGCCTTTATCTCTGTTGCTTCCTTTTCTGTGTTTGCCATTTTCTGTCCTTCCTATTTTCTCAGTGTTTGCCTTTCTCATGCATGTTTTTAATGTACCTTTGCTTTTCTTAAAGCTTTCTGTGTGTTCATATTCTCTGAAGGTGCAGGGTTATGTTTAACAATCAGTAATTCAGTGACTGAGTCACTGATCGCACTGAATTAATGCATCCCTGGTATCCTCCTGTCACCTTTCTCAGCCTGCATCTTTGTGACACTCCGAGGATTTGCTGAACTACTGTGTCAGGATAGGAAAACAGCATAAGCTTGCTCTGAGAGAAGTTCATTCCCTACTGAGATCTCATTTGCTCCTTCTTGGCCTTGCATAGTTCATTGCTTTGCCAGAAACCCTAATATCCTCTCTGCTTTATCTGCAAATGAGCCTATATACTTTGGTTGAAGCACTGTCTTCTTACTTCAACAGAATGAACCCAAGGGAATGCGCTGATCGTGGCTCTGCCTCAGGATATTGTGCTTATTCCACAGGATTGACATAATTTTGAAAGGCAACCACAAACTTTTGTTGTGATCCAGCATCTCAGCCCTGTTGTTACGGTTTTCCTTACCATTCTGTGAGGCTCAGTTCCTCATGCAGGTATTGTTTAAAAAGCTAAGTGTTTTCCCCCATGTATTTATTGATTTTGTATCAGTCTTTCTCAGGATAAAACTTGGACGTTCAGCTGATATTAGTAGGAAAGATGTGATGTCGTGATGCTGTGTCTGGGAGGCTGAGTGACATATGGTAAAATGAGCTGAACACCCTTGCCCATTTCCGATTGATATGTTTTTCACAAATAGTGCCTTGGTTGCCTGTAGGAAGTGAATGGGCATGTAGCTGAGCTGTCAGCTTGAGTCAGAGAATGGAAATAGAAAAATAAAAGCGTTATAAATGCTTCGCACCTTGAAAAAATAAGTGGTGTGGTCTCCCATTGAAAAGAGCATTAATTTCTGTTTTCCCCATTACAAAAGCAAAACTTCAAGTCTGAAAAGGAACAATAAAAAATATTTATGATTCTGGAAATGCTTTCTAAAATGATGATTCCATTTAAAGGCTTTATATATATATAAATAAGAAGAAAAACAACACAAACACCCCCACAGAACTATTTTAGGAAGGCAATGGATACATGGTGGTGGAATAAAAATTGAAGGTCATTGATGGAATGACCTCAAGTCAGATAACATTCCTACTCACAGTGGTATAAGAACTGTAACATTAAAGGTAACAAGTTTAAAGTTGGTATAGAGTTGCAGTGGGGGAAAAAAAAAAAAAAAAAGTGAAACTTCACTGCACTGGAGATTTTTATCAAGAATAAGTTGAGAATGGCTAGTATAGCCCTTGTTTAAAAAAAAAAAAAAAAAAAAAAAAAAAAGACAAACCTTTCAGGCAACGTGGTCAATACAAATTTAAAGATAAGTTAAGAACATCCTCCTTGTGTTAGAATTACGTCAGACATGTCTAAATGCTTGCTGTTGTATATTTGTTGATTTTGCACTCACCTCTGAGACCTTTACTATTGATTACTGTTGGATGGTCTATCAGACTTGATGTACTGCATCTGAAGTAACTGGGTAATTGCTGTGTCCATGGGTCAGTGGGTAAAAGCTCTGGGCTCACCTGGGCCAGAGCAGATGCAACTGAATGTGGCTGGACAAGGGGGAATGTTGTTTGAGGTAGTCACTGAGGACTTTGGGCTGGAAAACACATGCAGCACCAAATGGCATTTAGGATTGGGAGAAGGATAGGATGTAACATCCCATTAGGGCTTAATCCCAGTAGGTGAACATAAGGTTCATGGGGAACTGTCAACTTGACTTCTTTCACAAATGCAAATTTCATCCCAGATCGTTAACTTTTTCTTTTTAAATCTTGTTCTTTGCACTGACATTAGCACTCATCAGCTGGTGGAACATAAAAGGCTTTTTTTGAAAGTGGCTCATATGAAAACATTCTCTAATAAAGAAGAACGTGTATAGGCTTAGTACTGTAGATAATTCTTGCTAGGATAAAAGTAATTTTTGTGTTAAAAGGAAAAAGTATTTTTAATGGAACTGTCTTAAAAAAAGGAACATTTTCTTCAGTTATGTTTTGTGATGGTTGAACTTTGCACACTTCTTGCATCCCCAGGGGAAAAAAAAAAAAAAAAAAAAAAAGTACTTCTCACTTTCATTCCTGTTAATTTGCTGTCCTGACAAGACTCCTTATTGTTTCTATCACATATTCTAAAAAAATGCTAATGGAAGAGCGGTTTTTAGAACTATGACAAGTAAGCATGAGCTCCAGTATATAAGAGCTGAGATATTTTACGGGCAAACAGACAATAAGAGGATTTGAAAAGATGTCAGGTATGAGACTTTGGCATGCAGATGCAATGCATCGTCATTTCCAATTTCACAAATCTTAGTGGTCGTGAAAATTAAGAACTGTTGTTAACAGCTAATTGTTCCCACACATGAAGTTCCTGCTGTGGCTTCAGGCCTGAAGAGGGTCCTACAAGCATGAAAGATGGCTCATTTTTCTGGTTTTGACAGCTGCCCTATGAAAGATGTTGCTTCTCCCTGCAGATCAACACAGGCTCTGGCCAAGAGTTGCTCTTTAGACACCAGCTCACTGTAAGCGTCCAGTATACCAAACCTGATGTCACATACCCCTTTTTGAATTGCCTCTTGGTCACATTTAGAGAGTATTTTGGGACACTGCCTGTTTCTAGAAGATGTGAAGAATCCAAGGGGGACCTGCTGGGATGTCTGCTGAATGCACAGAGGGGATGGACAGGCTGTGCCCCACTCCTCTGAGTGTGCCTCCACTCCAACTGAGCTCTTGTTTGCTAGCTAGACTTTAGCAGAGCAACACAGTAATTTCAGGCTCCAGGTTTTCATCCCATATTGCAGGCATGAGTAAATGTTTCCAAAGGAGATTAATAGGCAAATATGATTGCTGAGTGCTGTAACCAACTCACAGTACCAAGCACAGCTTCACTTCCTTACCTCCTTCTCCAGCCAGCCTTCCTGGCTCCTTCCTGCAAGTCAGCATTTGCATAGCAAAGCCAGTTTTTTTGCTGCTTGGCCAGGCAATTTGGGAAGTTCACATGCAATGGGTCCTGGAAAACCCCGGTGGATCAGACACTGCACAGTTTGCACTTGTGGTTTTCCAGTACAATTCTCAGAATGAATATACTGGGAAGGATTCTTAGGACAGTGGAGTGAGCTTTGATGTGCTAAGCAAGGGTCTGGCAAGCCCTGGATAGTGTTGGAAAAGCTGAAAAACTGAGAGTGAAGTGGTGGACAGTTGTAGGGACAGGGTGGTGATTTTTAAAACCATCCGTATTGTCAAATGCAATGTTTTCAGACTCGGTTCCAGCAGATACCTTGCTACCTGCAGAATATCACCAATGAAAGTTTCCTCTAATGAGGCAGACAGTTGCAGTCAGCGTCTGTGTTCACAGAAGGGGCTCGGTGATTCAGACAGACAGAGATGATCAATGAGCAAAGCAGCGCCCAACATGTCACGAACAGAACAAAAAGGTTGGGGAAGTCTGAATGAGGGAGCTCAGCTGTCACAGTCACTCCTGCCGCCAGGTCTCATTCTGAAAATTGCAGGGAAGCTGTCATCCTCTTCCCCTGAGATTTGCATAGGACATTTACTGCTTCAAGGATTCCTTCTGACATTTCTAATAGAAACAGCTAGAAGAAAGGAGGGAATCAGATAGCAGAGTGTCTCTGTGTGCTGTGGTGTTGCCAAGCAGATTAAGTGCTGTAATCTGTAAGCACTGAACTGTGTTTGAATGATGAGGAACCTCCCTCTTGCTTTTGTTTTAGCCCCCCCCGGGAGAGGCAATGTTTCCGGACTGCTAATGTCACAGCATGACCTGTTAATAACCTGCGAGAGACTTCCTCCGATCCACCGCCTCCCGCTCCCCGAGGAGCCAGCAGCTGCAGTCACATGGATCGAATGCCTGCCTTGTGTGTGGTTCATTGAGAAAAATCCAAGCATGTGGCCTGAGGTTCCCCTGATGACTGTCTGGGGATGATGATTTCTACCATCTGTTCTGGCTGCCTGCGGCTCCCGGAAACACCGAGGTGTATGTTGCTTCTGGCCATACGTGGGATTCCTAATGAAACCTCAGCTGCTGTCCAACTGTCTACGAATATCAGATGTGTTTGAATTATCTTTCTGCCAAGAGGGGAGGGAGAAGCACTTTGTTTAACTCTTTAATCCGAACCATTACACAGCGCATGCATAATAAAGCTGCAGAATTATTAGCATCTGCATCCCAGTGGCAGCTGTAGCTCTCTCACGTGTTGGGTCTGTCCGATTCAGACTGTCCAGGCTGGCTGTTTTCAGGCTAAATATACAGCCTTGAGTCAAATCCATCTTATTGCGGCTCACTTGGAAGCCCTGTAATTATAGTAGAGATCTGTTTGATCTCTTCACTTCTGATTTGTGTTAAGGCACATTTCAGCTGCATAAATTTTATATTGGTATATAACAAAAGGCTTCTTATCAAGTGGTTTAAATGCAGTTGAGGAATAGCAGCAGTTTCAAAGCCATTTATTGAGACAGAGGAAATCACATGCAATTGATATTAATCTTGGTATATGAAAGAGACATGCAATTGATATTAATCTTGGTATATGAAAAAGACTTTCATGCAAAAAACCTTGATAACTAATATGTAGAAATAATTTGTCTTTCATGATTTGACATCCTGTCTGTTATTTTTTATATTTTTTGAATACAAAAATATTTTTGTATTTGTCATACATATAAAAATATTTTTCTAATTTATCATTTAGAAACTTTTCCTTGCCATTTGCTGAGTATCAGATTTCAGTGGACATTTAAAGGCACAAAACTACTTAGAGGACCAGTAGAAAGGACTTGACTTTCCTTCTTGTTAGAATTACACAGACTTCATCCACTGAGATTCATTCTGTTTTCTCCATTGGTACTCATACTATTTTCTTTGGATGAATAGATGGTCTCATTAACAAATCCATTGAGTTTTATGTGGTTGGAAAGTATTGTTTACATGGTTAGTGCTGGAGGACTGAAGATACTGAATGGATCGGGATCAACTGCTTACATTTCTTGCAGTCATAGTTCAGGGAGGGCAAGGCAGAATATAAGATTCTTCTGTGACTTTGAAGCAGAAAAGGAAAGGAGAAGGAAGCAGTTACCCAGCAGCAGGCAGCAGTGATAGCCTTGGGCTTTTAAATGGTAAGGGAAGAATATCAGCGCATGGTACTGTATATTTCATGTTTTCAGATTCAAGTTAAACATTTCGGTAGCATGACCTCATCCACCTATTTTTAGAAGCTGTTTTTCTACTAATATTGTTGATGCTAAACAAAGAATGCAAAAACACAGCAGTGGCTTGTTGAGGGTGTTTCAAAAATTTAGGTTTTTTTTTGAGCTTATTTTGTTATGTTATGAGGTGCAACAGAAATCTGCAAATGCATTCAGCAGCTATTGCATAGAAATGGGGATGGGAGTCAGGGATCCCACCATTTCTGGCATTCCTTTCTCCTGTCAACTAATTCTTTCAGATATGTGCATATATCTCTTACATATGCAGACTGTCAGAAATCAACATCAGAACAGAATGCTTAAAAGCAGATATTAGCAGAAAATTTAATAATGCTTAGAAAAAATATATCTAGTTCTAAATTTCTGATTTATTGATCTTAAAACACACAGGCACAAACACACACACACACAAACAAAACAAAACAAAAACAAACAAACAAAAACTGAGGAACTATATATGGAAACATTTCACACATTTATCATCTCCAACCTGGAATGACCCCAGTAATCACCTCTGCCATCATTTAAAAAATTTTATTTATTTTTTTTTTTTTTTAGCAACAAAGGACTGCTGATTTTTTGAAAGCATAAAGTAGTTAGGCAAGGCAAGCAAACACAGGTGATTTGTTTATAATATAAAGATTCTCCGGGACCATTTTTCTTTCTGTATTACGTACACAGGAAAATGTAACTGTGCTACCAGTGGCTAGCAGAAAATAAAAATAAAAATAATAAAAAATAATAAAAAATAATAAAAAATAAAAATAAAAATAAAAATAAAAAATAAAATGAAAGGAAAGGAAAGGGAAAGGGAAGGGAAAGGGAAGGGAAGGGGAGGGAAGGGAAGGGGAGGGGAGGGGAGGGGAGGGGAGGGGAGGGGAGGAATTATTTATTTAGTTATTTATTGTGAAAATCTGGTATTTGTTTCTTCTCTCTGCATAGATCTCTCTGCATCACATAAGAAAGCCCATAGCTGGTTTGACAGATGGAGACAGCTTGTAACAATGTACTTAAAGCTCTGAAAGACAAAGATGAGTAATCCAAATGATTCCAAAAATGGCTTTTTTCATGAATCTGTCTAAAAATATATCACAGAGAATCTCTTTTCCCTCCTCTCCACCCCTTTTTTTTCAAAGTAAGGTGGGTATTTATACTTACTTATCTGTATCTCATTATGCGTGATTTCCCTTCTCTGTTAGTCACATCACATCTTTGCTTGCAGTCACAGATGAGGTAAGATGTTGCAAAATGTCACTAAAAAAATATCTTAAGTGACTGTGAACTAGAAACAAAACATGGAGTTCCCAAAATGAATCTCATCATTAAATTCTTCTGCCATAATACACTTCTGACGAAATTTAGATTATGATGAAACATCTGAAATAATTATTTTGAAATGGAAAAGTATACCCTGCAATTTCCAGGCCTCAAACAATAACTGTAATCATCCTCCAAGGAACAAAACAGGAATGCTTCCCTCCTTCTGTCACTTGAAGTACTTCCTTTAGGCCTATAGGGCTATTAGAGGGGTTTGAGCATACATACCTGTGGGAATATTTGGCCTGAAGTGATTCCTTCTTGGTTGCTATTGAAACTTAACTATTGCACTAAATTTGCAGTCATCTGTGCCACAGACCCTAAACAGATCAGAGGCAGTGCTGAGGAGAAAATCACAAATGATGGAGGAAGAAATGGTTGCCAGAGCAATTTTGTTGCTAGCACAACAGAAGCAAGTCTGCATTTTCAAGTGTATCCATGCATATTCCCTGCCTCACTTTGTGAACATCCAACCTTTTCAGTTGTAGTTTCGATAATGTGTAATTCCAAAAATCAAAACTATGTTTTCTATTACAGGTATCCACTTAGGGTTGCATTAAAAATAGTTGGATGGATGGCTTTAGCATACCTGAGCTGGATTTGTGCACAGCTGTTAGCAAAGGAGTGCTATCTATCTATAAATGAAGGAAATTTCAATGTTAAGGGACTTTTTTTTTTTTTTTTTGATAAAAGCCATGGAAGTGTCCATGTTAGCTATGTAATTCAGACCACAAAGGGGATCCCAAAGTGTTGGAGTCTCCTAAGCAATTTTGTTAGACAGACAGGAGGATTACATTGTACATGGTGATGAATAAAGGTGACTTCTCTAATAATGAAAACCCATCAGGTAGTGGAATACCTTCCTACAGAATATATACAGGTGTCATCACTCAATTACAGAGTGCTTATAACACTGACTAAAACACTAGAAATATACAAGTAGGATTAACTCTGTGTTAAAATAAGGCTTTTATGTGACCCTCCATTGCTAACAGCTGTGGTGTCATTCCTTTGCAGTGGCAAACTCAGAGCGAGTGCTAACTAAGAGATTAATTTGCCAAATCAGTGTCCCATCTTCAATTAGAGCAATCCTCTGACTGCGCTATCTTGTCTTGCCTGTCTGCTGCTGCAAGGAATTGATACAGCAGCTGGCAGCCTGCAAGGTTTCTTGTGACAGCAAGAGCATATACAAATAGTAGAAATCAGAAGCAGCTGGACTTCCTAGAAGGAAATTTTAAATAACCTTACAAGAGTTTAGGTAAATCATTCCAACTGGCCAGCAAAGAGATAAGGCCCTCGTATTTGCAAGTACAAAAACTGTCAAGCTCAGAGAGATAAAGTTATTACATAAAACAGCACTTTGATGAAGTCATAGTTACTATGCTAGAGAAAACTTTTGCATTTTAATCTGGGCAGGCCACTGAGTTGTAGCTAGTGAAGGTAAAATCCTTTAGGTGTAATACCAACTATGAATGTATGTAAAAAAAACATTTGCCTAAACTCCTTAAAATTCCAGGTACATTTGTATCTAATGTTGCAGTAGTTATAATGAACTGAAAAAAAAAATTACTAATAGATTATTAAGTACTTGGTTTTGGCTGAGATTTTCCATAACACATTAAATAGAATTTGCAAGTAATGTCACTCTCTTCCTTTCCAAAGCAAGCATGTAAGGATCTAAAGGGCCAAGTGATGATGACACAGACCTACTGTTTTTCCATGTCTTTCAGTTAAACCACAACTCAAACCCTTCTCACACACAGCTGTGTACTAGGGAAAACTTTAGAAAGAGACAGCCGAGGTCTGGTTCTCAAGAACTGACATGATTGTTGGTTGCTTCATCCTTGATAAACAACAGGGACCAGTCAATACAGAGCAGTCTTCCACTATCTTATTTTAATCCAGAGATCAATTTAGACCGAATTCTGATATGCTTTTAAGATTTAAGTCCTCAGATATGAGTCCAATGGGACTACACACAAACACAAATACTGGCAATAAAAAGAAGGATAATAAATGATATGAGGAATGACTTTAGGAATATTCTCTATATGATCATTTTTGTGATGGAGACCTCTTATTGTTGGAATTAAGAACAGAGAGTATAGATTTACACCTTGTGTGCCTTTTTCTAGGAGCACAAAAATGATTTCAGGAAGTTTCAGAGTGATGTGGTTGAGGAGGAAGGAATGACATCCCCAAAAGCTGGATCACTTTATCCTACCAGGCTCTCCTCAGAGACACTTGCCCATTAAGGGAAAGTACACAGTTTCAATTTCAATGGATGCTGTTCTTATTTATTCTTGGTACAGTTGATAGGGTGACTCACTGCTCTGCTAATGAAAGCCTGGCATTTTTCCTTAACAAAAATACATTTTGAATTCATTCAAGCAAAACAGATTTTACTTACTGCCTTTGTTCTGCTATTTTCAGAGTAGGATTAGAGGACAATGTTAATAGGTAGAATTAAAGAGACATGTTTGTCCCTGCACAAGCATAAAATGAAAAGAACACAATTAAAAACCCAGTGAACTAGAAAGGAAGGTGTACAGTGAGTAACAGCAGGTGTATGGGTCTGCTTGTCTCGAACAAGGCGTAATATGATCGCAATCTCAGTCTTCACGTGGACCGTGAATAAGAACATGGAACAAAGAAGAAGAAAACGGGGTCACATCCTCCCTTCGTGTGAAATGTCATAGCTCTGCTGAAGTAAATGGGACTCTGCCTAATCACCTTAGGTAAGGATTTCATCTCCTCTGTGCTCTCCCCAGTGGCACTGTTGCCAGCATGCCACGTAGGTGTCACCTCACCCTACCTGCATGATCTTCACTGTACTTAGGTAGGGAGAAGCAGCTTTCCTTCCTGTAACCTGGAGGTGGGGATTCACTTCTGGGGGAGGACACCCCCACTGCTCTGCACCCCCACAAGCAGTGACAACTCCCCTGGGGCTCAGGCACACTTTCCCAGTGCCACTACCCCACAGGGGCTTAAGAGCCTGGGGTCTCACTTCTCAGAAGCCTGCCCATACATAAGGTGCACAAACACACACATTTTGTGTGAGATTAAACATTATTTTTTTAAATTATTATTATTTTTAATTTTGCCAGCATGGAAGGCATGCAGATGTAGAGGGAAAAAATAACATGCTAAATCCCAGATGCATTTTTGCATCTATTTTTTTGTTTTTGCCACAGAATTTTGTTTGGATTTTCAGCCTCTTTGTCCAAGTTCCTTATCTTTCTACCACATCATGGAGCATCACTCTCTCTGCTGCCTACTGTCTTGTTTGTCCATTTCTGATAGCCAAACTGAACACAATCCCATAGCTGCCATAAAAGCATGCTCCTCTATCCCCTTGAGATGCTTACTGAGTATCTCTGTGACATTCCCCCCCCCTTTTTTTTTTGTTGTTGCAACTTTAACTAACCCATTCTGCAGTGCATTTTCACCAAAAAAAGGTGGTCTTTTAGGTTTGACAAAAAATTGCAATTCTACATCTGTCAGAGTCACTACTCAGCTATTGTCAGTAAACATGTCTACATAAATGAGATTCTATAATCCTGGTACTTCTGTTAATGATTTAATGATTTGCATGTTTTTCATGAGTTTTATCTAGGTAGTCACAGGCTGTTTGACTTGTTAAGTCCTGAACATATTTTTATTGCTTAAAGAGCTAAGAGATAATTGTTTGTAGTTAGGTATAGGTTATATTTTTCTGAAAGTTATAAATAACTGGAAGATTATGATATTTCAGAAAGATATGAAATCTGATCCAGAACCTGAATCCGATGACTGCTTTAGAAAACCTTTTTCCTGAGTACTTTACATCTTAGGCTTCAGCAAATAGAATAAGACAGCCGTTATTATAATCTGCTCAAACGAAGGGAATTAATGGGCAGCTTATTTCTAACTTCATTACAATAAAATGGAGACTAGATAACTGCCAAAGCCAAACATTTTAGAGAGAAATTCCATCCCATTGATGACAAAGACACAATTTCCAGTGCTTTGAATGATGCTAATGTATCATTCCACTGGTTCAGTGGGATAAGCAATGCAAAACAAGACCTTTTTCATATATAACCTGCTTTGCTGGGTCAAGTGGCGAAATATGAAAGATAAGGACAGGTGGCTTCCATGAGTGATAGAAAGATTGGAAGTCATTATCATTTGAGGTAGGGAAGGTATATCATGTGTCTGTGAGAACAGGAAGAGGAAGGTTCAGAAATAATCTGAAGTGCAGACATAAGCCTGGCATAACTGGAATAGTACTTGACAGTAATGACACACTGTAGTGACATTTTGTAAGCTGTAAAGTAAAATAAGGCTGCACTGCAATAAAATTTCATTTTAATCTTAATTCCAGAAGGGTTAAGTTTTACTTTTTTTTTTTTTTTTTCTTGTGTGTGTGTGTTCTAAGAGCACTTTTCTATTCTACATTAGCTGAAGGAGGAGAAGAAAGTTTTACCTTGTTCTAAGCATCCAATGCACTCTGCTGTCACAGTGCACTGGAACTTGTCTGGAGTGGTCTTTTTGCTTTTACCTGCGTTCTGATCTTATGTGTGAAAATACAACAGCGTTCTTCAGATTCTGAGGGATGTGCTTTGTTCCAATACAAAATAAACAATAAAACAAATTCTGCAGGAGAACATCTACTGTTAGCTGGTTACTCCCCAGGGTATATTTTCTTCTTGTATCTCAAGTTCACTAGAGATGGAGAAGTGGAGACCAGTCTCGTAGTTGTTCCACACAAAAGCTCCTGCACAGTTCAGCAGCTGTACTTTGCAGAGTCATTTCCTGTGAGTCAGAAAAAGCTCTCAAAGAGAGGAATAGTTTTGCTAAATTGGATAAGTAATGCCTGTTTTTATGATTTCCAGCCTTATGGGAGGCAGTTTTCTCTAACCACATTTCCATGTTAACCTAACAACAGACACTGGATACTGTTTGCCCCTATTGTCCCGAAATTTCCACAGCCTTTCTTATTCACTAGAGTTGTTCTGGAAAGTTTTGATTGTCTCTCTGCCTGCCCACACCATTCCATGTCCAGGCAGGTAAACTTCAGGTGCAGCTCCCTGCCCTTGCTCACACAGTCTCCTAGTGTGGAAGCATAACAGAGGGAAGCAGACACTGGAAGAACAGCACAACAAATGCAGATAATTAATTAGAAGAAGTAATGTTGGTGGGTTCTCAGTTAAATTGCATTAAAATATTCATTGTTAATTGTGTATTCTTTCACTGTTCCAGTTTACAGCTCTGGAGTTTGAAATCACCTATTAATGATACAGGAAGTACCACGCAAGAAATATCTGTTCCAGCTGCCCAACAGCACCAGCTAATGTGCTCAGATCCCTTTTCAGGTGTGAGGAAGCAGGCTGTTTGCTCTATTCATTCTGTGCCAGGGTTGCCAGGATGTTGAACAAGGTTGTATTTGCACAAGGAGTTCTTTGCTGATATGAGAATACTGGTGTACTCCACTGGCAAAAACTTCTCATGAAATGCCAGGTCACAATAGCAGAACTGTAGAAAGCCACCCCTCACAAGTGAGGCGAGGGCAGGAGTATTTTCTAACAGCGCTTTTTTTGCATAAGGGAATTCTGATAGTGCAGCTCTGTTGGGGCAGAGGTGTAAGGAGATGAAAGATGTGAAATATATATTCCATATTACTATGTGCAGAGTGTATGTTTATGAGGAAATGCGTGTGTGAGGAAAAGGTGTGGAAGAGTGGAAGCAATGGTAGATAGAGTGATGAAAATTTTCCTTTAAGAGTTCTTACAGATCTGAGGTTTGCTTCATGTAGACAACTGCCAATAAATCTTTTGTACTGAGGTGGAATTGGATCATCCCATGGAGTAATTTAGGAGGGAAAGACGTGGGAGGAGAAGTGAAACATAAATACCTGAAATACTAACATAATCATGGGAACAAATGGGCACAAACTGGACAGGAACAAATTTAGTCTGGGAAACAATAAAATTCCTAACCAATAGAGGAACTTTTTTTAATGGCTTCTCAGTAGAGAAATGGTAGGGACAAGAAATATTCCTAAAGTATTCAGGGATTGACAGTAGAAGACTGGATACCAATGCACTTGATGACCCAGGAGGACCCTTCTGGCATCCTAATATTTTAGGAGTTTCAACAGGAGATTGTACAAATTTAGAAAGTCAACAGTACCATCTCCTGGGTGCCAAATGGCAAGCAGCCTCAGCTCCAGAGAACAACAGAGTGAACAATGCCACTCCATGTTGTTACTCCTGGCTACAGTGGTTGAGACCTTCATGATGTACAAGACCGGCGTAGGAGATTATCTTGAAACAAAGCAGATGAAGTGTTATATATTTAAGTGGAAATCTGTGGCGTTTTGCAGAAGTCTGTATGCATCAAGCCCATTCATGGGCTATATCCACTGATGGACTTCTTAGGGAGAAGAAATGAAAGAGAAAATAGATATATAGAAAAGAGACCGTATATATAGACATATAGGCTATATAGAGAGATTTACAGAGACTGTAGATATATAGACATAGATGTTCTTCATTGCCCCTGCCTGTCCCCAAAACTGTATTTTTTGCATCCTAAACAGCAGTACTTCCTGAGCTGGATATAAACTCCAGTTACTAAGGAAGAGTGAGACATCTGCAGAAGGAACATGACCCAGATATCAACAGGTAACCCAGAAGAAAAAATACTCCTCTCTGTTTCTCATTGTTAACTCTCCAAGCCAGTTTTCTTTAATACCAAATTGCTGCCTTCCTAGTATTGCTTGGTATTGTGGAAACTGTGGGTGAACAGTTTGAGTCTGTCCTTCAAAGCTGTTGTCCCTTGTTTTATAGTCATAGGTCCTTCGAAACCCCACTGCCATTTATAGCGAAGATTGCGCACCCGCTACCAGCGGCGTGAATCACGTTAACTACATGCCAATGCAGAATGCCGTAATAGCACCTTATGTAGTGGAAATGCCACCATCTGGTGGTTGCATCACTGCTGAAAGGCATACTGGCGGAGGTGGCGTTACGGATGGAGCTGGCTCTGCTCAGGGAGGAAATCCTAGTTTAGATTCAGAGATTAAGGCTCCCTGGAAATCATTTCTCCCGGACAGTGTTCCACATTACAGACATACCAGATAGGCTCAGCAACACACAACAGGAGACCCTGGAACGAGTGTCATTTTTTAATGTAATGTTATTACTGCGAAGCTTTTGATGTTTAAATGTTTCTAATATATGCTTTGTTTTTGGTTGGCTTTTTTCTGGGGGGGAGGGGGGGGCGGTTGGGAGGGGAAAAGCGTTGGTAAAACAGAATCACAAGGTGACTTTTTTAAGAAACATATTCAGAGGCCATCTGCATATTTCTTGAACACGCAGCCTCTCCCTCCTCCTGCTTTGCATGCTTCCTATGCACTTGTAGAAGAGAAGGTCTGACACAGGCAGGAACTTATTCTTTCTCTATGAGATGTTCTTTAGAGGATCTTACTTTCTCTCATCTTCTTTTTTTTTTTACTTTTTTTTTCTTTTTTCTTTTTTTCCTTGTTATCAATATCACTGAGTCGCTTTTGTAAGTGTGATTGCATATACAACTTTCTGAGGTAGCTCAGTGAGTTTTGTCATAATTGTTACCATGTTCTAGGCTGAGTGAAAATATCCTTGAAATTAAAATAAATAAATAAACAAATAAAAGATTATTCTGTTCCTGTTATTCTGTTCCTGCATATTAGGAGGGCAGCTTGGCAACAGCAATGATCTCAGTGAAGACACTTAGGATTTACCTTAGAACAAAAGAGAGCATAATGACTCTTTATACTTATCTGAAGAAGGAAATGAGTAATTTGAGCAAGCCAGAGACTTTCATGCCTTTTAACTCAAGAATTTTGAGTCTACCTCATTTTTGTGAATCAGATTTGTGATTAGCCACTCATATGTTTTGTGCTGTATTTAGGGCCTGCAGTTCACTGCAAAATTAGTTTGTACTCTAGACCAAAGCCTTGCTCTGTGTGGCACAACAGAGCTGCAGAGTGGGATATTCTGCAGAGCTTCCAGCAAATTGAAAATGAAGTTTGATGCAATACAGCAATATGGTATGAGGAGCAGCTTATCCAAATGACCTGCAGAAAGTCAAGTTTCGATTTTTTCTTTTTAACTTCCTCTAACCACTTTTATTATTTTTAATTAAATTTATAACACTTGAATACCAGGGCTGCTCTCACCAGCTTGTATGGTGCTTAGTCTAAGGAGATCTTGGTCTCTGATGGGACCCCTTGGCGGCATCACTGTTGAAAACAGGTGGTCTTATCATAAAGAAATTGCTTTGACAGATACAGTAGCCAGTTCTCTGGCTCTACTCTTTCCTGAGTAATTCTTGGTTGCAGATGGGGCATGTGGATAGGAAATATGTCCATATACACTACATCCTATGAAGGGAAATAGCTAAGGTACATGGCTCTGGTGCTTCAGGTGAGCACTGGAACACCATGGGGTGCACACAGGACACCCAGCCCTGACATATTATACATCCAGCCAACAAAGTAGGCCACACAGGTTCAAATAAGCATTGAAAATCATGCAAATAAATAAATTAAAAAAAAAAAAAAAAGAGCAGTTAATACTTAATTTGTTATTGAAGTATTGAAGTCCTATTTTTACACAGCTTATGGGAAGCATAGTTTTTAACATGTCAGATTGGTGACTCTCATGCTGCTTTCTGAACCTCAGACCCGTCTGTTCCCAAGTCAGCTGTGTATGTTATAGCCAGCAAGGAAGGATAGAGCTCTGTGACTGAAATACAGCAAACAGCTTTGCAATTGATTTTTCTCTATTGTTAGGAAACATTGCATTGCTTAAAAGATCACACTGAGAGTTCTCTCTCACCTTCTCTCTCACCATCTCTTTGTGAATTGTTGATTGAATGTACTGGTCTGCTCTTTTGCATTGGCTTAAAACAAGGAAAATATTTTGTTAAAGGATAACATTCTTTTTCCAGGCATCTTTAACCTCATACTGGTATTGATTTCAGCTGCAACAGGTTCTCAGTGTCCCTGAGCTTCCTGTTGGTGGTATTCATTGCTTGCTGATGTGAATGGCAAGCCCATACCCTGCACTGTGGAGTCTAATTCTTCCCAACAAAGACTGTGAGCAGTGACACCAGCTAGCAAACAAATGGATAAAAAAGACCCAGAAAGCAAGTATCTTAACATCCTATATGCAAGGCCATCTGTCAGCTACCTGGCAGTTAAATGTTTACTGGCTAGCGGGTGTGCTTTGCTGAAGACTTAATTGTCTATCACTATTATTAGTTACTAGCTATCAAGTGCCGACAATCTGTTCCCTGCCATACAGTAGAAGACCCAGCTTTCTCATCTTCAGACAGCTCTCATGAAACTATAATGACAGAAGTTAAGTAATAAACAATCATAAACTACTTGGTTAGGCTTAACTCTTACAGAAATAGATTTCCTCTCCTGTTTTCCCAGTAGGTTTTTGTCTTTCAGTATATTTCCTTAAAAAAATGAAACAAGAAAAAAGGGGGGAAGGTTTATGCAGGTGTTTATAATGTGCCATTCTGTTTAATTTGCTCCTAAGCAGTGACTGGGATTACTGTATTGTCTAAATATGCATAAGGAGGGATTTAAAGCCATAGGGATTTCAAGATCTCTTGTTACCTAATCCTCCTCTCAGACAGCTACATCATCCAATTAACACTGGTTCTGCCAAGATTTTCAGATTCCTCTGAGAATAAAATGTCGCTCCAGGGCTGTGGGGACATACTCTGGAGCAAGACAATCTGTATCCTCTAAATGCAGGAGGTAAACTCCCCTGCTTCTCTCATCTGAGGCATCTGGAAAAAAACAACCAACCAACCACCACCACCACCACCAACAAAAAACCTGCAATAAAGAATTTCTGAAGTAATTTTAAGTGCATGACAAACTTGATATTGCATTACATCTAAGTGTCAGATTAGTCTTAATAGAAGTATGTTATTAAATAATTCAATATTTTCCTGTCTTTCAGATTCTTTTTGACCGAAGGAAGTCTACATGAAAGAGAATATTTAGCATATTCAGATAGAAAAACACTTTTTTACAGACTGAGCAACTTAGCCACTTTTTTACAAGGTAAGTTTGGTGCCTAGAGTGTCTAACTGCAGCATTAAGCAAACATTGAATTAAAAAACCTGGACACTGGGAACCTTCATTCACCTGTTAGCTGAATCCCTGGGGCCCATATGTTTATAACAATTAACTTAATGCTTGAATGAAATGATAAATACAGGTAAGATGAATATTGCCCAAAGTCCTTTGGAAAAATGGGACTCATGCCCTTCACATAATCTTGAAAATGACAACACAGTCTGCATATTCTGAGAAATGATGGGATAGAGTGGCCTGAATGAAATCAAAACTGCTGTCAAGTCTCTCCCAGAGCTACTGCTTCATTCTTTAATTTCTCACCATGTTGAAGCTGAACACCTCACTACTATAGAGTGTGGCATGTAGGGTACTCCTTGCCTTGCTGAAGTAGGGCCTGATTACCTGAGTGTGTACCTGCCATGGACAAGAGCACAACAACAGATAGGAATATGCTTCTGCAGAACAAATGTGTATTTGTGGTATGTAGCACCAACTCCTTAAAAACAGTGGAGGTGGAAATAAAATAAATAAATACTCAAAATTTGAATGAAGTAGGTCAGATAATTTTACTAGCAATTCATCTTCAGAGATTTTTATGTATACTTGACCATATGATTTTTCTCCCCAGAAGTTTAAAAATTTTGATAAGTGTCTGTCTGCACAAGGATTGCTTTGCATAAAAACAGATGGTAGAAATAAAAATGATTATAGTAGATATTCTCATAGACCTCTTTGCTCTGTTTTCTGTAGGTGCATTTCTCAAGAAAGAGAAACGTTTCCTGTGCAAAGTTGGGGCTTACTGAAGTTTGGAAATTTGTTTTGTTTTGTTTTGTTTTGTTTTGCCTTTTTTGTTGTTGTTGTTGTTGTTTTGTTTTGTTTTGTTTTCCCCTGGTGACTGCTGGACTTACCATCAACAGACTTCTCTGTCCCAGTTAGTCAAGTTGGTGTGAATTTGCCCAAAAGGTTTACTGTGAAAAAAAAAAAATCTAAAAGATAGATTCACAAAGCAACTGGTGAAGGTAAGATTTCAAGGTCCCTAACAGAAGCCTTCCAAAATGCATGAGGAGGTTGCTGAGTAGACATAGTCAAACTCTTCTCTGTACTGCACAGCACGGAGTGACAACACTTCAAGCATTAGATCATTAAGGTTATGATCCAAACTATCCAGCAGCCAGCTTTAAAGTCCACCTGGGTGGACAGAATCTTTTAGCTGGAGGTGTGTAATATTTTTATTTTTTATTGTTTCTCTGGATCCAGGGACTAAGTATAACTGTTCAGATGATGGTGACCGAGATAAGTGTTCACCTCCTTTAAGTGTCCTATGCACCCAACCACAAAGTGTATTTCATTCATACCCTCTCTGAGTCAACAAAAATTTAAGCAACCCAGGCAAAGTGGAATGTATTGTAGTGGAACGTACAACGAGAAATATTTAAAATCGTCAGTCATCAAATGTAGGCCAGAGATTACAGGTGTTCTTGGAGATGTTCTGAGGGAGATGAAATTGCCTCTGGCAAAAGAGAGAAATGAATTTGTATTTACTACTTTCTGGCAGACTAGACTACTCAGCAGTTCAACCAGTAAAGAAGATCGCCACCATCATTCTGTATCTTCTCTAAAACTTATTCTATTACTCTTACCACTCCAACCCTAGGTGTATTGCTGTATTCTGTGCACTTTTCTGAAATAAAATTGTCTTTTATTTCCAGTTTTCATCATACAGGCCTAGTCTTCAGTGTGTCACTTGTCCTTTGTGTTGTCTTTCCTCTCTTGTACCTACACATGGAACTGCATGTTTACAAGAAAAGTGATTTTTGCATAGATGTATGAATAAGCCTGGGAACATGGTGTTGCTGTTCTACTGCCTAAGACAGAAAAAAATGCGGGCTTGTTTTATCATGTCTTTCCTTCGTTCCAGGACTCAGCGTTATTTCCCACTGCTACTCACCTATCTACGTAGGAGACTATAAAACCAATGGCAATCTGTGAATGAATCAACACTAATATGCCTGGTCAGCAAATGATTCCCTGTTCAGTTATGTATTTCTGGCATACTCATGTCTACAACTTACCTACTGTTTAGGCAGTATGTATTGTCAAGTCTTGTCAGGTCAAATGCCAGAATTGAAACTGTATTAATGCCATGCTACAACAGATTCACACATGCTTGGTATAATTAACTTGGCTAATGAACTAGTGCTACTGCTTCAAAACACACTGTTCTGTAGATATTACTGCTATGTTTAGGAGGAGTAACCTGCAGTAACTTAGTACATTTTTTTTTTCAATAGAAAATGTTAGTAGCATATATGTATGCCCATAAATCAGAAGTTTATTTGAAAATCATTGCTTGTGTAGATGTGAACTGCAGCTATGCCCCAGAGATATTTTACTGCAAATTTGTATTGGTTTTGCAAGCTTTTCTCCAGCACTTGTAATGAACTTTTCTCTGAATAGCTGTTTTCTTAGGTTACTCACTAAAGGGCTCTAACAGGCTTCAGGTTTTGCTTGTTTCCTTAGTGGAGTTACATGAAGTTATTTGCATGATATTTTCTAATACAGCTGCTAGTTCCAGTTAGGGCAGTGCAAACTTACAACCTCAAAAGCTTGAGAGCTCTGAGTTCATAAAAGTAGTTTCTTTGTTTCTGTTTCCCATGCATGAAATGGAGATACTTATCTCCTCAGCTCACAGACTACCTAAATATGTTAAGTAATGATTTTGAAGCATTCACATAGAAAATAAATACAGGCACAAAGGATGACCTATCTTCTGACATGAGGAAACTAGTAAGCGTATACTCAGAGTGAAGGTTTGAATAACATTCAAGAAATGAGATGTGAGGATTTTAATGTTGGTCATATTTATAAACCATTCTTATACTTTGAAGTGACTGTCCCTGTACAGTGCCATGTTCAACTGCATTTTCCCCTCTGATGTCAAACAATGAGGACCTGAGTCCAACAAGTTGCTCCTGAAGTGGGAGTGTCACTATTCACGCTGAGCAATTCAGTAACTTTGCCTTTAGCAAGAAAACAAAGACAAGCAACCAAAGATCTTTCATTTGCTACTGAATCCTGAAAATGCGGAGCACTAGATGCTGCACAGGACCAGAGAGCAGAATAATTCCCAACAGCAGAACAGGAAGAGATGAGCTGTTAAAATCAGTTGGTATAAGCAATTACCATAAGAGGAATACAGCATTGGTGTGATGTTGGATTCTTGAAATGATCCCAGCTGATTCCAGGGAGAGGGATCTGTCAGAAAGTCTTCTGTGATGGTGCTTGTTATTCTTTCATACTTTGGCTGTGAATCAGATTCATATGGTTTAAAAATGCTTTTACGAAGTGTCCCCTGCTTTAATTATCACAAATTGTTACAAATTATTGAAATGATAAGTGTAAATCTCAGTCCCTTGACTGGTGGAAGTGGAGTGGTGGAATTAGGCAGCTGGGATGCTGTGGAAGAGTCATCATTTCTGCACTGAGTTTTGAGCCAAGGGCAGTAGTAAATTGGGATGTCATACCCTCGGGATGGCTGGAGTTGATATTTGTACTTGAAAGGATTTCTGGAAGATGAGGTTTAAAATAATATCATCTAAAGAATATAAAGCATGGATAATCAAGTTAATTAAGATGTCAGAGAGAACTTAGCTTGGTGCTTTGCCCAAACTAACAATAAATTGTTCATCCCAGTACAATAGTGAATGTCATAGTTGAGCATATATAGATCCCTTTACATTGTCTTCTAAAGCAACTTTACAAATTCTGTTTATGTCATGCAAAATAAACTGTTCTAGAAGATAGAGATGATCATAAAATTAGGAAACATCACTTTCTTCATTACCTAAGTACCTTAATTCATTTCTATTTTGCTTTTTCATGATGTTAGCATGTTTAATATCTGGGCCATATGTATTGAGTACATAGCATAGACAGAGTTCAAAGAATGAACTGCTCATGCAACCATTCAGTGTTTGAACCCAAGTGTTAGAGCACTGGCTAAGTTTTTCTCTCTTGGTTAGACAGAAAGGATAAAGTATTCATCCCAATGTCATTCTGAGATACTTTCTGCTAAGCATTTCCAAATATTAATGCAAAGAACACATCTGCTTAAAAGAACTCAATGCCAAGGGAAGACATGCTGAAGAAGGACACTCCAAGTACTAGTCAGCATGTACAGTTTTAATACAATCCTCTACCCAGGCTAACTTTGCTAAGGAGCAAGGTAGCCAGTTTAACTGTAGACAAGTGATCCTACTTATGATTTCTTTTGTATTATCTCCACTGAAAAAAGATAATGTTTACGGGAATTACATTGCAGGGCAACAAATCTTTATTTCTGATTCTGTAGCATTCTTTCTGGAAGTACTCAAAGACAGATTGCACATGCATGTTCATCAAAATACCTTAGAGCTATCTGTCTGCTCTCACTGGTGCTCATAACACGTGGATTTGGGGCTCTCAGGCCCTGGCCCCCAGTGCAATATCCAGCTGCTATAACGTGATAGGCAGCTGACAGGGTAAAGGGATGCAAGACACGGACTCCTGATGGCTCTTGAACAGGAGACGTTTATTGCCCTTTTTCACTACTACATATACTTTCCCCGTAGTCCCACGCGCTGTCCACGTGCCTGAATCTGTCTTACAATTGGTTAGAGACCCTCAGACACGCGCCTTGAGCCAACCAGCAATTGGCCACTGCCCAAAGCTCATCTTTAACACTGTAACCAATTTACTTTATCTTGACCTTGCTCAAGGTTTTGGTTCTACTTCTGTTTTCCTCATTATCTCTAACTCAGGGACGTGTGAAACGGCACAAACCTCCCTGCAAATTCCTTTCCCACACCAGGGCACATTGGTTCTGACCAAGCAGAGCAAGTCTAGCCTATCAAATATACTGTGTTTGCATGTGGGGCATGGAATGCAGAAAGGTACTTATTGTGCATATGGTCTGGGAAATCTGGTGCTTCCAGTAGCATAACTACAGTCATTTCTGGTGTTATATTTATACAAATAAGAAGGATTTGGGGAATATCATTTAGACATCTACCTAGGAAAATATCTGTTATACTTCTTGTGCACTTCATCCTAAATAAATTCTAGAGAATATACATTTCTTCCTCTTAAGTCTTTGTTCTCCTATGGTTTTCTTTGGGATAGGGATGGTGAAAGAGGGATGGATTATTTCTTTTCAGGACTCAGAGGCAGTGGAAATGACAGAGATCATTGTTTCCTTTTCCATAGATTATATCATTCTATTCATAGCTCTTTTACCAGGAATTATCTGTCTATCTTAAGACTCCAATAGATATACCAGAGGGTTAAAATTGAATAATTAATTGAGTAGGGTCTTCATCTTTGTGATGGAGGTTGTTTTCCTTAAAAAGGGGAAGACTTAACTTCTTCATAAGCACCTTCTGAGCTGATAGGATGTTTCACCCCACAGTAAAAGGATAGATCAATGCCAGTTCCTTCTGACTGTAGTACGCCAGGCTCAAAACTACAGTAGTTTAGGAGCTAAGAGAAGCAATCATTTTCAGAGGAAAGATTAAAGAGATATGCATTCTTCAACTGGCCATTTTTTATTTATTGACCTTTGTGAATTGGAGCACTTAAATGCTGAAGTTTGGAAATATAAAATACTATTGTTTCTCTTCCTTTCCTCATGGGTCTACTTTTTGCTTATTTTCATGTCCTTCAGTTTTCTTTTGCTGTTACCTTCAAAATTACTTTTTTTCTTCTTTTCGACTCATTATTTTCTATCCTAATGATAACTTTGCATGGTAACCTGAGGGAAATACTACAACCAGGAGAAACAGGTGATTAACCAATGTTGGATCTTGATTGTTATCAGCTTTTCTTTGACTTTTCTCAGGAATGTTATTGCTGTGCTGGAGGATGTTAATGGCTGCCATAAATTTTGTCTTTGATCTGCAGAAAATTCCAGGCCTCATTAATCCCCTGGTTATGGTGGGCACCCTCCATTCAGTCTAAACAAGAAGAAGCAGCTAAGCACCTGTATGAAGTAAAATTGCTGAAAACAGTAGAAGCCACCACCCAGGCAGTTATCCTATGAAGAAAAGCTGAAGCATGAAATAATTTGTGGAGAACAAAGAGCTTACTCGTGAAATTATTATACATTCATTGGCTGAGACACCAACTGATAGGAGCTACGTGTTTAAAAGTAATCAGAAAGCTGGGGAAAAAAAAATAGGCAATGTGGGTGGCCCAGGGAGAAAGGCAAGAGAAAAAAGCTTCTGTTGAACAGAGTACCCACTGGAAAAAAAAAAAAAAAAAAAAGGAATTGGATTTGTGAGCAAGGAAATAACCTTCTGCTGTTTGTTCCTACTGCATTCAGGGAAATAGGAGTTTGTGTACATTCTTTGCAAATATACAAGATTTCATCAGAGAAACATCTGGCCAAAGTCAACAGTTTCTCCTACTAAAAGAAACAACATGTCAAGATCGTAACTGGTGGCTAAATGTTTGGGCAGAACAGTTGATTGAAAATAGGAAGTATTTTATAAAGTTTACTTGTTTGCTGAGAATATAGGCTTTTTTCAAGCTTGAGAAGTTCATTTCATGTATGTGACTGGCTCAGTGGGGCTGTGAGCACTGAGGCATTGGGTAGTTAGATTGTCTCTCCTTCACTATAATTGGCTGCAGCATAAATCTGGTGGCTGAGTGATCCTAATGAATATGCAGGTAAATAACCAAATTCAATTAAGTTTGGTTCTCACAATCCTTGCAGTGATAGTTCCCACTTTTTAAAACTTTTATTGTCATATGTGGTTAAGTAAGATTAGAAGACCATAAATCTGGGCTGAGTTGAGCCTGAGGCTTGACTTGAAACACCTTGAGGTGTTTCTTCATGGAGGCTGCTGAGCTGGTTTGGTCACTGTCCTCCCTTCTGAATGCATATAATTGCTTTAAAGACATTTTTTTCTGTCAACAGAAGGTAGGTCATTAATGTTTTTTTTTTGTTTGTTTGTTTTTATTTTTTAATTAAGCTGTAGTTTAATGATGTAGTCAGAGCTTTAAAAAACTTATTTCTACTCTGACACTTCTGCCAACACAAGGCTTTTTCTTAAGTTGTATGACAATTTTCTGATCATGGGATTTTACAAGTTTAGAATTCTACCAAAGTTCTACCAAAGAACTTATTTGTAAAAACAACAAAAATTTTGGACTCAACTATAATAAAATACTGATATACTTCTATATCACAAATGGCTTCTTTGGAACTGATTTCTTTCTCTCTCTCTCTTTTTTTTTTTCCTTTCCTCCAGATATCTGTAGACTTTTTTTTTTTTTTTTCATTCACCATCTTGGTCTCAGATTAATTAGAAAGAATATCTGAAGTCCTCATTAGCTAATATCATCAGCGTTTCCTTTCTCTTGGGGCTACTTACATGTATTTAACCTCCTAAGACTGAAAAAAAAAATTAGTCAAATAATTCACTACTGCCCCATGAAGGCTAAATTCATACTGGACCTTGACCCATTTCTCTTGGAAAGAAAAAATACTAATATAGGCCAGATATCTTGAAATACACCTTGATATAGCAACACAGTCAGACTTGAGTCTTCTTGAATTTAAAATAAATATATTAAAATATATTTATATTTATCAATTAATTATGAGACACTCTTTGGAAAATTTTACTGCTATGAGATCTGAATGGCAATTATGTCTTTTGCTTATAATATCTGAATCACAGATTCATAAAATGTTAGTTACTAATTGTTACGGCTATTTGATTGTGATTTTGAAGTAGTGTATCTGATGTCTTTTGAATCTTACTCAGAAGAAAACTGATTAACAAATATGATCACAAGGGTTGTCTTTAATTTTCCCACTTTTTATAGAGTTGGCAGGGAATATAAAGTGTGAAAGGAAAAGGTGCCTATACTGCATCTCTCCTCTCCCTTCTACCCCACCATGTGCCAGTAAGCATGTACAGTGTGTATTCTACAAGGGGAGTTTGCTCTGCTATAATCTTTTTGATACCTATTGTGTAGAGAAAAAAGCTACCTGTTTGGCTCATAGTCTTTCAGAAGTGTAAACTTTGCTTTGAAAATGCTTAACAGATTGCACTTTATTTTAATAATTTCATTGCTACTGGATAAGGTCACTTGTAATACAGAAGAAAAAAAAACACAAAGAAACAACAACAAAAAAGACATATACAGGATACCATTGCCTTAAACAAAAATAGCCAAGCTATCTAAGCTGACCTGCTGTTTGAAAATCTCCTAAGTAACTCCAATCCCTCCCTTTATCATTCTTTCATTCCCAAAGCAATAAAAGCAGAGTTAGAACAGCAAACACCTGGCATGTTGGTCACGCAGCATGACTTTACATTGTAATCATCTCGTCAAGGAGCTGAAAATAGCATTGTGCTGCAGTGTTCAAGCGGTACTGCTTCAGGAAGGAAGACAATAACCAGCATTTGGCAGCAGCCTACACACTAACTGTGAGTGATACAGAAGTATTCCACAAATTGCATGCCTCGTCTAATCTTGAAAGCATTCACCCTTCATCCCCTGGCATTGTATCACTGAGGCCCCCACACTTCTTGTCTCCAAGTAAAAGGTGGTGGGCCTTTACAGTGCTGCACACAACCATAAAGAAGTCATCTGTATAGCAACACTTGCTCCAGCTTTCAAGAAAATAGTGCATAAAATTAAATTAATTCTAGTGTGTTCAGTGTGCCATATAAATCACAGGAAAAAATGACACAAAAAGTCTTTGTCTGAATGAATTAAGGTGAATCATGAGCAGATAAGAAAGAAAAAAATCAAGGGGCTTCAGGAAAAGAAAGAAAATCTGCCCAGACTATGTGAAGGAGACACGAGAACCAATGACATGAGTCAGTGGAAATTAGAGAGAAGTATGATGGTAGCAGGTCTAGAAGAGAGAGAGCTTACAGGGAGGTAGCAATTGCTTGTAGTCACCAGGTGAAGAGGCATAGAAGGTGCTAAGGGATCTCTACAGCCTATATTAAACAGTGCTCTCAATATATTTGTCCCTGGCCTCACCAAGGTCTTTCAGAGCACTAAGAGCAGGAGCCATGGCTCGCTCTGCTGTCCACTGACCTAACTCCACAGTATGATCAGTCATGCAGAAGTGTGTCATGATAATGCGTGTCAGTCAGTACCAAACTGACCAGCACTCTGCATAGTCTTTACTGGGGCTCAAGTACTTCTTCTGCCTGAGCTGTGGAGAGCTGAGATCTCAACTAAAACTGTGCTTGGCCACATAAGGCTGAAGCTTTCTGAAAGGCATCTGTCAAAAGAGCTGACAGCATCGATATCCCTCTCTCTGTCACCACTCTCACCTCTCACTTTGGTGACAGTGCTGAGGTTACATCCCCCAGGCTGAGCTGCCTCCTCTGGCTAGGAGTCTTCAAGTCTCTCCCACATGGGCACAGATTTGTCTGTGCAACTTAGGGGAAGTGCTCAATTCTGTACCCTGGACTACATTTCATGATGAATAATTATTAGACTATGCATGAATCCAGGAATATAAGATTAAAAGCAGACATTTGGATAAGACACCTTGTCCAAAGAGAATGTCTTGAAGGAGATCAAGAGGGTGGAGAACGTCTCAGCTAATCTGACAGCAAGGCAATGCCATACACGTCATGCTGTGAAAATAGTGATGGACTGATTTATACCATAGTGCATAGGGCTTTCAGTACTGAACTCAAAAGCAAATAACTATTGCATCCTGAGGGATCACAGGATCACAGAGCTTAAAAAGAGGTTAAGAAATAGACATAGTTTTTCAAAAGTGGATGTCATAGGGATAGGGGAAAAAAAGAAATAAAAATGAAATATATGTATATATATATATATATTTCTTCAGACATTTGGAGGTTATGCATGAACAATCTTCCATACTCTACAAAAGATGGTGGAATCATAGCAAATAGTCAGTGAATTTCAGCTGTGATACTGTGGATTCTAACACTGGATGTAGAAACAGGGAAGCAGGAAAGTGGAGAAGACAGGGGACTTTTCCTTTGTTCTACTGTATGGGTGAGGCTGGACAGGGCAAGACAGAGAGAAGGGCCCCAGAAATAATTCAAGGACTGAAGAAAATGGAAAGGACTGGAAAAAAATGAAAAGGACTGAAGAAAATGGAAAGACAGTAAAGATTCATTTTAACTTATTAAAAACAAGATGACAGAATATTTAATTACAGAGTATAAGTACCATAAGTAGGAAGAAAATAGTGGCTATTGGAGGAGTTTTTATTCTAGCAGAGAATATAATGAGAAACCAGGAATGAAAGCTAAAACCATGCATTATTAAATTAGAAATAATATAAATCTTTTCTAACACTGAAGGTGATCACCTGGAAAATGCTTCAAAGGGAAACACCTAGTTATATATTTTTAGTATCTTTAGATTAACATTTGAATTGGGCTTGACACTAATACTACTATTTTTTTTTCCAGTCATCAGAAGTCTTGCATTCATTGCACGTGGTGCCTTAATATCATGGTTCTACATAAATACTTATTGTGTGTTTATTCTTAATGTAGTTTTCTTGTCTGAGTTCCCCTTTATGAGCAGTCTACCAGCTGCTAATCATAAAGGTAGGGCCTGATGCATACTTTTAATTCAAATTTGAAAATTTATTCTGATCTCCTGTATTTTCTTTCACATAGACTGACAAGCTTTATTTTCACTTTTTGGTTGTGAAAGAGAGCTAGCAAAAAGTAGGCATTTTTGTAAAATCAAGTACTACACACTGGGTTTGCTCATGCATTTTTTTTTCCCCAAGAGTCTTCTCAGGTGAAAAATTAAAAGCTGATTGCTCTTTTGCTGTGAGATACAGTGGTGTGTTTCATATGTTATCATTTTTTTTGGTCCTTGGCAAAGAGGCAATATTACATAGAGGATGACATGGAAAATATATAAAATTAAGACATTTAAAAAGAGATGAGGGAGACAGCTGCCTATATTGAAGGTGATTGCAGTTTCCCATGTTTCAATTCTATGAGATGCTCAGCCTCATTTTTTTTCCTGAATGGGAGTTAAGAAGTTATTAAATAATTATGGTTTAGTACATTGTATATGTTGGAACAAGAGAAAAAGAGAGAAACTGCCCATAACTTATGTGTACGTGACTGCCTTCAATTTATTGCAGATTCTAACCTCTTTAATTTTCTCTCTAACCAGTTCATCACTTCTGTTGATTATTTTTACTAAAATAAAAGAAATTAAACAAAATCATCTCTGAAATATTACATTCTAGAATATAAAGATATAAACACACTGGATAGTAGCTCTTTGGAGTAGTTAAACAGTCATGGCTAAAAGTAGTCATTTAAGATTGATGGGAGCTGTCTGTGTAACTGGAACATGAGCTGAACATACAATTACAGCTGCTTGCATTGACTCCTTCTGGGGCCTGGAACTCAAAATACATCAGTTTCTTTATGTCTGGTACAGCAAAAGTGAGTATTGTGGCTTGTGTCCCTTCCAGCTTTTCATTTATTTATCCTAGATTGCACAGTTTCTGGCTTCAGAATGTCAGACAAACAGGACTTGACACTTCTCTCCATGGGATATTGCTTTACAATTCAGTTAAGAGCAGAAGAAACATCTACCTAATTGATTTGTAGCTCATTGCAAATTCATCTTAGACTGGTGTCACAAAACAAAAACAAAATCAACGGTATGACTCGTGCCATATTTAGCAATTCTGTGAGAGAGGAAGACTGAAAAGTCAGAAGAGTGATTTCCCATGTCTTTTCTGAGAGCTGGTCTCTTCTGCCTGGTGGTGGAGCCAACCGGCAGTGAAAAAGCTCATGTTGCCACTCTGCACAGACAACTTTAATGTGTCAGTAATAATTCTTGGCATATATGTAATGCTGTCCTGGCATTAGCTAATTAATTCTTATAACATTGCTGGGAGTTGGATGAGTTACCAAACACCTTTAGAAAGACCTTCATTTTAATACTGCTGTCAAAGTTATATGCTAAAGTGCAGAGATTACTGGTGTTCTCAAAAAGAAGCTAGAAGGCGTTGTTGTTACTATGTTATGTCTTTTTTATTTTTTTTATCAAATTAGTAAAAAATAAGGGAAAATATTCCCAGAAGCTTAGTAATAAGAGAGAGACATTTGTGTTTTTAAATTTTGATTCAAACCCACTTTCTGCCAGCAGCAGATAAAAGGGAATTCCACGTAATTACTGGTTAATTTCAAACAAAATCTCAGGGAATAGTAACTGGCATCAAGTGCACACCCACCAATGTGCTTGCTGTACACCAGCATCCCCTTTAGATTGTCAATACAGAGGGAAAAGCATTAAAAACTAAAAAAATTGTTTTTGTCACCTTGGCAGCTGCGCATCCCAGGCAGCATCGACATATGCCTTTATTTTGCCAGAGTAGAGTAACACTGCTTGCCAGAGAAAACCCTGTTGTAACAGTGGGACTTTACTTTTTCCTATTCATAGAGCATAAATTTTGTGTGGGGACTGGCTTATGTTGGTGAGGACTCACACTGCTCTTCACCTGTGGTGCACCTGGCCACAGAACTGACCCCAGGGGGCCACAAAGTTTACCCTTGCACTTCTCCATCCCAGTAGGTGATGGCTGGTGGCAGGCTTACTGAGTGGTACTTCTGCTGGTGCCATCCTGGTTCATCCTCCCTCCTGGTGAGGTGACCCTTGGCCAGTTGGGCAGCGCCAGAGTTGGACAGGATATCAGCAGCACAGCCTCTGAGTACACTGTGTGGGTGACAGAGTGCTTCCCTCAGTGCTCTTTCCAGTGGAATCAGGCACATTATACACGATGAAAGGTTGGAAATAGCATTCTATCTTGAGCTACAAATGAATAGATTCTCCTTCTAGGCTCACCCAGAACGTTGCCTAGCCTGGTAATTATTGCTAACTCCTTCTCCTTGAGAGTAATCTGTGACCTTTCCAATCATGTATAAAACACAAACTGATACCTTTCCTGTAAGTACTGTGACTACAAAGAAAGGAGGAGGAAGAATTTTCAGGAGGGAATGTGCCATCACTTCTGCATCAACCAGACAGGGTGCTGTTTGTGGTGTAAGGACTGTACCACAGAGTTTGGTGTCACTGACAAAGTTGCTGAGGACTCAATCCCACTGTCCATCTCACTGACAAAGAAGTAAAATGACACTGGTCCCAGTAACAACCCCTGAGGAAAGCCACTCATCACTGGTCTCCAGCTGGACATTGAGACATTGGCCACAACTCTTTGTGTGGAACCATCCAGCCAATTCCTTACCCACTGAGTGGTCTATTGTCAGATCCATGTCTCACCAATTTAAAGACAAGGATGTCATGCGGGACAGCATCAAATGCTTTGCACAAGTCCAGGTAGCTGATGTCAGTCGTTCTTCCCCTATCCACCACTGCTGTAGCCCTGTCATAGAAGGCCACCAAATTTGCCAGGCACAATATGCCCTTAGTGAAGCCATGTTGGCTGTCACCAGTCACCTCCTTATTTTCCATGTGCCTTGGCATAGTTTCCAGGAGGACTGCTCCATGATCTTGCCAGGCACAGAGGTGAGACTGATTGTCCTGTAGTTCCCTGGGTCTTCCTTTCTCCCTTTTTAAAAATGGTGGTTATGTTTCCCCTCGTCCAGTCAGTAGGAACTTCACCAGACAACCACAACTTCTAAGTAAGATAGATAGTGTCTTAGCAATTTCATTGAGCTGTTCCCTCAGGACCCACAGGTTAATCTCATCCGGTCCCATGGACTTGTGCACCTTCAAGTTCCTTAGAAGGTCTTGAACCAGATCTTTTCCTACAGTGGGCAGTTCTTCATTTTCCCAGTCCTTGCCTTTGCCTTCTGTGACTTGGACTGTGTGGCTAGAGTTCTTGCCTGTGAAGACTGAGGCAAAAGTTATTGAGTACCTCAGCCTTCTCCATACCCTGGGAGGCTGGGTCTCCTATTTTCTTCTGTAGAAGACCCACAATTTCCCCAGTCTTTCTTTTAACACTGACTTACCTGTAGAAGCCTTTCTTATTGACCTTGATGCCCCTGGCCAGATTTAATTCTATCTGTGCTTTAGCTTTCCTAACCTGATCCCTGGCTGCTCTGATAATTTCTCTGTATTCCTTCTGGGCTACCTGTCCTTGTTTCCACCCTCTGTAGGCCTCCTTTTTCTGTTTGAATTTGGCCAGGACCTCCTTGTTCATCCATGCTAGCCTCCTGGTGTTTTTGCCCAGCTTCCTCTTTGTTGGGATGTATCGTTCCTGAGCTTGGAGGAGGTGATGCTTGAATGTTAACCAGTTTCTTGAGTCCCTCTTCCCTCCAGGGCTTTTTCCCATGGTACTCTACCAAGCAGATCCCCGAAGAGACCAAAGTCTGCTCACGTGAAGTCCAGCATTATGAGCTTCTAATGCGCCTTCCTTCCTGCCCTCAGAATCCTAAACTCCACCTTTTCATGGTCACATGGTCACACATGATTGACACCACATAGTTTTTTTCCACTGAAGAATGACAATTTCTCTCCGGTGGAGCCAGCAGTGTCTGCTAGCTACCTGCTCAGCACAGGAGTCGCCAGAGGGCTGGAGGGGGATGTAGCAGTAATGTGACATGGGGACTGTTCAGCAAACACAAACAGAACCAGGAGACATGATCAAGAGGAAGTTTTTCATGGTGTTTTTAAAATTATAGATACTTATATCTGTTGTGTCTTTCTAGTCATTTACTCAAATTAAGTGGTTTTCAATCTCTTGCTACAATTACTGTGAATGAAACTGACTGTTGGTTTGCTAGAAATATTTGCTGCTCAATGTTCATCCATTACAAGCTATCGTGAATAGTGATCAGGCACAGTGAGACGCTGAAAATTTATACCATACCTACAAAATAAAGGATAAATTAAATGTTTTAGAAGTTGTTAAATTTATTAGGTGTAGAACTTGATGGTATGTCTTGTGACAACAGAACAGAGTTTCAGGGGAACTATACAACAAAATGGAATAATTTTACTGTGCTAAACTGAGTTCCTGACACAAAATATTCTAAAAATTGCTGTGGTCTCATTGGCTTCAGCACGACTATTCCCAGAGAGCAGCTGAATGCATATATGACTTGAATTTTTCTCAAAATCTGAAGCGGGTTGAAACTATTTGCTGACAGCTTTCCTTACCTTGAAATAAGAAAACAAGTCATGAGAATGGAGAGGTTTTCTCCATTTCTCTGCCTACAGAGTGTGGTTAGGACTATGTAGAGCCTAATTCTCTGGCATCATTGTAATTGTTTGTCATATCTCCTGTGACAAGCCTTTAGAATGTTACTTATATTTATTCATATATGTAATGCAAAGCTTTTATAGTGTGAATTAAGTTGTGAATAAGTGTGAATTAAGTATTTTCTTGGGTGATGCAGGAAAGAAAGTCTAAATGAAGGAAGATATACCCTCAGTTGAGGTAGACCAGGTTAAGGATCACTTAAGCAAACTCGACATTCTGAAGTCCATGGGGCCTGACTGGTTGCACCTATGAAGGCTGAAGAAACTTGCTGATGTCACTGCAAAGCCACTCTCTGTTATCTTTGAAAAGTGCTGGTAATAGGGAGAGAGGTGCCTAAAGACCAGAAAAGCACAAATGTAACTCCTGTCTTCGAGAGTGACAAGAAGGAAGATCTAGGGACCTACAAGCCATGCAACCTCGCCTCAGTACCTGGGAAAGTGATGGTGCAACTCCTCCTGGGAAGCATTTACAAACACATGAAAGGCAAGAATGTGCTGGGTTTAGTTAGCATAGATTTATGATTGGGAAATTATGCTTAACCAACCAGGTAGCCTTCTACAATTAGGTGAGTAGGTTGGGAAATAAGGGGTGAGTAGTGAGTGCTGTTTGCCTCAACTTCAGTAAGGCTTTTGACAGTGTCTTCTATAACCTCATAGACAAGCTGACAAAGTATGGCTCAAATAAGTCGACAATGAGGTGGACTGAAAAATGACTGAAGAGCCAGGCCTGGAGGCTTGTGACCAGTGGCACAAAGTCCACCTAGAAGTAACTGGTGGTGAACCCCAGGGGTTGATACTTGGGCCAAGTTGTTAAACTCTAATGACCTAGACAATGGGACAGAGAACACCCTCAGCAAGTTTATAGATGGCACAAGACTGGGAGCAGTGACTGATAAACCAAAGGGTAGTGCTGCCATTTAGAAGGACCTGATCAGGCTGGAGAAATGGGACAACAGGAACCTCATGGTGTTCAACAAAGGGAAATGTAAAGTCCCGCACCTGGTGAAGAACAATCTCATTCACTGGCAAACACTGAGAGCCAATCATCTGGAAAACACATCGGCAGAGAAAGACCTTTGGGGCAGTGGTAAACATGTTGACCATGAGCCAGCAATGAGCCCTCCCAGCAAAGAAGGAGGACAGCCTCCTGGGCTGCAGTAGGCAAAGCATTACCAGACAGATAAAGGAGGTGATTCTTCCTCTCTGCTCAGCACATGTGAGTCCTCATCTGTACTACTGATGAAGTTCTGAACTTCCCAGTAAAAGAAAGATATGAACTTACTGGAGCAAGTCCAGTGCAGAGCCACAAAGATGATTAAGGCACTGAATCATCCTTCATATGAGGAGACATTGAGAGGGATATGATTATTCAGCCTGGAGAAGAGAAGGCTCAGAGGAATCATATCCATGTGTATGTCCCACCCATGTCCCATACACTTCATGGGAGTGAATGAAGACTTTTCTCAGTATTGCCCACGGACAATAAGAAACAGGCACAAATTGAAATACATTAAATTCCATTTGAACAAAAGAAAACACTTTATTTTTTATTTTGTTTTACTTTTTTTTTTTTTTTTTTTTTTTTTTTTTTTTTTGGTGTGCAGGTGGTAAAACACCAGACCAGGTTACTCAGAGAGGTTATGGAATCTTCATCCTTGGAGATGTTCAGAACTTGAAGGGATATAGTCCTGGGCAAGTTGCTCTAGTTGACCTTGCTTGGACATAGGGTGTAAATTAGACGGTCTCCTGGAGTCCTTGCCAACTAAAAGTATTCTGTGATTCTGTGAAGATAAAACAGACAAAACTTTTGAAATCAGGTATTATGTAGGAAACAATGTTTCCAGTACCAGGGCTTTCAAAAGCTGTCTCACCCCGAAGCAAAGTAAATATTTGCATTTACCTCTTGCCTTGCCGTGTGATTTTACTGTGTTGATATTCACTAGAATTTATCCTTTTCCCTTTTCCTTATATTTTTTTTTCTGACAAGAAACCGGATAAAGAAGCCTAAGAAATGTTGACAGTGGTCATTAAGGTCAGAGTAGGATGGGTAGTGCAGATGCCAGAACAAGGTCTAGGGGCCTTGCATGACACAAACTGTTACTGAGTCTGGATGAAAAAACCCGGGTCCTGAGTCACTCTCAGTGTGATCTCCATGCCACTCCTCTCTGGGACCATGCAACACATCCATTCAGGTATTCCTCTTTCATGGGAACGTTTGGTGTGTCACGTCTGAACTTTTTCCATCTTCTCCACTGTATATTCACCACCTTATCCTTGAAAAGACTGCAGAATTCAACAGTGCCATTAATTTCTCTACTAAACTTCCATGCCTCTGAATTCCTCATTGGTAAGTAGAGATTCAGATGAAGTTAAAAGACTCTGAGTAAACAGCTTTTCCTAGTGCTGGTGCTGAAAGAGAAGATAAATCCATTTTTGGAAGAAAAGGTTCAACATAGTCTAAAAAGCACTGTGGCTGATGGATGGCTTGAGACTAGATGTACATTTAAGGTTGAGATGATTAATTATCATTTTATGTTTCAGAGTCCAAAATACACAGGCTGAAAATCCTCATTTCTATTTGTGTCAAATGAGCTTAAATTTTATCATCGAAGTTTCCCAGGACTTGTTGGAGTTCTGTTTCTGAGCATGTTATGCAGTGAATGACATCCACACTGTACTTAGCAGATAGGCTCTCACTAGAGGGAAAAAGACCTGCATTTCAGTTCCAACATCAGTAGAAAGGATAATGCTTGTCATATATGTGGTAGGAAATTAAATGTGTGTGGTTTTGTATCCTGAATATTCACTGTGGAAAGAACTGGCACTCAGATTTTTTTTTCTTGTAGGTAAGTGCCCAAGCAAAAGACTATAGTGTCAGATGACTCTTGCATGTAATAGATGGTCCATTGAATACTTTGTTCATCTGTGCAATCTAGAGTGATTTCTGCACAAAGAACTCTGATTAGTTGTATAAATACACACGTGTACAGCCCAGTATACATTCTTAAATGCATATTGAACAACTTGAACATGTGGGAGATGTAATTTTAGATTCCATTAGTCAGAAGAAGAAAAAGAACACACATGCCACAAAAATGAATGCCCTAAAAATGAGCTTTATGATAGAGGCCTGTGGCCTCCAGAAAGGAAAAATAAATAAATAAATAGAAAATAATGTGCTACTCAGCTTAGAGAAAAAAACATTTTCAATATCTAAATCAGGAAGGACTGCATGTGTGAAAGAAAAAGAAGTAGCCTTCCAGTCCAGAAGGAAGGCACCCTGTACCAGTAGGAGGTGTGGTCTAAACATCTTTCTCCTCTGTGCTTCCCGCTGAATAGTAAATGTTTTAACATCAGGGTGCTGACTTCTGCAGAGCCCATTCATAAACCTTCGAGCATGCAGAATGTGCATGTCCTATGAGGAGAGTCTGAGGACACTTGGGTTGTCTAGTCTGGAGAACAAAAGACTGAGAGGTGACCTCATTGCTTTCTACAACTTCCTGAGCAGGGGAAAAGGTACCAGTCTCTTCTCCCTGGTAACTGATGACAGGACTCACAGGAACAGCACAAAGCTGCACCACAGGAGGTTCAGACTGGACATTAGGAAAAAAAATATTTACTGTGAGGGTGGTCAATCACTCGAACAGGTTTCCTAGAGAGGCAGTTGATGCCCCTTGTCTGTCAGTGTTCAAGAGGTATATGGGCAATGCCCTCATCAATACACTTTAATTTTTGGTTAGTCCTGAAGTGGTCAGGTGGTTGGACTAGGTGATCTTTGAAGGTCCCTTCCAACTGAATTATGCTGTTCCATATTCTATTCTACGTAAGAGTTTTAGCCTTCTTCCATTAATATTTTTCTGATTGACCTAGAAAACATAAAATCATCACTGAAAATTTCAGCAGTATGAAGAATGCTGAAATGGTATAAAATAAAGAAGTTGGACTAGTGGGTACTGAGTGACTTGAATTTCTCATTAACTTGGCAGCAGTAAAATAGGAGGTGTCCTGCAGCCAACAAGAAGTTATGCCTTTTAAACCATAGACCACAGGCTCAGTTTACATTTAGCATACAACAATGGCAGTTTTCTTGATGTCTTTCTTTTGCAGGCCTACATCATTGACTTTGTCCTTAACATTGATCATTACCATTTCTGCCCAGATTTAACTCTGCCTAGAGATTAAAATCCATCAGGGGATGAAGGTGAATAAAGAGTTTCTGTCAATGCTCAGCTTGCAGTTAAAGTGTTCAACTCTTCTAAACACATTTCAAGTTTCAGAAACTCCACCTTTCTGACTTTGGAAAAGAATTGGGATCATCCTAGGAAATCAGTGAAGGCTCAGCTCATAGTGAAAAAAATATGTGAAAAGAATAGTGAAAAATATGATGAAGGATTTGCACAGACTTAGGAACAAATTAAAAAAACAAAACAAAACAAAGCAAAAAAACAATAAACAAACAAACAAAAATACCACAAACAGCCACCCTCTTCTTCCTTCCTTACCTTCTCTCCTCCAACTAATAGCACTCCTTCTCTGGGCCATCTCTGTCTTGTTCCAGTATCTGCATTCCAGAGAAGTGATAAAAAATTTGTAAAGACCCATGAGAATGGTAAAGAATTTGTATAATAGAAAGCTCAAGAAGCTCAGTCTATTTAACTTAATTTAAAAAAAAAAAAAAGAAAAAAATAAAAAAAAAAGAGAGAGAGAGAAACGTACAGGTATGTTGCGTATAAATACCTACAAAAGAAGCATTAGCTCTTTGATCTGTCCTACAAATGTGTAACACCTTGTAATGGAAGGTAAGGTTAGAGAAATCTAGTCTACAAATAAAATACAATTTAAAAACTTGAAGGTGTTTAAGCAGTGGCAAAATCTTTAGAGTGGATTCTCATTTTTCACATTTTTAAATCACAAGTGAACCAATTTGTAAAATATATTTCTCTATTTTAACTGCAGTTGTAGAAATCAGCTGCTGAAATGAGCCAGTACCCTGTACCCTATCTATATTGTGATGCAGACCTGATTACAAAAATCCTTTAAAACCTTAACACTGGTGAATTTTCTGTTGCCACTTCCAGAATTACTGATACAAGATAAATGCAAGTGTATATGGTTCTAACAGCAAGAGATGTTCTACTGTATTGACAGCTTCTGTGTTGGAATTTCTGTGTGATGAGTTAGATCTTGTTAAACTGTTTACACAGTGCTGTTAAACATTGCCCTTATATGAAATACAATACTTTCAAGTGAAAATGCATACAGTTTAAAATATATATATATATATTTTTAGAAGTAGCTGAATGTTAGTGAGCCCCCTTTGTAAAGAGAGAGAGAGCAGTCTGTATGGGAGCAGTGCTGACAGGATTGACTATTCACACATCATTGCTACAGCAGTTTCAGCTCCTACCCTGGAAAACCTGATGTTGCTTGTTTGCCTTCTAGTGGCTTGTGTTTAGAATAGCTTCAACCAAGAAAAGGTCTTGTAAAAGGGCTGAGTGAAATTGAAAAGTTATTAGCTCACAGACACTTACTATTATTATAACAAGTGCTGAAATGTCCAGATGCCTTTGGTGCGAAACATCTGTGAAAAGCCACACACTGTATAAAGAAAGTGTAAGGACTAGATCAGTGGTACATGTACATGAGTCATGATTTCAAGAGGAAAAATGTTTCCAAAGTAGATATCTTCTCTGGTACCAGTGACTTTTTATTCAGTTACATACGTTAATATTTTTGGAAAATTTTGGTGCAGCTGTCTCTGTGAAATGGTGGTCTCTCTGGAGCTGCTCCACTTAGCTTGGGATGGGTGTTCCCTGGTGCAACCAAGCCTATTGCAATTGGGACTGTATAACAAAAATGACTGAGTATGCTTTCTGTGTCTTGACACAATTTGAAATGACCTTCACAGAGTCCTCTCATTTGCTCATGGAATATTTGTGACTAAAGTAATAGGCAAGAAGAGGCAACTAAGTTTCTGCAATACAGTCAAACTGTAATACAGACATCCTGCTCCTGTTGCTACCAAGGATGTAAACTGGCGTGCCTCTGTTTCAGTTAATGGAGCTACATTGATTTACATTATTGCTCATAGCCAGATTACAGAAATATGAGGCGGCAACATACAAACTTGACACTAGAACCTATAGTGTAGTGATATCGCAATGGATGTGAAATTCCAACTAAAATGTGTTCTTGTTCTTTAGCAATTTTTTTTTACCCCTTTATCATCTTAACTGTATTTAGATTTACAGGATGGTGTTCCACGTTAATAATACACTGTTCCTTGCACAAAGGTATAAGCCCATTCAGAGAAGACCTTTGTCTGCTGGAGTATCAATATTGCTTTCAAATCTTTCTGATCTTTCTCCTCTTCCCTCTGGAGCAGTAGTGACTGCCTTTGTTCTAGCTGGACTAAATTAGTCTGCACTTCTCTTATCTGTTCTGCTGAACACTGAAGGCTTACCAGAAATCTCTGTTGCTTATACGCTGTCCTGCTAAATTTATATGGGTCAGAAACTCTCACCATGCTGTCACAAAAGCTATTTTTAAAGTTAATACAGCTCAGAGCTGGATTAATGAGTGCACATCCCTCTAACTGTGCATGAGCTCAGTACAGTCCAGCAGGAAACTGTACCCTTGGCAAGCACACGTGAGGAGCATCTTTCTGTGTCAGTGCTTATGGCCACCTGTTCAGATGGCCTAGTGCCCTCTCACAACTTAGTCAGACAGCTGACTTTGGGTCTTTATAAAAGCATGGACAGGTTTATAGTCATGCAAAGAATTACCCTGCAAATATCATCTCTTTAGCATCCAGTGTGTGACAGCATAGATAGCACATGCCCATTTCTTTTCATCATTGTATGTTACTAAAAGTATATCAGAACTGTCAAGAATACAGAATTTCTGGCACATATCACTGGACGCCAAAAATACGTACATACTGTACTGGGAGAAGATGAGAGAACAACAAGGAGAAATGGATTTTTCTTGTATCAAATTGTATTAATAAATAGGTGGTGTAATTTCAGAGATTTTTGTTTGTTTCTATAGAATGAAAAACTTTCCATGTGGAAAGTTTTATAGTGGATCTTGTTTTAGATAAAATATAGTCCCAAACCTTTACTTCTCATTTTCTACACAGAAGCTCCACATAGCTGCACACAGACAATTCATAAGCGACCTGCAGGTGTCTCTTGTGTGAGATGTGCATCAGAAATAGTGCAGTCAGCAGGACCAGGGAGGTGATCACCCCCCCACACACACACACCTCTGTTCCTCTGTTGAGGCCACACATCAAGTACTATGTTCAGTTTCAGGTCCTTCACTACAAGTAAAACATTGAGGCCTTTGAACATGTCCAGAGAAGGACTAGCCTTGGGAAGGGCCTGGAACACAGGTCTTATGAGGAGTGACTGATGAAACTGGGGTTGTTTAGTCTGGAGAAGAGGAGGGTCAGGGGAGACCTCACTGTTCTCTACAGCTACCTGAAAAGAAGTTGTGGGGTGCCAGGGGTTGGCCTCTTCTCACAGATAACTAGTGATAGGACTAGAGGGAATGGCCTCAAGTTGCACCATGGGAGGTTCAGGTTGGAAATTAGGAGACATTTCTTCTCAGAAAGGGTAGTCAGGCATTGGGATGGGTTGCCCAGGAAAGTGCTGGAGTCACCGCCCCTGGGGGTGTTTAATGAAAGGTTAGATGTGGTGCTTAGGGACATGGTTTAGTGGGTGATATTGGTGATGGGGGGATGGTTGGACCAGATGATCTTGGAGGGATCTTGGAGGTCTTCTCCAACCTTAGTGACTCTATGAGGCAGCAACATTATGCCACAGGAATACTTTCCCTAGTTGAAATAAGACTATGTAAGGATGCTCAATTACTCAGCATATTTACTTGTTTCAGTTTATGAATGATTCTTTATTCCATTTTGCAACAATAACCAGACATGCAAATGTCATCCAGTGTTCAGTTTGTTTTGCTCTTGAAAAACACCCTCTAGCAAAACTGCTATAAGAAACATAGAACTCTACCTTCTATTTCCACTCCCACCTCAGATAACCTTGACAAAGAAATATTTTTCATTATGTCCAGAAACCAAATGTGTTTGGATAGTGAAAGTCAAAAGAGAAAGTAAACTCCAGGGGAGGAATACAGCTTTTAAACATGTATCCAGACAAGTTATTAGTGACTACTTATTCTCTGAAAAATCCTCATGACTTACTAATGGATGTAACTAATGGCAAAGTATACAGAATAATTTCTAGATATGCACACATCTATATTTCTGTGTGGTATTGCTTGGCTTCTGGCTGGACATCAGAATAAGGAAAATCAAATTTCTTTCAGCTGTCTTAATATACTAAAACCCAGATTCTTTAAAGTAGGCAAAGGCAGTTTACTGAGGAAAAATACAGTTAAGATTGTGTCATCTTGCAACCTGCTAAGAAACTGAAAACAGTAGTTTGACTCATCTTCATGAATGATCTGATTGTAATTTCATATGATTTTGTGTGTCAACTTCAAGTGGCAGCATTAATATAGCACCATTTTTCATTATTTCTTTGTGGAAGTAGTTCAGTTTTTGAACAGGACACTTGTTCATGGTTAACTAGTCAGATTAAAAAAAATACAAGCTTCCCTTCAGTGTAATTACAAGTTACCTTATTTTACTTGCACAGACATTGTCAAATCAAATTCTCTAATAAAAACACTTATGCCTGAATGGAATCTCTTTACTTATACATGAGTAATTATGAGGAGAAATAATCTCATCTGTACAGCAATCTGAGTTCTTCAGGATGTCTTCTGCAAACCTTGTCCTTTGTGTGCACACATTTTGTGCTTTTGCAATCAGAGCTTCTCGGTCTACCACATGCTCACCGGAGCTGAAAATATGTACATGTGCAAGGTCATAAAGGTTTCTAAGCCCAGAATACCAAAACAGCAATAAAAGTGGAATGAACTGGTGATCATAGACACATGAAAAGCATACCCTGAAGATGTTCAGCTACTCTATGGTTAGTTCCCCCCCCCCCCCCCCCCTTATTTTGAAAATTTGTTTACGTAGACATACACACACAGTCTTGATGAATCACAAATAAAGGACCTGCAAATACAGAGGTAAGTGGAGACTGTCACACAACATTACCAAAAGACTTTTACCTCCTAAAACTGTGTTATTTTGTCAAAGATATAGGTGCTTTTATGTGACTGCTCGATAAGCATCAGAAACAGGGACCTGAAAACTCTACAGAAGGTCTCGAAGGGCCTGTCAATATAGACCTTACTCTGACCTGGGATATGTAAGTTGACTGCATTATTATTAAGATTAAACTGAGTCTAACACCTACCCAGGTCTGAAAATCCGTGTCTCAAGACAGACCATGACTGGATATGAGTGATATCTTGTTTGAATAAGCCTAGTGTTAAGGCCAGTGTCTCCTCAGTCTTCCTGTTTTATGTAACCTCTATTAATTAGGCTTTTGGAGCTACGCCTAGCACAAAAGTTGTCGTATTTTTGCTATTGTCCCAATCAAAGCTAATTACATGAAGTTTTTTAAAAGGTAGAAACATTTTCTGACTGATAGAAAGATCCTTCAACAAGATGGGGTTACTACGCAACTTTGGGTTGGGTAATTATGGAGAAATAACTGCTGACTACGTGCTAATCTAATTCATGGAAAAGCATAATCTTTTAGAGAAAATAAGTAGACCAGTACATTACGCAGTTGGGTATCAGTAAATTCCCACTGTCTATTTGCACCAGCTGGTAAATCTCCCAGTTCGGAGAGCTGGCTAGTCTGGGTCTTTTCTAGTGTGCATTAAAATAATCTGTGTTTCTGAGAATCAAGTCTCAGTTTGGCTTCCAGCCAGAAGCCAAGTCATAACATAGAGGAAGGTTACACTTGGGTTTGCAACAGACATTTTGTATCAAGTTATGGGAGATTTTGGCTGGAAAAGAAGATGCATGGGAGGATAAACTAAAGACCAGGCATACTCTGAACATCCCAACCAACAATATATTCACATCCCTAATAAATTTTGTCTGAACTGCCAGCATAGCTGGGGATCAGGAAGATTGGAAGAGAAATATATGTAAAATGCTACAGAACCCAATGTGAGAAAAAAGCTGGAATGGATCTCAGATGTCTTTTTTTCTTCTTCCCTGGATCAAAATGCAAAATATTTCCTATTCTCATTTTTTTCTTATCCATCACTGACCGATAGCATCTTTGGGACACACTGGAAATCAGTGAATCTTTTAACTCCCTCTCATGGTTTCACAGGAAATGCCTTCTCAGCCTGTCCGCTGTGTTTTGTGCATAGAGCAGAAATGACTGCAAATCAGTGTTTTTCCCCAACAAACATAGGAGAAGCATTAAACCCTGTTCCATCTCTTTTGTTGTACACAAACAGGGACAAAGAACATCCCTGGAACAACAACCACAAAGTTCCAGGAACCTATTTTTACTAGAATTTTTAAAGTAAGATCTACCACTAACTTTCTCAAAAACCAGTACTATTATTCCCAAAAGGCACTAAGTGTTTCTAATGGTAGCCTAAGTTGAAACTTTAGAGTTGTTCCTAAGAGAACAAATTTCTCCCAGAGAAAGGCTCCAAAACCATGAAGATCAAGGAGAAAGCTTATACACAGATTTGACACCAGCCTTCTAAAAGTTTAAATACGTATACAAATCTCCTTTACTTTAGAAGGAGTTTCTAAAGAACAATGAGAATGATTACTAAAATTGCACACCAGAAGACAACATTAATGCTTTCGCACTCAGACACAGTATAATGTTACTAGTTTTCTATAACAATGAACTTGATTTCTCTACATCAACACCTCTTTTTTGTTTTAAATAGATCCTTATTAAAAAAGTAAAGGATATTTTAGTTTTCTAAACACATTATCAACAGAATTACAGGTCAGAGAACTAGAACTTCTAGTAAACTTGGAGGGAAAACCCATTCACTCATAGGATGTGTTTGTGAGTTATAATGAGGCCGCAATTCAAATTTAGAAGATAAAGAAGAGACAGATTTCAGTGGCTAGCAAGGACTGCAAAAACAATCAGACAAACATGGAAAAAAATCTTGAAATGTTCCCTTTCTTTGCATCACAGAGAAAGATTGAGAGCAAGTTTTTCTCCATGTGACTCCACCTAGACGCTGGAAATCTGTATTGTACTTAACTAGGGACTGCCACCTGATGGCAGTAGTTAATAATGCTGAAGTACACGTCAAAAAAAAAAAAAGTCAAAAGAAATCACACATATGGCCTCATACAACACTACTATATTATTTTTCCCCACTGCAAGGAAGTATGTCTAGAAAATTCCAGTGTTGTTCTACAGAACTGCTGTGAATTTAAGGTGGATTTTCTAGGATTCATAAAACTCACGCATGTCAGACCCCCCCCCCCCCCCCCCCAAGAAAATGAACACAATTTTCTCTTGCTACCAGAGACCCATCATTGACCTGTTGAAGAAGGTCTCTCATGCAGAACAGCATGTGGTCTCAGCTAAGAGCAGGAGAGATAGCAAACCTCGATATTATGAAGACCTGCCCTGTTCAGGCCCAGCTGCTTGAACACAAAGGGCAACAGCTGATGGCTCTGCACTTCCCCTCCCTGAGCTGCAAGGAGCTAGAAGCAGCCCTTTTAACAGAGAGTAGGGATCTTCTAGAGGTAGACAAGTATTTTCTTCCAAGTTTGAAGCAAGAAGTTTGGTTTTGAAGAAACTGATATAAAATTCTTATGAGATGGCCAGTTATTGTTAAAATCTAATGCTCATTGTTTAGTAAACCAACTGAGAAACCAGCAACAAATGTCCACTCTCAATGGAGATCTCTCTTCACAGTTCAGTGCACAATACAAATAGGACTGGAGACTAGGAAGAATATCTTGGTTCATCCAACTGCATCTTCTAGCAGCACCACGTTGGAAGACATTCTCAAACTCAAGAAATTCCTCCTGTACATTTCAAGGAGTGCGTTAAACTGGGAATACTTATTCTAACAGAAGTTCTGGCATTGAAGAACTTTCCGATGTAATATCATAATTTAAGGAAGAACTTAAGTATTTTAGAGTTAAATACTTTTTGGTTTGAATACCAGAAAATACCTTCATTTTAAATAAAATATAGCAAAATGGATATATCACTGTGTAGCTGGCTATACTGCTCAGCAGGAAAGCATGTTATGCTGGAAAAGAAAAATAAAAAAGGAGTACTTTAAGAATTTGAAATGTAACTGTGTTCAGATAATGAATATTGAGGTTTAAGTTGTTATTAAGAATGATGGCTTGGAAGTTATTTTTCAAAGTTGTATGTTCTTTTAACATTTATTTGTTCAGATAAAACAAAGTGTTAATGGTCGATATCAGCATACCATATGGTCTCACTTAAGCAAAGTTTTGAAAAGCTTATTCATGATAAATTCTTTGTTCCTCTTATATTAACCTAAGAAGGTCAAAAGGTATACAGTTACAACAAAAGCTCAGGGTCTAAAACAATCACAACTTAAATATTTAAAGTAGCCTTTTATACAGCAGGTGAATTTTAGCTTCTAAGCGTGTAAATTTGAGTAGATTTTCATATGCATTCGGATAAATGCTAATCACTGGAAGAAACATTCTTTGTTCTCACCACCAGAAGGCCTCCTTACACTATGAAAGCTGCTACAGCAAAGCCATTATGATTTTTCTCGTTAGTTTACAGATCAATGAATAAATTTTGTAGATTTGTTCACAAAACATGCAGTAACACACTGCTTTCCTTTCATCCAGAAATTAGTTTTACAAACAGATATTTAAAAAAAAAACCTGAGTAGCCACTTGAAAATCTGTGCTGTGAACTTAAAGTAACTCTTTAATGTCCATTGAAGTTAAGCCAGATAGTCATGTGAAAATAATTTACATTACTTTGGTTTTGCCACTTCAACCTAAATCCAGTGATAAAAGAACTGTCCAATTCTTTCTGATGTATGTGAAAGCAGCTAACACCAATGACTCAACTAAGTGAAACTATAACTTAAAATTATTTTCTCCCACATAGAAATCTACATAAACCAACTGCTCCATATTCATTCATCACCTATTTTACAATGTAAGCACTCTTCAGACATCTACAGGACAACATTTAAACTCAGATACAACAAAAGGCTATTGCAGTAGATATTTTTCTTTCAGAACATTTAACCAAATAAGCATGTTCTTTACTTCTATTTTCCTGAAAACATCCAGATGAAGTATGATGAATGCATTCTACTTACTGTTTTTTTTTTTTGTTTGTTTGTTTTGTTTTTTGTTTTTCCCTTCAACCAAATGAGCACCCACTACTTCCACAGCTGGAGGTCTCTTTTCAAGCTATCCATACCAGTGTTGGATATTTATAGAGTGGGCACCAGAGCTTGAACAGGTTTTTGAGCAGATCTGGGCCCTGGAAGACAAGGTACCCCCAAATCAGTGTCTATGTGAGGCAGGTACTCCCAGCTTTCCTGAATTTCAAAGTCTTTGGAAGCTGCTTCTGTGAAGATCATCCCCCTACAGCTCCTGCTGGATTTCAGTTGTCATACTGAACCACTAATTTGAGAATTAAAACTATGGTCCGGCTCATCATTCTTGAAAGATTACCAACCCCTCTCCACAGTAATTACGGGCTCCATGTTCCATGAAAGCACCAGGAGCACAAAATTTCCCCTCCCATCAGCACCAGACATCTCGGTTCACCAGGGAAGCATTCTGATGGCAAAGGACATTCTAACAACAGATACCTGTATGACCTGTACAGTATGGGAATAACTAATCTCAGTTGGTTGTTCTCAGTTTAGTTGTAGGTTGTATTTGTGAACCTAAGTATCTCCTGTAATTTCTCATCACCTCAGTTTCTCTAGGGTAGAATGGGTAGAATTCATTAACATTTGAAAAGCTTTCTGAGATCTTGAGATGGAAGGCAATGCATAAGTGCAGATCAAAGAAAACTGTGCACCAATACTGATAAAAAGGAGAACACCGCAGCTCAAGCTATAGCCTTAAGTACGCTATTAGTGTAACCTCAGTGAAATTTATCTGCATGAGTGGAGGTTGCAAAGGATGCCCAAGGACATGGGTAAGCTCTTGAGGATCTGATGGGTGTCTTCAAAGTTTCCTCAAGTATCCTCTCACTTTAGTGGGAATGATCAGTGTTTATGACCTGGCAGGACTGGTTTGCAGACATACAATGTGCTTGTAATCTTATTTAACATCTGTTTAAACAAAGCATTTACACAAAGAGATCCCTGATACAGAAAGAATGAACTAGAAGCACTTTTATCTGCAAGAAAGTAGTTGAAAGGAAGAGTGAATGATGAAACCACATTTTTGAGGTAGTTGGTGATTTATGGAATGAGATATATGCTAATACGAAGAGCATCACAAACATGCCTAAACTAAACACATGTATAATAATATAATCTCCTCCTTCACACTCTTATGCAAATAGGTATAAGTAAACATTCTTAAAAAAAAGAATAAAACACAACAACAAAACAACACACCACCATACCAGATAATTCTGCTGGTCCATTAATATTTTTAGGAATATAACCCATGATTTCAACCCTCACAAGGGAGGAGAAAAAAGGAAGGAACAGTCAGAACAGTTAAAGAAGAAAGTCCTTTTCTGACCTGAGTCTTACCAAAGTTCTATTTTTGGCTTTCCCACAGCAAATGACAAATACTTTATCCTGTGACATAAGCCATTGTCAGAAAGGAAACCTAAACTGACTGTGACTCTGATCTTCTCAAGTAATACTGTTGGATCTAAAAGTAATACTGTTGGATCTGTAGTATTTTTAAACTTCTTATTATGTCATTCTTCTTAAAGTTGTGACAAAATGGCAGTGGTGTACCCTCACACATTCTTTATTCTCAGACTGAGCAGCAAAGTAACTGATTAATGTGGACACTAAGTCAAGATTCTGACTTTGCCTGTATATATCCAGCCATAATGATTTTAATCTCAACATTGCAATCCAACATCTTTATTTCTGCATTCAACAGAATTACCGTAATTATCTGAGGTTCTTTTATTTCTTTTTTTTTCCTCCCCCCTTCAATTGGAACAAACATTAAAAAGCTGCTCCAGAACCCTAAGCACCTGAGCTATAAGTCAACAAATAAATGCTGCAGACTAGCCCTCGGAAGTCACAGATGTTCTTACACACAAACCCACCCACAATGAGCTTGGCTCCCCACCTGTCCCCCACTAAGCATTTTGCCTTCTGCAGTTACCTATGCAATATATACACTGGACAGCGCACCTTAATAACTGACAGAACAGAGCTCTAACAGACAGGACTTGAACAAAAGCAGAAAGTCTATAGTTAGAGTGCCATCATACTGCTACAGCTCAGATCCTGCAGAATTGTTCATTAATACTCGACACTGAAAGTTGGAGAGGATATTGTTATTGCAAAGTAAATCAGGGATTTTCCTTTTGACATCATGAATTCGAGCTTGGAAGGTTTCCAACAGTACTAAGGGAAATGACACATGCTCAGTCAACTTGGAAACAACCCCTGAGCACTTGGAGAGACTCCTCCTGGACTGGCATCTCTTTTGAAATGTCCCCCATGTTCAAGGTCCTTCTTCCAGGCACTGCCCCTTCTCTTTTCTGTTCACTAGAAACGTGGGTCTCCCTTCATTTTATCCTGCCTGCGTCACCTATAGGTCCACTGAATCACCTGAAACTCCACTGAGAATAGACATTCTCCCTGTCCACTTCTCTCATGTTAATCTATGCTTCTTATTCTCTCCCAGACACCTTTCCATAAGTGTTTTGTTTTTCTTCTGTATTCTGCCTGTGTTACTATTCGTATTCTCTTCTGTTTTCTATAGCCCATCCAGTTTCTGTCTCTAGATGGAAACTGTAACCTCCTTCCCATTATTTCTTCTCCTAGGATTAAACAACAACAACAACAAAACAAACAAACAAAAAACCAGCAACCACAACACCATTCTTGCACTTACCAGCGGGCACTGCCTCTACCTTCTAGCTCTCTGATTGCTCTGCTGCCTCGAAACTGAGGGCTCTTCAGTAGACATTTTAGGTGAACTAAAAATCCCAGATATGCAGGTAAATACAGCCCTGGCATCAGGACTGAATTAGGAAATAAATTTAATTCTATTATAGAATTTTGTATACCAGAAAACATAAGTATCTATGTCCAAAAGTGTAATGTTGAAGACTTCTCAGATGCCACAGAAAGTTGAGGATGTCTTAACTTGTTGCTTTTTCCATTTTTCCAGACTTGAAGCTCTGCAGATCAACACCTCACTGGTACTTAAACCCAATGGTGAGTTCTAGGAGAGGCAATCTGTTTTTCAGTACATGTTTAGCAGTCAGGATCTCACAAAATAGAGAGGTATATGCCCCTTCCTTCTGAAATACTCAAGGTGTTCTCAGAATTCAAGCAAAAAAAAAAAAAAAAAAAGCATTAGAAGACTAATCACGATGTGGGAGGCCCATGTTTAATTCTGTCTTTTGAGGAATTCAAGCTAATGTTTCCTACTTCTCAGTATCAAGTCCTAAAATCAGATAATAGACCCTGCTGGTCTAAGCCCACAAGAAGAAGTACTGTGTTCTTCAGACCTAGCTTTACAATTGTGGGAGTTTCAGAAAGGGTCGAAGGTGTGGACCTCTCCACACTGAATAACTTTGTTGCCGCACAATTTAGATAGCAGTGGAGTTTCCCAAACATGGGAAGTAGTTTTTCCAGTTGTTTGTTCCTCTCTGCAATACTATGTTGAATCTACATACTTAATAATAGCTAATTCCAAGAAATAGGTTGTTGCCACCAAATGAGGTTTTCTGGAGATAATTTCCATTGTCTTTCTCCTCAAGGCCAAAATTTGAGTAAAACTTACAGATATGCTGAAAAATTTATCAAAACTGTTGGTTTTCATATAATAATCCCAGTGCAGCCCTGTGCTCACAATTGCATTGATGCAGTATATTTACATAGTGTTTACAGTATATTAATCTGTTTTGGCAGGATTTTATAGTGAGACTGACTTATCTATTACCTTTTTCCTCTGTTTTTCCCCCTCATCATTCCAAACCTTGGAAGATGATGCAAGTAAAATGACAGTTTCTCATACTACTATTGATAGGAGCTAAGATATGTCAGTCACAAGTTGGCTAATGACAGAGATTCTGTGCCCAGGCAAATCCCTCTTATAAACAATAGTGGGTAATTTTTGTATGCTTTAGAAAAAAATTTTGAATTTGACTTTTAGCCATACCACAAAACAGTTTGTCATGCAATAAAGAGAATAAACAGACAGTAAGAGATTTTTTACTATTATTATTATTTAATGTTTTATTGCTACATATTCTGTATCCAGTATGGTGGTTAAGCTTGTAAACCTACCAAGGTCAAATTTGAAATTCAGGATAGAAATGAATTTGTTTTTGTCAAGATCAATTTGTGGTAACAGCAGTTTAATCAGCAGGGTGTAGTAACTATGGCAGAGGACTGTCAAACTGCCAGTTGAGTCTATGGGAAGCCTACTATCAAATGGGGTGATGGTTACTATTACAGTCCCATCATTTTGGTTTTGCTGAAATATTCTTGCAGAAACATGACAAAGTAATTGATGGATGTAAGACAGAAAGAAATGACTTTCCTTTGATTGTGTACCTTCTCAATAGATCATCTACTTCCTTCTTTGTCTTACTGTGTAAAAAGGACAAGGAGGACAGGAGCAAGAAGGTGAAGGTTCTGTAGCAAAACAAAAAAACATGAACACTTTATTCATCATTAGAGACTGAAAATTGCATGATAGAATTCTGCATCTACAACACAGAACTTAACCTGAAGAGCAAAAGAGGATTCTTCTTCTATAAAGCTTGTAAAGTTACATCAGTTATAACATAGCTGCTAAAGACACTGAATAGTACCTAGAGAAGTTAAAAATAAATAAATAAAAAATCTCAGAGGAAGCCGTAGAGGGAGAAGAGTGTGGACCAGAGAAATGCAGAAAGACTGATGCCCAAAGACATAATTACCAAACAATTAAAAGTACTGTGCAAGTGAGAAAAGAAGACATTTGAAATGACAGAACAGCTGACCCCAGTAGATAAGGAATAACTTCTGTGTTCAGAGTGGCTTGGTAATACTACACACGTGCTGCCCACAGAAAGTTCATTCCAATTCCTGTCCAAGGTCACTTCTTTGGGATTGCACAAGAGGCAGAAATATTTCACTTTCTGGTATTCTCCCTTTGGCAAGCAGCTTTCTTCATAGCAGCTTTGAAAATATCTCACAGCAAGGAATGTACATAGCAGATGCCTTAGAAGGGCACTGAGTAACATAAGTTTCATGCACCATTCTCTTCCTCTAGGCTTCTGTATTGCATATAATTGGGGGGAAAGAGGGACAAGAGGAGCAGAAGTCTCTCTCTCCTTTCTCCCCCCAATCTGGTTTTCTAAATTTCCCCAAATGCCACTATCTGCAATGTATGTACAAATCTGTACAAGAATTGCCAATAACCACATGTAAAAATCAGTAACTGTCTCATCTTGCACGATGTCTACAGATAAAGATGGAAAAGAAACTCAGCGATGTGTGAATTGTTACCTCTCGAATTGTCAGAATTTTCTAGTTCAAATTAAAGGCAATTTGTAGCAGAAGCTTCTGAGATACTCTTTTTTTTTTTCCCCTCTAAATCACATTACTTGTTGCTAACAGATTTTTCCACTTGGTAAAAGCCTGTAGCAAGAAAAATCATTCTCTTGGAGTCTTCTCCAAGCTCAAGACAACAATGTCATTTTCTAAAATTAGACTCCAATTTCAGGTCAATATAAACAAAAGTGGCGAGGCCTAAAGTAGTGTCTGTATTTCCTTCTCTCTTTCTTCACAATCTATTTCTCTAATTATTTCTTATGGTTCTAGTGTAATCGTGTTAGCTTGATTATCTGCCTTTAGATATAACTTGCCTCCATCTCCCTCAGACACAGACACTTTCTGTGCTGCAAAGATATACAGCTCTTTCTGGATAGTCAATTTACTGCCATTACAGTAAACACGTCAATCTTCTAGTATTAAATCCTGCAGCTAAATTGTAGGTCTTGTCAAAGGTTTTGAAATTTTGTTACAGATGCATCCAGAGGGAGGATCAAGCTTTACTTGTTTATTTCTCCCTCTGCCATTCTTTAGTTTGAGGTTCCTTCTTGTGCTTTAGAGTGTTCCAGGTGGGTTAAAGTTCATTAAAAACAGCAGAAAAAAAAAAGAGATGTTGTCAGCATTCCCATGCTGCATTGCTAGTACGCGGGCATAGAAGGGCATATATACCAAATGTTCCCATCCTTCTATTGTAAAGCTTGAGAAGCATGAGCAATCATATTCTTCCCCATCCATCTGTTAAATGTGTCTCATTCACCTCCTAAGAAGAGGTACTTCCATTGAAATTGCTCATACCACTCATAAATACAGAAAAACAGCTATAACAAAACAAAATAAAGCTTTTGTGCATTGGGCAAACATCTTTAGTTTAAATTTAAACTGTTGGGAATTGGGAGAGTTTGTTTCTAAAAAAAAAAAAAAAAAAAGATTTACTAAATTTATTCTACTTTTGTAATACACTTGGATGACAGACACATAGGGTTCGAAGGGATGTGAATGAGGAAAAAGTGCTTCGGGTCACATTAACCATTTGAACCACTCCCTCTGCCCCAAACCAGGATAAAAGGCTAGGTATGGAGAGGATCAGAAACTGATAATCACATAGAAGTACAGCAGGATCACATGATCTCAGCTAAAAGAGATTTTAAAATTAAATTTACTTAGACAGGAATGCTGAAAATATGGGCAGAGTCAGGAAGGACAGGCCAACTTGACTCATGTAGGCAGAAAGGCATGTACGTAATTCCTGCGTATGCACACATTTTAAGCATCAGTTGAGGTCACAATCCTTTTATGCTCTTGCACTCAGTTACCCCTTAGGAGTTTGATAGGGAAAAAAAGGACAGAAAAAACACACATGGGGTACAGAAGTACCTCACATGTTGAGAAACTGAAAAGAGACCACAGTGGTAATTCTGCGGGGTCAGCACAGAACACCAAGGACAAGACTTGACAAGTACAAGATCACAGCTCTTTGTCCCACAGTTCCCAGGCTCTGTATCATATTAGCCTCCATAAACACAGAGTATGGCAGCAAGCCAAGATTTTCTCTTTTTACCCATCCTGACTGCTTAAAAAAAAAAAAAAAAAAAAAAAAAAAAAAAGCTCTACCATTTGAAAGAGTTAACAGAAACAGCAATAAAGCTTCACCAAAGACAGGCTGGCTCCTGAATCAAGGGAGTAGAAGAGATAAGGTGACCTTGCTTGAGAAGAGCAAGGCATTTATCTGAGCAAATGACTGAAAGGGAAGTCTGCTCGTACTTAGCCAAAAACCTGGATATTTATGGCTTCAATGTGCCCTCCAAGCTCTTCATATTAACCCACCCCCACATACAAAGACTGACCCCTAGATTTAGTGAAAGACAGTATTGCCTAATAACATTGAAACAATGTGCTGTCAAGTGTCCCAGTCAATTAAGCCCAATGTTTACTGTTCCCCTAGCAACCTAATCCTAGGGTGTGTGGATATTTCATCTTTTTCCTTACTGCTAAATAAAACAAGGACAAGAAACAAGCTTGAGCACTGGCCTGGTGATCATCCACATAGTTTAATTACTAGCATGCTCCCAGGCTGCTTTGGCTTATGCCAGTTTTCTGGGAAGTGGTGCCTAAGCCTGGCTAGAGGGATAGCCCATATGGGGATCAATTCTAATAGACAGCATAGATACCGTGGAACCAGGTTTTGTTCCTACCGGCCTCAGTCTTCCAGCATTATCCCCAGTTTGTCTCTCTGACATCTACCCTAGAGCAAGCAATGCATAACCTTCACTTCATGTATGAAAACATCATTCTTATGAGAACCCAGCATAATTCCCCGGTTAATGCAGGTTCTTTGTACTGGTGGGATAGGGAGGGAAAATACATGTATGTTCTGTGATTATTTTTCAGCCCTGGAAGGACACCTTTCAAGGTTTAGATGAGATCAAACACTATGTATTGTAACTGGGGCTGGTCCATTTTCTATCAAGGTCAGAAAATTATTAACATCTTCATTTATCAACAGACACATAGAGTTTGCACCACTGTAGAAAGTTCAGAAGTTTCACATAGCCTTCTGATAATTAAAAAAAAATGCTAAACTGGAGCTGAATTTTGTCATAAAAGAAGACATAGCAAAATGAATTCTCTTCCATTTTTGCCACAATAGCAACACCATGATTTTATCTACAAAATACTGGTAAGCTCAAGGAAAAGATACAAGCCGGAGCTGTTTATCATTACTCCACAGACACCTGCAGGCAGTGTGTGCAGGTCAGTGCACTGACAGCTCTCTCACTTCTGTTTGAACAGATGGAGTAAGCAACAGAAGATGAGCATGTTCCTCTAGCGATCCTGCCAGCACTATGGTTTCTATATATCTACTGTAATACCTTAAAATTGAGATGGCCTTAACTTAGACTGAGGTGTAATTTTCTAAAGAACAAAAATAAACATGAATAACAAGTATATTAAAAATATAAGTCACACATGCTGCTCCTGAATGTCCATATTGCCAAATGTTGTGCATCCCCAGACTTCTCACCTGCACTGCCCTAATTTTATTTTCCACAAAGACTTCCATAATGGACCAAAGATTCTAATTTCTTCTTTAACAAATAAAAAAGAAATGAACAACACCACCACATTATGTATGGTCTGATACCTAAAATACTTGAAATTTCTAGCAAGAGTTCATTTTCCCTAGAACTCTGACTTGGCTGAAACTTGGTATATGAGTAAAAATCACAGCTCTTGGCACCCAGGCTTCATTATCATAACAGAGATCTAAACCTATGCAGCCCTCTATGTGCTCTCTATCCTACCATGCTATGGCCTTGCACTGCTATTATTAGTAATACTCTTGCTATTCTGACTTTCAGGTGCACCTCATTACAAAAGAGTTCAAAGACCACAATTAGAATTAGGGACCAGTACACTTGGGCACATGCAGACACACACAAAGAAATCCTTTGGCTTCTGTCCCAGAAGTTCATTATTAGAATTAAGGTTTATATTACAATAGTAATTAGAGGTGCCAAAAGAAGTTGGGACCCATTATATCACAAATACCTCTACTACATAAATAAATAGCAAAATATATTTCTTACCTTGAAGAACCTCCAGTCACAAGCTTTCAAGCTTGCAACCACAAGTTAAGTAACAAGGATTGACACACCTAGTTTAAGTAGGTGATTAGTGTCATTGCTATCATCTGTGCTATTTACTCTTTCCTCCATATAGGACAGAATCATGCCTAATTAAAAAAAAAAATGCATTCAGTTTGACAGAGAATATAAGACAAGAAGAAGAAAGAACTAAAGACACCTGTACCTATCAGATATTTCATAAAGGGTGATAAGGAGCACATTATGGTTTCATTAATGACTCTTTTTCAGTGCATCTCATTGAAGAATTTCTTTCGTGATCCAGCAAAATGGACTTAGTTCTGACATTACTCATAGAAACCTTTTCCCCCTGTCCTTACAAAATCACCAATTACCTGAAGAACTTGCATGCTTTTTGCTCTTATATAGAGATCATACTGAAGTGACAAGAAAGTGGGAATTTTATTTGCTAAGTATGAATAGTGGGATCTGTTGTCATTATATTAAGGTTACTGAGATGCCACCAATATCTGCCCACTACTTGAGTTCCCAGTTCTCCTTTCCAGTCTCTTTCTCCTCCCTTCTCAAGTCAGTAGTTTCTTACAAATAGCAAGCCTTGAGTCTTGAGATCAGGTTATTCAAAGAATACCTGAGGCTGCAAATAGAAGTAAATGGGATTGTGGAGTTCATGTCTCCTGGTTGGGACAGAAGCTAATGAGCCTTCTACTACTATACAGAGATGATATTGGAGAAGGGCTCTTAAACCTCATTTCCTCAGAGGAACTCTGTGAAAGTATTCAGTCACAAAAGGAGTGAAAGGAAAGGTAAATGGACCATGAATGAAAGTTGTGATTTCTTCTTCCTTGAGAATAACTCAACTTGTCTTTTTCAAAGGACTTTTTGGAGGACTGTTTAATTTTGCTTACTCATGGGATGTGTGTCCAAGGCAACACCGTACACAGTGGTTCTCTTCAGTATGCTTACTTGAATTTACTGGTGCAGAAGTTACCTGATAACAGAGTTGATAAAAAAACATTTTCAATTACAGTTACTGTGCATAAAAACCCTAGATCTGACCATTGCCAGTAGTGAATACTATATAAAGGCTGTGTATACAGCAGCAATATAAACACAAGGTACAGAAACAAGACTTATCGCTCTCTGTGCTAGCCTCCCTGGAACTATTAAGTAAAGTTGAAGTTCAGTGTTTAGGCTTTCTTAAAAAGGGTGCCCAGCTCCTCATTGCAATACCTACCTTGCTGAATTTCTTCTGTATAGAACCAGCATCTGCAGGTCATACACTCCCAGTTCTTTCAGTGCTATATGTCTGTCAATGGGGATCAAGATAACCAAGTGTACTGAGCAAAGCATTGTCAAAATGAGCTAGTGGGAAAAGTGCAAGAGAGACTCTTGTACTCACCCTCACCAAGGCATGGGGAGAGAGGCAAATTTCTGTTTTTTAATAATCACAGCTGTGACTCCTGAGATACCCTACCAAAGCCTGCCAGGTCTTTGCCTCCCCTCAGCACAGTGTTGCAAATGAGATTTCCCTCTGTAGTCACATGTGTGAATAGAGATTTGAACGCCTCTTTTCTGACCCACTACCAAAGGTTCTGTCCACAGGACTTTAGGGGATTTCTGACCAATGCTTCATTATTCTATTCTTTGTAGAATCCCTGAATACATTTGAGTGATAGAGGGGCAGATCTTTTACATGTTAATAAAAGCAGTTACACAAAAAGTGTGTGTTCCTACCCTTGACCAACAATAAGGTTGTCCTGGTTTCAGGTAGGACAGAGTTAATTTTCCTCCTAGTAGCTGGCAGGGTGCTATGTCTTGGATTAGAATGAGAAGAGCGCTGATAACATGCTGATGTTTTAATTGTTGTAGAGCAGTGCTTACACCAAGCTAAGGACTTTTCAGCCTCTCTCTGTCCTGCTAGCGAGCAGGCTAGGGATGCAGCAGGAGCTGGGAGGGGACAGACCCAGGACAGCTGACCCAAACTGGCCAAAGGGGTATTCCATACCATCTGACATCATGCTGAACAATATATAGGGGTGGCTAGCCGGGGTGGAGGGGGGGGGCCGGCTGCTCGGGGATAGGCTGGGCATCGGTCAACGGGTGGTGAGCAATTGCATTGTGCATCACTTATTTCGTACACATTATTACTATTAATACTATTATTATTATTATTATTGTTGTTATTCTTTTCCCTGTCTTAATAAACTGTCTTTATCTCAACTCACAGGCTTCACTTTCCCGTTTCTCTCCCCCATCCCGGAGAGGGAGGGGGGAGGGTGAGCGAACGGCTGTGTGGTGTTTGACTGCCAGCCGGGCTAAACCACGACAAAGGTAAAAATACAAACTGGAAGACCAGAGATCAAGGGAAAGGCTCACCCACTGAATAACAAACAACTGAGGCTGGATATATAGTTCATTTTTACCTAGGCAATTCAGGAACTGAGATTTTCATTCAGATGATTTTTTGATAAAAATTCCCAGAAATACAACAAGAAACACCCAGTCAACAGAAAGCCAATTATGTAGGATGAAATCTGCCCTTTTTAACACAGTTGTCACTTCTCAGCGTGACAGTATATTTCTGTCTCCTGTATTAGCTGACAGTGGAGTAGGAATTTCAGATTTCAGGTTTAGATACCTCCATCCTTTTGAAGACCTAGTCTCAAGTCCTTCTATGCAAGGCACTCAGCCAGTTTGTGCTAGTACAGCTAAAAGCCTTACTGATGAACAGTATTAGGTACCATCTACAACTTCAGCTGACCTGTTGAGCGTAAATCATGATAGTGGGTCATACTTACAAGTGAATTTCAGACCATTGCGTATTTTTAAAAACAGACCAAGGAAACAACAGACCAAACCATCAAAAACTAAACACTGCATGGAAAACAGAATTCTTCCCCTATCCAGGAGAAGACAATCTGTGTCTGACAGAGTGTGTCACATTCCATGTTACACTACTGAAGGTGCTGAGTTTGCTGATGGTATGGGAAGTATTTGTAACGGAAAAAAAAAAAAAAAAAAAGACGTTTTCTCTCTCCCTGTGCTTCACCAGTACTGTCTTTTTTTTTTAAAAAAAAAAAAAAAAGTATAATCAGGTGTATTAATTACAAAGAAATATTTAATATAGTACAATTTTCTGTCTGTTGCCAGTACCTCAATTACATTCAGTCTCTTATATGCCTGCAGCCACAGGCATGTCAATACTACACACTGACGGAAAAAACAAATTCATATCTTATCAAATTTGCAACTGTAGCCGCACCCATTTCACACCCGAATTTCTCATCCTCCAGGCAGATTTCACTTATACATTTTCAGGTAAAATTCTCTGTTTATGAGTTTGTTTCACCATTTAGGTTCTTAAGTAGGCTGTTTCCTTCTCCTTTAAAAATTATATCTGTGTGGTCAACAGAAGATCATCAGATCATGATCCATCAGCTCTTTCTGTCTTTCATTCAGAGCTAAAATCGTAAGAATAAAACATATAATGTAAGGCTCATGTTGTATCATTTTTTTTCTCTGTAAAGTAAACTCAGGAGTTACCATTCAACAACTTCATATATTAACTTATCTTGTGCTTTTAAATGTGAAAACAACTAGTTTGTCTTTTTAATTACTTCACTTTTTGCTATACTCTGTAGTTAGACAAATTCACACAACTGATATTCATTCTTTTGTTTCCATGCATGCAAGTGAGACCTGACTCACCTGACATTACAACTTGTATGTGTGAAGATGTGCTTATATTCATAGAAGAAAAGCACTGGTAGAAAAACAAAACAAAACAAAACAAAACAAAACATAGGAATAAAGTACTTAGACAAACCAGTTAAGATCCATAGAGGCCATTGTCAGTTGCACCTTTCCCTCTACTTGCTCTCTCTTATTCCATTTATTCACTGTGAGACAGAAAAACTTTACTGAAGGACATTGCAGAAGCCCTTGTCCTGCTTTCTAGGACATCCTGGCCAGGTGGCTGGAACTCTAGTCTTACTGGTTGAACTTGTACATTTACATTCCCTCAGGCAGAGGAAGGAGGTGAGTTCAAGCCTCCCACAAGGGGAGCTTTCTAATCACCTGGTTACTGGATGAGGAGGCAGGGAGCATGCAACCTCACTGTTCTTTCCAGTGCTTGTGTGAGGCCTGCCCAGAGAGTCCTTTTTAGAGAAAATGCACATTATTTGGCCAGATAGGTGGGTACATTGAAAAAAATGTAATTTGTGGGGCTCAGAAAAGCTCAGATACCTACTGTCTATCATTGTCAACAAACCAATTGTCAAAAAAATACTTTCAATGTGCAGGGAATTTACTGAGGAAAGTCTAAGCACTTTATGCTTTGGGAGTTTTCAGATCCAGAGGTCATTTTAGTAGAGGTTTTAGAATTGGAAGTGTTTCTCTTAAGCACCTGTACACACAACAGAGTGACATTTATATGAGTACTGTATCCTAGTGAATTGCTGGGATATGTGAATGTGCTGGAAGGTAGTTTCTTATTTTTTCCCCCCTCCCTCTATGAACAACACAAGTCATCATCAGCAAAGGAGACCAGTCAGCAAGTAGTATTCCTGGGCAAAGAGATGGGATCAGTCTGTAAAATATGGCTCCCCACCTAGCACATGAAGGCCACTGTGTGAGTTGCTAGCTCTTTCCTGTTGAACTAATCATTTGTGTAACTGTTTTGAAAGCCTGTATACTGGGGAAATGTAATTCACTTAGATGTTCTTCACTTAGATATTCTAATTTTCTGCATTCATCACTTTTCCAGGGTGTTGCAATGTTTTTGTATGATCTATATCCCTCCTGAGGACCAGTTTCTTTCACAAAACAAAATGTAAATCTGCTGTGAAATCCTCAAGAAAGGTGGACACAGAGATCAGAATACAGGCTGGGATCTGAAGAATTTCTACTTTGCTGTATACAATTTGTAGTGCTTTAACCAAGCACCTTTAGTTTTTGAGTCAAAGTTGTTGACATGATTGGAACTAAGATGACAGACATTCATGTTATGAGTGACTTAGTTCTTATATTTCCTCCACTATATAATGAAGATTTTGTTTCTCACCGTGAGAGTTGTTTTGAAGGTTGTAAGTCAATTCATGTTTGAAAAAAGCTGCCTAAATGATAATAATGAAAGTAGCTATAGTCTAATTAGTTTTGTTATTCTTTACATCGCTATCTTATGTGTAGTTACTCATCAATGTCCTCATGCTTCCTTTTCCTTTTCCTGAGACGTCATTATAAAACAACTGTTTAAAGGCAACAGATTGCTCACAGACCCTGAGCAAGCCTGGTAAGTACAAGAACAGCTCAGGTCTCTGCTTTTCCTATTTGTTTTTCAGACTATTTGCATTCAATATGTACTGAACTCTTCTTTTTGTCTGTGTCTAATGTCCAAGCATTTTAAAGCATAAACCAGAAGAACATTGCCTGAGCTAGTAGGAGGGGATAAAGGAAATCCTATACTGGTGGAACAATTACAGGAAGCTGACACAGCCATTAAGACGTTTAGAAGAATCAACCAAGAAGAAAGTGGTTTTGGTGTGGTGCCAAGTTAAGGGAAATAGCTTGTACACAGGGATGAATAAATAAAAAAAAAAAAAGTCATAAAACAAAAGGGCAAAAATAATTGTGCTAATATTTAGCTGAAAATGATCTTGCAATATTGGGACAGTCTGTTACCTATTGGCATTCTGTAAAAGAGTTAAACAGAGAGGGATTTCCTCAAAACTGATAATACGCCCAGCAGGAAAAGACCTCTCAAAACCTTGTGCCCATTTTCATATGGCCTGACTATGAAAGTGAATGTGACTGAACTACGTTATATTCAGACTCTATCCAAGTGGCCCATTAGGAGCTTTTAGCATTTGGCATAATTTCATGTTGCCTGAAAGCCTCACCTGTAATTTGCACTCATTAGAAAAATGGAGAGGCAGCTGTGACTTCATTCCCCAGCTTCAAAAGCTTTCTAAAGGTATGGTTCTTTTCCCTGGTCTCCCAAATTTTATTGAGCTAAAAGACCTTAAATTTGCATAATCTCGGTAGAGACCTTAATTTTAAAAGATAAGATCTCCATACTTATAAGGCACATTCCCATTCCTCTGATGTTGCTAATGCTGGTCAGAAAGTTCATGTTACATCATCAAAGAGCAGTTTATCATATTTCACCACCTTGGGGCTTGCATGTGACAAGTCTGCATTTGCGCCATCTCTCCAGAATGACCAAATGTACACGACCCATGGCTGAGAGGTGCAGAGGACGGAGACAAGCACAGCAGCTGACAGCAGGAAGCTTAAGCCACTGATGCCATGGCAAATAGACAGAAACTACTCTATGAGGACTGAAAAATCTTTTTTTTCACAGACAGAAGAAGAAATAAAATACAAAGAATGTTGAGATTGAGAACTGCATCTGGGCCTGGAACGCAGTAGAGGAAATGAAAGTCAATGGTTCTGGCTGAACAAGTAGGAGAGAGAGAAATAGATACACTTGGTTGCTTATTAACATAAAATTAGAAACCACTTCTTGGAAAACACGTGGGGTAAAGAGTGGAGAGACGAGCTCATCAAAGAGCTGGGATGTGGGAGGGTCACTGGACAAGCTGCTTTAGAAAGCTGAGATGAGGAGGATAGAAGTAGAAAAGTGGAGCAGATATGCTGGATAGTGAGGTGAAGGTCAGCTCAGCAAGATGACTGACAGAAATGAAATAGCTGAAGAACAGAGACTGAGACAAAACATGTTGTAAGGAATGGATGGGGAAAGGGATGCACTGAAGAGGGAAAGAATCAAAGTCAACAAATAAGAGTCAGTGCTAATTAAAACTTAACCTGTTCCATAATCTTCAGCAGAGCCTTACCTTACAGAGTCAGTCCTGCTGTCAGAAAATATCAGTGAGATCCACAAGCAAAATATCAACCTCGTAACATCATTAGCAATGTCTGCATAGAGAACCCATGTATAAATTTGTATGAATTAAAACTGAAGCTACCACTGCATCTGAAATGCCCCAAAAGTAATCTACTCTTGAGTCTAAGGTGGGAAATGACAGAAAATGTCTAATCACTATTAAAACCAAAGTCGGCTTCCATAATAAATTCACTTCTATTTAACTTATTTTCATGAGTGTTTGTTATCTATCTGTTAGGATAAAAAATCTTTTCCATTCTATTTTTTTCTCACAGCCAGGACATTTAAATTCTAAAAACAAATCACTGTTTAATAGCATTTAAAAGCTAAACAGATTGAGCCATTTAGGTTTCTCTCAGTTTTCAGATAAGTCACTTTTTTTGCTATAATTTTCACAAATCCTTTATTTTTCTGGAGATAGCAGATGAAGTCTATAACTTAAGTGTCGTATTATGCTACCGTCTGATTATTGGGTTAGTTAGTTAGGAAATTGACATCCTGGATAAATTTACATTGTTATTAAATAATTATTTTAAATGATTAGAAGATTGTTCAGACAACTCAGCTGGGCTTTACTGGTAGGTCAATAAGTTGCCATTGTAAATAAAAACAAAGAGGTTATAAAGAAATATCAGGCCTACATATCAGCTTCTAGCTGAGCTCACGGCTCTATGCTTCTGCTTATGTCACGGGGCATAATGTTGACCTTTTTTTTTTTTTTTTTTTAACCTTAAAATAAGCATTAGTATTTAAGTGGATGGCCATTCCTAGGAGTCACACTGTTTCGGTAATACCTCCTTGCATAACATTATTTACATACCTAAATATTCACTAGCAGATCGGTTCATTTTTGCCTGAATGTAGTAAGAAAAATATCTTAGGAAAGCTTTATCATGAATTATTTGTTTTAAACTTCATAATATATGTGTGTGCCATTACATTATAGTACTCTGGTTACATAATTCTGCAGTTAATCTAGAGTTACAACATGAATTTTATAGATAAATTGATTGTTGGTAATAACTAAAATTATGATATGGACCCAGACATTCAGTTCATTATGAGAAATAATTTCCCTCAGAATGTTCTTATCTTCTCCCTCTTAAAAGGAAGCCACATAGTCTGGCATTTCTCAAAGGCAGGTAAAAGAACTAGAACACACATATCCTATTCCTACTGAAAACTCTACACTTTCCTTTTGACATCTATGAGAAAGGTCATGTCTGTCAGGGGCACTTTGCTTTCTGTATCATAGAATCATAGAATCATGGAATGGTTTGGGTAGGAAGGGATCCTAGGGACAACATCCACTAGACCAGGTTGCCCAAAGCCCCATCCAGTCTGGCCTTGAACCCTTGCAGGGATGGGTTGCTCTGGGCAACCTGTTCCAGTGCCTCACCACCCTCATAGCAGAGAATTTCTTCCTCATATCTAACCTAAATTGGATCTAAATATCTTTTAGTTTTAAGTCATTACTGCTTGTCTTATCATTACACTTCCTGATAAAGAATCCCTGCCCATCTTTCCTGTAGGCCCCATGTAAGCACTGAAAGACTGCTAAGGTCTCCCTGGAGCCTTCTCTTCTCTAGGCTGAAAAACCCCAACTCAACCAGACTGTCTTCATAAGAGAGGTGCTCCAGCCCTTTGATCATCCTCATGTCCCTCCCCTGGACTCATTCTAATACATCCATATCCCTCTTGTGCCAGGGGCCCCAGAGCTGAACACAGTACTCCAGGTTGGGTCTTATGAGAGCAGAGTAGAGGGAAAGAATCACCTCCCTCGCCCTGCTGGCCACACTGCTTTTGATGCAGCTCAGGATACAGTTGGCTTTCTGGGCTGCAAACTCACATTGCCAGCTCATGCTGAGTTTCTCATCAACAAACACCCCCAGGTCCTTCTCCTCAGGGCTGCTCTCAAACCTTTCTCTGCCCAGCCTGTATTTGTGCTTGGGATTGCCCTGCTCCAGGTGCAGGACCTTGCACTAGGCCTTGTTTATCATTATGAGATTGACTCAAGCCCACTTCTCACGCCTGTCCAGGTCCCTTTGGATGGCATCCCTTCCCTCCAACGTGTTGACCACAACACAGCTTGGTGTCGTTGACAAACTTGCTGAGGGTGCGCTCAATCTCATTGTCAACATCACCAACAAAGACATTAAACAGCACCAGTCCCAGTACTAACCCCTGATGAACGCTGCTCCTCACTGAGCACTTGACATTGGGCTATTTGACATTGAGCTATTGACTGCAGCTCTTTGAGTGAGACAATGCAGCCAATTCCTTATCCACTGATCCATGAGACAAAGGTGTTGTGCGGGAGTGCAGGACAGTGTCAAATGCTTTGCACAAGTCCAAGTAGACGACATCAGTTGCTCTTCCCTTATCCACCAATGCTGTAACCCTGTCATAGAAGGGGTTTATATGAATGTATTCTACTAGACACAGATTTGTCTAAACAACTATCTCTTCATTAAATATAGTGCTGTATGAAGGACATCAAGGTGCTGGAGCATGTCCAAAGAAATGCAATGAAGCTGGTGAAGGATCTAGAAACAAGTCTTATGAGGAGCAGCTCAGGGAGCTGGGGTTGTTTAGCCTAGAGAAAAGAATGTTCAGGGGAGACCTTATGGTATTTTACAATTACCTTAAAGGAGGTTGTAGCGAGGTGGAGTTTGGTCTCTTCTCCTAAGCATCCTGTGCTAACTCGAGGGGTAATGGCCTCAAGTTGCTCCAGTGGAGGTTTAGGTTGTATTTTAGGAGAAATTTCTTCACTGAAAGAGTTGTGCAGCATTGGAACAGGTTGCCCAGGGAAGTGGTTGACACAATCCCTGGAGGTCTTCAAGAAACATGCAGATGTAGAACTTAGTAGCATGGTTTAGTGGTGGACTTAGTACTAGGTTAATGGTTGGACTAGATGACCTTAGAGGTCTTTTCCTACCTGAATGATTCTATGATTCTATGATATGAGAGAGCGTAAGTAATCATAAGTACATTGTAGTACTGCTTTGCCCAAATGGCAAAATTTTTATGTAAGATGTACTGATTACAAATCTCCTGCTGAACCATCCCATTATCAATAAGACAATATTTGTGATTTCTTCAGTTTTCCCTTTTATAAAAATAGGAAGTTATGCAACTTGCTATTCCTAAAATTATTCTTCCTAAAATTATTACATTATTACATTAAATTATGTAAATTATGTAAATTATTACATTAAAATAATACCTTTACTGACTATTAAGATTGAGTAAGAAATGCCAGATGCATCAATACCATGCCAGTTAAACAGTCTACTGTATATTCCTTATGACACAAACTACTAGTTATTGGAGGAAAGTAGCATTTTAGTGTGTGTGATAATTTATAATACACAAGTAATTTGATTTTAAACATTAAGATGTGCAAAAGACAGTTTATTTATGCTTCTTTCTAGCTAGACTTTGTCTTTCCAACAATACTCCATTCCTGTGTTAATTACCCTTTGCTTTTTTGTTCTATCCAGTTTTGGCTGTTAGAACTGCAAAGACAAATTTGTGTATTCCCTGTAAATCTCTGCTGTTTGAAAGGGAAAGCATTTTCTAAAATCCAACAGATATCTTGTAATAAATGTGGGCTGTCATGTATCATAGTCTGATAGGATTTAGTAAATACAGGGGTTTTATCAGTAACTATCACATGGATAATAAGGCTAGGTCATTTTAATATCCTTCTCTGTGGAGGCAACAATGATAATGTCACAGAATACGTCATTCACCCAAAAGATTCATTCAAGCACAAGCCAATAGGGCAACAAAGACTGGTACTATTCGCAAGGCAAAAGAGAAAGCCTCAGGCATATCCCAGTCATGACACAGTTCAGAAGGCTATGCCAGGGTTAGAGAGCTCCATGGAAAGGTCCCTGCTGCCTTTGCCCATCAGAAAGTGGAGAGAGTATAAGAAATTTGTGAACTCAGGAAAAGCATGCTGTACAGAAATATTTTATCTGGCAGAGAATGAAGGGGGGTGGGGGAGTGGGGGTGGGGGGAAGAAGGCTTACTGTTGAGTGTTGTTAATTTCAAGGGACAGTTGCACACCCTCACTCAGCCATGGCATTTTTTTCTGAGGCCAGTGAACTTGATTTAAGGTGAAGGAAGCTGTCAAAGATCAATGGTGTCCCCAGGGAGAGCACTGAAGCACCCCTGGATCACCCACAGCATCTGCACCCCACTATCTCCCACACTACTTAGTGTGGCCCTGGATTGCCCCTAGAACAAAGAGAAGATGCTTATATGTAAGAAGGCAACAGGCCAGGTAGGGTATCACCTTATCTGTCCAACAGCAAACATGAAGAATAGCAAGAAAACTTCATTTTTCTCTGTTTGTTTGACTGGCTAAAGGAATATAATCCCTAATCAGGATTCTAGCTCCTAATTTCTCTCCTATCTTTTCTGTCAAGAAATGGCTTAAAATGCAGAAAACAAAACAAAACAAAACAAAACAAAACAAACAGACAAACAAAAAAATACTCCTTTTAGTCGACTGCTAACTAATCAACATATCTTCCCTGGGGGGCGAATCAGTTCAATCATTTCTTGCAGTGATATGAACATATTTTTACCTTAGAGGACAGTCCAAACAACAGGCAATGTAGTGTCATGGAGTGCATTCCTTCTCTTGATGGTATACTAGTTTGAATGAAATAATGTTTTCATCAGATACAAGAATGAAAGCAAACACCTGTGTTAGGACACTTGCTGGGAAAAAGCAATACCTAGTTTCTAGCCCCTGCTGTAGGCAATGCTTTGTGCAAAAGTCTGAAATGATATTTGAATTCCGTGTATCTGTATTGATAAATTGATAAATTCTATTTAACCACTAAATCTTACTTACATGAGGCCCCTAAATCCCATGTATGGGATTTTGTACGGGAGTAGTTTAGACATCCTCTGCTCTGCAACTTGACTCACACACTATGCAAGGAAAGCAGGTGCCTAACTTGGATGATGTAAATCCATTAGATAACTAGTTATTAAGACTTAGAAACAGTCTGTACTGTGATATTCAAGGCTCTTTTGAGAACATAAGCACTCCAGAAAAGCACTAGTAGAAACGTGTGCCTGCAGAATGTGACTGCTTCCATGATTCAACCAGCAACAAATTGGGCTTTTGTGGATGAATATTCTGTGCTTAAAATCAGAAGACGACCCAGGTCCTTTTGCAGACCTAGCTCTACCTCTAATTTTATACTTTGGGGTTAACACACAATGATGTTATGCAATGATCATTTAGCATATTCTCCTTGGGATTTAGGACTTCCTTGTATTCAAAGTCCTGCGTAGCTGGAAGGGTATCTGGACTTTTGGACTCAGTGATTGTATATTCTTTAAAAGGAAATTGATTCTACAGGCATTGAGAGTAGATAGGTTGTGTTCCAGGAACAACAAATAAAACACTTTTTAACATTTCAGATACTGTAGTCCAGAAATTTCAGTTTGCTCTCAGCAGTTCATACTGAGATGAATATGGATAGAAAATCTGCCTATTGATAAAACTGCAGTAAATCTCTTCTTTCACCTAAAGAAGAGGCAGAATTTGCTCTTCCACATACAATAAATAAATAATAAATAAATAAATAAATAAATACCCACAATGATTGCTCAAAAAATTAACCACTGTAACAAAAGGAGATTGAAGGTTTTTACTGGAATTACATTTTAAGGCTGTTTTTCTTTCAGAAATCTTAAACAGGAACTTGATGTTACACACTCCAGTAACCAAGGAATCTGTAAATAAACATCTTATTTTTTTGGGAAGATGAAACATGGTTTGTTCCAGCCAAAGTCAGGCACAGCAGAACTGTTATTAATGTGATTACAGCAGGTATTAACATTGCAAACAGGAAGCAGTAGCTTCCATACCATCAATGAGGAAACAAGAATTGCAGTTCACACAACTCTAACATGAAGCAGTCTGAAGTGCCAGCTAATACAGCCCAGTTCCCAGGATATACAAATGAGCCCTAGCAACGCCATGTAGATATGGGATTCTTAACTGCTTTTAGTCTGAAATGAAACATTAACTTAATCCTGCTGGTATATCTGGCTGGTATATTACTCATTGCTTAATGGGAAAAAAAATAAAAATAATAATAAAAAAATCCTGAATTAAAGGCAAGGCCACTTTCCTAGTATTTTTTGTGTCCCCCTCTTCAGGAAAAATAAAACTACGGTTGCAGTTTGGACATCCAAATGTGGTCAGACTATACTTCTCAAGTCTTACAACTAGTTGGGAAGGTATGTTTTCTCAGCAGGGCTCTATTCCTACTGGAGTTACATTACTCACTTTTTTTTTTTTTTTTTTTTCCCTTCAAGACAGTGACCTACAGCTAGAGGAACTGGACGTATCATGTGCCTCTATAAAAAGATGGTCTGCACAAATAGATTGTTCTCAAGAGAAAATAAAATATAATCTTATCCTGATAGGGGGCCTACTTGAAAATTATTGTTCTCATAAACTTTTATGCTACTGGAAACATCCCCCAGAATGAAGCCCAGTTCTCTTGATTATTTCTTGGATATAAAATTAATGCAGAGTAATCCTTTACTGACAAATAAAAACAATTATAGGTGGAAGTTTAGTTCCTTTTATATGCATATAAATATAAATCAGCATTATAAATCAAGCAACTTTCAATTAAGCATGATCAGTAATTTACTCCAATTATGTTCATATAAATATTGAAGATAGAATTACTTTTACATTATTGATGATGAAGTAATAGCTTTTCATAGTAACTGCTTTTCACTCACATCAGCAACAACAGTATCTTTTGTTTAACAGTAGATTATAATAGGAAGAATTATGGCCATAGTCCTTGCACTATGATTAAAATACTCCATTGCAAACAGAAAATATAAAGTTGCCAGCACTGTAAGAAAGTTGATATTGCAGAATTTCTGTCGTGCCCTCACCAGTTTGAAGTTTGATGTTTTGCTTCACGAACAAGGTGGGAAAGTCACAGGTTTGTGCTTCAGACTTCTCCTTCTAATCTATGGATTTGATTGACAAGGGCAAGAAAATCTTTGGAATCCTCAGAAGAAGAGGGGAGAAATTCTCCTCAGTCTCTGATCAGCCCCTCAATTTTTTTGAACGAGTTCCTCCCCTGCAATGTGGGTATACCATTAATCTTTTGCCTAAGTATTTAGCATTTAAAAGGACAAATCCTACATAACTTAGAGAAAGTGCAGAATACTCATATATACTGATTTATGCTACTTCATCTCACCAGTCTAATTCAGGCACCAAAACTGGAGGCCTAAGTAAATACTTTCTCCTCCTAATTCAGATGCCTAAGGTAGTAGTCCAGGTTGCCTCCTACAGTCCTTAGAATAAGAGAAACAAAGAAAGAGAGACAGAGACAGAGAGAGAGAGAGAGAGAGAGAGAGAGAGAGAGAGAGAGAGAGAGAGAGAGAGAGATAGAGAGAGAGAGACAGAGACAGAGACAGAGACAGAGACAGAGACAGAGACAGAGAGTGGGGGGGGGGGCGGGGGGCAGAGAGAGAGAGGCTAAGGCAATGTTGTAGTGGAAGATATACCTTGCAGGATCACTCATTCTTGATTGATTCCTGAACACACACACTGACTGCACTCTCAGGTGCATGATTACTTACAGGTAATTCCATTGCCTGACTTGAGCTGAGCTGGATCTAAACCTTAGCTCTCCACTGAGCCAATGGAGAGTTTATTATTGAAATCACTTAAATTCCTCACATAATCTAAAACACATGTGGCTAAAAATCCATAGAAAGAACTCTGTTAACACTGAAATGAATATCTCTACCTCCTTTCAGACTTAGAAATGAGTTAATGCTCATAGCTATTTCTCTTGCCAAATTTGGTGTATTCATTTAAGGAGTTAAATATGAATCCTTGCTCTACTTTACCGGTAAGGAAGGAAAGAATGTCTCTTTGAAAAAGTTTTTTATGCCCTTCTCTCATTCTTCCATATACTTTTCAATTGCTGTTGTCATATTTTCCAGTCTTAACATCCCCCTGAGTAATTACTGCCGCACAATTAAGAAAACATTTAGAATGGAAAAGTAATTTGTTAAAGTTTCATTCTAAGCCAATGGTGTACTTTCGTGCTTTGACTGATAACCTTTACCCTGACAACTTGCTGGGATCTGATGGCTGTTTAGGTTCACTTGTTACTTATTCTCCATCTGAATTGTCTATGACCTCACCTCTCAAGTAGTATATTTTCTTGCTGAAACTAACTCATTTTGACAGGTCAGGAGGGTCCAGCTTGACAATCATTAGAGCACAAAAGACATATTTACCTAGATTAGTGTGCAGTGCCTTTTCTTCACTACTGTTCTTCACTGTTTGGTGGGTAAACCACAACTATGTTTTGTCCTAGGACAGGGTTCTGTACTGTTCCCTTGACATTCTCTGCATATTTACAGTAAGTGATACAGAAACTAATGTTAGTGTTGAAGCAATAGGTTAAAAATATTAATACCCCAAATGATTTTTTTTTTTAAATTATGCCGTACTTTTTTCAGAAATTAGGTAATTTATGAAAACTACTCCATATGCAGAACATTGGTGTGTAGAAGACTATATGATATATATTCCATATTTAATTCATATATCCAAATATTCATTTTTAGAGCAATACTAACAGATATTCTAAAATATATGCATTAAAATGGGTGTGTCTCATGGTGCCAATGAAAATTTGTAGGCCCAACTCCTCCTTCCACCCTTCTCCATTGCTGTAGATCTACCACTGATAATGGGGTTGTGCAAGAACAAAGCTAAAGACACTGAAGGTTGGACTATAATAGGAGGTTGAAAAATCAGAAATGATCAAAAAAAAACAAAAAGTAAAGTTTCAGTCAGCTTAGCTGTTTTCCCCAGCTTTAATATGTATATGTAATGCTACACAAAAGTGGCTAATATGGAGAATTGTTTAAGGTATTGAACTCCCCTTCCTTGTCTATTCGCCTTTTTAATATTATGGTTATACCCTCAGCTTTACATTGCTTACCATTATTTTAAAAGTTCTGCAGGACTCTTTTCTTTGTGTGCCTACACCTGTCAAGTGGCATTTTGATTTCATTCTATTCCTGTCTTGTTATCTACCCCCATGTTAATTTTTCACATTTTTGGACAGATGTTCCAACAAACATCTGTCTATACAAAGGGTATGGTACCTTTTGTAAAGAACAACCTCATTAGAACCTTTTTCCAAGAGTTTCACAAATGCATATAGTAGGAGCTAGCATCAGTCAATTCTTATCAAAAATAAATATGCTGGAATTGCTTACTTTGCATATTGATACTGTACATATTCAATAACAAGATGAAACAGAATTGAACAATGGGAACAGACAAATTTCAAACTGATCCATAGTATGTTAAACTGAATAGCATAGAGAAGCTTATTAGGACTTCTGAAAGGACAATCAAGATTTGAAATCCTTGAATTTGAATTGAATTTGAAGTAAAACAGAATTTGAAATTCCATATTGCAAGTTCAAAGGGATGTACAACAAGGGGAGTGATCTGAAGTACTACTAGACATTAATGGAACTTTAAAAAACATCACTGCTTAAAAAAGGTCTTAAGCATACAAAAATATATATTGTGTGCACCTGCTTAAATTACTTTCTAAAAGTAAATAAACTGAATGCATTAAATGAGAAAAAATAACAACACAAATATTATAGATGCATAACCTATCATGACAGTATGACATCATTCAGAGTAACAACTTCAATTTCTGCCATGACATTACCTTGGAACAATAAGTGACACACCAAAGTTTGGACAAAGTAATGATCATTACTGGAAGTAGTGGAAAAAAAAGTTCTTAGGAAGGAATGGGGATAGGCATGTTACAATTCTACAAATTAATGACTAACAGTCAGCTGTGAAAGTAGGTCTTCATTTTTAATGTTTTCGCCAAAATCAAAAGTCAAATTGCAGTCATGTATATTGATAGGCATCTCACTTAAAGTTGACAAATAGAAGTAAATTTTTTTTACATAACACTTAATTAATGGCATTCTGCAGACCATTGCTTCAAATCCATAACAAAGCCAAGAATTTAATAGGATTTTTTAAAAGATTAGACAATTAAAGAGATAAAAAGAACTATATAGGTGTGTGAGAGAGATTATGTACACATACAAGATATTAAAAGAACTTTATTGAAGTTGTGACATAATCCTTTCAAGTAAGTAGAAGAATGCCAATATTAAAGCTGCCTGCACAACATTAATTCACCCTTTTATGAATGTGATTATAATACTGGCTTAAGTTAAATGATCACATCCTTTTTCCCACAGGACTTCTGCTTCTTTTTAGTCATGCTGCAGGGACATGTCCAGGCAGAATCAAGTTTATCTGCCTACGCACCCAACAAATCAAGGGTAAAAACCCCAAACCTAACAACAACAAAAACAACAAAAACCCACCTCTGGTCCAGAAGCTGTACAGTCATGTTAACAAAATGCTGCATTTGATTTAATGTGCCTTCTGCAAGAAGGCTACACGGCTTCCCTGCTGCAGCTGGCTTGCTTCTGGCCAGGGGAATACAAGTGTGGTACTCCGGGCTATCTGCAGCCAGCTGTGGAGGTTTGCCTATGGTTATATCTTGCCTGTGCATTCATATGTCTTCATTGGCAGGTGCAGATTTTTAATTTTGAGAATATTAAATTCAGGTCTCTTAAGCAGCTTATAACTATGTTTTCCATTCTGAATTTGTTCAAGACAAAATGCTGCTATGAGTTACTGGCATGTTTTGCTGAGTGACTAATTACTCCAGGAAATGTTGCACAAAGTATTCTATGTCTCTGAACACCACTTTTTTTTTTTTTTTTTTTTTTTTTTTCTTTCTGGTTTTAAAACAGGTCCCAAGACAATATTGCCCGTGAATAAGCATCTTTCAAGACAGCAGTGGTTACCACAGGGAGGCCAGAAAGTCAGTTACCAAGACTGAGAGGAGTAATATCCAGGAAAAGGTGGCCTCTACCATTCTCCCTCCCTATCCTCATGTTTCTTCTGCAGAAATCATTTGAATGTGATGTGACAGGCAGTGATGTGCATGTACTCTATACTGTAACAGTGTCTTTGAGCGTTTCTTGAGCGTTCCTATCTTCTATAATATAAAGTAGCCAACTGATACCAATAGAAAAAATAATGTGTGTAAATTTTTTATATTAAAAATGTAGCTCTGTTTAACATTAGCCCTATTAAAACCACACATGGAAAATACTTAAAAATATCAATGTCATTTAGCTTTGAGGGCATTTTCATAGAATCATAGAACGGCTCGGGTTGGAAGGGACCTTAAAGATCATTTAGTTCCAACCCCCCAGCCAAGGGCAGCGACACCTATGACTAGACCAGGTTGCTCAAAGCCGCATCCAACCTGGTCTTGAACACCTCCAAGGATGGAGCATCCACAACTTCTCTGGGCAACCTGTTCCAGTGCGTCACCACCCTCTGAGTGAAGAATTTCCTCCTAACCTCTAATCTAAATTTCCCCTCTTTTAGTTTAAAACCATCCCCCCTTGTCCTGTCATTATCTGACTGAGCAAAAAGTTGCTTTCCACCTTTTTTACAATCCCCCTTTAAGTACTGAAAAGCTGCAATAAGGTCACCCTGGTGCCTTTTCTTCTTCAAGATGAACAGTCCCAGCTCTCTCAACCTTTCTTCATAGGAGAGATGCTCCAGCCTTCTGATCAACTTTAACATTAAACCAAATCACTTTAACATTTTACCAAATAATGTAATATGCAGATCACCTCATTTATGCACAATGGAAGGAAAAAAAAAAAAAAAGGTTTCAAGCTTACAGCTGAACGTATTAACTTATACCCTGAAACTAGGAAAAATATATGATGTTTCCAATCCATTTGCAAACACTTTTCTAATTTCTGCTGGTGTAAATCTAGTGTAAACGTGCTGACTCAAGTGAAATTCTTTAGGGAAATATTAGTGCAAATGAAGTTAGAATCTGGCATGAGAGATCAAAAAGCATTTTTAGAGAAACTGATAGTTTGAAATACTGGATTATTCTGGTTTTTATTATTCTCTTTAAGGCTACCAATTTAATTGTCTGGAGAATGCGTCGTGCATTTTCAAAGTTGTTCAGCATGCTTATGGTCCACCTAAAGCTAGCTTGTATTTTTAAGGTACTCCTAAGCACACGTTAATGCTTAGACCCCCTAAAACTCTTATGACCACCTGTAGAACATTTCTCCAGGTCAATTCCCTGAAATAAATTGTGCTTGGAGTGTTAGTTATAAAATCTGTGAGTGTGGAAAATTACTGCGAATGAGGCATTGAAAAGTGAGACTCCTAGAGCCCACTTTTTTAGCTTGTAAACACAATGTATGTTAAAAATAATTTCATTTATTATTTTGTTGATGTTGTTGTTGTAATGACAACAGCTCTTGAAACAAACAAACAGAAACACACACACACACAACATTATAAAGAAATGAAATATCAAAAAAATACGACTAAGGCTCTTATCAGCGCAGGAATGATTTCCCAGGTGATTTTCCTATTGTAGTATTTTATAACAGAAGCCTCCTTCAGGCTAATTGTTCTGGGGAATTCAGTTTATTCCAGAATCAACACCACAATTGTTCAACATAGAAATACCCTGTGCTGGTCTGTCTAACCCAGTTCCTATGGGTAAAATGGAAGCTACTGTTTTAAGTTACTGTCTAAACAGAAAGAAGGAAATAATGTGGTGACAAGGGCGGATGAGGTGTATGCTGAGTTGAGGCAATTGAACTAACAGAGAAAAACAGACTGACCACAAAGGCAAGGCTATGGGAAAAGGCAATAGGAGGGTGAGTTCAGACAAGCCAACACGGAGCTGTATATAACCCCTAACTGAAAAGGGAGGTATGTGAACTACATGTGTTGGGCAGTTGCAGCCATTGAAGAGTTAAGAAGATGTATCATGTACTGAATAATAGATCAGCATAAAAATAGCATTTTGGTGCATAAAAGTAAGCCACAGGGATTTTTATATTTATATGCAGAAATACAACAACAGATTTAATTAGTTTATGTGGTAAGTATAAAATAAGGCACTCATTATGATAGTATCTAGTCAACAAAACTGACCAGCTAAAACATTTCCCACGACTTGCCCAGAAAGTGCTGAAATTTACTAATTCTGCAACTAATAAATAAGTAGACATTTTTAGCCTCCTGAAAACTATATCACCACTACATCACTCCCATTCTCAGTAAATTGTTTATTAGGCAGTATAGGGTTATTTTTTCAATTTATACCTGTGTATACATAGATGAATTCAAACTTCTGTAAGATGTTATATAGGTGTCACTGTAAGGCATTTATTTAAATAAGGATTCTTTCTGTGAAAATTAAACTTTGAAGAGATGCTGTGCAAAGATGTTGCCAGTACATAACTTTATCTGGAACTGCTTGCTTCATTTTCCAGATGTTCTTGGTTTAGGTATGCGATGTTCTGTTCCCCCTGTTTGTATGGCTTTCAACCAGAGTATGTATAATAGGTATCAATATGGTCACTTTAAAATAAGAACAAATTGAATCTATCAGCACTTCTAGTACTGATTATTCACGGATGCCCATGAAAACATTCTTTGGAACATTTCAGTTAGGTTTCTGGTCGCATACTCCTAAGGAGAATTTGATAAGAACTCAAAGTCTGTTATCATGTTCCTAACTCTAAGAAAAGGGGTTTTGTTTTGTTGTAGGTAACACTTTAACCCTCAAACTGATTATGAAACACTTTCCACTTCAAGAAAGCTTCAGACTGCATATTCTCAATCACAAGTTGATTATAACAAAAACTGTAGTAATATGTGCATAATCAAATGGTAGCTATAACACAAGAATTATACCAAACTTGCTGACAGAAGACCTTTCTGTACTACAGTCACATTCTCACTCTGCTGTGCACAATACATAGAACCAATACACAATGAGTAATAGTAATACCCAATTTAATAATCTAGTTATTAAAGTGGATGGACTGTTTTCTCATAAAGCTAATCTTTTTTATAATTAAGTTAGGTCCATTAAATGGTTCCAGAGAAAGCTTTGTCATTATTAATTCTAACTCACAAAATGTTATAGCCTATTGTTCTAATACAGACAACACCTGTGCTTCTCCTTTCAAACTCAATATTTCTGATCTTAGAAAAGGTAAGGGGATGAAGAAAAAAATGAAGCACAAGAAAAAAATGCAGTAGGACCAAGCAATGTTGCCATGATACAATACTTCCTTACTGAGGATACTTCAGAGACCTTCTTGCAAGCTAGCTAGCCATTTTGTATTCTTTGTGAATGTAAAAGTCCATGTGAAATCAGTAGAAGCTACAATACAAAAGCAACGATCATCTGATCTCATTAAGAATACCTTTAAAGCTTTTCAGTCATGGTACAATGCATAACATACATTAAAGTTTAACAATATTGCTGCAGTATGGATCATACTTAAAAGGGAATGTTAATTGCAAACCACATCCTTCTCCAGTTAAACAACCCTATGTCAATGGCAGCATGCGTTTATACAGAAAAATAATATTTGGAAAGTATTTTCTCTATTCCTAACTGTCATTTAATGTGATTTAATGGTTAGAAGGAGAGGAAGTCACATCATATGTCAGGTATGTTCTTTGCAGATCACTGACTGCAAATTGGCAACAACAGTTCTAAATTGTGTATGATTTGCAAGAAATGAAGAACTTCATCTTGCAGAATTCTTAGTACTTACTGTTTGTTTTTTTTTTTTGTAATGTTTTCAGCTCATCAGAGGAAGCCAAGATCAGTAGCATTTTGTACGCTTGAGCAAAGATATTAATCTTACTTTATACTAGACTATTTCTGGAGACAGGAAACCAGACTTCTTTCATTTTAAAGGTACCTTAAATGACTTAGATGAAGTACACTAAAACAAAAGGTACAACCAAGTAATTGCCTTGTCTTTGCAGAATACTGACATCACAGTTTGAGAGCTCCTCTTATAACATATTTACCTGAAGAGCTACCAATACAGACCTTGAACCCAAAATACTAGAGAAATGAACTAACCATATGAAATGATGAATAAGATTTCTTACTTAATTTCTTAATTAATTGTTAATTAATTAATTAAATAGTATGTATTATTTCCAATTTTAATATTTCTCCTAGTTTAAGTTTACAACTATCTTATTGGCTGTCATTTGCAACTCGTGACTGACTCATGGGTCATTTTTTTATATAAACATAAACTTGAGCTTTCATTTCAGATAAAAAAAGAGACGGTTTTAATTTCAATTCACAAAAATCTGCAGCAGCTTTCAGAGATGCAGCTTTTATTTTGCTTAAAGGAAACTTTTTTCCCATTTTTTACACCAAAAGTTAAACAAATAACTGAGTCACAGTGGAAATATGAACAGAGAGCTACAACAATCCCATTAGATTAAAACCTAGAATTCTACTGGTGATTAGATCCAAGGATGTGCTCAAGACCAGCATAAAAAGTGGATTAGAAAACCCTTTCAGTATTCCTCTCTTCATTTAGCACAGCTAAAGGAGCAGCAGATTTAAAGCTTACCTACACCTAGCTTCTTGTGTAATGCACCAATTCACACCAAAGTATTCACAACTACCTAGGAATGAGTAGTCTAGACGTGGTGCACACTACTGCTACCTTACAGGAGTTGGTTTGACTTAAGATCAAAAGTTCACCACTTTCTGAAATGCAAAACTCTTTGAGTTATCTCAAATTGAGCAACAGTTAATCCTAAATCTAGGGTTAAAACAACTCAGCTAAAAGTAATAACTGAATTATTAATTAATAAAAGTAATATCTTACACAAAGGCAAAGTTTTCTTATAGACTGGTTATGTCTCCTTGGAAAGGGGAAGGAGAAAGAAGAGGACTACAAGGGTGGGACAGATTCATCTTTCTGATCACCATTTTTTTTCTGGAGAAGTTGGGCTTCTTGATAATTTGTTCATGGGGACAGATGATTATGAGGAGGTGCAGGGACTATTCTCCTGCTGCTGCTGCAAGCAGCAATTGTGGCCAGAAAGGCAAAACCTTTACAGAGCCATTTGACAGAGGCTGGGGAACACAGGTCAATGGAGCAAGTAAATGAGACAGTAGGGCCTATAATCATTATAGAATGTATCCTGTAACAGCTAATCTTATAAAGTATTAGACGTGATTACTTTCCAGATTTTCTTTCCAGATTAAAGTATCTTTATTCACAGCAGGTTCATAGAATCATAGAATGGCTTGGGTTGAAAAGGCCTTTAAAGATCATCTAGTTCCAACCCCCTGCCATGGGCAGGGATGCCACCCACTAGTTCAGGTTGCCCAGGGCCTCATCCAACCTGTCCTTGAACACTTCCAGGAATGGGGAATCCACAACCTCTCTGGACAACCAGTGCCACACCACTCTCTGAGTGAATTTCCTCCTAACCTCTAATAAAAATTTTCCCTGTTTTAGTTTAAAACCGTTCTCCCTTGTCCTGTCATTCTCTGACTGAGCAAAAAGTTGCTCTCCATCTTTTTTATAAGCCCTCTTTAAGTACTGAAAAGCTGCAATAAGCTCACCCCAGAGTCTTCTCTTCTTCAGGCTTCAGAACGTTCCCAGTTCTCTTCATCTTTCTTCATAGAAGAGGTGCTCAGCCCTCTGATCATCTTCGTGGTCCTGCTCTGGACCCTCTAACAGATGCACATCCTTCTTGTTCTGGGGGCCCCAGACCTGAATGCAGCACTCCAAGGGGGGCCTCACAAGGGCAAAGTAGCGGGGGACAATCACCTCCCTCAGCCTGTTGGCCACTATTCTGTTGATGCAGGTTATATATATATAAAGCCTGACCACATTTTAAAAATAATTTCACCAAAAAGCAAGGTATGATCATTTGAAAGAGACCAAGAAAATGTGGTAGTTGAATAATGTGTTCAGTTCTTATGCTTTGTTGCTTCTTTATGACTAAAGAAAATGAAACTAGGACAACAGCTAGGAGAGCTAAACTGGACTGCCTGAGCAATAATTAACCAGCTTAATAAAAGTTTTGGCATGTAAGTGTAGCTTTTATTATAGTTTCCTCGATCTTCCTCTGCCTGCTTCCTGTCTTTTTCACATTTCTCTTGTCTACTTTAACAATAAGCTTTTAGCTTCAAGTTGCTGCCAAAATAAGCATTAAAAATCCTGATTTATTTATCTGCTCTGATGTACAGAGATTGTGATATATCTGTTACTTTCCACAGATGCTCTCCAAATATCTAGATAGCTGGCTTAGACAGTAGGTGGTGGCCCATTTTTTTATCTTTACCCTTCCGCAAAAGAGAATTATCACCCACTTTGCAGCTCACTCACAGGACTCCAGAGTGACCTTTTTAGGATGCTCCAGTTACCATGAACAGTAGGTGGCAACCATGTTCCCTGCTCTTGGTAAAAATACCCTTAAAATCCTAGCTCCCCTAGGCTTGTACCCTTTACCTGAAGCTGGAGCTGCCCCCAAACTTGTCAGTAATGTAGGCAAAAATGTATGGTAGGTAACTTTGAAGGGAAGAACTTGAAGCAGAATCTGTGCTAGGCAAGTAGACATTAAAAGTGGTCGTTGGCAACTCCTACTCTTTCTGCTCTCCTTGGGCCTCACAAATATAGTTGCAGCCAATACTGATAGCTGTTCTCTGCAGCTCTCTGAACTGTCATGCTCTTCCTTCTGCGCTCTCCCACTGACCACTGATGTGTTAGCGCACGTTAGACATGGAACACGCTGTATCACTAGCAGTCTGCTGTTCTAGCCAGCTCCCTAAGTTGTCTATGCCTAAAATTGGTCCAGGCATGTCATAGTTACCATGAGACCATGACTACTGACAAAGTGGAAGCTGATATGTTTTTCCACAGGAATCTTAATACTCAGTGATATCTTCAGAATTGCATTCAACAAGAGATTGCAGACCATTTAGTAAACCACAAGTGTAGAGGTAGTCTGGAGATCCATTACCACAGCTGATGTTTAACTTGCTAAAATTACAATTGTTTTTAGCCAAAGAGAACAATATACTCATGCTGCTATATAACAGAATATATTCAGAAGGGTTTATCAAGGAGTTCCACAGAGATGATCTAGCCACAGTTGTAGCTCTCCTGGTGTTTGAGAGAAATTTCTAAAATGGTCCTTTGAAGCATAGCAGCCTAGTGTTTTTCTCTACGTATTACTCATTTTTTTCTAAAATTTATTTATTTTTTAAATAAAGCAATTTTTAGATATAACTTGCTGACGTTTTAAAAGAATTCATCAGACTTTGCAATGTTTCTGTGAATATCTGCAATTGTGAAAATGCTGATGAAATATCTAGCAGGACAATCAGGTGTTCTCTAGTTATGCCTTGGTAACAGCTACAATTCTCACCTGCACAGAGCATGAATTTAATTTTAAAATGTTGTGCTGCAAATTATGTTACATCTCAAGTAAACATGAATTTTGTATTAAGTTCAAGGACCAATTATACTGTTTTTATATTCTTAAGTTCTTAGACTAGAAATGAGCAAAGAAGCCAAGAAGTTTCCATTTGATAGACACGAAGAGGTAATATCTCTTTCTAGACAGAAAAAAATAGAGGTTTTTATTTCATGTATCGTGCACACTCAGCCTTGCCCATTTCTTTTAGCTATATCAGATGGTGTAATAAAATGTGTTCGTTCTCCTTACAAGTCCTGTGCAATGCAGTGCTGAAGAAGCACCTCTAATGGAATCTGCCTTAAAAGCAACCAGCACCTGCCATGTCAGACCAGCAAGACTGCTATTGACCACTGCTGAGTTTACACCTACTGACACTAGAGGAAATGTCATCAGTACAGCTACTGTATTTGTGTATTCTAAGGTTTTTCCTCACCCCCCCTCCTTTTTTTTTTTTTTTTTTTTTTTTTTAACAATTTGACATTGATTAGAGTATCCCAATTCTTAACTGTTTTCAAGTGAATCAGGTCAATCATTATCTGAAGTTCTTAACAATCCATTGGAAAACAGACAAACAAACAAACAAACAATAAATACAGGCAGCAAAGTCATGACAGATTTTGTCTTTTCTTTGCCAAGACAGGGTTCCAGAGCTGTTTTTTTAATTCATTTACCTAGTAGATGAGACTTTTCTTGGTCTAGTGTATCTTTCCACTGCACTATTCTGCAGTTGCTTTGTCACAATAGATATACTTTCATCTTAAGAACAAGCACTAGAACCTCTTAGAAGGAGAAAGTAGGGTTTAAGTGCAAGAATATTTAGCTACTCTTTACATTTGCATATTTAATATTCAAATACACTATAATAGAAAATTCTGTTTAAAAGTGTGGCTATTGGTTAAATATATATATAATTAAATCACTTAGAATGACTGATACCAATATTTCTTTCTTGAGGGGTGAGGGATAATTTTAAACTGGAATCTGACTTGTTATTTTATTAGTTCCCTCAGCACTAATCTGTAGTCTGATGTGAAAGACTTACACAGCATCAGACAAAATGCAGACATTTGTCACTGTTCCAGTTCAAATATTGTTAAATATATCACTTTTGTTTAGATTTCATTAACTACCGGAAACACAAACCAACTTAGGAGTCTGCTGTATGGGCTGACCGCTGGTCCACCATGAGCCAGCAGAGTGTGCCCAGGTGACCAAGAAGACCAAGAACATCCTTGCTTACATCAGAAATAGTGTGGCCAGCAAGACCAGGGAAGTGATAGTCCATTTGTATTTGGCACTGGTAAGAGTGCTGTTTTCACTTTTGGACCCCTCACTAGAATTAAGATATTGAATTTTTGGAATGCATTCAGAGAAGAGCAAAAAAGCTGTTGAAGGGACTAGAAAACAGGACATATGAGGAGTGGTTGAGAGAACTGGGGTTTAGTCCTGAGAAAAGAAGGCTGAAGGGAGACCTCATCACTCTTTACAGCTACCTGAAAGAAGGTTGTCAGTCTCTTTTCCCAGGTGACAAGAGATAGGACACAAGGAAATGGCCTCAAGTTGCACCAGGGCAAGTTTAGATTAGATGTCAGGAAGAACATCTTCATGTAAACAGCTAGTCATTGAAACAGACTGTCCAGGGAAGTGGTGTAGTCACCAAACCTGGTGGTATTTAAGAAACCTGTGGATGTGATGCATAAGGACATGGTTTAGTAGTGGACTTGGTAGTGTTAGGTAATGGTTGGACTCGATGATCTTAAGGGTCTTTTCCAACCTAAATGATTCTATGATTACTGAAGCCACACAGCAGAAGTGGGACTAATTTCACCTTATTTCCATTTAAAAGATAGAGATGTGGTCTACATTAACTAGAATGCCTCTAAAGTCAAGAGAGAGAAAAAGAAATATAATGTTTCATTAATTCCACCCATCTCAGGAGTATATTAGGAAGGGTAGCAAAGGTGCCTATTTATCTCTGTCAGCTTGGGCAACTATGTAAGTATAATGTCATACTCAGCTTTTTAGTTATCCAAATTGTCAAAGGTAAATCACTGGGGAGGTGGCAACTGGTAGCTCCATTTTAGGGCCAGATCTCTTAAATGATTTCATAAATTAATGCAGGACTCAAATGTATACTATGTAAGTTTGTGGACAACAATAAATTGGTAGGAGTTTTTGACTCCCTCAATGGCAGAGAGGTCTTGCATCTTGACAAATTCGAGGGCTGGTCAATCACCAGCCCCATGAAGTTTAACAAGAACAAGTGCTGGATTCTGTATCTGGGATGGGGAAGTCCTGGATATAAGTACAGACTAGGGGATGAGAAGATGGAGAGCAGCCCCACAGAATGGGATCTGGGTGTTTGGGCAAGTTGAATATGAGTCATTAATGTGCCTTGGCAGCCAAAAGTACCAACTGTAAGCACAGCAATGCTAGCTGGTCTGGGGAAGTGATTGTCCTGCTCTACTCTGTGCTGGTGCAGCCTCACATTGAGTGCTGTGTCTAGTTTTGGGCACCACAGTGTAAGAAGGATATAAAACTATTAGAGAGTGTCTAAAGAAGGGCAGCTAAAATGGTGAAGGGTCTAGAGGACAAGACATATGAGAAGGTCACTTGGTTTGTTCAGCCCAGAGTAGAGGAGACTGAGGGGAGGCCTCGTGGTGGCCTGCAGCTTCCTCACGAGGGGAGCGGAGGGGCAGGCACTGAGCTCTGGTCTGTAGGGACAGGACCCAAGAGAACGGCACAAAGCTGCATCAGGGGAGGTTCAGACTGGATATTACAAAAATGTTCTTAACTGAGAGGGTGCTTGGGCTCTGGAACAGGCTCCCCAAAGAAGTGGTCATGGCACTGACCCTGCTGGAGTTCAAGAATTGTTAGGACAATGCTCTTATACTATTTTTATACTTAAATACTTTTTAAGGAAGTCCTCAGTGGAGACAGGAGTTGGAGTCAATGATCCTTGTGGGTTCCTTCCAACTTGGGATATTCTATGATTCTACGATTCTAAATCACTTCCTAAATTACGATCTTTTTAAAAAAAATTCTTTTTTATAAAAAAATGGATGGTAAAAATAGATGGTGAAAAAAAGTGAAAACCAACAAGATCAGCAGGCAAGACAAATATTTACAATCCTGAAGCTAAAGGGAGGAAGGAACACACTTTACATGAAAGTATAAAGTGTATTATTAATACGTGAGCTGTATTATCTTCTGAATATTTCTATTCCTTCACTAAAATATATGAATTTATTTCCTGGATCTGATAGAAAGTACTCAACTGCTTTGGAAAGTCAAATATTTATTCTATCTTACCTGGTTTTTATTTTTTAAAACTTAGTTCCTTTGCACATAAGTCCCTAATATGTGGGCTATTCCTCTCCCCTGTGTGGAGTCTTGGTGAAATTTTCTTGGATGTTTGGAGTGCAGCTTCAGTGGAGCCATTAGTCCCTACATGGAAGTGCCTGCATTGAAGACTTCCTTGGTCTTGAATAAAATGAAATCACTTCAATAGCTTCAATGAAAGAATTGAAAAATGAAATTCTTTTGTTTCCCAGTACACACATCTCGTGTGCACTGTCTTGCTAATGGAAGAACTCTGAAGAGCTCTAAAATTTGGGGTTTGGCTCTTCTAGGGATCTGATTAAAGTGGATAACCTCACACAGTTTCCAATAAAGATCCATCTGGAGATGGAGAAAAAAAAAGTAGAAAAACAAAGAAACAAAAAAACTCAAACATTTTATTCTGAAAATAGAAAGGAAAGCAAATAAATGTAAAAGAAAACAAGGAAGCTCAATATGAAATGTTTCACTGGTATGCAGTACTGGCTATGACTCTATTTGTCTTTAAAGCTGACAAGAGTTTCAGTTACAGTTAGTTCAGCTCAAAGCACATCATTTACATCTTTTATTTTTATTTTTATTTTTTTATTTTTTCTCAATAAGAACAACACAAGCTAAAGAAAAGAATCAAGTTCATTCTTGGAATAATACCAGATGTCAATGTTTTAGACTTGATCATACTTGATCATAAATTAGAAAATTTAATGGCCAGATTCTATCCTTCACTTCATGTCCTCTTTCCATTTGGCTGGAAGTCTTCATAATGAATTCCTTCATAATGCTATTCACATAGGAGTGTTATTCACTGGCTGCTGCTCAGCCTTAGTAGGAGGACAGACAGAGCAGCAAAGATAAGAGGAAGGAAAAAAAAAAAAGTAGAAGAAACAAAATATATCTAACAATGACTGCCTAAACTAAGAATGAGTTGGCGCTAACAGGGTAATCTTGATCTCATCTCCTGTTTATGTATCTAACTACATTTTCTGTATATGTCTTCAGATATCTAAGAAATTAATGTACTTGCAATATCCAGCTATCAAGTTATCAGTAAAAAACCAGTACACATGATGTTGGAGAAGAATAGTATTTTAAAAGTTTGCATCCTGAACTCTTTTCGTCCCTTTTCAACAGGAATCAGTTGCCAAGAAAAAGATACTGTACCAACAGGGCTGTTTCAAAATTGGTATTTATTACATTATCCAGTGGTTTTGTGATGGGGTTAAATGTCCACTGAGTACAAGGTCAAGTCTACAAAACGAATGTACTTGTGACCTGACCTACTTTGGAGTTCATACTGCTCCACCAAGTAAAAACAAAGTCTACGTAGCTCACTGCACATTGCCTTTACTCTCCTCAATCATACCTCTGTCTGAATTTTTGGACTTTCTTTACCAATAAGACCCAAATTGCATTAGAAAGAAGAAAGCAAACTGTAGCAGTCTGTTCCTCTCTACGTTTCACAGTATCCTCCTCTAACCACCTGGTCTCCAGTGCTGTGATGCTAACAAAGGAATCAAGTCCTGAGAGTCTGAAGGGCCCAGCTGATTTGACACGTTTTATTTTAACTATTTTAACTAGCATTTCCTTCTTGAAATGATCAGTTGTCAGGTAGCCTTATTCCTTTAATAACTCACTGTAGAACCTAAATAAAACAACATATGCGTACACTGTGTCCTGATCACAGTTTGATAGATACTGGCCACAGATTTAAGCACGGCTTTTGCAGGAATGTACTGCACCAGATCTCCCAGATATTGTGAAACTAATAAGAGGCTTAAGTTTCAAGCTTTTTAGATGACTGTTCTGTAGCCAGAACCAATGTTGTATTTAAATCTTTTCCTCTAGGCAGTGAGGGAATACAGGAATTGTCATTATGCTGACAAATGGCATGCTATGGGTGTTCTACCACATGCAAAGATGGATAAAGGGTGAGTTATCTGCTGCCAAAACCTTTGTGCCTTTGGAGTATTGAGTATGATAGCAGAATATACCATTGTTTTGTCTACATTTAGGATAATTAACTCAGATACCGAAGTAAAATCTCCCCAGAAGAAAATAAATCTATTTGAAAGTTACATTGGTTAACTGTATGCTTTGTTTTCATGGTTATTCCTTCTGTGGTATTGCAGATCTTCCCATCTCTCCCTAGAGAGAAATGTAGTGACAATATACATTCCAAAACTGTTGGGAGATCTCGTGCTAACAGTTACGTTTCATTTGAGAAATAACTGTGCAAAGCAGTGTAGCCCTTTCCTAGGTTTAGAGGTGCCTTTCAGCACAACTACATGGAAGTGCATTATTGTATGCCCTCATTGAAAAGGAAGAATGGTGAATGCTACAAAACCCTGTTCCCTGTTTTGCATGGCTTTTGGGGGAACAGTTTGATAACACTGATCACACTCATCCCCATGCCCCTGTGTCTAGAAATATTTTTGCCCCTTTCACTATTTGAGGATAATGCCTTCCTAGCTACTGTTCAATTACTGTGTTCTTATCCACATCTGAGATATGGAAACCAGAAGTTATTATTTAACCCTGAAGGTTATTTTTCCAGTTAGATAATCTGAGATAGATTGCTGTACCACAAAATCCAGAAGCATACATCCCTTCTGCATGAACCTACCCCTTTTTTTCCTCTGCCAAACCATTCCTGATCTTGAAAACAAAGCCAAAAACAAACAAACAAACAAAAAAATAGCCTCAGAGATCTCTCACTTACTGAAATAGTTCCTACAATTTTTGCATTTCTTTCTAATACTAGTGAATCTATGTAGCTGCAGAAATGCATTCAACAAAATCTATCAGAGACGGTGGTCAATCCAGTGGGGGAAAAAAAAAAAAGGATATAATTGCATAGTAGACGACTTTTTGATAGGAAGAAGTATTTCAATTTTCAGAAAAAAAAAAAAAAAAGAAAAAAAGATTAATAAACTGGTTTGCATCAACTAAGGTAATGAGAGAAAACACTGGACAAGGAAAAAAAGGTGAAAGAAAGTGAAGCAGGAATTACTGACTATGATTAAGTTAAATTTAAAAATGGTGAATGCTTGAAGGTTTTTGTTGTGCTATTTGTATAAAACTTGAAGAAGCAAATGTAGGCGTTTTATAACGGTGTGAAAATGCAGATTAGCTTCACAATCCTGTTACACTCATCTGAATTTTACTTTGTCTTTTAATAAACAGGGATGCAGTCTATCCACAGAGGCATCATTCATGCCATTGTAACTATTGTGTTGTCATTCAGTGCACTTAAGATTCACAATTCCCATTTTATGGATTGTTTTCCTTTCTGTGGTCAGGAAACTCACTTCACTTGAAATGTAAAGACAAGTTTTGTTCAAATATAAGCAACACAAAAGATTTCTAGGAGAAAACACTTTTTCATTTAACTGGTGACTGTGGGTGTTTGGCTGTTTTTTCCCCTGGTAGGAATGCCTGTCTCAGATTTAAACAGCACAGCTGGGAGATCCAACCTCTTAGCCTCCAGCCCAGGCTGCTTGCAGAAACTATATTTGTCAGCCAATGTTATACATCCTAAAGAAGCCAGATATTTCATGACTTTCTGCTTGAAAGAGCCTGGGGCAGCCTCACTTGAGACCTCAAAGCATATGCAGAAGAGATCAGACAATTCAGCCAAAGGCAGGCATTATTATACTGGCTTTACAAATGCACAGCATATTTTACTGCTTTGTGTGACCCCCTCAGAGCAAAACCATCTTATATTAGTGAATATTAGCTATATCACCAATATTAGTTCAAAGTGAGTACAGTTTGGCACAAAACTAGAATATTCCATTCACTAGCAGTATCACTTTACATCCAACTTGCACTCACAGAAAAGCAAACTAACAAACTGTAAAAGAAAGAAAATTGAGAACCCATACTACCAATGCAGATTATCTGGGATTAATCTAACACACAGAATATAAAGCTTTCTGTGTTCACATTTAAGCTGTGAGCATCTGGTCTTGGCCATATTTGGTCTACTACCGATGAATGGAGAAATCTGTCATCTGTGGATACCCTAACAGAACTAATAACTTCCAAATAAATGTCTGAGCAAAAATAAATGACTAAGGAGAAGGTCTGCTCATTGCATTGCTCCAAAAATAGGTGTACATTAAAATAGAGTCAAGTGTTATACAAAGTGCCCTGGCAACAAGAACTAATATTGCAGTGAGTTGTAAGTCCCAGGAATGCAAAGGGAGTTGGGCAAACAAACTGAACTGCTGAGTTATAAACATAGGCTGCTGCAGAGGGAGGCAACAACCATAATGAAACATGTAAAGGAAACCTCAGCATACCACAAATCTAATGCCCTACCTTCTGGCAAAATATCACAGAGGTAATAAAGAATTTGAAACTTTTAGAAAAAGATGATTGGGAACTTCTGTTGCATCAAAAAGGCACAGCAGGCAAAGTGGGAACAGTCTCCAGAATATGATGGCAGGTAAAGATTTTCTGGTGATGGCGAGAAGAAGAAAGAAGCTTTCAGCATTTTAATTGCTGCTTTTAATCCTGTCATATTATCAACAGCCAGTGCGCTATAAAATTTCACCTCTGGAGATATGCTGTGGGAATATGTATAGCCCCTTCCACATTTCTTCAGTAGTTCCAGTCATAAAAATAAATTAAAACACTGATAAGACGGAAGTATTTAGTTGACTAATAATTCTGTTGAACAAATATTTCAGATACTTTTTCAGATTATTCTTATGACAAGGAAAGCAATTTCAAAGTGGTAAAGCTGGACTGTGCTTTCTGTGTGGGATGCTGACACTGGATACAGAAAAGCCAGTTAAAGATTTTGTTTTGGAGAGTAGCACAGCTACACTAATGCATTTCATGAAACCTAGTTTGTGGTGATGTATGGCCTTCTTCCTAGAGTATTTGATTGGATATACTGAGTACAGGAACACCATGTTAGACAAACACACTTTAAATCCATGCAGAACCAGCAATTTGAGGCTGCTAGTTCTGCATACCTTGACTTCTAGGGACCAGGTAGTTGTAGTCCTAGCTAATAAACTTCAGTTAAGAAATCTATTAGTTTGGAAATGCCAGACTAAGACATGGATTTCAGTCTTAATGATGTGTATAAAGCATCTTGCTAACTGTATTACTATACACATAGCAACAGGTGTAAATACAGACTTACCTTTAGAACGCTGTCAATCTCTTCATTTGTCTGATCTTCTGTAGGTTTAGTATTCACAGTGAACAATAAAGAAAAAAATAATGGAAATTTAGCACAAGAGGTGAAAGATAAAAGTGAAGATATGGAAGACAAGGAGATGATTGTAGACAACCAGCACAACTTCACCAAGTGGACAAGGGAGCAGCTACTGGTATCATCTACCTGGACTTCTGTAAGGCCTTTGACCCAGTCCCCCACAAGTTTCTTGCCACTAAATTGAAGAGATAGGAGTGTGATGGATGGACTGTTAGATGGATAAAGAATTAGCTAGATGGCAATATCCAAAGACTTGTAGTCAAGAGCTCAATGTCCAAGTGGAAACCACTAATGAGTGGTGTCCCTCAAGCGTCCATGATGGGACTAATACTATTTAATATCTTCATCAATGGCACAATAGTGGGATGGAGAGGACTGCCAGCAAGTTTGTGGATGACAAGAAGCTGAGTGGTGCAGGTGATAAACTAGAGGGAAGGGATGACACAGAGACACGTTGACAGGTTTGAGAAGTAGACCTCACGAAGTTCAACAAGGCCAAGGGCATCTGGGTCAGGACAATCCCCAATATCAATACAGACTGAGTGACAAATGGATTGAGACCAACCCTGCAGAGAAGGACTTGGATGAAAAACAGGTTATAAAACAGCAATGTGTGTTTTTGGCCCCAAAAGCCAACAGTATCCTCTGCTGCATCAAAAGAAGCATGACAAGCAGTTTGAGAGGTGATTCTCCCTCCCAGCTCTGCTCTTGTGAGACCCCACCTGGAGTACTGCGTTCAGCTCTGGGGCTGCCAGCACAAGAAAGATCTGATGGAGCACGTCCAGAGGAGGGCAACAGAAATGATCAGAAGGCTGGAAAACCTCTCCTGCAAAGAAAGTCTGAGAGAGTTGGGGTTGTTCAGCCTAGAGAAATAAGGCTCTCGGGAGACCTTATAGGAGCCTTCCAGTACCTAAAGGGGGCCTACAGGAAAGCTGGAAGGGACTCTGGGTCAGGGTGTGTGATGACAGGACAAGGAGTAGCAGTTTTAAATTAAAAAAGATTAGATGTAGATTAGGTTTTAGGAGGAAATTCTTAACTCAGGGGGTGGCGAAGCGCTGGAACAGCTTGCCCAGAGAAGTTGTGGATACCCCATCCCTGGAAGTGTTCAAGGCCAGGCTGGATGGGGCTTTGAGCAACCTGGTCTCATGGAAGGTGTCCCTGCCAATTGCAGGGGGGTTGGAACTAGATGGTCTTTAAGGTTCCTTCCAATCAAATCATTTTATGATTTGATTGGAAACCATATGATTCTATGATCTTGTCTGTGATTCTATGATTCTATGATTCTGTGATTCTATGACTCTGTGATTCTGTGATTCTATGATTCAGCTTGTGTCTTGATTTGGAAAAATAAGGAATAGACAATAAATTAATATTTATTTGAACTACAACATCAAGAATTGCCAGATTTCTACACCTCTTTCATTTTTGTAAAAATATATAGGTTAAAAGAATTTTCATGAATGAGTGAGGAAAATCAGGAGGGGTTGCATACTTTCCCAGTAGATACATATACTTCATTAATGGAAGCAATCCAAATTTAGGTTATATACATATATTTGTATATAAGAAAGAATTTAGTCAATCATCAAACTTAAATGATGGTTCCACTATTTTTCAGAAATTATACACCTGCTCTGCATGAGATAATCATGAATGTAAACAAGTAGCCTGAATACAATTACACTAGGTAGAAATTTACCTCAAAAATTATTTATTTCTTTTAGCTTCATTTCAATACTTTTTTTTTTTTTTTTTTCTTATTAGAAATTTCCAAGACCTATCCATCTGAAGTGTACCCAATTTCTTTTCAAGCAAGGTATGATTTTCTCAAATTTCAAATAAGCTTCTCATTATAATGTAACCATCTTTGAATGCAAAAAATGAAACTTGTTTATCTCGATTACTGTTCATACAGAAGACACGTTTACCTGCTTTTGAACAGAAATGTTTTTCATTCCTTTGCAATAAAGCCATACAGTTATCCTGTCACCTCTACAAGGATAAAAACAGGAAAGAGCTATTAACACTTTTATTTTGATATAGTGCTGAGTTCATTATCTCTGTGCTTCAGAAGACCTTAGTATTTACTGCCTTTTTCTTACATACAAAAAATGCAGGATCCCTAGGAATATCAGGACAGGCTTTTTACCACCAATACAAATGAATGATTATTAGGTTTTATTAACACCAATTTTTTCATTGTATATTTTTAAATTTTGAATTATTTCTGCCTCATATTAAAAATACGGCACATTTTTCCAAAGAAACCTCACTCACCATTATTCTCATTGCCTCTAACTTAGGAAAAGGCATTTATGAATAGATAATAAGCTAGTTGCAGGATTCTTATTGTATTCTGTCTGTCTGAATAAAACAGTATCAACTGATTTTATGAAAATTCTTGTTTGAAATGACATAGATTTCAAAGGTGAACTCTATAGATCTATTGACTGTAAAACCAGAAAACGGGCTCACTAAAATGAAATGACAGTAGGAAATCCTTTGGGTCCTTTATTCTCTGGAATTCAAAGATGATAATCGTTGGGATGCCAACACAGCATCTTCATCAAGCAAGTTCTTAACCAGCTGATTAACATCTCTGACATTTTCCTGCCTCATTTGCTCTCCTGCATTTTGGAATCTCCAGATGTCTAACTTTGTTTTTTGTTTTGTCTTTTTTGTTTTGTCCATGTTAAAACATAAATTGTATACAGGTTTGGCTGCATTCTTTTTTTTTTTTTCCTTTTTTTTTCCTTTTTTTTTTTCACTCCTCCAAATCATTGTATTGGCGCTAAACTTTATAGATAAAGCCTTTCTGATTTCACATCATTTTGAAATGTAAAAAAGTCATCTGTGGTCGTTCTGGCATGGGATGGGCAACCACGTGCTTTCATGTCTCATTCATCTCCATTCTTCAAGATAGGTAGAATCCTCACTATTTTTTTTTATGCTTTATGCTGAAAATCTGATATCAATTTAAAGAATTTCCTTTTTTTTTTTTTTTTTTTTTTTGGTCTGTCTGATAGTCACGGCTTGGTCATACTCTCATGAACTTCTGGCCCTGAAAAGTGCTACCAGATTCTTGTGTTTCTGACCACGCAGGTTGCTAGATCTATTTTATCTTTCCTTACTTTTCTTGAATCTTCAGGCGAATCCCATTGTCTGAGAACTCACATCTCTGTATTGTGAGATTGCAAGTCCTTCTTTCTGTCTCTAAGTAAATCACCAGATATCCTTTCATGAAAAACAGTTTTTCCTCAGTTGGAATTCACAGCCCCTTTTTCATCCCAGTTCACCGAACTTGTTTGTTCAGGAACCCTCAACAAAATGTGGCTAAAATACATTTTGGATCTGATAATATTTGCTTTCTCCACAGAAATTTTGGAACATTTGCACTTATATTAGCAAACTGAAGACAATCCTTATTTTCAATTTCTATTGAGTAATCATATATGTAGTAATACTTTATGCATTTTCTTTACCACTTTCTGTGTCAGTAAAATATATAATATAGCCTCATGTTGAAAAGTGTAACTTCTGAATTTCTTCAGTTAACAAGGGAAAAAGCAGACAATATCTACTTTGGTCCTGCAGTAGACTCTTCAAGATATGAAGAACAGCATGCTCAAAAGCAAAAACTGCTGGAAAACAAAACAAAGCAAGAAAAAAAAGCAATTTAAAACATTTAATGAATAAATAAACCAATAATTGCTCTGGGAAGTATTTCCAATGAGAAAAACAAATACAAGACAATTTATTCTATAATGGATTGTGAATTGTGAAAATGTATGATTTGTCCTCATTGCCTCTAAGTGAAATATTTAGCTCACAGGAGTTTCTTTTCTTGATGTGTTATTAGAATTTGGTTTCTGGAAACAAAACTACCCAAGCAGGCTATGTTTATAAATTCTGACCAGATAGAAGAACAATAATTTAAGTGAGACATATGCATACAAACAAAAATGGAAAGGTTGACTCTGGATATGAAAACAAAAATTACTTGTAATGTAAAATGGTAAGACTTATTTTTGCATTCTGTCCTCCATTTTATTTTCTTGTAAGGGAAAAATAGAACTGTTCTTACTGAGATCATGGTGTCTAGGATTAGCAGAAATTTCCTAAGGTCATTTCTGTAACTCTCATAAGTATTAGGAATATTTAATTAACAACAGCTTCGGTGAAAATGGATTAAGTCAAACACATCGAGTTTCTAAACCATCACTTGTTACATTGCTTCTGGCTCCTTTGGGGTGCTGTGTAATGTTATCAAAGAAACATTTAACTGAGGCAATTTAATATTTCCCATAGAGAGCATAAATCCATTTGCATTATTATCACCAAATGAACCCTTTTTTTCAATAACACTTAACATAATTAAAATCTATGAAAACAGGGAGCAGATTATATTCTGAAAGTAACAAAAGATTAAATATTAGAGCAGTGGTTCTTCTGATTGAACATGTAAGTAATTTTGCAGGTTGCTAAGTGACCCTATGTCCTGGTTTCAGTTAGGACAGAGTTAATTTTCCTCCTAGTAGCTGGCAGGGTGCTATGTTTTGGATTAGAATGAGAAGAGCGCTGATAACATGCTGATGTTTTAATTGTTGTAGAGCAGTGCTTACACCAAGCCAAGGACTTTTCAGCCTCTCTCTGTCCTGCTAGCGAGCAGGCTAGGGATGCAGCAGGAGCTGGGAGGGGACAGACCCAGGACAGCTGACCCAACCTGGCCAAAGGGGTATTCCATACCATCTGACGTCATGCTGAACAATATATAGGGGTGGCTAGCCGGGGTGGAGGGGGGGGCCGGCTGCTCGGGGATAGGCTGGGCATCGGTCAACGGGTGGTGAGCAATTGCATTGTGCATCACTTATTTCGTACACATTATTACTATTAATACTATTATTATTATTATTATTATTATTGTTATTCTTTTCCCTGTCTTAATAAACTGTCTTTATCTCAACTCACAGACTTCACTTTCCCGTTTCTCTCCCCCATCCCGGAGAGGGAGGGGGGAGGGTGAGCGAACGGCTGTGTGGTGTTTAGCTGCCAGCCGGGCTAAACCACAACAGTCTATTTGGCGCCCAACGTGGGGCTCGAAGGGTTGAGATATCGACAGATTTGACCAGAGTGTGTTAAACTAAAATTGGTATAAGTATTCGACCTGCTTAATAGTTGCTAGTCACAATGTTGATTGCCTTAATCTCAAGTCTGCTGTGCCTGTTTCCCAAATTGAGTTTTATAGCAAGTTACTTTCTGTATGTGCTCCCTGTCGTGCTGTTTATCCTTTCCGGGCCCTGGTTTAAGATTGTTATGGTACTGTGTGGTGTAACGATGGCTTATGAAATGATGAGATTTCTGGTTCAAAACAACCAGCAGGTGGATCAGGCTGCTAAGATTGAAGTGGCTCAGGTGGACCTGGACTGGCAACATAAAGGTGAATTATTTATAGCCCGATGGGCCCATGACACCTCAGGCCATCAAGGTAGAGATGCAACATACAGATGGGCTCGTGACCGAGGGGTGGACCTGACCATGGACACTATAGCACAGGTTATTCATGATTGTGAAACATGTGCTGCAATTAAACAAGCCAAATGGTCAAAGCCTCTCTGGTATGGAGGACGATGGCTGAAATACAAATATGGAGAGGCCTGGCAGATTGATTACATCACACTCCCCCAAACCCGCAACGGCAAGCGCCACGTACTTACAATGGTGGAAGCAACCACCGGATGGCTGGAAACATATCCTGTGCCCCATGCCACCGCCCGGAACACTATCCTGGGCCTTGAAAAGCAAGTCCTATGGCGACATGGCACCCCAGAAAGAATTGAGTCAGACAATGGGACTCATTTCCGAAACAACCTTATAGACACTTGGGCCAAAGAACATGGTATTGAGTGGGTGTATCACATCCCCTATCATGCACCAGCCTCCGGGAAAGTTGAACGATACAATGGACTGTTAAAGACTACACTGAAAGCAATGGGTGCTGGGACACTCAAAAATTGGGAAACGCATTTGGCAAAGGCCACCTGGTTAGTCAATACTAGAGGATCTGCCAACCGAGCTGGACCTGCCCAATCAAACCTGTTACGCACTGTAGAAGGGGATAAAGTTCCTGTAGTGCACGTAAGAAACATGCTGGGTAAGACAGTCTGGGCTACTCCTGCCATTCGTGGGATTGCTTTTGCCCAGGGACCTGGATGCACTTGGTGGGTAATGCAAAAGAATGGGGAGGTCCGGTGTGTACCTCAAGGGGACCTAATATTGGGTGAGAATAGCCCATGAGTTGAATTGTAGTATGTTAATTATCATATAACACTGTATGTCATCACTACCATGGTTGCTATATATCATAGATGAAAATGGTGATTAATTAGAAGGTATTGGAAAGAGTGTAACCTGAGCATGACATAAATGGTATGGAATAAGGGGTGGATATCTGTCCTGGTTTCAGTTAGGACAGAGTTAATTTTCCTCCTAGTAGCTGGCAGGGTGCTATGTTTTGGATTAGAATGAGAAGAGCGCTGATAACATGCTGATGTTTTAATTGTTGTAGAGCAGTGCTTACACCAAGCCAAGGACTTTTCAGCTTCTCGCTCTGTCCTGCTAGCGAGCAGGCTAGGGATGCAGCAGGAGCTGGGAGGGGACAGACCCAGGACAGCTGACCCAAACTGGCCAAAGGGGTTGTCCTGGTTTCAGTTAGGACAGAGTTAATTTTCCTCCTAGTAGCTGGCAGGGTGCTATGTTTTGGATTAGAATGAGAAGAGCGCTGATAACATGCTGATGTTTTAATTGTTGTAGAGCAGTGCTTACACCAAGCCAAGGACTTTTCAGCCTCTCTCTGTCCTGCTAGCGAGCAGGCTAGGGATGCAGCAGGAGCTGGGAGGGGACAGACCCAGGACAGCTGACCCAACCTGGCCAAAGGGGTATTCCATACCATCTGACGTCATGCTGAACAATATATCGGGGTGGCTCGCGGGGGGGGGGGGGGGGCCGGCTGCTCGGGGATAGGCTGGGCATCGGTCAACGGGTGGTGAGCAATTGCATTGTGCATCACTTATTTCGTACACATTATTACTATTAATACTATTATTATTATTATTATTGTTGTTGTTATTCTTTTCCCTGTCTTAATAAACTGTCTTTATCTCAACTCACAGACTTCACTTTCCCGTTTCTCTCCCCCATCCCGGAGAGGGAGGGGGGAGGGTGAGCGAACGGCTGTGTGGTGTTTGGCTGCCAGCCGGGCTAAACCACAACACCCTATTTATGATTTGTGTTGTTTAAATATGTTTTATGTACTGTTCGCATTGGGTGCAGGAGCCCCTGTGATATCAGGAGGCTGCAGAGCTTCCCTGTGAGGTGAGGTCGGGGCTGCCCCATGCCGGACACTGCCAGTTCCAGCCCACTCCAACAGACCCACCACAGGGCATTGCTGGGCCCAGGGAAAGAGAATGTAGGAAAGGAAAAAATACCAGGCAACAGTGAGGAAAAATAGTGTGAAAAACAGCCCTGTGAACACCAAGGTGGGAGAAAGAGGGGGAGTAGCTGCTGCAGGTGCTGGTGCAGAGTTTCCCCTGCAGCCCACAGAGAGGACCCCATGGCTCACGGAGGACCCTGTGCAGGTTGGTATGCCTTGAAGAATTTGTTGCCAGTAAAGAGGAGTTAATGCTGGAACAGGTTTATCCTGAAGGGCTGCAGCCTGTAGAAGACGAGCAGAGGAAAAGCATGAGGAGGAAGGAACAGCAGAGGGTAGCTGTTGTAGACTGACCACAAGCCGCACCCTCTATCCCCCTGCACTGCTCAGGGGTGTGCAGTGAGCAGAGTCAGGAGTGAAGGAGTAGGGTTGAGCTTGGAGAGAAAAACAAAACAAAACAAAACAAAACAAAACAACAACAACAACAAAAGGTGGCTGTTGAGAGAAGGTGGTTTAGCTTTTGTGTTTATTTCTCACCATACTACTCTGCTTTTAAATGGCAATAAATTAAATGAATTTTCTTGAAGAGGAGTCTGTTATGTCCACGATGATAACTGGTTAGTGACCTTCCTCTCTTTATTTTTATGAGCTTTTCCATCTTATTTTCTTACCCTGTCCTGTTGAGGAGGGGAGTGGCAGAGCAGCTGGGTGGGCATCTGTCAGCTGGCCATGGCAAACACACCACACTGTTGTGTGCTATTTCCAGGTACAATGGTACAATTTTCCAGGTTTTGATTAGTATAGCTCAAGCTGTAGTTGCTAAAAATCATCTCCCATTATGTGAAAATCCCATTGAAATAAATACTCATGCTATGCAGTGAAATTATAAGGCAGAGATAAGGCAAGGAAAAAGACACACTTTAGGGCCTGGGTTTCAGATGATGAAAGTTCTGTGATTTTTATTTTTCCCATGTACAGAAACATTCCCATTACTACTGAAAACAAAATTTCACAGAAGTACACCATTTATTGCAATTAACTATGTGTAGAGGTAATATGCAGAAATTGTTAGGCAGTTTCTAGTCATGTCTGGATATACATTACACTGTTTCACACACGTCAATATAAAATTGAATTTAAAAGTTCATGAAAATGCATGCCTATAGGAGGGCGGATGCTTAGATTCTTACTTTGTACGTAAACACAGAGATGAATGGCTTGCTACTGCTTATGAATTTTCAGAATTTATTTTATGTACCAAAATTTATCTGCGTGCATCTACACTGCAAGCTTACAGCTTGTAAAAGAACACAATTGGTAAGCTATAACAATAGAGTGATGATAATAATTTAGACAAATCAAGTTTGTTGACTCAAAAATATATAATACTTTAAGTAATTTGATTAGCTTTTTAAATGCTGTTTGAGGTATATTTGACAACTGTGACAAATTGCCTAAGTTAGCAAAAAAAAAAAGTATGGTTTAACAAGAATATACATCAGATGCAGCTATGATGCTCACCCAAAAAGAACAGTGACTTTTCAACACATTTTATTAAGATGAATTACTGGTGAGGTTCTTAGTTTTGGTTATAATCGTCTAGAAGATTTACAACTGTTTGGCTTACTATTTGTCAAGTGTGAAGGAATTTAGAAACAAAATCATGAAGCTCTAATCTACACAGTCATCTAAAATCAGCTTTTCAGAAACTATGTTGTGACTTTGCTGAATGGAATTGCACAAGTCCAAGGTCTCCTGACTTATGAAAATCTAAGATGAAAACCAGAGGGAGTGCTTTGGTAATAGAAAGCCAATACTTTGTGCAGATTTTTGGTGAAGAATAAGGAAATTCTTTTGCAAAAGGCAATGAAACATCTGATATTTCCTTTGTTACACTGAGCGCAATTCAGATGAGAATCTTTGTAAAGAAAACGTCTCCTATGAAGTCATATATAATGTAGGTAGCAGCTCAGAGGATAATAATTTTTGTTTGGACACAGGCACCTTCACCGACACAGCTTAGGTAAGTTAAACTTGCGTTAAAAAATCTTACATTGGGTAGTCATTTTGATTTGGAGTTTACTTCGTATGGAGGAAGTTATGTTATAATAGTAAATATTTATAACCTCTGAGAAACTTACCTTCAAGAGGAGTGTTTGTACAGCTAAAGGAGGACTAATAGCTACAGAAGAGCCACTGACATTTTAGAAAGTAAACACAAAAATACTCCTGGCCTGACTCCAATGTGCAAAGCATATGACACTGTGAAAGAACAACTGGAGTATGGTTAAACACAACCTCAGTTTGAAGTGCTTTGATTGCTTGATGTTGAAACAGAGTAGTAAGTTTTATACTTTCAAAACCATCACATGAAGATACATAATCATCCATATATTTTAATTCAACACTGAATGTTTTTCAGGCAACTAGACAGAGTATTTTTTTAAATGATTTTTTAATAAAATACTTCCCTGAGAATGGAAGTCTTGCCTGTTGAGACACCCCAAACAAGGGCAGGTAGCTATTATTTATATACAGTAGCCCTACTTTGTGCACTGACCAGTCTGGGTACTCAAAAAGCAGCAGTGTACTTTAGGCATTGCAAAGTGCAGTTAGTAATTTACTGCCAACAAGTCTGTTTCTAATTACACTTCTGTGTCTTCTACTAGTTAAAGCTTGCCTACCCACAAACCTTTATCTATACCCAGATTCTTAATGAGACTATATGGGAGGTAGAAAGCATAACACTGGAATTGGTTATCAAACAATAAAATATGGTGCCTGACTCATGCAGAGACTAGAATACAAATATTGGCAAGTATTTTGTTAATCCCATTATACTGTGCTACACATTCTTCTAGTGGTTACTGCCTTCTTTCACATTTTTATCATGTCCTTTCTAACTATTTATCCATACTTTAAACATGCAATCAAATACCAGCAATTCTTATCATATATTTACTTCATGCACTAGCCACTAAGCAACAAATAACAAATTATGAAATTTCCTTGTCTCAATGTGTCCATTGTGCAACATCCTTCTTAAGGGTGATATAAATCAGATCACAAATATTTCATGTCATTATCTGTGTACAGGTGCTAGCCATCTCACGGGCTAGCTGAACGCTCATCTGGGAGCAATTAACCACATATACAAGTGAAAATTTTCAAATAGAAAATATTTCACTAAACTCACTTTCATTTAGTGATACTCCTACAGGTTGTTATTATTAATGTAACCCAAATCCTTATATCTTTTGTTGTTTTCTGCTTTTAACATAGCAGTTTTCCTGATGCCACAAATTTTATTTCACTTTCATACAATCAAATTCAGTCATTCTTCAGACTATTGGCAATAGTTGAAAATCATACATAATTCCTTAGCAGAAGCTTAATTTTTACAAAATTGGTTATTACAGACATAAACTGATTCCAAGAAAAAGCCATATGGTTTGGGGCTATAAAGTACATTTGTTATCTGTTGCCCAACATGTTTGATACACCATATTTAATGAAATACAAAGTCTGCCTTAGAAAAGATAAGCATATCTCTGACCTGTTTCAATAAGAAGCAAAAATGTTTGTAGCACAGCAAGGTATTATTTGATTAAAATCAAAGATTCATATTTCAGTAGTCTTAAACAAACTTGTACTTAACAAGCATAGTTCTTACAGAAAAATCAGTCAGTTTATTTTAAAGATTCCACATTGTAACTATTTTAAACTGTGTGTTTTAAACTATAGAGTGTACTGGTGACTGTAACTGGTCTTTAGAAGTGTTCCCTTTAACATTTTTTTTAACTTATTTAACCTTTTCTGGAAAAAGTAATAAATAGAACTATGCTTTGCAGCTGTGAAAAGCATTTTCTGAATTCTAAACATAACCTATGTTACAGGAGTTGGACTCAAAAATCCTTGTGAGTCCATTTCAACTCAGGATAGTCTATGATATTTTTACACTTGTTTAAACAAATATAATAATTTTACTTGAAGAGAAGCTTCACTTCATTCAGAAATAATGGGAGGTGGCAAACACTTTCAAAGTGAACACTTTAAGGAACTCATATCACAAAATATAAGTGAATAAGTTAAAAAAAAAAAGGAAAGAAAAGATAATGGAATCTTTCAAAATCAAACAAACAGGAAAATGCAAACATTCTTCATTTCAAAAATGTATTATTTTATAAGAAGTTTCAAAATCTGCATTATTAATTCTTCCAATTATTGACAGTAAAATTGTGGTGCTTAATCTGTCCACAGGGCTACCTTTTGAGTCATCAAATAAGTATGTACCAAATCTAACCTCAAGAAAAAAAAACAACACCACAGTCATTCATACATCAGCCTGTTTGATACAGCAAGTAGCTGTACAAATTATCTTTACCACTAACATTTATCTATTATTTTTATTCCATTCTTGCACTTAGATATCATTTTGTCTCTTGGAGTGAAGAACTTGAGCAGATCTTTTACTTATCATGAAGAAATTATCTTCATGAAAGTTTGTACATAATTTTTGTCTTCTCTAGTAGGAGATAAAACTCCTGATAATTTGGAATTGTCATGAATCTTCTCATTTTTAACTTCCTTTTTGAACTGTAAATTTCATGGTTTGCTGCAGTATTCCAGTAAAGCAATGCCGAAAGTCAGATAAAAAAAGTGAGATTAAATGTTTTTGTTCCTCTCTTTGACATATTACACTGTTTTTTAACCCAGTGGATGCCTCAGCTCTTTCAGTACCAAAAGCATCTGATTTTGCTGAGACCCCAAATCAGTTTCAGCCACAGATATCTGTACTGAGTGAGGGTACTTTCCCTTGGTACACCTGGTACATGGTCTTTTTTATCCAAAAGTGCAAACTTACACATTTTCATACCACTCATCTTGTTAAATTGTTTTAATTGTTATGCATCACTGTTTTGCCTTCCTAAGCATGAGTTATTGTCCTAATTGCAATTTTGTCAGTGGTAACTTCATACCTTATCATTGATAAAATATGTTGAAAATGTTAAATTAAGAGTAATACTATGTTAGAAATGCCTGCGACTGCAGGTCTGTAATGCCACTGTAAGTCACTGAACTCTTGCTGTTGATCTAGCAGTAATTCATCTAATGAAAATGTAGTGCAATATCACAGATATTTATAAGTCTCTACAAAAAATGCATGCATCAATGCCCCTACAAACAATACTTTTAACCTCATAAGGGAAAGATATCAGGGTAAATATGAGTGTTATTCTTCATAAACCAGTTTTGACTGGCATTAATTTGATTACACTCTTTCAATGTTTATTAATCAAGTCTGTTATGAAGCACTATGTTAAACTTTAAATCAAAATTGGATGGGCAACTGTAAAGAACTATATCATGATCATTGGATTTGCTTATTCAGTAACTATTGAACAAAAAAATCTCTTGAATGTTTTATTGACAACTTTTTCAATACCTATTTACTAAGAAAAAAATAACTTGCTATGAATTTTTCCTTCCTAACATGCATTATAAATTTATTTTCCTTTATATTTTCATATTTTCTGTTACTGCTTTCTCTTTGTGTCTTTTATCTTTACCAATTTCCCACACTTCCTAGTTTCTGACTGATGTTCAGTAGCATCATCTTCTCCCATATTTTACTTCTTATGAGTATTTTTGTGCATTTCTTAATTTACTCTCTAAATGCTGAGTGATTTTGTTTTTTATCCGAATAGTCTTCCTTCCTAATCGCATGATAGCAAGATTGACAGCATCTAGCAGATGCTTTTAAGTAGTATCCAAATCTCATTCTTATCATGCTAAAATCTTTCTCCTATCTGATTTAGCTAAAAATATTTTTGGCTTTGTGATAAGGTCTCTTAAAATCATTACATGTATATTTTACATTCATGCATTCAATATGCACATTGTAAATGTGATTCACTGGAGCGTAATGACAGATGAGGAGAGGCTGAGGGAAGAGCTTGCTTGGCATGCAGACAACAAAGCTTTGTGGGGACTTAATAGCAGCTTTCCAACACCTAAGGGGAGGTTAACAAGAAGGTAAGGCTAGACTCTGTACTGAGGTGAATGACAGGAGAACAAGGAAAATTAAGATGCAAACCTTACATAAGGAAAAAAAATCTCAGTGACATTTACCGAGGATTGGAACAGGCTTCCTAGGGACGCTGGGTACTTGTAGATTTGTCTGATTGGATAAAGCCCTGAGCAGCCTGATCTGATCACAGAATTGACCCTGCTTTGAGAAGATTGGACTAAAGACTTCCTCAGGTCCCATCCACCCTGAATTATTCCTGATTCTCTGGGAAGATCACTCATACCGACGTATTTATTTTTAATTGTGTTTTCAATTCTCTTTCTGTGAGACTGAGGCTGATGTTAGTATTTCTCTGGGTTGGTTGTGATTATGCTTTAGGTTTAGATTTTCAGAATATAAAGATGTTTTGAAATTTGAAGATGTTTTAGAATTAGTCATGTGAGACCTCCAGTTGTCATTCTGAGTGAGATTATCTATGATTACACAACTAAAATTCACATGTGAATGCTTTTTAAGCCTTCCTCTTTGTTGTTTGCTCTGTACAGCAGATACCTTGCTGACTATTAGAGAATCACCATTTCATGAGCAACAGGCCTTTGTCAACCAATCATTTAAAAACTTAAAAATTGCATACATTGCCAATAGTAAGTTGCGGTAGTGTCACAAGGTATCAGTTATTAGTGGGGATAATACCTTGTCAGAGGAGCTAGGGTGACATAGGATGGGGAATACTCTGTTGACACAAACTGATTGGCTCCTCAGTCCCAGGACAATTCTTTAATACTTTTGTCACTTGGCTAAATTCTATTCTCTGTCATTTTCAACCACAGTCTGGCCTATATTCAATGTTTTCTTGCACATACAATATTATCATGCACTGAATATTATATGTCTGAGTCTATTCAGCTGATGTGATGGAGGCCCAGATTGTCCAGATTCATTTCTCTGAGCTATATAAAATTGTATTTTCAAGTTTTAGAGAGTAAGGAGCAATGAAAGCAGGCAAAACAACTGCCTCTTCTCTAGAATGTTACTTTTGCTTGCCTGTAGGCATTCCACTCACTGTCTTCTTTTTTTCAATCAGAAAAATGTCTGAGCACACAAGCCTTATAACTTTAAAAGCTAACACCTTAAAGATGGCTATCGTCATAATACTGACCTTTTCAATATGTTGTTAATGTTGACATGTTAAAGTGACTTTAAATATTCATACCATTGAGGATTCCTTTGCTTTCTTGTCAGAATTTGTGACTCCTTACTATAAACAACCCCAGTATATGCCTGAAGGCTTGTGACTCTTTCCTTAAAACCAATCACACTAGCAATCTCATTTTAAAGTTAGTATTAAAAGTGGGATAGGCTGGAGTTTCCCTATTACCATAATCCAGACAGAACTTGCTGCATTCAACTGAAGCATAAAATTTTTCCTGTTATGTGGTCTGCCAGTTGAAATGGAGACATTTAGCAGGACTTGGCCTGTGATTTTGCGGGATTTTGTCCGCAATACATCATTACTGTAGTCATTATTTCTCCAGCATTTGGCTGTACTATGCAAAGTCTACACTCTGTATATATTGTTTGTATGTACTTTGAGAGTAAGCTGAAGTGGATGTTAATATAAAGTATAGCTGAAACCTTATGTTGTAATGTGAAAAAGAGGCAAAAGTGTGTCTTTGTCACAGCATGTAAAAAACACACCCTCAGAATTTTCTCAATGCACATGAATAACTTGGTTAATGTTATCTTCCCCTATTTCATTACATAGATCTTCTTTTCAGACATCCTTTTCTATCTTTGCCTTTACTTCATGGAAATATGTATAAACCACTGCTTTCATTTGTGGGCAATATGGAGTGCATTGTCTTTAGTGTACAGTAGATACAGATCTATGTATCTGCATTGTTCTCAAATCATTCAAAACCAAGGAATTGGTTTAATTCTGAATCATCAAAAAGTATTATGTAACCTGATTTGTTATGCAAGAGAATATAGTTTGTACATCATCGGAACCCTCTGATTCAGTTAAATGTAAATCCCTATCTTTCTTATTGACAGATGCCTTAGGAAGGGGAGGAGGGGAAGAAAGGGAGAAAGAACTTGTGTCTAACTACCCCAGATACTTTTTCTTTAAATTCCTTCTCCTGCCCACTGTCAGAAACACAAGACTGTGAAATTCTTACATTTTTATTGTGTCTTGGAGACTTAATAAGGAAAGAGTATCTGAGATTTAAAGACTATAAAGAAAAAAAAAAAAAAAGGGGTTGGAAAACAGGCTTGACGGACTCGATGGAATTTTACTATCTCTGCAATGAAAATACCATGCCAAGACCAAAAAAAGGGCTTCTCTGTTAACCCGTTGCAGTTGCTAAATAACCAAGTTATTGTAGACAAGATTTCCAATCATATTAAAATAATTACAGTCTTGTATAATTTCATCCATCTGAAAGATGGGCTTCTAAGTTACTTTGTCTTAAACATAGCTTTTCTCTATAAACAGTGGGGAGTGGTAGTGAGAAGTTTTTGCATTTCATATCCCGTGTTAGGTACCCATCGACTGGATTTCTGCAAGAGCGTACATTCAGAGGCAAACTAAAAATGAAAGGACAAACAGAACACAGTTATTAGATGAACAAATGTGTGAAGTTGGGGATGAAAAATACTATTCATTGGAAGATCTAAATTTCACACCCCCGAACTGTAGGCAAATTTTGACTCCTGAAGTTTTTCTCTACTTGTAAAACGAGGATTCAGAAGTCTAGTAGGCTTTTTTAGTGGTTAGCCGTTTGAAATTCTGTATCTTTATTTCTGTATTTTCAATTGTATTGTCAATTACAGTACACTTTTTAGTAGATTGACAGCACCTTTTATTCTAGAAAGCTGGTCAAAGTGGCAAGCCCACAGTAAAAGATAAATTGTTAATCATTTTCATTTTTCTGATGAGGAATAAATGTACATGCTATTTTCACCACAAATTTTAATTAATCCAAATCAAATCTCATATATGAGCTATCAGAGGAAATGCCCAAGCCATTTGTGAGAGTATAGTTACCTAATGTAATGTGAAGAAGCCTCTACTTGCTATTATTTTGTTTAGCCATCATAGATGTTTAATTATATTCCTTTGATGTCAGTAAAATAATTTAACTTCCCCTGAAGACATTGAAAGGCATCTGTTTTATTGAAGAAGTATTTTCCCATGCCCCAATCTGAGTTTTAAGCATAAGTACTTACCTAATTCATAGCTCTATCTTTTAAAAGTTCAAAATAAGTTTTGCGCTCAAATAAGAGTTCAGCCATTGCATTTTGCTTTTAAAGCATAGTCAACTATACACATAACAAAGTTTCTGTTTCCATAACAACTCCATAGCTGGAGATATATTTGGAAGCTGTTCTGATGGAGCAATTTCAAATAATTTTATTTCTTTAAATAAAAAAAAAAATGTTGCTAAATAGCAGAAAACAGATCATAGATGTGTAATTTATAACCATATTTGAAATTTAACATTGGAGACATCATATTTGATGGTGTATAAAGCAAAGAATTTAGTCTGGCTCCATGATGTTACTAATGTCCAATTTACAATTAAATTCCTTCTAGCCCATAATTTTTTAAACAAGTCCATAAAAGAGAACTTTTAAGTGGCAGATTCAGGAGCAAAACATACTCTCCTGTTGTTAATTACAATTAGACATTGTTTAGGCAACTTCTGTGCACTGTCTACTACAGCATTTCTTACTTTTATGTTTCTTAGGCTAACAAAGCATGTTATAGAAAGATGTGCTACTAACTGAAGGTAAAAGCTACATTTTGTATGTCCATTTGCTTAAAAGCTGATATCATGTAAAATGTGTTGGGATCATTACACCATGTTTCTAGCAGAATTACAACACTGTCCTTTGGAGAGCATCTGTCAGCTTAAAGAATAGTATAATTTGAAACCTCCAAACCCTGCTACCTTTTTATCTAATGAGATACAGAAAATGATACATTACTCACTATCATAATTATATCTTTTTTTTTTTTTTCTGTTTTTAAAATATCTAAGCCTTGGAAAGTATAATATTTACTTATGATTCCTAATAAAATAGTTGGGCCTTACAAATATTATGCATTTTTGTTTACACTGAGATTCTCAGTACTAAGGTACCTCTAAAGAAAAGCTGGAAGAAAATAACTTCAGAGCACTGAAGGAATCATATCTATTGTTTTTTTCCCCCTTGTGCTGTTCTATTGCAGTTGGAACTATTATAATATTCATTTCCACTCTGCTGTTTATTAAAAAAAAATACAGGCAAGTAAAAATTATATAACTTCATTTTGCAATCTTTCGTATAAATTCTGTGAACACAATCGGTATCTTTCATTGGTCATTGTTCTTAAAAAAAAAAAAGTACAGAGCCAGTAATGATTATAGGCTTTCAAATCGAGCTTTTAATCTTTACCCTTCATAACACATATAGAAAACTAGTGGAAATCTTCAAAGGACACTGGAACAATCAAAATAGAAAAGCAAGATCTCACAAAAGGAATTCATACACTTTTGACAGATCCAAATCCAATCCAAATGCAACTAAATGCAGACTATTTCCTCAGGTAGACATGCAGTCATGAAAATGCTGCCATGCTGCAACAATAATATATATTAACCTATGCAAAGCTTTTTTAGCCACAAATACCAATACCCAAATACAAATTCATCTTACTTTCATCTACATTCTGGGTGTTAAAATATGTCTCAAGTAAGTGTGCTGAAATTCCTTTCCATTAGCTATAGAAGAAACCTAGATTTCTCACTTAGAGAAGGTCACTAATTTTAAAGCATTGATATTAGGTGAGACGTATTCCATTGTAGCATTACCATCCCTATTCTAAAAATGCCTTGACATTGGAACAGAGTTCACCTGTAAAAAACATTTCTTTCTTTTTTTTTTTTTTTTGTGTATTTTTAATTTTCATTGCTTATTTAATGTAGTATCGTTATGAAATATAAAATGAGAGTATATGCAGTTTATATCATCAAACAACAGTAAAGGAATGTTAACGTGGTTATTTGTTTGTTGTAGAGTGAATAAGAATTAAAATTCTGTCTATTGCTATGGTTGTCCTTTTGGATATGTGTATCATGTTGTAATCATAATAATTGCTTTCTGATTTATTCTACTATTAACTATTTCCAGGTTTATAACAATATTTTCTAGTAAAGAAAACCATTATATTATTTCCATTGCATATACTATTTGTTTCATGTGCAATGATATTCATGTAGTTCTTGTGTCTTACACATTCAACTAGGAAAATTCATTTCAATCGGTAGTTTTATATAAATTTACAAAATACTCTGTACTTTTTTTCAGAAGCAGTGTATGCAATTAAAATTTAGTACATGCTATGCAATGTATTTAACGTTGATTTATTCTTCAGAAATTAGAAATCAGTTCACTGGGACTAGAACTGAAGGTTAATACCAAAAGATGAATGACATATGTTGCCATTATAACTAGAATTTAAGGTCTGTTTAGTTCATCTAAATAATAATATGAACTTATCTAAAGCTCTAAGTAGCTTAACTATTAATAACACAGTATATAAAATAACATCAACAATAAAGCATCTCTTAATTTGAAACTCAGCAAACCCTTTCCAACCTCTAATCTTTGTGGGATGCTGTTTCCAATACCTTTTTTCTGCCCTCTCAAAAGATATATTATGTAACCTGAAACTGAATACAATTGCGCACAGGCAGTTTCAGACTCCAGTGATGCTGGAAGTAATGTTTGCAGTTCTAGAGCATTTATGGAAAACACATCTGATTGAATGTGTGTGTATGGTGCAAAGGGAAAAGTGAAGGAGAAAGGAAGAGGAGAGTGCAAAGATATCTATCAGTCTCCAGTTCTCTTGAGACTGACAGCTTCTTTCTGGCATCAGCTGTGGTAATACAACATTGGATAATACAAAATTTTGTAGACTTACATGATTTATAGCATCTTAAACAGCTTCTGGAAGCAATTAAGCAACCAGTGCAGGCCTTAGAAGATGAGATACTGCCTTCCTCTCACTGTTGAATGGCTCACTAAATTGATTGCTGCATCTATTACCAGTTTCAGTCCCTGACAGGCTATATTAGCTTGATGCACTAATTTTAAAATAGAAGAATAGAAAGCAGTAGCAAGATCTGCATTCAAAGGATGGCAGATTATTATCTAAACATGTATCATAACAGGCTTACTGTGTAACTTATAGTAGGAATATCAAACAGAAGTTAGGAAGCCTAAAATTGTTTTAAATTCCCATTCTCACAAAGTTTAGCAGGCAATGGCAGACTTATATTCTCAATCAACTTCTTTTATTTTGTTGTTGTTGTTTTGTTTTGTTTTGTTTTTGTTTTTGCATCTGTTTCCATAAATCAATATTGCAGTCTCATTCATGATCTAAGTTCAGACAAGCCACTCCCTGTCGTGCCTCTAGCTCACATAGATAATGAATGCAGTCCTTCACTGCAAAGTCCAGATCCTAGAAACAGAATGACACATAAGCAGCTTACTAATGATATCATTTCCTCTGCCTCCTAACAACTTCCCTAATAATGGGAATACATGACAAAGAGGAAAACTGGAATCTATGCTTGAAACCACTCTGGGGACAGGCTATCAGTTCAGATTTCATCTGAAGACAAGAATGAAGAATTATTGTTTGCTTATGTCAAGATCTTCAGGTACACCATGCAGTTAGTTCATGATCAGATCACCAGCAGACTTCATATAACATCAATGTGGACATCTGATCATTATCTGTTTCCTGGAGGAAAATCTCCATTGTATTTTTATGTCTACCTGACATAAATGGAAACCAATTTTATAATTTCTAAACAACCAAACAACTCTTCTAAATACAAACTAGACCATAGGTGTGGAATTGTGTCTGACTGATGTTGCATCAATGCTAGCTAGAGAGCTATGGTAATACACTGAGCAGCCCAGCCAGTTTCTGTTTATAGCTCACAAGCTAATAACAGGAGCTAACACAGTCTTAACAAAGATCAGGGCTCTTTTTGAAATAATTTGTTATTTCACAATACTGCCACAGGTAAAATAATAAATTGTTCTCGAGTGAAGCCCTGATGAATGGTTCGGTAGCCATTGGCTCAGTAGTAAAGTAGTAAAATTGGATAGTAAAATGGATGTTTTACAGAGTATGATTAGCTGAATAAAAGGCGAAGTGCAAGCATGTTTAATTTCTAAAATATCATAAATTAAATGTAAGTATTAATACAGCATGGCATCATTGGCCTTATTACTATTCTTGGCATACTCCTTGAGGATATGTAATACTTGCCTTTGGATTTTTAATATTCATTTGCTCATTCATTTTAATAAATGTACAACTGCAATTCTCTTGCCAGGTGATTATGGTGGTAAAAAAGGTTGGTTTTAAACATCTAGTGTTGGACTAAAATTAATAGAATCAAGGGCCAAAGCCCTACTCAGAAATCTGGGAAAACAAACACCTCTTTACACCTCTTTTTTTTTTTTTTTTTAAATCACTAGGAAAGCCATTAATCTTCTCTTAAAAACATTCCTTCTGTGGATAAACAAAACCATACTGAAGGGGGAGAGTGGTCACCTCACAAATTAGGCTGTAGATAAAGGAGAGATGTTTAGTGTCTTCTGCTGATGAGCCCTGGGACCCCTGTAGCCCTGATCTGGAGGACCATGACTGTGGAAACAAAAAATTCCCAGCCAACTTGGAGCTTGTGTGGGATTTGCTGCTCCACCTGGATGAACATAAGTCTATGGGGCCCAATGGGATTAATCCCAGGGTACTCAAAGAGCTGGTTGATCAAGAACTCTCAATTATTTTTCAATGATCTTAGGAACCTGGACAGGTTCCAGTCAATTGGAAGGTGGCAAATGTTGTCCCAGTTTTCAAGAAGGGCAAGAAAGAAGACCCTGGTAATTACATCCCTGTCAGTCTCCTCCAGTCATAGCTAAAATTACGGAGAAGGTTACCCAGAGAGTTACTGAAAAACACTTGAAAGACAATGCAGTCATTGATCATAGCCAACACAGGTTCATGAGGGGAAAGTCCTGTTCAACACACTTAATTTCCTTTTATGACAAGGAAACCCAACTAGTTGACCAAGGGAAACCAGCGGATTTAAGCAAAGCTTTCAACACTGTTTCTCAGAGTATCCTTCTGGACAATGTTGGGCATAGAGCTAGACAAATACATAATATGATGGGTAAACAATTGGCTGATAGGTCAGGCCGAAAGGGTTATAGTAAGTGCTAGATTCTGCATCTGGGATGGGGAAGTCCTGGATATAAATACAGACTGGGGGACGAGAAACTGGAGAGCAGCCCCCCAGAAAGGGATCTGGGAATTCAGGCATGCTGAATATGAGTCAACAGCATATCTTGGCAGCCAAAAGGCCCAACTGTAAGCACAGCACTGCTAGCTGGTCTGGGGAAGTGATTGTCCTGCTCTACTCTGTGCTGGTGCAGCCTCACATTGAGTGCTGTGTATAGTTTTGAGCACCACGGTATAAGAGGGAACAGTATGAAGCTGTATCAGGGGAGGTTCAGATTGGATATTAGGAAAAGGATCTTCACTGAGAGGGTGCTTGGGCTCTGGAACAGGCTCCCCAAAGAAGTGGTCATGGCACTGAGCCTGCCAGAGTTCAAGAAGCATTTGGACAATGTCCTTAGACAAATTATTTACTTTTTAGGTAGTCCCAAGTGGAGCCATGAGTTGGTCTCGATGTTCCATGTGGGTTTGTTCCCACTTGGCATATCCTTTGATTCTATGATTAAAAAGCAGAGAAATATGAAGGAAAAAGCTCCTTTGCATATAATCCTGATACCGTAATGATATGCTAATCTATTCTGGAATATGCCATGTTTGCTCAGCTAAAATTAATAACATCCATTTTCTTAGAACAAATGTCTCATCAAAATCAAAATGAGCCACCTATTAAAGATTCATGTCTGATTCATTTTCTGAGCCCATTCTAATAGACTAATGTTCATTATTTGAAAAATTCTATATTTTAAAAATACTTAGATAATGTAATACTAAAGTGAAGTTATTAAAATTAATTTAAAAGTTAGCATAATTACTCAGGTTACCTTCAGGTTACTTTCATCAGTCACATACAACAATCTACTTTCCTAAATCCCTTAATCTGAGACGGGAAAATCCAGTTTTCCCAGTTCTGTTCTTAACAAAACTACTGTGGGCCAATTTTTTATTATAGACAGTTGAACGCCATTGTTCACCATTGTACTTGGTCTTCTCCTCCAATAGCCAAACCCACTAACAGAGAGAAGTGATAAAGCTGTTAAGTTATGTGGTAAAACACTGTTCTCCATGCACACCAAGAAGTGCAGAGGAACAATGGCGGGTGGGGGAAAACAAATCATAGCTACTTCCAGGCCCATCAGAGGTGGGCTCAGCTCCTCAAAGGCCCATGTATAGAAGCACAGTGGAGCACACAGGTATGGTGGCAGGAAAGGGAACCCAAATTATGAATGCAGATGAATAGACACCCTGTCTGGACCCCTCACAACCTTGTCCCAGGAGAGCCTCAGTCCCCACATGCAGGTGTGAAACCCATCAAGATGAGTGAACAGAAGCAACTCTCTGGAGCATCTTTCGGTAGGGTTACTGTCTAGCAGTATGGGGCACATTATCAGATGCAGGGAAGAGCATCTAGGGATTGCACAAGACAAACGATGAGATCTTTAGGTGAGGGACCAAATGTGGTAAAAGGGAGGGATCAAGACAGTTTGGGAAGAATCATGCATGGGAAAGTGAAGGGATAAAGTGGACTGGCAAAGCATGAACAGTGGGTCTGTCAGTGGACTTGTCTGGCCATGCACTACACGGAGACCCTGTGCCTTCCTGACAGCAGCTGGAGTAGCATCATGGTGCAGTGCCTGGAGCAAGAGTGGGTGTGCAAGCAGGTCTGTGGCATTACCAAAGATCAAGCCAGATTAGCCTGCAAGTAGATGAAGTAGCCTGGGAGCAAGGGAGTGTGTGTCTCCAAGGGTGAGACCACAGGAGAACCTGGCTACAGGGGAGTCCAGGTAGCTGTCAGAGGGAACATAGGGCCTGGGACCAAGATCAATTGGTGCTCATGTGTGATTCTGTGTGTTTACATGTGTGGATCTTTACCAGCAACTGGAGTTGGGCTGCAGACTCTTTGCACTAGCAGACCTCCATCATGCTCAGTCAGAGAGGGAAGCTGGACAAGGCCATTGGTGCTGTTTGTGTTTGCATGAGTATTGAGAGTGTCCATCTGTGTGTGACTGGCTGTGTGTACATATGTATTTGTGGTGTTGTATATGTGTGTTTTCATGTATGCTTACTGCGAATACATGCTGTTCTGGTTTTGGCTAGGATAGAGTTAATTTTCTTCCTAGTATCTGGTATGGTTCTGTGTTTTGGATTTAGGATGAAAATAATGTTGATAACACACCAGTATTTTAGTTGTATTAGAACAGTGCATACACAGAGACAAGGACTTCTCAGCTTCTTGCGCTGACCTGCCAGCGAGGAGGCTTGGGGGTGCACCAGGATCTGTGAAGGGACACAGCCAGGACAGCTGGCCCAAACTGGCCAAAGGGATGTCCCATGCCATGTGGGGTCATGCTCAGCAATAAAACTAGGGGAGTTAGTCAGGATGGGCTTAGGGGGAACTGCTACTGATTGGGGACTGGCTGGGCATCAGACAGCTACTGGTGAGCAATTGCACTCTGCATCAATTTCTCTGTATATTCTTTATCATTATCATTTATTATTATTATTTTTGTTGTTGTTGTTATTGTTATTATTATTATTTCCATTTCATTTTCTGTCTTGTTAAACTATCTTTATCTCCACAAGCAAGTTTTACCTTTTTTACGTTTCTCTTCCCCCTCCCAGTGGGGTAGGGGGAGTGAGCAAGTGGCTGCATGGTGCTGAGCTGCCTGTCTGTTCAAATGACAACATGTACTCAGGCTCCCTAAGTGGGGGGACCTGGGGTCGTGGAGCTGTGCAGCCTTGCCTCCATTGGGCTACTGGATTCAGCAACTCCCTAACAGTATCTACTGTTTTTGCAGTAATGCCTCCTTAGTGCACTATAAGCCACATTTATGGATGAATTTATTTGTCACATGTATACATTATTACCCAATTGATTACAATGAGTATTATGGAATAAATAAAAATAATAACAGGTACAAGATTTAAACTAACATTTTCCTAACTCTTTAATAATTTTTCTGTTTCAGCCTTTCTGCCCTTACTTGCTATAAAAAAAAAAAAAAAATGATTATTTCATTTACTAAAGATTCTTACTATTACTTAACCAACACCAGAAGGACTCTGCTCACTTGGCTTTGGTGAAGTATGCCAAAGGTTAAAAGAAACAGAACCATACTAAAAGTGAATGTATTTTTATTTATTTATTTTTATTTTTTTATTTCTCAGTGGAGGCTGGTAAGATGTGGATATTCTCTAAACTTTTACTTGTCAGTTGTGATGGGAATAGAATAGCTAAATAGCTAACTTTAGGACATTGGTATTATCTAAATCTGCGTCAAGCATTGATGTACAGCAGCAGATATCACAAACTGTAGAAAAATCTATTAGAATGATGTCAGTTTTTTTTTTTTTTTTTTAATAACCCCCCTAAAAAGATCAGAATAGCAGTGCTGACACAGTTATTTACCATGCCTTTAGAAAGTGGTGGTAGGAATCCTGTAATTGTGAAAGCTTTCTAGATTAAAAAAAAAAAAAAAATTAACATATTCTCTCTCTTTCTTTTCCTTTTCTTCTCCCACAGTCCCAGAGCCAACTTATAGTGGTTTAATGTGGATTATAGAAAGTGTTCTATGAGTGTGATACAAATAGAGGTGTGATAAATTTATTTTTTTCTATTTACAAAAAAAAATAAATAATCTCTTTTTCTCTACATGTTGTCTTTCCACAAGTAAAGTGAAGGTACTATGGATTTGGGAACATTCAGTAGATGAACAGGTGGTTTTGTTTAAAAATTAGAATATTTATTGACTGAAATTTGGTTAGCAGAAAGGGGAAGAGATCTTTATTCAGTTCACTGAAATCATTTGATTCAGAAAATCAGTTGTTCTGAGTTTGCCCTCAGTGTAGTTGTGAAAATGCAGAGAAAGGTTGGTTATCAAGACACATTTCTCTTCTACGGAATCACTGCTGCCCAAATGTGTAACAGCTCAGTGCCTACAGTAAAGCAGCCTAGAAGTTATATTTAATTGCACTGACTAGTGCTATCTGCTTTGCTTCGACTATTGCAGACAGTTGATGTAGCCAAAGTTCCAAGATTTTAATATTATCTTTTACACAGCTCTTCACAAATGGAAGTGGTTTCTTCATCTTTTGACATGATTCTAATCAAACTAATCTCTCCCTTTTTGGCTTTTTTCTATCTGTTTTGTGAAGCTTCAGCTGTTCAAAGCAAACAGAGATGTTTATAAAACCAACCCTTTCATTTTTGTTTTGGTTACAGTCTATTTAAACAAAAGTCTCAGAAACAAATGTGTCTGTGTAAAAGTTTTCTGCACTTTTTCTCCTTTAGTTAAGACTTGCAAAACTCCCACTTACTTTCTTTGTGACAGACAAATATCTAATAAAAAACAAGGGATTTGACTTGAAAATAGATGTAAAGGACCAAAAAGAAGGACTTTTTTTTTTTTTTCTCAAATAGAATCTCTCAGACCTCTCTATATGACTAATTAAAAAAACAACAGGTAAAAAAAAAAAAAAATCCCCTTAATTAAGACATAATAAAGACCGCAGAAGCATTATACATCAAATCAATAATTGTTTACATGGTATTTCTTGGTTATGAAGTTGGCTTGATACATCATTACCTCACTTCTTAAATAACCCTTCCTTTTAATTTCACCCATCCCCCCCCCCTTTTTTTAAAAAAAAAAAATCTGGAACCATATCATAATAACAAGATTAGATACCTACCTGTCTGTGAAATTTACAGTAAGAATAGAAAGGGCTCCTGAGAGGCTAAAACCCATTTTCTGTCATAACTGATCTTTGCCTAACTTCTTCTCACACAGTTTTGAGAATGCTCATTTTATGCTTCCCCAAACTTTCACTATCCTTCGTGATAGATTTTTTTCCCTAAACTCTAACCAGATGTTTTGCTGCTGCCTTAGCTCAACATTTGTAATTCTGTCCACCTTGAATACAGAGAACAAATGGTACTCTCTTTTCTGCAATACCACTCTATTGCTATTGCGCTCACTGTTGACAGTGTGAAGACACAAACAGCAAATTTTGTTTGGACAACATGTAAACAGCAAATAGCAAAATGAAGAGAGCTCTTGATTTTAATTCATTTTTTTTCCAACCCTTTGGAACTGTAGAAAATTTACCCACAGTGAAAATTTCAAGACTATGTGACAGATCTAGAAGTGCCAGGTCCTGATTTTTACTGTCACTTTGCATTTCAGTGAAACTCAACAACTTATGAAAACCCCACTCTTGGCAAAACTGCACATTGCACATTAGTTACTAAACACTTCCTTGAGCACAAAGGTTCAAGTTATTACTGCTATACTACTCTTATAACATGATAATTTTTTGGATCTATGGTGACTCAGGAATGCATGTTCACTAGGCACTTCACAAATGGCCAAAAAATGGACTTTCTCAAGGCACATTATTGTATAAATGTGAGATACAACAAATGGATAAAACAGTATAAGGTCATATGATATTAGCAAGTATAATAGTGCTTCCACTATGCCAAATTTTGAAGCGATCATGGCAAATGAGTATTTTAATGAAAAAATGTAAAAGAGTAATTAAATTACTTGGGGGATTTTTTGGGGAACTACACATGGGAGAAATCATAAGCATTCTTGTGTAAAACCTAGTAAATGGGAGAAAAATATGCAGTACTGGCTGACTGGAAGTGTCATCTGACTTTTTGCTATGAATGAAATCTGAAGAATAGGATAACATTGACTATAGTTTTGAAAGTAAAAAGTAACTTCTTAAGTAGAGAAGAGTGGGTGTCAGGCTACAAAGCAATGTGTTACATGGGCAGGAGTATAACCTTTGTAGCAGCACTCAACAGAAGCAAGCATTATGCAAACCTATAGATTTGTTTTGTCAAAGTAAGAAAAAAAAAGCTGTTGTAATAAATCAAATGTGAAATTATACAATTTTTTACGTGTGGCTAAGTAGGAAAAGTCTTACATGAAAAAAAATCAACCTTTCATTAGTATCAGAGAATGAAATGATCCTTTCCTCAGTCACAGACTTGGCAATAAAAAATAAAAACACAGCAAAAATCTGAAAATAGTATAGGACTCATCTTCCAGCCTCTTACAGCGGAATTCCTAAAGACCAGCTGCAAAATTCCGTCCACATTTTTTGATTTGGCAGAATAATTCAATTTCATTCAAGTCACTACCAAACATACCTAACAAAAGCAGCTTTTTTCTTTTTGTTTCTTTGCTACAGATCCAACACTTCAGAAAAAGGTATTTGTAGACAAATATGTGGAAAAAGAAGATGAAAAGTTAAGGTCATTCTGCCTCATCCATTTATTCTCCACTTATTTGTGATTCAAACATGACTAATAACTTTTGCTAAACAGAAGAATGAGTGGTGATTTTCCCATGTAGCAGTTACCTGAGCATTAGCAGAATCCCTTCCTAAACCCACCAGATGCATATCTCCCAAGCTGGAAGGATATGCTTGTCCGGCTCTGATTCAAAGTAATTAGCACCAGACTTCCTGAATGAGAACATGTCCTGTGGAAACAGAGGGTGTGTCCATAGCATTACTTTAGTTGTTTGACCTTTTTAAGTTCTAAAAGTTCATCTTGCAGAAAGTTTCTGAGAGGGTTGCTGTGTTTTTTCTTCTAAAATTGTTTAAAATACACCTTTAGAGTGTCTATTGAAATTAGAATCCGGTGTTCTCCAGCAGTAAGTGAGCATAACATGTTCCAGTATAACAACAGTATCTTATTTGAATCACTAAAAAGATTTTTTTCTTTAGGCACCATTTTAGAATTTGGATTTCATAAAGTATACAACTAGTGCTTTTCCTAGTTAATAAACAAACATATTATGAAGGCATGATGGACTCAAATATTTGCATTAATTAATGGTGTAAAACATTCTAGGCCTACTTTCACTGAAAATTGTGGGTTTCTTCTGGTGGGTCACAAATTATTTAAATGAAATGATAATTTTATTTCTTCTACAGTACCTAGATCAAGTTAAAAATGTTACTGGATAAAAATATGAGAAAAATCTGCATGCTCTAGGAAGTAACTGGACAGTCCAAGCAGCATAGTTTGGTTGTGAATCAGAGTTTTAGGAGGATACGCATCTGTCTATAAATTTCAACGTCGTATGTGTGACACTTTACTTGCAGTGCGGATATCTTCTGTGATGCAAGTCAATTTGTGTTTAGTGTCTCCAGTCAATGCACAGAGAAGATTAGTCTTTCCAGACTGGCGTCTGTAAAAACAGTACACTCAACGAGGAGAGGCTTTCAGAAAACCTGAAACTAAAGGATGTACTCCATATCTTTCCTCTTCTCCAGGTTTAGAACTACTAGGAGGCAATAGATCATAGGATAATTCATGCCTGAAAGGATCACATCTGCCTCTCCAATCAGAGCAGGAGAAAAATAATTAAATTTTCAAATCAGAAGGAAATGCACCCTTGGACACTGAACCAGGCTGGTTTGAATTGCCAGATCCCTGCAGCAGAGCAGGCTCTCAAGGTTTGTACTTGCATGATATAATGCAGGCATTCAAAAGTTATTTTGTTACTCAGCAAATACAAACACAACTCGAATTGTTTGGAGTGATCTAGGGCCCATGTGACCATGTGAAAAAGGCAGTGAGCTTGGGTAAGAAACTCAACCTTGCAGTAGGGCTGATCAGGTTTGGCGCTACAGTTAGTTACAAAGACTCTTGGCTTGTTTGCATTGGAACAGGAGCAAGGTGAGCTTGTGTCACTTGAAGCAGATGTAACAAATATGCCCTACAGAAAAAAAAGCAAAAGATTAGTTCCTTCAGGAAGCCTGGAAACCAACATACGCAGTAGAGAGTTCCCTGAGGTAGGTTTTTGGTGTTCCAGGATTTTTTATCTCCCAAGGGAAATTTCCTCAATGTCAGGCTTTGGCACCTACATAAATCAAGTTTCAGAATCGTAAGTTTTTTTCTAGAAGTGAGTATAGAAGTAGCCCATTCCAATTACTGCAATGAAGCATATACAGGATAAAATACTGGGTGGCCACTTTTAAAGAAATCAGCCTTCCTACACACTGAATGAGGCAAAAAAATATGGAGAGAAAAAAAAAAAAAAAACACAAACTATTTAAACTTGTAATTAAAGACTATACCATGTGATTCATATTCATAGGCTAGGAAGGGAAGATAAATTAAGTTTGGACTAGCTATCTTGATCTGGTGTTCCTTAATTTCTCAGTATAATAAGAAGTGGGATTTTAGAAGAAATTGTATGAATAGGAAGAGATCTTGTAGTTGAGAAGCTGATCTGTGCAAGGGAACTCTTGAATAAAATACAAAAAAAAAAAAAAAAAAAGTAAAAAAAGTAAAAACCAGAAGGAACAAGCAACAGGCAAGTTTGGCTAAAACGCAAAATGTTAAAAGAGAGGAGAGTAACAAAAGTTGATTAAAGAGGAAAAGTATATCTGCTTACTATTGTCCATTTCAGTTGATAGGTAATTAACTGAAACCAAATTATATACTTAAATTTACACCATATTTCAGCCTTACATGTTTTATTATTTCAATAGCCATAAGAAATTAATAATGATAACATCACTCTATGAGAAATGTTTTCACAGACAGAGAAACATTACAATACTAAAAGGTAAGTCTATTGTTGTGAACACAGGCATATAATACAAATCACACATTGTAATCTAAATAATAATAATAAAAATGAACATAAAGAGATTTTAACTCTACATGTAATTTCTCAGCAATTTTTTGCTGACTCAAATTTAGATGTCCAAACAATCATGCAGGTTCCTTCTACTAACACAGGAGAAAGAAAAGCATCCTAACTCATGGGACATACTTCCACAAATATAAAACCAAAAACTCAGTAATCAGCAGTGTCCCTCAGAATACTTTGTGCTATCTATAACAGGAAATTATAGATTAGCTCACTAACAATGTTTTGTAAAACATTAATGCCATCTCATTCTGAATATCCAGCCATTTACACACAAAAAATATTTTGCAACAACAGCCTTTCAAATCAGGTAAAGGATTTAAAGATTTGATTTCTACTGGTCTTTGTTGTTGTTGCTGTTGTTGATTTTTGTTTTTGTAGAATGGGGTATAGGTATTTAAGGAAGACCAAAATCCACAAGGTACTTCTGTACTAATACCTTCTCCTACTCTCTACAAGGAGAGATAGTAATGGTTAAACTTTTTTGTAATTTAGACAAGCAATAGTTCAGATATCTTTTTATGTTCAGCACCAATATCACTTGCCTGCAGTACATAAGAATGTCAAATTCATGTATAAGTGCATTCAGTGATACTAAATACGAGAATGATATATTTGAAGTCTTTATAAAAAACACCATGAATGATCTGAATCTGTTGCTAGAAGATAAATATCTGGACACAATTAAACTATGGAAACCTTTGATCTTCTTTATTTAATTTCTGATCTTAGTCCAGAACCTTATTCTAAAGGTGTGAAGCAGTTAATTTCTCATGGAATATCTTTTAAACATCATGCTATCACCTATTCAATCTAAATTCCAAAAGTGATTTACTCAAAGCACTTAATATATTTAATGATGAGAATTAAATAATTCAAAAATGATAACAAACTCTTTCATATATGCTTCCAAATGATTTTGCATTCTTTCAGACATGTACCCGTAATTTTACGATACTGGGTACATTTCTAGCTGTAGTTAAATAACTATTTCGGAAACAGTTTGGGTTTATTTAGTGTTGATAAAATAAACTTTAATATTAAGATATTATAACGAATATATTATATAATAATATATAATTAAGATATTATAATATTAATATTAATATTAATATATTAATAATATTAATATATTATTAATATTATTATTAATATACATTTCTGTTGCTTTGGAATTTCCAATAAACAACTGTGTTCCACACATTTGCAATACACATGGGATATAAAGAAACAGAAAAGAATTACAGAGTCTGTGAAAATAGCGTTAATTCCTATTATATGTTTTTATACTATTATGAACTCATAAATGAAACAAAAAAGAAGAGAAAACTTTTATAAAAATGTGCAAAGCTTATTTGCATTTTGGAAACTTAGTCTTTAACAAAACATTTTCAAATCTTCATGATGTGGCCTTCTTAAATATTTGGAGATTTTCTAGCCCTTCCTAGGACTTTGCTAAAAAAAGTTCTCTTAAAAATACAATGCAATAATTCTGTTGTGAAATGAAATACCATGGAGTGCTAGTGATGGCAAATGCAATTTTAAATTAACATGCAAGGTTATTTATACTGTTGGACTGATATAAGTTCATTACTAAATGTATGATTTTTTTCTATTCAAATAAATACTTCTCCATAAAATCACTTACAAAAGGCTATTTTAATTATTAGTAGACAGAAGACAGCATAATGCTGTTGTTTTCAGATAGTTTTCCAAGGGAGCTATGCCTTGAAAAATTCCAAGGCAGCAATTAGATCAGTACTGAAGAAAATTAATGTCTTTTCCAGAAATTCATGCTGATATTTCAATGAAAAAAAAAAAAAGAAAGAAAACAAACAAAAAAGTATCTTATTCTTTTCTAATTGTGTGTTCCAAAGCTTTCAAAATACTTGTGAAACTTTTATTTAAACTTGCAGTTCTAACAGGCTTGTACCATAAAGCGCAGAGAATGTATAAATGCCCGTCTGCAGTTTCAGGATGGTTTGCAAATGCAAACTGTGCATTTGCTATGTGTGTCTCATAATATTCCAGTGATATAGGTCTTTATAAGGGGAAATATACACAGAAATGGTTTAAATAGGAAAACTCAGTCCTGGGTAAAACTCAGGAAATAATGGCTGCTGGATAGAGGCTCAAATTGTTACAGACTATAAACTGGCTAAATCATAAAGAAAGCTCTATCAAGCAAAAGATGAACCCAAAGGTTAAAACAGTTTTAGAGAATTTCAACCTCATGTCACCAGTTCTGACAAGTTTCTTACTCTTTCATACCTACCAGAAGGAATGAATAGAAAGAATGGTTACATGCTATATCTGCTTGTCTGTGTGTGTGTGTGATAAACAATCTCATTCAATTCACTTTGAAAATAGGAGATTAAGGCATCTCATTGCATCATTCCTGGGGATTTCTGGGATATTGCTTCAGAAATGTGTCAGAAAAATTTAAGTTGCCCAGGTTTCGGATTTTTTCAGAAAAAAATATAGCAATAACGCTTAGGGTAGCAGCCACCTAGATCAGAACCTGTGTATAAAGCAATACCACAAATACAGAGAGACAAATGAGCTTTGAGCTGCTCTCTCAAAACAATTACTCTGTTTTGGTCCTGCCACAATGAAGTTTAAAGTTCCTTCCACAGTATTAGATCTGAGGACTCCTTGTTTCCATTGCCACCATAGGCTGTTTTGAAAAGCATTCTTCATCATTACTCTTCACAGAAGAAAGAATATGCAATCTCGCAGCACTGCAATCACCAGATTAGGATTGACTGCCCGTAAAAAAAAGAAAAAAAGAAAAAAAAAAAAAAAGGGCAAACGATAGCTACAGGAACCAACCATGTAGATCCTACAAGGATACCAAATCTCCACACCTTCTATATTAGGATAAGTATACAAATCTAGATAAAACACCTACATGCTTTCCCTTGTCTCAGTTTCCTCAGCAGTTTGAAACACTTTGATCTCAGATTAGAGTCCCTTAGGGTGTTTTTGACCTCTGCCCCTGTAGCTCATGATTTCTGATCTGATCCTGTTTCACCTGTGTATCCAGTTTTCTGCTTCTGGTGTTTTCCTCTTCTTTCTCTTAAACTTACTGTGGTCAGTGACAGATTACTTCACACTACCTTAATGAACTTCCAGAACAAGATGCTATGTTTCTTACCTATCTTCTTCTTAGTTTAGTCTTAAAAACTGTCAACCATCTCCAAAAGTGAAGATGCTTATGAAGGCAGGGGCCTTCTTCTGAAGGCAGAGAGAAGTGAAAAAAACATGATGAGGAAAAGAGAACATAAATAGACACCAGCCAAAACATAAACATCTTGTGTTCTACTTGGGAGACTACTGTACCTTATGCAATGTTTAGAGTGATTACTTAGACAAGGGAAAACATCTGAATTCTAAAATGCTTATCTTAAATGTGAGTTATTTGGTGGAATTTAGTTTCTTGATGAAAAGTTGCACTTTTTAAGGAAAAGCAAAATGTATTTTATGCTTTTTTATTTTTTCAAAAGTAGATTTCTACTAAAACTCACTTTCAATAAGATGCCCTAATTATATTAGTGGCCATTTTATATATGCTTTTTTGACAGAGTTGTAATCATTTTTTTTTTTTTTTTTTTAAGATACAAGCAAGCATATAACATTAATAAAGAGGATACTCTTCGGTGTGAGGAAGGGCAACATTATAACTTCATGAGAAAACTTGTGGAGGTATTTGATTATAGGGAGCATTAAAGAAAATATAGGGAATCTGGAAAAAATGAGTAATGAAAAGTCAAAGTAATACCACTTGCAGAGTCATGGGGCTAGGAAACCTGACAAGATGTTAGATTTATTATTTTATAACTAGGATTGACATTTTGGAGAATGTTCAGAATAATAATGGTAAGCTTATTCTTGATACTGTAATAATGGAAAGTTGATAATGTCAACTCACCATAGAATTTAAAAGGTAAAAACAGCAGGTTTTGAAAATAACATGTATGGTACTTTTGGATGGATTTATATAAGGCCAAGAGGCAACTGGAGTGATGACAACAGTGCATAAGGATCAAAATAAGTCAAGCAGTCAGTAAGACTGGTAAATTTAGATACTGAAAATAAATTATTGACAAAAAATTGTAACATTTCTCTACAGTCTGTATCCCTACTACAGTAAACACAAAAACAGTACCTTAACAAAGGTTATTTGTGAATCCATGAACAGTAATATTGCCAACTGCAAAATAAATGCAAAAAGGCTTAGAAAGAAACATAAACATCTAGTTTTGACTATCTTAGTCTTAAATTGAGCATGTAAACTTTAAATAAGAGGAGAAATCAGCATTAATGTTGATAGAATGGAGATCACAGAATAACAGAGTAATTCAAGGGTGTGTTTAGATTGCACTAGGAGGGAAAAGTGTGGAGAGGAGGTTTGGCAAATTTAAATACTGAAACTTTTCATTTCTGATTGATAATGATCTTTTTCTATTGGTTTAATCCAGGATACAGTGATTAACTTTTAAAACATTTTTCCCCCAGATCCTTATAACAATTTAGTGATTCTTTTAGTGATGCTGTCTTACAGGAAGTCAATTTGGAAATGAGAAATACCATTTAGCACAGATATATAAGTTTTCTGCCTGTAAATTTCCTTTTCTGTTTTTTACTTGCTATACATTAGAATTAGATGACACCCCATTTTCCTTACAAGGTAAAAATGGACACAATACATCCTTTCTTTGGTAAGCTAGAACCAGTTAACATATAAACTGATATCAGTGCCACAACAATCAAGAAAACATTTGATGAAGTTCTTCATACTGAAGTAGAGAGGATTTCCTTCCAAGATACTTCTGGCATGTCACACTGTACTTATATATATATATAGGATTATTTTTATCATTATTATTAGGTTCTGGAAGTAATTCTGATAAATTTATCTACATAAACAATTCAAAAAGACAAAGATATTGCCTAGGTAGGTACAATACCTTCTTTACTAAGTTTTCAAAAGGTATTCAATACATCAAAAACTCTTATGTTTTTGATTGTATTAATTTCACAGATGTGTAAACTCACATTTGTACCAGCTGATGGCTGCAGTTGTTAGCAGCAGGTGCTTCCAGTGGGGTTGAGGATGGGATACCTATTGGAGTAGATGGGATAAGAATTATTACTGGCACAACTGAAAACAATTTAGAGACAGAAGTGCGAAAAATGTTTTTTAAAGCAGTTTGTGAAATGCATTGCAAGACATGGAGTCTGAGGTAAATGAGAACACAAAAAGAGGCATTCCTAGGTGGGAATGTAAAGACTGTACTTCTAGTATGCGTGGGAATGCAGACACAGGGCTATTGGCTAAGAGAAATATTTTAATCCCCTTTGATCAAAATGAAAAATATAAACAGTTAAATAAATTTTGAATTTAAAATACTACTAAAGCTGAAGTGTAATGAAGATGTGGGATGAGAATTCCCTGTGCTACAAGATGGATTATCTTGCTATCCATAATCATAGGCAACTGTTCATTACTTTGCCAGTCTGCACTCTTAATTTGGTTGAAACAGTCTGAGATTTTGCATGTTTACCCTGGAGAGCTAATTTTCTCTCCAGGATTCTCCAAAAGTTTTGGCAGTTGCTAGTGCTTTTCCTGTCCCTCCGGGAAATGAATGAGTTGATGAGGTCTGATAAGAGAATCTATCTGATGTTCCCTTGAAGACTGGGCTGAAAACTAGTTGTTTTCCTGTATGGGATGGGAAGTTGAACCATCCCGTGGCATCAGTGCCTTTCCCACAGCTATCTCATTAGACCTAAGCAGCTCAGTCTTTTTGGAAAAGCTTTCAACTGCCATTGTGATTTAACATCCAAGCCAGAACTAGCACACCTCCTTTAAAGTAACAAACTGTCCCCAAATGCAACAGTCATTTTTCTTCAATTCTTTCCTAAATTTTCTCCAATCCAGCCATTTACTGACAAGAAGAAACAGATTTTATGGAAGTAGCTTTAGCTACTCATCTTAATCATGGGAGACAGATTTGGCAGTTGAGATTCACAAGTAGGGCTCTAAACACCTTATCTGTTCAGACATTATACTCCCCTGCATAGTTATCTAAAGATCAGTTGACTTCCAGTTGCTGTACTAGAAAAAATACTGCTTACACAGCAGTGTCAATAGTAGATATTGAACTATTTGCATTTAGATATGGACCACTTGCATACTGACATCACAAAAGAAGTTTATATCCTTTTAGATATTTAAACAATTAAAAGTCTTACATTTGAAAATAGAATTGCTAACTAAACACCAAAAAGTAAAGTTAAAAAATAAGTAAAATTAAAGAGAATCTGCCTTGGAAAGGAAGATTTCAGACTACATTACTACAAATCATTTTCAACAATAATATTTCAAAAATACTCCAGAAGAGTTTAACAAAGGTTTTTTCCTTCTTAACAAGGGAAGCTAGGCTCAATGTCCTTGACTAATTGGGTATTCCCTTCTAGATCACATAAAAATATTTTCAGTGGCTTTTAATGTGCCTTCCTGCTGATTTGAAACAATATCACACTTTACCTTCATTCCCTATAAATAGCTATTCAAACTAAAAAATAAATAAAATAAAATAAAATAAAATAAAATAAATGTTTTATCAAACACTGAAGTGTTAAAAAAGCAACAGGTAGATATTTCTTATACAATATATAGTTACACCAATTACTAAAGCAAAACGGGTAGAAAGGAAGACCCAGGGAACTAAAAACCGGTGAGCCTCACCTCTGTGCCTGGCAAGACCATGGAACAAATCCTCCTGGAGGCAATGTTAAGGCACATGCAGGAAAAGGAGGTGATCGGGACAACCAGCATAGCTTCACCGAGGGTAAATCGTGCCTGACCAATCTGGTGGCCTTCTATATTGGAGTAACTGCATTTGTTGACAAGGGAAGACCGACTGATGTCATCTGCTTGGACTTCTGTAAGGCCTTTGATAACAATATCACAATCTCTAAAATGGAATGATATGGATTTGAAGGGTGGACCATCTGGTGGATAAGGAATTGTCTCAGTGGCTGCACCCAGAGTGTAGTGGTCAATGGCTCTATGTCCAGGTGGAGACCGGTGACAAGCAGTGCCCCTCAGGGGGTCTGTCTCGGGGCCGGTGCTTTTCAATATCTTCATCAATGACATAGATGATAGGACTGAGTGCACCCTCAGCAAGTCTGCAGATGACACCAAGCTGAGTGGTGTGGTTGATATCAAAGAAGGAAAAGATGCCATTCAAAGGGACCTGGACAGGTTGGAGAAGTGGGCCCATGTGAACTGCATGAGGTTCAACAAATCCAACTGCAAGGTGCTGCACCTGGGTCAGGGCAACCCCAGACAGAAGAACAGAGAACTCATTGAGAGCAGCCCTACAGAGAAGGACTTGGGGGTTCTGGTGGACAAAAACCTCAGCATGAGCCAACAGTATGCACTTGCAGCCCAGAAAGCCAAGTGCATCCTGGGCTGCATCAAAAGAGGAGTGGAGCAGGTCAAGGGAGGTGATTGTCCCCCTCTGCTCTGCTACCGTGAGGACCCACTTGAGGTGCTGTGTCCAGGTTTGGGTCCCCTAGCACGCAAACGATGTGGACCTGTTCAAGAGAGTCCAGAGGAGGGCTACAAAGATGATTAGAGGGCTGGAGCACCTCTCCTATGAAGAAAGGCTGAGAGAGCTGGGGATATTCATCCTGGAGAAGAGAAGGGAGACCTCAGTGTGGCCTTTTGATACTTAAAGTGGTCGTATAAAAAAAGATGGAGAAGGATTCCTTACTCGGTAGATAATGGTAGGACAATGGGGAATGGTCTTAAACTAAAAGAGGATGGATTTAGATTAGACATCAGGAGGAAATTCTTCACTGTAAGGGTGGTGAGGCACTGGCACAGGTTGCCCAGAGAAGCTGTGGATGCCCCATCCCTGGAGGCGTTCAGGGCCAGGCTGGATGGGGCCTTGGCCAACCTGATCTACTGGGTGGCATCCTTGCCTATGGCAGGGGGTTGGAGTTAGATGATCTTTAAGGTCCCTTCCAACCTGAGCCATTATATGATTCTATGACTTTATGAAGACATCATTATAAAACTTATCTCTAAATCTGTTCAGTGGAACCTTGACAGGACCTGTGGTCTAAGAGATGTATTCCTTATATTACTGTCTCACTTGGACCATCAAACTAGTAAAATTCTTCCCCTTATCTCTTTACTAGATCTATAATAAATCCAAATAAACCCATTAACTCTCAACTCTCACCACACTTGTAGAATTTCCTTGGTAACTTTTTTTTTTTTTAGGTTTGAAAGGGAATTATTATACCAAAAAATCAAAATCAAACAAATAAAAACAACAAAAAACAACAACAACAACAAATGAAGTAAGGACAGAGAAAGATGCTGTTCCAACTTAGACCTTTGATGTACTTCCTTTTAATACCATTGAAGTTCCAATGGCATTAGGAATAACAACAGTATCATTCTATTGTGCTGAAAACTTTGCAGTGTGGTATTTTAAAATCACTTTTAGAAAATTATGTTTTCTAAATTATGTTATCTACTTAAGTGCGTAAAACCCCTAAGCTATTAGTCTTCTGTGACAGTGAAGCTACCTTAGGGTTCATAATTTTATAGATAAAAATTCTACAGCAGACAAGACTGGAAAGAATATCTCCTGGACAGAAAACATTGAATTGAATGATATAAACAACTTCACTGAAGATCTTAATGCTACCTAAAAGCACAATTGTGAAAAAATACCAACCACCCTTTTAAAATAAAGATTCTCTTAACATCCTGAATCTGCAGTATGTAAGTTTGTTAAAAGGGAAAAAAGCCTGAAGGAAATTGCTTAGCACTAACAGAAGGATCTAAGACATTCCAGCTTGAAAAACTTGGGAGATGAGTGGTTAGAAAGCTGCCTGGCAGAGAAGGACCTGGGAGTATTGGTTGATAGTTGGCTGAATATGAGCCAGCAGTGTGCTCAGGTGGCCAAGAAGGCCAACAGCATCCTGGCTTGCATAAGAAACAGTGTGGCTAGCAGGGCTAGGGAAGTGATTGTCCCCATGTATTCGGCTCTGGTAAGGCCGCACTTCGAGTACTGTGTTCAGTTTTGGGCCCCTCACTACAATAAGGACATCGAGCTGCTCGAGCGAGTCCAGAGAAGGGCAAAAAGGCTGGTGAGGGGTCTGAAGAACAAGTCTTACGAGGAGCAGCTGAGGGAGCTGGGATTGTTCAGCCTGGAAAAGAGGAGGCTCAGGGGTGACCTTATCGCACTCTATAGGTACCTTAAAAGAGGCTGTAGCGAGGTGGGGGTTGGTCTGTTCTCCCATGTGCCTGGTGACAGGGCGAGGGGGAATGAGCTAAAGTTGCGCCAGGGGAGGTTTAGGTTGGATATTAGGAAGAACTTCTTTACTGAAAGGGTTGTTAGGCAGTGGAATGGGCTGCCCAGGGAAGTGGTTGAGTCACCATCCCTGGAGGTCTTTAAAAGACGTTTAGATGTAGAGCTTAGTGATATAGTTTAGTGGAGGACTTGGTAGTGTTGGGTCAGAGGTTGGACTAGGTGATCTTGAAGGTCTCTTCCAACCTAGACGATTCTGTCATTCTGTAATTCTGTGATATATAGAAGAGAGTAGTGCAGGTGCCCACACAGGAGATATTTTTAAAATAATAGTAAAAATAAACTCAAGAAAATTTATATGATTTGATTCCAAGATGAATAGCTGATTATTAGTTTCACAGCAATGAAACTGCAAAATAATAATGGAAATTTCAAATTCATAAATAGAAATGAAGATGTTTTCTAGAAACACTGTAGGAGGAACTTTAGTGGAGGACTTGTCAGTATTAGGTAAGAGGTTGAACTGGGTGATCTTGGAGGTCTCTTCCAACCTAGACGATTCTGTGATTCTGTGATTCTGTGATTCTGTGATTCTGTGAGGAACAGTGTAAAAACAAATCTTGCTCTCACAGCTACTTTTGCATTGATTTTATGAGGTTTCCCTGGGAATAAGAAGCAACATGCCTTCTTTTTCTTTTTGTTTTACAAAATAGCTGTGGTCTGAGGTTGGTAGGGACAGACTTATGAAAATGTATTAATTGTTTTCGCATTTTATAAAAAATATTTTTCATGCTATATATCCTCTTCAAATTCATCTAAATGTAGTAGCCATCATACTGCTTGTGAACAAATGCATTAGAGAACATTCCTGAAATTAGGAAATTAAAAATATGAGCAGAAAAACAAGTTATTCCAAGGTACACCAATGTCTGAGTCGTTGCCACATCAGTTTCTTTTCAGGAACTACCCATATGCAATGTTTTTACCTTGAGGCACATACTGGTAAATGTTAGGCAGGTTATGCCTTTCTGAAGAACATACTGTCTCATGTTTCCACAGATTGAGAATATGCAGTTTCTGTGGAAAAGCCCTGCTGTAAATTAGCTTAACTTGTAAAAATAAATAAATAAATAAATAAATAAATAAACACACACCCGTATTCCTAGAATTAAAGAATCAAAGACACTTTTCACAGCAGAGAAGGGAGATAATGAAGAAAAACACAGCCATGGTGGATGAATTCACGTCTATCTTCTAAGAGAACGATAGCTTGACCATTGTGTCATATGGAACACAAAGAAAACTGTGGTGATTAGCTTTAAATACCTGATATCATTATACATTTGTTTCAGAAATATTTAGTTACAAAAATTAACTACAGTCTAATTAAATCAATGAATCCTACCTCCTGTATAATACAGACTGCAGAACAATATCTAGTCACTCCATTGCACATCATGGCTTGTATTTATCCTGTTTATAATCAACATTCAGTTTTGGTAATAAAAAATCTTTAAGAGATGGAATGATTTTTAACAGTTCATTACAGTACCATTTAAAAATATGAGTTGTATTCTTACTTAGAAAATATACAACTTCAACTTTCTGAACTTCTGAAACTTGAAGTAAAAACACTTCAAGTTTTCAGACTGAGCTTCTCAGTTTAGGGCAGATTTCTGATATTAGAATATATGTATATGTATAGAATATATGTATATTGCTGCTATACTTTCTGTAATTTTTATAGTGTTGTAAAATTATGTTTTATAAATGTATAACAAGATTGAATATGGTATTCCATTATGAGGCACAACTATGCTGTAAATGTAATTTCTTCTTCAGCTCATTACTGCTTTATTTAAATGGACTCTAGATCTAGATACGGATTTTTTTTTTTTTTCCAGAAAAAATCATGCTGGGAGAATTTGGAGGTCTGAGAAGAGAAAGAATTAGTTGGATATTCAGAAATTTAGGAGAGGCAATATGTGTGTGTGAAACACTGGCTGACGAAAATAAAACTACTTGAAAAATTGAGCAACTGTGCAACGGAGGCTGGCAGCGCTAACTGATCATAGTGAAGAACCTGCTTTTCAGGACTAAATGAGACATGACTGACAAAATGAAAGTAGCCCATGCAGAGCTTTGGGCCTTCTCCTACATCATATTGATAACTATCTACTATCTACTACATGTAGATGACTATCAATATGACGTAGCTACAAAACATACAGAGAGGAAATATAAATATGGTCAAAGTGGCTACAAAAATATTATTTAGATGTGCTTACAGCAAGAAAAGGGTTCTGCTAAAACTAAGCTGGGAGATGATGAGAGGACAGAAATACATTTGGGGGCATTTGTCCAGTTTCCAATTTTACGTATGAAAAATATCAGAACTTCAACCTTCTCCAACCAACACATTTATGGTTTCAAAGGAAAAGGTCAGCTGAATAAATGTGGAGCAGGCACTATGGTAAGGATGAAGGTTTATATAAAGTTGTGGGACAGAAATATTATGTCCAAACTACTTGTATAACATACATGTCATCTTATCTCCAAAATTATTAAAGCTTTCATCCAGACAAAGGTGGAAAAGGTTTCTATCCTGCAAAACAACCAATTACTAACCATTTAGCCTTCCACCTCACAGAGAGCATGTTACAATTGCCAAAAAGGTGGATTCATGTCTTTTACTTGTTATTTTTACAAGGAAGATTGATTGCAGACCATTTGTTGCTTAGGTTGGTATGTTCTCAAAGATTTATGTTTCTGATTATGTTGAAATATGTAAGACAACTATGAAAATTATACTTTTCAAATATCGAAAATATTTGCACTTTATTTTTCTGTAAAAATACTTTTGATCTGATGCATTAAAATCACACCAAACACAGAAAGTTGAGACACACTGTAGACTTTATATATCCAACGCTACAGTGAAGTCTTTAGGTTTAATTTAAAATATTTCTGCCATAGCTGGGTTTTTAGTATTATACTTCATTGGTATAAAACAAATTAACTATTTTGTTATAACTTATCAGTTATTGGCACTGGTAGATTTTTTAAAAGGTCACTGTTGTGGTTTAATCCAGCAGAGAGCTAAGCACCACACAACCATTCACTCATCGCCACCACTACCACCGTCAGACAGGGGAGAGAATTGGGAAAAAAAAAAAAAAAAAAACAACTCATAGGATGAGATAAAAACAGTTTAATTGGACATAAAAGAATGGATAATAATAATAATAATATGTATACAAAATAAGTGATGCACAATGCAATTGCTTACCACCTACCAACAGATGTCCAGCCAGTCCCTGAGCAGTGCCCCCCCTCCAGTTCCCCCAACCCCAGAGCCAACCCTCCCAGTTTTATTGTTCAGCGTGACATCACATGGTATGGGATGTTCCTTCGGCCAGTTTGGGCCATCTGTCCTGGTTCTGTCCCTTCCCAGCTTCTTGTGCACCCCCAGCCTCCTCACTGGCAGGACAGCAGAAGCTGAGAAGTCCTTGATTCTGTGTAAGCACTGTTCTGCAACAACTAAAACATTGGTGTGTTATCAGCATTATTTTTCTCCTAAACCCAAAACATGACACATACCAGACCCAAGAAGAAAATTAACTCTATCCCAGCCAAAACCAGGACTATCATGATTACTCATTGCCTAATAATGTTTTACATTTACTTGTGTAGTAATTTCTGTAACCTCTTTACATTTTAAGTCTATATTTAATTAAGATCCCTTCATGAATCCAGACCAGTCTAGAGCCATTGCAGGTAAGAGATGATCTCAGATATAATTGCTAGTGTACTTAAATTTCCATTGAAACTAGGCAGAAACATCATTTTCTATAGGGATGAGAGTCTGGCAGTCACTAATGTATTTCAAAATTGACTAGATCTTTTATTCTCTCCGTCTAAAAGAACTGTAATACAGGGATAAGCATTTAGTGAGAGGAAACCATTAAAATGAATGGAAAATCTTATTTTATAAAAACAATACAGTGATGCTTTCCAGATTCCTACTGCAATTCCTTTCATTTCATTGAAAGGCAAAAGCTTTAATAAATTATTCAAATATTAATCTTAGTATTTTCTTTTCTGGGCGTTTTTTAGCTTTTTAGGTTTAAATTCATAGCATGCAACTGTCCAAGTATAAAAGGAGAGAAAAAAAATCAATGAAAACATGGAATAGATTTTTTTTTTTCCTGTGGTGGAGAAGTTCTAATATGTGGCATTTGAATTCAAAGATGGGGAGGGGGATGAACCAGTGTTTTCCTCTAAACAAGAGAATATAGTTCCTGTTTCCTTTTTAAAATCAAATTATCGATAGACAGAAAATGTAATTCACTGAACATCTGCTGTTCTTCTCTTAGATCAAATCATTTAAAATTAAGAAAGTGATTCTGTATGAGAAAAGACAGGGAGAAGGTGCTGATCAGCTTAAATGCCTTCTCAAGAAAAATATATTTCAAGATAGGCAACCCTTCTTGCCTTCTCCTTCTCTATACCTCCTTACTGGTTTTATTTAACATCTTCGTTAGTGACACGGACAGTGGGATTGAATGCAGTCCTCAGAAAGTTTGCAGACATCACCAACTGTGTGGTGCAGTTGACATGCTGGAAAGAAGGGATGTTGTCCAGAAGGACTTGGACAGGCTTCAGAGGTGGGCCTGTGAACTCATGAAGTTCAACAAGGCCAAGTGCAAGGTCCTGCATCTAGGCCAGGGCAATCCTGAGCAAAAATACAGGCTGGGCTATGGGCAGGTTGCAAGTAGCCCTACGAAGAGCTTGGGGGTGTTTGTTGATGAAAACTCAACATGAGCCTGCAATGTGTGCTTGCAAAGAAGCGTGGCTAGCAGATGAAGAGTTGTGGTTTTCCCTCTCTACTCCGCTCTTGTGCAGTACCTGGAGTACTGCATCCAGTTCTGCATTCAGGACCTGCTAGAGTGAGTCCAGAGGAGGGCCACAGAAATGATCAGAGAGTTGGAGCACCTCTCCAGTGTAGAAAGGCTAAGAGCTCTGCGGATGTTCAGTTTGGAGAAGTGAAGGCTCTGGGAAGACCTTACAGTGGCCTTCCATTACTTAAATGGGGCTACAAGAAACATAGACTCTTTATCATGGATTGCCCCATCCCTGGAAGTGTCCAAGGCCAGGGTGGATGGGGCTTTGGGCAACCTGATCTAGTGGAAGGTGTCCCTGCCCATGACAAGGGGGTTGTAACTAAATGATCTGTATGGTCCCTTCTGACTCAAACCAGTCTATGATTCCATGATTCTGTTTGTCACCTCTGGTGGCAGAGCAGATTATTTGCTGGCTTCAACAGTGTACCAAATTTGGGTTGTATTCACCTTTGAAGCATAGGCTAGGACTTGTTATTTCAGAAATTCCTTGTTTCAGAAAAACTTCTGTTTTACAAGGTACTAATTTTAACTAGAAACTCTTTCAAGACATTTTGAACCAAATATACAGGAATTATGATTTATGTATACTTATCACCAATGTGAAAAAAAAAAATAATAATACCATAGGCACATTTGTTCTTTGTAAAGCAGCTTACAATGGAGATTGCTATCCTTTGAATACCTAATTCTAATGCCCAAATTCAGTGGCTAAATCACTGGGTGGTCTTGTCAAGCAAACAAGAAGAATTCGTGTGGAAGCCTTATTTTAAAGATCCCTGATGAACTTAAAATGTTTGGTCATGAAGGGGCCAGGCATTGCAGACCCTGCTCTGGGGAGATTACTGCAATCTAGATGCCCCATGGAAGACAAACTGAATCTCACTCCACTTCATTGCTCTGCATTGCTGAGTGTAACATGAGAAAGCATCAGCATGTATACAGATTTCAAGGTCTTTCTGTGTCAGTGTCTCTCTTAGTGATCATATTTGGAGTGTTCTGATTTTGTCTGTTCCTAGCAGACGGAGAACCATCTACTTTCCATCGTTCCTTGGCAGAGTAGTAGGCAACACATTCATTTAGTACATTAATATTTATATTTGAGGGTCTTATTTAAAGTACATCTTTGTGAATCCTGTTCAGACTTACATCCACAAAATATTTTTAATTTAAATCCAGTTCCTTCTTAAAATATAAACACTTCTATTTCTACAATGTTCAAAAACCTGCATGTATTTACAAGACCTTTTTCACCTCTGACATTTCTTGTTTTAATAAATTTCTCATCATTATGAAGAAAATTAAATATGGCGTACCATATGTTAGCTGCTCACTATAGGCTGACAAATACTTTCATGTCCCACACAACCATGTTTTTAAAAATCAGTGTAAGGGAGAACCTTACAGGCTATAGACCTGAGGCCTAGAATGTCCATGGCTGAACTTCCCAACTGAAACCTAGCTCTGTCTTTACTCAAAACCAGGAATGAGGCCTCAATTCACAAGACTATACTCCTGATTTTAATGATGGGCTTTTTTCTCATCAAGTAAGCAAGAATTAAAAATGAAAGTAGCATTGCTACAGGTCAGAATAGAGTCTGTGCTATATTAAATGAGTTGGATGAAGCTGTCATATCATATTTCCATGAAGCTTATGTTACAAGTCTTTTACATTTTCAGTTATTAAAGCCAAACAAGTTGAAAAAAATATATTTTCAAATAAAAATGTATTTTAGTTTATGTGCTCCTTGCACCAGAACCTATTACAGAGGCTAATACATGCTGTTGTGTTTTACTATTTTCTTCTTGGGTAAGTGTTAGATATATGATAACAGTAATAATCTAGCATCAAAAGTATATGCTAAATAAACACTGAGTTCATTTTCAAACACATAAAAATACTTGCAATGTTTTGTCCCTCATTAGCTATTTCATCTTCTTTGGTTCAGCTAATTGTAGATGTCCAGAGGCTTATACAGGCTTATTGACTTCTTTATCAAAGGTTCTGCAAGAACTTGTTTAAAAAGGGTGTTGATATTACATACTTTAAATCTTTTGCTTATTTAGTAATCCTGAACATTAGCTTTGCTTATGCAAACAGAACTCAGAGCTTTGTTTCATATTTTCCTCTCGGTTGTTATTGATGGCAAATAATAACTGCTTCTCAAATTACTTTTCTGCCCTTTGTTTTGCTCTGTGATTTGCTCTGAAATGACTCTGTTACCTTTTGCTTCATTTATGTTGCTGTCACTCAAGGATATGGTCTTTCTGGAAGGAATCAGTGTTCTCAGCTGCTCCCTGCTAGTACTTTTGGGTGCCATGTAATAAAATAATGCTAAAAGAAAGAGTACACGTATTTTTTTTTCTTGCATACTTCATGTTTGTATCCAGAATATAAAAGACATCAAAAAAAACAACAACAAACAACAAAGACAACAAAAAAAACAAGGTATCCTTAAGTATTATCTTTTACATTGCACCAACCCAAGGCTGAACCAACCATCCTTAAAACCTTTTGGCATATCTTCTAACCTGTTTTGGGGAACTGTCAATGACAGAAATTCTACCTTTGCTAGAAAATTATCCTTCTTTTTTTTTTTCTCTAACATTTAATACATTTTCCTGCTTCCTGACTAGCTGCTCTTTAATCCTCGTTCACTACCAGCTGGATGCTGAAATAGAGAAATAGAGTAAGGATTGTGATCTGTTTGTAGTGGAAGCACTGAGAAAGTAGGGAACATCACTACTCTTTTTTAAAAATAAAGACCTAAACCCTAGATAGCAACCCAACACATCTCCTTCTTTTACTAAGAACCTGCTAAAATCTGACCTCTCCCAATCCGCTCTGCACTAAGACCAGTGGACGTCACGAGAAATGGCTGAGGACAGCAGGAAGGGGCCTTCCTCACCATCTGTAGCTCGGGATGAGCACAGGCCCTTCCCTTACCCTTTTCTCCACAAGAATGAGTTTGGGTTAAGTAGGACAGTGCATATATATGTGTCTCTTGTGAAAAAAATGCCGTTGGGTGTATTGAAGTAAGTGCTCTTGTACTGGGGCAAAAAGATATTAGGGGATGAAAAAGCAGATGGCACATAATCTTTGCTTTAGGGACACCCACTAATGAAGCATTAAACAGGTCTACAAGCTAGGAGATGAAAAGCAACAGCATCCTGACAGAGGGAGAAAGCTCCATGTGCACCGTACTCCCCTCCACTTCTCTCTACCACTCCTTTTCCCTACCAGCACCAAAAGGGAAATCCCATCCTGGCCCAATAGGGCATGTGGGAACCACCTAGCTCTTCCTCTACATGTGCCACATCCCCAGCTACTTCTGGTCCGTCCACACAAGGGATGCTGTCAGAGCATTCTGACCTTGGGAAGCTGTTGAGGATTCATCCTGTAAATGGCCATACGCCTCCATTGGTGATTTTAGATGTCACTGGATGTAAATGTTTTGGAGTGCATTCTCCAAAACAGCAGTATTGACAGAATTGCTGTTTATTATGATTATGCTACACTCAGGTGAATGTAACCCCAGTTCTTCCCCAGCATGCTCCTCATATGTGTATGTCCCTCTTTTCTTACAAAAGCAAGTTGTTGCTTGAGCAGTGAGACATCCTCCCTCCTCTTATCAGGAAATGTTTACCCCTAGTCTTGGCCATGCTCCAGGGGTTTTCCCATGCCACAGCAGTCTGTTACAGGTTTTAAGATGGGGTGGCCTCTGTCACCAAATGGCTACCACTCCAATGGATATCAAGAGGACTTCCAGACATGCTCTGGATCAAAACCATGACAAGAACACTTCTAACAGTGTCATAGTGGAGGTGACATTCAGAACACTCCCAGGATTGTTTAGTTTACCAATAGGACTCAGCATAGGCTGAGTTTTCAGAAAGTACCCCTTTCATAGCAAATTTCTTCAAGTTTTACATTAACAACAAATCTTACATTTGCTACATAAAGCCACACAACTAAAGACGTTAATGACTTAGAGATTTGCAGAAAGAATTCTGAGCATGACTGTTCTCATTTTTTCTCTCCACTGATCAATATCCAGAGACTTTCAATGATCTAGTTCTTAGTACACAGAATCATAGAAGCATAAAATCATTAACAGAATATCATAGAATATCCTGAGTTGGAAGGGGCCCACAAGGATCATCAAGTTCAACTCATGGCTCCACTCAGAACCACCCAAAAATGAAACCATATGTCTGAGAACATTGTCCAAATGCTTCTTGAAATCCAGCAGGCTTGGTACCATCACTGCTTCCTTGGGGAACCTGTTCTAGTGCCCAGCACCCTCTCAGTGAAGAATCTTTTCCCAATATCCAATCTGAACCTTCAATGATGCAGCTTCATGCTGTTCCCTCAGGTCCTACCACTGGACCCCAGAGAGCAGAGATCAGCACCTGCCCCTCTGCTCACCTCTTGAGGAAGCTGTAGACCATGATGAAGGCACCCCTCAACACCCCTCAACCTCCTCTTCTCCAGACTGAACAAGCCAAGTGACCTCAGCTGCTTCTCATACATCTTCCTCTCTAGACCCTCCAAGATCTTTGTTGCCCTCCTTTAGACACTCTAATAGTTTTATGTCCTTCTTACATTGCATTGCCCAAAACTACACACAGCACTCAAGGTAAAGCTGCACCACCACAGAGCAGAGCAGGACAATCACTCCCCTCAACTGGACAGCAATGTCTTGCTTGATGTACCCCAGGATTTGGTTGGCCATTTTGGCTGCCAGGGCACACTGTTGACTCATATTTAAATTGCCATCGACCAGAACTGCCACGTCCCTTTCCATGAGTCTACCCTTCGGACAAAATTGTTTACCATTTAAATATCTCCCTTCTGTTTCCTTGTAAAGAGTCCTTAAACAAGCTGTACTCATGATTTATTTTATGATAGCCATATGAATCATCTCAAGTGTTTTTTTTTTCTTTTTTTGTCAATTAAATAATAAAAAGAGAAATGTATGATAATCTCCAAATCCTCTTGTTTACTGTTTCTGTTGCTTGAACACTGGGAAGATTCACATAACATTTTCCTATTTTTGTCTCCTATGACCTAATTATGATTATTCACAGCTCCCCTACTTCTTAGTCCTGTTTCCACATTTTTCTACATAACATTCACTGATTCAGTGTTATTGGAAACTAATAATTTTAGTTTAAAGCCTTCCTTACACCATTAGCCTATCTGTGTTCAAAGGCATTTTTTCTCCTCATGACATGACCTCTGTTTCTGCTCCTTTACTCAGCATTTCACTCCTGACAGACAAAGCCAAAATTTTTTCCAGTTCCATCATCTAAGAAGTCATAGATTCACTCTCTAGGTTGTGTCTGTCTGCTCCTGTGCCTTCATCTGTCACCAGTGATGGTGACTAGTTCATCTGGTTCCAACCACCCAGCCATGGGCAGCGGCACCTAACACTAGATCATGTTGCCCAAAGCCCCATCCAACCTGGTCTTGAACACATCCAGGTGTCCACATCTTCTGGGGGCAGACAGTTCCAGTGCCTCGCCAACCAAAGAATGTACTCCTTATATCTAATGTAAAATCTTATTTTAGTTTAAATCCATTACCCTTTCTCCTATCACTATAGTTCCTATTAAGGAGTCCCTCCCCAGCCTTCCTGTATGCCTCCTTTAGGTACTGGAAGGCTGCTGCAAGGTCTCCCCAGAGCCTTCTCTTCTCCAGGCTGAACATCCCTAACTCCCAGCTTCTCTTCTTTGGAGAGGTGATCCAGCCCCTTGATCATCCTTGTGGCCCTCCTCTGGACTTGCTCCATCACGTCCATGTCCTTCTTGTGCTGGGGACCCCAGAGATGAACACAGCACTCCAAGTGGGGTCTCACAATAGTTGAGTAGAGGGGGAGAATCACCTCCCTTGATGTGTCTGCTCTCTACAGTTCCACTTTAAAAAATTGATTTCTTTTAAAATTAATTGAACTCTTTAGAAGAGACAAATATTCTTGAAAGAATTCTTTAATGTTTTTCTTAAGATTTCTCATGATATCTTTAACAAAGTGGATAACTCAGAAGTGGTTAAAGAGCAGTCATATCATTATTTTGTCATGTACGCATTAAGACAACATTAAAAATATATAATCACACATGCATTAATTTATCTGTATTCTCTAGCTTTTGCTTATTACTTCCTTCTTAGTCCTTTGAGCTGTCTGCAAATACCACTTACCATTTACTGGAATATCAGCAACATGTAAAAGCTAAAACGCAAAACTCACAGGTAGTACTCACTTAGGACCTCCAACATATTTGAGAATAATAGATTACTATAAGGAGCAGAATACAGTGGAAACATGGACAGAGTACAACAAAAAACAGACTGTTAGACTTACATTGAATATCACCTTGTATTAGTATTAGTCTTGACAAAGTAAGATGCCAATTGTTATAGCTTTATCATGATTATCAGAATCTGATCCAAATGAAAGTAACTACAATAAATTTTGGAGAAGGAAATCCAGAGACAAGATACTTGTTGAGAGGTGCTGTATCTCTTAAAGACACCTTGTTCAACAAATTAAATGTGAAAGATTTGGCAGCAAAAATGCTAGAATAAATTAGGTTTCACACAGAGAGGAATCAGTTCAGGGGTTCTGGTGGACAAAAAGCTCCACATGACCAGCAGCAGTGAGCACTTGCAGCCCAGAAGGCCAGCTGCATTTTGGGCTGCATCAACAGAGGAGTGGTCACCAAGCTGAGGGAGGTGATTGTGTCCTTCTACTCTGCCCTTGTGAGGACTCACTTGGAGTACTGCATCCAGGTCTGGAGCCCCCAGCACAAAAAGGATGTGGATCTGTTAGAGCAGGTCCAGAGGAGGGCCACAAAGTTGATCAGAGGGCTGGAGCACCTCTCCTATGACGAAACATAGGAGCACTTCTATGAAGCTGGGGATCTTCTTCCTGAAGAAGACAAGGCTTCGGAGAGACCTCGTGGCAGCTTTTCAGTACTTAAAGGAGGCTTATAAAAAAAGATGGAGAGTGACTTTTTACACAAGCATATAGTGATAGGACAAGGGGGAATGACTTTAAATTAAAAGAGGGGAGATTTAGATTAGATTTTAGAAAGAAATTCTTTACTCACAGGGTGGTAAGGCACTGGAACAGTTTTCCCAGAGAGATTGTGGATGCCCCATCCCTGGACATGTTCAAGGCCAGGTTGGATGAGGCCCTGGGCAACCTGATCTAGTGGGTGGCATCCCTGCCCATGGCAGGGGGGTTGGAACCACATGATCTTTAAGGTTCCTTCCAACCCGAGCCATTCTGTGATTCTAAGTCACACTGTGGGGAAGTAAAAGTTTCTTTCTCCATTACTGTCTAATACAATGTCAGAAAAATAAAAATATAGACAAACTGGAAATTGTTCAAGAACCACAACATTTTAAAATGCTTGAAGGAGGAAGACATCCAAGATTTTTTATTTTTTATTTTTTAATTAAGATATGGTTAGAGAAAATGACTGTTATTCACAGGTATTATTTATGTGCAAATGCTAGGAAACAAAAACTCAGCTGGTATAATCTGTGCAGTTTAACTGAGAACAGAGTATGGCAGTTTATATTAGTGGAGTATAGGGCTCTGAGAACAGAGACAAAATTTAAGTTGATGTGAGGATGTAGTAAGAGAATTTAAGTAGACTGTAAAAGAATGTAAAGAACCATTTTAGATCTAACTCCCAAAAGAAATGGAGTAATGGGGGCCACTATGATTTAGAAAGTAAAAAGCGTAAAAAATTGGAATTAGTAATGACACAAAGTAAGATTATCATCAATGTGACTGTGGCTTTTTTTTTTTCCTTTTAAATTTGTTTGATCAAGGGAGAAGATGGAAGATTTTTAGGATGTGATGTATTTTTTTTTTTGCATAAGATTTTCTTAATTTTATACACATATTTAGATTGCAGTAAACACCAAGTACTATTGGTCTCTGGAATTATTATTCTGACATTTATACAAAAAATAACAGAGGATAATGCTTTCCAAAAAAAAAAAAAAAAGAAAATATTTTAAACAGTGTTGTCTGATATCTGTAAGAAGTGTTCTGCAGCAACACTGCCACTTGCAGCAATATGAATTCCTACATGTACTAATAGGAGGGCACTCTCCCCTTGTATCATTCATGTCATTCAGTCATTTATTGTGCTGTATATATATTATGTTCTTTTTTTATGCAGCCATTCCAGATGGTAGACTCACAAGTTTTGAACATATTCTTGTCTTTCACTCACTCACCTTCTTCTCTCTCCACCCATGTAATATGCAATTATTCCATATAAAAAGAAACAGATGCAACAGGAGAGACTGAATGGGTATGTCTTTGCTGTTAACATAGCTCACTTAGAGCCTGAGTTCTCCCATTGTGCACACTGTTCATGCATTGAAGCAAACTATGGGCTCAAGACTAGTGTTAGTCAACTGCCTCAGTAGTATAAAGCACTTTACTGCAGAGTGCTCTGCAGAAACTGGACCATGGGAAGATATAGGAATCATATCCAGGTGTCCCATATCCTGGAACAGAATTTGGACTACCCCACTCTTGAATATGAAGATGGGGAGGTGCTGTTGTGTGCAGGGCTAACTTCAAGAAGTGCAGCCTGGGAATGCACAATGAGCTGGACTCTGCTTGGGAAGAAGCACAGAGGAACTTTTTGACAGTTGATCTCGGCTGAGCAGAGGGACTCAGTCCTGCCAAAACTGTGGCAGTTCTAAAGGACTGGTGCCAAGAAACTCATTCAGGGGACTGGAAGTATGCAAGGAGAAATGTAAGCACACACAGTGCTGAAGTATTCAAATTTTTAACCAACAGGTGATGCTGGTTATAGTGCCTACTGGAATGAGATGGGAAGATTTGAGAGCCTGGAAAGAGAAAGCAAACAACTCTTTCAAAGGAGTGGAGACAAGGCAAGATGTGATGGTGACTAGGTGAGGAAAGTCATCTGTGGAGGTGAAGAAGGGCTGGTGAGAAGTACTGTGGAGTCAAGAGAGAAAAAAGTATGAGTGGAAGACAATTGTAAGGAGATGTAGATGAGAAGGAAGATGAGGGAAAAAAAGGAAAAAAAAAAAAAAAAAAAAGGAAATAGAAGTGCCTGAAGTGCCTGTGCCAGAGAAAAGGGACTGGGAAGAGAAATCAGGGATGGGAAAGAGATAGGAATGGTCCTGACATCAGGTTAGAGAACAAAAAATGAGACCATGCTTTGAATGAATGTGCAGAAAGATATGATTTCACCAAGGACTATCTGTTCTGAAAGCCTGGAGTGGAATTGGCAGGGCCTGAGTCTCACTAAGCACTAGTAATGTAGCAATGTTTAGAACTAGAATGTTTGGAGTTAATCTTGCAAGTTTGTCATAATCAGAATTTCTGAAAGTCACTAACAAAACAGATGTATAAATTCTCTTTTTGTTATTAATAAATGACTGTATCATTAAGAAAAATTCTATTTAATATGTTTATACAGAAACCATAAAAACAGAATGTTGCACAATCTGCTTCGTTATACTCTTGGCCAGAGTTTAAAAAAACATGTAATGAAGTGGTTAAGTTCTAGCAGCACAGCTCTGGTGACTATACCATAGAATGTGTTTTAAAGGTTCTCTTTGATTTTGCTACAAAATGTATGGCTCTATATGAGCAGCAAGTTAACAGAGGTATAACCATTCCCTGTTTTAATCTCTTAGATGGCCAAAGGAGAGACACAGAGTCACATGTGCTTTAACAGTTTTCTATCCCTGAAGTCATTTCCAGGGAGGAAAAGCCAAGGATGACTATATTATTCTTCACACTACTAATAGGTGTAACTTCCTCCTCCTCTGGTATCTGCAGATTACCTATACTATTTTTGTCATTCCTCTCGCAGGAGGAAGGAACTGAAGTAATTCCCTACACTGACAACATCAGGAATCTTGGTCTATCTTCCCCCAAAGGAAAGTTAAGGACATAAACTGTTAAGATTCAACTCAGATATCTACATATATCTGAAAAGAAAGACTTATTTACCTACCTTGTCCTTAACTAAATCTATTTGTAAAGGTGAATGTTTGGTTGTGAAAGTAAGATTCTGACCTTAAAATATAATATTTTATATTAATTTTTTATTTTTTATTTATTAATATTTTATTATTATTTTTATAATATAATTCCACAATATAATTGTGGAACAGGTATTATGTTTCTATTTTTTTTTTTGTGTGAGTGTGTTGTATCTGTTCAGTTTACAGATAATAAATGTTCTCATATTTGTGCCAGCCTTGCTTATTCACGTGTTTTCTCACATATATGTCTAAGAATTGCCACAAGCACCTTTTGAACTTTGTGGAAATATATCCACTAAAATATATCCAACAGGCTTAAGACTAGACCTAAAGATTCCAATGATAAAATTTACATCCAAATCCTGTTGTTTTGAGTGGGGTGTACAGGTTTAAATGACACCAGAATTTCACAGTTGAACAGGAATTATTATTATTTGTCATGATGCACAAGACCTATATTGAATGTGTGTGTGTGTCCCCTTAGGATCCAGTTAGATCTCCACAAGCTCTCCAAGTATCCAGAATAAACACAAAAAAAATGCAGATGGCAGCGTATTGAGGTGGTACAAGATCTAGCCATAAACAAGAATCAGAACATAGCTAACCACAGTCACAAGGCCTAGTGTAAAGCGCTGTAATTTGTATGTCAGAGAGTTAACTGTCCTGAGTACCATGCCAAGATTGTTGCTGGTTTTCTTTAGAGCTGTCTTGGTTGTCTTCACATAGCACTTCAGCCCAGGGTGTAATGCAATCTGTAGCTCCTGTGCAAAAGTGCCTATAATCATAGGAAAAGTACACGCGAAGGGCAGAGGAAACAAAAAAATATATTAATACATTAGATTTTATCCTCAAATTTCCATCACTGAATTTACTATCTGGATGCTTCTTTTGCACAGCAAATGTTATAAAACATGTAAAAAAAAAAAGTGCTTCTCAGTAAAATAACCATATTCCCAATATACAGAGATCTGATGCATGGAGCAAGTGTGCCATTTTTACAGACAAATTTTAATTGTAAATCACTCCAACAACACACTCCAGGCCTCTATATTTCCCTAAGTTACACAAAACAATAATATGAATGATTACCAATATTTTAAACATGAATATGCAAATGAACCTAGCTAATGTCAGTGTAATTCTACCATAATATTAGGAAATCCAGAACTGAAATTTAAAGGATAAGATTTTTAGCTTAATGAGAAAAAAAAATCCACAAGAATCAATTTTTAATCATTAATTATGTTCACAGAACAATTCCTTATTAATTAAATTCTCAGTGCTGTCTATCTGTGCTATGATGTCACATCATCAATGGTAGAGAGGGGTCTCTATCTATGACATCATCAAACTAAAACCCAACTGCAGCTCACTAGCCAGATTGGTCCCACAATTAGCTGGCTGCAAAAATGTTTCTCACAAGAACTACATTCTCTGTTTCACACCCTTTTCACTCCCCACAATGTTAGGAGTCACCCCTCTAATACACGAGGTTCTTATCTCCCACATCTGCCCCAAGCCATTAGCACTGCAGCTCCCTTCCTTTCATGCCGTTTCCTCAAAATGGCCATGCTGCCTCCCAGATTCCTCCTGCTTTGCCACATATATCCCACTCACCCTGCCTAGGAAGGTCTTCACTTGTCCTCACCTCCAGCAAAGTTACCCAATTAAAGCTCTGAAACCACTCGTAAACTTCACAGTGGCAGAAGACAAGGACTTCTTAAGTCACTGAGGAGAACAGCCCCACATCTACCACCTGCTGACAAGTGGGGTTGCTGAGGGACAGGCCAGGGAAGGGCAGCACACCAAACCATTTCTTTCTTGTCCAAGCAGTGAGAAGAAGAAATTCCTTGTGATGTTACATGCTCTGCAGGTCATTATTAACTCAAGAACATATGAGAAAAGTGACCACTACTGAGTCCATGACAAAAAAAAAAAAATAAAAAAAAATAAAAAAAAATAGATTAGTCCTCTTGTAATTGATTGATATTTAAGAAAACTTAGTGGCCGTGAGAATTCAGAAGTCCTTTGTGTATTTTGAAAAGCTTTTAAATGCATGTTCCCATCAGCTTCCTTCATTTAACACCTCCATACTCCTTGCACTGCAGTCATTACAGAAATACCAGAAAAGAACTGCTAGCTGAAGGCTAAAAACCTTTCATTTCTGGCACCACACTGTAAACTAAAGTTGTAGAACATTACAGTTTATCTGGGGAAAGCAATCAAGATAATCAAATTAAAATGCTTTAAATGTTTCTCATAGATTTGTCAACAAACTGGTCTCTTGTGTGAATTTACCTTAAAGCAAGAGGCTGTTTTATTACTGTGGTGGTTTTACCCTGCTGGGCAACTGAACTTGCCCATAACCGCTCTCTCACTCCCACTCCTCAAAGTAAAAGGAGGAAAGGAGGAGAAAATACAATGGAAAAGGCTCAAGGGTTGAGGTAAGGACAGGGAGATCTCTCAACAATTATCGTCTCCAGCAAAGCAGATTCAGCATAGGGAGATTAATGTAATGTATTGCCTATCACTAGCAGACTAGCACAGTGAGAAACTAAAAGCAAACTAAAAACATCTTTCCCCCCCATCCACCCTCTTCTACCTCCTCCCCCAGAGCAGCGCAGGGGAACAGGGAATGGGGGTTGCAGTCAGCCCCTAACACTTCATCTCTGCTGCTCTTTCATGGTCACTCTCTGCCCCTGCTCCCCGTGGGGTCCCTCCCACAGGATACCATCCTTCCTGAACTGATCCTGCGGGGGCTTCCCACAGGCAGCAGCTCTTCAAGAACTGCTCCAACATGGCTCTGTACCACGGGGTCCATCCGTCAGGAGCAAACTGATCCAACACTAGTTCCCCACAGGCGGCAGCTCCCCCCAGGCCCCCTGCTCCTGCGCAGGCTCCTCTCCAAAGGCTGCAGCTCTGGCCTGGGGCCTGTTCCTGCAGGGGCTCTCCATGGGCCGCAGCTTCCTCCAGGACACATCCACCTGCTCCACCGGGGGCTCCTCCACGGGCTGCAGCGTGGAGATCTGCTCCATGTGGGACCCATGGGCTGCAGGGGGACAGCCTGCTCCACCAGGGGCCTCTCCACAGGCCGCAGGGGAGCTGCTGCTGCGTGCCTGGAGCACCTCCTGCCCTCCTTCTGCACTGACCTTGGGGTCTGCAGGGCTGCTTCTCACTCATCTCTCCCAGCTGCTGTCACAGTGCAGTTTTTTCCCTTTCTTAAATCTTTTCTCACAGAGACTCAACTAATGTTGCTCACTGGCTTGGCTCTGGCCAGCAGCGGGTCCCTTTTGGAGCCGGCTGGATCTGGCTCTGATCTGACATGGGGCAGCTGCTGGGCTCTGCTCACAGATGCCAGCTCTGCAGCCCCCCTGCTACCAAACCCTTGCCATGTAAGCCCAATACAGAAAGAAGAGAGGGAAGGGTGACACTAGTGGAGCCAGAGATCTGTCCATAATGTTTGGGCGTGAGAGCAGCCAAACTCAAACAGCAGTCATTCACATGCACACTCCACAAAACAGCGGCTTGATGAACTTGTACATAGGCTTATTATGTAATGGCACCATTCTTTAGCTATGGACACCGAACAGCCAATTTTGAGTGTAATCAGCTTACGTTCTTTTCTGCAGTCACTTGAGTGCTCTTCTCCTGAAGTCCCATTCATCAAGAAAGAAAACTCCACTAAGATCAGGGGAAACATGCACAATTACTGCTTAAGTGCTGACCCTCGTGAGGGAATAGTGGGAAAAAGGAAGTTTTGGTAAACTTTTCCCTCAAACACCACTCTGTTGTAAGTAGTTGCAGCTGCAGTAGGCTCTGATCCAGTGCGGTCCAGACATTAAAATTGGGAACATAAAAAAAATAACTTTTTTTTTTTTCTAAAAAGAGAAGGAACGGATTCGATAGGCAGTGAGTTGAAGCAAAACTCAAAAAAAAAAAGAAAAAAAAAAAAGAATTGTGTTACGCAATTACGAAGATCATATATAAAGGGAAATAGCAGAGATTTGGTATTTACTAGATTAATATCTTAGCTAACAGTCTTTGTAGACCATACAATGTTGTTTTGGCTCCATTTTCTGTAGTAAGTTGTGGGATAATGTCTGTGGAAAGTAGGGAGTTAGCCTACTGTGATACAAAAAGACATGGATTTCAGACTTGGCAGCTAGATACTTCAAATCCTAGGCAAAAAAAAAAATGTGAAGATTTCATAATCATCAGAATTGCACAACTTCTTGTGGTTTTCTCATAGCTTGCCATTTCATTGAAAGAAAATGTTTTTATTTTTTCTTTCCTAAAAATATAATAATACAGTGTAAACCATTGTAGTGCCAATCCCTTCACCCAGATTCATGCAAAAATGTCTTCTGCCAACTGCAGTTACAGGGAAAATAACTGTCGAGTCTCAGTAATCTAATCAGTTCTAGCGAGGCTGTGTGAGAATGTAGAAATTGGGAAAATTTCTGATTTTATTATGCAGGTACAATAGTTGAAACCATAACTGAAGGCAAGGTACTTTTGGAAAATCTTGCTTACTCCTCTCCCCTTTTTGCAAGGAAAGCCTGCTTTTTATACATCCTTCAGAAAATAATTTACTACTGCAGTCACTGGAGCAAATATTTTTCCTATTTATCCCAACTACTTTTTGTTATTTCAAGATCTCTTCCTTTGTAGCAACTGCCATTAAAGATGGCAGCTTTAAAGTGGCAGTAAGCAATCTCAAAGGTATATTACTAATGTCCATTCTTACAAAGATCTAGCTGATGGTGAAGACAGAGTCTACATGTCTGATACAGCTACAGAAACTTCTGCTTTTGGTGTTTCCTCCTCTGCCCTTACCACCAGTTCCTATTCTTTTCTAGCCACATAGTGATCTCAGAGCCAGTTCAGCAGAAAATTAATTCCTTTTTCTTCTTTTTTTTTTTTTTTTAAGTGAAATGTTATTTTTTCAGTGTAGATATTTGAGCATTTGAACTGACTCTTTTTTCAGATTCAGATCACTTCAAATGCTGACATGAGAGGTGTGGCATATGGAGCTGGAGTGGACAAATGGTAGTATTCTGGCAATGCCAGTACAGATTAGCTTAAAAGTGGTGTTGCAGCTTTATACTCCTTCTTGAAGTAGTCTGTATGAAATGTCTAAAACAGCTTAAGTTAGACTAAACATTCTATTCCTGTCCCTTTCTGAGGCTATATATTGCTATCTAAGTAAGTGCTCCAGCTGGGCTGAAGAAGATATGTTAAAAATGTGCAGTCGTCTTATGATTAGCTGGAGATGAAACTTTTTAGAGCAATAGTGCTAGGAGAGTATTGACTTACCTAAGTGGAATTATTTTTTTCTGTGTTATGCATTTGGAACATATTTGTGAAACAGATTACTAATTCTGTAAGAAACATCAAGTGAAACAAGCTGATGTACTCTGTACCCTAAATTCAGTCACCAGTAAATCATATCCCATGTTAATAAAAATAGTCAGATATGGCCAACACAACTATTCCCTGGTTAATTAGAGACAATGGTAAAAATTGCTGTTTTGGTGGATATTACAGTTCTTCCTAGAGTAAATTCAGCAGGTTATATCACCAAGTCGATTATGGGATAAAGAGAACAATTATAAAGAGAGAGTAGAGGTAGAAGCAATGCATTTGAAAATGTATACTCTATTTTATGTATTTTGCTAAAAAATTATTAGTCAGATTGAATGCAATGAGACAAAAGAGATATAATTGTATTTTAAAGCGTCATATGAAGATTTCTTTGGGTTAGGTGAATCCCTAGGGTCCAAGCAGACTGTTTTATTCTGCTCTTCTGACATTTATTAGCATATGACTGTGCCAAGACATAGGCAGGATGCTTCTGTAACAGAGTCTAACCAGATATACTAAAGCATTTTTGAAATAATTGCCCGTATGCTTCACTCACACTCTTAAACAGATAGACACTGTGATGCAGAAGATTTCCCTACATAGCATCATTTAACCTCTCTCCAGTCTGGAGTTTGGAAGGAAGCTGGCTTCCAAAATGAAGAATTCTAGGAAAGCTTTTAGGGTAAATAATAGTGCTTTAGAAACTGGACAGAAATGTTGTGTTTTTACTCTCTGGAGATATGTTCTACTTTAATTCAATTCAGCTGTCCTCATGATTTACTGAGAAAGAACAATGCTGTAAAAGTGACCACAATACGCTTGAAAAAATTGGCAGCAGCAACAGAAAAAAAAAAAAAATTGTGCTCAATCACCAAAAGAATGATTAGCTAGGAATAATGAAGCCTGTTAAAATATACTATGAGAGATAGCTAAAAGACCATAAAAAGGTGAAAAAAAGGAGTTAAATCCGCCAGCAGCAAAAGTACAATTTAGAGACTATACTGAAGGTACAAAGGATATGCATACTTCCTGTCATGAAAGATTTGAGAAAAGCAAAAGGAAGCCAGCATGGCTAAACAACAGCGCTAAGAAAGATTATTAAAGGCAAGAAGGCATGTTTGAAAATGTTGAAGTGGTATCCAAGTATGGAAACTAGAGAGGATGAAACTTTGGCAGGTTAAACATGAAAATGCAGTAAGGCAAACCAGAAGACCACTTGAGGAAAGTTTGCAAAAAACAACAATAAATATTTTTTTTAAATATATCAGGCACAGGAAGTCTGTCAGGGAGTCCAAAGAGCCAGGAGATATTCAGAGGATAAAAGGAGCACTCAGGGAAGATAGGGCCATTAAAAACAAAACCAAAAACCAGGTTTACAGGTACTAATACTGGGACAATGTCATTCAAAATTTTATAAAATAGTGAGTTTCCTGTAACTATTGCATTTGTTAAGGATAGAAAAGTTTAGCATCAGCATAGAAGCATAGACAGAAAGCATGAGATATCATGACTGGATGTTAAAATGATAGATAAGTTTCAGTGAAGATTAATGTAAATGCTGCACAAAAGAAGACAAAAGTGCTAATGGACTCTGACCAGTACCCCAGAGGAAAGAGATCAAGGACACCTCGAGTACTGTGTTCAGTTTTGGGCCCCTCACTACAATAAGGACATCGAGCTGCTCGAGCGAGTCCAGAGAAGGGCAACAAAGCTGGTGGGGGGTCTGGAGAACAAGTCTTATGAGGAGCGGCTGAGGGAGCTGGGATTGTTCAGTCTGGAAAAGAGGAGGCTCAGGGGCGACCTTATTGCTCTCTATAGGTACCTTAAAAGAGTCTGTAGCGAGGTGCGGATTGGTCTATTCTTCCACGTGCCCGGTGATAGGATGAGGGGGAATGGGCTAAAGTTGCGCCAGGGGAGGTTTAGGTCGGATATTAGGAAGAACTTCTTTACTGAAAGGGTTGTTAGGCAGTGGAATGGGCTGCCCAGGGAAGTGGTTGAGTCACCATCCCTGGAGGTCTTTAAAAGACGTTTAGATGTAGAGCTTAGTGATATAGTTTAGTGGAGGACTTGGTAGTGCTAGGTCAGAGGTTGGACTAGGTGATCTTGGAGGTCTCTTCCAACCTAGATGATTCTGTGATTCTGTGATTATAATAGACGTTTCTATGCTCAGCACTCAGTTACTATAGGAAAGCAAACACACTGTTGAAAAGTAGCAAAAAAGGAATACAGAACCAGAGAGTATCATTAGGCCACTGAATAAACTCTACACACTTTCTTCCAGTAGAAATAGGAGTCATCAAACAAAACTAGTGATTGGTTGGGTCAAAAGAACCCAAATGTAATGTAGCTGAGCTATAAGACTTCTTGCCACAAAATTCTTAAAGAGTTAGTGAAAGACAAAGTGATTAAGGGCTATTAAAAAAAAAAAATCATCATCACTGACACAAAAATTTAGTCACTGAGCCAAAAATTGATGGAAGCCAGGAGGGTATTCTGGGGAAGTGATACTGTAGGCTCTTTCTGTGTTTGTTAGACTGGAGTAAAGAAGGGGGAACCTAATAGCAGTCTTCCAATATCTGTGAAGAGGCTACTGAGAAGATAGAGGGTGGACTAGAGATCTCCTGAGGTCCCTTCCAAAGTGAATTATTGTGATTCACTAAGCTTTGGCACTGTTGGAGACAGGCTACTAAGCTAGCTGTGCTTTTGTCTGATCCAGTACACCAAATCTCATCTTATATACATGTTGACATTAGAACACACAGTTAGAAATTCAAGCTCAAACTCAAGGTCATGTAAAAACTCACTATCATTGCAAGGCGAATTAAGGAAAGAGTCACTTATATGTGAAGATTCAAGAAATAAAATTGACTTTCTGAGATCTACCTTCATGCTTTCAAAATAAAAAAAAATTGAAGTCCTCGCAAATCATATAATTTATTGTGTCTGAAGATTTTATGAGAAACTTAATATCAAAAATAAATTCATTTATAAACTCAATATATATCATTTTTGTAAACAATGAAGGCTGCAGTTTAATTGGCAATTTAGAAGTCACAGGACTGACATATTGCTAACAAAAATGTGACATGTTCAGGAAGAACAAGCAAGGAAAAATGGGACAAGACATTCTACTCTAAATTATGACTGCTATATGATGTAAAGATGTACAAAATGTTATATGTATCAAATATATTATCTGATATACAGGAATAACCAAGAAGCCAAATGGAAGAATGTCCAGAAATGAAAGTAAAGTAGAAAAAAGAATAGGTACATTGTCTATTGTAGTATTGTTACTTTAATTTGAAAGAAAGTTTTTATTCTGAGTGAGATATTGCAGTACACTAAGGCCAACTTTTTAATATTAGAGTTAGAGGAAATTATAAGGGGACTGTTGCTTTAGAGGAGACTAACAGATAGAGGAAGTGTCTGAGGATATGCAAATGGACAATTATTTATATGAACTGATCGGAAAATGATGGAGTACAAATCTGAAAAGAGCAAAAAAGGGGAGGAGTGAAAGCAACCAAATAATAACAATAAAACATATTATAAAATTTATCTCAGGAGCATGTGGCTTTGATCTCTTGGGAAGGTGTAATAAGGAGAAAAGTAAAGTAGCAAAGTAAGTACTTACTGAAATAAACCTTATCGAACACACAATTAGTCTGAGACACACAAAAAAAAAAAAAAAAAAAAAAAAAAGGAGAGAGAGAAGGAATGGATTTTGCTTCATTAAGTGCAACTGAAGAAAAAAAAAGAATCATACAAATAAAAAACATAACACGGCAAAAGACATCAAAAGACTTAATATAAAGGAACAGCAGAAGTACATGGAGTAAATCAAAAGCTACTGTTAAGACATTAAGAAGTTGCAGGTGAGGAGAGTTGGATGAGAACAGAAATGAGTTAGCAGGAGCGCTGAAAGACAAAGCAGCAAGAAATTAAAGGAATACTAATTTTGGTTTTGGGACCTTTCCTAATTGAAGGCCAGAACCATCAGGAGATGGTCACACTGCGTTCATACCACTCTCAGGAGTAACAACAGCATATTTTAGGTGGTAAGGGCCTGAGGTAAGGGCCATGGTGGTAAGGGCTATGATGTGCTTTTCAATGGAGTTGTGAAAAACGTATGGTAACATATGCCACATCACAACTGAAAGCAGACATTTCTGGACACTTGCATGGCTTCTACTGGAATGCCACACAACAGAGTTGCAAATGCAGTATTGCATCCAGAGTTATTTCAGCCCAGTGTTGGATTGAGGAGGCAGGCCTGATACAATGACTCAATTAAAATACAATGGTGTTTATTTTGTTTGTACCTTTAGTACTATTAATTATTGGACTTTTTTTTTTTATGTATATATATTCATATGCATGAATATGATTCAGTGATACATAACTTACTTCCCAGGCACACAGAAGTCTTTTTTTTTTTTTTTTTTATATTTGTTTTTTTATGTTTAATTTTAGTGTTTGCTGAAATCTTAACTACCTTCATAATACATACAAAGCTAGCTGTTAAAATGTTTCAAACTGCAGAATATTAACGTATTCTGTAAAGTCATTATTCTTCCTTCCAGGTCTCACATAAATGTAAAACATATAGTACTGTAAACAACTGTGATACACTTGTTTAGGAAGAGAAGAGGTTTCTGGTCTTGTCAGCATCAGGCAGACACAACACTATTATTCCTTGCCCTTTCTAAGCTCTTTAATGACATTTAAAAATGCAGGAATCAGCACCTTGTCGGAAACATTGGCCAACATTTATATCCCAAATTTATAGTCACTTCCCCGTTTTCTTGGTGCTAATTAGGAGTAATTATCTTGCTTAAATGCTCTTTTAAAAACAAGAACCTTTTACAAAATCTATCAAGTTCTGAGTATCTGAGTTCCTATGAAATGCAATTCTATTTAAAAGAAAAATAGATAAAGTATTAAGATATTCTAACTAGAATTTAGAAGCTATATAGTACTTTCTATAATTCTTCTATTGTAGTTCTATAATGCAATTTCTCTTCAGTCTTTCTATTAGTCAAGTGATGATTTAAGAATTAGAAAAGACTTGTCTTAGCTCTCAGCTAGAACTTTATCGAGATTGAAAGTGTGTAACATGTAGTACTCCAGCAGTTTCACCTGCATGGTTAACGTGACTATAATGACTGCTTATCTTGCTCTGGGAGATACCAAATTCACTTTTTCAAATATATGCACATCGGCAGCATCTGTGGAACTCAAAACAAAAGGAAAACATTCACTGTGACCTAAAATGAAGACTTATCGGTAAGAAATTTGTACGTGAGTTTTACTCTTGCAGTGACTAGTCAAGTGATGGAGAACATTAGCAGTAAATTCATCAGCTTCTTCATAAATTGAAGAATTATATTGCTTTGGATAAATCAGCCCCACTAATGTTCAAAACAGAAAGCAATAATCCACTGAAACACAGATTGCTTGCTTTCAGTGAGTTAAGTGTTAATAGATAGCATTCATATTCTCATATTCATTTTACAAAAAAACACAAGCTGCTAAACCAAACACTATGAAGCATACACAAATACAGAATCTTTTCACCCAAATGACTGACTGTTCTAGGAACATGGTGAAATTTTTTCATTGAAATAGATGATTCTCTGATTTTCAATTATCCACATAGTTGTTATGCAAAAGATCCATTTAAAGGAAACACAGTTTGCTGGGCTATAATCATGTCACATGTTGAAATTTTATGCCATTTGTGATACACAATGCTATGCTGTTCTCTTCTCACTATGTGTAGACTGTAATAATTAAAATTATAAAAATATATATAAAATACATATAACAATCTATAAGATATGACATAAAACAACATAAAATATGTAATATTTAATATGTAACATGATATATTTAATCATAAGAATTATATAAAACAGATCCACATGGAGAAAAACTGTTAAATACAGCAAACGTTTCCTAATTAAATACGTAGCATAGCATGAGAAGTAAGTGGGAAGACTGAAAACATCTGGAATTCATTCACTGGATACAACAGAAAATCAAAACAGATAAGAAGAAAAACAAGAAATGAAAGTTAAAAAGTTAAAAGTTTCTCAAATATATTCTTAAATATACTCTAAATATAATTGCTTTCTATATAAAGACAGAAATAATTATTCTTATAACTACTCAGGAGAGAATCACCAGAACTGTTCAGGAAACAAGCAGCAGAGACTAATTATCCAGTCAATAAAAATATTGTCTTAGGACTTCTTGTTTTCTATATTCTGTGACATCTTGTTTTCTATATTCTGTGACATGGATTTCTTCACTTTCATCACTGTGAGCTGAACCAATAAACAAGATTAAAAAGGTACATGGTGCCTCTGCCTCTGAGCTTTTATGACCACTGGCAAGTTCAAGAACTGATCAAAGTTAGAGCTCCAATCGTGCAGTGAAGGAAGAGTATCTAAAAATGCATGTTTTGTGGAGTGCTTTATGCTTCCCAGGAAATGATGGCATGAAGAATGCATTCCCAGCAAGCAACTGTATAAAATATAAGCCTCTAGGTGTTCCCATAGACATTATCTACCACAGACCATTCAGCCTTTCCAACTTCTAGCTCTGGGCTAGTTCCATGGAAAGTCTTAACAGCCTATAAATATCTCTTCAGGCAGGTAAGGCTACATCTACATTAACAAATAACTCAGCAAATAAAAGCAGATTGGAAGACTAAAGCTGCTGCTGCCCCTACATCTGCATTATTTATGTCTCAGGGGTCTTCTCTCAGACTAGATCTGGTCTGATGCCTTGAACGGGACATTCCCATCATGAACAAGACTCAGCTACTCAAAGGAGTGGTCAATGGTTTGGAACCCCCACTAAGGGTTGTGTACATCTGTACATTCCTGGAGAAAAGCTTCTGGTTTAGTTTCAACCAGATGGAAACTAATACACATGCACAAAACCTGCTCTATAAACCAAGGCAATGTGCCTTCAGTGGCAATGACTGAGTGCAGTTTGAAAACTGCACTACTGCACTGCATCAACACACTCATGCACACGTGTCCTACATCCAATACAGCAGTGGCAGTGGTCTTTTCAGCTGTCTAGGCACAATGTAAAATTTCTGTTGGTAAAATCCTAGCTCAGAACCTCAGTTGTGCAAGCAAAATTGAATTCCACCTTCATCTTCACAGAAGTAAAATTTGCCTTCACAGAGCAATGGACATATTCCATAGACACTGCACTTCTGGAGGGTGGAGGCAAAGCCCTGCTGAAAATCCTGATGTGCTTGCAATGCAACCATCTGCAGGAGAGACAAGGGGAGAGGGTTTATGGCCAGGAGCCACCTAGCTTTCTGTGCTCTTTGTTCCTCCTTCCACTGCTGGAGCTACCCACTGTTTGTCCGGCCTCCCCTCCAGCAAGAGCGGATAGAGTAGAAGTGAGTAATCAGACAAGTGCAGGATCATCCCTTCAAGCAGCAGGGCTATGCCTGCTTGTTAATGGAACAAGAAAAGTCGCTCAGTCCTGTTTAAGGAGGACAATGTCTGGAGAATTACTCAGCTGTAGCAAGACATTATTTTGCTCCTATTAACTCTAGGCATCTATGGCTAAAACAACTGGAAGGGCGTTTCCTGTTCTCCTTAGCCTACTGTGAAAAATAATTGTGTGCTTCTTGGACTGCAGAAGTCAACTTGCAGAGAGTTGCCTGTGCCGTGGAAACAAAGCACAGGAAGAATTAATGGGCACAACTGCTCCTCTGCAACCAGGGTTGACTTGGAAACTGGCAGAACAATTGAAATAATGTACAAGGTAAAGAGGCGAAAGCCCCACTTCTCCAAGTCATGAAACTCAATTTGTGTTAATGGACAATAAAAATTATCGGGCACATATCACTGCCATTGTCAAGAAAGACAGGTGGGTGCTAAAATCAAGCTGTGTGAAAAAATGATTGTAACTTGATGGAAGGAAAATGAGGGAAAGGAAAGCCAGCATGGTGGTGGAGCAGTTGTGTTTCTCAGGTTGCATAAAATGATTAGATAAACTTACAACTTATCTGTGCATCTTTTTGCAGGTCAGCTGTTCTAGTGTTTTTCATTCACAGCCTTATTTAGCCAGTACTAAGACAAACACTGATATTTCTTACTCAGTATTTGACTTCCTCTATTTCCCAGTGCAAAGTTAGCTTAGCACTTACAGGTCTAACCTTGGCTAAAATGAAATTGGAGAAGGTCTCAGAAAAAAAAAAAAAAAGAGAGAGAGAGAAAGAGAATGCTATTAATCCTGTCAAAGTGCTTAACATTGGTCTAAACTATTTTTAAAGCACTTGTTTAAATTTTAAAGCAGTAAGAGATCAAGAACAAACACACACATTTCTTGTCTCCCTTGTGTGTAAGTAATTTTAAAGGTCAAGCACAGCTTTTTCGGTTCTTGAAACAGCCCTTTGCATTTTTCGAAAGTTAAAAAACATAGGCCAGATAATCAGCTAATGTAAATTAGCAGAGCTCTATCATAGTCAATACAGCAGGCAAATTTACACTGGATGAGGTTCTTGCTGCTGTTTTGTAAAATTCCAAGGAAAAGATTACAGTGTTTTTAAAGAAATATATCCTGAAAGAAAGATGCAGATTTCCCTGTCCGAGTCTCTGCCAGAGGGAATGAACTCATAAGTACCATAAATCAAGACAATGAAAACAGGCAGTTAAAGTCCAGTTCTTGTGATGGCAAAGTATGCTGTTTCTTTAGTTTTGCAATAGAAAGTGAGGCTGTGTGTGCATCTGGTTGGGGGTTCTCTAGAGAAACAAAAAGAGCACCATAGGTTCAGGATGTTATTCCATTAATTCAAAGAAGCGACATAACAGTCATTAGAAAAAAAAAAAAAATCATTCATGCCCCTCACATGATAGTTCTCTCAAAAGATTTTTAGAAGTCTTATTGGTGTCCCTTGGACAGAAGTCAGACAGCAGCTTGGAGCTCTTGAGAACTAAATCAGGAGTTTCCAAAGGCTAACTTTAGAACATGACAGTAATTACTTTAATTGAAGTGTACAGAGTGTTTCTTCTGAGATATCAGAGAAGAGGTTTGTGAATTTTTAAAAGAAGTTATAACTCACCTCTGAATTTTTTATTTTTTATTTTATTTATTTATTTATTTATTTTTGGTGCTGTTTCTTGCCATGGTGATGAAAAAGAACAGAGTGGTATTGCAGAGCTCCCTTCCAGAGCTGCAGCTAGTGCAGATCTGAAGGCTGATTAAAACCTGATCCAAAGGACTGTCAAAACAATGATATACATATCACAGAATCACAGAATCGTCTAGGTTGGAAGAGACCTCCAAGATCACCTAGTCCAACCTCTGACCTAACACTAACAAGTCCTCCACTAAACTATATCACTAAGCTCAACATCTAAACGTCTCTTAAAGACCTCCAGGGATGGTGACTCAACCACTTCCCTGGGCAGCCCATTCCAATGCCTAACAACCCTTTCAGTAAAGAAGTTTTTTGTAATATCCAACCTAAACCTCCCCTGGCACAACTTTAGCCCATTCCCCATCGTCCTGTCACCAGGCACGTGGGAGACATGACCACTTGAGGAAACAAAATCAGTATTATCAACCTCATCCTACTTCCATAGAAGTCGAGGAAGTAAATTTTCAGTGGGAACAGCATCAAACACTTAGGTTTCTTGTTACTCCTTAACTGAATAGCTTTTTAGTGATTTCAGTAGTTGCTTTTTAATTTAAAATTCCTCATAAGTAAAGCACCTTGAAAGGCCTGATATGAACAATATGAGTAGCTCCTTATTATAAAATTTTGTTATTAAAATCAGGCTCAATCATTTTCCCAGTGTTTCACAAAAACATATTTGCAGATCCAGGAGGCTTTCTGAATCCGTCTTTTCTTCTCCACTCCTGTTCTGTAATCACTGCAGAGTTTAAAGAGCATATTCATGTGAGAACACTTTATTTTCTAAATATGCACAACTGGTGTGTTTGGATGGTTATTTTTCAGAGTGAAATTCTGAAAAGACACGATCCTTCTCAGCAGGTCAGGTATTACAGGCTTAAGTCACAAGTAACGTTTTCCTTCACCTTTACTTTTCCATTTCAGTGCACGCAAATAACAGCTAGGTCATAAAAAGCTTCTATAAACTTCTATAGCAGAACTGTATTGTAAACATAATTCAAGGATTCGACAAAATACACGCTTATGTGAGTACTCTTAACTGAGTTATAGTTACATAAGGATTACTCCTAATGAATTAAAGTTGCAAAATATAGGGACGAATACCCATGCTGGAAATCTGGTTGCCCAAGAGGATGCTAATTCCACATTTAACATCAAGAAGGGCCCCAAACTAAGATGGTCTATACCCCACATATAACTAGTCTTTCCTAGTGGATAAGGACTCTGAAGCATGAGTCACAAGGGGTGGGTACTGGGATTTAGGCCACCTAAATATAAGCTTACAATAGAATTCTTAAATATGGAAGTTTTTATTATGCTGCTTTTTAAAATTATTATTTTTTATTTAATTCAAGTAGTTTCTACACAAGGAGCAAAATATGGTGTTCAAAAACAAATACAAAAATATCAACACACAGTCAAGATTTAAAATGCATTGGTTTTGTGATCTTTTGCAAAAAGATCCATGCTTAGGAGGTGTTTCAAACTGCTTTTAGCACACAAGGCAGTTGCTCCCTTTTGGTACATTTACATTGTCACCTTCAACTCCACAACACAGTGTGGTAAAAATGCTGCTTTTTTCAAAACTTATATGATGGGATTTAGCTTTGCTTCCTGGAGATTCCCCTTATAAGCCGACTATTTTCCTCTTCTCCTCTGTTTTTACTCTGTTCAAAACCACTAATAAATCAATGTGTTAATTAACATACTATTACTTTTTGTTTGTATGGAGTAATACATACTTAGAGATTGGAATAAATATTATAAATATACACACAAGGAGGGCAACTATGTTCTGAGTGAAGCATCTCTGTTATCTATGTTCCCTTAAGAAACACTAATATGCAGTATCACTATATAAGGAACCTCCAGTATTACAAAGCTTGAGTTATCTTTTTAAACCACATGCAAAGATTACGGCTCTTCTGGCATGCATTCTTCAGCCTATACTAAAACCAATGCTATCTTGGTTTTATGAAAACATTTTTAGGAGGCAAAAGTAAGGACTAAGAATTTGAGGAAATGCCAAATTAATGGTTAGTTGTGCATTGGTAATTCAAGACATTTTATCTCTTTGTGTATCTGTCACACACATTAAATGAAAGGGGAAAAGTAGATGGACATATAATTAGACATTCTATATAATTAATTCATCAGACACATAAATGTGATTTCAACAGACAGTATATGAACCACTTATTAAATTCTGGAACATTCATATAGTATGGTCTAATGGTATAATGAACAGATTTTCTTTAGAGAATTCCCTACTTTTTTAGAAAGGAGAGGGGTGAATTTCCCTATTTATAAATTAAATGACATCTAGGGAAACTCCCCTAAATTTAGCTCTTCAGCATACACAACTTAACTTGAGCTGCCAATCACATTTGAATAGCTAGCAGCTAAGGCTGGCTTCCATTCCTCAGCAGAACATGTGCCACCACCATCACCACCATTCCAGAAAGCCAAGTCCATCCTGCTTCCTTTTCTTTCCCATCATTAGAAACTTTGTGTGGCTGAGTCTGTTAAACAGAGACAATATGCCCATTTTTTTCCTTCAATTTTCACTTCCACTATCACTATCATTGCTCTGAAAGTTTTGGGGCATTCACAGTTCTGCACGTACCTCTACAGAACAGACAGATTCAGTCTCAGGTTGCTCATGCTCAGCTAGTATTTTAGCAGACTGCTCAAGTTTTCCTGGGGAATTCAAGTCACGGAGAATAAATTGCATTTTTTTGCAATTTCTGTTTTAGACAAATTCAAAGCGGCTTTCATGAGACAAAGGAAAACACAGTTTTCTAGCCTAAATTGTTTATTTGTAACAGCCTTAAAGGAGGTATTAGAACATTTAATACAGATACAAGAAAAAACGTAAAATGAAAATGGAATATATTAGGCAACCAGGCTGTTTCCAGCTCCCTGTACAATTACTATAAACCTGCTTCCACTCACCCTGTAGATGTTCTTTATGTCTGGAGACAGAGCGGAGCCTCATTCCAGTATGCAAGTTCCCCTTGTATATAATTTCTTTTCTGCCAAGCAAGAAACCTAAAGACCTAAAGTGGTTAGTAGATGCATATGTGGGCCCAGAATTCCACAAGTGAATGCTGCCATTTGTCTCTTCCTAATTACCATGAATTCTTTCTTTGTGCATTCAATGGAGATGGGATTAACGCAGCTATTCTGTTTAAAAATCAAACCTCAGCATCGTCACTTGCAATGCTCCAGTAACTAAATTTATGGTATCTTATCTTGCAGAAGAATCTCTGCTGTGTTCCAGGACCATTTGTTAATGTCACTGTAGCTATTGAAATAGCACAAGTTCATTATATTGTTATTGTACATACAGCATAACAAAGAGCCAAACAGAAGGTCAAATTTTGATCATGTGACTATGTATATAAATCAAGATCATTTCCACCAAGTAAAATGAAATTGCTGGAATAGATGGTTAAAAACAAAATTTGTTATTGTAGCACCCACTGAAACAGTGATTATAAATAAATACACAGACACACATACAAAGGATAGAATATATAATATTGTACCTTTGTATGTTTGGATTTCTCTTAAAAAGCAAATGGGAAAAGATCAAGGATACAATGGGATTTTTCATTACTTTACTGAGCAATAAAATCCAATATGAAGCTTAAACTGCTTGAAACAAGATCTTCAGTTTACTAAAGGAATTTTCAATAGGGAGAATACATTTTGCTTTAAACCATCAGTTTTGCAACCTTTTTGGCTACTCCACTTACCTCAGGAAAACTGGCAATTGTGAAAACAGGTTTCTTAAAACTGACTGCAGACTTTTTTAATCCCCTTGACCTACAGTTCATGCAGGTTATATAAAGTTAACAGAGACTAACTCTGTCCCATAACATTTCCCCCTGAGTCAAGGAAAGAATCAGTTTCTAACACCATTCTTAGTTCTTCTGTTTCTAGTCCCCTTACATCCACTCAGGGCACTGAAGCAGGCAGACCTTCATAAGGATATCTGAATATAAGTCTGAAGCATCCAAAGTCTCAAACATGTCATTTCATCCCAAGACAAAAGGAAAACATGGACAGAAAAGGTTTTAGATTTCTGAAGATCTAGTCTATGCCACAACACAAGCGAAGGATCAGTTTCTGTTATTATAAAAGGATGGACACGTTCACACACGTTTTGAAAAGCACTTGTTGCCAGCATTATTCTGCTGTAAAAGACAATGTTAATACATTCCCAGTTTTCTCCAACATAATTTATTCAATTTCTAGCTTACCTTCACCATGTAATTAGGTCTTTTCCCTTAATCCTGGCATGGTAACATGTGATTTGTGAAGTCCTTAACACACCTTCTGATCCTTACAGCAATGAAGAGATGCACTACAACCTTGCATAGGTTAGAGAAAGCTGTCTTTGCCCTTATCTCCACTGTATCATCTACTACTTCTATAAAAATTGTGCCAGCAAATTCTATTGATGAAAGACAAACAGGAGATTGTAAAGGACATCCATGACAGTACTTGAGACAGAAATGCTTCTCATCATTGCAGAGAAGCATCACATACCTGTCTATAGGGGAATACTGGATATTCATTCATTGGGACAAAGAAAGATTAAATAAATTTATGCACTTACATTCCTTCCATTATCCCTCTGCTGACAGGACAGCAAGAGACTGCCTTGGCCTCACACTCCTGTCACCTGCTATTCTCTTCTACAAGCAGAATTTAACATCTTTGTCATATGCTGATTAAACTCCATTTAGGAATTATTGCTTCCCACTGCTCCTTTTGGAAGGCAGTTTCAGAATATCGGTCCTGTGTAGTTTGCTTGTTTCCAGCTTAGACTGATTATTAGCCACACCTATCCTTGTATAAATACAACTAGCTTCTTGTTTCTGCTTTACCTATATATTTCCTTGGCCTCCACAGAAACACAGAATCTTAGCTTTTTGCCTACCAAACCAAGTGATCAAAGATCTTTTTCTATTTCCACAAAACAGACTGTTCATTCTCCTAAATAAGCCTTCTTTACTCATGATCAGAATTTAGAATAACCTTTTAAGCAAGAGTTAACAGATCTTTTCATATTATATTATAAGAGATCTTATGAGGGCCTCATGCCTCAACACATCTCTATTGTTTCAGGGTGTATGGTGGGCCAGCTAGCATATCTGCCTTTTCCACAGCTACCAGTGTCTCTGAAATATAAGAATACAGCTAATCCTGCTTTATTTTATTTACAAAGCTTCTTGTCACTGAAAAAGTGGTATTTCAAACCGTAGAGAAAATCACTGTTTTCCACATTTGTGATTTCTGCCTTCTAGAACTGTATTTAATATTTTATTTTGCAATAAAGATGAATGTGTTAAGAAAGTAAATGTGCTGCAGAAGATGAAGTAGGCAGCTTGAAGCTGTCTATTTGTCACTAGCTGCAGTGTACAGCTGTAAAGCTCCAGGATCATGTGCTGCCAAGGGAACAGCAACCAATTTCAGGGCCAGGGCCAGAAGGCAAGAAGTTGGCAAGGAAATTCTCCTCCTTCCCCTGTACACAAAAGCAGAGGTACAGGGAAGGAGAGACGACTGGGTCTCTGTCTTAGAGAGGAGGAGGAAGGACCATTCACGTACAGAGTGCCAAAGCTCCTGGGGAAAGAATGCCATTAGGGGCAGCAGGATTTTTTGATGGCAATTTTTAGCAGCTGGCTCCTGTCAAATTTAACTAAATAATTTCCAGTACAGGCCTGAAGTGTTCAGTCCTCATCTCTAGATAAGCTCAGCTCCTGTCTGTCAGAATAAACATGAATTCTGTAAGCCTTGTTTTAACAGGGTAGGCTATGATAAAGGAAAGAGAATGGAATTTATCAAAATCATAGTATGATTTTCCTATAAAAAGGCATTAAAAATGTTAAATTATTGGCTTAGAGAAAAGCAGAGATCTGTTAGATATAAGAAAAATAATAAATTACCAGAAGTATATTAATTGCTCTTGTGTAAATTCTGCAAAAATTAAAGAACACAAAGGAACTAAATGATATTTAAAGACAGATTGTTTAGAATAAAAAAGTAATTGTATTTTACAAGATACAAAGCTTATGCAATTAATCACAATATGATTAAAGAATAACTTAAGAAAATGTATATAAGACTGGAATTAAATGGAGAACAAAAATATCCACATTATTTTTTTTCTCTTTATCTCTCTCTCATTCGCTATCCTAATACTTTCTGAAATAATCCATTCACTTAACCTAGGAAGGACTAAGGGAGAAAATATGGCAAATCACCCTTCTCAAGCTGCTGAAAATGATGACTGTTAGACAGTATTGCATGACACAGAGAGAGAGAAAGAAAATGAAAATCGTTAAACATAGTCCCCCAGAGCTGGAAACTCTAGGGAAAGAGTTGTCACACAAATCTGTCCTTCTGAAAACGATACATTAAATTCATATTACTTCATAAAGGAAGGCAGACTGAAGTACATTTCCTTTTTATAACCACTCTTTAAAATTAGCAAATGACTTAATAGATTGGATATATTACATGAAAATTATTACCATTTAAAAAATCTTACGTTTGTGTTGCAGCCCTCCATTTTGGATTATTTCCAAAACTGTGTGGGAAAAAATATACATCTCATCTTCATATTTCTTGATTCTCTATCCTGTCAGAGCTCAGGGCTGGTGAGTAGGTCAGTACTGCCATCTTAATGAAATTGACAATCAAAGCAAAGTAGTTTAATTCTGTATTTTCTTATGCAATTAAACCCATAGTCAAGTAAAGAGTCAATTTGCAGGATTTAAACTATTAGGCAAAGCTAATTTCAAATATTTCTCATCAATCTAACTGGATAAGATATCTCCTCTTCTGAATGAGGCCTCCTTCCACAGCTGTACTCAAAACACACAGTCACACAGAATCCTTTAAAATAGGGAAAAATCATTAACTTCCAACCTTTCCCTCTCTCTAACTATTATCTTTAAAGAGATATATATCTAAAGCAAATTCGTGGTCTCCCAGAAAGGGTCTGGTCTCAGTGTCTGTTCTCCCTGTCGTCTCTTCTTCAGCAGTTGAAAAGCTTTAGCTGTTTGTTTCCCTATAGGAATACTAAGGGATAACAAGAGTAGGCAATTTTTGTCACTGTACAATAACCTCTTGTTGACAGTGAAATCTTACTTGGTGAGCTCCAATACTAGAGGACCTTCAAATGAAGAAGATAAAGCTTCACTATGAAGTAATTCTGCATTTTCTCTTTTTCTTTTATTTTTTTTTCTTCTTCATGTTATAGACTGCTTTGATTGCAATTCCAAACCTCAAAAGAGAGGAAATTCCAGAATTAAGGTTGACTTACTGCACAGGTGCTGTGGTTGGGCATTTCCTGAACACCTGTTTTACTAATTTTTTTTTTTTAAATATAATTTGCAAATACTATTTTTAGTGTAAAAAGAGGTAATCCAAACCACAACTTTGGGCATGGACCCATTCTCTGGCCCTAGGGTAAGTGGCATAGGATGGTTTGTGTCCATGCAGCCAAACTCTCTTCCTCCACCAGAACAGGGGGAACTGCCTGTTGGAAGCAGTTCTTGGCTTACAATATTCCTCTGACTGAGCTCAGGCTTGGAGAACATTGGATGGACCAGAACTGTGCCAAACAGAGTGCTAAAAACTAAACACCACAGACCATTGCATGCCAGTACTTGAGCCCGTACTTAGTCTCTGTTTTGTTTATTAGTGTACATATTGCCAGTAGGTTGGGCAGGAGGATCAAAAAGCAGTAGGGAAAGAAAAGAGCTATTTATGGTAAAGGACAACGTTGGCCCAAGAACAAACATGTATAAATTAAGCATGAATATGTTAGGCTTCAAATTAAAAGTAGGTTTCCAACTATGAGATGAGTCAAATTCTAAAACATCGTTCCCATAAACCAGCAGGGGCAAGAAACTTAACTCATTTTATGCTGAAAATGGGTAAACCTTTGAAAGGGCTGAGCCATATAGTTTCTCTTGATGGCAAGGGAATTCAACCTAGTATATCATTTTGTTTCTGCATACATTTTAATCCTTCCCACATTCCTAATGCAATCTGACTTCATCAACCAAAAAGTGATGACATAATATGGCTCTGAAGTCACTGTACCTGATAATGTAATGTATCTTTCCCTTTCTTCAGAGGGAATGCACTATTCAAAAAAAATAAAATAAAATAATATATATATATATTTTTTTCATTGAACAGGAATAGTCTCAGTTTTCCCTGTAAACAGTGAATATTTATATCCAATACAGCTTACACAGCTTTTTGTTTTCAAATGAACCCATTTTACCATGAAACTCCCTAGGGTTGTAATTACTGTGAATAGGATGACATAGACTAATGCAAATCAAGAGATGTAGGAAAAAGAAAACTGGGATCAGATATATGCATTTCCCATACATTTATCACCTCTAAATTACTGGAATCAAAATAGGAATATATCAAGGAACTACTTAAGCACGGCACAAATGCCAAACTGTTATTTTATTTTGTTTGGAAATGGAATTGTACACACAAAATAACATGCTTTTTTTTTGAGATTGTATAACTATAATTAATGCAATAGGTCGTACAAACTGACAGAGAAACAACTGAATTTTAAAGATAATAAGCAGTGGTTGTCTCATACTGTAATAAACATCTAGTTCACTGTAGATGTCCAAGATGATGTATCAGCTTGAGTCTGCCTAGCTCCAACATTGCCTGCCTTGGTGACCGTACAGCATAATTGTTTTCTTTTTCTTCCAAGGTAGAAAATAGGGCAAAATGGGAGGTAAATTAAAAATCATATGAATATTGGGAAAATAATTATTGTTTAATATAGTAACTACAATTCTTTGTAATGATGTAGGCAGTGTGCATTACACTGTTTGTGAATATGGTCCTTGGAAGCATGAGCTCCAGGACTTTTGAATAATCATGCCTCTGGTATTCCTGTTTAAGAAGCAGTGACAAAATTTCTTGTTCCTACCTAACTAAAAGCCTGTGGACACTAGAATTCCACCTACTGTAAATACAGGGATAGAATTTCATCCCTAGAAGTCAGACCAACAGCAGCATCTTGAAGAAATCAGTATGTGTTGGATAAATGACTGCTCTTCTTTTCATCCAGCATGTCAGGGGACACTCCAAAGTAGACAGCTGACAAACTGCAGGAAGAGAGTACTCCAGAATTAGGACTAACTGCACCTGTTGAACAGAGAATTGAGCATTGCTCTCCAATCTTCTAATCAAACTCAATTTCTTTGCAAAGAAAAGTAAATTGCCCTTGCAGGTTGGGTATTCCACCATTGCAGAAACAAGATAAAGATGTTTGGACCCTGGTAACTAAGGTCTTGCTGAACAGTGCAGAACACATACCCACTAGCAGCTATCACTGCATGGTATACTGAAGTTACTTGCCACCTCAAGGCTTGGAAAACAGCCAGTTCATCAGTCCTGATACAAACTCTGTCCTCTTTCTGACTGAACATGAAGACCAGTGCTGGATGGGCACCATTTATCCCTGCAACCTCTGTTAACGTGAAAGAAACAGAGGCGTGTCATCAGAGTAACCACAGTGCGCTCCAGCAGGTCTCCCTGATCTGGACAACTGAGTAACTTTCAAGATCACACATGTAACTAGTTCCTCAAAAGTAAACGTAGTGTTTTTGAATGTGATCCCAGATGAATCAGACCCCTCTTAGAACAGATATGAAAAAGCATGTGAGTTAAGACTGAAAAAAATAAAAAATCTTTCAATTGCTGCTATGCTCTGATCTTGGAACCCTAGTGGCTGCAAAATGTTAAAAGAGTTTCAAGAAGCCTCAGATTTCTGTTAATGTCTATAAACATCTGAAGGGCCATCAGAAGCCAAAGGGCTTCTGCCAAAGATCACAGAACTCTGGCTGCACCAGTTTTTCCCAATTTATGTTCTCCATGTGCCCTTTTTTCTAGTTGAGAATTCCCTCATGCCAGTGAGGTCTTTGGATGCTCATTTAATACTGCTTTAGAACCTTTGTATATTGAAGGAATAGAAGAAAGAAGCTTTCATGTAAGTCAGGAAATGGTCATTTATTTTTCAGTAGCTTCAATTGTATTTATTACAGGCTCTGATCGAGTTCTAATAATGTCAGTGCAACTTCCTATTCTGGCCTTTATGAGTTGCAAAAAAACCATTTCTTATTAAAACAGTATCTTTGGCATGCTAATTATCCTACTGTAAAATCCTAATGGAAATAAAACTGTCATTTTACTGTGAAGTAAAACAGCAAAGAGAGCAACGTACAAAAATAATTTTAGTTTTTCAGTAAAAGTCTGTCATTCCTTCTTTCCACTAGTCCAGGAGAGTAGTAAGATGAACAAAGTCAACTTTCCTTCCAGTGAAAACAAAGACTGCACTCTAGGTTTGTCTACCTGCTTACTTTCAAAGCTGCTTCTGGGCAAAGGAATCTCACACACTACTCTACAACTGCAGCCTCCTTCAGTGGCACTTCTCAATCAGGTTTCCAATGCTCTGAAGCCACCTGGCTCCGTTCTTATGCTGCACTACCTTCTTCTTCTTTTTCCTGTATCTGCATGGCTTTTGGATAGTAGAGTTCTTTTTTTTTTTTTTTTTTTTTAAGAAAGAGCTTAATGAGCTACTGAGCTACTGTCAGTTCAACAAATAATTTTATTGACTGTTTTTTGTTTGTTTGTTTGTTTGTTTTTTAGTTTGGAGATATCTCTATTCTAGTTTGCCAAATGAATTGACTAGTGATTTTACCTTAAAATTATATCATCTCCAAAATCCCAGTCCATACTAATACATTGTGGTGAATGAAATGCTTATGTGAAAACTGCGTCCCTCAAATTAATCTTTAGAACTAGATCACATGAAGCAAAAAACACAGCTGCATCCTGTGCTCTTACAGTGTGCACTGAAATAAAACTGGCTTCATAGTGATGTAGGTGCCCCCACGGATGTAAGTCTTGATTGAGTCATTCCCTTACTTACTGATCAGTACTACCACAGAAGTTGTCCCTGACATTTATATAAAGCACAAAGGACTTATGGTGCTTTAAAAATAAATAAATAAATAAATAAATAAATAAATAAAGTCACTTTGGAGACTGTTAAGCATAAGAAGAAGTCTCAATTAGAAATTCAGATGAAACTTTGCTCCACGATATGAAAGTGGGCAAATGCTGCAGACGGTCTCTGTGCCAGCAAAGGCCCCCATGCACTCACAGTCTGTAACAGATGAGATGGGACTAGTGTGTTATCCTTCTATCTACTTGCTGTTGTTTGCCCTCACAATTTAGATGGTTTCATAGGAGAATCTTTTTGAATTTTCCAGACTGTCGTGGAGCATTTTTTAACTCTGCAACATCAGCTGCTGAAGCTAGATCTGATTTTGCATACTCTTTGATTCTGGCTGCTCCAACAAGAAGCCAAGCTACTGATGCACCAAGTGGGCTCATTCATAGTGGTAAGCTCACTCTCATGAGCTCCAGCTCATTCTTACGGTTGGAGTTATATAAAGCACAGCAGATATTCCACAAAGTTCTAGAATAAACAGCATTTAGCAGCCATTTCTCACCTGCAGAAGATGGTGAGACTCCAACATTCATAGTAGACTGGAAAGGCTTCCTTTATGCTTCATTTGTTGCTATTTCCATATACATAGAACAGCACTCCTGGTGAAGGACAATCCTTTTCAGTGGGTGGAACCAAATCCTATGAAGACGTGGGATGAACAGCACTATTTCCATAGCTTCCCTGTGAAGAAACAGGTTTTCACAGAACTGTGAGAGGAGCCTGTGTTCACCCTCGGGCATTTAGAACTGCAAATGAGGTAAACCATAAAAGACTGAATGTGGTTTGCAGTTGTGGTTTGGAAACCTACCACACAATGCTCTAACAGTCCATGGCTAACCTGTGCTTACTTGGTAAGTCAACAGTCACTTCTGTGCTGGAAATGTGCAAGACTAATAAAAACATGTTTTCTTATGGGTTTCGGACATAAGTAATTAATGTGTTTAAACTATTAAACTCTGAGTTTCAGAGAAAAGAATTTCCAAACTGTACTGAGGCCAAGGACAACAGTAATATGCATGTGAATTGTCTGCGTGAAGGAAGAGATGAAAAGGGCATTAATCCATTATAGCTGGGCTTGGTTGAACGCAAAGGCAAGTTCAAGGACTCGGATAAGGGATGGACAGAAAAGATGGAGGATGTCTGGGTGGTAAAGAAACCTATTAGGGTCCCAAGTCTTATCCTCTCTGCATTGACAGGGTTATGCAGGGCATCCATTTAAGCTTTCCTGTGATGACTAATGTTGGACTGTGACAGAGCTCAAACCAGAGAAAGACCAGAAGTGTTTCCCATAAGGTAGGTAACTGCTATGACAGACTGCTCTTTCACACTTTCCAGTGCTTCTCTCCAGGAGACTAAACCTGTCATCTGTTCAAAGGAGGAAATATGCTGCAACATTTTAATTTCCTGGCCCTATTTACTAAATGTGTATACAGTGAAAGCAGTAAGGGTTAATCACTGCTAGGTGATATAGAAAATATCCTTTCAGCAGGTGTATTCTTCCTTCCTTTTTTTTTTTTTTTTTTTTTCTAACAGGCTTCCTCTCTTTCACTGCTTGTCTAGTGCTTGAATCACTGCCGTTTAGAGGCAGAAGGACATACAAAACAGTCTGATAAGAAGGTAACACAGGAACTGCAAGGTAATTCAGCATGGTAGCAATCAAGAAATGAAGAAAAAAAATTGAATTCAGCAGTATCCTGATGCTGTAAAAGAATATCATTATCTGACTTTTCTGTATTGGAAGTAGAGGCACAATGAAATTAGATGTTTGTCTGTCCTGCACTGAAACCCAAATTCTCAGTGGAGCTGAGGATGCATTCGATTTTTTTTTTTTTCCTGTGCCTTAAAAGCTCATTTTTACTTTGGCCAGAACTCTAGACTTTTGAAAATTTATCATTAATTCTAGGCTAAAGCTAGACAAACTTTTCCAAGTGGAATGCCTTACTGTGCACTCTGTGGTAGCACATCTAATCTCCCTTGGGAAATGACCACTGACTTGAGCAGACTATTCTCTCTTCATTCATCGCTAACGTGCTCTTTAATCATCACTAAAGATTGCTGTCTCAGGAAATGGCAGATCCATAACCCGCTCCTCTTTCCACCTAATGCATGCCGGAGGTTTCGTCTGCAGGAACCTGACAGCTGTCTACTCAGATGAGGTCTCAAATCCTGCCGCTGCCGCGGGATGGGTTTGCCAGCAGGACGCCGCACGGCAAAACCCCAGCGCTTCTCCCCACCCCGCTGTATCATTTACACAGCATGCAAATGCTCGCAGCACGGAGCAACACCTGCAGGATGCCCTTCACGCAAGCATTAGGAGGCACTGCTCAACAACTTTTCTGCGGCTGGAGCAGGTAAGCAGCTTTCTGCAAGCTCGCTGGGGCGCGCAGCCCGTGCCTGCCGCCCATGCGAAGGCAGCACCGCCACGGGGGCCGCCAGCCGGGGCGAGGCGGCGACGGGCGCGGGGTGCCCGGTCCTGCGTTCCTCTTCCCGTCGGGGACCGACGGCTCGTCCCGGCCGGCACCGATTCCCCGAGGGCACCCGGCTTCTCCAGCAGCCGCGCCCCGATGCAAAGACGGGCAGCGGGGTAGTACGAGCCCCCGGCCCGCCCGGGCCGGCCCCGGGAGCCCCCCGCCCCGTCGGGGCGCCTGTGGGCGTCAGGCGAGTCCCGGCGGCGCCGCCAGCAGCCCTGCCCGCTGCTCGCTGCCCTCCCGCGGTGGGAAGGGACAGGCCGGGCTGGTTCCTGCCTCCAACTTCCCCCAAGTTTGCTCGGGTTTCCCCCCCTCCCCGCGGGATCCGCCTCGGCTCCGCGTCCTCCGGGAGGAGCGGGAGGGAGGGGAAAGGCGTGTCTTGCCGGGGCTGCCGCCGCCGCTGCTGCCTTAGGCAGATCGGGGATATATAAAAGAGCTGGCCGGGCTCCGGCTGCGGCTCCACTCTGTGCCTGCGCTCACGCCGCGGCGAGAGGGGCGCAGCGGGGCGCGCAGGGCGGCGGCGGGGAGGGGGAAGAGGAGGAGGAGGAGGAGGAGGAGGAGGAGGTGGAGGAAGGCGGCAGGCAGCGCGGGGCTCGCCGTGGGCAACCCCAATGCGTGGACTATCCGCTGCTGCATTATGCTGGAGCTACAGTTCAGCTGAAGGGAGATTGCACACGGCCGGCTGGGCTGGACTGCAGCGCTGCCGTTCCTTATGAAGAAGGCACAAGTGAGTGCGGCCGGGGGGGCGGCGGGGGGGATGCCGCGGGAGATACCTGCCTGCCTGCCTGTTGGCAGGGGCCCGAGGGCAGCTTCCCGGCCGAGAAGGGCTCCCCAGGAGCGGGCAGGACTCTGGCGGCTGCTGGCGTGCACGTCGGGGCGGCGGGAGGCGGCTGCCGTCGGGTGCCCGGCCGCCGGCCCGCCAGGTGAGGGGCGCCGCGGGTGGGAACCGCCGCCGCCCAGGAGCGGTTTGGAAGCTGGGGCGGGGGAGGGGGGGGCGGGGGGGGACGGATTTTCAAAAGGAAAACAAAACAAAATTTACCGCCAGGTCTTGTTCTCGGCGCCCGCAGCCCGTGGAAAAGTTCCAGCGAGCGGGCCGGATCGGCTGCCTAGCCGTAAGAAACCTCGGAAGGCACTTGGAAAAAAAATTGCCGTAATAAATCAGTTGCCTGTGTTACGCTGCTGCACGTGGGCTACACGAACCGAGTGCGAAAACATGAAATAATTTGAGGCAGCAGTGCTGTGGCTGCTATTCTCAGTGGTTCCATTCAAGCCGCTTCGGCGTGCCGCACCGGGTCGGTGCTGTAGCTAGCCCCTTGGCATTCCTCCCCTCGCCCTCCCTCACCCCGCCGTAAAGAATTGCTCTGTACCCTTGTGGGGGTATGTGCCCTTATTTCTTCAAGTTCTGTACAGATTACAATTGCCACGCTGTGCGTATTTTCAGAGGAAGGCTAGGGGCAGGCAAAAGTAGAGAAAAGTGGAAAATTCATCTCGTAACAAGAAGCAGCTCAGGGAAACTCTAAAGAGAAAAGTTTAAGGCTTGACTCTGCGAGGTGCCGCTACCCTCCATCCTGGCTGACCTCCGTGAGAGTCAGGGCTGCTCGGAGCCGAGGCTGAGCTCCCAGAGAGAACTGCGCAGACACGCACTGCGGATCCTGCACTGGGGGCTTTCGCCTTCCCCTTTCCTTCTTCTCAAGAAGCAAGATACTTTTTGCCTTCCCTTGTCTCACGGCAGCTGCTGGGTCCCCCACACACTGGCAGCCTGAAGACATCACCATACGGTCATTGGAAAAGACATAAAAATTAAGAAAATGGGAAGCACCTTACTAAGGTCTTTGGGGCAGTTAAATACTTTTTCAAGAGATGACAGGAATTAGAAACACTTGCTTTTTGAAACATATAAACCTCAGCTGGCCAAAGCACTGGAGAATGCACCCATGCTTAAGGAGGTATTAATTGCTGACTGTTAACTTTTGCGATGCTGAATTGCAGCGAGGTATTGCCCTAAATGATCGGCTCTGAATTCTAACAGTGTACATCCATTGCTGCTGTTCCCTTTAGGTGACTAAAGATGCCTTGCACCTCCAAACTATTGTTTCAGACCTTATACACAAACTTGGTCAAATGTGCTGAATAGGTTATTACTCGGGAAGGGTCTCATTAAGCTGTAGGAGCTATATTTGTGTGCTGAGTTTTATGCATTCGCTTGATATTGGAGTGGAAGCAGTGAAGTTGTAAGATGTTATCCTAGCCCACGGAAACGTGTGCTGGGCTGTTTCTTCAGAGAACAAAAAACTGCTCAGCGGGCAAATGAAGATTTACAAGTGCAAGCAGTCAAGCGTTTCATTTCCTATGAACCGTAAACTTCAAAAACCAACAGAGTACTTTTGCAAATTCAGAGCAAAGCAGGAATAATCCCTCTCTCCAGCTAAACTGGGAAAGACAGGCAGTCCTGACATTCAGTACCATATGGCTTGACTCAGGGGCTCAGGAGCTGTAGCCCGTGGAACAGCTTCTTGTCATGGTGGTGAAGCATCTGTCAGCCTTCAAGCAGTTACGCTTCCTGCTTTTTGGAGACAGTGACAGACTCCTAGCTTTCCAAAAGATTGTTTCTTTCATTTTAAGGATTAGCAAACAAATGCAAAATTAGCAAACCATTAATCATTCCAGGGAGATCAGAGCAGGAGATACTTCAAGGAAGACTTTCAGCCGAAAACATGAAGATCCTTGTACAAAAAGAGAGCAAGTGATGTGGATACAAGAAGGAGGACTTAAGCACATTGTGCCACTCAGCATGTTAAAATGAATCTTCATGCTCTCCTGTGGCTACTTTTCCTATTGTCTCGACCAATATCTGGCCTAGAGAAGAGATCAGGATTGGAAAGCTAGAAAATAAGATTTCTTAATATAAATTCTGCAGTAGACTTACTACAGAAAGTGAGAACCTCTACCTCACTGTACCTGGAAACATTTAGTAATACCTGGGTAGTGCTTGAAATAAATCAGGGATTTTGACGTTTAAGGTAATATTTCATGGGGAAAACATATAAGCAGTGTAGCTGAAGGAGCATCTGAGTCATACATCGGTTCAAATGAAGTGCTGAAAGAAAGGAGGAGTGCTGAATGCTAGGCTAGAAGTGAATAGCTTGGTCAGTTTATTTACTTCAGTCTTAACCTGACAGACAGGGGGAACCGTAGAAGCATGTTCCCCAACAGTGTCAGTCCTAACAGGATTTTTTTCTGAAACTGTAGAGTCTGATAGTTATATAAACCCTTGTTTTAAATATACCAACCCCTCCTTTATATATATATATAAAGTTTATATATATATATATAAGTTTTTATATATATAAGTTTTATATATATATATATAAGTTTATATATATATATATATATTAAAGTGGTAATGCCTTTAGAAATATGATTAAACTTTTAGGGTCCAGTCATACAAGTCTTTTTTCAATGGGACTTTTCCCATGAATTAATCTTACTGAAGGATCGCTTGTATGAGAGGATTTGCAGGGTTGCATACTTAGTAATTAAGACTATTATTGGAAGCGATTTTATGTAATTTTGCATGCCAATATTATAACACAAGAATACCGCTGATGTCTGGACAGCTTTTTACATTTTGAAAATAGGATGACTGAACCTAGTGTGTGATACAATCTTACAAAAACACGTAGCAGGTTTCTGATTTCCTTGTTCTATGTTGGATTTGAAGACAATCTAAATAGGATTAAGTTACTGAGAAATATGCTACAAGGAGAGGTCATGCTTGAGGCTAACTCAGAAGGCTTCTGATGTTACGGACTGTCCGGTATTTGGGTTGTGCACTTGATCTTCAGCTGTGGGTTAGATGCACAACTTCTTAGAAACCTCAGTACTAGAAGGGTCTTAGATCCGAGCTTGGCTTTTTACCTCTAAATGCACGTATTATTGCTAGTAGTTAAATGATCTCCTTATGTTGTCCTGTCCAGAGTATGTTTGTGTCACTGATGTGGGAGCTTCTGTAGGCATTATGATGGAAAAAAATTACCTGAAAAAAAGAGTTAGCATGCAAATTGCCTGTTCCTGGCTTATATTGGTGGGCTAAAACAGAAATACAAAGGAGATATTTGATACATTTGTGTGAGCTTGCAGAGCCGTTATTTGTAAGTTCTGATCTTCAATCTATCTTGCCCATTCTGCAAGAAAATGAACGTGAAGCACTAGAAGGTACTTGGAGCTCATGGTGAGCATAGACCTGCTGCTCATCAGATAGATAAAGAGATCTGGTTATCAGATAGACAAAGAGAACTTGCTGGAGCCTGGAGGATGTTGCGCTATTCACTTTGAGTAATGGGATAAGGTCTCTTTCCTCTTTTCTTGAGTTTTGATTCTGCTAATGGGAGGTCAGTTTGTGAAAGTGGCAGCTGGGGAGGACATCCTGGACAGTTTGTTCTTCATAAATTGTCATATGGAGAATACACAGCAGATAACCTGGAAGACTTTAGGGTAGGGGAGTATTTTGTAAGGGTTTCTCCTCCCCCCGCCCCCCCCCCCCCACCTTGCATTATGTGTCTGTTAGTTTTTATCTCCGTGAACAACATTACAGTTGGCTTTATTGTTTAGACTGAGTCTTCTGACCCAGTCTACTTTCTGACCTTGTTCTGCCATTGCACAAAAGTGTAGTTTCTCCTTCTGTGCAAGACATTTCAGCTGTTCAGGTACAGCTCTGCAAGCTGACAGTGCCATTCTCCGAGTTTTGTTATGTGACTTAATGGTATGCTGGCTCATGTAATCGCCATATTGTACACGAGTTAAGAGTTGGCAAGACACAGCCCTTGGCTTAGATTGGGCAATGCTCAGTATGCAGTATGTAAACACAACACCCATTTATTTGAAGCAAGGCAGGAAAAATCTCCCTACGCAATTCCATTTGAGTGGTGTGGGAGCTGACAGAGGAAAATGAAAGCGTTTGTTCTTTCCCTGGTCTTCGGTATGCCAACCCTGAGGCTCATCAGCCTTTTAAACACACTGCAAATGCTTGTTTCTTTTTCCTGTGCACTTGCGGAAAAAGGAGATGGACCAATGTAAGGTGAGTCGAGAGGGATTAGTGTTCCTCGTTATTTTGGTAGATCGGTTGTTGTTTGCATTGTGTATTGAGTCCTGTGGAAATCTGCAAAACCAACATTCAGAAGTATTATTGATACTGAAATAACTGAAATAACTGTTAGGAGGCTGTAAAATATAGATTTCTTTGCTAGATGTTTTTAATTATTGGCAAAAGTATCAGGTATTTATATTAGTATGAGAATGAAAATTAAAAATACATTCCAAACAAACAAAAAAATAGTGTTAGGTGTTTTATTTGATTAAAACTGGTAGCATGCATAATAACTGTGGTTAATGAAAGTCGATACACTAATGAAGACATTATTTCTACTGTAAGTCTAAATAAAAACCAGTTAAGGAGTTTAGATTAATGAACACTTTGGATCAAAATAACGCAGGAAATAAATTATCCCCTAATTTCCTATTGTTATCTGATAATCACTGAGTGAAGGACTCGTTGCTTTTCCTGTTTAAACAGTGTTTAAATTACACAAGGTAGATGGGTGGGATAACCGTTTTAAATCCAATTAGGAATTTTCTGCTTTATGCATGTTCTTGTGCTGTTGTTGGTATGTGGAGCAGATTTAAGTTTGGGTGCAAGGCAAAAATAGCATCAAGTTTAAGTCACTACCGGTATTCCCTAAGGGAGGCCCATGTGGTATTCACTGCTAGTGCCGTGCTTTGCAAAGTGGTCAAGTCCTGAGCCTACAGATCAACACCTGAAGTGATGCTAGACATGAGACAAGGTGGTGCAGGCTGAGGCGTGCGGGTTCTCCCCTGCAGGCCCAGTGCTGTGCACTGATGGTGGTCAGTTCTTCAGGGAGCTCCTGGAGGGGTCTCTCAACCAGGTCTACTGCAGACCCTGCTTTCAGACGCCTGCTAGGCCTAAACCTTCACTGCTGTTAAACAGCACTTGTAAATATGTGGGAACAGCAGTATTTGTTGTTTTGTTTGTTTGTTTTCATTTTCTTCTTTAGTGCTTCAAATCTTACTGAATGGAGAAGATCAGGTACAGGAATGACCTTCAAGGTCCTATTTAGCCCAAGCCTTAAGAGCTGCCTCTTCTCACATCTATGATTTGGTGCCTGTTTAACAGCCATTCACATGGTGTTTCTTAATGTTCCAGTGAAGACTTTCCAGGAATCAGGCTGAGTATCTTGGTATTCCCTCCACCCATATTGACTTCCCACTAGTTTTGGGCTGTAGAGATGGGGAGTGTGTGCTGGCAGCCATGGGGCTGGAGCACAGCTGGATTGCAGACCAGCTCAGACCAATACTACCAGGTCTAGGCTGGACCATCACAAGAGGATGAGTGTGTGGTCTATAGAGATTAATTGTGGATTTGCCTTGATTCAGTTCATGGAGAAAAAGGCTAATCTAAAATAATTTACTTGAGTACACTCACTGGAGTGAGACAGACCCAGATTCTAATCTTTTCTCTGAGGGGAACTCAAGTCTCTAAGGAGGGTCTAATCATCCACTCCATTTTGTTGAATCTGTTCTACTTTGTATAAGTAATTATGCATTGTGCCAGAGGAAAAAACAAATTAAAAAAGCATAACTTTAGTGTGGCTCCAAATCTGAACTGGGTCCATGCATATGAAGATTTTAACTCTTCTGGGTTAAGTCACACTTTAAGACCAAATTAAGTAAGCTGCTAGGTTTATTTGTTCAATCTCAAAGTGGGCTGACACATGAACTAGGAATGTAGGGGGGATTACCTTTCAGGCCATAAGGCCAAAATCACAGTTTGTGAATTATGCCAGCCTTTGAACCTCCAGAAAGATTTAGGAGTCTGCAAATCAAAGTCTGTAAAAATCAGTCATCCAGTCCTACCTCTTTGTGTAACTTGGTATTTCCAAGTGTGGTCATCCATATGACTGAACCTAGCTTCAATACAATCACGTTAACTGTCTCAGTGAAAATAAATTCTCATCTAGTGTCTTCAGCTGGTCTGCTGCCTTTCATTTGTTTTGCTGCCAAGCTCCAAGGACTTTAATTTACTGACAGTTAAGGCCATGTATAAGTTTAGTCCAGTCTGTTCTACCATCTCTTCATAAGAAATATCTTAACAAGTTTAGAAGCATCCTAAGTATTGCTTTGGAAATACCTTAAGTATATGAAGTCTATTTATTTATTGTGTGATAGAAACTGAGTTCTACATTTGCTTTGGCTGGGATCTCTGTACTTGATGTGGGCAGGATCACATGTACTGATACTCTTGTAGTGTCTTTCTTCATATATGAATGACACTTCCTTCTTTTATTTATTTATTTTTTTTTCCTTGCAACTACTGAAAGTTGGGAAGGAGTCCATATATCTCATCCCATTTAACCCATGTACACATATATACAGAGGAGCACACACCATGCAAAAACAGTGATACATATTAAGTATTCTTTGTCTGTATGTCAGCTTATGCTTGTGCACAAACTTATATGCAGTTTAGGTCTAAAAGTGGTGTGCAAGCCTTCTGCCCAAGAGGTTTGGAAGTCTGTGTGTAACATGGGAATAGCTGAACCCTGGGAATGTCCAGGTTCAGCCTAGAATAACACGCGTGCAGAAATACGTGCCAACTGTGTGTATTTCCTTTACAGCAGAGACATAATCTGTGTGTGAATTCTAACTGTGCTTTACAGCAAAAGAAGTAAGGCAGAGGATAAATGAGTACTTTAACACAATAGAACTAACTCAGAATAAAACTTTATCTGAGTCCTACGCTGGATAATATTAAACCATTTTGTCAACTGGATCTATAGCTTTTTCTTTGTGTGTTTTTGTTCTTTGTGAAACATAGAATTCAGTGACAGGTAAAGTTAATTCCTCATTTTCTGAGGAAGAACTTAGTGATCCTTTTTTTTTTTTTTTTTTTCCTTTCTGAAAGAGGCCTTATGATGATATCTGAAAAAATAAATACATTTTGTTTGAATATGGAAGTCAGAGGGAAAAAATACAAAATTTTCTTTGCTACATTGTACTTGCTAGGTAGCAGCAAACCAATATATGCATTCTGTTTATGTATGGTGTATCATCTCTGGTGGATTCATAGGTCTGTTTGGTAACACGTGACCTTTAATTACTTTTGAAAAAAGGTTATCCTGGCTATATTAGCCAGACTGTGAAACTAATCTGTGCATGTCCTGACAATTTATTTCCATTTAAAATAGAGAATAAACCCTGTGCAAATCACACAGCAACTCTCTTTGTAAGAGTTGCTCCTGGACAAAAGAATGAGCTTACGGTGTGTTCAGCACATACTGAAATCTCAGAGTAATGCACTGATGTACAAGGCTCATTATTTTGAAATATGCCTGTAAACATGGAGGTTTTAGGGTGTTCAGGGATTCAGTCAATTGTGTTCCTTTGTTTCATGTTGATCCAAAAAATTCCTCTGTTTATGGAGATTTCATAATTGTGTATAAAATGGGAGTAGGATACCGAGCTGCTGACTTTTGTGCTCAAACTGAAATAATGGACTGAAATAAGGCAGTGAGGACTCAGCGAGGACTCAGGATTGATACATTTAAATTAATAATATGCTGCATATATGCAAAACAATTCACAAATGAAAATAAGTGCCTAGAAATTTAGGGAGGTTGAAATTTAGACATCCTAACATTTTTTTATAAAGAAGTCCTATGCTCCAGACCTCTAATTTCCAGCCTCCATTTGCTAGTTATTAAGTGAAGTCAGCAAAATTTGTCTTTTGCAGAAAATGACACCAGACAACATTATGCATTATGTCTTTAAACTGATATAGATCTACACGTCAGATCTTCTTGAAATTTGTTTTTCTTTTACAACTTTGAAGCATGCGGGAATAGGAACATTCGTCAGCCAAATGAAGTTAGGAAGCTTGTATAACACTGCTTGGCACCCTCTTTCATTTGGATTTAAAAAAAAAAAAAAAAAGTTCTTGAATAAACAGATCTTTTTGGTAGTTATTTAAAAAAGGTAAAAAGATCTCCAATATTCATAATTGCTGTCTTTTTGAAATTACTATGGCTCCACAGTGTGTGGATTGCATTTCCATTCTAATAGCAAAAACTATCAGTGCTGTACTTGACACAAGTTTAAATGGTTCTGATGTGTATTATATTCTTTATTTTCAAGGAAATATGAAATTTATTTGTAAACTGTAAGTTTAAATACTGTCACTGAAGCTGCTTTGATCTTCTGTATTATAATCCCTGGCAAAGAATGTGCCCTAGATGTGCCATGCAGTCTCTAAATCCGTGTCCTTTTAAAATTCTGGCCATAAGCATAGTCTGCCTCAAACTGTTTTGTTAAATTTCTTCAGTGTTTGTTCCTTTAGTAGTGTAAAGATGGATGGTGAGAGCCCTCTTTTCAGACTAGTAAAATCAGTGAAAATCTTGTTTTTTAGAATTTGGTGAAGACTGGACTCCATTCCCAAGCAGTGTTCGTAATCCCCCATAAATTCTCTTCTACTGCAGATGGAGGAAGATTTTGTCCCTTCCGAAGTATGTGACCAAAATTTGTGGAATTCATTTTCTATTGTCACATCTCAAGCACACATCTAAAAATGATTGTGCATTTCTCCATCTTTTCTCTCCCCATTTAGACAGAAAACAGTGCTACACTAATTTCTTCATGCACCTTTCCTGGCCTCAGCTGCATTTAAGTCACTTTAAAATGAAAGTTCTGCGCTTCTGAAAACCAAAATCTGGAAGGTTTCTCTTTCACTGCTCTGTTTCTTTCCACTCATTCAAAGCTTCATCTCTGGTGAGTGTTTTCTACAGGTTCTTAGTAGTCTGTTGAGTGGCCATTTTTATTTCCTATCAACTTTTTGAGACCCACTTCAAAAATTAATCTCTTGAATAACCTCTGTTTACTGCATTTCATCTTGTCTGTAAAAAATTAAGCATCTTGGGATTAGAATGAATCTCCTGTTCTGTGGAATATCTTAATTTATGTGATCACAACACATAATCTAACTGAAGAGCCCTCTGAAATATTGGTCTGCCACTCTGGAAGTGACACTACTTCTTCCTCCTTAACATATTAATGAAATTTGTGCTTTTTTTGGAAGAGTCAGATACTTAATGAGATCAAAGGAAATTCTTGTATAAGTAATTGTTGCTGCTTTCTGCTGTATCTCTTAGCTTTATTATGTAACTATATTAGAAATATCTAATTCAGTGTTTTCATTTGTCCTTTAAACCAAATGGGGTGAATTTCTTGTTTTTTCTTCACTTTCTTTCTCATCAGCATTTTTTTTTTTTTTAATCTCACATGCAGGTTTTAGTGATCAACTAGATATCTGCCACTAATAGATTGTCTGCAGCACTTTTGGTCATTTCACGCTGCAACAGAATGTTGTCGACCTCTACAAATGGTCTGAGACATACGTAAAGTTAATCTGATTTTAGCCTACTGGTTTATTTCTATTGCAACAAATCCCTCATGTTTTGCACCCAAAAACATTACTTCAGTTGCTGTTGAATTTTACCTGTTTGAAGTGGTAGTTGTCCAACTGTGATGTGCTTTTTGGCTTTATCTGCTATGATTGGTTCATCTTCTTAACCTACATGTTCCATTACTTATTTCAGATTAAATGGCACAATTCCAGCAGTAAGAAGAATTTATTTCTTGTGCAAACTGACAAGTATCACTTGAATAAACTTGATAAGGAACTGCATCACTTATGATGCACTAACTCAAATCTTACTGGAATTTTAGAATATAGACATTGAAAAATGTATACTTTTGAGGAGATTTGCACTAATCTCAGTGATGGGATATATTTTCTGTAGGATTCATTTCAGAAGTCAAAAAAAATTTGTGATAGGCCAGGCAACTTAATGTTCTTTTAAAAGAGCAATTCTAGGAAACTCTGGAGAACTAGCTGTATAAGTCATCTAAGAATCATATTAGATCATGAGTTTACATGAGTTTTCCTATCAGCACGTCTGTAGCAAGGGTGCAGTTGAACATGCATCACAATTGTTTCACTACTGATAACTATAGTTCTTTCTAATTCCCACAAAATCGTTTGACCAAAAGTAAAGCTCTATAAGAATTAAACTTACTACACGCAATTTACAACTGCATTTTTTCATAAGTAACCCCCATGAAAATCATCACTAAAATCAAAGTAAAATTGCAGTTTCTTTCAAAGGGTTTTGTTTTGTTTCATCATTGCGAATGTTGTGAAAATATCTACATTTTATCAGTTACTTACTAAATTAAAAGTACTGTATCACTGGTGTCTTAAAAATTATATGTGAAAGGCATTATATTTCTCCAAAATTGTAAAGAATTGAAAGACTGTGCTTGCATGTTGATATATATCAGAGGAATGTGCGCGGTCTTCCTGAAAACATAGGGGATTTGTGGAGCTAGCAGTTGTTAGACTGTACAGCATGTAATTAATCCCCTGCACCACCACTACACACACACACACACACACACGCACACAAAAGCAAACAATCAAAACAAACAAACAAAAAACAACAACAACAAAAACACCTCAAACCCACACACAAATCACCTGGGTATTAGAGTTACAGTTTGTGTGGAAGGGTCTAGAGTTTTGGGCAGGATATAGTTTACAACTCAGATTAATTTTACAGTAAAGGCAGGGTGTTCATAACTTGGAAAAAATCAGTGATCATGGCGTTCCCTTCATTTTCTTAAATATGCAGTAACTCTTAAACACATTTACTCTTAATTCATGTCTTCAGAGTTAATGAATATGTCCAGAGTTTAAAAAAGATTTTTTCTTAACAGCTTGACTCTATTGTTGTGTTGTCAGTAGATCTGTATTTAAATCACTCAATAGGAGGAAGGTGGGAACTCTATATTAAGAGCTCAATAAAAGGAATAGAAAATCCCAGCTCCTGTAAAAGAAATGTTTTAATGTAGTAAGATTCTTTGTGTTTCAAAATGGGTGAATAAAGGGAAAGTGATGCCGTGACCTGCTTAGATTTTCTCCCCTAAAATGGTCTAAGAAGAAAACTAAGTAGCCCCATATTGTACCTTCCTTATCATAACAGTCTGAGGAAAAATGGTATCGGGACAGAAAGCAAAGTGTAGGAATAAGTTGTTAATTTGTAACATAGCAAAGCCTAAGTGGTGATGTTCTTTAATTGTCAGCAACCTCATATAGTTCAATCTGGAAGGAGGGTTTACAGATTAATGACAACATGTGCAGGCGACATAAATTACTCAGGTTAATTGAAACTAAAGGAGATTCTAAGGAACTTTTTAAAGGTTTAGAGAAGACAGGAGAACAGATGGCATGATGGCAAATGGAGTTCATTGTGTAGAAATGCAAGGGGATGCATTTTGGAAGGAGTATTTTGAACTAATTGTAACTACATAAAAAACAGTAGTTTACATCGGTTGAAAAATACTTCCAAGCTCTTTTTTAATTTTCTTGTGTCTATACATGGTCAAGAAAAATGGATGAAAAATCTGTGTATTGTACCTGTGGTAGAACAAATTAACCAAGATACTGGAATGTAGAGGAAGCAGAAAGAGAAACATAAAAAGTGTAATGTTTTTTATGATGGTGATAGTCAGCCACCTTGAACAAAGTCCCTGTTGCTCCATCAGAAAAAGGAATATAACAGAAATAGTAATCCCCAAATAGACAAAAGCATTGTATGGAAACAATTTGCGTATGAAGGTAGACTGAAAGCTGAAGGAAAGAAACTACTAAGTGAGATGTCTAGGAAGAGTGGTATACAAGTAGTGGAGAGAATGATTACGGGACTTTACTGATCTTTTCATTATTACAGGAGCAAAAAAATATTCAACACAGTTGAAAGTCAGAAGATGCTAAAACAGACAGTGCTACCTTCACACACAATTACTAGTCTGGAAAACTTTTTGACACTGGGTATAATGTCGCTTGAAGTGCAGCTTGATAAATGTCAGTCAGCCCAAGAGGTCACTAGTGAAGAGTAGTTCCAGTCTTCTCATCCTTGCACATCTCTTTTCCTCCTCCAGTCATTCCTCAGGGATTAGTTTTGTGTCTCTGAGTTGAATTAGCTAGTCACTGTCTCTGAATTTACTGACGTGGTGAAGGGTCGGATGAATGTCAGAGCAATGGAATCTACAGAGAAGGAGGTGCTGAGAGCTCTCTTTCAGCAGCAGGGAGCTGTTAGATTGCTTCAGCCCATCTCATTATCCTTCCCTGAAGAAAAAAGGATTATATGCCTAAATAGGTTAAAAGACATGGTTACTTTAGTTTACACTGTGACCATGAAAGCTTGCTTGTCTTCTAATTCATGGAATTAGAAAGAAATATATCATATAGGCAATATATTCTGCAAGTGTGAATGATCTTTGCTCTTTTTTCTTTTCATTGGCTACCAGACTCATCATGTACAGACCTGACACTTCTTATTTTTCAAATATTCATTGCTTTAATTGCATGAGTGAGATTTGGACTAATTATAAACTCAGTTTCATATACAACCATCTGCCAAAATTACCATCTGTAACAATTCAGTCTGTAGTTTTGAGAAAAGGAAAACCCTTTGAAATATATTGTATCTGAACTCCAATTACTTACTGAAGTAATGACAGCTGAGACATTTATGCTGAAAGATCTTTCTTTCAGCGTGTGAGTATGAATGGTTAGAAGTCGTAAAATTTTATGCAGTGCTGACACATGTAGATCTAGCCACTGAAAGATGGTGGAGTTTCCATGGAGCAACCCTGAAAGATATTCATGTACTTCAACATCAGCAGGAAAAGGCATTTAAAAATATTTATTTCCCATTGTGGGATTGAATAGGAATTCAAAATATACTTGAAGTTTTTGATGCAGTCACTGGCTTTTTATGTTCCAGAAAACATTTTGATCAGTCCCATCCTATCCCATTACTTTTTGCCATTTTCAATTTACATTGTCCTGGAGTGACTTTATACAGTGCTTCAAATTCCTAAAATGGCTGTTTTGGCAATTTACTTTCTGTAAAACATAAATATATCTCATGAAAATAATTTCAGGAAGAACTTTTAAAATTAATAATGGCAAGATATATTTTAGTATACGATGAAAAGTGAGTTGATGTTCATTTTCTGTGGTAAGAAGATCCGCTGTTGAAATAATAATCATTTAGATATTTTTGACATATGGAAGTGTTTTCAATTTAGAGTGAAAAGTTAAAAAAAAAAAAAGAAAAAAAAAGTGTAGTTGATCTTACTAATGTCCAAGTTATTAGCTTTAGGACAGGGCGTAATGTATTTGTAATTCCAGCTTGCTGAGGTAAATGGCTTATTGCCTTCTCAGCTCTTATGTTGTCTTATAAGCATACTTAAATCTTTTGAAGATTAGTTTCCAATTTGATGTGTCAGTTGTCTGCAGTCAAACTGTAACTTCAAGGCATTTGAGATTAATCTCATCCATCAGTGTATCACTTCAGATAAACCTTTTCACAAAAGATATAGGTTAGTTCTTAATGTCCTTATATTCTAATAGCGGTGTGAATGTAAGGTTGTGTTATTCTTTCACAGATCATTACCTTAAAGCTAAATTGTTCGCTATGGTTTTGATTATGTATAGGAAAGCATCTGATTCAAATTATGCAGGAACTAAAAAGCTGTCTAAGAGCTTAGAGTATTTTTTGGAAGTAGAATTGTTTACCAGGTTGCTTTCATAAATAAGTATGAGAGAATTGAGTTGAAATCAAGATTTTAAATTTGAAAAGTGTTGTTGTTGTTGTTGTTTTTCCCAGCCAGGAAACAACTTCAAATCTGGCTTTGTTTTACTCAGTTTTATTTGGAAATAACTGAGATAAACTTGCATGAATCTCATAAACAATTTCTTGAAGCATTCCTAATGAATGCATCTCAGTTTGCCAGGTGCAGTTACAGGAAGAAGCAAAAAGTCAAAACCTACTGGAATCTTGCTAAATAGGTCCCGGAAGAATATAAGCCTATCAGTGTCATTTCTGCTGGGCTCATTGAAACTACATTTGATTTTTGACAAATGTGAGTCATTTGTTCCATGTTTTTGAATGATAAAGTTTAAACAGACTTTTCCCAAGGTGGTATAATGACAGACCTTCTGGTTAGCTACCTACTATATCAAAAAACACAATGTAAATGAAAAAAAAAAAAAAAAAAAAAAACCAGCAAAACAAAAAAAAATAGTATTTTTTATAGTGACAAATAAGTTCAACGTTCAAAGTCCTCTTTTTTTTTTTTTTTTCTGCCTCTTCTGATAGTTTTGATAACTTAGAAACAAAGCCAAACGATGCAGCTTTCATTTTTTACTTTTGTTGATTTTTTAGTATGCTGGCTTTTAAATGGCTTGCCTGTAGGGGCTTTGATTTTTTTCCAACTGAAAAATTATCTTCCAGAAAATTCCTGCAGTTTTTGTAAAAAAATGACTATAGATTACTGTTGAAATGTATGCAGTGGCTGTTTTGGGGGCAGGAAGCCTACTTCATTTCCTAAGAAGTAGTTTCTTGCAAACAGAACATTGTGGAAAGTTATTTATTGGCTTTAAAACTCACACTGTTTCTAACAAACTATGCAGTGCTGTGTTAGATTTTCCTCTAATATGCACATATGGAACATACTAGGTCTTTTATTGACTTTGCATAGTGTTTTGTACACAAGAAGATTGTAAAAGTCTGTGTTAAATCTGTAAACCCACATTTCTGAATCATGAACAGTATATAGGCCATAAATGGACATGATGTCCAAAAGGCAAACTTATTGGTGAAAATAAATAAATAAATTGTGGGGAGTAGAAACTGAAATTCCACCGTGGAAGAACACGACCTGGCCCAATTCCTGCACCTGAGATTTGTAATGGCAGTCCTTCATCGTGTGGTAAAATATTACATAGATACTTTTCAGCATTGTGACACACTCCAAGGTAATTATGTGGGTTTGGGACAGTATTTAAAAAAGTATCTTTTGAATTCTGAAAGAGTAGATAACAGCTTTTATTACTTACTTACGTTCAAAGGTTCAAGTATCACTACTGATGATGGAAGGAAACCTAAAATAACCCTTAAGTATTCCCCCAAAGTTCCAGGATTTAAAGCAGCTGAAAACCTGAATAACCTTCTTTTGTCAATGATGTAATTACTGTTGAAAAATGTAACTACAGGTTTGTCCAAATATCTGATTTGTTTACTTAAAAAAAAAAAAAAAAAAAAAAAAAAACTCTTCTAAATGCAAGATCAGTTTCCTCACCAACATTTTACAAGAGAAAAATGCATGTTACGTCATAATTTGAAGTTATCAACTGAGTCTTTGGGGGATCAAAGTGAAAACTCAGCTCTGGTGCACAAAAATTTCCTGTTCCAGGCCTTTTTAAGTTGTTGCAGGTGCTACTGCCTGGAATATATCCAAAGAAACTAGCTTTTGTGTGAGTAAATTAGGAATACATTTCATGTCAGCTGTTATTTATCAATGGGAGAAAAAGCTCTGACTAATGAGAGGCAATCCCATTTAAAAGTTGCGTGACATAAAGTGTTGATTTTAAGTTGTTAGCTTTTCTTCAAATCATAAGCAACCACCTGGCTGGATACTGCATCCACTGTAATTGCAGTAACAATGCTCTGTGAGACGTAGGGCAATTCTCTATTTACATTTGCTGGAGGGGAAATCCTGTGAAACTAAGGCACTATACAGAGTAAATCAATAAAATTTGAGATCTGGTAGAAGGTAAGAGGAAGTGAATGGTTGGTTTGTTTTCCATGAGTCTTTTTTTATTTTTATTTTTATTTTTTTATATTGCCTCCATGTAATCTAGTACTGGAAGTCATACAGGCTTGTTAATAAGGCATAATGAAGACTCAGATAGGGTTGATATGAAGAAATATATCAAGGGAACAAACTGAAAAGATGGAGGTATAACTACATAAGCAAAGGAGCACTGTTGCCATGAGAACACAGTGATATAAACTGCCATCAGTACACCCAAATTGGACAGTGTAAGAACCATGAGAACAGTGAAGATCTGGAACAAATTCCCAAGACAGTTTTATCATTCCCTCCACTCCCACTTCACTCCTGCATTCCTTCCATTTGATATTATCCTGTCCTATTACAAATGTAAACTCTCTGCAGTATCAAAGGAGTGGGTTATCACAGCACTGTACCAGGTCAGTACTTATCCCAGGAGTTACCAGAAGCACACAGTGACTTTGACAGCTGACACCTGTTGTGGGGTTGGGCAAATAAAATTGGTCAAGAGATTTAGGTGCCAGGAGCCTAAATTGTTTGGTTGTCTGTTTGGAAGGACAGCCTAGACCTATCCCTGTATGTTGGAATACAGGTTACTTATAGATATCATTTGCTTCAGTAACAACAGAGGCAAGTGCTTTCTAAGATGGACTGCAGACTAACACATTTGCCTGATGTTGTTCATGAGATCTTCACAATGGCAGAATGACTGAGGAAAGCTGCTGGAATTCAAATCCATACTATTTAGCATGATGTAGACCGTATCATTTGCAGCCACTGTTCCTCACCTTATTCCAAGTGCTCTTGTAGGCCACCAGTGCAGACATCAGCTGTAAAATGTCAGGAAGCTAATAGTCTCACAATATGTAGTACAATATCGATGTGACAAAATATTGTTCTTCAGAGCTGTGAAAGCTTATTTTGGTACGGGCAGATCCGAGATATCCAAACAGTGTTCTTTAAAAGTAATACAATTAAGGTAGCTGGGTGAAACACACAATCTCAACTGCATTGACAACTAGTTTTAGTCTAAGTTGAGCAATTATCCTTTTATAATGAGGTCTCTGACTAAGATTTCTTATTGAGAGGGTCAGAGAAGTTAGTTCCAAATTTATATCCCTAGAAAGATACAGGGTCTGTCAGAGAAGTCATCAAAGTTGTTCAGAGTTCAGAAACAAAATAGTGTATTTCTGAGACATGCCTTTGGTTTAGGCCAAATTGGCAAATCTGTCATATTTATTTTAAAATTATCCTCTACTTCCACAAGCGTATAAAATGTCAGAAAGAAAAGAAAAAAAAAAAAAAAAAAGAAAAAAAAAAACTAGTACCCTTTTAATTTTGTGCAAGAATATTTTTTGTTCCTGTTTTTCTCTTTTCACAAGTTCAAATGTGAACTGAAACTCTTCAGATTTCTAGTGCAGCTAACTTTCTAGCAAAGTCTGTAGCCATGAAACACACTTAATCTGTTTTAGGTAATACTAATAATGAGCTACTAGGGAAGACAGAGACATTTTCATCATGTGCATGAGTTTCATTTTATGCCAAGTACCAAAATCATCAATGCTTGCATAATTTCACTGTTTTTTTTTTTTTGTTTGTTTGCTTGTTTGTTTTTTAATTTTGTCAATGTAGAAGTTCTTCTAATCCAAATTCATTGCACTTTGTAGCAGATGGTAAGAATTAAAGATCCTACACAGAACTTCTGTAACAACTATTCTTCCATTTCCTTTATTGGAGCTTGAAATTTTAAGGTTAAAAGGGGTAGTCATGTATACATTTTCATTATAACTCCAACGAATATTCAAGAAAGTGATTTTTTTTTTCAGAAACTTGGCAAACAAACAAAACATCTTAAATAGATCTTTAAAAAAAATCTTTAATTAAGCATTTTATTTAAGAGAATGTGTTTTCATTCCCTGAGGAAGTCAGATCATCCACCTCCATACAATGTGAGAATCTTCTTCTCCCTGCCAAGATAATCTTTTATTTTACTTTGCCTTCCGCTTTCAATTACTTAATAATGTCTTTGGATTTATGCTAGAAAATTCTTTTGTAAGTTCCCAGGAAAAAAAAAAAAAAAAAAAAAAAAAAAAAGACTACTTCCTCTTTGGAGTTTGTGGGAGGTTTTATTGAGTCAACTGAAGTCTGGTCTTCTGCTATTACTATTTGAATTTTGCAGGTATTTTGGATCTCCGTGTCTCCCTTAAAATAAGAAATAAATATTGTTTTCTATTGCACTTCACTGGGAAAGAATAATGTAAAATTTCAGTACTGATCAGTGATGACTGTAATGGAACTTTACAAGGAAGAAAAAAAAAATCTCTTGCTGGTACTTATGGCCTAAAAAAGCTATGCTATATACAGGGCCTATGAAGTCCTCATAATCTCTGATTTTGACTTAACAGGAAGATTTCTTCCAAAATACATCTTTTGTTATTATTATTAGTTTTAGCATTTCTTCCTATTTAAATGTTTCTGTCCATAGAACTCTTGTTTTTTGGCAGAATTAGAATGCCATCTGATGGATGAAAATCAGTAAATATTTATATGGACACTGTTAGCATAAGCTCCAGAGGCAACATCCATATATTATTACCTGTCTCTTGGTAACTTCACTTCCCAGTATTTGGGAACCAAACAAACTGGCTGTCATCCAGGACAGATTTAGGTTGCAAGGAAACTGCCTGAATCCCTGATTGTCAAGTGGGATTAAATAGTGGACAAAATTTGTTATGGAACAGATAACATTTTTGAAGAGCCAAAGCCAACATTTTTAGGATAGCCAAATATTTTACATAGGTATCCTTGCAGGGGTAGAAAATTAATAATTTATACATTAAAAACACTATTTTGTAGTCTACCAAATGCAATTAAAAAATACCAGTGTCGCATTGATTTGCAAGGCAAACTCTCTATCAGTCTACACTTCCTCTTGCTTATAATGTCCATCTCGCTTCTGGTTGAAACACAAAACCAAGCACAGCAGGATAGTGCCTTACTAAGTGCAAAAATAGCATATTGGCTGGAGCAGCCTGCTGCTTTTGCATCTGTCAAGAAGAGCTAGAAAGGATAAATGATGATAGCAATAGGCCTGAGTTTGCATGAAACAAAGTTGACACATTGTCTGAGGAGCTTCCTAGGTTTCCCAAGATCTGGATTGTGGGAAAGAATAGTGAGATTCGTCATTTTCTCAGCACAATAAGACCTTGTATCCTAAAGTTGTCTATCTCAGGAAGAAGATGTTCATATCTTTGCAGAACTAGGGAATGTTTTCTCCTTCTGACTGAAGAACATAGTGAAGAAAAGGTAGTTCTATATTAGCATTTAGCAGGTTTAGGATATTTTTATCCCTTGACTCAAACAGAGTGATTTCTGATTCATTGACAGTGTAGCTTGGAAGGAAACAAGGTTTATAAGCATCTGGATACAGCAACTGGCTTTTCCTTTTCACATGCAACTGGTGGAGTCCAGCAAGTGCCACTTTGGCATTCTGCATCAAATGGACAATTAGCTGAAAAATACTGGTTTTATCAGTTGTCATTAGGCATTCCTGAAGTCATCCACTGGAAAATAAATGAATCTGCAAAGGTTAGAGGGAAGAGTTTTTATGGTTGGGAACTTTATGGAAAGTCAAATATAGGATGTTACACATAAGTGAAACAGCTATGAAAGCAGGTTGCCTGCTCAATTCATCTGAACGTAAGGGGCAAGAGTACCTTTCCCTACTTATGTTTGTAACAATAACTCATTAATTTCCTTCCTCTTTAGCCCCTATAGTACATTTGTATCATGTATTTTGGATAGTATATGCAGAATTAGGTAGAAAAGTTTTCTGCATTTTTTAACTAACTGGATATATGTTCCAATATCCAATGTCTAAAGAACGTCACAGCTTACTCAGCAAGAGTAACTGGTCTTTCTGTAGCCTCTGTTTAAATCAGAATCCAAATAAGTCGCATTGATGCTCTCTAACGAATCTTGTTTACTTTTATCATCATTCTCTCTATTACATCAATGTTGAAAAAATGAAGAATAATATCAGTCACTAGAAAAGTATGCGTCTGCTTTTTGTAATCATAACAAAGCATTTAGGGCATGATCCAGAGATTCCTAGTTATCTCATCCCAGCAGGGTGACTCACTTAGCTGGAGATAGGCTCCATTTTGTTCAATGGACTGCCAAAAGGTTGTTCAAGAAAACTCTCATGTTGACTGGGGAGCTTCCCAGAAGTCAGGGTGCCCAGATGGAGTAGCATGTGCAAGACGAGGATACACGTAAACGTTCTGATGCCTGTGCAGTGAATGTGTGTGTGTGTTTTTGTTTTTTTTTCCCCCTCCTCTACATAACAATTTTCCAGTGTAAAATGCACATTTTTTCTGAAAAAAAAAAAAAGGGAGGGAGGGGGGGAGAGAGGGGGAAGCAGTCAGAAATACTTATGTATCCCCATTTTTCTCCTTCTAATGGGGAAGATGTCACAGGTGGAAAAGTACCTTCTTTGGTAATTAGGAGGTAGATACCATACAAACAGATCCCAGTTCCTGTGAGCTGAAATTACTGTGGTTGGAGGAAATTTAACCTAGATCTGCCACTCATTAGTGACCACCTTAATCTATAGGCTATTATACTCTGTGAGACTAGTACCAGCCTTCTGAAGGACAGTAAAGGTTGCATACTGGACTTAGTGCTATGCATTATTCAGCATTCATGCAATGGCTCCTCTAACTACACTGAAGTTATCTCCTAGGTACCTGAGAGTATGTAGAAAATTTTCCAGTTCAAAACTTACTTGCCAAAATTAGTTGGTTAAAAACAGTTTTTCCACGTCTTTAATTGTCTCTAACATAGCTAAATAACTACATACATTAGTAGGCATATCAAATATTTATTGTACTTTTATGCTTCTGGATACTTTTTTTGTGAAAAAAAAAAAAAAGGCAAGAAAGATCTTTTCTTCCTATTTTCATTTTCTGTTTGTATCTTATTACAAAAGGCTTTTTAAGATATGAACATTAAGTTAGCTATCCATTTTTTAGGTACAAGCATTAAGTTAGCTATCCATGACTGACAAACCGACACTGTCTATAGCAGAGGTTCACAAGCTGTGCCTCAGCAAAGCAGCATGAACAAAGCAGCCTGAGGAGCCAATATTGAAAGATGTTCCTACCCCAGCATTAGAAGTAAAACAAACAAACAAACAAACACATTTGGAAAGGTTGGCTCAGGGTGAATTCTGTTCTACATTGTCAGCTAACCCTGCTTCAGCTGTGTCTTATTTGTGCTTAATTGGTTTACTCAAGAAACTGGAGTGAAAAGTTCTGTGGCTAACTTGCTCTGAATGCAAGAAATTGTAAAATGTAGAACCTGTTCATCTGTGCAGTTGTTATCTCTCCCTGTACTTAATTATTTTTTCATTTTATTATTTCCATTTGGTTTTGATGATTTCTTCCTAGTTATAATTAAAATTGTTTTCAGTATGAACTACATATTTGGAAATATCCAGACTTGCCAATGTTTTACTTATTTAGCAATGTGGTTTTCCCCTTTCTGCTTTTTCACTTAAGAATCTAGCTGTACATTAACCAGGGTAATTGAATATCTTTGATATCAAACTGTGAAAAAGTTGCGAAGACATTCATTCATCAGCCTTTGTCAACACTCCAGATCATAAGCGAACAGCCTGAATGAAAAAGTTGTTGATTTACAACTGAAAGGACAGCCTTCAACACACTGGATTGCTAGCTAGGCCTCTAAAAAGCTGTTAATTGAAATTATAGATTGTGGCAATGATAAAAATCTTTTGCAGAATGATCAAACATGAATAATACAAATTTTTAATTTGAATTATCCTTGCTAGTCTAATCATTACATTTTTTCTTTCCCCTTTCCAAAAGCAACTTTTGGAAATCTCTTAAATTCAGCATTTAAGAGATTTCAGAATGTGAAAACTATTGAATAACACTGACTTTTTTGAAACTAATATAGAACAAGACCCTGTGGTATAGGGGTGCTTATGATAGGTAATGTGATGATGTGTGATTAAATCTTGTGGCCAGCTTTGAAAATACCATTTTAGCTGAGAAGTAATTATAAATGGAAATCTGTCATGACTGCTGTGTAGGTAACTCTCATTTATGCTTAGTAAAGTGTAAAACTGGAATCTCTATTTATAAAGCTGTTGTTTAAGCTTCCCTTTTGTTCTGCCTTTGATTTAATTCAGTCTATTCAAGTTTTGCTCAAACAGCAGGTTTGGTCATTAGTAAATAACACAGAAATAGCATCGCTCTTTGATCTCTTCAGTCTTTACGAACAATGTGCCTATAGGCATGTGTAATATAAATATTTTGTAAGTGCAAATAATTAAAAGATTTTGGATGATAGGCATGTTGAAACTAGCAGTATTTTTCAGACTTTCAGTTCCTGTTGGATGACATAAGACAAATAAGCAATAAAAACCTCAAATCATCTCAAAATTGACAACACATTTGTTTTTAATAGCAGTTATAAAAATGACTGTGCTTTTAAATCCCATTACTTCCCTGGGCCAAAAAACGTTGCATTCTTATTGATTTGCATAATTACGAAATAAGTAGAGATTTTTAAACTTCATCTATGGATTGTCCTTTTGCATCACAAAGTATGAAAATTGACAAGATGCATCAGAGCTCTAGTTTTATTTAGAATGTTCTGCTGTTTGTTTTCATATTACTGAGTTGATCTGGAAAACAAACAAACAAACAAACAACACACTATTTCCAATGAATGAATTTTGTTACTTTTCTGATTTTTAGATTGTTAGGTCAAATTCTGTGCTATGATGCTGACACAAGTCAGAGAACAAATTACATCTTCCTTTACTTACTTCTATCTTCCTCAATTCTGAAGAACCAAATAAAGAAATCAGTGACTTCTGGCGTGGACTCCATCTCCAAAGAACAAATCAGCAAAACGTCCCTGATCCTCGGGAAGTGTAATTGTTAGTGACTGTTTAACTCTGAAGATAAAACAATACATATATATATAATATACATACTTATTACATATATATTATGTATATGTATATTACTTGAAAACAGTATAGCTAGTCCATTTTATTATCCAAATTTATTGTCTTTTCTACAATTTTGTTCAAAAAAATTGCAGTGGGAAAGTAGTCTCTTAACTGAGGTCCCCTTTGGTTTCCTCTTCAATTCTGCAACTTATGTGAAGAGGGGAAGATGTTTCTCTGACCACTTAAAACTAGTTCTCTTTCTAAGCTTTGAGCTCATACACACGAATTTTGCAAGGAGAGGTCCTTTCAGAGACTGACAGCATCCTGGTCACTTCTATATGCAAAATAGAGAGCAGAGGAACAAACACAATGAGGAAGGCCAAATTACTCAAGAGGAGGAAAATCAGCGAACCAGGCCCCCACATTCCAAGTCTCACTACCCTTTCATCAGAAAGCCAGAAATAGACACAGAGTTGTTGTCTTTTGTGTCTCTAACGTCACTCCGAGCCTGAGAGCTTCATCTCCCAAGAGCTTGGATTGTTTCTGTTTGCACAATTTCAAAGCCTTGTATAGTGTATTTTTTTTATTATTATTATTTTTTAAAGAGTGTTAGGTACCTCACTTCACACTACTTCTACTATTTTCTCCCAGTGATTATTTGTACAAATATAACCAGGCATTTCTGCTGTCTCTGTGTATGGGTACTCACTCTTCCATGGTTTCGTAGTTAGCTGTATCAGAAAGCTAGCCTGCTTGAAGGAGAGTGCAGAGTAACAAGAATGGAAGTTGACTGCTTGTTACAGCTTACTCAGCCATCTCACTAGTGACAGCGTGGGAGAAGAGAAGGCAAGAGGCCAGACTATCCTTTTCAGCTGCAGCCCACACTGAAGTTTTGCCCAAATAAGTCAGAAAGCCATAGTCTAAGAAAGCAATTGACAAGTTTTACTTGAGATATAAGATATATGTAAGATTTAAGATAGAGAAGAGAGAAATTTACTTGTTGATTAACAATTCTGGGTAAAGTGCCTGGCACTGTTTCCTCATGTTAATAATGTACCTCCCAAGCAATCTTAATTTTTATGCTTCCTTAGCCTTTCTAGGTTACTCTAATGATATTCAGTACTTTAAATCTGTAATTTTATCTCTCTGCTTTTGTAGAGAACTTCATCCCTGCTGTTTGGTTTGCTTTGGTTTTAAACTGAGGGGTGAAGAAGTCCAGGCTGAAGGTGTGAGCCTTCTACTTGATGCAGAGAACAGATGGGCCTGAGATGTGTCACAATTCGTGCAGAAGCAAATGCTGGTCTCAGTCCTGCCCTTTTGGAAGCTTGGGAGCCTGCACAGGCAAATTTCATACTTGCAGTATATGTACACATCATTGACTCTTGCTGACAGCTTCAGCCAGCTGGCACAAGAAGCTTTATAACCAGAGGCAACTTTTGATTATCCATAACTTAGATGCTTTAACATTCTGGAAATAAAGATCTACAGCTTAAACTTGGCACAGATCTCCGTGGAAAACCAGCAAAGCAAAGGAACAGCAGAAGGTGATGGAAGTTCAGGCAATGTAGCCAAGGAGACACCCAGGTGCATCACAGCTAGTTCTAGTTATCTGTTCTGTCCGAATCTCACAAGCCTGTTTAAGTACATTACATTGTTCTTCCAATAGGATTTAGTGAGAAAGGTAGTTTCAAAGCCAAGCTACTGCTCCCGATAGGCCAGGGTATGTCATTTAGAAAAAAAAAGTATGGTATTGCTGTTTGAGACCTCAGTATTTGGGCAGAGTCCAGTTATGGTTTTGCTTACAGTTTAAGTTTGTAAATGTAATGGCTGTGATAAAAACTTTTGCCTTTTATCTTGCTGTGGTCTGTTACCATTTTGTTCCTTGTCATCCATTATCACATTAGAGACACAGGTTTATTGAATACTTTATCAGATGATAGACAAGCATTTAGTTAGTTTTATGTTGATGATGAAGAATATAGTGATTTTTTCTCTTCTTTGGTATCTGTTAACTTTGCAGAATCTTACCTAGGCAATTAAGTCCAACAGGATTCTGCGCAAGCAATCTGATGGCTCCATAAGAAGTTTTCCATTATTACTCTAAAGATGCTTTCTTCCAGAAAAGATCAATTAAGTGCATTTCTGTGGACCCCTGCCATACTACAGCAGTATGAGTACATGCTCATGAAAGATGAAAAGTATTGTTGCATCTTGACTTCATATATGAAAAGCATTACTACAGTCTCTTATTACTTCATGTTTGGAGATTGCTCACTTTTTTATTTTTTATTTTTTTATTAAATATAGACTTGGATTATCACTTGCTTTTGTCTTCAACTACTCCTACTTAATCCTCTTGTCAAAGCCCAGAGTTCCTGCGGGAATCCAGTGACAGATGATGTAAATGACATTGCGAAATTGGTAAGTAGCTTTTATTTTAAATTATTCTTTATGTTAAACAATAATCACTGGATAATGGCCTTACATTTTTAAGGAAAGTTAACAAATCTAGATTAGAACTAGAGGAATACTTAAAAAAAATATCCATTAACATCTGTCAGTTGATCAAAACCATAACCTTTATTGCAGAGAATGGAAAATAGTTTCAGTGTGTATAACAGGTGATTTCTTTGACCAATTTAGAGTATATATATGTATGTGTTTTGTTGTCTCCAAACTTCCATAAAAACTGTCAAAAGTTTTGATTCCTCAAACATTCTCTGGGAACAGACTGTTTCCCATGTAGATGAAAGACTGCTGCCTTTGTGTTGTTGACATGTAGGGAGTAGACTGATGACAAACAAAATGAAAATGAAACGCAAGTCTTTACCTTAGTTTTATGGGAAACTTGTACCATATATAAAAAATAATGTAATATTAAATATCTTTGTGGCAATCAAAGCAATAATGACTGAACAACTCTTATAATCTTAGGTGTGAGTAGGCTACAAAGAATATTCTATATTTCTGTTTCCACTTGCGTTGTCATACCAAGAAGTTTAAATCTGAAGGATTGACAGCTGCCTCTGTAAATCAACTTAAGTACATTTTAACTGTTACTTAGCTGAACACTGCATTCACCTGAAAAACTGCATCTTCATGTGTGAAGTCAGTTGGTGTTTAACTCCACTGAAGTCATTGATTATGTTGACTTACAGTACCACAGGATCTAGCACCAGTGTTTTTAAGAAATATTATGTACTGAACATTTGAAAAGCATACCTGCACTTACATATTGTCTTCAGCTGAAAATTATGGCTGTGTTGTGGAGAAACAGTTGCAAGACTGGAGTTTATGCTATCAGACACTTAATTTGGGGTCCCTTGCATTTGCTGCCAGTGCAATGTTCTTAACTTGTTTTCTTTGGGCGTTGTTATATGCATTGGCACATAGCGCAAATCTCTGGGGGTCCTCTATAGTCCTTCTCAAATGCTTACTGCTTCACATTAGTCCCTTTAGGCATAAGTCTGAAGTATTGGCATATTTTTCAAGATAATATTTCATCTCTTGAAAGAGTATTAAGCTTTGATTTAAAACTGTTGAAAGCATGACAGAACAACAAAAATCCTGTGAGGGCTGATGAAATTGTCTGGGACAAGGTTAGCAATAACTTTTTGTCAATTATATATCCTTAGAACACATGATTTGACTTTCCCTTTAGTACAATTTAAGCTTCAAGTATGTATAAATACAGATAACAAAAATTTGTGTGCAGCTTGAGCAATCACACTTTCCTTTTATGATATATTATGACATACACCTAATACTACAAAAATCAAGGTTTTTTTTTTGTTTTGACTGTGATTTTTCCATATCATATTCCTGCATCTTCCTCCTGTCTAGTCCAGCAACTGCAGTTCTTGCAAATACCCCTGCAGTGCTATGTTTCCATACCCCCACCCTCCTTCGCACCTCCTTGCCTCTCTCCATATACAACCTTATTGCTAGTTCCCTCCCATGGCCCCTGGGCATGAGGCTTACCTGAGCAATGTTCTGAGCTCCTACCAGGTTCATATCCCCTTTTACTTGGGCTGCTGGCTGAAAGGAAGGAGTTCACATGGCAAATGTTTTGGTGCATGTGCACTGCTTGTCCTGGAAGAAAAACCCTGCCTACTGTCTGACTTGCACTGCCCTTCTGATGCTGCCAAGACTGATCAGAATGCAGCTGGGCTGACCTCCTCTGCCACTCCTCAGTGAAGATGCTGTACTGTTGTTCTCCTGACTTACCTATATGCCTTTCATAGAATGCAAAATTTCGGCGAAGTTAGCTAAAAGCTTCAAAGGTATTTTGGGTGTGAGAAATAACAGACAGATGCAGAGAATGCCAAGGCTGAACACCAGACACCTGAGTTCTTTTTGTTTTAAACTTGTGTTTGAAAATGTTTTGATGAGACTCTGTTTCCCTGTTTTGTCTGTGTATATTAATATTTGCATAGATTTTTTTTTTTTTTTCAGAAATCATTTCTATAAAGCCTGAACTGAAGAGATAATGTGGAAATAACTGTAGGATCTTAAATTTAGTACAAGAACTCTTGGTTTTAATTAGACTGACTAGTTTTATAAGAGAAGCAGAAACTCACAGAGAATGCTGACTAACCGTATTATCTAGCTGAAAAGCACACTGTTATTCCTAATACTGTTAAAACTATATTTGGTATACATTTGTTATCAAATTTTTGACAGAAAATCATGGCTGCATCATGAAGCTTTCATCACTGAAAGCAACAATGTCTACCTGAACTCCTAAATGATCTTTTCTTCCCATCCCACTTCTATTAGTCTTAGGAAGTGTCTACATAAACTACTGTGTGCGCACTGTGGAATGGTTCCTGAACCACTTTTAAAAAAAAAAAATTCTAACCTAGGTGCTAGCGTTCTCAACATGGCTGTGTATATTTGGTATGGGTAAACGTCTGTAGTTCTTCTAATACCTGGAGCAGACCACTGACAATTGTAGCATTTCTGCATAGCACTGTATTTTACTATATTAGCATATCTGGATTAATTAAAGAGAAACATTGTTTTCAGAATGGATGGATAGCAATAGATTTGGAAACAGGTTTTCAAGAAGTATTTGTTTTGTATTTATGATTTTTTTAATGTTATATGGAGTATATCCTTAGTATATACAATATGGACTCCAACATGTTTGCTTAAAAATTTAGTTCAGGCAGGGCCTATGACTCTTGTAAATTACTATAAATATTTTGTACCACGTCTGCATTTTGAAACAAAATATGCTGATTGAATTGAGAAATTATATTCTGAAGATTTAAGTCTTCAGCGTTAGACATAGCCTCCATATGTGACTGAGTTCTTTATAGGTCTTTATAGATCTATTTCTTCACTGATCCAAAGAGTTTATGCCAGTAGAATATTGTGTCTTTAATCACTTTCTTCCCCTTTCACACTGAGAACAAACTGTAGGACTTCCCAGAAGGAGCTGGGGATTTCACAGAAGCTAATATTATTGTATGTACTGTTATTGCCCACAGTTATTGTGATGTTATTACACAAAGGCTTTTAGTAGATCTTTATCATGCTTGCTGAGAGCAATATGGCAGTCATTTCTACAGGCTTTATTCTTGGCCACACTGGCATGTTCTTTAGACTCTTTTGTTCAAAGTCATGTGTCTAGTTCAGTATCTGTGTGAGGTAACTTACTGTTCAGCAGTAATACTCAGGTACCATCATTTATCTTAGGATGTTGGCCTCTCTTCCTCACAGACATTCAGACATCAGCTTAGATTCTGTATGGACTGAATCTTCCACATGGGAGGGTTATGAGCTCTTCATCTCCCCCAAATGTTATCCTTTCCTGGGCCTTTTTCTTCTCACTGTAAAGTAATAACACTCTATCTCCCCAGCTATTCAGGTCTATAATAAAGGTGTCCATTTTGGCTCTTGCCACTTCTCAAATGGTTATTAAGTTCACTTCTAATGCCTTTTTTTTTTTTCCCCCGTCATAAAAGGAAAAAATTGTTTATGTAGCTTTCTGTATATACAAAAACATCTTTCTTCCAGATTCTTGGTGAATTAAAATCCAGTCTACTGAAAAGTCTTTTTCTGGCTTCAGCCTCTATAATTTTGCCCTTCTGTCTGTTCATCGTGCTGTTCTGACAATATATCTTCTACTTATTTCCCTCAAGCTGTTTATCTTTTGTTTTATGATCAATGGCAAGCTTCTTGGTTTGTCTTCAAAGGCACTATTTACACTGCCTGTGAAGTTGTAACACATTCTGGCTTATCACACTTGTAGCATCTCCTAAATATTTCCTGGTTTCTTGTGGCTGTGTTCCGTTAAACTATCGTATTCCAGGAACATGAGAAGAACATTCCCCAGTCAACACTTTCTGTGAATATAAATCAGGCATGTCTACTAAGCCTATGCTGGTGGAGAATAAATAAGACACACTGTGCAGTGCCTGAAAATGTGGTTCATTAGCTTAATCAACTTTATGTTGAATAAGAAACTGAGGACAGATGTATGGTGTAACTTGCTTTCAGTGGTGTTAAACTGTATTTTCACTAGCATCATACTAGACTCTTAGCACAAGCTATAATCAGAAAGGAGGAAGAGATTTGATAAAATTAAGGTTTCTGAGTATTAACAAACTTAAGACCAAAACAGACTATTAATACAAAAATTGCTTGTAGTATTTTCTGTAAGATTACATTTATTGAAATCTTTATAATGTAATTTTGTAGTATGTAGAAGGTGTCCTAAATAAAGTCATTTTAAGAAGAAAAGAACAATTCAACAATCTTTTTATTTTTAAATAGAAAGAACTTTAAAAGAACATAATTTCATACATATAGAGAATTAAGGTATTTAGAGAGTATTCATTCTGCATCGCTAATCATTTGAACTGCTGCCTCTTTTTTAATGAAGGTGTCTGGACAAAAACACATTACTTGATGAACAAATGTTCCGTATTATAAAACTGTAATTGCAGCACCTGTCGGTAAAGCCTGTCCCCATTGTTCTTTTCAGCATAGTAAGTCAGCATAAAGCTATGGTACTACATTACTGTAATTGTGGCTTTGATTTTGCATAAGAATTAAGCATTTGTTCAGTGTATAGTGTATAAGTTTGTTAAATATGAATATCAAGCCTAAATATAAGTAGAATTTTTACTGAGCTATGGAGCGCATATACAGCGTACCTACGTATTATGGGTTCATTCATTAACAATATTTAAAGTATTCACCTCTTCTTCTGTGATCTACTTCTCTAAAATATTTTCTTTTTCTTCTGAATTTTGACAGCCCAAACAATACTCAGCATTAACTAACCTGACTGTTCAAGATGTTGTTTCAAACACCTTGCTTTCACATTGCATCTTTGCTGGAAATGTGTACTTTACACTCTCTGCAACATTTATTTTTAAATAGATCCAACTCTACTGAGTGAAGGGGTTAAAAAAAAAAAAAAAAAAAAGAAAGAAAAAAAAAAGGGATCCAGTGTTTTTATCCTGTGCAGATAATCTGCCGCTATGGATGTAAGAAGTGTGAACGGAAATCATTAACATGTTGTCTTAAGCCAAATGATAAAGATTTAATTAACTGCTTCATTAGTAGATGAGGTAAAGTAGATTGCAGAGATGATGGACAGAAAGTGGAAGCTCCTGCAGAAAAAGAAAAGCTGAGGATGCAAAGAGGGAAGAAGCAGATGTATTCAAGATGGGAAAAAAAATGGGAATGATGATGAGAGAAATGAGTTAGAAACGGAAAAAGAAAGTAAGTTTTTCCATCATGTGCCTCTGAATAAAGAAGAAATCATTTACAACAGCAAATGGTAATATTTACTGTAGACTTACTTTATCGTTGATCTCCATATAAAAAATAGTGATATTTAAGCTTGTTTCCATAAAATTTCCAAGAGCAGTAACCCTCATATCAAAGCGCTTGACTGCAGACATAGGTTACCTCTCCTCTGTTCTGCTGTTGTGGTGAAAGAGTAATTTATGGAACTGAAACCACTTTTACATCTCTTTTTATCTCCCCATATGTTATCATGAGCGTATTTCAAAAAGTATATTTGGGTTATGCAATGTTAACAGTGCTGTATTAAATATTCAAACCTCTGTATGTCAAAAGGAATCTTACATTCCCCAGTTTGAGATTTTGTTACACCTAGGAATATAGAACTTAATATTGCTTTTATATGAATTTAAAAGTTCCCTGTTCTTCATGTCTGGAAAGAATATTTTGTTCTCAGAGCCTGATAAAATTTCTACACCTATACCAACCACTAAATCAGAGAAATTTGGGGGGCAATTTAATTCCAGTGTAGGGTTACTTTTGTTGTACATGTTACTTTCCAAGACTATCATAAAAAATGTTACTCTTTTATAAAACAAGGAAGATTATGCAGGCAGGTGTTTTGTTACACCCCAGATTTGTCACTGTACTTTAGGCCTTGTGTAAGGGAACTGAAAGGCTGTTCCAGAACTCAGGAAGTTTCAAGGACAGTCATGTTTCATCCTCCTTTGCTCAGGCAGCTCACAGCCCTTTTGTCCATTGTGCTGTTCCTTGTTGGGAACTGCAGCAGCCAGCCACCTTGCTCAGAGCTGGTATGCAGAATACTTTCTGGCTTTGTGCACAGGTGCAAAACATGTGTACAGCCGTGTTTGACCCTTTTTTGGCCATACTGTCATTCCTTCATAAGGATAATTCCGCAGTTAAAAAGCAAGTGGTTAGTTTTGGATTGGTGGTTGGCCTTCAACAAAATATCAAGATTCATTTCAGGAAAGCAAGACAGCTGAAATGCACAGCTTTAGTTCATACATGTTCTTCACTCTTACATCAGGGGCTCTACTCTGTTTGCTGTGAGTGAATTGGGAAGTCAAACTGGTACACAAATTTATCTCCCTCACTTTGACTAAGCTCTCATCTTTTACCATCAGCAGAGCATCCGGCATGTGGAGTTCAATCAATAAAACTTTAACAAGTTGTTATGTCTTGAGGCAGGGCATGTACTTTGTGTTTGACACCTTCCCCCCTCACTGATCTTCATTTTTAATAATAAGTTCAAAAATATCTTTTCTGATTCACGGTCTGTCAAGGAAAAAAATATCTGAGACTGAGCTGTATTCTCCAGCTTTGTTTGAGGAGCTGTAAGAGCTCTTGGGCAGTTACATTTTTTAGCTGTGCACGAAAAAGTGCTTGACAGGCTCTGATGCCAGTAAAGTAGATTGTATACATAATGCATATCAATTCTTGTAGTGTTCATTGATTTGGAACAAATTTAATCTTCCAGTGACCTTTCTTAAAGAACAGTAGTTTTGCTGACATTGCTAAGTACTGAATCCCACTAGAGTGAGTAGGGGAAACTTTGCACATAGAGTAGCATCTTCATTATCTTTGCTGGTTGAAGTGCTGCTAATCCTACCTCTCTAGGCAAGCAAAGGAAGCTGGAAAGAAACTGCATTATCTATTAATGTGTTATAACGTCAGGGTGGTTTTAGAGCAAGAAAAAAAAATGTGGATAAGAATTTAGAATAAATCAGAGAGTTTCAAGATGCTCTAAAGAAAGAACAAATGCATTGCAATAATTTTCACTATTTTTAGTATCTTGAATCAATTCCTCAAAACTCCAGGTAAACAGAATTTGATATAGAGATTTTTCAGTTGCACTTCTGTAGCTGCTGCTTTGGGAATGTGTGGTTATTAAAATTAAAAAAAAAATAATAAAATTGATCTATGGAAACGAATTCATGATGGTTATTTGTATAAAACCTGTTTTTTTTATTGCTGTGGGAGAAAGCTAGAGGTCATTGAACTGAGGGACTGTGTTTCAGCCCATGGTGTAAAAAAAAATAAAAAATGCTTGGAAGTTGCTAGTGACTGACATAAGTATTGTCCTTGATCATTTCTTGAACCTGAACATTTTGAAATTGTTGTTTCAATTTTTAATTGAAACTAAATTTTAATTAACAATAAAAAATTCTGTTGTGTCAAACAAAATATTACCTAAAAACTACACAAAAAGAAAAAAATCACTTTGCTGGTTGCTATAGCAGCAGAAGCAGAAACAGACATGACAGATTGATCTTTAACCCAAAGAAGCAGAAATGCTTTGCTGAACAAAGTGTACATTCTACTTCAAGAAGGGAATTATGTATATGCTTGACATCTTTTGTCTAAATGGATTTCAAATAAGGATGAGAAGTATCCATTGAATCTTTAACCAATACAAATGAGAATAGATTTGCTGTATCACTAAGTATCATAGTACTGGTAGACCTTTTGGACAAGGTTTTTCAAGAGATTGTGGATCGTGGCAGCATATCCCCAGTCAGCACATTCCTCATATGATAGCTTATCAAGCATATCTCAGAGTAGTGTTGGATCCCATCTGTAGGAGACTGAATTTTATAGTTCAGTAAGACTTCTTCCTCCACTCCTTGTCCTTGCTTCAGAGCACCCCATACTTGCCCACAGTGGTAGAGTTGTGCTCAGTTGATGTGTGCAGAAGCCTTCCTTTGCCCCAGGACATTTCTGTGATATGATTATATTGCTCACTGTTAGTAAGAGGCACAGCTTCAAAGTTAAATTTGTGCTTAAGTGTTTTTCTGTGAGCATAAGGTAGGCAGGTATTTTGTTAGGTTCAAATGCCTGCTTGAGTCAAAAGTTACTCGAAGGAAAAGGGCTTAGTCAAAGACTACTGGGCATACCTGCTTGTAGAAGTTCAGGTTACATACAAATTTCCACACAAATTTTCCCAACAGTTGAAGACATACCATTAAAAGATGTAAATGCACTGGAATTTCTGCAGTAGTGAATAACCTCAGACCATCACTTCTCACCGCATTAGTGATTTTAATTCTTCTGGGCAGTGTTGAACGTGATCAGATTGGATCTGGGAAAGTTAGGGAGGTGTGGGAAGATACTTCTCTCCTGAGCAAATAAGATTTAGTAGCAGTTCTATAGGAAACAGTATGCAAGTTTTTACAGCTTGTAGGTTACACAAATCTGTGTTGAATATTTGATGGATTCTGTTGAATACAAAACAATGGAATGTGATGGAAAATGTCTTAATTTCTGTAGTTGGTAATAACATTTTTATTATCTATTTATTGTAGGTTGGAAATCTGCCAAATGATTATATGATAACCCTTAAATATGTCCCGAAGATGGATAGCTTGGTAAGTACAATCACTTCATGATAATTCCAATAAAACAGCCCACTAGAACCCGTGGTGGTGATAATATTTTTAGCTACTCCTATGGTTTAATAAGTTACAGTTGAAGGATGGTTGTTCCACTTTTGCAAGTATTCATTTAAAAGACAGGAATATATAGTGGTTCCTGAAGTCACTTAAAACCTTGTTAATTACAAGAATCCTGCAAAAATATTTCTTCATATTCCATTTTTTATCATTTTCTCTGGAAAAAAAAATAAATACACCTAACTATGGTATTATTTCATTATGCCAATTGAATTATTTTTTTTTTCTTAAACAAGTAGTTTCTTATGAATTGTGCTTTGGAATATATCCTAAAATATCATTCTAGTTTAAGCTTGTAGAAATTGTGTTAAAGTACAGCAAATGGACTAGACAATGAAGAGAAGCCCAAGTTCAGCACATAACAGAGTCAGTAACTAAACGAACAGACAAAAAGTGAGGAGGTTATTTCATTCAAACATGCTATGTATTGTTCTTTCTATATAACTCCATATTTAATACATAATGATGCTTTTAAGTAAACACCTTCTGCCTTCTTTAAAATTTTATAGCCTTTTGTATTAAAAACTTTTTCATACTATCTTATTGCTTGTTCTACTAAGTAATTTTTCCCTAATTTTTGAAATATTTATTAAAAGGATGGGTTGAAAATGCTCTCTTGGTTGTTGCATGCAGTGGAAAAAAAGTGGAGAGAAGAAAAAAAAGAAGTTGAACATAGAAATTCTGCTGAATGCATATTCCTTAAACTTTACTCCTTTGGCAGGAAAATTCAGCAGAACAAATTCTATGGAAGTCATGTACAGTAGGTCCTATATAATACAATTAAAACTAATGAAAAAATAATTAATTGCTCAAAATAGCCATTACCCAGTAAGACCGGCTGCCACCATCCCCTGTTTGCAGTGCATTTTGCAATTCAACCATTTCAATGCCTGCTGTGATGAGCATTGGTGGAGAGCAGCCGTAGCCTGGGTTCTGCTCCCCACTCAGGGACAAGCACTGCAGCTGCCTGGTGTGGGCTGGGCTGTGTTCTCTCTGCTGCTCTCTTGGGAAGTGTTTATGTTGTGGATGAAGAAGACCAGGGAGCCAGCTTGAGCAGTGGACTCCCGGTTGTTCTCACTGCTTAACTCTTACCTCCCTCCATGGTTCAGTTTTGGCTGCCAGTAAGCAGTTTCTTCTTCTATAGTTTAAACGTCATGTCATCTTGCTGCATCACATCCAGAAACCTAGATCCAGTTTACATTTATGATGTGTAGCCAAGAATTAAATAGGAAGAAGAGAAGTTTAGAGCCGGGATTTCCATATTCACTCTGCTTGTACACCGCATTCAGTAGTGGTGAGGGAAGGTGCAGCTCTTGGCTGCATGCCTTCCCAGGAGGAAGTATTCAGCGGTATTCACGTCCTGCTCTGCCAAATTCCTCTCTGGGGATTTCAGGTTGTGTACCACAGCACATACCACAGCAAGGGCTGGCTGAATACGTAGGTTTTGCTCTGGGATCTAAAAGGTCCCTGCAAGCTGAGAAACCTAGGGCTTTGCATAAGGCAAACACCTTTTGTTCAGCTTTGAAAAAACTGAAACAGCACTTTGCAGGTTTTTTTTTTTTTCAATAGATTTCAATCTTAAATGTGTGCACAAAGTGAGAAATGTACCCAAGGTAGCAAATCTAGAATGTAAATGACTAAAGGTAGGAAGGCAGAGTGAATGCAAAGCAGATGGAAAGCCAGTGTAGTGCATGTAACAGGAACAGACTGACCTGATCCATTAAACAGAATTGTTGTTGCATTATGCACTAGCTCAAGGCACTTGAGTGGTGTTAAAAGTAGTCTCAAATAGAGCGAAGTGTGTAGTCTAACCTGAAGGTTAAAAGGCAAAGATGACAGCAGCAGGGGCTAAATTCAAAAGGAGAGATAAACTCCAAACTTTTAGATAAATGTAGAAGGAAAAAACTAAATGATGAGTACCTGCAAATACAGAGGAAGTCAGGTTTGTAAGTACTCCAAGATATAATTCCTAGTCCAAATTTACACACACATAAAAAGAGCAGAGTCAAACCTCTGTTTCTCCTTGACAAACAATGTCAGGTTTGTCAGTTTTAACAGTTTCATCCCTGTGTTTGGTAGCTATTGAGAAAGCACGAGAATGCATGTCTTGATATTACTGAAAAGAAAACTTAAAGCTCCCGTAAAATACAGCTTTGTAGGTCAAAACAGTTCAGCCAGAGATTCCCATGAACTTGCTAAACCACAGGAGCAGCAAAACAGGATCCTTCCTGAAATCGCTACATGCTCCTCTTGCACACTAGAAGCAATTAGCTTTTACTCATCTCTGCCACAGTAGAATTTATATCCACAAAACCTCAGATAAAGTTTCCAGGTTTGCAGCTCAGAGTAGCTACACCAAAGCAAAAGAAAACTTGTTTTCTGCCTCCTAATGGGAGATGGCACAATGCATGCTGCTTGAATGGAGTACATTTCAACAAACCGTCTCTGATTTTTGATTCTGCCTCTCTCCTCCTGTTGTAGTGCTTGAAGGAGAAAAGGGAAGCAGAGAATCAAGCCAAACACTATCCATTGCACATTTTGTTTCATTCCTTTTAAGCTGCTGATATAACTACAGAAAACTTGTTAGTAGTGTGTGAGAAAGTTGTACACAAAAAAGAAACCTGAGGTGGAGCTAAACAGTGTGTTTCCTTTCAGTTCTCTAAGCATGGAAGCCTAGTGATCTGGTTGGTCTTTGAAAGTATGGACGTTTCTTCCTCATCAAAGACATATACAGATCATGGCAGAACAGCTCTGTTACTTAGAAAGTCATTTGTCTCCAGGTAATGATATTGATAGTAGTAAATACATTTTTTAGAATAAAGAATATGCATGCAGATTTATTGCAGAAATTGACCCAAATGAGATTAAGCAGGTACAGTGACAGAATTTTCCCTTGTGCTGCAGGAGGAGGAATGAATGGTCTCATTGGATGCTGCCCAGGAGGGTTGTGGAGTCTCCTTCTCTGGAGACATTCAAAACATGCCTGGACGCGTTCCTGTGTGACATGACTTAGGTGTTCCTGCTCCGGCAGGGGGATTGGACTAGATGATCTTTCAAGGTCCCTTCCAATCCCTAACATTCTGTGATTCTGTGATTCTGTGAAATCACAGAACACTCAAAACAATTTTAGTAATACTGAGGGTACATCTTCCTTAGGGGTTGCTAAGCCAAAATCTTCATAGCTGGCAGGCCTGAATGATCATTTGACATTTTCTCCAGTTGAACAAATAGCTCCATATATGGAATAAATTTCCATAACATTTACTGTGAATAATGCAATATTTATTGGGAAGAGATTTCCATATACATGTTGCGATGTGACTAACACATAACCTGCATTTCTACTGACCATACTGGGTTAGGGTGGTTTCTTTATTTTCTTTGTTGTTTTGGTTTTGGTTTTGGTTCTTGTTTTTGTTTTTCTGGGGAGAGTGGAACTGGGTGGCTTTTTTTATTTACTTAACTATTGTTACATAAATCCAAGTAAAAGAAGTTAAAGACTCCCTGTAAGGTGGCAAAATGAATGACCAGGTTCTAATCATGTGAACAGATGTATAAACTTTATCTGCAATCTAGCTGCACAGGAATCAGTTAAAGTGTTTGAACTCTATTCCAGTGGCACGGATGTGGCAGATACCATGACAGATTGTGTTAAACTCTTTTGTTGTCAAGAACACAGGAAAAGAAAGACTTTTAGGTATAGAACCTATTCTTAGGAATGGCATTTAGTGAAAGCACTAAGAGAAGTTAACTAAGCTAACTAGTTCAGAGGTGGGTAAAGGCACACATGGATTTCCATAGCAAAACATCTATGGAATTATTCTTCAGAAGAGATTTAAATCAAGAATCTTTGGAGTTAACTGAGTCATGTAGGGTAACAATGATACAATGAAAATTGAGTATGGTTTAAAAAAAAAAAGTCTGGAGAGAATTGTCAAAGCAGTAGCTATTAAAAATAATAATAAAAAAAAAATGTTAATGAAAGCATGGAAGAGGGTTCATAGTAGCATGTCCTAAGGTTCAAATTCTCAACAGACTGATGCTTAGCATTCATTAAGAATTTAATGAAAGCATGGCATCAAACAGACAACCATAAATATGTCAGTATCAGTGAGAATAGAAATTTTACCAAAAGGACTGAAGAAAAAGTTGGCTGACACAAAAGAAGGAGATTTTTAATTTAGACATTCAAGATAATTTAAATTGGAAAGAACAATTTAATCTTTTGCACATTGAGTTGCATAACCAGTTTTTGGAAAAGTCTGACATTTAATCTACCTCTCTGTCTTTCTTTTTATCCCCTGACAGCCTAATCATTGTTGGTTGCATTTGATGGTGCCTGAATTTTCAAGGAGTCTACATAGTCTTCTCCAGAAATTTTCTGATATTTCCGATATGTCTGATGTTTTAAGCAACTATTCAATCATCAATAATCTCACAAGGATAATTAATGATCTTATGGCATGTCTAGCTTTTGATAAAAATAAGGTAATCTAATGCAAATTTTATACTTTTATGTTGGGTACTTTTACTTAATTTTTTAAAATTTGTTTTCATTTCTATTGCTGTATGTCTGAAATCCTGCTTTGTTTAGAGATGCACTGAGTACATTGTGCTAATGTTGGATAGTTGTCATCTCCTGTTTCAAAGAAAAATGACTTACATGAAATTACAGTATATGCAAAGACCTTTATACAGTTATATAAGTAGTGAAATTACCATCCTTAAGATAATTAATTCATTCATGTCTGTTTCCAACAAGCAGAAATTTTCCTTGTATATCCAGCTTAAATTACATATTTTCCTAGTGATCTTAACGTAATGTAAAAATCATGTGGTTGAAACTATTAATATACTCTTAAAGTGCGTATCATAGTTTGTGAGGCTCAGAAAGCTTCACCATGATTTAATGTAACTTTTTATACAAAGGTGCAGCAAAGACCAGAGGATATTGCTCCATTTCCATATGTTTCTGTAAGCCAGCAGCAGCTGGGAGGATTCCATGAATCTCTGGATATCTGATGGATCAGACGTATGAGATGTCTGATTCTCTAGGATGAAATTGATAGGGAAAACTTAATTTTCTAATCTCTTACCCAGCTCTAACCAGTCTGTCAGTAATTAAAAGTTCTGTAGTCAAAGGTATTGTCTCACTGAAAAATAATGGCCCAAATTCATCATGTTTTATAGGACTAGGATTTCATCTTCCCTATACATTACATTTATTTTTGTCCAGGAAGTCCTCAGCTGTTGCAATTGCTTCTTCTTTTTTTTTTTTTTTTTTTTTTTTTTTACATTCAGAATGAATTAAGTGCACAAAAATACCAATGTCATTTGATGTGGTATAAGCTTGTAACCTTTTCATATATTGCCATTATATTTCTGAGAACTTATTCTGTAATTAGATGTTCCCTATCTTTCCATTCCAAATCGAATTCTGTCCAATCTCCAATTTATGTCTTTTTTTTTTTTTTTTCTGTATTCTTGTCATTATGATTCAGGACCCTCAACTGGAATATGGTTGGGGAAGGGGAAATTTATTTTGCAGAATGCAAAAAGAAGTAAATACCCTATAATTCACAGAAATTCAGCATTAAAGAGGAAACAATTTTGGAACCAAGAACTAGGAAATTTCCCTTGGTACACATTTATCCCATGTTCTTATCATTCCTATTAGGAGTAAAGAGTAGCAACCCCAGATCAAATTTGAACTCCTGGCATAAGAAACAGCTGTTGTGAAAGCCAGGGTCAGGTAGAAAGAAAAAAAAAGAAAACAACCATAAATAATCTTAACATGGACCTCAATATTTTTGTTTAGTCTGGCATAACAAACTTGTCTGTTAGACCTCAAAGTGATTGGGCTTCCTTGTTTATAGTCCTGTTCTTATTTTTAGGTACATTATCAGAGATCTCAGCCTGCTTCTAAGCCACAGTGTATCCTAGCTATTGTATTCTGTTCCCTGTACTCTTATGACAATAGCTATGATTGTGTTGTGTTCCTGAATTCAGATTAAAAGGATCATGCAGAACATAACAAAGTAATGTGAAATCAAGGTTTTGTTTATTTGTTTGTTTAATGAGTGATCTCAAATTTAAAAAAAAAAAAAAAAAAGAGAGAGAGAGAGAGAGAAAAGAAAAGAAAAAAGAAAAACCTCTTCATTTTCAGCACAAGATGGGAGATTGCTTTTCATTCCTTGGCATTTCTACAACCATGGATTAATATTTTATTTCTGTTTGCAAGGTTAATTTGAAATCCTCATATCAGAGGGCTTGTTTGTTTTGTTAAGGTTGTATACAGCAGATTTGGTCTTCTGCAGGTTAAAAATTTAAGCTATTTTATGTCATCTTTGGATACTTTAATCATCTGTTGAGTATAAAATGAGAGTCTCACTTGACCCTCTTTCAAGATGAATTCTGTATTTTACCCTAGGATTTTATAAAAGAAAATGGTCACCTTTATGAAGAACGTCGCTTCTTTCCTGAGCAGTTTTTTGAGGTCTTTAATAGTACCATTGAGGTCTACAAAGAGTTTGCAGACACATTGGATAAGAATGACTGCATTCTGCCTTCAACAGTAGAAACACCAGAGAACTTAGGTAAGATGGCTCTTGTTTTGGGGAACAGAATCTAAGTAGATAGAAATGGGTGATTTTCCTTTAATTTCAGAGATGCTGAGAATCTGAGTCTGTATCTCCATGTCTCTTTTTACTGCAAGTTAAAATTACAACCAGCACCAAAGCTTGTATTTCTGTTCTAAGTAGAGTTATATCAGGCAGTAAAGCTAATGCCATCATTTCTAATGACATAATTCCTTAATATAATCCAAATAACTGCACAATACTCTGCTGTTTCTTTTCATCCCAAATACATCCTGGATTGGCTTTTTACATTGTTCTTGTTCTTCATCTTATTTTCTATTGATGATCTATTTAATTTTTATAATGTAGTAATGGAGCCCAAGATTGCACTACTTAAAGGATAGGAAGCTAGGACAAGTTGTAAACTGGAGTATCAAGTCGTCTTCACAGCCATCCCACTCCCGAAAAGGGTCATGTTTGCTTGATTTAAAAGATTTAACTTGGGTGAAGCTCTTGCAGTTCATTCTCATCCTTCCAGTAAATGGAGGTTTTGTATTCTCTTTTCTTTTCCTTTCTCTAGTGACAGCTATTAGCTGTTTTAATTAGGGCAATGTATCTAGTTGCCCAATTACACCAGTAGTAACTAGAAGTAGATCAGTGCTACAGCCTAAGAACAAATTTAAAGTGATTGCTTTTCCAGAATAGCTATTCAGCAGCAGCTCAGTGTGTGGACACATCTGTCTCTTAATAAGGCTGCCTTTTTTTTTGTCTTATTAAGAAAAAAGCCCTGTAAATAAATTTTTAGAACAGCCCTGTAGCCAAATCAGAGTAGTCCTATAGCCAATCATCTTATATAGAGGAACTGTATTTTAAGTTACATAATGCTGACACACTCGTTTTCTATTTAGATTCCAGAGTCGCTGTCACAAAAACAATTTTGTTTCCTCCTGTTGCTGCCAGCTCCCTTAGGAATGACAGCATTGGCAGTAACACTAGCAGTAACAGTAAGTACAAGTGATTGAATTAATATATGTGTCTCCATTTTGTTCTGGTGGCTGGTTGTTATGAGAGCTGAGAGGAAAAGAATGTCTTAATTGTACAAATTAATAGGAAGTTTTTTGTGCCTGATGGTGTACCATGTGTTTCTCAGCTGCAATAGTAAAACGCAATGAACCTGTCTAATCAAAATTTAGAAATGGTATAAAGTTACAATGCTGTGACAGCTCTCATGCACTTGGAGAGGGCAGGTCTCCTCATTTTGGCTCGCTGCTGTCATGAGGTCTCACTAGTCATATGACCTCAGCAAACTTGGTTATTCCAGATACCTCATTTTAACTCTCAGAAGAGGAAGGTTCACCAAATAATAGAACAGCAGTCCTGAATTGGGCTCAGGATACTCACTTGAGTGAAAAATTTGTCTGTATGTTGTATTTTGAGAGCGCTCCCGATGACAAACTTGACACCAAACCTGAAAACTGCTGTTTACTTTTTGTAATTCCAAAAAGGCCAGCTCCACACTCAGTGTGCTTTCAGTTGAGATCAAGAACATAGTTACTACACTTTTTTTTGAGGGTTTAATCTTTTGTCTGGCATGGCCATCTCCGTGTTTCTCATCTGTCTTGATCAGTGTATTACATGACTGGTCACTGACAGGTCAGACAGCCTGGAGTTATTGCCGTAAGAACCTCAGCATTACCCATCACCGGTCAGAAAGGATACAGGAACCTTAGGTGAAGAGGAATAAAAGATTTTCAGGGGACTTTAGTGACATAATGTACAATAATGTGAATACTCTCTGGAACTTTCCATGTAAACAAAAGGAGGGGGTTTTCCTTAGAGGTTCTTGAAATGGTGCATAAATCTTATCATACATGTTGTTGTTTCCCTTGTTCCTTTTTCCCAGGCACATCAGGGTGACGGTGTACATCCCTATTTACTATTTCCCTCTCTCATTTCACAAACACCCATGTTATCTGAATGTGTGATGTTGAAGTGTGTGGCTGGCAGTCCTTGTGCTGAAGAAAGCATAGCCAAGGAGGCAGCCTGTTGTAGCCTGGTAGGCACAATGGAAGCTCCTGACTGTGGGACAGATACTGCTAAGAATAGATTTCTTCTCTTCCTCCTTCACTTGCAAATGTGTAATCTAGTTATTCTCTGGGTTTTCATAACCATATATGCTACCTCTTAGTTGGCTTACAGATGTTTTCAGGTTGAAAGCCCTTCTGGTTGCTTTCTAATTAAGACAAGGTCTTAAGTTATCACTCCCCAATCCTCTGAGAAGAAGGTTGGAATGAAATCTGCCTTCAACTCCTGTCTGCCAGCTTGCCTCTCTGGAAAAGAGAAATGTCACTGCCATAAATTCATATCCAAGAGGTCACAGAGCTGGCTGCAAATAACCTTATGAGCCCAGAGCCAATTGTGAGGCACGAAGAGTGGGCTAAAAAGTGCATAACTGTATCTCTCAGGTCTGAACATGTGATAATTTTTGATGTAACTATGAGAGGAAGAATATTCAAATGCAGCCTGAAGCAACGAGAATGGATCAAGGAGCCAAAGAAAGACAGAGAGAGATTACAGGAGCAGTTCAGATGAAAGGAGTTTTGACCCATCAGAGTAACAGAAGGGACACCGGGCAGAGGCCAGGGCTCCAACCTCTGAATTGGCATCTGCGTCTGTACTGTGAACAGGAGTACAGAAACAGGCTTATTGATCTTGCTTTATAACTGGAACTGATAATCAAGTAGGAAAAAAAAAAAAAAAAGCCTAATTAAAGTAATGCAGTAAATCAAAGAAATTGCTTGATTGCTTGTCTGGCCATATGCTGTAAGGTGTATTCTAACCGATTAACATTCTCTTAAGCAATTTATTTGAAAATTGGATAGCAGTTAACAGCCTTATGTAGAAATGACAAAGACTGAATGTCTAGGGCTGGGGACAGTTTGAACGCATAATCAGATTACATTAACTTGGAGATTGGATGCTGACTGGTTACACTTTTGTCATTAGTTTGAAGCTTTTGGGGTGAAAGACCTGTGACATCTTTATTGGCATCTCTCTCTTACTGCCAGAGAATGGTCTTTGGCACCAATTTTAGGTTTGTTTTGGCTTTACTGTTGAGTTAGTTCTCTTTTTTAATTAATCCCTGCCTTCCTAGAAGGACAAAAATGAATAAGCCTTATTACTTTCCACAAGGAGAATCCTCAGCACAGGGGACCCAGTCTGCCAGCTGCAGGTCTGTTCTCAGAACAATACCACTAGATTCAAAGTTCAGAAAGGCATACATTTGGAGAAGAGAGAAAACCTGAAAAAAGCATCCCTAGACACAAAACTATGTTTTTGTTTGTTTGTTTGTTTTTGTAATAACCCTCTTTACTATTAAACAGTTTTAAAATGATCTATTTAAAATTAGTGGTTTCTAGGCTATTGAGAAGCATTCACTGTTTACAAAAGAATCCTTCCAGATGAATAATAAAAATTGAATCTATTAAGAAAGTCTGCCTAGAGAGCCAGATGACTTGAATTGCTCTTGATTCTAAATTCAACTTAGGCAAACCTGAAGTAAATGATCTAATAAAATCATTTGTGAAAGAATTATCATAGGAATTGCATATAATATAAATTAGCTAAATTACATTTTTCTCATGTTTCTGCTACATTTAGTGCAAGTCATATCTCATTACTTCATCGTTATTACGCAATGATAGAATTGAACTACCGTAATAGAGGTGAGCCCTGACAAGATCTACACCAAAAATCTTATGCCAACTAAACGTAAAATGGATATTTATGTTTTCTTCTCTTGGTTCTACATAACTGTAATCCAATTTAAATTCTGTGTAACTGTTTAAGTCCCAATCCCATTGGTGTTCTTTGGATCGTTATCCCATGCATAGTCTAGAGAATTCAGATGAGGTGGTTCCTATGTAAAGAACAAATGTCAGGATAAAAGGTCTTGAACTTCATCTCTTCTTTCAGTGCTTGAATCAAGCAGTAGTTGTATTCTTTTTTTTCACCCCACCAAATGAATCTCACATTTCCCAGCTTAAACTTGAATTTGCTAGCTGTTACTAACACTTCTCACCTTAGCACCTTGTTTCTATAGCACAATTTATATTTTTATGGAAGGTTCAGTGTTGCTTTCTTCCATTTTTTGCCTATAATTTCCTCACAATAATTAAGCTTTATTATTCTGTACTGAACAGCTCAAATAACGTGTGCTCTGTAAACACAGAGACCTCTAGAAATGTTTTTAGAGAGAATGTCAATTTTTATAATTAAGCAAAGAATACTGTAGTTTAATTCAGTAATTGCACAACAATTTGAAAATATTACCCATGGCTTAATGCAATTGGTGTTGCATTCTGTGCCTTTGTTCCTTTTTTCCACCTTTACAGTTAATGGCAAACCCTAATGAACAGGTGAGAGCTGTTCTACATTTTTGTAGACAAGATCTTGTGGTAATTGTGTTGGAGCTAAGCAGAGGTAAAGTGAAAATTCCTTTGAGACATAAATGGTAATAAAATCTAGCTGGTGGTTGCAATCATAATTGCTTGCTAAACCTACACACATGGCTCAAGGTGGAAAGCAGCTCAATAACTTCATTGTGTAGCTCAGTGGCTTTCAATGTAAATGCATTTCAATCACAGCTTAACATCCTGTTGTCCATGAAGATTATAAATGAATCTACTTCAAATGAGCTCACTTCCTAAAGGATTCTTCCACAAGGTGTGAAGTGAGAGCTTGGAGGGGTGCTGGCCTGCTTCCGCTCCCCTTCAACACCTTGCAGGATAGGGTCTATTTCAAGTGAATAATGTACCAACTGCAGAGCCAGCAGCTTCTCTGGCATTGCCCAAGAAATTCACAGTTACCAAACCATTTGGTTCCTCCAGTTCCTTATCCTGCTCTGCCTTCACAACCATTGGGAGTTGGAATGTTTTTAGTGTAGAGCTGTTTTAGTTCAATTTTCTAACAGAGGGAAAGGTCTCTACTGAAAGAATAATAATTATAATAAAACTATTGGCAGCCAGCTTGCTTTTCTTATTTCCTCTTTCTTCATTAGGATGCAGATCTCTCAGAGGTTCTCCAGACTGAAAGTTTCCCTACTGGTTCTGTTTTAGATGCTCCTAAAAAAGGCACATGACAAAATCTACCATGACTCATTTCATTCTCTCCAGATCTTCCAAGAGACTTTTTTTTCCAGACTTGAAAGTAAATCTAAATAAGTTTTTGTTATTTACTTTTTAAAGGTAGATTTGGAAAGCTAATTATATTATATAATTATATTATATGTTATATGTTATGTATATAAATTATATTTATGTTTATCGTCTTTGTCGGTGACATGGACAGTGGGATTGAGTGCACCCTCAGCAAGTTTGTCAATGACACTAAGCTGAGTGGTGTGGTCGACACGCTGGAGGGAAGGGATGCCATCCAAAGGGACCTGGACAGGCTTGAGAGGTGGGCCTGTGCAAATCTTATGACATTCAACAAGGACAAGTGCAAGGTTCTTCATCTGGACTGGGGCAATCCCAAGCACAAATACAGGCTGGGTGGAGAATAGATTGAAAGCAGCCCTGAGGAGAAGGACCTGGGAGTGTTGGTTGATGAGAAGCTCAACATGAGCTGGCAATGTGCGCCTGCAGCCCAGAAATCCAACTGTATCCTGGGCTCCATCAAAAGCAGCATGGCCAGCAGGGCGAGGGAGGTGATTGTCACCTCTGCTCTGCTCCTGTGAGACCCCACCTGGAGCACTGCATTCGGTTCTGGGGCCCCCAATATAAGAAGGACATGGAAGTATTAGAACGAGTCCAGAGGAGGGCCACGAGGCTGATCAGAGGGCTGGAGCACCTCTCCTATGAAGACAGGCTGAGGTAGTTGGGGTTGTTCAGCCTGGAGAAGAGAAGGCTCTGGAGAGACCTCAAAGTGGCCTTCCAGTACCTAAAGGGGGCCTACAGGAAAGCTGGGGAAGGACTCATTGTCAGGGGGTGTAGTGATAGGACAAGGGGTAATGGCTTTAAACTAAAAGAGGGTAGGTTTGGATTAGGTATTAGGAAGAAATTTTTCACTCAGAGGGAGGTGAGGCTGTGGCTCAGGTTTCCCAGAGAAGCTGTGGATGCCCCATCCCTGCAAGTGTTCAAGGCCAGACTGGATAGGGCTTTGAGCAACCCGGTCTAGTGGGAAATGTCCCAGCCCATGGCAAGGAGGTTGGAACTAGATCATCGTTAAGGTCCCTTCCACCCAAATCATTCCATGTTTCTATGATTCTATGATTCCTTTCCATAGATGCTGAAGAAAGCATCTGCATTGAAGATGTCTTCTCAAAATCATTGTTCCACTTTCAGATGCCTCATTGTAAAGAAAGCTCTTCTGTTGTTTAAGACAAACTAAATTTTTTGAGAATTTGTAAAAATCAGCATGCCAGACTAACAATGATCTCCCTGAATGCACACAATTTCTCAAGAAGTTTACATGAAAATCAGCAAGCTTGCTATAGCATGCTGGCTGGCATTGCAGAGCAGTCAGATGTTTTTTGAGGTTCTATGCTCTGCTATAACAACTTATCAAAATGGCTTATGCTTCTTGTGACCTGCAGTGTTTTTCCTCTGGTCTTTATCTCACTTTTCCTTTTGTTCTGAACTTTAGGCAGAATCCAGGAAACATGACCATCACCATAAGTTCAGTTGTATATCTGATCAGTCTCACACTGGGAAGAATGACTAATGTGATCAGGCAAAGCAGCATTTAATTTTTCTTGACTAGAACACAAGAACAATGTAGGAATTTTCTTCTGAGAACACAACTCTCATAAAATAATGACAGTATATATATATTTTTTAATCTATTCATGCTCTCTCTACACTACTTAACTTTGCCAGATTCAGTTCTGCAAGCCAACCTCCTCTATACCTGACCCAGGACAGACTTTGATAAAAGATATGCCCCTCCCATTAATTTCTGCTCTTGGTTTTAATGTCTGAGCAGACAGAAGCAGACTAATTAATAGCCTCTTTTCAACTGGCATTCATCTCTGTAGAACTTTGTTTCATTTCTCCTCTGTAGACAGATTTCTTTCACAGCAAACTATTATCTATTCTGCTTGACCGAAGTTGCCTTTTAGTGTGACAAGCCTACTGGATGTAAGTAAAATTGAAGCCTCTATCATAGGAATTTAGAGCCTTGTAAACGGTGCATAATAATGGGGTGCAGACTTTCTGTTTTCTTATTTTTTAGTTCTCCCTGTGGTAACTCTGTAAACACAGATGGATTTAAAAAGAGTGTTTGTGTAAAAGCTTCTAATGTGACTTGCAGAAAAACTCAGAGAGTTGAAAATAGGTTTCCAGATATTATGAGAATGCTCCTTTCTAAAGTGTTTACTTAGTGGCTGTTTAATAATGTACTAAATGCACATCGATTGACCCAGTATATCATACCATACGTGCTTAGAAGTTTGCTGTTTGTATGAGTCACAAAAATTTCTAGTGCTATCAGTCCATTTTCATTTCTATATCTAATCACCTACACTTTCCCTGTGCTTAGTTTAGTTCTTTTCCTATAAGCTGACAATACGCCCACCATTTGAGCTGCAGACTCCAGCTCTTGATATAAACTAAAACTGTGTGGATGGTGTTTAAACTGGCAGTCTCCTGCTTCTCACTTTGCATTTCAGAAGGTGGATCCCAGGGTGAATCCATAGGACTTTTCACATCCTGCTCTTGATTAAATAACTGGATAGCCTCATTTTAGTCTCGGCAGGCATACAGCTCTCTGTGAGGGGAATGGAATTGCTTGTGTACATAAAAGACTAGGATTGGGGCTCTTCCATATGAGATGTAAAAAGCTCTCAAAAATGGTAGCAACAAAATAGCACACAGCTAGACTTCAACTTACAAGGGTTTGATCTTAATGAAGTCAGCAGGGCCTTTCCAGGCAGACATTAGAAGTGAATTCAGGTTTATTTTGTTAAAATAACCTCCCTTGAGAGGCCTCATGTTGATGGTTCATTAGTGGCAAGGCAGAATGTCTACCTGCAGTCAGTAGGATGTGTCTTATGGAACTTAAGTAAATACATGAAGTGAGTGTTTAGAAGTGGCAGATATTTTCTCTTCAAAAAAATTACTTTGTGTTACAAAATAAGACTGTTAAAAACTGATAAATCCAAAACTTTTAAGTAAAGGAAAGAGAAAATGCTCTACAAATGACAAAAGGATAGTTAGTCTTGGAACTATTAAACAGAGCAATTGCAGAAATGGGAGGAGCATCTTTGTGGTCAAAAAAGTTCCTGTGAGATTTTGTATGAAATGCATCTCTTTTACACAGCACTTTGAAGTATCTGTTCTGCTATTTAAGATGCTGTTATGTAGGTGGTGCGTAAAAGTGCTCTTACTAACAGTGTTGCCCTGAAGATAGTTTTCTGCCATAAATCCGTCTTCACTAACGAGAACATCTGTAATTACAGAAGAGGCACTTGGCTTCATTAGCAGCTCCAGCCTTCAAGGGATCAGTATAGCATTGACATCATTACTGTCTCTTCTTACTGGCTTTATTTTGGGAGCCGTATATTGGAAGGTAAGAAATATTACATTTAATTGTTTACATAGCATATTTCATAGTTATACAGAGGCAGGAAGGACAGAACAATTCTGCATGTGAAAGCAAGAGACATCTCTTTTGATCTTCACTGAACTGTGTGACATGCAAATGTAAATCTCTGTTGTGAAATACTTCAGTTCCATCACCAAACTGTAAACCTTGTCTTAGCAGCATGCTAGCCCTCTAACTGGAAATTGAAAATGGGATTCACCCAATTTCTCAGTTCTTCTATTATATCACGAGAAGGATTCTTTCACTTTTAGCCACTGTGTCTTACCTACAATACAAAGGCTTTAATTGTAAAATTGTTGGAGTAGGAGATGTGGACTACATAAGATTTGGCCTATGTTTTGCAAGATGATTTTGATATTGAAAATCTGAAGCAAACTGAAACATACAACAATTGTTTTGTGAGTTTTTAATGAAGCTTTAGAATTTTTACATTTAATGCATTTTTTTTTCTTCTAGAAAACACATCCCAAATCCAGACCAGAAAGTGATGAAACTACAGAGTGTCATGGCTGTCAAGAGGAAAATGAGATAAGGTATAATGTTTCACTTTACACACATATATACAAATGTAAGTTTGTCTTTGAGAGATGCTTCCTGAAGGTTCCTCTCTAGCTCTCAGAATGACAAACATACACACAAAACCAAACCACATTATCAAGTGTTTTGCTATAGAGTCAAAATGTGTGCTTAGGGTGTGTCCTTTGAAGGAGCTCCTATTTGAAATGTAAGAATTGATATGGAGGATATTTTTGTATACCTCATTTTATTAATGAGGCATTACCTTTCCTTTATCTGTCCTTATTCCCACCATGAGTAAGGAATAGTGATGAAAAGCAGCAGGTTCAAAGGAGTATCTTACTTGGGAGGAATGAAGTAAACCCAGGAAGGCTGAGACCTGTAAAAGAAATGACAAAGAGAAGTGAATTTGTTATTTGTTGTAAGGTGTAAAACTAGGTTGATATTAAGCAAACAAAAAGAAAACAGCATCTTCTTAGTTGTGCTTCTAAATCCTTTTAAATGTCTTGCATTAACATTTTTCATGTTCTTTTTTTGACCCTCCCCTTGGTATGTTATACTGTTTTCTAGTTGTTGTTTTTTTTGTTTGTTTGTTTGTTTGTTTTAAACTTTCATAGAAAACCATTGAGATTATATTCCTAATAACTTCATAAGGTCATACTGAAATGATTTGCTGCTCTATTCATACTTCAACACAGCTTTATCTAATTTTAAGCTGAAATAATTCTGTATAACTCAGTCAATTAAATATACCCAGAAATAACAATGGAAGACATTCAAAGTTGCTTGAACATGACTTGGGTCAAGACATCATAGAATGGTTTAGGATGGAAGGGACCTCAAAGGTTATCTAGTTCCAACACTCTCCCTCCACCGCCATGGGCAGGGACACCTCACTCTACACCAGGTTGCTCAAAGCTCCATCCAGCCTGGCCTTGAACACTTGCAGGGATGGGGCATCTACAGGTTCTCTGGGAAACCTATTCCAGGGCCTCACCACCCTCTGAGTGAAGAATTTCTTCCTAATATCTAATCCAAATGTACCCTCTTTTAGTTTAAAGCCATTACTGCTTGTCCTATTGCTACATTTCCTCACAAAGAGTCCCTCCCCAGCTTTCCTGTAGGCCCCCTTTAGGCACTGGAAGGCTGGTCTCCGAAGAACCTTCTCTTCTCCAGGCTGAACAACCCCAATTTTCTAAGCCTGTCTTCATAGGAGGCTCCAGCCCTCTGATCATCCTCATGGCCATCCTCTGGACTTGTTCTAACAGGTCCATGTCCTTCTTTTGTTACAGGCCCCAGAGCTGAACACAGTGCTCCAAGTGGGGTCTCAGAAGAGCAGAGCAGAGGGGGAGAAGTCTGTTCAATTCAGAAAAGGACATAGGGATAGTTTAAGTTAGAATAGTTCAAGTTACTATAGTTCATAATAAAATGTTTTGGGAGTATTATTTAATATCATATTTCTGAGTCTTTAGTCAAATTTTAACTGTGAGGGATTAAGAAAAGGATCTAATGTGTGGAAGAACACATCTTATACTGTAGGCTTCTCATATTGTGTGAAATGCCTCATGCTGCCTATAGATGAAGGCAGGAATGGAGAAGGTTCTGATCTAGCACTTTTGGTCACTTGTGCTGCAAGTTTCAATGTTTAACAGAAAAAGTGAGTTTAAACTTTCTAGAATCACACATACTTAAAATATTTTTTCTTCATGAACAGTTCACAGAAAGGAAGACTGCATATTTACCAAGTATATTAGTTGCTCAGAATAACTCATCCTGCACCTCATCCTCACAGGTATTAAAACTCATGAAATTGAACATGAATCTTCCTTCTGACTTCACCGGAAATATAAAGCATTGCTTTATAGGAGGAAAAGACAAAAGAGGAAAATTGAACAATTAGTTAAGTGCAGGACATTGTCGTAAGAGGAAAATTTAAACAGGTTACATTTTACACATGTAGACTTCTTACATATATAACAAACATTTTTTGCTCCCTCTTCCCTGAGGAAATTTTGAAAATTCATCTATAAGTAGGAAGAACCTATTAGCAAACATAAGTTCTAATAGTTTGGGTTAAATTACAAACATCCTTTTTGTTATATGTAAATGTTTTTATTGTAACTGACCGATAAAACCTTCCATTCTAATTCCTTGAAAGTATAGTAATAGTACCTATAGTACTAGCACTGTAGTAACAAAGTACTTATTTTTTATTTCAGGATGTTGCAGCAAAAAGAAAAAGAACATCTACAAGTGTAGCCATTGCTTTTTCTCCCTCAACACTGTTACTGTTTCATGTACTGGTAAGTTCGTATGGTTGAAAGTCATAACACAAGCTTAACTTTTGTCTGTTGAAATGTGGTATAATTTTGAGTCCACTTTGGGAATAAATAAATAAATAAAAATAAAACTTGTTATCAGTGGGCTTTGTTTGCACCTGAAGGTCTTTAGCTCCTAATCCTGAATCAATAAGTTAGGTATTTGACTGTTAATGTAAATATTACAAAATGAAAAATTACAGAATTCCAAAATTCAGCTACTGCTTCTCTTTTGGTTTTGACAGCCAATACAGAGAATTCTTCTCCTACAGCTGTTTCAAAGCAGTATGACCTAATAAACAAAATCCTTAAAATAGCAAGATAGAGCTGAGCTTCTTTCAGTTGTTTACTCAACACAGTTTGCGGTCTCCATAGCCTTATCAGATCCATCATTCCTGTGTTTGTATATAAGAGTGAGCAGCAAACACGAGTGAGCTTTCTCAGTCCCAGCAGTCCTCTACATATAGGAGCACACCTCTGGCAAGGGGCTTCTTCTGCAGGACTACTGCTGTACTTAGCCTGTGGATGGCCTCTCCGGCAAAGGTCTGGAAGATTCAGGCAGTGCTGAATGCTTCATTTTATGTCAGAGTGGAAGGAGCAAGCATCAGAGTACAACTGGCAGTCCAGGCTTTCCAGTGTACCCTGCAGCAGGCACCCTCAGGTCCACTCCAAACTGTTTGTAGTTATCTTCATAGCCATTTTCAGTCTCCCTAGCTAATTTATTCTAACATCTGCTCACTAAAAAGGGAAATCATCACTGCATTGGACAAGTCATTTATTTTTCAAAAAATGGTAAGTTCATTTGATATTGGCTTGTCCAGAACACCTTAAAGCCCTGCACAAATGTAACTGTTCTGTAAAACCATGAAAGTTATCTTGTCACTGTCAACTAGATATTAATGGCTTTAGCTGGCAAGTGTGTTCTTGGACAGGAGTTGGCATGAAATTGAAAATACATCTCATTAACAATATTTTTTGTTTCTGAATAAATGAATGCCATGCAAGTGTCATGGAATATATCTATTTCCAAAACTGTAAGAAAAAATGTCTGTGTTATATATCTGTGAAAAGCTCTACTGTTTGGCAAAACAGAGATACTAATCAGCAAAACTGTAATTTCCATTTTTCTCTTCAGGTAGGTAACAGTTACATGTTCGCTTCATAAATGAAGCAGCTTTAAGCACATTCATATTCCTTCTGGAGTGACAGACTGAGTCTGCATCTGTTGTTGCTGCCCATGACTCCATAGACATGACATAGTATGAGGACAATTTGTGTTTCTTACTGTGAAACCAACACTGAATTGAACAACGACAAGAAGAGTGTGCACTTAGCAGGACTGTATCTTATGTGAATATCTACCTTCAATGGCATTTGGGGATTTTAAATTGCATTAATACTTGCAGCTGACTCTGGCAAACAAAGTACATGTCCTGAAAAAAAAGCATCTTTCAAATGCCCCCAACTATCTGTAATCACTGAAAGACATAAATACATTTGCATCCTTAATTTAAGTTCTGTGTCCTCTACCTTACCTTGGTGTCTTCAAATGGAGTTCTCTGAACTGACAGAAAACACAGAAATGGATACAGATAACATACCCTTCAATACTGTACACAAAACTTGAAAGTAAAGTCATGCCATGGACCAGTGTACTAGCTTTTTACTTATAAGGAACTGGGTTTATGCCTGGCAAAGGTCATGTGTACAGAAACATGTGGTCTCTGCTGGATGCCAGGTGCCTGTATGCCTGCCCCAGAAAGCCTCAAGAATTCATCAGCTTTGGCAGTGTCTGCTCAGAAGACGCAAATACTGGGTGAAGACAAAGTAAACAGGAGGTGATAGTACATCATGGAGCTTTGAAGCATTAGGAGTAACTGCTGGACACATGAACACTGGTGAAATTTCCAGCCATGCCAAGGGAAGAGAAAGTAAAGAGTCTGAACTGCGTTCAAACATCAGAATAAAGACAAACCTATGAAATGCATTTTAAATGCTGAAGATGCATGCCATTGATATCTTGTTTTTAAATGTATAGCATAGAAAATATGAAAGATCCCGAGAGTGTATTTAGCTTTTACTTACATCAGCTGTAATTAATATTTGCATTGTTTTTTGAATGATTATTAAGCTTTAATATCTTGGCATTCTCCACTCTTAAGGTTAATTCTCCTAAAGCAAAAGAGAAAGGCTTTATTTCTCACTTGTCTTCTACATCTATTGCTGCTATAGCATCCGTGGAATCTGTACAGGATTGATGTACACATGCGCATTTTCAAGTAAATCCTAAAAATACAATGGTAAAATTTACCAGTGCAGTTGTGCATATTTTCATCCTGGCTCTTTCCAGATAACGGATATGAATCATTTATCTGTATTAGGGGTTTCAGTTTAGAAAGTAAGGGTAGCTCACTTCAAATAGGCAAGGTCAATAAGAGTTTTAGTTTGAGTTACTTGAAAAAACTCTAAAAAACAAACAAACAAACAAAAAAACACCCTGTTTTGGAGAAAGTTGTAGTTCTCTTTAAAGTATAGTATAACTTAGCTGTGGATTCATAAAATATCCTGAGCTAGAAAGGACCCTGTAGAATCAAGTCCTGATTTTACTCAGGGCAACTTGAGAGTTAAACCATAACTAAGAGCATTGTCCAAATGCTGCTTGTACACTGACAGACTTAATTTTTAAAGAATTCTTGTGGAATTTTTAATCATCTGCTAAATTTTCCGAGAACCATGCACAAGAAGTATATAACCTGCATATAACATAAGTGTGTGTTTGCACAACTGTATTATTGGTAAAATTGATTTGGCTTTCATACCCACCAAGGGAAAAAAATTAACTCAGATGCATGTAGACACCCTGCACGACATTTTTACACTACTGAGATCAATGGTGAAATTTCTCTTGAATTCATTGATACCAAGGTATCATATGGATCATTATTTATTATCATGTGGATCATTATCATTTATACAAAGGCCCTTTTGCCCTGACTGAGTGTCAGAAAAGTGCCCTCCAGTCCTGCTCAACTGGTACAAATTAACACAGTTGCATTAATGTTAACAGAGCTTTGGGGTTTGCATCATCTCAGGAACTTCTGTTCTAAAGAAGCTCAGTATGAGAATTAGGCCTTCATTTTTATTCAGAAGATGCTGGAGCACTCACCATTTAACAAGAAATAATTGTGAGAAGGGTTGCCCACCACTTCTACAAAATGAGCACTTAGCAAATTTTAGCTCTGCAAAAATCAGTCAGAATTCTCCATCAGTAGTTCCGTCTCACTTGACAATGTGTAGTTATTTACTCACTAGGCCTCAAAACTTATTTAAGAGTTACCTTGAAAGAAATGTCAGCATGACCTAATTGATGGTAAGGGGGAGAATAACTTCAGGTAGGTTTTGAAAAAAATGAAAAGTATCCACATCAAGTGGAAGCAATTATCCTTACACATTTTACAAAAAAACTTCAATATTTCATGTTGCTATACTATATGTTCTCAAAGCAAGTTTATACATTTGAAGTTTTACAGTATTTTTCAATGATTCATTCAAACAAACAAACAAAAAAGGTATTAATGTTCCTTGTTTATAAGAATGTTAGTTTTCCTAAATACATATTTTCCAGAAAATCAAAAACACAGTAACACTGCACATTGGGGTGCCTTAAATTATAGTTTGACATTCAAAATGTGTCATGGTTTAGACTCCTTAATATACATTCTACCTGTTCAATAGTAAAAGACAAAATATCAGCTTTAAATTGAAGCATACATTAAACCCAGATAGACAGTAGCAAAATGTTCACGTTCTAAGAGTAACATCTTAAAATAGTAGCTATGTCACTTTTAGATAATGTCATGTACTTTAATCTCTGCTGCAGATCAAGGCAAATTTAAGGCTACGTGTGAACTGAAAGAAAGTTCATGTATATACCTTCCAACTTGACATCACAACCTGTTTTTATTTTGTACATACACTGAGCATAGTACAACACAGACTAGCAGAACTGTTGTTAGAGCTCATGTTTTCCCTGTTATTCCTACCCACTTTTGAGAAATTTGTACAAAATATTAGGTGGTCTCAGTCATTTTGCAAGGTAGAAGAACAGTTCTAGACATTTGTGAAGACAATGGATGTCATGGCACTTGAAAATGTGAGCATGAAATTATTTGAGTGCTTCTGTGCCCATTTTGTGTACCCATCAAGGAGGCTATTACTTCAGATGTAGTTATGTAGTTAAATTTTGAAAAACTACTGACTTATGAGTCATCTTTGAAATCAATGGAAGTAGGATGAGTTACTATTCTGTGGGAATAGTGGTGGCAGAAATAGTCCCTTAGTTGCTTCTTTATCCAGCTGTAACCTATCTGACTTCTGAAGAGTGATCAGTTCTTCAATCTTGTTTTTGGGTAGACATAGCCTGTGCATTATTAACTCAGTTAGAAATGAATGCCCTTTCTCTTAAAATTAAGTTGGGGAGAAGTGAGTGTTGTATTTTTTTTTATATGAAAGTTAAAAGTTTGGGTTTCAGATATCTGTGGTTTTGTGAGAAACTAAAATTTTTAGGTTTCCTTTGGAGTAGTTGAACTTTGCATGCAATTAATAGTGGCCTTGTGAGAATAAAAAGCAGATAGTGATATACTGAGTAACTCAATGTGCTATTTTAGATGTGTGTTTACTTGAATAAATTAATGGTACTTATTTCATCACAAGGTCATTGTATAAGTAAGCTTATGAACAACTAATGTGCTATACTATGGAGTATGTGTACAACCTGCACAGCTTTTAGATTCTGGTCTTCACCAGCTCTGTTTTCTCTGTTGCTCTCTCTTTGTAATACACTGAAACTGTTCAGTACACATAGTACAACTATTAAATTGAAAAGCTAACCATACACATAAAATACAGATATTTTGAGTTAGATTTACATTTAAGAATTATCCAAGATTCTTCTGTTCAGGAATCTGATTCAACTGTCTGTTGAATGCAGATCTACAATAATGGTGGCATGTTGCTATTATGTTATCAAAGTGGTGGAACGCGGAAACTTCAGACTCTTTAGTGATAGAGACACAGATGTTTGCTGGTTGTATCATGGGCAAATTCATTTATTTTGATGTAAATGTCAGCACAGTCTTGCATAGTTATATTCTGACTGATGGTAATCAACAAAATTTATATAATGTGATGTGTGTATATATGTGTCCTCTTAAAGACAGATGTTATCCCTGATCCTTTTTTATACCAGTTCAAATTTGGAATTTACATTATATACATATACTTTATTGTTCTAAATAAAGATATAATGCACTGCCAAATAATGAGTATATTACTTTGTGTCACTATTGTTTAAAACCTTTTTAAAGTCCTGCCTTCTCCTTGTAGAATTTTCTGCCATAATATATGCTACTACACACAGAATCTTTCATAATACATTTCATTTCTTAATCATGCATTTTAAAGTTTTGTGCCATTAAAGCATATGTCCTCATTATTAGCCTCCAGTTACAATCTATAGTGTATCTTTGATTATGCAAAGTATTCCAACTTCAGAATTGAAAGTTTCTTGTAGCTCCTTAATGAGCTTAAATTTGTCTGTGCCTGCTTTAGGCAACCTTTTCATCCCATTCTTGCTATTAGCCAAATACTAGGATTTTGATATAATTTGCCACTAAAAATTCTGAATGTTGTTGATGCACTTCTTTTTCAGTAAGTGGCATTTAAGAACTCAGCTGTTTTAGCTGAGACCAGATTTTATCCCATAAGGATGGCACCATGTCTTTCAGGTTTCAGCAATTTGTTCTGTCTTTTCAGTAAAAAGCCCAGGACAAGGGGTGGGGATAGGAATTAAAACTGAGCTGCTCAGGGAGCTCTGGCACCTCTCCCCTGCTGAGACTGAAGGAAATTGCTCCAGCCTAAGAGGGAGATATAAACCTGCTGAAGCTTTCAACCTACCTCTAAAAGAGATGTGATGAGCTTTGAAAGAGAACCAAAGCTGTGTGAGGCTTACAAATAGGAGTGAGGTACAGACAGGACTGATGAGAAGGAGCAGAGAGCAGGGTTAATGGGCTGGGAGACAGCGGAACAGGATTTGGGGATGGCAGAATTTAGGGCATGGACAAGAACAAGAGCTGTGGTTGCTTGTCTCGGTACAGAAAAAAGGGCAGAAATGATGGAACTGATGATGAAGGGACTGGAGCACCTCTCCTGTGAGAAAAGGCTGAGAGGGATGAGACTGTTCAGCCTGAAAATGAGAAGGCTTGGCGGAATCTCATGAATGTCTATAAATACCGGAAAGAAGGGTAAAAGGGGATAGAGCCTGGCTCTTTTTAGTGCCCAGTGACGAGGCAAGAGGCAATGAGCACAAAGTGGAATGCAAAAGGTTCTGTCTGAATATCAGGAAGCACTTCACTATGGGGGTAATGGAGCACTGGCACAGGCTGCCCACAAAAGTTGTAGAGATCTTCAAAAGATGTCTGGACATGGTCCTGGGCTACCTGCTGTAGGTGACCCTGCTTGAGCAGGGGAGTTGGACCCTGAAACCTCCAGAAGTCCCATCCAACCACAGCCATTCTGTGACTCTGTGATTCTGTGATGGGCTTGAAGGAGGCCACAGAGCAGCAAGGCTCTGAGTTGATGGTGTATCAGAAGTCATAACCTGAGGAGCAACAGCGGTGGCATAGGTGGGATGGAGGTACAATACAATGGGCACTTGGTTCAGGTAGAGCTAAATGAGCACCAAGTAGCTGCAGAGTTTGGAGACTACCATATTTTATGTTGAAAACAGCATCAATGTAACATAAAGGAGAGAAACTTGGCCTGGAAGTTTGGGAAGGCAGGATTAACAGCAGGGTATGTGGCAATGAGGTGTGAGAGCTCTCAGCTAACAAAACAGCTCTCACTGATGTCAGGATCGTGGTAATTGTAATGTACACAGATGGGGAAATGGATAATAATTAAATACTGAGAAAGCAGACATAACCTCAGCCAAAGAGACACCAACATAATGTTTTTGGTAGTCTGACTTATGATTTTTTGATGCCTTATGCATGTTTATGACTAACTACTGTCCACCACCTCTTAATCTGAACTCTGGAGAGTTAAATGTGCTAAAGGATTGAGGGAAGTATTTACCCTCAGTTTTCCAGTTTCAGTGTCTCCAAAGCAATGAATACAAGCATTTTGTTTAGTGGATGAAAACAAATGAAATCTTTATCCAAGGCATGGAAAGCATTAATAATAACATTTTCCTACTTCTGTCAATCAGAAAAAAAAAACAATACTTATTATAATAACCTACTGTTCTTCGGTAGCAGTACATTTGAACAACTTAACACTTCTGTGAAATTACAATACTTTACATCAGCTGGATATATGCCCAGTGACTCCAGTGTAATTTTATTCCATATTAACAACTGTGCATTACTACATTTTTTGCACAAAGTTTCTGAATGTTAAAACATAAGTGTTTTCTAATGTAATACTACATTAACAACTTACAGATCTTTCACCTTAATGTTCTCATGTAGCCATTGGTGTTAATTTTTCTTCCAAAGTTCAAACTTTCTAAAAGAGATTAAGTTTCCCAATAACCACACTGAAGCATGTGCTAACGCAATCAAGTTTCGTGTTGGTATATGCTTAAAGGGAATTTTTATGTGCTACTGCATAATAGAAAATAAGGCAAAATTAAAGCAGACTGCCAAAATCATGAAGAGTGAGGGAATGGAAGTTTATCCCTCTTTTTCCTCCATCATATCCTGAGGAAAGTTATTTCAACACATAACAGGAGAAATCCCTAATGCAATTATAGTTCCCCTGACTTGTGGCCCTTTCTGCATGATCCCATGATGAGCAAGCAGGAACTAAAATACAGATTAGGCTTGTTTTCCAGGCAGACAAGAGCCCTGGGCTTCTGGCCAGTCACAAAATACAGGGACAATTTTCATTCATTTTTGGCAATGAAGATATTTTCTTGAGCTCATGGAAAAATATTCAACCGAGATCACAAAAGCCTCTTTGTCACCAGTTCTGCTGTGCAAGATAACAGCATGATAGTAAAATTGGCCCAATTAGAGTAAAGAAGCTGCAGAGCAGAATGTATAGCTTTTGTCAGTTTAAGTGACTACCCTAAGTGACAAAATGTCATCTTAGAAATTTCACTTTGTCATCTCTTACATTGTGATTGATGATTATTAGGACCCCACAGGTTATTTTATCTGTCATGTTCTTTAAGTTAAATATTTTAGACCTTCCTTTTTCTCAGCAATGCTGTCATCATTAACAAAACACAGAACAGCCTTCACCTTCAGAAATGACAAAATGGGGATGTGTCTCAAAACCAATTAACAGCATCAGTGAAGGGAGAGATATAGCATCTAAATCTTTTGAATTGCATCCATGGATATAATGCAATGAGTTCCTTGGGGCAATTACTCCTTTGCAAGAAATTGAGAAAAAAAGTAACCTATAGACATTGCTGTACTGCTTGGCAGTTTGTTATTGTTTCATATTATTCTAGAACAATCCTATTACCTTAGCCTTGTATTTTCTTGATTTTGTTCTAAATGCTTTACACTTTCCATCAAAAACAAACAAACAAACAAAAAAAAAAACAGTTGTGAAAATGAATAGTATTGTTACAAGCTGCAGCTGGGTATTTATTACACTTCAAACAGAATTGCTGATACAGAGCAACACTTTCAGTAATGTACCTGTAATGTGGTGCATACACGAGTGTGGGATGGAGGGGTGTTGGGGGGAAGCAGGAGGCAGTGTTTGGATTCAGGAAACTTTACAGGTAACTACCATGAATTTCAGTCATATATCCTGGAGGAAGGCTGCGTGTAACAGAATCTCTTCACAGATCCAGTTCTTGGCAAGAGCAAGCCTCAGGATTGCCAAATCCCATGCACTGATGAAAAGGCTCTGTGGGTGCCCCACCCTGAGTTGGGCTCTTTAGCCATCTGCAGCTCAGCACCATTACCTCTCCGTGACTGCACGTGCCAGAACCACATGTGTCTACCATGTCCCTGGGGGCATCTAAAATGAATTAATCTGTATCTCCACGTAGGCCACCAAGTTTATCACTGAGATTCAAAATCTGGCTCTGAGTTACATGACTCAAACAGACCTGCATTTCAGCATGGACAACATCTGAAAATTCCCCGAGCCTCGGGTTTCCTTCCTTGCGTGCATATATCTTGCACATCCTGCAACTATCCTGAATCTACTTCAGCCTCCTTTTGGGTCATATTCTTCAATTAAAACTTCATGTAGCCCAGTTGAGCTTAGAGGCCTTGCTAAGCTCTTTTATGTAGGCAGTAAATGTTTGAGTTGCTGTTAAGGAAGGAAAAGCTTCAAACTGTTTAGATAAAGATTAGACTTCTGAAATTGTCCCAGATGGCTTAATCTCAAAAGTTGTTATCTTTGTAACTTGGAAGAAGTGTGAGGTCACCATGACAACCAGAAGTGGACATGGCACAGCTATAACTGGGGCACTGATAGTCTGACTTCAAGGCGTACTGAACAGTTATACACATGCTGCCTGTGAGCACAGAAAACCACTGCAAGTGTGTCCTCAGAGGAAAAAAAAAAAAAAAAAGTCATGCTGCATAGGTATTTCACCCTGTTTTCTCCTAAACATGCCTGCCTATCAGATTTAAGATAACAACAGCTGGTCAAGTTAATCATCTGCTTGTTTTTTGTAATCAGTTCTCATACAGTTCCTGTTGATAAAACTGCCTGAAGAGACTGCCTGAAGTTTAACCTCTCCTTGTGGTGAATCTCTCACTGGTCTTGGTCAAACTAATCATAGCCTCCACTCATTTTGTTGGGCTTCATCTTGCTGCATCCCCACCACCTCCTGTGACGTCACTTCTCCAGCCATGAGTCTACTCAACCCCATGTGATTCCCATCCCTTACCTCCATGTCCATTACCCAGCCTCTTTGTGCTGTCTAAGGCTGAGGAGCAGTGTGTGTATCCTGAACCAAAACATGCAGCACACCTGACCCAGCAGCACATGCACCTTCTTATGACCATCCAGTAGCCAGATTTGTGTGCCCCAGCAAGTCATATACCAAGAGGGACACCAATGGCCTTGGAGGGCATGCTAAGTGGTGCCTGTCTTCAGCTTCCCTGGGCTCTGGTCCCAGAATGCTTGCATTGTATTTTGCACAGCAACCCTGATCCAAAGAGGCAGGTAAGAGCGTGGGCTTGCTCCCATCCTCATGAGTAGAAATTTGAGAAGTAATTTTAATTTCACTTGTCCTCCTTACCAACTTTAATGATGGCAAACAGTTTAATGATTAATCTATTGAGTGAGAGGAGGACTTAGCCCCATCCTCCTTGTGTGTGGTGATGGGAAGCCTGATCTTTCCTCATGGAGGCAAGGCAGGGATTGTGCAGTATGGAGCTGGCCCTTTCAAGCTTGGAAGGTGGAGCAGGTAAACTGCAGGTGGCCCACAACAAGGTGGAGCACGCTGTGGTGCCCTGGCAAAGAAGGGATTGCTCAGCCCCCTGAATCCTCCTGTGCAGAACACATCAGCCCTCAACCTATATGCACCTCCTGATGGTTGAACTGGCCCGCTAAATTAATCTGTGATTTTTAGGCACTGTATTTCTGTATCTCCTAAGAGGGAAAAACAGTACAAAATTATGTCAATCAGAAATATTTATTTCCAGGTCCTGGAATTCTATGTTTCTTTGAAGGACATAAAAAGCATAAAAGAAGAGGGTAAAATAGAAAAAATATTTAGTCAGATTAACTAGTTAATTACATGAAACTCTTGCATTTAAATCATAGAATTTCACACAGGAATTCCTGAATTTAATCTGCACATTTATAGTGGACCCTGTGCATTGCAAATATCCATCTAATCTCAACTGAAAGAGATATGAAAGCAAATTTACTATGCAGTAAACTATTGATAGTTTTATCTAACATTATTTTTTAAATTCATCTAATTTCCACATCAATTCATCTAATTTTCACAATTCATCAATTCATCTAATCAATTCATCCAATTTCCACATCAAACTCTCCTGTGTGGTTCTGTAAAGTGATAACAGTGCTCTAATAAGGTTCAACTGCAGGAGACAGAGGCAGCTATCATACGGTTCTGGCAATTAAATAAAGCATTTGAAATATCAGAACATGCCATCTACTTGACGTTACACCTCTTAGAAAAGTAGAAATCTGTTTGAAGAGGAAACAGCAAAACAAGAAAACACAAGTTGTTCTTTGAAGAGCATATGATATCCTTTATAATAATTTTACACTTAATCTGATCACAACCATTTCACTGTCTTTAAATAGTTCTCTGCTCTATCAGTAAGGTATTTAACTTGCTTTCAAAGCTACCAAATACATATCTGAACTGAACTTCATTCATGACTTCATTAATTGTTTCCAGTCTCATTACAAGTTTCTTTCTGTTTCAGCACATTTTGGAACTTTGCATTTCTGGAAATCAACCAAAGCTACAGTTCTAGTAAAAATAAATAAATAAATATTAACTGCAGAGAACTCTCTAGAGGTTGTGTGTGCTACAGTTTCCCACCATTTATTACAAATTCTTTGCCTGAGGTTGCTGCTTTCGGAGCAAAGCTGGCAGAAGAGCTCAGGAGAATTTCTCACTTGTTGAGATATAAAATCACCAGATCAATGTGAAACACTTTAAAAAATATGTTTAATGAAATGAAGCTGAGGTAGGTGAAACAGCCCTCCAAGAACTGAGGACCTCTCTCATCATATGTTCTGCCATCTTGAGAGTGAGATACTACCTCCAGCAAAGGACTAATAACGTACACCTGAATATGTGAAAAATCACTTCATAGCCTATGTCAATCATCTTGCTGCAGTTTGCTATTAAGAAGAAACAAGAAAACATGCCAATGGAATGAACTGGCAAATCACCCATCCAAAGAACAAGCATGTTGACTGAGCATTGCAACACAAAGTTTGATACTTGGTCGTACCATATGATCTCCAGAAACATCAAAGCACAAGCTCCAGTTCTGAAGCTATTCCCTAGAAACTAGATTTACAATAATTAGTAAGATGGAACACTCCCTTCTTGCTTAATTTCCAGTTATTTGAGGCATACTTTGTTCCTCAGTCATTCCAGGCAATGTTTCTCAGTGACAGTCAGGACCTCAGAGCACCAGTGGGGCAAATACAACCAAATCCACTGGGTGCTGCTGCTGGAAACAGAAATGGAATAGAAAGAAGTTTTGAAGTGTTCTTTCTAAAAGAGTTACTTTTCCAGGCTCCTAAAAGCGTGTGAGTCATTTTTCTCTTTTTTTTTATTTTTTCCTGCAAGTACTAAAGTACAGAATTTATTTCCAACTGTAACCTTGAGGAAACAAATTCAGTTTGTGTTTATTTATTTATTTATTTATTTTACCCTAGAAAAATAACATAAACTGCACTTTATTTGGCCATTGGGTATAATCACTTTGCAATATACAAAATTGATTAGTGTCTACAGATTTTTTTCCTTTTAGGGTTCAGCCAAGCATGTTATCTGCATTGTTTATTCCAAGGAGAGTATCATTAATATCCTTTTTAAAAAAAAAAAATATTGAAACTTCCCAATCTTTTGCAATCTTTTTCTCTTAAGCTTAAGTCACTTCTGGTTATTTCTCTCCACAACTTGTTTGACTTTTCATGCCTACCTCTAAAAATAATAAATTGGAACATTTTGTGAAACGTAAGATTTACAAAAATAATAGTGTTTTCAGAGGGAAAAAAAAAAAAAAAAAAAGCATCAACAACTAACAACTGTTTATATATATTTTTTTTTTTTATTTTTTTTTTTTTTTGCAAAGACCTTGTATTTAATCTTATTGGGATCTATTTCAGGTTTAACATGTTAATGTGTGTCCAGAAAAATCTCACTCTATTAAGTAGGTATCACAAGAAAGATACAAAAAATAAATAAACCTCATAGTTTTCAGGTATTTCAGCTTGTGAGAGATCAATAGCTTTTTTCCCTCTAATTCCAAATTTTTTTTTTTTTTAGCTACGAAGTCACTGTCAGCCTCAGCAGCCATACAGAAGTTTATCCAAACATTCAATAGCTGAACTGCTACTGAAGTTTTCTTTTAAGAAGTCATCATACGTATTGAACAGAAATGTTCACCACACTTTTTCCTTCTTAAATTTTCTGAAAAAATGGTAGTTGAATCTGACTTCAAAATACAAGCATTTTTCAACAGTGTAGCATTCCACTAAAGAAGGAAATTCCAGCTCTGACTCTGAGGGAAATTTGCCCACATGGGCATTGCTCCAGAATAGCTACTCCTGACTAAATTCAGGAATGGACCTTCTAAACCTGAACTAATGCTGTCTACTTCCAAAGAAGTTAACTCATATCAAAAGGGATTAAATTAATTTGGTACAAACAGTCTTATTTTTAATTAGAATGTCCAACACTAAGTAAAAAATAACTGCATAATAGAGATAATGAGGAAAGATTTTCTGCTTTAATTTAAACCTTGTTTTAATAGAAATTAACTTTGCTGATAAAAACGTCACCGGCCCAAATATATTTCTGGTGTAATATAAAAACCAGCAATGGAAGAGCATCAAAACCTGTTAGACAAATGTGTTTTGCAAAGCTGGAAAATAAATATTATCTGAGAAAGAATTATTTACTCAACTTTTAATATATTTGCATAATGTAAAGGTATTACCAGATTTCGTCAAAATATTAGTATATATTATTCCTTTATCTTCAATAAATGGACATTATGAGTTATATAGCAATTATATCTCTAAATATCCATTTATTTAAGTAAAAATGCCAGTAACTTTTGGATTCCAGTCATTATAACTATTTTAAGTAATCAATTTTTAAATTTTAGAAACAAACAAACAGAAACAAGTGATGGCATTTCAGCAGCAAGCATTTGCAGTGTAACCTATGTTTTAAGACATACTCAAAGGCTCTGTACTCCTTTCTCTCCTGCTTAGGTGAAGATTCACATGCTATCAAATGGATTTGCATATGATAAGGTTTGCTCTTCAGATACAATCTCTCTAGCCAATTCTGTATCACAGGCCAAAAGCAGAAAAGAATTATTTTATTCTTTCCACTTCTTCTGAGCAGAATTTAAAACACACTTAAGTGGTGTTATACAATATTTAAATGTTCTCGGGGCGGGGGGATAGAAGCTAGTTAAGGAAGAGGACCTGCAGTGTTTCAGACTATTTTGCATTTGCTTACCCATCACCAGCCACATGAAGCTGACCCAGAATGGGGGTAGGGGTAGAAGCAATGTGGCAACAGGGGACTTGACAGACAGACAGGTGACCTCTGTCGCTTTATGTGCTTCACTTCTTGTCACAAGGGCTAGACACCACACCTTCCCCTCAGAGAGTATGGAAAAATGCTTCCCAGCCTAGAAACTGAGCAGATAAATTTCCTTTTTCCTATGATTTCTCCTCAGATGTCTGGATCACCTCTTTTGTTTTGTTTTGTTTGTTTCCCATGGGCCCACGGTAAACAAGTGAAAATGTCAAATAATGGGGGCACTAATGGGGGCACAAACTATGTAAAGTGAGGCACATAGTTTGTGAAGCACAAACTATGGTAACACAGACCTGAACCTTCACTGCCAATGTGAGGTTCTTATGAGATGCCATACCCCCTTGTGCAAGAGGGGGCGTTACAGGATGAATACTTCATCCCTCCCACCACGTGTTAAAACTAACTTTCTCTGAATTAATTTGCAACTTGCTCTTTTTTCTCTCTCACCTAGCAAGGAGCTGGTATCTGTAGCAGTGACATGAGAACAATACTTTATGTAAATAACTTCCAAGTGGAGGTAGTCATTAATGCAGACAGTTTTGAAGGCAAGTGAAACAGCATTTGGCAGCAAGAACCTTTAATGAGGTTCTTTCTTAGGACTGTAGTCTGATTCAGAGCATGTCTTTCTGACTTCCTTATTTTTATTTTTATTTTTTGTCGGAGAATACAATCCCTAAAACCATAGGGCTTTCTCTTGTTGCACCAGAGATTATTTGGGAAGCTGTTGTTAGCTTCAGTGCAGAGAGGAGATACAGAACAAGCAAGTGCAGGGTCGAATGACAGCAGAGGAAGGAGGGCGGTGTTGAATATCCATCACTAATTTGTAGTCTCTAGGTTGCCATCGCGTCCAAAGCCAAACTCAAGCTTAAAGCTATACCCACAGCTACATATGCATACCACCCAGCATTCAAAATTCAGAAAGTGTTAGGTAAGCACCATCTTGCCCTTTTTGAGTGGTCTGCCCCTCTCCTTCCCTGGCACACATTCACCCAAGCACACAAACACAGCAGAATACATTGGAGCATATTTCATCTGAACATGCACAGACCCATAAAACATTCTTGTGCAGATGCCAGCTTGCAATGGCTGGACACAATGAACTGGTCTCAACAGAAGGCGAGAAAAAGCAGAGCTGAGTGTCTCATGTAAAGAGTTTTAGGGGAGGATGAAAGAACAAGCTCTCCATTATTGGCGGAGACAATGCAGAATGTTTGGGGGATGTGGATTATTTTGGTTTTGATTTTTTTTTCCCCTGTAGCACATTAGAAAAGCCAAAAGATTAGCAGGGAAGCAAGTGAACATCAATTTTCTCAGGCATGTGTTGCCACACATATAAAACCAGAGCCTGTAGCTGATCCATAAAAGGTGAATTGGTAGGTATATTCCCCCTTGTCCATGCTTAAACCACAGAATCAAATCAAAAACATAAAATATGTTGGAAAGGATGCCTAGAGGTTGTCTAGTCCAAACTCCACTGGCATTTAACAGCTCCATCACCAAAGTGACAGAAGGTATCATAATCTTTCAGAGAAGCTTAGAGTCCTTTTTCGTATGGGAAGTGGGAGTTTTAGGGGTATAACATTCATTATATAGCCTGATAACTATAAGGACAAGGCACAGCTCAATGACGGGAAAAAGAACAAATGATAAACAAAATTGAGAAAATAAGCTGGAAATAGAATGAGATGTAGGAAAAATACAGGAGAAAAATATTAATGCTTTATGAAAGGTACAGTATCCACCCTATGTCTTTTCTTTAGGACCTGTTGCTCTTTGTCTCATATTCTGTGGCCTTGTGCTCTTCTTAGTGTGTTGAAATACTCTTAATGCTTACGTTTCTCAAGTTTAATAGGGAATTTGTCAAAATATGATGTCCTAAATAAATTCCTTTGCTTCGTTCTTCAGAGGAATGGCTGGAAAGCTCAGAACCAATGCACAATCTGCTTTACCCTGAAGTCAGCTTTCGGTGGTGTTTGGGTTTTCTCTTTTGCACAAGCACTGAGACATAAAATATTTTTCTGTAATTTACTGGGGAGAGTGAGAAAAGAAAGGCCCTTCAATTTTTTGAGAGGGTTAATAAATACATTATTCTGGCAAAGTGTTCTGCATATATGACCAATCCGTTGACAAACAATGAACCAGAAATAAGAGCCTGGAGAGCTTGTATTTTTTCCAGACACTACATCAATTTTGCCAAGGAGCAAGTGTTCCTTTGTGACCTATCACACCATGGAAAGCATAGAAAAGTTTAACAGTATCCTTGCAGCAAAAATATATTAGCTACTGGACAGTGAGACCATGGAAAAAGGAAGGAAAGGAGGGAGGAGGGAGGGATGAAAGAAGGAAGGAAGGAAGGAAGGAAGGAAGGAAGGAAGGAAGGAAGGAAGGAAGGGAGGAAGGAAGGAAGGAAAGAAATTCCAAACAAATACAATAACATGATGTGGAAGAAAAAGGAAAAGCTAAGTGAAATAGTTTGCTGATTTCTAAGTAGCTAGAAGGACTCAAATTGCATAGGCTGAGTGGTCTGTAATGAAGAAAAAATGATAAAATGTATATTTTATACAATCTGGAATTTTTGTAAAATAATCATTGGACAACGATCTTTTCTTTACCAGCAATTCTATATATTTCATATAACAGTGGTTGTCCTGTCTCCTCAGTGGAAACTATTGGAATTTCCAATACCTGAAGAGAGTGTCTATATAGAAATCCACTTGAGGACAGCTTGAGGACAGATGTAAGAGCTCATCATGAAATTTATATTCTGATCAATTTTTCCCGTGTTACACAAGATAGAAAATAGCATTTCTAAATCTACATTTATTTACAACAGCTTACTTTGCAGCAAACAGCTGCAAAGTCTTGACCCAAGACTTTCAAGACACTAGTCTTGAACCAAGATGAACAAGTGGTACAGCCAGTGAGTTTCCCAGGCATACATCATCAGTCTCAACAGAAGACAAGCTAAGCTCTTGAGGATATTAAAAAAACATCTAATTTGGAAGGAAATTCCAGAGCACTGAGATGTCAGGCATTAACTCTCAGATGAGTATGTTCATAAGTCTCCATCTAGTTTGGTATTCCATCATGACAGCACAAGCCAAGAATAAAATAAGCTGCAGATAAAGAGGCCTACTGTTCAAGCATCTGCTTAAGAGCTTTCTCCAAATCTAATCTAGGAGCTACTGTAGGGGCGATGGTATCAGCACCAGCTGTGGGTTTCAGAGAGAGCAGTGCAGCAGATAAAGTTAAGCATGACTGTAGGAAGAAGGAAAGAAGCCAGAGCTTTTTTGGCAAGAAGCTTACTTAGGTAACATTCCTGAGGATTTCTGAGAAAGAAAAGTACTTGCTTGCTGTTTTGTTTGCTTGTTTGTTTTTCTCTTCTTAGGTAGATGATTAGACAATGTATTTGTATTGTGAAAAAACATTTTATGAAAAACATAGATGGTTCATGTAATAAACTCTTCATCTTAAATGAAACAAAGTAACAAGGCCCAAACAAGTTAGTATGTTAATAATTTTAACATATTTTAGTAAGATTAATTCATTTTTAGTATTGATCTTTCAGTAAAGTTTTCAGGTGCAACATTATTTTGCAAAAGATAAGCTTTTTTATTTTTTACTGAAATGAACTAGAAGCATAATTATAGATGCAGCTTGTCTATAGATATAGATGTAGGAAATGATAATATCTGATTTAAAACGTGACTAACTTGCCACATCCTAATTACCAGACTGGAACACAAGAACCCATCCTTAAGGTATTTAAAACCTCACTTACTGAGCATCAAAAATACACACTGAAGACCACAGATACTGTTCCTCTCCATAACTTCTGAAAAGCAGATCCTGAAACAAAGCAGAAACTAGAGATTTTGAGCTGCTTACCTTAACTACCTCTATTCATATTGCAATTTATTTGTAAACACTTGTAAGCATTTAAGTCACTTAAAGTCTGAAATATTTTAGGCAAGAAGTCATCGTATTTTGACTGATATAAAAAATATCTGTTGATTGCCTATTGCTAGAAACCACATAAGCACTGAAGGACAGCAGGCTCTGAAAAAAAAAAAAAAAAAAAAAAAAAAAAGTATATTAAAAAGTATATTTCCATGAGAAAAAGCTTGTACACCAGGGAATCTACAAACTGGCAATCTACTTAGTGAGGTAACACAGAAATATCAAGAGAAAAGCAAGCCTCAGAGGCATCAGTACAAGGCCCTTCCCAGGCAGGCCTTGTTGAAAGGAGCAAGGAAGGAAAAGGGTTGGCAAAGACAGAAGCCAACCTCCTTTCACTCTGACAGATTGTTAGATCCACTCAGCTGCCTGCAAGCTGCAGCCTAGGTTGATGCAGGAGTGCAGGTTTTTACAGGACTTCCTATATACTGCAAGAACTGTGTAACACTGTCAAGTCAAGCAGGAAAAAAAAAAAATGGTAGAGAAAAAGAGCCATGGCTGGCTAAGTGGAAGAGGAACATCCGAGCCCATTGACTGAGACACAACTTTCTTTTCAAAATCAAAAGCAAATATTTTTGTAATGGAATTTATACTAGATTAAGATATGATGTGGAGTTATTTGGTTCTTAACAAACTCTATATATGAAAATCACATTTCCATCCTTCTAGTGGAGAAATGCTACCAAAAAAAAAAAAAAAAAAAAGCTGAAATGCAAATAATAACCCCTCCCCCATATATACAATATTAATACAATAGTATTTGTTCTTCAAAAATCTTAGTCTCAGAGACTGATTTTACACTTTTAGCATTCTGACAGTTGATCTTTTCTCATAACTGAGTCTGACAGTATTATTGTGATTTCTATTTCCTCTCTGTTGTTGTCCCTAGGAAACGTACTCTTTTTCTCCTGGCAAACTTTAGTTCTCAGACCCAAGGGACCAATTTCTTCTAGTTACGACAGAAGAGTCTTTGTCTATTTTCATCCTTTTATTTTTAGTTCCCTCTTGAAAAATGTATCAGATCTGCTTCCTTCCATATGGAACTTTTCTAGAATATTGTGAGGAACTGCTAACAGTAGTCACTTCAGATATATTTAGTTTGTTAACTCTTTTTACCCTTACTCAGCTCAAGAATTAGGTATGTCAAAAAAGTAAATGTATTTTTATTTATAGAAAGGACTGTGATTTTTTCCTGTTTTCATAATCTGATCCTCCTCAAATGAACAAATTTGTTTTATGAATCCATAATGCATTAAACTGACAACTACAGATAGAATGTTTAAATATCTTATTCAGTAGGAAAGGCAATCCACAAATGACTAAGGAAATACTACTACACTATTCCCACCCTCCCATTCCTATCTCCTTCAGAAAAACCTGTAAAAACTTCTCTTGAGTGGATGAATAAACTTAGACTATAGTGTAAATGACTAGATTAAACAGATAGTTCTCAAACATAAGGAACTTATTATTATTATTATTATTATTCAAACATTACATACGAACAACCTAGATTATCTCCTTTTCACAAGAAGGAATACAAGGGTTGTGTTGAAGCTCTTAATTTTCACAGGGTCTTATGTGATTAAATTTCTTTTCTACATACTACTGACTAAAGAAGCCACCTTCTTTCACTAAATGAATCCTGACATTGAAGCATACAGAAGCAGCATTTGATATAAACTCAGCCTATAAAGATAGCAGCACTTCACTTATCACTTCAGTAATTCTAAATATGAAATATAAAATGTGCTTCCTGATAAAGTATATTGGCAATCATTTTGAAGACGCCAAATGGATATAATTCCCTCATAACCTTAGGAAAACTCATAAGCCCCACTGTATATTTCCATACATTTAAAATTGAGTTAAATTGAAGGAATAGACCTGCAAAGTTTTATAACATAAAATTTCACATCAGTGGTATCAAAAATGAGAGAGAAGGAGAGAGAGAATAGGCTGGCCCAAATGCATTCCTTTAGTACCTGGAGAATGGAGTATTAAACACAGTTTTTCACCTTAGTTTATGGGAAGTGTTTCACTGTCCTGGTTTCAGTTAGGACAGAGTTAATTTTCCTCCTAGTAGCTGGCAGGGTGCTATGTTTTGGATTAGAATGAGAAGAGCGCTGATAACATGCTGATGTTTTAATTGTTGTAGAGCAGTGCTTACACCAAGCCAAGGACTTTTCAGCCTCTCTCTGTCCTGCTAGCGAGCAGGCTAGGGATGCAGCAGGAGCTGGGAGGGGACAGACCCAGGACAGCTGACCCAAACTGGCCAAAGGGGTATTCCATACCATCTGACGTCATGCTGAACAATATATAGGGGTGGCTAGCCGGGGTGGAGGGGGTGGCCGGCTGCTCGGGGATAGGCTGGGCATCGGTCAACGGGTGGTGAGCAATTGCATTGTGCATCACTTATTTCGTACACATTATTACTATTAATACTATTATTATTATTATTATTGTTGTTATTCTTTTCCCTGTCTTAATAAACTGTCTTTATCTCAACTCACAGACTTCACTTTCCCGTTTCTCTCCCCCATCCTGGAGAGGGAGGGGGGAGGGTGAGCGAACGGCTGTGTGGTGTTTGACTGCCAGCCGGGCTAAACCACAACATTCACAGAAAAAAAAAAAAAAATAATAAAAATCTCTCTCTCATGCCTTTATTTACCTCAGTTCATCAATTTTGTAGAAAAATAGGGTGTTTTTTGAGAATTTTCTGCTTTGACTCAATGAATCCAGCTACAATTACTACAGGCTTTGTGCTGATGAGGGGTTAGGTGGTCATAAAAATTAGCCTTCCTAAGCTCAGTCTTCAAAGATCTGGGCTCACATTTGAGGCACAGGGGTTATTCTCCATTGTAGCAGCTGGCTTCTGTAACCTGTGACTTTGACATTTTGAGCTATGCTATAATGTGCATGTTGTCCCAACCCTTGGCAACCTAGATCCTGAAGTTGCCCACAAAAGAGCACCCAACTTGTTAAGCAGCAATTTTCACTGAAAGCATGCATTACTCTATTAGATTGTAACTACTTCTGCACCGCCAGTGACACTGCCCACAAGAAGCATTCCCTGAAGTCCAGGCCAAGCTGCACAGCCTGGGTCATGTTCTTACTGTAGATGGTGATGCTTCTTGAACTACATAAGCTGTGTGCACTGAATAACACTTGGCCTGAAACCCTTCTCTGAATGTCCTCTGAATCTCATGTGGTACCCATCTGTACCATGAAAGATGTTAAGTATCATTTTGCTGTGAGTTTTTTGTTGAAAGTGCATGAAATAATACAGAGGACTTGGTAGAGCACAAAAGAGTGGTGTTTCTATAGGAGAATGTTAATGACAGGCATTGCATACATTGAGATAGGAAGTAAGGTTGAGGAGAAGTAGCTGATGACCCAGAGACTGCTGGGGTAGTGTTAAAGGCAGTGTAGAGCATAGAGACTCAGATTTTGTCCACAGCAGCTTTGAGAAATCATTACTGGAGCAAAGCACTTTTTGAGCTACTTAGCCGAATTAACTAATTTGTCCCAATCAAGAATTACATATACATATACATTACATAAACTAACATACTTATTATGTATTACAGAAGATGGGACCTGAGAAGAAAACAGAGAATGAAGTTACTGTCAGTTCGCCTTAACTGACTGCTGTCTGCTTCTTCTGAGATGGAGATAGCATGTCTAAGATCCAAAGAGGATTTGTGAACATCTTTCTCACCTTGCCAAAACACTGGCATTGTGTAACACAATCTGCATCACCTGTCACAATCCCTTTTAATGTTTCCACTTTTCACACTTGATCTATAAACAAGTTTAAAGCTTTGCAGAAGGGCTTCTGTTGACCACAGTTTTCCTTTGCTTGAGGGAATCATAGAATCACTAAGGTTGGAAAAGACCCTCAAGATCATCTGGTCCAACCATCATATTTGAACACAGCATTAAAAGGAGTTGATGGTCTTTCCACAATTTCCTGGTCTTCCAGGTTGGTTTTCTTTTTGTTCTGACACATCCTGGTAAAGGTAGAAAATAAAGTAGATACACACCAATTTTTAATTAAATTGTGCTAAATTTTTAATTTTTTAAATTTTAAATTTTATTTTAATATAAATATAAATATAAATAAAAAATAAATAAAAATAAAATAAATTTTAAAATTATTTTTTTAATTTTATTTTACTTGTTTTAAGAAAATTTAAACATTTATTCACATTCACTGCTGTCTAAAATTTCTGAGAAAAATAATGCTGGGTTTCTAAAGTGCAGAAGAACGCATGAAAAGGAATCCATTTAATGCAAGGAAAAATAAATTGAAAGTACTATCCCAGCCAAATACACAACAAACAAACAAAAAATAAAAATGTATAGTTGAATGTCTGTTAAATACACGGAGGAGTTTATTAGATTTTGTTGGCCATCCGTGACAGCTTTCACTCCATCAAACTGAAACCCTGACCTGCTGGGTAGGGCTGCATCAAAGGGGAGTCCTTGAGCTGTGGCTTGGCCAACCGGTTGCGCAACTGAAACTGGTGACTTCCCTCAACTTCTGGTCAAACAGCAAGCCCAATGCTTTGAGGGATGTTAATAAATTGTAATCTGGAGATTGTACACTATTTGGAACCAGTTACAGCAAATTGCAATTGTTTGGTCAGCACCAAATGAAGCAATAGGGGGTGGGATACTTCAAGTGACTTCTGTAAGCTGGGAGAGGAGGAGGCGGACAACGGAGTGCACAGGCAGATGTGCCCTGAAGGCAGAGAGGTGGGAAGCAGCAGGACAGGCAGTAAAGACGGCAATAGTAGGAATATCAATAGAAAGGGACTGCAGTGTCAGAGCTGAGATAAAAGTGTAAAGAAGAGGGCAAAGTACAAGTGGTAAGAACCTCAGAGGAACTGGACTGTCATGTAGCATCCTCTGGGTGAGCGCTGTTAATCGAGTACGCAGAACTAATAACTGTTTATAAGATAAAGCATGACAGTCGGGGTAATCAGATGATTCCATGTCGGGGTCTTCAAACAGGGGCTGACCCTCAGGATGGGTATGAATGTGTAAACACTTGCACTCTGAGATGTATGAAAATATGTATTTGAATTTTTGAAGGAATGGGAGAGAGAACAGCTCAAGCAGCTGTGGCAGCACTAGTTAAATTAAGGAGCTGGGGGGGTTCAGATCGGGGATGTTTCTTGGCTTAGAAATCACTGGAAGACAAAATGGTTAGAGAATTGCAGAACGAAATTAAAGGAGTTACGATCTTTGTGCAAAACTCTAGTAAACTTATGGACAAAGGAAAAGCTGTTTTGGGAGAAATGAGCTGCGTGGGAGAAGATGTGGACATTGCTTCAAGCAATGATCATGGCATGCTCCAGGCCAGGATCAATTACATTTTCACCTCCCATCCAAAGCCATATGTTTATAAGGGAAACCAGCTGCAGAAAAGCACAACTACGTATCAAACCAACATGCTAACCAGAGCCTGCAGAACCACACACTGAGAAGCGAGGCGGCATCACAGCAAGCTCAACCCTGCTACCCAAATCCGCTCCCTCTCAGGACAGCCCTGCCCTGCCCAACACCCTGAGGCCTGCCCACAGCCCAGAATCTTTCACAAAGAATAGTCTTCTGAGATTTCCCACAGATAATATGAAACCACTCTTCCCTTTAAATGGGAAAACTGATTTTAATTGATAATTGCGGGGAAGACCTAGATAATGAAAAAGAAGGTTTTTGTCAACTCAGTTTAGTCTTATTTAGCTATGGCATGTTTTACTTCTAGAGGTCTGACAAAGCAAGGGAGTAAAACTATCCAAGAGGATTTGGGCAAAAAAAGGGGATGTGAAAAGCCACCATCATCCATATGACAATCTGGCTTGGAGCCTTCTGAAGGCTTCTGTCAGTGAGCCAAAGGCTCCTGAGCCAACTGGCTGTCAGAAGAGTGCTGGCGTTGTTTATAGCTTGGGTCCCTAAATCATATTTCTGGAGTTAGATTTCTTATCTCAATCCTTGCATAAAGCAGGGGTGATGTTGTGCCCAGGCCCCTGAAATCCTCCAAATTTCCTTTGATCTCAGATCAGTCCTTCTTGTAAATGCTCAGATTGTCAGCATTTGAGGCTAGGCAGGATCTTTCCTATTTGCACGAGCCCTTAGATAGTGGTAAAATGGATACAACACTGGCTCCTGCTCAGTCTCCAGAGCTCTTGGCTACGTAATTCATGTCCCCCTGATCCACACCCCACCTCTGTGGAGTTCTGTGCCTGCTCCATGGGGATGAACTGTTGTTTCTTCTAGGGGATCAACCTTGCCTCTTTTTGAGCCAAGTTTTCTGTTTTCCCCAGCACAGACTGCACTTTTGGTGCTTTTTTGGTAAGTCAGCATTTTTCCCAGTGAGAGCAGTTCTCAAGAGGAAGCATTAGGTCTCTTTAGGTTTGGCAGCTGCATGGACTCTGGTTGTGTTTTTACACCATTTATTAGGAAAAAAAAAAAAAAGTTACGTAGTCTGTGAAAAAAAAAACAAAAAACATTTTTTATTTTTGTGAATGACAACTTAGTAAATGAGGCAATCTGCATTTCTGGAAGACCTTTGATATGTATTCTGAAATAATCTAAAACCTATAAAAAACAATTTTCTTCTCACCAGCCATAATAATCACAACCAGAATGTAGGAAAATCCATGAGTTGGAGGACCTCTTTTAACATCCCTTTTTCTGTACTTCCACCCACATCTGTTAAATATACAATATTTCAGTTGGCTTAAGCAAGTACTTGTAAGCTAATTCATGATCCTGACATGAAAAATTCTACAAGACAAAATATTACTAACTTTGAACGATGTGTTCAAGTGAGCATCTTGCATTAGAACTTTTTATTAAACAAAGCTGGAAGTTAAATAAAAATGGAAGGCCACTTAACAAGATTTTTAAAGGGACAGAGGTTGTTGGCCTCTTCACAATGAATTGGGGCAGTGTTGTATCATTTCAGAACTTGTCTTTGGAGAAATCAATCTCTTGCTGTAACTGCCAGCAACCAGGTTTGGATGCTTTTATTCATGGATATTACTCATAGTTCACAGAAATTAAACAACAGTATTATAATGATACATACAACAGAATTATAATTATATGTGTTTCTTTAAACAGAAAGGAAGAGACTTATTTGTTTGCTTTTTTTGGTCTGCTGGACAATACAATGGTGGGAGCCAGTTTATTGCAGTTTTTCCCACAGGCCTGCCCTTGGGAATAGCCTTCTATGAAATCCTTTTCTTGTTGCCCTACAGAAATAGAATGTAGTGCCTTTTTTAACTTGAAAATTATTACGCCAGGCACCTTACTGCAAATGAGTTAGAAGAAAGCTGTGTCCCGCAATGTGATACCAGTTTCTCTGAGTAGATCCATTTGCTTTTATAAAGGAATATTGAGGGAAAGTGGCACAGCCACAAAATGGATAAACAAGTAGATGTGGTGTTCTCAGCATTTCTAAGTGTCTTAAATGGAAGTGAATTTTAAAATATAAGCAGTTATTTTAACTTGGCTGTTCTGATAAGGTCTCTCACAGTCACCCTTTCTGAGATATAGAATACCCATTCTCCACCTGTAAAGTTTAATGTATTAATAAAAAAAAAAAAAAAGTAGAGAAAATATTTATATAGCATCACAAAACATCCATCAACACACTGGCATGAAGTGTATACAATCCCCAGAGCAGCCTGCAAGGAACACAAAACCTAGCCAAACCCCAGAGATGCTAATGTAGATTCCTCAGGATTCTGTAGATCGTCTCCTGAAGCTGCAGAAATGCTAGTGGCTTTAGATAATGTGAAGAGCTTGCCAGAATTCAACAGGGGGATGGGAAGAGAAAAGCTCTTTTCACACAGGAAGGTTAGATGATATATTCAAAGTGACTTTCATCAGTGTAAGGTTTTTACAGCCTCCTAAGACATTCTGAGTAATCCCCACAGATCACAGATTTTCTCAGCGTTTAACTAAGAGAGAATTGAATTGCAGCTCTCCCTCTCCAGTGTCATTCTGTTTGCACTTGCATATGCAAATTGCTTTCTGCCTGAAGTTCTGCAGAATCTGCTAGGACCTTGTAAGGGAGGGAAAAAGCACAAAATAGAAGAAAAGCAGATGGAAAAGTAGATGCAAGTTTTGCATAGGGTGCCACTTCTCATTTCTGTGGAACATATTTATGCATAAGCTGCTAAGCCCAGGGTTGTAGCCAAGTATTCAGACACACTGTGATGGATGTGGAGATCAATTGTTTGTGAAGGCAGAAAGGGTTCTAACCCAAGCTGATACTTTTCAGTTAAACAGATTGTCACCTTTTTTTTTTTTTTCATAACCAAAATGTTTATAAACATTACCTGTTCATGTGTTACAGTCCTTTCTTATTCAGACAGGCATAGTATAAGCTATGCTAATGTTGTTTGCTGTTTTTTATTTGCTACTAAACTACAGGACTGTAATCACAATACTTTATTGACACCTCTTTTAAAAATATACTGATAATGTTAAAAAAGTGTCTCCCATAGCCTGCAAAGACAATCAAGCCGTATGGAATTACTTTAGAAAGTTCCATACAGATAACCAAAAGAGAATAACGAGGCACAAATTAAATTTCAGTAGAAACTCATTTTATTAACATAACTTGTCACTGTGTATAGTGTATTCAGATATCACACTATTGCTCAAAGATATCCATTCTGAATCTACAGGTTCTGAAAGTGATCCATTAATGTCATGTCTGTTGAAAATATCTCTCTATCAAAAGCCAGAAAAAAAAAAAAAAAGCTGTAGTGTTAGTACAATGAATGTTAGTATAATGTATGTTTGTCCAGTCCTATGTTTCTAGGAAAAATCAGGGTCAATGAGAAGAGATATAATTCATTGACTTGACAAGTAGGAAATGTTTTTGCCCTACAGTGAATGACTTTGCTACAGGCTCAGATCACCATGAAAATAATCCTTCATTAGCTGCATGGAAAAATAAGATTAGCCCTGGATCATACCCAAGAGACATTAACTTTTCCAGATTAGATAAAACAGACACTTTTCTGGTGGCAGGAATGTTGAAATTTTGCCCAAAATCATGAGTCTTGCAGAGGGAATTTTCAATCTGTTAAATCTCAGCAGGAGAATTATGATATTTGTGAAGCAGAAACAGCAAATCCAGGATCTACTTCCATGAATGCAATTGAACAAAATCAGGTTGCATGCAAAACAGGCTTTAGACAGGAAGGCTGAAGCATCTGTCAGCTTCCTAGCTGACTTCAGGAGGGTGGAATGGACCTTGGAAGCAAAAATACCAGATAGATATATGTTCTTTCTTTTTATTCTTGAACAACTTTTGCAAATAGTGCAGTACATTTATTTATATTTTGTAAATAAAAAGTACTTTTGTTTGTTTATGTGTAGCCTGGCTTGACATAAAAGGTGATTTACGTGTGTTGTCTGACCTGAGAGCATTTCATGCTTAGTGGTAGGGAGAGCTTAAAAGCAGATCCTGGTCCACGTTGACGACTTTCATTTCCCCCATACATTTCATCAGAAGACACAAATGTGCTTAAAGCTTGCTTATATTTATTGCTGAAGAAGCTGATTTTAAAGCCCCTAATGTAGATGTCTGAGGAAAACAGACCAAAAAAAAATAAAAATCTTCTGGTGAGGCTGTAATATAATTCGATATCTGTGGAAAGATAATTTCTTCTCTAAATTTCATCTCAGTTTCATTGTGATGGACACAAATATTACTGAGTGCAGTTTTAGCGTATCAATGCAAGTTAGTCTGTCAATGCAATATAATACAAGTGCCATCAGTGGTATTTATGCTATATTTATTTTCATTTTTCCTTGATTGCTTGCATCCTTCACTATCCCATATTTTTATTACTATAAATGGAATTAATACAATACCCATATTTTTACTTCCATTATAGATGGGTGAAGAAAACCATAACTGGTATTAATGTAATTTTCATCACCAGAAACAACCTATTAATTCTCATTTTACAAAGAAATGTTTAATATAATATAGTAAGTTTAGGAGGTTGCTTTCTGAATTAATATACTTTATATCAAAGCTACTGTGGGAATGCTCTTCAGTGACAATGGTCCTATGGAAGAGATTCTTGTTATCATCCCTGCTGGCCCATAAATACTGAGATAAAAACAGTACTTTAGAAATATGTTTAAAGAGCTTGTAAGAACAGGACACACATGAAACCTGTTGTGTGTTTTTGTTGTTTTGTGTGTGTGTGTGTTTATTCTTTTAATAATTTTGTTTTTGATCAAACAGGAAAAAACAGGCACAGACTGGCACAGAGCACCTGGCCAGAAGGGAAATAATCACATGCCAAAGATCTCTATCCTTAACTGAAGATGATTGTCCCATAACTTTTTAAAAAGATTTACAAAGTATTATGGCTGAAAAAAAGATGTCACATCAGTGTCACAAAAATGAAATACATATTTTAATAGTCAATCCAATATATAAATTAAAATAAATCTATGCAAACTGGCATCTTTAAAATTAAAACTTGGTTAATTTATTTGACATAAAATTTGTATATCACCCTTGCTATAAAAGATGTATATGTAAATGTACATCCTGGTATACACTCTGAAAATATAAAAAGATCCTAGATACAGATAACTAGATAGCTCTGAAGCAAACATCTGACTGTCTCCACATTAAAACACTTCTAGTGCTAGCTTAAGACAGGCTTTTTAATCATGAAATAGCATAGCTTTCATGTGACATATTTAGTTACTTTCTCAGATGGGTGATCAAAAATAAACAAAGAAATATGAAATAAAGCTTTGCATTTTATCCAATGCACAGAATTACAAGTGTCCCTTCCTTAGTATGCCCACACCTGAGCTGCTCTCTTTGATCACTCGCATGAGCTGCTGTTCCCTTCCTGCAGCCCAGCAGACCTGCAAGCTCCCTTCAGCCAGCTCCATGACCCACCCTGTGCCCTTCATGGGATTACCACCAGTATGGCACCAAACAGCACTCATCCCAGCCCTTCCTGGGTGCACAAGGACCATAATCTTCCACACACCTCCCAGACAGCTCCACTTTCTCATTCTGACACAGTTTTTCCTTTCCCTTCTCTGCCTCATTTGCCTATGGAGGCTTTCCCTCTGTTGCCATCACAATTTCTTAAGGCTGCTCAGCCCACACAGGTCTTCCCTGTTCTTTTCTATCAAAAAGCATCTCTTGTTTGTAAGTGACTAAAATATAACATCCCACTCACTTTCTTCTGTATTTTTTACTATTTGGTTGCCATGGTACTGAAAACTTGTGGGGGCTGGCTAGCCTTCTGTCCCTCAGCTCTAACTGTCCAGAGACTCATGTATCTGTGCTCTGTCCTTGTTCTCCTAAGTACATGACTTGAGGGTCATATGAAATGTTCCCAGATGGAGCAGAGCTCCTCCTTGCCCAGATCAAGGCAGAAGACAGTGGTTCATGCACTCCACCAACAGTGGGGAGAGAGGGGGAAGGTAGGAAGTTAAAGGACTCTCTGAAGTCAAGAGAACAGACACAATGTTTTACAGTGCAGATATATTTTCTTATTGTCAAATATGAAAATATTTTTCCTTTGGCAAGTGCAAATGGTTTGGGGCCTGAAAACCACTCCATACTTAACAGCACTTCAAGGACTGCCTGCCCTCTTGGAAAACTAACAGAAAACAAAAGAGAGAATATTTACATCTAGGCCAGGCCTTCTTATTGGCCAGGGCACATTAGTCAAAATGCAATGAGAATATATCGAGAAAAGATGCCCTTTCCTACTGAGGCCATCTGGCCTTTCTCAAAGCCTTTGAGATTTATGTGCCTTGAGGCCCTCTTCAGGCTATAGTCTGGGCAGATTGCTCAGAGGAAGTCATGGCATACACATAGAGGCAAGGTTCCTGCTTGGCCTTTCAAGGCAGTTGAGGAATAAAGTTTCACCTACAGCAATAACCTTTGACCAAAGAACAGTTAATAAAAATAAATGTTGTTTCTCCTCTGCCTTCAAAATAATGAATTATAATTTTGAGTTATAATAGTGGGCAGTGGGGTCTTCTATGAAAACAAGTCAAGAAAATTGTCAATTGGGAAAGAATGGAAAAACCTGGAGAGCCCTATTGTGCTGTAGAACTATCCTGCCAGGATCCATTCCCTTGTCTCTTCCTGTCTCTTGCAATAGCCATTTCTTTAGGTCAGGATGCCTCTGCCAGCATTACTGCCATTGTGACTGCAGGCCAAAGCCCATGCTGACAAGGGCATCTATGGAGTTACCCAATTAGCGGATCTGTGAAGATGTCTCTTGCATGTTTAGAATAGGCAGGAGAGCTGTTGGGCTCTGGCTAGATTACCAAATACTGGCAACCTGTGGAGATCTGAATTTTCTGAATTCCATCCCTAGAGCTCTTTGGAGGCAATATGAGACAAGGTTGTCATTCTTTCACTACATTCTGTGGTATGTTTTTGTCATGTCCCAGCGATAAATAAATGCTGCTGGGAGGATTCCAAGTTATATACCTTTGGGAAGTGACATCTTGCTGGGTTTGGATGGTGATTCTACTCAGGCTGGAGGACATATCATTTGGTTTGCTGTGATGAAAATATGCAGCCTATGGATACTGTCCTTTTCCACATAAGATTCAGAAATTTAAATGATAACCTCTAGCCCCATCCTTTCCTCTTTGCAATGAAACTGGATTTCTTTTGTCTTCCCAAACTCCTTGGGAGCTTACATGCATTGTCACAGACCTCCCTTCTATGGGCCTTTTGCCCTCAGGAGTCCTGCTATAGGTCTACTGGACCATGTCCTGTTTGAGACGTAAGAGTTTCCTTTTCTCTGTTCTCTCCCTGTCTCTGCTCTCTCTTGACCTCCAAGTAGCTGTCCTCATCTTTGATCTTGCTGCAAAAGTGTTTTCACCTTCATCCACCAGTGATCTCCTCCTATTCTCATATAATACAGTTAAATATCTAATCAGAGGTGTAAATAGCTGTAAAAAACAAGACATTTATATCTTTCCCTTCCATGTGAAGGAACATATATGCCTCATTGAATATTCAGAGTATGCCATGTGGCCATTTGAGATGACTGCTAATAGATCTAAGTAGTCATTCAAAACTATGTAACAATCATTCAAACTGATTCTAAACATACCACGGATGGCACAATAGCAAAGTAATCTCAATATTTTACCAAGTGATATTTTAGTCTTCAACATGTTTTTAAAGGCATTCCAAGAGTCAGGAAGTAGGAATGGACAAGGAGTTTAGTCTTCAGGGTGACCATGTTGACACTGTACAAACAATGTAGCACAAGCCACTTGTGGCTGATTTATTTTGTAAAACATAGTAGAAAAATATGATGCTACTGTCAAGGGTTTAGAAGTCTGCAGCCTTCCCATTCGTCCTAACTATTCACCTGACAAAATTGATGTGGTAGCATGATTCTCATGCTGGCAGCATCTGTCATCTCTCTCACCTTTTTTTTCATGTCACTTCCATGAGCCACTTTGATTTGCATGACAGTGAAACACAGGAGAAATCAGGGCCTTACACTTCAGCTGAGTGTATCACATAGTGAATTTCTGAGCTCATAACAGTCCTGCCAGAAGGAAACAAGGAAAGCTCAGTGCTGGATCCTTTCTTCAATGTGTAAGCTGATCCAGCACATTTTCCTGATCACGTAGTGGAAAAGTGGCAGTTCCCTATTTATGTTGCAACAGCATCTGGTACTGCAATATATATTGTAGTTAACGGCAGACTTCTTGAATAATACATTACAGAACGCTGCATGTAGACTCTGTGTGCCATCCAATGTTTTCTGTCTAACTGTTGAAATCGAGGGGGGGGGGTAAATAAAATGACTGTGTTGTTTTAATTTGAAGATTAAAGAAATTATTTATAGATAAATTCAATCCATAGGGTAAGATACAGTGAAGAGAAGTTGAAAGTCCTTCATGTCTTTCAGTGCATCACTATGTCTAAAGAGTATTTTTTATATGGAATGGTTACATCTATGCTGTTATTAGATGCATGGAAGGCAGGATTTAAGAGATTGACTTAAGTAATAGGAGTAATTAACTGAGCTCTAAACAAATGTGGCTAATCTTCTAAAACCCCATTAAAGAATATTGCTTTCCAAAATGTGTTAGCAAAAAATCATCTACTTTGCTTCTGTATAGACCAGCCAAGTCATGAAAATATCATATAGCATTTTAGTCCCTGGTAGGCTGGTTATGCAGATAATCTTATGGATAGCTGTCAGCTTGAGCACATGAAGTCCTATCCAAAACAATACATAATACAACTATTGGGTGTCCTGTTGAGAAAGGCTGTTTGCAATGGCGAGTAATATCTATGTGACTAATATTTACAAAAGCTATCCAAAATGAAATACTCACTTATAGTTCATGGTAAAACGTTGTCTAAAAGTATTTTGTGATTTCCCAGTACCTGATTACCTAGGCTAAAAGACAAAGAATTGCTTACATATCCAATGATTTTAGCTACTAACCAAAGAGTTTTCAATGAAAATTATGAAGAATATATTATCTTATATGTAAAATTCACAGTTGTTAAGACTAATAGCTGAACACGTGACCTCCTTGAAAGCCTGAAAAATTAGAAAGAATTTCCAGAAACTGAAGATAAAACTAAGGGGAATTTGGGGTCAAAGAAAGAAAGAAAGAAAGAGAAAGAAATAAAAGAAATTGCTATACTTATTTTGAGAATAATCTCGGATTAACAAAGCACGTTAATTGTGCACACCTAATAGGTTGACCCATAACTGTGTTCCTTCTAATCAGTTTTTGGAAACCCATTTCAGAAGACATTTGACCAGTCGCCTTTGTCAAGGCAACTTTGTCACCCCATGATTTCGCTACTTCCTGAAGTGCTACATTCCTGAAATAATGTGTCGATACACTGGGTAATTTTAAAATATACTAGCCAAGCTTCACATTTTACAACATGGATAATAAACTTGATGGGACAGGGATGAATGTCTCATCCATTTGAGAAGAACCAGGAGGGAGGAACACATCTCTAGCTGTGAGAGAAAAGCCAAACAGCCTTTATGTTTGGGGATTCCTTTGGCACACTTTCTTAACTGGACTGTGAATCAGATTAATACCAGACAGGTTAAGTTATATTTCTGCCAGATCTGGCAGGGAATTCTCAGAATCCTAAGGTGTCTTGTTTTTAATAAATGAGTTTAATGAATGTATTTATGAAGTGAAGGACCTGAATCTTTGTTGATATAATTTGGCACAGCTCCACTGATTTCAAAAGGGTATAGTTGATTTACACCACGTGGGAGTGTGGACCAATAAACAATGCTACAAATATGAGACTATCTTAAACAAAACAGTCTTGAGTCCACAACTAGAAAAGCCATTATCCCTATTATTTCTTTGAAAGTCCTGCACTCAGGACTTCCATAATATTTTGAAAGCCTTCAGTATGCCTGAGGCCTTCCTGATATTTCCTGAGAGGAATAGTTCCCAGAAGCTCACAAGGAACACAGAAGCTGGGAATTGAAATGGGGAATGCCTGTATTTTAGGCTCAACCCAGCACTAGGAGCTAGCACAGATGAGTGGAGGCTGTGTCAGCTGTCCAACAAACCAGTCCCAAGTCACAGCATCTTACTTCTGGCTGAGACTATCTAGACCTTATACCTACAGAAGGGATATGCTGCTAGGCTTCAGCTTTAAAGAGCTGGATGAGGTTTGGCTACTGGGTTGTATTCTGTAGGAATATAATTTTGTTTTCTCAGAGACTGGTACATAGACATGCCAGGCTTCCAAAAGAGTATTATTCCTGAGTTATAGTAGTGCAGCAATGATAACCTTTCTCATTCTCATCACATGGTAAAGCATAGATCTTATGTTACACTATGCTATCAAGGAGGCTATATTTCCATTAGCAGTATTTTGATAAATCTATGCTTGCTTTTGCTGGCTATCTAGGTGAAAACATTAAATTGAAAAACCCATCTCCTCACTTTCAGCAGCCATGAGCCAATGAAAAAGAATGTCAGAGGGAGACATTTACCTGCCAGATTCTCCATTAGACCACTAGCTTCTGGTCAGTCATCCTTACAGAGCTCCAACAGAAAGGCTGGAAAACTGTGCATGTTTCCTACATGGGATGCCATAGCAAGCCGAGACTGCAATTGCAATCTTGGCAATCTGTAAGCAATTCTGATTATATTTTGGAAGGGCAATATTGTTTGAAGGACATTGTAAGTATTTCTGAAGAATGCTTTTTTTTTTTTTTTTTTTTTCCTGTTCTTTTTGGCCTTGAAAGTGAATATAAAGTAAATACCATCTTTTTCCTATAAAACCTTGGAACATTTTTAATGTATGATGGGTTCCAGAAGTCAGAGAGACAGTATACAAATGTATGTATTACTGCACTGAACAGCAGCACTGAAGGACTGTACACAGAGGTTAGTCTCATACAAGTCTCACTACATTCTTTCTCTAGTTAATGGAATAAGATGAACTACTCCAGAAGGCAATTCAGAACAACATCTTAGAGCTTCTGAACTGTCATCTCAAAGAACTTCATTCTATTAACTTCCTATTCTTTCTAAGGACCTCCCTATTTACTACTGGCAGATTCCACAATAAATAAATAAATAAATAAATAAATAGTCTTTGGATCTGATCACATTCTTCCTTGAAAAATTCCATCCATAGTGAAAGTAGATGTGACTCTAGTCAGCTCTCTTAGGAAATGAAAGTTCAGCCTACTAATCTATTCTTATAGAATTGATGCCAGTGATATAAAGTCTTCCTTCCTCCCTTCCTCCCTTCCTCCCTCCCTTCCTTCCTTCCTTCCTTCCTTCCTTCCTTCCTTCCTTCCTTCCTTCCTTCCTTCCTTCCTTTCTTCCTTCCCTCTTTCCTTCTTTCCCTCTTTCCTATCTTCCATCCTTCTCTCTTTCCAACTTTCCGTCTTCCCTCCACCCTCCCTACCTTTTCTTGTACCTTTATGAAACTTTGCCCAAACTTGCATAAACATTCTGTAGCTTATTATCCTACAGATAATCAGGGACAGAATTTGAAACTCTACCAAATATACTGACTTATTTTTACTGACACATAGTCAACCAAACAAGTATCACAACTTAGCAGCCCATACCTGTCATAATGGAAATTGATTTTACAGTGAAATAATTTTTGTTGAAAGATGCTGATTGACTGGAGCCAAAATTTTTACAATATTACTCAGTTCTGGGAGAGAGCTGATGACTAGTCCAGCTATAATGTATCAGGCTTGTAACAGCCCTATAAGGACTATAGCAGCTCAGCATATAACCATGAAACTGTATGGATTCTATCAGCTCCTGCATTAGGTCATGTGCTCTCTCTGCTTTTTCTACAAATTAAAAGTGATAATTGGATCTGCTCCACTTTCATGACTAACTTTCATATACACAAAATAAAAAAACTTCATTAACTAGTGGCAAGGCCAGTCTGTCAGTCTGAAGGAGACCCAGCTTCAAGCTCTACCTCTAAATTAGACTGAGTTAATTCTGCCTCTAAATTAGACTGAGAATTAAACTTGGCCATGACACAGTTCATATGAATGGTTTAGCTATTCAGTGGTTTCCCTTCTTGCGGAGGTTTTCCCTTCTTGAGGAGGAAAAAAAAGTTTCAGTATGGAGTAATGGTGTTCATCTTACCAAAGCTATGCAAAATGCTGTGGCTGGTAATCAGTACAATCAGCATATCTCAGAACAACTGTGTTAAAGCAAGTGGTATGTCCCTTTATGGTATAACAATAATGTTTCTTTAAAGACTTTCAAGTTTCTGAAATTTCTACCACCAACAACAACAAAATATATATATAGCAAGCTGGATATGTTTTTCACTTTTATTGTACTTTTGTCTTACAAATAGTTAATTAAATGACATTTATCAAAAACCCTCAGGAGCAGAGTGTTTCAGAGAAGTTCACATTTGGTGCTACTCTTGAAAATATATTACAGGCATAGAGAACTGTTGGTTCTCATGAACTGAAGCAAAGGAAAATATATTCACAGTGCAGCCCCAGGATTATATTCCTGAAAGCTGTAAATGATGAAAGTTGGAAGTAAACACCTCATTCAAAAACCTCCTAATTTCTTTCCAGTTGGTGCCCAATTCTAAACAAAAATATGGAGAAAACTTAGTAAGAAACCTTAAGTGCACCTTCTGGATATGATGCATTTCACCTTCTGTTGGACATCTGCCCCACATATGAGCCCAGTCAGAATTCAGAGACCAGATATTTGTCTTCTGCCTTGTGTGTCCTGTAGGCAGGGACACTGCACCCTATTAGATGAAAGGGAAGAAAGTACACAGAGTAACTTCACTGTTTTTCAGGATGCAAGAGATTAGAAGTCTGCTGCTTTCTGTTACGTCATTCACTATTTTCCAGGAAGACCCCAGACAAGCAACTCTCAAGCATTTTTTAGCCAAGCATCACATGAGAAAACACGTGTTATTCTGCGCTCCATCTGCTATCATGCCAGAGCGGCTCCCTCTGCTTCCTTGCTTTCCTCTGCCTTGCAAAGGGCTGCTTCCTACTCCTCTTCCTCACAGCTCCATTAATTGAATTATGAAAATTTACATTTAGTTCCTCTGAACTTTCAGAACACCCATCTCTGAGAGAACTCATTTGCTTAGATCGTGTCTGCCGTCTTGGGTGTTTATTACACTGTGTTTATTACATGTTCAGGACTTAGGTTTCTCATTCTCCTCCATTTAAACTGCTCCACTTTACCTAATATATATATATATATATTTCTTATTTGTTATCTAGTTAAATGAATATTACCCTGCAAAGCTGAACATCTTCCCCATATATATTTGAGAAAATCACAGCCAAGATTACTTCCTAACGATGATGAGAAACCAAAGCATACTGTCACTCTTTATGTAGTAAGTGGACAGTTGTTTCTGTTGCTCTGCTCCTCTTGTGTTCTGTGACTATGAGTGCACATGCCACATAGCGTAAAATCACATAACAGTAAAAGAGAGTGCATAAAGCTCCAGGTAGTAAGGGCATGAACCATTGGTCAGAAGAATTTGTCTCTTGCCTGTGGTGTCCAATGAATCCTGATTGCAAGGTATCCTGGTTATCACAGATACTGTCAAATAAGATTCCTACCTATTTCTATTTCCAAGAAACAGAATATAGGGATTGATCAAAAATATTACTTTAAAAAATGATTAAAAAAAAAAAAAAAGAAGAAAGAAAGTGAGAAAGAAAGATGTAAAAGAACAGAAAAATAAGGAATGATATGTTATGGAGCTGTTTATGTTAGTGTTCATGATTACTCACAAGTCGAAGGAGGTCTAGAAGGCTGTGCTTCCCAACCTGTGACTGTAGTGTCATGGCAAAGCCACTATTCCTAATTTTTGCTGCAAATTGAATTATTCCAAAATTGTATTGGATTTGGGAATATAACTAAGGCATAAGACTCATCTCCACAACAAATAATTTTGCTTTCTGCTGGAAACAGAAAAGTAATTGTCTCTACTGGGACTCCAAGTATAATGAATACCTAGTAAACACATTATTATTTAATTATTCCCATGTGGGTTTTTAAGTAGAAGAGTGGTACATAGATTGCTTTGTAAGCAGTGTTCTTTTATTGCTTCCGTGATATTACAAGTTGTTCTACAACGTTTATGTTAAATATCATTTTTTCAGTTCTTATTACACACTAAAGAAGTTAAAGTTCAATCATTAATACCTGAGGGAATTTTTAGAATGAAACTGATTCTTTTTTTAGGAAAAAGATGTAATTAAAAGATATTCACTAGAGACTTATAATTAGCAATAAAACAATGAAGCTTATGCCATATTGGCTTAATTAAATATTTCTCCAGTATTTTTTTTTTACAAACATAAATATTAATAACAAATTAATAGGCTGTGAAGGGTTTCAATGTGAAATTATAAAATGGAAATCTTGCTGGAATATGGGTCCCCTGTTTAACAGACAACATTTTTTTTTTTTTTTTTTTTATTACAGAGAGATTTATTAGAATGGCAAAAACTCATTAATGGAAGGTTCTTTAAGACAGGAGAACCAGGTTTGAACTTATGGCCACTAAAAATACATCCTTAATTCCCCTTTTTATGCTAGAAAACTGGTTTTCTAAAACCCAGTCTTGTTCACACATGTTCATCATTTTCCACCTATAAAATTATATCTTTTTCATTACTAGATTTTTGTTTGGTTTTGTTCAGTTTTAGATGTTTTACAGCATGTGGGGTTTTGAATCAAGTCAAAAATATGAACTGCATTTGCAATTTTTTGGTTGAGCAGTCCCAGCTGACCTATTTGGAAATCTAAGTGCTTATCGAGTTAACAATTAACTGTTCCTAAATTGTGTTAAAAGCAACCGGTATTATAAAATCAAAAGTCAGATATTTGACAAACTACCTTGAAGTTAAAAATATTATAAAATTGTGTGCTTGTTCAGCATTACTATTTGCTAGCTGGAGCCAAGTGAGTTGAGAAAGTCTCATGTGAAGGTTGTCCTTGTTTACCTAGGAACATCTTTTAAGTAACTAAATCAGAGCTCTGAGATCAAGTATCACAAATTTGTCATTAGACATTACAGCCTATTGTGTATATAAACCCTTCCAGATAGTACATTATACTTTATACTTAGAGAACCATTTCCTCTTTCAATCTTCAAAATAAGTGTGTGCTGAGTATTTCAAAATAAGCTCTCAGGAGAGAAAAAAAAAAAAAAAAAAAAAACAGCTGCAATATTATTGCACAACGCAGATTCAATTAGTGAGAAGGCACGATATTTACAAACATTTTTTTCCAACCCAACTTTTTTTCAATAGAGTGGGTGGGAAAAGGGAATTATAAAATATTTACAGTGCAGTTCTGTCCGCTTATTCCTCACCTTTATGTAAGTCTTCTTCCTCAGCCAAAGACAAAATCAGCTATGCCAAACATTTGTCAAATCTTTGTTTAATATCTTCCAGCTATGCAAAATTAACAAGCTCATATAAACTTTTTTTCACTTCTATTTTTTTAATTATTATTAGTTTTTCTTAATGTTTAGTCTTACTGTAGTTTACATTAATTTTATTTTATATTTTTTTACTGCTTCCTTCTACATATTTGAAGAACATTATGTCTTCCTTTAGCCTTCTCTCCCCTGAATTAAATACACAAATTTCTTTCAAGAATTCTGTGTACACCATTTTTCTAGACCTCCAATCATACAGCACCAGATAGAACAGACCTACCTTGTGCAGTTCGTGGAAGATACTTCTATTTATTTATTACTAAGTAGCTTTTATATATATACATATATATAAAACAGTGCACCAAACCAGTGCATCTCATTATTTCTATAACTGTGTATTCTGCTCAGTGGTATTCATGCATTCTCCCTCAAGCTATATTTGTACAGCCCAAAACTTCTGTATGAAGACAGATTTTTGCATTCATCCTATTGAATTGCAGTGTTTTTCTCAGACCATTTCTTTTATTTTTCAAACTTTAAAAAAATTCTAAAATTGTCTTAAAGGATCATATGCATTCATTCAAGTCACTATCAGAAGCATCAAACATTCATACGTACAAGAGAGATTCACATAGAAACCTACTTTATTCAGCTCCTAGTCTGACAGTGAAACAAGAATGACTGTTCCTCTGGACGTATGCATCCAGTCAGTGTGCAACTGCTTCAACCAGTCATGATTTCCTTGGCTTCCTCATGACAGTACCTTCTAAGCAGTGCTGAACAAGACAGATAAGATCTACCAATTTTAACTTGCCAATAATGTTTTCTACCTAGTTAAAGTGGAGGACTATTTTTTTTCTTAAATATCATATTTAGAGAAATACATCTTGACTGTTACTAATATCTTTGTTATCTTCTATTTTGTTTAGAAATTATTAGGTGCTTTTTTCTTAATTTCAACAGGTTTCTTTGTTTTCTTTGGAACTGAAATTAAATGGAGTAAACTGGAGACCACTAGTTCCTTGGTTTTATTAGATACACTTGGATGACTCTGTTTGGCCTTCAAATAATTTTCAATTTATCCAGCTATTCTATAATCCATTCTTTCTTTATTGAAGCAGTGTAAGCACTTTTATTTATTTATTTTTATTATTATTTTTTTCTCTGGTGCACCTATACTAATTGGCTGACTACAACTGATTTTATTTATTTATTTATTTATGGGGGGGGGGGGGGGGGGGGGGGGGCAAAAAGGACATTAAGAACATTGTAAAATCAGGATAATAGCTTTCTGTCCTGCCTCAGGAACCATCCTTCTTCTCTGAGTCAATTTTATCCTTTATGCCTCTAGTTATTTTTATTTAATTTTCAGCCTTGAACTTTCTGACTCACTCCTTTTTGTTTGAGATATCTTTGTATATTCATCTTTAGTAATATCAGTTAGCATACACTTTCTGTGCTTTCCCTTCCATGATAATATGTGTGACAACTGCTTCAACCTCATAGCATATAAATGTAAATTATGAGTTTTTTTACAAGACTGTCTGGGCAACAGAGAGAGAGAGGCCCCCTGACCTGGCTACACTTTTTGTGCCACTTCTTCCAGAAAGGGAGAGAGAAGGAGAGTTTGTTCTTTCCCTAAGAGCAGCTGATCATATTCATGTGCATAGAAACCCTTGGACAGCGGTGTGGGGCAAGCAGCCAAGGACATAGAGCAGAATGGGAGCAAGGGGCCTGTGTGAAGCAGGAAGTAGGTCCAAAGTTAAGACTGAAGCAAAAGGAAAGAGAAGACCCAGAAGGAACTGTGTGGAACTTCCTCCTCCTGTTCCTATGATAGCCCTGATTTAGAGTAGCATGCCTCATCCTCTTCTTCCTTCTTTCCCTTCTCAGTAAGTTTCTTTCCTTACTAAACAAGCTGACTTTTGCATCCACTGTTTCATCTTGCATATAGAGGCAACTGATACCAGCATGTGTTGGTTCTCTGGCCCAGCTGCAAGGCCTGTTGCAGGAGTTGGAGTAGCAGCAGGGCCTGAAATGAAGGTTGGATCAGATCCAGTGGCATTTTCTTCCTCTTGAAGGTGCTGAATAGTATTGGATAGCCTTTGATAGGCACAGACCGGCACAGTGCAGTGATCAGTAAAACTAAGGCATTTCCAGGATCAGGACACACCTTTTTAAAACATTCTATCAGCTTTTTAGGATTCTGCATCTGTGCAGGGGCAAATTCCAAAACCATCAGAGGTGACAACCACAGTAAATACCTGCCCATATCCTCCCACACTTCTTAGCCATTCATTCTTCTTCCTACTTTCATAGCCACTCTGCCTCAGGGCAAATCCCTGGGTGGTATTTTTAAATATTTGTCTAAACATAGACAAAACTGGAAACACATGCAAGAGACATAACAATAGGATCATGTCAGTTTGAACATCCCAAGAATACTAAAAATTTTCAAAAATTATTTTAACTCACATGGAGGTGTGTACTTGTTAATAGTTTTCATACCGAGGTACCTGAAGTGCAAAAATGATGGCCATACTAAGTACAAATACTGGATTATGTTCATGGTTGGTGTAATATGAGTACACGCTGTATACAAATTGGCAAAACCATAAACAGACTTAGGCTAGCCACCAGAGGTGATAACAACAACAACAACAAAGTAATTAAGAAAAACAATCTTGAAAACAAGTAAAACAACATTGTGCATGAAAAAAAAAAATCAACATTGCAACCAGCAACTATTAAACTAGTATACTGCTTATTACAAATCCTGTTTTAACACATTCGGGTCAGATCTGTCATTATCTCAATCCTTCAAGCCCCATGTTGGGCTCCAAAAGGACTGTTGTGGTTTAACCTGGAAGGCAGCTAAGCACCACAAAGCTGTTTCCTCACTCTGCTCATCCCAGTGAGATGGGGAAGAGAATAATTAAAAAAAAAAAAAAAAAAAAAAAAAAAGGAAAGGAAAGGAAAATAATAAAAATGATAATAATAATATATATATACATATAAAACAAGTGATGCACAATGCAATTTCTCACAACTCACCAAATGATCCCCAGCCCCTATCTGAGCAGCAACACCCCATTTTTATTGTTCAGCATGACAACATATGGTATGGAATACCCCTTTGGCCAGCATGGGTCAGCTGTCCTGGTTCTGTCCACTCCCAGCTCCTTGTGCACCCCCAGCCTCCTTGCTGGCAAGGTGGTATGAGAAGCTGAAAAGTTCTTGGCTTAGCGTAAGCACTGCTTGCAACAACTAAAACATTGGTGTGTTTTCAGCATGATTCTTACTCTAAATCCAAAATACAGTACTATACCAACTACTAGGAAGAAAATTAATTTTATCCCATCCAAAAACAGTACATTAATGAAGACACTAAAGCTATTATTTATTTAGAAAAATTAAATATGACTCATTATACCAATATCTAGGGTCTCAAACCCTTAGAATTTGATTAAATTGTGTATTTTTATCCTGAAGTCTAGAAAATCATGTTTTCATTCTGTTTAATTTAGCCAAAAGTTGAAAGGACGAAGTCGATATAAAACACGCAAATATTGACTGACTGTTGATTAAGTGATTTTTAAAGAAATATAGATATTAATTTTTGCTGTAAAGAATCATTAGGAAAAAATTAAGTTTCAGGGAAGAAGCACTTAATTTTGGCCACTGTAGCAGCAAACAGTGATCAAAGTGAAATTCTACTGTCTTCTGGGATTTTATTTATTTATTTATTGGTTTTCAATTTCGTAAGACTATGCAAGAAAAGAATCTTTAACTTAAATTTGCATTTACATTTCAGCCAATTCATTACCTGTAACACAATTTAATGTTTACCAATAATTCTTCACATTCAGTCTTAATAGTACTTTGTAGCGTTAAATATATCAGCTTTGAAACTGTGATGATATGGGGATCATGTAATAAAGAATTATTTTTTTTAATAAATCCATCAAAAGAATCTGCTTAACACACTCACATCATAATAATTGCTTAAGAACCAGACATTATAGCATCTAAGCACTTTTAAAAAGCTCACTGTATTCAAGTTGATATTATATGTGTCTTTGCATATCACTTTTATCTCCATACTTATTTCCAACAAGGTAAAAATAATAGAAAAAGAGCACAGTATAGAATAAAAGATCAACAAGTAAATAGTGGAAATACAAAATTAACAACTGTGTTTTCTAGCATCTAGTTATCTTTCTCTGCAGCAGGTCCTAATATATCATGTAAATCATCTGATTGATAGAATTTTTTTCATGTGGGCCTGACTTTGATGGATATCTCTCACATTATCCCCAAGGTGACATCTGTTAATAAAATGCCTTTGATCATGAAGTCGTCATATGCATACTCTTAGATCCATATAAGTTGTGCCAGAAACCCTTCCCTTTCACTAAATAAATAAATAAATAAATAAAAAGACAATGATTGGAAAGCATATTAAAGCTAGGTTACAATGTGCAACTCCATTGAAGCCAGGAGAGGCTAAAGGTATTTAGCAGAATTTGAACCAAGACCTGGCAAAATCTAGACAACTGTTGATCAGATTAAAGAGCGGATTTTCCAGCATCAAGAACCAATTTGATTTACCATGAGGTTTGTTACTTGAAGTAATCGTCAATACTGGTATCATCAGGAGTTAGTATACGTCAACACAAACCACTCTTCATATGAGCTGCTGCACACAATAAGTTTTTTTTTTTTTTTTTATCAGCAATGTTCATCAAGACTGTATTTATGCCATTAGACACTCCCATACTAAAGTAAAAACTATGTGGTGATGCTGTGCTTTCTCTTAGACTCTTTCCAAAGTAGAGCTGGAAGTAAATTAAAGGATGCACTTCGATCCATTCAGTTAGGTATGGAAAAGTAACCATTCTTTCTTCTTCAGTGGCTACGGAAAGGTAGCTTTGCAGAAGCACTAATCAAACGGAAACTGAAGTTTCTCTTTCCCAATCTCAAGCATTTGAAATATCTGCCTACTGTTTGAGTAAACTCGATGGATTACTTCAGTTCCCACACAGTACATCTCTAGAGTAAATGTAAAATCCTACTTAACCTGTAAGATCTTGCTGCTGGCTGTGAAATTAACCAGTGAGATACAAACTGTTGTGAATTTTGTTACTCCTTGTAGGTAGATTATTCAACTTTTGCTATGTCTGAAAGGTGTAATGTTTATCACATTCATATTAAAAAATTATGGTTAAGAAAAATATTTGCAGAAGATGCCACACATAACATCTTGTTTTCTTAGGAAGTCTTCCACATAGAACAAAATAAAACTCCCAAAACACTGACTTCTCTCAGCAACAGAATGAAGCTTTGTTAGGAAGGCAGGAAGACTAGCTAACTGAGTTATGCAAAAGGTGAAATTAGTGACTAATTTGAGAAGATACCTTTGTAATATCTGATGACATAACAAAATATTTCATATAAAAATATATATTGCATATGTCAAAGGGGATGGGAAAGCTAAGAAAACTGCTACAAAGATCCTTTGTTAAACCCACTGAGTTGTAAGCATGTAGATACAAGTGAAAGTTTCTACTTCAGAAATCACATATTTAGTAGGAATTAACATTGAAGCATGCTCAGTATTGTTGAGAAAACTGAGGTAAGAAAGCATTTATCTTTCCTATATTTTTATATCTACAAAAACAGAGAAAGATAAATACCAATTTATGCTACTTAAAGAGTAATATTTTATTTAAAATATTTTACAGATTCTGACAATCTCCTTTAACACTCTTTGTAAGTCTTTGTAAGATTAATCCTGTGATTTTAAGAGGAGGTTTACTTAAGAGGAGGTCTAGAAGTGATCGAGCTAACCCTATTCTACATAGGCCCTATTTTGAGGAGTATCAAACAGAGTATTTCTGGAGATGTATACTGGAGATAATGGTGGGAACCTAGCTAATGACCCTAAGGAAAAAGGGCATACACCCAGAAAATATACTTGAGTGAAGAATGCCATTTTTAGCCATCTCAATTACCTGTTTTTGACCATGACACAGTCTTGTGTTGCTCAAAACGAAAGAAAAAATATGCTAACTCAAAGATATTTCCCCTAGTCTGTTCCTCTGTTCTTGTCGCATCTTTGTTTGTATCCTTATACCTTGTCCTTTTTCTCATGAAAGGTGGCTATTTAAATAAAAATACAACAGCTTACTTCAAGACCATGACTACCTATACACTTTCGTTCATTTTGTCTCCTTTAATATTAAAAGATCAATTTTTATCTTCATTCAGCACAGTAAGGCCAGCCTGGTATCACATGTGCAAAACTGCTTTCTCAGTCCCCTTTAAATTCCTCTTTAAAATTCTCCTTTGCATTGATGCCCATATCACCACTGATTTGTCACTGTCAAACATCTGTGCTCCTGTGTTTACAAGCACTACCTTCAGAAGTTGCCAATTATTTTTTTTCTGTATTTAGTGCAAGTGACTGCATCAGTTGACAAATGACTGATGTCCTCTACTTGGACTTCTGTAAGGCCTTTGACATGGTCCCACACAACATCCTGATCTCCAAATTGGAGAGAGTTGGATTTGAAGGGCGGACCATTCAGTGGATAAGGAATTGGCTTGAAGGTCACACCCAGAGAGTGGTGGTCAATGGCTCTATGTCCAGGTGGAGGCCAGTGACAAGCGGTGTCCCTCAGGGGTCTGTCCTGGGACTGGTACTGCTTAATATGTTTATCAATGACATAGACAGTGGTGTCAAGTACACCCACAGCAAGTTTGCAGATGGCAGTAAGCTGAGCGGTACAATTGATACAACAGAAGGAAGGGATGCCATCTAAAGGAACCTGGACAAGCTTGAGAAGTGGGCCCACATGAATCTAATGAGGTTCAACAAGTCTAAGTGCAAGGTGCTACACCTGGGCTGGGGCAATCCCAGACATGAGTACAGACTGGGAGAAGAAGTCAGTGAGGTCAGCCCTGCAGAGAAGGGCTTGGGGTTCTGGTGGATGAAAAGCTTGACGTGAGCCGGCAGTGTGTGCTTGAAGCCTGGAAGACCTACTGCATCCTGGACTGCATTAACAGAGGAATGGCCAGCAGGCCGAGGGAGGTGATTGTCCCCTTCTGCTCTGCCCTTGTAGTACTGCCACTTGAAGTACTGTGTCCAGGTCTGGGGCCCCCAGCACAAGAAGGATGTGGAGCGAGTCCAGAGGAGGACCACGAAAGTGGTCAGAGGGCTGGAGCCCTTCTCCTATGAGGAGAGGCTGAGAGAGATGGGGATGTTCAGCCTGAAGGAGAAGGCTCTGGGGTGACCTTATTGCAGCTTTTCAATACCTAAAGCAGGCTTATAAAAAAGATGGAGAGAAACTTTTTGCTCAGTCAGATAATGACAGGACAAGGGGGGATGATTTTAAACTAAAAGAGGGGAGATTTAGATTAGAGGTTAGGGGGAAATTGTTCACTCAGAGGGTGGTGAGGCACTGGCATAGGTTGCCCAGAGAAGCTGTGCATGCCCCATTCCTGAATGTGTTCAAGACCAGGTTGGATGGGCTCTGGAAAACCAGATCTAGTGGGTGGCATAACTGCCCATGGTGGGGGGCTTGGAACTAGATGATCTTGAAGGTCCCTTCCAACCTGAGCCATTCTATGATTCTAGGATTTATAGAGTATTTAAAATGTCAGTATTGATCTTTCCGAGTTTATCAGCCATACACTATGAAAATCATCAGAGAACTTTCCAAGTCTACTTGCAGAAGTCTGGAGAAATGTCAGAATTTGAAAGGATTTGAGGATCTGAGCAGAGCGATGGTGTGTGGCTGAGAGAAGACCACCTAAGACTGATGTATTACAATATCCAACAGACAAAACAGCAAATATGGCTGGAGAGGTTAGTGATGAATAGAAATTGGTCCGAGAGAGATTTCCTTCTGGCCTATTATTTCTGTTATTTATGTGTGCTATTTTCTAAGACAGCGAGTGTCATGATTTATACCCAGCAGTAGAGCTGCATACAACCACACCTATCAACGTCAAATATCTTAGTTACTTTTAGTTAAAATATTTCAAAATTGAAAACAATTTCATGCAATCAAAATGTCCATTTCCTTAGAATTCCTTTGAATTGTTTTGATTTGATAATTATTAGAAAATGAAAGTAACAGAAAGAAGTGACAGCAACTTATTCACAGGGTAATTTATGGTCTTGTGGTTACATTTATGGTTATGTTTTGCTCCAGATGGATTTTGTCTTGAGTGAGGACTCAGAAGTTAAGCAAGGAAAAGTACACTTAACACTTAACAGAGTATTTAGTTGTGTCTGTGTATCTGACCCATGGCATTTGCCTTTCCAGGCACTGAAATTTTATGGATCAGATACTCATAAATTTTTTTTCTTACTTTGTTTGCTTATGATGTCAATCAATTTATTCCTTCAAAAAGACAGTTTTGATATACTAGTGCCATGTGACTTTCATAAAATACTGAAGTTTTGTCATCAGAGTGAATTAGGTTGGCAGAGACTGATGCTGAGGTGTCCAAGCAGTTTTGAACTGGATCCCACTGCCATGGAACATCTGTTTGCACTTGACTGTGTCAGGTTGCCAGAAGTGCAATCAAACTAATGGTAGCACCAGAAATCAATGTCAGACCCCTTAAGATGTTGTAAGCAGCTGATTTTTCCTAATTGCTAAGAAAAGCAAAATACACATTCTAGAAATACCCCCAAAAACATATTCGGGGAGAGGTAATTTAAAAAAAAAAATAATAATAAAATAATAATTCTTCCTTTGCTTGCCTTCTCCTAAGGCTCAGCACTGTTCAGTTTTACACATCTTCCAACTGTTATTTACCCATGATCAGGTTCACAGGTATCTTCTGTTCACACTTATTTGTGGTTATATATATATATATATATATATTTAAAACTGATAAATAGTTATGCAGATTTATCTAAAAAAATAATAAACTGAGAAATGGTTATGCAGATTTATCTATTTTACCATCGTAAAGACTTTGATAAATTCATAAATGCAAGTATTTGAAGGATTTTACCGCTCTCTGAACTTTCTTAAGTTGAAATACTGTTGTGGTTTAACCCGGCTGGCAGTCAAACACCACACAGCCGTTCGCTCACCCTCCCCCCTCCCTCTCCGGGATGGGGGAGAGAAACGGGAAAGTGAAGCCTGTGAGTTGAGATAAAGACAGTTTATTAAGACAGGGAAAAGAATAACAACAACAATAATAATAATAATAGTATTAATAGTAATAATGTGTACGAAATAAGTGATGCACAATGCAATTGCTCACCACCCGTTGACCGATGCCCAGCCTATCCCCGAGCAGCCGGCCACCCCTCCACCCCGGCTAGCCACCCCTATATATTGTTCAGCATGACATCAGATGGTATGGAATACCCCTTTGGCCAGTTTGGGTCAGCTGTCCTGGGTCTGTCCCCTCCCAGCTTCTGCTGCATCCCTAGCCTGCTCGCTAGCAGGACAGAGAGAGGCTGAAAAGTCCTTGGCTTGGTGTAAGCACTGCTCTACAACAATTAAAACATCAGCATGTTATCAGCGCCTTTCTCATCCTAATCCAAAACATAGCACCCTGCCAGCTACTAGGAGGAAAATTAACTCTGTCCTAACTGAAACCAGGACAAATACACAGGAGAGTTTTTACACCATTTTGATCAGATTTATCTGCAGCATGGAGTGCTGACGCCTTTATAGAAAAAATTCTCCTGTTTTGGACTACTTGGTACCATTTTCTGACTGAATTGGGGGTTTGGCTTTCTTCAGGAAAAGAGTGGAACTGCCTCGCCAAGAGTCATTTCCTCAAATTCTGCACATTATAAAGACAGAAACTCAATGAAAAGTTAACAGGACAGCCAAAAGGAGAAAAGAAAAGGCTTCCAAACTCACATGTAGACTAGCTATTTTGCCTTCAAAATCTCAAGAAGGTCTCCACCTACTCACCTATAAAAGTGAAAGTATCAGGAAAGCATTTGGTGAGAAGTAATTAAATAAATAAATAAAGAATTTGCCAGGGAGAAGTAAATTCTGCCAAGAGCTTCTCTTGCTTTTGTGGCAGGCAGGACAAAAACCTGAAAGGTAAGGTTTAATAGAAATCTGTAAATTCATTGAAACTGAGGCCATACCAGTGTGACAGGATGGCTAAGGCTCATCCTTAACAGTAACAAAGATGGCAGACATTTCTGGTAACTTGAGCAATAGCAAAGGGCCAGCCTGGAAAGGTTTTCAGGAGAGAGAAAGAAAAGGAGAGGAAATATGAACATTAAGACCACACACACAAAAAAAAAATAATGGAGGGGGGGAGGGGAGAAAAAGGGAAAGGGAAAGGGAAAGGGAAAGGGAAAGGGAAAGGGAAAGGGAAAGGGAAAGGGAAAGGGAAAGGGAAAGGGAAAGGAAAAGGAAAAGGAAAAGGAAAAGGAAAAGGAAAAGGAAAAGGAAAAGGAAAAGGAAGAGAGGAAAAGAGGAAAAGAGGAAAAGAGGAAAAGAGGAAAAGAGGAAAAGAGGAAAAGAGGAAAAGAAAAGAGGAAAAGAAAAGAAGAAAAAGAATTTGCAATACAAGTAAAACTTTTCTCCTTTTCACATCAACATCCTGTATCTTATGCTTCCAGAGAGAGGATATTTGATAACAGCTTTTATGTCCCAAAAGATTTACTTTTAGATCTTCTGTGCTCCTGAAAGCTGTTATATAAATAGTGTGAGAATAAGTTATCTTTCTTTCAGTAGAGCAGGGGTTCAGTAAATCTTAGTTCATATTTAGCTCTTAAGAATACCATCCAGGCTTTATAAACCGTAAGATCCCTTTTAATGTATTCTGACTTTTACAGTGAAGTTTCATATTTCTAAATGTTACTGTTGTGCATAAATACAGATCTACTTTACTTAATAAGTCCACTTAGTAGAAGCCTGCATTGCCATGTTATTTATTTCCATAGTAAAATATTTCAGAATTCTTTCTGAAGTTATAAATTTTGAGTACTTTGTACAAAGGAAAATGTGAACTTTCAGAGGGAGAATTTACTGTGAGAATTAGCTCAGTAGGATAATTTGCAGCTGATATATGTCTGATGTTTAAAAACAAACAAAGAAACAAAACCCAGCAACAATATTATACCTTACTTTTTGAAAAATACAGCCCTGCTTTGGGCAGACCATTATTTTTTTGTCAAAAAGATTTAGACCTTTACTGGAAGTGTGTCATTTGTTATTCCGAGTTTTCTTTGACCACTCTGGTTATTCTCATTCTCTAAACACAACAGCTTCCCTATATAAACACTAAAATGTACATATAATTTATGACTGCTTGCAGACTTGGAATTTACTGGATTTAAGAAAGAGAAGAATAAAGACTGTTGTCATCAGTGTGGATCAAAGCATTTCTTTGTTAGTAGGAAGTGTGCAAAGAGCACTCCCAGTGACAAAAGTGTATCTTCAGAGTAAGTAAGCCCTGTAGAGATTTAAAATTGGAGTAGTATTCAGAGGTGATGATAAAAGGATATGGCAGAAATAAAAACTGATAAGCTGTTTTAACTTTTTCAGTATAGACTATATTAAAGTAGGAGAAATTCTTGCTGTTTTACTTTGTAGCATTTTCGTGCTGACAGCTGTACTTGTTTTCCTGTTTCCTGAATATACCGTCCATGTTGCCAACTGATCCTTGATATCCAAAATAAACTAAAGATGAGATATTTCTGCATTAGGTTTTGCTCAAGTAAGAGACGTATGAATACACTAAAGTAATATATACAGCAAACATTGAAGTTTCATTTATTTCAACAGGATTTGTATCTGGACCTCAGTGAAATCGTTTCTTTAATATCTATTTCTGATTTTTCGTATGCAGTGTATTTCAATACAAAGTAACCAGTGGACTCTTTAATATGCCACAGATATGCAGGTGTTGTGCAAACAGGTAAATACAGACTTCTAAAAGACTTTAGATGGGTTGTGCCATCAATGTTGGATGTTGTATAGGTTCACAGCTCCAAGCTCATGGTTGCATGTCCCAGCTACATCCTTCCCCCTTCTTATGGGGAAGAATCTGAATATTCACTATTCCCCCCATTTTCCCAGAAAAGAAACCTAGAGTGCACTTCTTCCCTGGTACACATGAAGTGAATAAGCAGAGCTGCCTGATATGATCTGAAATATATGTGTCCTAGAAAGTACACTTCTGTGTAATCATAACATTATTTGAGTTAGTGTCAAAAATGGAACTCAGGCCTCCTGTTGCTACTAGCTGAAGTCACACTATTTATTAGATTTTTTTTCCTGTATAGAAATCAGGGAAAACACAGTATCTTATAATATTATGGCTTACTTTTTCACCTATTCCTTGGGAAGTAAAAAAGAAAAATAAAAAAGAAAAATTCCCTGTTTATTTTCCTAGGTATTTCATCACAGGCTAGATCCTTAAAAAGTGTTTACTTTTAGTAATTCTGATTTCCTCCATGCAGAGGAAATTGCTGGCCAACAAAAGGAATTCACGTAAGTGAGCAAACTGAGCAAAAACAAAGTCGTCTCTCTCTCTCAAAGGTTGCTGGTGACCCTAAAACCAGCCTGGAAAGCCATGCCCACTTCCGCTCTGAACTTCATGACAATAATACTGTTTGGATTCAACCATCTTACTCTTTACCATGTGGGAAAGAGAGGAAAATCTACTCTGTTTCATCCAATAGCTCAGTGAAACGAGCTTCAACAATGAAGAGATGAGACCTACTTTTAAATTCTCACTCTCCCTGATTTACAAGTTATTTCACTGTTGCTCTTGATGCTATCACATTCCTGGCAGATACTATAAGCAGAGCAGTAAGGGCTCATTTCTCTCTCTTCTTACTATTATCCAGTTTCTTATACAAAACAGAACAAGCCTCAATGGGAGAAGTTCAATCCGTTGTACCAAAGTTCACTTTCCTGGAATACGGAATTAGGCAGAATAAAGATTTAAAATAATATCTTTAATTACTAAGTAATACCCAAACAAAACATATGGAGTAAACTCTCCTTCTGTACACGACCAAGCCTCAACAGAATCACACAGCTGTCTACCAATAACATATTGTAATTTCATAAATGTGAACAAGTTAGAAGTTATTATACAAATGCAGATACAAAGCCACGTGCACAGATTTTTATATAATTAGATTACAGTATCTATATATTCTTTTACTATTCATCTGACACTTTTACTGGTACCTGGGATTGTTCCTCCTCAGGTTTTGCACTTCTTGAACTTCATGAGGTTCCTCTCAGCCCATTTGTCCAGCCTGTCCAGGTCCCTCTGGATGGCAAAAGGACCCTCTGGTCTATCAGCTGCTCCTCACAGTTTTGAGCCATCTGCAAACTTGGTGAGGGTACACCCTGCCCCATCGACCAGATCATTAACAAAGATGTTAACCAGGACTGGACCCAGTACTGACCCCTGTGGTACTCTGCTCATTACTGGCCTCTGGCTAGACTTTGTGCTACTGATTGCCACTCTCTGGGCCTGTCCATCCAGTTTTCAATCCGTCTGCTCATCCAGCCCATATTTCAACAACTTCTCTGTGAGGATTCTATTGGAGACTATGTTAAAGGCCTTACTGAAGTCCAGTCAGACTATACCCACTGCTCTCCTCCCATCTACCAGGCTAGTCATTTCGCCTTCTATGGGAAAAGCAATTAACCTTGAATGGTGATCACACAGTGCAATGCAAATTTTCAAAGCTGAACATAGCTAATAGGAAGACCAGAGCTGCCTCTATAGTGTGGAGGCAGCTCCAGTGTCTATGAAATTGTAATAAACGCCACTAAATGCAGTTCTTCGGGTGCTTCAAATCACAGTGATTTCCTGCACAGGAATAGCAAGTATGTAAGAATTGTCTAATTATCATTGAAACAAAATATATTTCTGTTTGTTTCATTTGATCTGGGAGCTTACTCCTGAGGCATGGTTATAATTGTGAAGCAAGAGGTTCATGGGATCAGGCCCTTGATGTTAGAGGTGAAATCCAGATTTAAGAATCCCACTATATTACATTTATTATCTAAGCCAATTGCTGGCGCTCCTTGCTGCAACTGAAGTTCTCCGAGCACGTTATATAGAGACTTGGGGATTGTAGATGCTGCAGTATATACTAAAGTTTGCATACAGATACTTAAGGAAGACACTAACCACTGAAGTCTCCCTGTCACTAGTGCCTAGAGGACTAATTTTGGTGGCATTTTCTGAAAAATCTACAGCTATATTCTCAAAAGGGTAACTGAAAATCACAACAATATCACGAAAGTTCTTGCAGATTTTGTCTCCTCAGGGGGAAAAAAACGAAACAAAACAAAAAAAAAACCTTACAGTATGCTCCCTGTATACTTATGCAAACCCCACAGATGTCTGTTTTATAATATACAGATATTTTTAGCCAATCCAGCAGCTGTGTCTCACTGCACAAAGTAGCTCTACACAGGCTTCCACTTGCAAGAAACCTCTAAGAAATCTATCTGAATCATTGCAAGTGTTAATATTTACATTCACAATCTCATTTGCCTTCAGGGTTTTGCAGATGCTAGTCCTAAGATGTAGGATATATAAAGGATGACATGTTAGCACCTGAAAATAATTCCACAAAGCAAAAACATTATTTGTAAAGTTGTTTATTAGAAGATATGCTTAAGTACTGCAAGACAGAACTATATGAAGAAATTTAAGCTAACTAAAAACACATTGTCACAAAGAGGAAATGCATAGTCATACTAATGTGGTCATCTGTCTTGGACACCATGTTTCATTTCTCAGACAAGATAATTTCCTTGCATGAAATTCCTGGAGATGTGTGCAACTCTCTAGCACTGCCTGAATGAGACTGCTCTGCACTAGCTGGATATCTCTGTGATGTGCAATTTGCTGAGTATGCTGGCACATAGGCTGAAATTTGTGGGTTTGGTCCACTGTTTGACTTTCATGGTCTATGACAATTCACAGCTCAAAGCACAAGCTGTAATTATGCAACCCTGAAATTAAGAATTTAATAGCCCTTATTTCACAAAGAGAATGAGAATGCCAGAGGTCTTCTGTGACAATGTTTCTGGAATCATTTCTGAACATCCCTGGGTATATGATGAATACTAAATTCATATATTTATGAGAAACTAAGTAGAACTCTGCAGATTAATTTGAGAGCTTCTATCAGGGAAATAAGGTATGCTTAATATGGCAAACTGAAAGGCTAAGTGAAAAGTGTATCTCCTTTAATTGATCTAGCTGCATTTGACCGGAGGAAGAATCAGTTGCTTACACAACTCAAATTGGATGACAAATACTAATCCTTTCCAAACGGTTGGTCTATCATGGATTTGGTTCAAATAAGAGACTTCCTCTAAAGGTTTTTTACTGAGCTATTCAGATATCTAGGGAGGGTAAACCTGGCCTGGACTGACTTCGAGAATGAATTTTTACATGAGGCTTGTGGTATGATTTTGGAATCACTACAGTTTTCTTTCTTAACTAAGAGTACATGAATGCAAAGCCAGTTAATTTATGACAGCTTTTAAACCCCAAATTTACATAGCAATACAGCTTAGTCACATTTCCTCTTAACAGTCATTTAAAGGACTTTAAAGCACATGATATGTACTAGCCCTAAAGAACTGCAATAACTGAGGTGTGGGTAAAGAGGATCACACAACAAAATCTAGGGCTAGGAAGAAGTTCATTCATCCTATCTAACCAAGGTGCTAAATGACAAAAGATGTTTTGGCCTGGGATCCTGCCTTGGGGGTGGGGAGGAGAAGAAGGTATGTTTTAGGAAATAGTTTTGGCTAGTATGTAACTTGACAAATGTAAGGTTCTGTGTCTATGATTCCCAGAAGGAAAAATAAAGGTGTTTTGGGCAGAAAGGAAAAGTGTCCTCTCTTCAGTTCACTTTCTCTAATATCTTTTTTTGTGATAAGACATTGAGGGTATCACATTCTACCTTTTCAGCCTTCTAGATTCTTGTTTACCCCTGCATAATTTGAAGAGCATTCATAATTTACTTATAAAGGACTATCTTAACTATAAGAGCTAAGGAAAACACCCTTGTAATTAAAGGAATCGATGTGTTGCTGACTTTTATTGGTAGGAGGATGCCTGTCTAGCTCTGAGAAATATTTATTTGAGGGTTGCTTGTCTGAATTTAAAACCAAGTCTTACATGGTTCAAATTTACTTTGTTTTGGAGCAAATCTCTGATTTATTTAAAAGGTTGTAAAAGCTTATTTACACATATGAGAACCGACACGTATACCTGCAACCATTTTATAGCACCTAAGTAAGTGCACAGAATGAAAAATGCATTATAATTTCACCTCAAACTAAATACCAGTTCCTTCTTCAACAAAATAGGTAAATTCTTCATTTCAGTTACTTTTTCATCTGCTCACTTTTTATTTCTTTATTTAAAGGCTAAGAGTCATCAAAATTTCATCAGATACAAAATGTTTCCATAAATCATCATACAGTTAGAGGACTAGAGGAGAACAGCGGATTAATCTCTTCCATTATTCTTAAAAGGACTGTGGATAAAATACTTGCATCTTTTCTTGTTGATGTGGTGTTTTTACCCAGCTGGGCAGCTGAGCTCCACCAGAACTGCTCTCTCACTCCTCTTCCTAAGAGCAAAATGGAGAGAAAATACAATGAAAAAGGCTCAAGTGTTGAGATAAGGACACGGAGATCACTTACCAATTATCATCATGGGCAAAACAGACTCAACATTTAGATTAGTGGAATTTATTACCTATTTCTAACAAGATAGAGAAGTGACAAACAAAGAAAAACTAAAAATACCTTCCTCCCATCCACCCTCTTCCACCTCCTTCCCCTGAATGGCACAGGGGAATGGGGGTTGCGGTCAGTCCCTAACACTTTGTCTCTGCTGCTCCTCCACGGTCACTCTCTACCCCTGCTCCACGTGGGGTCCCTCCCACGGGATGTCATCCTTCCTGAACTGATCCTGCATGGGCTTCCCACAGGCAGCAGCTCTTCAAGAACTGCTCCAACATGGGTACACACCATGGGGTCCATCCCCCAGGAGCACAGTGCTCCAGCACGGGTCCCCCACAGGCGGCAGCCCCCCCCAGGCCCCAAGCTCCTGTGTGGGCTCCTCTCCATGGGCTGCAGCTCCGGCCCGGGGCCTGCTCCTGCGGGGGGCTCTCCATGGGACAGAGCCTCCTCCAGGCCACATCCACCTGCTCCACCGGGGGCTCCTCCACGAGCTGCAGCATGGAGACCTGCTCCATGTGGGACCCGTGGGCTGCAGGGGGACAGCCTGCTCCACCAGGGGCCTCTCCACAGGCTGCAGGGGAACTTCTGCTCTGTGCCTGGAGCACTTCCTGAGGGAAGGGAAGGGAAGGGAAGGGAAGGGAAGGGAAGGGAAGGGAAGGGAAGGGAAGGGAAGGGAAGGGAAGAAAAAAGAAAAAAGAAAAAAGAAAAAAGAAAAAAGAAAAAAGAAAAAAGAAAAGAAAAAAGAAAAAAGAAAAAAGAAAAAAGAAAAAAGAAAAAAGAAAAAAGAAAAAAGAAAAAGAAAAAGAAAAGAAAAGAAAAGAAAAGAAAAGAAAAGAAAAGAAAAGAAAAGAAAAGAAAAGGGAAGAGAAGAGAAGAGAAGAGAAGAGAAGAGAAGAGAAGAGAAGAGAAGAGAAGAGAAGAGAAGAGAAGAGAAGAGAAGAGAAGAGAAGAGAAGAGAAGAGAAGAGAAGAGAAGAGAAGGGAAAAGAGAAGAGAAGAGAAGAGAAGAGAAGGGAAGAGAAGAGAAGAGAAGAGAAGAGAAGAGAAGAGAAGAGAAGAGAAGAGAAGAGAATAGAGAAAAGAAAGGAAAAGAAAAGAAAAGAAAAGAAAAGAAAGGAAAAGAAAAGAAAAGAAAAGAAAAGAAAAGAAAAGAAAAGAAAAGAAAAGAAAAGAAAAGAAAAGAAAAGAAAAGAAAAGAAAGGAAAAGAAAGGAAAAGAAAAGAAAAGAAAAGAAAAGAAAAGAAAAGAAAAGAAAAGAAAAGAAAAGAAAAGAAAAGAAAAGAAAAGAAAAGAAAAAAGAAAAGGAAAGGAAAGAAAAGAAAAGAAAAGGAAAGAAAAGGAAAGAAAAGGAAAGAAAAGGAAAGAAAAGGAAAGAAAAGGAAAGAAAAGGAAAGAAAAGGAAAGGAAAGGAAAGGAAAGGAAAGGAAAGGAAAATCAAAATGAAAAGTAAAAGGAAAAGGAAAAGGAAAAGGAAAAGGAAAGAAAAGGAAAGAAAAGCAAAGAAAAGGAAAGAAAAGAAAAGAAAAGAAAAGAAAAGAAAAGAAAAGAAAAGAAAAGAAAAGAAAAGAAAAAAGAAAGAATTATTAGGACACAAACAGATTTCACCTTTCTTTATGGACAGTTGGAGAATGCTTTAAATTTAATATATATATAGAATAAAAAAGTTCATATTTTCACAGATGTTCCCAAAGTTTCTCTCAGGCTAAATTAATTGACAAAAATAAATAGGGATCAGCTGCAAGTAATATTTGTACTGAGAACAAATAGAAAAGTTTTTTCTTCACTTGTATGAATACCAGAAATCTGCACTTCAGAATACAGGAAAGCTTATAACTGTTCAAGTTTCCATTTTTTTCTTTCAGTCTAGCTGCATAATGATTTAAAGAAGGAATGTTCAATAGTTCTGCAAAATACTCTGTATTTGACGGTATCTATCCATATTGTTAAGTAGGAAATAAATGTTTGATTGAATAGCATAACAAGTCAATATATCAGATGGAAACCCCTTTTTTTTTTTTTTTTATGATACCTCTTAAGAAACACAAACTTCTTTAAGTTCTAACATTTTTCTTTGACCAGTTCTGTTAGCACATCACTGAACTGATACACTTTTCTTATTAAACAGAGGCTTATTAAAGGTCTGCTACATGTCTTTTTCAACTGACAGAAGATTCCACCAGGATCAAGTCAAATGTCTAATTTTGTTATAAATAAAGGGTTCAAAAAGCAGTTCTCTATTCTTGACAGATCCATTGATTTCCTGATTTTTTGGCAGGTTTGTTATGGCAGATGTGCTCAGCAGTACTGTAGGCTATGCTTATAGCTACTTACAGATTTTTGGATGCTGCTGTTTCTGCTAAGTTATTCAATTTAGAGCTGGAAACCCACATTTCATAATAAAACTTGATGACATCTGTCACAGCTTAATTACTTATGCTGAGGTAGTACCTTAAGTCACTTAGTATGAATAAATACCAGTGTGATAGTTTATGTATAATGCTACCATCTATCAAAGGCTAAAATCAGTTTACTATCAAATGTTGAAATAAGAAAGACTTCAACTGGATATAAAGACAAACCTTTTCACCATGAGGATAGACAGGCAGTGGAAGAGGTTTCCCAGAGAGATTTGTGCAGTTTCATTAGAAGAGATTTTCAACCTAGACTGGATAAAGTCTTGAACAATGTGGTTTGACCCTGTTTGAGACAGTCTCCTAAGGTTCCTTCCAACCTGATTTTTCCTATGATTATATACGCACTTTTTGTTCTTGAATCAGAATAATTAGTGTATTGTTTTTCTGCTCCATGTAAATTCTAAGTTAACAGCATGCCATCTTAATCAGGTATTAATTAATATAGTATATCTAAATAACATTAAAATTCTAATTGTCCAAGTCTTATTTGTTAATTTAAAGAAAATTTAAAAATTTAAATGAAAAGTCAAGATTACTTTCCCCCTAATCTGTAATTCCTAAACTTTGAGAACAGTTGTACAAATAAATCTTAAATTGCTTAAGGTATGATGAAGAAGTACCAGAAAAGGTTTATTGATATCTTAGTTTCAGTCTACATTCTTATGGACTTTCCAACATTAATCCAAAGGAACAATTATTATTCTTTTTACTATAGGTAATACTTCAATGCACTAAGATGCTAAATTAATCATAGAAAAGTAAGATCAAAGTGTATGAATCCATGACTACAAAACAACACCCACATGACTCCGTAAACAAGATTCATACACAGACAAAGGGGAATAACAGAGAAGGGAGAGGATATGTTAGTAGCAGAAATGTAGTACTGAACTTCCAAAATATTCTCTGTATATTCTAAAGGGAAGGGAATAAAAATACATTCTTAGCAGTTATTTAGAGAGAGAAACTGCGGACCACTACATATTTCATGATTTGTAAGAATTCTGCTTTTGTGTATGAGCTCTACCTGTAAATTTCCCAAAGCTGTCATTTATTTGAAAATAAAATAGAGTACTTGATAGAACAGGCATCAGAGGGGTAGGACTTAAGCTGGATTGTCCGAGTTCAAACAATTTTGTACTATCAGGGAAACACTAGTTCTACGTATATTGTGTGACCAAAAGTTCTGTCCAGAGACTGAATTTCTCAAATAATGACGGATTCCATTTAAACTTACTGGAATATGAAAAGATTATACCAGGACTTCAGGAGGAAATTACTTCAATTCATATGAAAAGTAAATTGGACTTATCCAAGATTTTTGTTTCTAATTAAGACTGAACACAAGGGAAATATATACCAAGAATTCACAATGTTAATTGTTTCATTTTTCATTTGTTTAACTATGAAATAAAGAGGAATAAGGCAAGGATCACAATCTTTGGATAGCTTGAGGCAAATTCTCTTTTTAATTCTAAAATAGGGTAACTTCTGAGTAGTTTGTATAGAGCTAAACTTGTTCTGTTGAGTTGAAAATTGATACTTTCAAAGGCAGTAGTAATTTAGAATCTAATTTATGGAGGTATTGTTATGTATCCAATGAAGATAAATTTCTAGTAGGTTTTACATAAGTCTTCAAGCACCTAATGTTCACTGAAAACTTCATCTATGAGTACCTGTACCTTGTACTCAGCTGCCAGCAGAAGCAGAACAGCATCTAACTTTCAGAATATCCACATGATTTCAGTGAACGTCAGATGCTTGGGAACTTGTAATTCCAGTAAGTGCCTCTCTGTTTCTCAAGTATTTAAACACCTTTAAAAGATGAAATGGTAGAAGACTAAGAACTTTTGTGCTACTCTGACTATGCAATACTACCCAAAATATTAACAACAACAACAAAAAAAATGTTGTCCAGTTTATACCAAATTAATATCCTCAGTCTGTGAATGCTAGATGTAATCATTTCTCTGGGTAGTGCCCACAAGTAGTCTACACCCAGGGATCCTGGGCTTTAAGGTCTATGGTCAACACAACTAAATAGAAATACTAATTCTTCTACTGAACGGAGGTTAGCAGTGATGGAGCTGGAAACAAGGGCTAATGTTTTCAACAGCCAAAGTTGCTACAAACTGCTTCATGCAAGAGATGTATTCTAAAAGTGAAGTTTTGAAAAGTGCATTTATGGTATACTTTAAAAGAAATCAGACAGATTAATGCAAACATCCCATATTAGAGTGATTCAAATCAGAAGTCCTGCTTCTCTTAAAGCCCATATTAACCCTTGGAGGGCAATAGCTGGTAAGGTAATGGATGTCACAAACATAATCACCTGCAATTTCTCCAAGAGAAATGATAACATAAGATGGGCTAAAGACATTGACTACAGTGTCCAGGGAAACTCATCCATTTGCATTTGATCACCTATATATCCATGAAGGGCAGGTGATATTTTCATAGAATCAGAACCATCTAGGTTCAAAAAGACCTTCAAGATCATTAGGTACAACCATACATTTTAAACTACTCTGTTCTAAGAGAGTGATACACATCAGCAGGGCAATGATTGTTTCATGGAAGTAGATTATTTCCAGAATTCAAACGGACATCAGCCTGTGAGTTTAAGGAAACTGCCCGCACTGTGAGACTGCTGTGCCTCATGGTGCACCCTCAGTGCTGATGCAAGGAGCTCCTCTTGGAACACACTGTGGCTCCCACTCTTCTAGAGACAGAGGGATCAGAACTGTCAGGGTATACCCCAACCTTCACCTACATTTCTCTATAGAATTGCCATGAGTTCAGCTCATACCTAAGTGGAAAGAAACATGCCAAACTGCAGAGAGAATGACAGAATAAAATACCCTGTGAGTGCATGACTGGTTAGAAAACAAATCAGCGGCTCAGTAGGATGGGCCTGAATTTGTGAGGATTTAGGGAAAGTGTTGTCTGTCTCCTAGTTTTTCCTCTCTCTGTCCCCCAGTGAGCTGTCTTTCTCTTTCTGGTGCACCACTGACCTCTGCTCTGCTCAGACAAGCCAGGGTGCCAAGACTGCCTTAAAAACATTCCCAATGACAGCACCTCAACAAGAGAATGCCATGAGTTTCCCTGAGTCACTACATGTATCGTACTTGAACTGGATTAGACTGGGCTTCACTGCTGCTACTTTTGGAGCTGGGGATCCGTGCCCAGTCTAGTGCTTTACTTCTGGAAATACTCAGGTGGAGTGAAGGCTTCAGTTCAGAACCTAGACTGCAAACATTACCATATCCTCTGAATTCAGAGGTCACACTCCACACTCTCATGTACTGGAGGTAGATGTGCAGGGTAGGATTCATCATAGTGGTTAAGACATCTAAATTTATATGTACATGTATATAACTGTTAGTATTCTACTGATATGAGCTCTTCTTACCACTGGAGAGTAACTCACCCTGAAGTAAACACCAAGCAACTATCAACTCTTTCTCTGTATAAACTCCATCAGCTCTACGCCAAGGTCTCCAGGAACTGTCATGGGAATTTAGAAGAGTAATACATATCTGGATGTATAAGTAAAGGTATCTTAAATATGGACAGAGTCCCACAGCTGGCTCTTGTAGATGTATCACAAGAGCTTTCCTTTCAAATCTGGTAGAGGTATTTTTCTAAAGAAGTAACACAAGCCCAACAACCTATTAAACTATCCCACAAACCATTCTACAAGATGGCCTGGTATGTTTCTGTGTTCACTAGAAGGCAATGATAAAATAGATTCATGTGAAGATTTATACATGGGACAGAAATCAGAAGTTCTGTACTTCTGCTGGTATTTTTAACCATATACTTTCTGTACACAAAAGTTACTGTTATATTCCATTCCTACTGAAGTTGCAGTTTCTCTGAATGGCAAAATGAGACAAGTTTGTTCATGTGAGGTAAGTTATAACGTCTCTAAGGGAAAAGGACTAAAATTTAGTGGAATTGTAGCCAACCAGGAAAGGCTAGGAAGGGTAGGTAAACAATAAGTCATTTCCTATTCACCGTGTCTATTGTATTTCAATTATGTTTTTGTTTTTTAATAGTAAAGGTCATAGAACCATGGCCAGGTTTAATAAATAGAAGCTTTCATAATTTTTCTCCAGATCTAAAATAAGGTAGACAGGAAGCATAATTTTTTTTAGACAGAAAAAAAAATCTCAGAATGACTTGAAAGTTTAGAGATCTCTCTGTCATAGTTGGGATGCTCCCACTACAAAAATAACTACACCAGTGTAGAAATCTCAGAATCATATAACAGAGTCACATAATCGGAATATCCCAAGTTGGAAGGGATCCACAAGGATCATCGAGTCCAACTCCTTACTCTGCATAAGACCACACAAAAATCAAACCATATGTCTGAGAGCATTGTCCAAATGCTTCTTGAGCTCCAGCAGGCTCAGTGCCATGACCAGTTCCCTGGGGAGCCTGTTCCTGTGCCTGAGGAACTTGAGGAAGATCTTAGTAGGGCTATCTACATACTCTGGCACTCCATATGTCAGTATCACCCATGATCCTACCAAAAGTAGCAAGTTTGAACCTATGCCTATCAAGACAAACAATTCTAGTATGCTTTTAATAAAAATAGCTGTCATCAGGAGAGAAAAAACTTGAGACTAGCTTGCTGCTGCTACTCCAAGATAATCCATTTCAAAGCTCCTGTCAATGAGCCAAGAATCTGTATGTCAGCTCTAATGGAGTTGTTGACTCCTGACTTTCAACAGAGGCTCGTAGGCTACAGCTATGTCACAATATTAAACAGCTTCAAGCCATGGGTCTCCAGCCCAGGCAGAACTCACAGAATCACAGAATGGATGAGGGTGGAAGGGACCTCTGGAGGCCATCTGGCCCCACCTCCTGCTCAAGCAGATACACCTAGAGCAGGTTGCCAAGGACCATGTCCAGGCAGCTTTTGAAGATCTCCAAGGGGGGAGACTCCACAACCTCTCTGGGCAGCCCGTTCAGTCATCCAGAAAGTAAAGTTCTTCCTAACATTTAGAGAGAACCTCTTGTGTTCCAGTTTGTGCTTATTGCCTCCATACAGCACATCTCCTGGACTACTTTGTCCCATGCTAACTAGCATTACATGGTTAAGGGACTGTTTTAAATTGGCAGTATAGATGAGGACAAGCTATTTTTCAGAAAGAGATGTATATGAACCCTTTTGTGATATTTATTCTTCAGAAGAAAAATAAACAAATAAATAAATAAAGCAAGACCCTGTCAGGCCTCTGAGTGCACCAATCGGTTTTAATGACCCTGACTGTACACTTAGTGCACTTTGGACTGTGCACTTAGTCAGATGGTCTAAACTTTTGGGTAGACCTGTGTGGTGCCAGGAGTTGGACTTGATGATCCTTATGGATCCTTTCCAACTCGGGATATTCTATGATTCTATGATTCTATGACCAACTTCATCTGGGGCCTCCAACCACACTCACGGGCCCAGACTCTCTATTTAAACTCTTCTTTGGGCTTTTACCTCTCTCCCTAAGCCGTGTTAAAGTTCTGGCTTTTAGTTCAGCCACGGATCTGCCTGGTGATGTACCTTTTTGATCCCAACCCCAACCAGCAGGCTGACTTCCTCGTGTGGCCTGCATCATCGCAAGGGACCTGCAGGCAACAGCTGGACTAGGTCCTAACCCTGATCTGTAGGTTTATGTATAGGCTTGATTATGAGCCTGCTTTATCACTATAATAATCTAGGCTGTTGGTCGGATGTATCTACCACCTGTGAGTTTGCTCTGCTCCTTGACTGGGGGCTCTGGGATGGCCCTGCCTACCCGGGGAGCTCGTGCTTCTCCCAGCTCTCATACTGGAGGGAAGAGATGGCAAGTACTATGAATGTTTTATTTACTTGCATAAATTTAATTCTAAGATGTCATTGCTCTCAGGAGTCAGATTCCCAGCTCTGCAGCTAGTGCTGTGGTTTCTCAAGGAAATACTCCCCAGGGAGGGATCCTTGATGAGAACTTCAGCTGTGTTGTTAAACCAGATGGGGACATCGATGTTTCCAATTCTGGGACATCAATAATTTGCAAAAAGTGTTTTCAACAACAGTTTTACTGATTTTTTTGACACTGAACATTTGTGAGGGCTTTTATCAACTTGTTCTAGATCAAAACTAAGTTTAAAAAAGGTCTTTTCTGACAGATCTGGCCAATACATGCAGACTTTCAGAGGTCTGTTTTTGACTCAGTGTTACAAGGGTTACAAGGGTTACAACTGCTGGTATTCTGGTAGTCATGTTTAAGAAAATATTTCTGTGGCACAAACAGAAATTTGAAAAAAGATGCATGACAACATAGAGGCATCAGCTGGAGCTTGCAGTGCATACATGCATACACTCTTAGCTACTAACACTACGTTTGACTAAAACTTTAACAGGTGATTGTCCTGCTCAGTGTTTCTATTACAAGACAACATAATTTTGTTTGCCTGACAATTGTATTAAAAAATAAGCTTACAAATGTAAGTGTTGGCACTAATATGCAGTGCTAATTTCTCTGTGATGTTGCTTTATGTATCACTTGCAGATCTGCCCAGACAACGATTTTCTTTGTATAACAGCAATCTATTTTAAGAGTTGTCCATAACAAGCCCTCTGGGATTGCTTGGTAATTATACTAGAGGCTTCATCATTAAACACATCCTAAAATACCAAGCAAGATTTTGTATAATTTAAGGTATTTGTTTCTAGTAACTACATTTGCAGTTCATAAGCAAATAACTTCTATGATAATTCATCTGTAAACCTGCACTGTAACTAGGTAAACTCAAAGCGATGGGGTTACTGGAGATTGTAATTTGTGGATTTAAGCAGCCTAAATCTGTGTTGTAAATTATGAAAATTGCAAACTTAAGTGTCTAGTGGCTTGTAAGATGAGCAATTATCTCACCAGGAAATCAGAGGACTGAAAAACATCTTGCTCTGGGAAGACAGTATGAATTAATCTACTTATGTTCTGTTGCATTTTCTCCTTAAAGTACCATCTATTAAGCTAACTGATTTGTACTCCTGAGCAGGGCATGTTAATTCAGTGGGTGGTAGGCCACCTCTGACTTTTCCCCTGATGATTAGATAGAGCTTGAGACAGTGTTTATTAGAGACCCTAAAATTTGAACTCAGCTCTTGTTCCTAGGAAACAAAACCTATCAATAGGTCTTCTATGATGAAACTAAAGACAGAGGAGTATTAATATGATATGGAAAATCCTTATCTTCAAAATAGCCACATGTTTAAAAATAAATTGACTTTTGTCATCAAAGTATTTTTTTTTTTTTGTTTGTTTGTTTGTTTTTGGCAGGCCTAAACACCTCTGCCCTTTGGGCCATTGACACTTTTAATGTTACTCTCTGAACTGCGAATGCAGAGAGTGGTAGTCCTCACTACTTACTTCGCAGTGTGAAAATGAATTTAATCCCACAGCACTCACACCTTTAGGGTCAAGGAATGTGTTTAAAATCTTATAGAGATTTATAAAAGCAAGACACTCTTGTGATAGTATTGTTTAAACAGCAGTGATTTCAGAAAAATGTCCCCAAAATTATTAGCTTTTTGTTCTCCGTTTGAGATTCTTACTGAAACTAACAGTAAATATGCAAAAGTTCTAAGTGCTTTAGAAGTATGTTAAGAAGTCAACTGGTATTGGTCAAAGATGACCAAAGATAACTTAATAAGATTCAAGTAGTAAACCTCGGTCTCTTTCTGCAGATGGTAAATTGCAATGCCTGAAGCTGTGTCCTCTATTTTATCTCTCTTTTGTATGTCAAGCCGTTAGGACCACTTTTTGCCAAGAGTTTTAGTACTTAACACTAAGCAATATATCATGTTGTATTCTTGTCAATTATTACTTCCAGTCGGATCACTGAATGGATATATAAATGTGTGTTTTGAGCTTTGGTCATAAAAATACAAGAAAATGACCCCCCCCCCCCCACAAATATATATATTTTTTTTCTTGCAAAATGTTGAAAAGATATTGAAGACAGCCTTAGGCTGGAAATTCTTCACAGTGAGGACTACCAGATTACTTTGTTTATTTACCTCCTACAGACCAATAATGCATCTGAATAGTAAGATGTTTTGAAAACGATATAAACTACTGCTGACAGAGACCTGCAGAGAGCAATAATTAAAAAAAGAAAAGAAAAAAAAAAGCTATTGTTTCGTATCTAAGTAATGATAAAGTGATTTAACTTCATCTATTTATGTGGATGGTGCTAGCTTAATTTCTAGTAAATATCTGTTACCAAAAACAAAACAAGAAACTTATTTTCATTTTCTTCTCTCTTGGTACTTGTGGTGTCAAAAAAAAATAGTGTTTGTCTTCTAGGAAATAAAAGGCATACTTTTTCATGTGATGAGATGTGATTTTTGAAAATAGAGAGGGGGACACCTTGTACAAATTCCAATATTATAAATACTAAGAAACATGAAAAAATACTGTTTATTGCAACATTATCAGATGTAACATGTCAGCATCCAATCCCTTCTTGATCATATTTGTCCAGGGATTTAGCCCTTATTGTGCTTGCAGTCTTAAATTCTGTCACAAAACCTTATTAGAATGTGTTATAGAGACATACATACTAAGATAAGTACTGGATCCATTCCTGGGCTTCCCAGTGCAAGGCAGACATGGACTTACTGGAGTGAGTCAAGTGCAGGGCCATAAAAGAAGATTACGGAACTGCAGCATCTGACATATGAGGAAAGGCTGAGAGACCTGTTACTGTTCAGCTTAGAGAAGAGAAGGCTCAGGGTAATATTATCCATGAGTTAAACATGTGATGGGAGGAAAAGAAGAGGAAGACAGACTTCTTTCAGTAGTGCCCACTGGTGGGACAAGCATCAACGGGCACAAACTGAAACATGAAATTCCACCTGAGCACAATCAAATACTTTTCTACTATCTTTGGATGTAGTGAAAACCCAACGTGACACAGCCCTGAGCAACCTTCAACAATTCTGTAATTTCCAAAGCTAAATGACATGTGAGGATCAGCAATGGTAAACCTCAAAAAAATATCCTACCAGGTTTTCATCACATTTCCAACAAGGTCTGCTGTAAACCACCAAAGTCCTCACCATACATACTCTAGAACTCTCTAAGTGCATGCAATGTTTCAGTGCATAACTATCTTCCATTGAGAGTTCAGTTTCTGATAAAATAATGGTGAGGCTGAAGAAATCTTAAATTTAAGTCTCATCCCTATGCCTCTCCCTCACCCTCGTCGTCATCCTTAAATTCACACCCACCCACCCATTTGTGTCTAGTTTCCTCCCTGTTCCAGCTGCCCAGGTCATTATTCCTACATGCAGTATGTTGAGAAAGGCGCTCTCCCAGTGAGTCAGCAGTACACAGTCAGCAGCTCCCTGAAGAGCTCCAGTGCCTGTGAACAAGAGATGATGTTTTTCATGACCATGGTATGCTGTGTGTTTTATATCTCAGCTGCCGAATCCTAAGAAATTAAACAACATGGCAGTTGCCTGAACACAACATTGTTTGGGGGAAATTGCAGCTCAAGTACAGTGGAAACTCTGATACTTATGGCACATACTCTTGAAAAATGGAGAGAATAAAAACAGCCCTTGAAAGGAAAGCATTTAACAGCTGCAGACAGGCTCAGAGCATAATAGCTCTTTGATCTCGTGTATGATGGGAAGAGCACCACTGGGAGCTTAATGCCATCATTTTATGCAAATGTCATGAAAGGAGACTCCACGTAGTTAAATTGTTCTGTCTCAAATACAACGTTTATGAAAGCCATCACTTCTTCATTATCATCTAGGTGGATACAATAGGTCATTATATAATAGCAATTAAATCTAAATGTTAACTTTGAGTTTGAAGAAATAGAAGATTCTCTATGAGCGAGAACTGCCTGTGATATGTATAAGCCTGTTTGTAAAAAGTTATTGTTAAGAAATACATACTGTAACTAATAATGCAAAACCTACCATATCATAAGAAATAAAGCACATAAACTAGTGACTGAAAATGTAAAGACAAAGAACAGAGGAAAGGGAAGGGGAAGGGGAAGGGGAAGGGGAAGATGATGAGAAGGGAAGGGAAGGGAAGGGAAGGGGAAGGGGAAGGGGAAGGGGAAGGGAAGGGAAGGGGAAGGGGAAGGGGAAGGGGAAGGGGAAGGGGAAGGGGAAGGGGAAGGGGAAGGGAAGGGAAGGGGAAGGGGAAGGGGAAGGGGAAGGGGAAGGGGAAGGGGAAGGGGAAGGGGAAGGGGAAGGGGAAGGGGAAGGGGAAGGGGAAGGGGAAGGGGAAGGGGAAGGGGAAGGGGAAGGGAAGGGAAGGGAAGGGAAGGGAAGGGAAGGGAAGGGAAGGGAAGGGAAGGGAAGGAAGGAAAGGAAAGGAAAGGAAAGGAAATCTAGGATAAAGTTTTTCTTTTTTTTTTTTTTCTCTGTGCAATCCTTTTGTGGCTGAAACCAGCAGAGATTTTTCAAAACAAGCCCTTCAAATAATAGATCTTTGAAAACATTGTTAAGAATGGAGGTCTTAATATTAAAGAATAGTATTCCTCCTATCTTATCCTAAAAAATAATATTGAAATACTGACTTCTGACCCCTCAGTTTCTTTTTCAGGATATTCAAGAATATTTGTATCTTACCTGAAAAAAAAAAAGAAGAAAAAAAGTGTTTACTTGTTTGCTTCTAACTTTCTGGCCCTTCCCAGGGTGAGTGTACTTAAAAACAAGCAAACAAGTGAAAAAAAAAATGGTAACAAACACAACCATCTGAGAAAGCTCTGAATCTAACTTACAGCAAATGTTTCTGAAATGCAAGCTGAATGTTTTTCTACTGCACAAGAAAAAAACATGTAGGAACAATATGCAGAACATTTACAGAAAAAATGTGTCTCTAAGTGACACATCTCTATATAAACTATTTACTGAAAAGAATTCCAAGTTAGAAGAACAAATAGTAGTTAAGTAGTGTGAAAGACAGATATGCTATGCAATGAAAAATTCTAGGAGAAAAAGCTTAGAGGAAATTTACTCTAAACTGTTTGCTCATAAAAATAAATAAATAAAGGAAATCAACTTCTGCATAAAGCCTTTTGGATACAAACAACTGAGATCATACATTTTGAGTTCAGTGTTATCCAGCCAAAACACAAAGCCATTTAAAATAAATAAGTTATGGGTTAATGCTTATATGTTTATCCTGGACTTTGGGGGGGGGGGGGGGGGGGGGGGCGCGCAGATTTTTTCTCTTGTTATCATTGCTAAAAGTTACTGGCTTTTAAATATAAAAAATGAAGCAGATATCTTTGAACTGTAGGCTTCTGCTTTAAATATAAGTATTTGACAGCTATAGACAATAATTAATAGTTAATTCCAATATGGATTTAAATAACAGACAACATAGAGAATACAGGTAATTCAAAGAGTAAGATCCACTTGTTACTTGTTGGGAGCCTTTAATTTTTATTTATTTAGTAGTCATGGTAGCAACAGTAGTAGTAGTAAATTCTCTCATTATTATAGAAATGAGGCACTGAAGTAGGAGACAAGAATTCATAAACTGAGCTCTGCTCCAGTGGGTAAATTAATGGCCTAGAAAGCCTTATTCCTTTCTGATTTAATATGTATACATCGGTGCTCCCACCACCACAAGAGATAACCAGCTCTGTACATGACCCATTCTGCAGGACTCCCAAATCCTTCTCTGTGACTCCTTATGTTTTGAATTACCACATACTATCACTGGTGAAACACATGCAGTTAGGCTGGTTGCACTATGAATGCTAGTGTGTTACAATTATCTCTATTGTCTGATGTGCAAAGCTCAGTAAAATCTTCCTTGGCTTTCCTTAAAGAAAAAAAAATACCTAAAAAGGAAGGAAAAAGAAATTTTTCATCTTCCTAACTTTATTTTTTTTTTTACAAAGCTTATAGGATCCTTTTGATACCTCTGTGCTTTGGTAAATTTGGTTGCAATTAGACACTAAGCTCAAGAACAATTGAGACAGTATTAGTAAGATCATGCCAGCCTTATCATTTTTAGCCAAATGTTCTGAGGGCACTTTTTGGCTCCTTTAAATTTCTTTAATTTTACAAATATTAATTAAAATTATATTGGCCTAACTTGAATGTATTTGGGAAAATAGGCTGTGTGTGGAGGGGGGATTTGCAATAAGTCATTTTTCAGCTTGTAAATATTTGTACCAGGAAACCAGGAAACATTTGTACCACAGAATAAGTAACAGGCAGCACACCTTTTTACTATTTACAACTTACTACAACCTACTATTGGAATTGTTTGTAAAAAGCATATAACTGTTTTTATAATAATATTAACTTAGGGGAATGTGTTTTTTTTTTTTTTCCTCTCATTTATTTATTTATTTCCTCCCCCACACAAAATAGAAGATTTATCTGTTACAGAAAGACCTAACACAATTCCCTTTTTCTACATAATGCTGCTGAGCAAAATGGGTTTGGTAAGGTAGAGACAAATAAAAATTCAGTTTGAGAGCCAATCTCTGGCAACATTGGCACAGTGCTACAGCAGATGTTCCTAACTTTCAGACAGCTGAAAGGGCTGTTAACTGTGTCTTAGAACTGAAGTGCACAAGGACAGAACTTGGCAAGAACATGTTATTGTGATTCATAAAAATTGGGCTTCTTCAAAACACTCCTGAGGAAATGGCATTCTCTCCTTAGCCCAGGGAAGTATATTATCAAGGACTCACTTTGTTCTCTTATTCCCATATTAAAAATAATTTTAGTGGGATTTATGGTATTTTTTTTCCTGCATCATCTTTTAAATATTTAATCATAATATTATTTCATAAACCAAGAATCTCTACTTCATGTTCTGCTGTAACAGCTGTACAACTTGATATCAGTTTTGACCCTGAAACTTGCTTCAAAAATGTGATGTAACATTCACAGCTATAGATCAAGATTCAGATTTTTCCCCAAGTATCCATGCTGTCCATAGATGCAGCTCTTGATCTTGAGCTAGTAGTTTTGCCTAGCGCCTCCCTTTATCAGGAGGACATACTCTCCAGCCTGGAGCAAGCTCTAAGGTCTGATCTAGTGCCCTGCACAGCTTTAGCTGTCCCCACTGAATTCCCATTGTTGAGGAACTGCTGGTGTCCCTGTTGGGGCAGATGATGTCAGTTACTCCATTTCTATACTGCTTAGCACAATGGAGCTCTGTTCTTGGATGTCCCCAGGATAACACCCTAGTACAAACAATAGCATGTTTTCTGCTATCTGACCATCTGATTTCTCTCAGAAATACAGCAGAGCTCGATACTGATGACATTACAGACAACAAAGTCAATTTTATTTTTTTTTTACTTTTTTCCATCTTTCTCAAATTTAAATGTTATAGGGCATAGGACAAACCTTAAAAGTCATAGGACATGTCTACAAGTTATGCATCATACTATTTTTTTTAAATTATTTTTAATTTTTTTAAGATTCACCATGAAGGGAAATACAGATGATTCATTATAACTTGCACTTTTTGTTTCTTTTTTTGGCAAAGGGAGAAGCAGTCATATGAGTAACTACTGGCAAATAGCTTACCTTTCTCCCATTAAAATACCTTTCACCTACCACTTGGTATGTCAGATTACTGCATGGTAAACAAACAATTTTCACTTCACTCAGAGTGATGCTTCCTCTGTTAGTCATTTATTTCCTTCATAAAATGAATAATTAATTAATTGCTCACAATGACATGCAGAGGCTGTTACAAATTCTAATCTTTATATGAATTTTGTGTCCTCAAAACCCAGTAGAATATATTCCTTTTGTTCTTAATCTTCCTAAACCAAAATGAAAACATTTATAACATTAAATAGTCATTAACAACAGGCTTACTCTTTGACTTGCAGGTGCCAGATGTCAATCTCTTGAAATCAATGGGTTTGTATATGGGTTGCAGTCCTTAAGAGACCTGACTACAAATGTGAGCCCCAACCTGAAATTTAAAGCACATTATAAAAGGTAATTCTTCCTATGTTGGGTAAATACAACAGGAAAAATAGAAGCATTCAAGTATTTTGTTGTGGTCTTTGAATATAATGTAGATGACTATTTCTAACTTAAGAACAAATTCCTACCACATGTTCTTTCAAAAAAGGAACCACAGAATCAAAGGAAGGTTACTGCTACGAACATAAGGTATTGCTGGATATGACCGTATCAGGGAAAGAACCAAGAAACAGCCACAAAAAACAGGTTGGCAAAGAAAAATCATGAATTAGATGTAACTGTTTCCTGCGTTCACAGCAGATTTCATAGCTCTACTTTTCCCCATAAACCAAAATCTTTATGCAGTGTTCCAACATCTGCTTATTAGGATCCATAATGTCCATTGCTCTGGGAGGACTTGGCCATCTCCAATTGCAAAAGTCCCTGACTAGTAGAATTGCACTGGCAGAAATAAAGTTCAGCAGAATTCAGACAGACAGTAAATTGTATGCATGACACTTGTTCACGAGCTCATCTGAGTCCTGACACAACTCCTTTTGGTACTCTCTGAGCTCTAGGACAAATAGGTCCTATAGGCACTTCAGGCAGTATATCCCAGAGTAGTAGCCAATCTTCCAGTCTCTCTGAGGTCATGAAGAATGTTTTCTTGGAGCTGAAGAGCTGCAGAAATGCATTGCATGCTATGCAGAACTCAGACTGGTCAGGAGCTTCCTGAGCTGGACAGACTTGGTGGGAGGAACAAAGAGAGAGGTAGAGCTCTTTTAGTCCAGTAAGCATGGTATTTTTGCATTACAAGTAGAAGGTCACAGGCTTGGTGCTAACCTGACATTGTAGGAGCTCCAGATTTGTCTGGGTTTGCCTATGTCCTAAGCTGATTTTAGCTTTTTTTTTTTTTTTTTTTTTTGCTATGATAGCAATTACCTAGCTGTTAGGTTTGGCTTAGGTTAGCTTTAGTTTATAGTGAGAACAAGCAACTATTCTTTGTAGATTGGATTATCTACACTCATGAAATAAAATATGGCTTGCAAAAGTGTAAATACAAAATGGTACCAGACAACTTAAACAGAAATCAAAATGGTCAGTCAGCAATCACTGTAGGAAGACAATTATGTTAAACCATTTTGAAGGTACAAAGAGAAGAGAAAACTAAGTGAAATCAAATGAAAATAACAGAACACAAATAAAGAGAATGCTCACATACACATTAAGAAAAGGGATAAAAATAAACAGAAGTGGATCCCAAGACCAAGGAGAAAGAGTCCCATTTCCTTTTCCCCAGAAACATCAAACCCCTGCTGGTATAAAAGCAGGGACATAGACAACTTGCTGACACCCTTTCCTGCCTCCTCTGTTTGAGAAAAACTATTCAGCTACCTTAGGACCTGGAGAGTTGCTGAAAAGTGATTATAACACCAGAGAAAAGGAGTAGAGACTAGGAAAGATTTTCTTTTTAAGTAGCTGTATTAAAGAGACTTTCCCATATTACTTAGGAATGTGAATAGCAGTGTCATTATTAAATGGAAGTATTGTGTTACTATTATTAAAACCTTTTGTTGTATTTTGATTAGACTATCAAGTTAGACTAACAATAAATTAATGACTATACATATATATAAAACGTATTCCCTTTTGGCAATAATAAGTTTTGGATTATAACACTGTGCATACAGTCTGTTTCCAGGTTCAAGCATTAGTAATAGCTATACCCTTTCTGTTCACTCAGAGTTTAAAAAACCTCCACACCAGCAGAGCCCCACCGTCAGTCACCAAGAAAGAGGAACACCAAGTGGCTCTATAGCAGCCTTAGCCAACACAAGGAGAGAATAGGGAACGTGCAGCCAAGGGCAAAGAGAGGGGTGTTTGGCCACAGCTGGATTGGCTTATGCTGAGTTGTAAAATGACAGAACAAAGTGACTGTTAACATCCATATTCAAAATACGAATTATTGTTAATATTATGGTAATATCACTTGTAATATTGGATCATATTTTCATGAAGAACTTGATTTTTCTTTGTCTCTAATGAAGCAAATTATTCATTCACATTTTTTTGCATAATTCATGTAGTGCAGAGACTCTGTTCTTTTTTATCCTTTTGATCAATTTTCTGCAGCATGGCTACCAGAAATATCAACAATAGCATTCTTAGAAACCTTTGTTATTTTCCAGTACCTTATCATCGTATTCCCTCACTGAAATCTTCCTTTCTTAAAGTTTTGTACAAATGTATGCATTCAAGTCATTGTATGCAATTGTGAACATTTACATCTGCCATGCACATATTTTTTATCATTTAACAAATATTGTAGGCTTGTGATTATTATATTTAAAATTCATATCTCCTGCCATAGTTTACCTGACTCATTAGATAGACAACCCAGAAAAATACAAAAATTCATTGAAAGCCTGACTTGACCTAATATCAAACAGATCATAAAACTGTAATGATTAGTTGCCATGTGTTCTGTTGGAATCAGACCTTTTTTATGCTCACTTGAATGTAGCTTGATATGTCTGTGTCTTGAACCTGAATGCAATGTATCAATCACATCATCAGAAGGCAAATCTTGTTTCTCAAATAACAACACCAAAGTGCTAAAAAGATGAACTCCAAGTTCTGTCTCTCAGTTCCTCTCCCCTAACATCTATTAGTGGCTCCAAAGCTACTAATGTTTAGCTTCAAGCACATCTCTCCATGGCCTGCTCTAAAGCTCCACCCACCCTTCCACTTCAAGTGCTCTACCCCAGCTTTCCTCCTTATTGATCAAATTGCCAGCACAGCATCTGTGGCATTTAGTGGGATCACAGCCATTGTACCTGCCTAATGAGGATTCCACCACGCTGGCAAACTTTAGAGCTCTGATGAAATGAAACAACAAAATTCTATAAGTGAATTGATTATTCAATTCTCCAATTAGTTAGAATTCAATTATTCTAACTAATTACATACACACTTAAAAATAATTAAACCTTATGAACCAGTTCCTCACTTTTTTTATTGTTTTGGAGTCTCCAGGGGGCCTGACTTCTTCCTTTCTGGTTCTGTCACAGTTATATGGTTTGACTTATCTAAAACAGTATTTAAGCTTCACCTGGCCTTGTTAAGGAAGTAGTAACATTAGCATGTCTTTAACTGTGAGAACAAGCTCTATAGTTTCCTAGCTACTCAGACATGCTCTTGCCTCAAAAGAGAGATTAGTTATTTATCCCTTTGCATTAGAAGATAACTTTGGGAATTTGTTTTGTCTTGTTTTCGTAATAAACAAAGAAAAATGGCAGTTACAGATGTTTATATAAGACCCATATGAATATGAGAAGTAACGTCATATTCAACCTGCTTACATAAAAACAACTTTTTGTAGTTTATTTTCCTTCTTTTAAACACAGCTGGCTGTGTATTTAACTGAATCATCTCTCAGATACTATCCAGCAACATTTTTTTCTCTAGTAAACCATGGTAGCTTTCTAGGAATAATCTTATTTCCCCCTAGTGATCCCACTCACATTTAATTCATTCTCCCAAAAGGTAATCAACATAAACCTTTTTTTTTTTTTTTTTTTTTTTTCCTGGAGGTCAGCTGGTGGCCATCTTTCCACTAAACAAGGAACAATATCACCTGTGTGAACACTCCAGTGTCTGCACTGGACTTGCTTATTCACAGTTCCTAGAGTCAGAACTAAAACTTCTCTCTCTAGTTTACAGCCATTTACAATTCAGTATGAAATGCCCCCATCCATTGAAACATATTACTTATTTCAACATCGAAAACAAGGAATACCCTTCACATAAATATGTGATTAGTGTTAAGCCATGCATCTCTGTACTGGCTCTTGGTGGAGAATAGAGGTGATGACAATCATCTACTCTGTGTCAGGTTTAACTGGCTCGGATCTCCTGAACTATGATTGAAACATTTTTAACAAAACCAAAATTTCTGGAAAATGTAATAATCAAGGAGGTAAAGCAGTAAGAAGCAAGACTGTATCAGGGAAAATACATATTGAAGTAAAATTGATCTTATTCTTCTGCCAATTTATTCCATCCTAACAGAGACAGAACAGTTATAATTGCACAAAATAAAAGTTTGCTTCACTCCATTGGCTATAAGAGGGAACTGTGTTAACTATCACGGTTGCAGAAATCAGCTGTGTAGAAGTCTAACAAGGTAAGATGTATTGACTGGATATTTCACAAGAAGCTTGTCATGTAAGCACTTACATTTAAAACAAAACAGTTTTATCTCTCTATTATGCTATTGATAGCATTTTAGGGAAGAGTAAATAAGATAAAATTTAAAAAGGTAAACCAAATAAGAGTCTTATTTTATATTTAGAGAAACAGATTTTAAGATCAAATCAGAAAGATACACTCAAGCATAGGCCTCTTACCAATATGTAAATAGAGAAAACTACATGAGAATGAAACAAAACCTGTTCTGATTAGTGTTCTTCTATACTGGGTGTAGCTTTTGATGCCTGCCCTTTGCGGTTTGTAAATTGACCAGACACAATAATATATGTAAAAATAGAATATGAACTCTTTTTTTTTTTTTTTTTCATATTAGCCGGAAAAGATATTTTAGGAAAAACAAAAAGGAAACTTCCGTGAATACCTTTTTAGAAAGCATTATCTTTGTGACGGCATTTTTATAAAAGTAGAACAAATGATCCAGGAAGGATCATTTAAGGATATGATGGTACTTTGAAGAGAACAGCAAAATAAAAAGCAGCTCTGAAAAATTTAGCAGCTCTCCATAGTGAAGATGTTTAAGATAATGGGATTTGTCATGACATGCAGTCCATATGTTGATCCACCACCAGAACAGGCTCTACTTTTTAATTTGAATATCTGTCATGTTAGAAAAAAATCTCAGAAATATTACTACTTAAAGAATTATGTCAAAGACAGGACAGGAAATATTGGTGGAAAAACTGTTTCTTGGTATGCAGTGAAGATGCAGTTAGGACTAGTGAGTATATTTTGAGGTTTCAAATCAATGGATTTGACTAACTCCTAGCAAATTGTAGACTAAACCAAACGACGTTTAACAATGTGCAGTACAAACACACAGATCTATACGCTGATGAAATATATATGTATATAGATCTCTTTTAAATTGCAGGTTTATCATCAAGTGTGGCTGAGAAGGACAGCAACTGTCTGTATGGTTCAAACATGAGCCAAAGAATGACACAGCTGAGAAGTGAAAATCACAAGCATGCTAAAGGGGTTGAGATGCTCAGTTCCTGAAGCCTGCCCCCTTAGGCTGTAAAGGTGCAACAAACTGGAGGAAAATTACAACACTTATTTTTGAATGCTTTCCATCCCCTCTCTTTTTTCGAACTTTTTTTTTCTATGCAAACAGAGAAATATATTTTTCCTAGTGTAAAGTAACCATTGAGTATAAGAATTTCTTTTGATTCAGAATCCAGAACTGAATAGAATTGCTATAGTCATTTGGTATTAACTACAACAGCTCTCAGACACAAACAGCTGTTGTTGCAAATGTAGTCTGTGAATTGTCCATTTTTTTAGGCAAAGTTTAAATGCCCATGTAGTTAAATGCCAACAGCTCACATTGTTTCTGTAAACCCTGTAGTAAACACAGTTTGTCAGTCTGTTTTCTCTATTAGCTATTAGCTATATCTATTAGCTATTTTTTCTATTAGCTAAGCTAATAGACTTGAATGCACAGTTGAAAATACCCTCTAAATATGTTCTCCTTCCTTTCTATTACGTGCTCTCTGGAGTAAAGAAGCATTCAGTATGTTGGGCATAGTTGGACATGCCTAGGTTACCACTTTCTCAAGATAAAAACACCAAATATTGACAGGGGATGAAAGATTTTCAGAAAATACATAATTAAATTAAAAAAAAAAAAAAAAAAGGCAGAGTACAGGTGAAGTTCTGATGCCGAACAGAGCCAGTCACAGTACCACAGGCTTCAAAAGCCACTGTGCTCTAATTATTTATACTTGGGGAGATATGCTAAAATGCAAGATACTAAAGTGCAGACTGTAAGTGATATTCCTTTGAATATCCATGGACTTTTCCATGAGTCCAAAACATGGCCAATAGCTGTGTTTTCCTTAGTTTTTATTCTTGCTTGTTGGTCAGACATTTATGGTGATATGAAACTCTGAAATTTCTGGAGACAGCACATCTCCCTGACACTTACAGAAAGACAGTCAGGTGTAAGTAGCACAGTGGTACTCATGATTTACCTCATTTCTCGGACAATGGCTTTGCCTCTGTTAAGTAAAAAGTAGGTGGCAGAGGAATTGAACTGTGACACAGGAGAAGAACTAAATGACCTGAGACAGTGAAAGGAAGGAGCTCCTTAACCCAGCATTGCTGTTGGAACTAGGAAAGGACACCATGGCTTTCATTTTCCCTGCCTTCCACACCTCCCACGTGAACTACGACTTACTGAGTTTCTATGGCTCTGCACACACCTATCAGTTTTCAATATAACATCTTCATTTTTAGCCAGAAGCAGAAAACAGCAAGTTTAATTAAAGCAAGCTTGCATCTCATGTTTTGTATTCATCAATTTTAAAATAATCTATTGAATGTATGTATAATGTATATGCATATGTATGTATATGTATATATATTTATTTATACAGTCCCATACATTATGGATGTTGAATATATATATGGGGGGGGAGGGGGGGGAGGGGGAGGGGGAGGAGGGGAGGGGGAATACTATCTAGTTACAAATATACATGACATATGCACTTACATAAATTTTATATTTTATTTTTATCTATGTAGAGTCCCTAGTCCATTGAATTTTCCCTTTTGCACTTACATGGGAATCTTGCAAATAAAATAATCTAAACTTTCTGCAATGGATTTTCCTTGATTTATGAAAAATTACTAGAATTTCAAGCTGAAGGACTAGCTAGTCTGCAGACTTTAAAGCTAAATAAAATAAAATAAAATGAAAAACACTAGCAGGACTTATTTAGCTCTGACTTGTTTTCATCATAGCTTTCAGATGTATTATTTTAATTCCAAGACAACTCTAAGTGGGGCAGAAGGGCAGTAAAGCCCTTTCATATGCTAGAATTGATTTGTAAAAGTTCATTATTGCTAAGATTTTCTGAAGCTACTTTGAGATCTAAAACTTGACAAGAAGGTGCTTAGGTACAGTTCAGACCATCTAGGCTGACTGAAAACTGTGTTGTCATTGTAACATGTACACTTACAAACCTTAACATGAGTATTTTATCAAACACGATTTGCAAACACATCAAAGAAATTCAAATGAATTCAAAGGAAATACCAGAAATACAAATTTAAGGTAGAAGCAATGAAATATTGTTTCAGCTACCTTAAGTAATATGTCCTCTATCTTTGGAATATTTTTTTCCAGTTAACTACTTAAACACATTTGCCTCCAAGTTTTACTTACTAAATTTCAGCATCCATTGCTTCAAAGTATCTACTCGGTCATTTTCACATTTCAGATTCCCAATCTAGAAATTACCTGTATGATCTCTAACAGCAAGAGATGAGTTTATGTGGACAGAAAATACTATTACAGGCAATGAAATTAGATAGTTCTGCATTAAAAGTAGGCCAAAGTGAGTAGTCAATCTGACAGATGATCCCTGAGGACATACATTGAAAGAAAAATATTATTCAGTTAGAAATATTTTCTGGGGTGTCATATACATGAATGTTACTGTTATGGCTGACTTTTCTGAGCTAAAATAAAACTCTGTTAATGAACTTTTTTTTTTTTTCCATTATTTGCTCATGAGAATACACTAGAAAATACATATTTTCCTGCTTCTGTGTAAGTGAAGAGAGAAGAACAGCATCATACTAAAACAGGTTGCAACAAACATTTATAAAATCATTCTTCCTTGTTCTCCTTTGCAAAATTACATAACTACAGTCTTTCAGTCTTTCACCTATACAGTGTTTTTGGTTGGTTGATCATTTTTATTTTGTTTGTTTTTTTGTTTCCTACATATTAATAACAGACAAATTCAGGTGACTATGTAAGTATTTTTCTGTGGGAGCATGTCATTTCTAATGTGTAAGCTCCAGAGATGTGTCTGAGATGTTCAAGAATTTAAAATGTTTCTGGCTTATGCATGATATACATATATATAATTTAAGCCAAAGGAGAAAATAATATTGTATAAAGATCTAACACGGTATAAATGTTGGCCTCTTCCTTCAAGTAATCATGCAAAATGCAAGTAATAAGCAATATATGACCAAAAATCAACATACGACCATGAAACCAAACGTTTGCTCAGATTGTGCAGCCATTATATTCTTATGACATTTTCTTTACATTATGGATTACCTACTTAAAAAGAAACAATTGCCAGGCAAATCTTTTTCCTAATGAATAATACAACATATGCCATTAATTTTTCATAGCAGGAATTCACTTTTAGTAAAGACAATATGGAAGTACATATTTATCCACAAAAACACATTTCTGAGAAGCTCACACAGCACTTGGACCAACTGGTGTGTGAATGGGAGGGCTGGCACACTGTAAAACACCTGCAATCAAACTCCAAGATCGATTGCATGGGAAGGAGGAGCTGCCTTGCTTAGCTGCATTTGGCAAAGTTCTGCTTCATTTACCCCTTCTCTGACAATTGCAACTTTTTAAGAAAACACCAGTCTGCAACCCTGTCCCAGACATCCCATCTCCAAAGCTAAGCCGCTTGAAGATAATTTCCAATAGCATATCTTTGCTCGACAGGCTAGCATAGCACTAACAACAATGAGCACTTGATACAGAGATTTAAGTACTTCTATAATTGTTCAATTAGCCTCTGAGATACCTTATTCTGCCATTTGGACTTGAAAAACTCCCTTGGTGGGGTCATTTATTCTGACACTGTCATGTCCTAGTGCTCACATATCTTAAATTAATGTTTCTTCCCAGGAAAAAAAAAGTACAGAATAAATGTTCTTTATCCTCAACAAATGAACATATAAAACATTTCAATGATTTATTTCCATTATGTGTCCAACTGGGATGTGTAACAATTCTCCTCCATAATGTCTGGCAACTGTTGACTCCTACCATATGTGTAACCTGCATTATTCTTCTGGAAGATTAAGCAATGCTTATGTGGGGGTTTAAAAGTCTTATCTGTCCATTTATATTTTTTGAATTCCCAGTTCTTCTTGAATAACATGTCAACAGTTGGTAGCATGTTAATCTGTGCTATTGCATAGCAATTGTGATAAATATGGATCAGTGTCTGACTCCATTCTTTTTCATTACACATTTTATTACTTTTTTTTTTTTTTCCACCACCTATGTCAATGGGTAATAAGGAGTAACAGTTACATATCTAAATTCATATTGCACATTAAACTGCCTAAATCAAGCCCACATCCACGGATCATTGTCAAACAGGACACTGAATATACTGTGTTGGGAAAAAAAAAAAAAAAAAAAAGAATTCATACATGTTATCTAGTGAAGGAAAATAATTTAATATAAATGAATAATTTTTCCAGTAAATGCAAATGTATTTATACATATTTGCTTAATTTAATCACAGTTTGGGGTAACTATCATGCATGAAGTTTCCCCAATATTGCTTAGGGATTAATATAGTGCTGGGGGTGGTGGGATAGAAATAGTAACATGGTATGCAGAGTTTATACAAAACTGCAACCTCTCTCCACCAAACAATGAAGAATGCTCATTTCTGTATGGTATTCACTGGGGTGCAGGCAAGGATTATTTTCTTCTGAAATAACTTAGGAATTCATATCCAGAGGCTGTCAAGCAAATCACTGTGGAGAATTTTACATTGTTATGACCTGCCCAAGCATCTGCTTGGAAGATTCCTATGGGATATGGTCCTGCAGAGAAGACTGTTTCAGTAGAGCCAGGTAATTTCCAAGGATCACCTCCTACAAGCTCAAGAATGGTGTATCTTGATAAGCAGGAAATCAAGCAAGTGGCAGGAGACCTGCATGGAAAAGCAACAAGCTCCTGGTAAAGCCCACATATAAAAAGGAAACATACAAGAAGGGGAAATAGGGTGAGGCCTCACAGAAGGAATATAAAGACATAGTCCCACCATGCAGGGATGGTGAGAACTGCCCACCAAGATTTGAATGTGACAAGGGATATGAACAGCAACAAGAATGGGTTCTACAGGCATATAAGCAGCAAAAGGAAAAAGTGGGCCAGCTCCTGAAAGGGGTGGGAGACCCAGTGACGAGGGATTTGGAAAAGGCTTAGGTATGCAATGTGTTCTTCACCTTGGTTTGCACTTGTTAGTCCAGCCTTTAGCAAACCCAACTCCCTAAGACAAGTGAGAAAATCAGGATCAAAGCTGTACTGAAGAAGGCAGAGGAAGAACAGTTTAGGGAGCACTTAAACAAACTGCACATACATAAGTCTATGGGGCCTGATAGATTTACATGAGTCCCAATGAGGGAGCTGGTAAATTTCATTGTGAGGCCACTCTTGTTTATCTTTGGAATGTCATGGCAATTGAAAGAGGTTTGGGAACTGAAAGATTGGAAGAAATCAAATGTCACTTCAGGAAGGGAAAGAAGGAGGACTCAGGCTAGTCAGCCTCGCCTCAATCCCTGCCTAGGTGTGTGATGAAGAAAATTCCTTCTGGACAACCTTTCTAGGCACATGAAGGACAAGAAGATGATGGGGATGTATTTAGCACAGATTTATGAAGGGGAAACTATGCCTTACTTGCCTGATAGCCATCCACAATGAAATGACAGGCTTGGTGAATGAGAGGAGAGCAGTGGATGTTGTTCAACTTGACTTCAGTAAGACTTTCTATACTCCCATAATATTGTTCAATGATAAACAGAGGAAGTATGGGCTAAGCTAATTTACAGTGTGCTGGACTGAAAGCCAGCTGAACTGCTAGTCTCAAAGGTTTAGGATCAGCAGCATGAAGTCCAATTTGAGGCAAGTCACTAATAGTGTATCCCAGGGGCCAACCCTGGGATAAACTCTGTTTAGCGTCTTTACTAATGATCTGGACAATAGGACAGAGACTGCCCTCAGCAGTTTTGCAGATGGCACAAAACTGGGAGCAGTGGCTGATACACCAGAGGGTTATGCTGCCATCCAGAGGGGACTGGAAAGTCTGGAGAAATAGGCCAATGGGAACCTCATGGAGTTCAACAAAGACAAATGCCAAACCTTGCACCTTAGGAGGAATAATCATAGGCACTGATACAAGCTGAGGGCCAACTAGATGGAAAACAACTCTGCAAAGAAGGTTGTGTGAGTCCTGATGGACAAGAAGTTAAAGATGAGCTAGCAATGCGCCCTTGTAGGAAAGAATGTCAAAGGCCTCCTGGGCTGCATTAGGAAGAATGTTGCCAGCAGGTTGAAAAGGGTGATCCTTCTCCTTTTCTTACAACTGGAGTTTGGAGATCTTCAAAAGCTGCCTGAACAGGGTCCTGAGCAACCTGCTCTAGGTGTCCCTGCTTGGGAAGGGTGTTGGACCAGATGACCTCTGGAGGCTCCTTCCAACCTTGACCATCTGTGATTCTGTGATTCTCTGAAGGCCACATGTGGAACTCTGGGTCCAGTGCTGGCTTTCCAAGCGTAAGGCAGATATGGACTTACTGGAATGAGTCCAGTGTAGGGTCATGGAGGTGATTAAGGGACTGGAGTATGTGACATAAGAGGACAATCTGAGAGATCTGGACCTGTTCAGCCTGGAGATGAGAAGACTCAAGGAATCTTACCAATGCATAAAAATATCTGCTGGTGGGGGGAAGGAGAGGAAGAAGATGATGAAATCATACTTTTCTCACTGGTTCTCAATCAAAGCACACAAAGTGAAATACAGAAACGTCCACTTCAACAGAAGGAGAAATTTTTCCACTGTGAGGGCGGTCAAACACTGGCTTAGGTTGCCCAGCCAGGATGTAGCATCTCCATACTTGGAGATATTTGAACACCAGCTGGACAAAGCCAGGAACAACCTGTTCTTGCTGTTCCTGCTTTGAACTGGGTGGGTGGACTAGACGATCTCCAGGGGTCCCTTCCATTCTGTTATTCTGTGATTTCTTCAACCATTCTGTTATTCTGTGATTCAATGATTATTTGGTGCTAGGGGCTGTAAGCATGCTATCCTATTCAACATGTTCTGATAGTTTCAGTCTTTCTCTGGAGTACCTTAATTTCAGCAGTAGACTAATGTCCTATTTCATCTGATATCGTCTACATTTTTTGTTTGTCTGGGGTTAAAACATACCACTGCAAAAATTAACTTTGTACATTGCTTAATTGCACCTTTTATATGTTTTCTAAAGATTTTGTCTGCAAAGTATGCATCTTACCCTAGTGTAATGAATTCAAAAAAAGGAAACATCCATAACTGATGAAGAAAAACATCTCTCAAAGTAAGTGAAGGGGTTTCTAACACACTTTAAATAACAGAAGCAAGTGATTTATGATCAGTTTCATCCAATCTTAATTAAAGACATGAAACTTTCTTCTATGCATCAAATTATCTGTTCAAACTGATTATATACATCTTGATGTGTTTGGAGATACTGAAACAGAGTAATACGACCGATTCATATAGACACATCCTAACAAAAAATAAAAGCAAGGCAGGTGAATCAGTCTTGTTATTCTGCATTTTGTCTTAGTGAAGGTTGGCTAACATAGAAGCAAGCATCTTCAGTGCAAGTGTCTCAGTACAATAATAAATATATTGGGATGAACTATACTTTCAATTTTTGTTAATGCTCAAAGTACCTAAATCTCTACATTTGATCAGATTTCTTTAGAAAAGAACTCTATCCTTCCCTGGAAATACCTGCGGAGAACTAAATTTTGCATATCAGCCTGACTGAGAAATTGTGCTTTTGTAAGTTTTCATTTTGTCAGAGCCTTTGTCTGCATCACACGTCCACGGGAAAACACAACTCAGCAGCATTTGCAAGATGCTGGGTTAATCAATAATACTGCATAAAAATTCCCAGGTATAATCTGTCATTCCCATGGGCATTCTGTCTCTCTCTCACTTAGGACAGACACTTTGGTGGTGATCTCAGCTTTGTTACACCCTGGGTTAACATCTTCTGGCTCCTTTTTGTTCTCTATTAAACGTTTCTCTGTTCTCTGGGAGACATTTTTAAATTACTCCATTGTTCTGGACCTCTGAACCCCTCAATGAGGATATCTTCCTGACAATAACACAAACTTTGGTGCATGTCAAGTCCAGTAACAGCAGCTCTTTTCCTTTGCATTACAATACATAACTTTGAATTTGTTATTAAACAATATGAATAATTGCATGCTTCCTTAGGAGGAATGTGCATCTTTGAGCTTATTTTGTTTTAATTTGTGAATTTATCAATAGATCAACCTGCTATCTCTCTTGTATTCATTCAGTATGATTTCCATGGTTTGACAACTTTTAATTTTTTGTTTGCTTGTGTTTAGGGATTAATTCCACATCTTTTGGTACTCCCTCCCTAAATTTGTCTACAGTGCCAGGTGTCAAGAGTAACAAATTCAGAGAAAAGGAAGACTCTCAGAGAGAGACTGTATATAGACTTGGGCACAGTTCCGTGCCTACATGTCACTTCAGCTAGTGTATGCCCTTAATTCACAAATAGAGGGTTCTACCTTGGTAAAGTGTGTACTTGGTCAGATGCAAGTCATAATTTTGTCTCCTGCAAGCCTTGGTTAGTACCATCATGTTTGCCAAATCTGTCCCATTCTAACACATTGTGTTTGCCATTCTATCACATTCTTTTAGTATCCTTCTGTTAAGAACATCTTTTTCACATTTTGCTTTTATGCAGGCTGTAGTACCCCTTCAAAATTTTAGTACAGTGGTGTCTCTTCTGCCTGAGTTAACTGAAAGCTTGTGAACTCTGTGTTTCAAGATATATGACAGTCAAAAATAAGGCTGGCCTTTTCCTTTCAATTAGCCATCAGTTGGCCAGTTCATACAACTTACAGTAAAATCAGTGCCAACATTTAATTTAGGCCATAGTGTGCCATGATTCATATAAACTAATTCTCTCTTCATTTGCTCCTGAGAAGTTTCTATGCCTATTTTTGCAGTTCACATAAATGCACACATAAACACACACACATACATATATTTTATATATAACTGAATTAAGCTTCATTAGGAAAAAAGTTTCTATTCAAGAGTATTATATACATGCTAAGGATTTCTTTCTTGAATTAGCCCTTGTTTAGCCTCAAGCTCTTTAGAAATGGAATATTGTTTTAGAGGAATACATTTTCCCCTGCATAAAGTATAAAATAAGTTGGTGAGTTAACTTGAATATCCCAGACAAACTATAGCCCAGACAATTACACCTTCTGTTACACCTTCTATTTTAGCTCCATCTTTTTATGCCTGAGTGAATAATTATGAGAAGCGTGAATAAATATTTATAAAGATAATTGCAAGCACATTTTCGTATTAAAGGTTTAAAGATATAATTAAAAACTGAAAAGGACACAAGGGGACCAATGTAACATTGCAAGGGAGTTTCATTTCTAATATTTCCTAAATTTTAAGAGTATCCCTATGCAACTAATAATGATATATGAATAGAGTTGCTTATAGGTGGATAAAATACAAGCTAAAGATGATAGCTTTCAATGTAGTCAGCCATGAAAGTTCTATTTGTCCTAGCATTCAAAATGCTTTAATTCAGACTGGCTAAAACTGCACTTGTAACTGACAATAGGGACATGCTTTGTGTTTAAACAACAAAGGCAATGTTAACTTTTAGAACATAGAACAAGGTACTGACTAAACTAAAAGCATCTTTAAAGATGCCAGACACAATTCTAGGGACTTTATCAAAATTCTAGGGAGTTTATCAAAAGTATCCATTTTTAAAAAACAATTATGTATGGAACATCAAAGAAGAAAATCTTGCCAAGATTTTAATTAACATCTGCAAATAATGAAACCTGTATTTCATTTAGGTGTTTCTAATTTGCATGTTGCCATGCTATTACACTTAACAAATATATTCACATACATACACTTGCATATGTAATCTGCTTTGTGCATGAGTGCTGTAGCTGTGCCATGTCTGTATGTATTTTCAAAATATAAGTCATACTGTCCAAATGATTTGGATTAATTTCCACATGAAAGCTATGGTATGTGTGTCTCCATGTTTGTTCTTTAACCATTAGATGATCTTCAATTTCTGCAAAGACTCTATTCTCTAAAAATATTTGTTCTCTCCCATTGACAGTAATGGGACCATGCAAGCAACTTCAAGACAACTTCCTGAAAAAAAAAAAAAATACAGTTATAGTTGAAATATAAGTACTACTACTACCTACTAATATTATTATAATCAAAAATGTCTGTGCAGTTAATTTTATGATTTTTTTCTGAGTGAAACAGAGCTTTAGTTTCATCTACAGTCAGACCCAATAACGAACTTATAAACCAGTATAACAACTAACTACAGGTTAATAAAAATATTAAAACATTTGATATTTAATTAAATATCAGTTTAATTAAATTAAATTGATTACATTTCAAAATCAAAGGCCAATTATAACAGGATTTGTAAGAAGAAGTTCAAATTGAAATGCTTAATAATGGTTATTAAAAAAAATAAATATTTTGGGGGTTTAAAAAATAAGGTATTCATTAGCAAAGAAAAAGACAGGGTTTGCAATCTGCCTTTGACTCTCAGCATTGTCTAGGTGGCTTCATCCATCTATTCTTCTGTTTAACCTCTTGTAGCAACACCTAAATGAAATAAACAAAGAATTATTTAGCTTAGAAATTCTTCATTTCCTATAATCATATTGCCTTTGGTCTTCACTAATCTCTAAGTGCTTTAAAAAAAAAAATCAATCAATTTTTATTTAATCTTCTCTTGAAGAAAAGAACTGTAATATTTGTTCTTCATTTTAAAATTTAAGAAACATTCACTAGTCTAAAGGAAATGCCATGTTTTGCCAAAATAAGTAAGCACAGTAAAGACCAGTGGGTTCATGAGATAGGAATTTAGCAATTTTAACAATAATTAATTATCTGCCTTACAAAATGAAGAAATAATAAGTAAAATGCATTTTTACATTATTTTAAATGATTTCAATTTGGTACTAATTAGTCAAAACCATGGAAATAAATTTTCTTCATAACTCTTCCATCCCACCTCTTTTTATTCTGTTCTCATAATATTCAGTATTCCAGCAACTCAATGTGAAAAGATTAGTTAAAGTCTTTCTTTTCTCCTCATCTACACTTCCATTTATGATTCCTTTTCTGACATAGAATCGCAGAATCACAGAATCATCTAGGTTGGAAGAGACCTCCAAGATCACTGAGTCCAACCTCTGACCTAACACTAACAAGTCCTCCACTAAACCATATCACTAAGCTCTACATCTAAACATCTTTTAAAGACCACCAGGGATGGTGACTCAACCACATTTTGCTAGCTAAAAACAATTATGTCAGTGTAGCTCCTCTGATAAACATTGTATATTTTTATATGTCCAAGAGAATGGAGCTCTTGCAATAAATAGTTCTAGCATTTTAAACTAGATTAAGATACTGTTCAGAAAAACATATATTCTCAGCTTTAAAACAAACAAACAAAAAATTAACTTACAGCATAGGATCTTCTTTCTAGAACAAAAGACTCAGATAAAATTCCGATGAAATCTCTCCTATTTAATGTGATTAGTTCTTTCCCCAGCACATCCAGTCATCAACACTTACAAAGAAGAGCAGCAGGTAGGAAGGTGGTGAAATACACAGACAATAAAAAGAGTAATAAAATCCCAGGACACCCAAAATAAGATTTTTTGTAGATGTATTTAGTACAGTACAGTTTTTGAGAAATGTTTTTGAAACCTAGTTCTATTTCAAAACTTGAAGAAGTAAAAATTATCTTTCATTCCTTAAAAATAAGAAGAAGCCACCATGTACCATGTTAATGTAGTGCAAAGAACAGTTTCAGTTCTGTTATCAATCTGTTCATGTCTGGAAGGTTCATATGCAAGCACAATACAGTCTTTCATAGGAATTTAGAGAATCGATGTATGAGAAGCACTGAAGTCCCCAAATTTTCTTAATAAAGAATTTTATTAGTCTGAAGAACCAGTTCATAGCCAAAGTGCCAGTCACTGGACTTGCACTGCCATGCTGGCTTGTGGTTGCACTCCTGAAGGAGACGAGGTCCATGTGCACTGACAGCTCCAGAAGCCATTTAAAACCAGGCTGGGCTCAGTGTTCAGCTGCATGGTGTATCCAGGCCCCTCCTCACTTCCAGCCTCCCACGGGTGCACTTGGGACCCCTTTCCATCTGTAAGCAACTTCCCCTTTCCTTTAGACACCACAGAAGTGGAGGTCTCTGCATCCATGACAAATTACTCCAAGGTGGAGCAATAAGCTAAACTGCTGCCAGAGAGACAGAAAACTTTCTTTATGATTGACCAGTCTGTAAAGGCAATTAAGCACTACCATAGACAACCAAAGTAGGTTGTATAACCCATTCACTGAAAGATTTTACACAGAGATTGGACAAACCACTGTTAATAGTTTAGATATTACTGTACTGCTTTAGGAAAAGAACTACATTAGTTAATGTCTTGGCAGTCCTTAGAGAATATTTTCTGTGACTTTCTGTAACCCACATATTGATTGAAAACATGGCCATTTAAATATTCTTGAAAAACTTAATTTGAGGTCACATCAAAAGAAGAATTCCAACTAAATTTCCTTCCTTCCTTCCTTCCTTCCTTCCTTGCTTCCTTCCTTCCTTCCTTCCTTCCTTCCTTCCCTTCTCTCTCTCTCTCTCTCTTTCTTTCTTTCTCTCTTTCTCTCTTTCAATTACTGGAATCATTGAAACATAGACATAACTAGATATGCAAAAGGACATAATAAAAAACAAAAATCCAAAACAAAATCCATGAAAATAGATGTGGACATCTGTTTTTCAACAATTTTAATAATTAAATACATAGACATGATCAGCTGTGTTCAGAAAAAAAACAACAGGTAGTGCTGATGTAATGATGTTATAGGAATTGACATTCTTTTTGGTGGCAAACTAAAGATTTTGTTTGTAGAGTAATAGGCATTATTTAGAGACAAAAAAAAAAATGCTTTTCACAAAAGAAAACAAAATTAATTGAATCAAAAATGTCAAACTTCAGTGAGCATCATCCGAAACTTCCTTCTACAGTTCTAGTAAAAATTTTGGAATTTCAGAGAGTTTTGCTTAAAATTTCAATGAAAATTTGGAAAGCAAATTGGAATCTTAGAAACAAGGACTTGGAATTATAATTTTCTGCCTGCCTGCAAATTTCTATCTTATTTTTGGATGTCCCGAGCTCAGTATGTTCCCACTACAATTGTAAACTTCCTGAAGTTAGTAGGACTGTTTACATACTTAGTTAATGAGAGTTCCTACATACCTTTTTAAACTGTGACCTACAAGTAGTTGATATTGGAACTATTTGCAGATTCCCGTTCTTGTGTTTACTGCAGGCCTAATTAATCATTCACTAAAATACACATTCCCCAATGACCCTTCTAAGAATCAGATAAAGTCCTGAGTCCTTTAGAATATAAAGTTTAGAGATTCAAGTAGTATTTGCAATACCATTTTCCCTTGAAGTTCTTAGAAGCCAATTTATTCTGTTAACACAAATTGGTATTCATGCAATGCAATGTTGGATTCCTCATTGAAAGCTATGAGTCAAATGTGATTTCTATTCCCTTCTGTAATGATGACTTAGTATGAAGTACTGATGCATGCCCTGGTAGTAAACATCAGTCTACTTTGTGGTGAGTGAATGTACTAACCAACTGATTCACTGTGATTCAGCTAATATTTTCTCACAGGAGAAGTAGAACAATACTAGCAAGAAAGGCCAACATTTGGTCCCGTCCCGGTCCGTCCTGTCCCGTCCCGTCCCGTCCCTTCCGTCCCTTCCCTTCCTTCCCTTCCCTTCCCTTCCCTTCCCTTCCCTTCCCTTCCCTTCCCTTCCCTTCCCTTCCCTTCCCTTCCCTTCCCTTCCCTTCCCTTCCCTTCCCTTCCCTTCCCTTCCCTTCCCTCTCGTCCCCTCCCCTCCCCTCCCCTCCCCTCACAGTTCCTAATGTTTTTAATCCAGAGGGGCTGAAATTCCTGTTTGTTGTTGAAAGGTAAAAGGCCATGACAGATTAAAGACTGGCTAGAGTGAGGATGTCCACCTGTTCACCATGACAACAGAGGAAAGCAAGTCAACAAAAGAGCCTGGCTCTATATCTAGATGAGATGAGGGAAATTAGAAGTTTGCTCCTTTTTATATTTTCTAGACAGATACTATCCCTGGAACAAGAATCAAAATTAGTGTCCCAAACTAGTGTCTGAGAAATATTTAACATTATTTAGTACTTGATTAAGGATTTTTGTTTGTATGCTTTTCATCAGATGAATGAAGAACTCCAAATCCATCAACTCATTTCAATGTTTTTGTTTTGATCAGTATCTTCTGATATCAGAAAATTATATTTTCCTAATTAAGATTTTACAAAGGAAATATTTCATTTCCGTAAGAAAAAAATATTACTTTGTTTAGAATACTTGTCACAGTTAAAAGCACCACAGAACAATGCCAGGAAATATCAGGTTATTTAGATTTCTAGTAAAACTAAGTAGGCAATGGATGGCATCAAGATGGCATTTTTTTTAAAACAGACTTGACATACATAAATACAACAAAAACTAAACAGATGAAATGCATGGTTACTGCTACTGATATTAATTTCAGGGTTAAATCTTTTGTTTGATATTACAGTTAATGCACAGGTTTTGTTTGCAGAACATTCAAGGAAATGGTTCATAATAAATGCAAATAACAAGCTCTGATTCCACTGAATACTGATAACAAGTACTTTGTTAATTTAATGATCTGTGAAGGAGTTTCACCTTACCTCAAAAGCCTGCTAAATTTACTGTCGACTTGAACTGGAAATTATTAGCTTCAGTCAACAATAATCAATAGGCTTTAGAGCTGATGTAAAAAAATTAAGAGAACAGAGAAAAGAGCAGAAATACAGCTTGATGATTTTTGATGTTTGATATACTTAATTTTCTCAGTGTCCAACAACCTACATTATAAAGAACTTGAAAATTTTGAAAAGTACTACTGGAAGAAAAAAATCAAACCAAAACATTTAAGACAGAGGCGAAACCAAAGTAAGACACCAAATGCAGTATCTATAGAAATAATAACATCTGAAAACAAAGTGATGTATTTGCTTAAGTGAGATTTGGATCCACTTACAAAAAAAAAAAAAAAGTAATGAAATTATACTTAGCTATCCAAAAGCTGAAATAGGATAAGAACATCCAAATAAATGGATATTTTCCAAATTTATATAGCAAACCCTTTTGAAGAATGAAACTAACATTCTATCACTTCTGAATTTCTACTTAAAGAGAGCAGATATATGTGGCTATAGTGACATAGAAGATAAATATTTATCAAAAAAAAGAGCCTCATCTGTAAAACTTGGAAATTCACATCTGTTGGGAACTGAATCAAAACAAACCCTGTCACGCAATGAGTGATTCCTGTAAAAGCGCACTATGAGCTAGGTTTTCTCTTACAAATGTCATCTATATGCACCATGTATGGGTAGACCCTGCTCTCAGGGTCTGCTATCAGTTATCAGACTGTGGCATAGAAAGAGACATTTAGATGGTAAGTACCAGGTAATATTGTCCCTCAAAATACTACAAATTCACAGCACCTCTCCCCTTCTCACAAAAAAAAAAAAAAAAAAGAAAATAAAAAAAAAGCATAGGCCAGGCCAAAAACACACACACACACACAAAACAAACAAACAAACAAACAAACAAAACTAAAACCACCACCACCACAACAACAACAAAAAAAAACATTGCAAGATGGTCTGCCAAACAAATTCCTGAAACCAGTTTTGTTTGGGGGTTGGGACTATTGGTAGTAGGGAAGGGAATATTCACTCCTAACCTCCACAACTTTGAAGGATGCCATATGAAGAAACGCAAGATACGCACACTTCTTAGGAATAGTCAAAAAAAATCCAAATAAATTTGAACTCTCTCTCTCTCTCATACACACACACACACAGTCTTAGTTATTACTTCTATGACATTTTATATATGTTTAATTCATTGAAATATTCCAGCAAAAGATTAGTCTTTATGACTGTCAGAATAAGAATTAACCCCTTCTCCTGCAAATAAGAGAAGACCAAAGTTTGTTTCTCCATAACCTATAGCAGATCTTTTCTCAGTGTGGTAATTTAAAAGTATGTAGAGATAAAAGCAAACTTCACTTTTATTTAAAAATTAATAATTGTAAAATTTAAGCTATATACCCTGAACTGTTCTTAGTCAACCTCTGTATTACTGAGTAATACTGAGTAAAATAAGTATGTTCCAGATGCTCCATTAAACTAAAGATTGCTTTTTGATACTCTATCATGGCTTCTTTTTTCCCTTGCATTGTTTTGCTACTACTTACAGCTTGCTAATGAAGACTGATCTCAGTGCTGGGAGTGCAAGAGCTAAGATTGTGCAGTACAGTAAATTAGAAATCAGAAAACAAAAACAGACATTGTGGTCTCATCAAAGATGGAAGGTCTTCCTAGGGATTAGTAATATTCAGATAATAGCCTCCTATATTTTTCATTTTTTGACATAAAATTCCCTAGTACAGAAAATATTGGTTGCTTGTTTTCTTCAGCAGAAACATCAAACAAATGTTGATGTTAATGTTAATGTTTTAGCTATTTCTTTTGTTTCATTCGGCTATTTTCTGGGGTATTTTAACTTTGTTATGATGTAATAGTAATTAAAACTTTGTTTGAACCAAATCATAAACATATTTTAATATAAACAGTCATTTTTTGTTGTTGTTGTTAGTGCTAATCAATTATAGTACCTTAGTACCATCCTATGTTTACATATAAAACACTAATTTCTGCTAATTGTATCAGGCTTATATTAGCCAAAGACTCATATTTAAATATTTGTAAATAAACATAGAAATAACAGCAATATTCAAAGAAAGCAGAAAGGGGTAATTAAATACTAGTGAATGCAACTACCTTTCTCAGTGTTTTGAGAATATTGTGGAATATCATGGATTTACCTCAGAAGAAACTATGCTTAAGTAAAAGTACCTTTAGAATTTGGATTTATGATTATAGGCTATCTTTTAGTGAAGGTACAAGTTATTCATGTTATTTCTAACAAAGATATAAAAATACATCTGACTGAAAATCAGCATTCTGATTTGACAGCCTTTGTTTACTTTTTGAAAGTACTTTCCAGAAAATTGGAAGATTTTGACCCTGACTATCCTTGAATGTTCTTGACACCTTCACTGCTAAGAGAATTAGCAAATCTCCTAAAAAGATCACATTTACAAGGTCTTTTACAAGGTTATTCACGAGGTCAATTACCAGATCATTACAAGATTGGTGGCCACACTGCTTCCAAAAATGCAACTTTTCTATACTTATCCACCAGTATAATAAGTATAATAAGTCCAATAAGTATAATAAGTCCAATAAGTGTACTTATACTTTTCTATACATATCCACCAAAATTCCTGGCAGATTTTCCCTATCCCAGTGAGATTCCCGTGTTGACATCTCCAAAAATTAATTGAACCATCAAAAGTTCATTTGAACAAAACACAATAAATCTCTATAAATTGGCTTTTCCAACTTAAAATTATTTATTATCCATTCTACTCTCAAATCCCTCCAAATATGACTGTAAGGAGTATCATAAATAATTTTCCTACGTCCTTTGGTATAATTAACTCTCTTTCTAAATATAAATTTTCTGAAGCAGGGGAGCTTTTTTAAACAATCTATATACAGCTTTGTCTGGTACAAGAGAAATATTTATTACCATTGAGAAGGCTTATTCACTGATTTATTTCCCAACTGTTGTATGACAGCATTTGTCCAGTAAGAACAGCAGTGGCCTGGGTTCCAAATAGAATATTCTACTATTTGCCTTTAGAGGACATGTTTAACTTATGTTCTTTGTGATATACATCTACATCACTACCACCAAGAAAGACTATACACTGAACCCTGATAATGTCAGTGAAGAATGTTGGTCTAAAATTGAACTCAACAGTAAAGAGGCACCATAATTAGCAAAGGAAATAATTTTGAAAAGTTCCCAATGCCATTTTAATATGCTTCAGTAAACAGTGTAGCCCCATCCTTACAAATCAGATAAGTCCATAAAGACAGCAAAATGCATGTGCAAGTTCAGACTTGAGCATGTCTGTGGATGCAGGAAGAGACTTATGTACCTCAGCATGTCCACCTGTTCAGTATCTCAGCATATGACTGGATGGGTTACAATCATAGTAACAGTGTATGTAGGTATATGTCATAGAATCATTAAGGTTAGAAAAGACCTCCAAGATGATCTGGTCCAACCATCCCCCTACCATTAATACCACCCACTAAATCATGTTCCTAAGCACCACATCCAACCTTTCCTTAAACACTCCCAGGGACGGTGACTCCACCACCTCCCTGGGCAACCTATTCCAGTGTCTGTGTACTCTTTCCGAGCAGAAATTTCTCCTAACTTCCAACCTGAACTTCCCCTGGCATACTAGATGAATATAGATGGAATAGAAGGAGATGAGGTTGGTCAGGCCTTTCACGAACCCATACTGACTGGGCCTGATCCCCTGGTTGTCCCGCATATGCTGCATGATTGCATTCAAGATGACCTGTTCCATCACCTTTCCTGGCACAGAGGTCAGACTGACAGGCCTGTAATTCCCCAGGTCCTCCTTACCATCTTTCTTATAGATGGGCGTTACATTAGCAAGTCTTCAGTCATCCAGGATCTCTCTGGATGACCATGACTGATGATAGATGATGGAAAGAGGCCCAGCAATCACACCCACCAACTCCCTCAGCACTCTCGAGTGGATCCCATCTGGCCCCATGGACTTGCAACAGTCCAGGTGGAGCAGCAGGTCTCTGTTTCCACCTGAACTGTGGGGGTTTCTTCTGCTCCTCATCCCACCAGCTCGTGAGGCCAAGTACCCCAAAGATAAGTGGTTTGACTAGTAAAGACAGATGTAAAGGAGGCATTAAGAACCTCAGCCTTCTCCTTATCCTCAGTAGTCATGTCCCCCCCCCTCCGCATCTAGTAAAGGATGGAGATTCTCTTTGGCCCAAATTGCTTGTTCCTTCTTCCACCAGACATAGCCTCTCTTTTTCTCCTGGACACTCAGCAAAAGTTCCCTGTTCAGCCACTCTGGTCTTCATCCCCGCCAGCTCATCTTATGGCACACAGGGACAGCCTGCTCCTTTCTTTCTATGGAAGGCTGAGGAAAAAGACCTCTCTTGCAGAGTAGTTTAGACAATTGAAAACACTAAATCTGAAACAGAGTTACTGGCAATAATGCTTAGCCACCAAAAAATAAATTATTTACTAGGGTGCTGAGGCACTGGAACAGGCTGCACAGAGAAGATGTAGATGCACTGTCTTTTGAAGTGTTCAAGGCCATGCTGAATGGGGTTTGAGCAATATGATTTAGTGGAAGGTGTCCCTGCCCATGGCTAATGAGGTCAGAACACTAGATGACCTTTAAGGTCCCTTCCAACCCAAACCATTCTGTGAAATTCTGCCTCATTCAGATGGACTCCAGGCTTCAATTACTTCTCAAATGACACCGGTTTCATAAAGTTAAACTAGAAAATTTAACTGCATAGACACCTCTCACCAGCATATTGCTTCACAGCATAAACACAGCAGATCTACCTTCCCTACCAGCTTTCTATTAAAAAACAAGGTCGGCAACATTCAGTTATTCATAATTCCTTTTTTCCATAGGCAGAGATACTTAAAGACCACCTAATATTCAGGACAAGTAATTTTGCTCTTGTGGATGAAGGAAATTGTCATAAGGCAAGATGGGTTCTCAATCTACACAAATAAGGGAATATACTTTTGGTTGGCCTAAAATCTTGGGGTAAATTCTTCTAGGAGGTAGGAATTGATCTGAAGGCAGGAGTAACTTACACAATCACAAATCTGTTGTTTGCCATTAAAAATGAGGAGCAGTAATTCCATAGCAAACTTCTGGACTGAGATGCTTGCCTGAAAAGGAAAGGGTAAATGACATGAACATTTTTTGTCAGATTGTTTAAAGCAGTACTGGCAGGTACTAGGTAACTATAACTGAACACTTGTTTATGAGCAGACAATATATATATACCCTTCTCCAAACTTAACGTAAAACAAATATGGAGTATGGTGAAATAACTGAAACCAAACAAAAAACAACAAATGCAGATGTAGCCAAAATATTTAAAGGCTTAGAAGTTTCACAAGCTATAATTTGACCCATGGTTACTGACACCGGTATACAGCAGAGATTTCTTTGGCATTTCATGAAGTCCTACTTAAGTCCACTGTGAGAAGAAAAATTACATCTCCTAAAATTCATCAAAGGCAAAAGTCATATTATAATAACTTCATATTATAATAACTTCATTTATGGTATAAGTATTAAAGTCTGCAATGAAAGTGATGCACACAATGTGTATGTGGAATCCAGTTTTGCTTGGTATAAAGAGATCATTTGGGCTTCATTCAGTTCACTAGGCAGCATGTAAAGGATAAGAATGTCTACCAGTAAAGATTCCACAAGAATTGTCATTAAGCATTTCAAACTAACTTTTTAATGTATTTGACCTTAAAAGTTAGAGAATTTTTATTTTGGTCAAGTAAAAGTGCAATGAGGAAAAACAAAGACTGCATCTTCACTGGCTGCTTTTGATCATCTAAAAAAATATATTTTTTTTTATTTTAATGACATGAAATTTTACAGACCTACTATAAAATGGTCTTACCAGAAGTCCTAACCACTACAAATACAGAATAAAAATTGAATCTGAAATAAGGTCAAATAAACATAGGGATTAAAAAGACAGTCTGAAGAGTTTAACTTTTTGTATACTCTTCTGAAATATTTAGTATTAGCAGCATTAATTATTAACATGCTAACTAACAAATTATTAATAAATACATTTTCACAAGTTTGCATTAGATCTCTTTGGAAAGCATTTCTCAGATTCTCGGTCAGTTAGAAGAATTTGTTTCTGAGCTGTATCTCTGCATGTAAAGAAATTTACATATAGTAGTATCAAAGGTTTTACAGAAATTCTCCTTTTAATACATTGCTGTCGTCAAAGATCCCACCTTCTGAAATGTAGGTCTACAGAATTTGTCAAAAAGGCTTGTCGAAATTATGTTCTCTCTATTACCTTATGATCCTTAAAAGAATATGCTGTCTTCCATATATATTAAAAATACAAATATTTTTAAAATCTCATGCCAAATTTAATCTCTGAGCAGGATTTTATTTCAAAGTAAATGAATTCATTGCTGACTCTAACTTACAAGTGTTTGCATAGTCAGATTGTTATAAATCCACATAAGCTTCCCTGAGAATAAAGTGTTTTCATGTGTTTAGCTCATTATTAAAGAACAAAAAATCCAAACAAATATCGTGATTTGACAGCAGAACAGTTTATATGCATGTGAGAGTTATGAAAGATGAGACTTAATACCCAGACCTCCCCTATTTTCAAGTTCTCTTGCTCCAGATCCCACAGTTTGCTTCCTGCATCTGATTACACTTATCTTTCTGTGTGATATGCATGGTCATATGTTTATATGTTACCTGGAAATGTATTTGAAAATACATGTCATTAAAATAGTGCTTTTATTTGGATAACATTATTTCCAACTGCAATTACTCAAGAGAAAGAAAAAAGCAATCAAAGTGTAAGTAGAAACATAATTTCCATTTGGAATGTTTTCGATTTGTTTATGTAGTCAAAAATTAGATATCTGTGAGAATAGCTATGATTACAGCTTAAGAAATGTGGTTTTGGAAATGTTATTTCAATAGGGAATACAGAAAAAGAAGTGTAAACTTACATTAGCTGTACAACATTCCACTTAATCAGTCATCTCTTGCACAATATCTACTCCACTAAATATCATGACAATTTTTGCAGTTTATTACTAATTTAAGTTACATTGAAGGTTAAGAAATATTGTAACAAAAACGAGGACAGGTTATGTGGCTCTCATTGTGACAACAAGGCAGGTTATGAGTCTGTATTTTACTATTTGATTGGAAATTGCCAACTGGACACCTTCAACTCGACACTTCAGTCCAGCGTGAGGAACCTTTTCTGTAGCCCCTGCCGGGCTGAGACCAAAACCCAGACAGCGTGGCCGCAACACCCCTAGCAGACACCTTTACCCAGACAGACCTCCCAAGGGTTGAAAGAGCTGAAAGAGCTACCCAGACCCTCAGCTGCAGGGAAATCCACTAAATGGAGGTCCCTCTACAGCCTGAAGGCAGAGCTGGGTGTTGTGGGTGCAAGTGTGACCAGATAGATGATCTCTTTGAGCAAGCTGTCAGGTTGGGAGAGGAGCTCAGCAGGCTGTGATGCATCCAGCAGTCTGAGCAAGAGATGGATGCGTGGTGTTATGTGCTGGCACAGACTGAGCAACAACCTTGCCTTAAGTCCACCCAATGGGATGGTAAAGTGGCTTCCAACCCCAAACCAGCAAAAATGCTAGACTCACAAGACAAGGGAGGCTGGACCCTCATCTCTGCTCAGAGCAGAGTGAGGAATCTCCCCCCTGCCCCTGAATTGCCCTTACGCAACAGATATGATGCTCTGGAGCTCAAAAAAGAAGAGGGTGTCAATAACAACGTTAATGGTCAAGACCCAGGAAAGGGCAACTGCAAAAAGGTAGACCAGAAAACGACTTGTATAGGAACCAGTGCCACAAAAAAAAAAAAAAAGAAAAAAAAAAAAAAGGACGGAGAGTGTTGGTAATTGGACTATCATCTCTGAGAGGCACTGAGGCACCCATTTGCCTCCCAGACAATCTCTCAAGAGAGGTTTGCTGCCTGCCTGGGGCCCATATTCGTGACATCACAAAGAGGCTCTGAAACATAAAAAGAGACTTTATGTCCCTTGGAAAGATGCTGAAGGGAGCACAAGTAGTGTTATCCCCAGTCCTCCCAGTTGGAGACTGGGGCGCAGGGAGGAGGCAACATATGGATCCGGTGAATGATTGGCTGCGTAGCTGGTGCCATGTTCAGGGTTTTGGGTTCTGTGATCTCAGGCGTGCTTTTGAGAGATTGGACATGCTGACACTGGATGGGGAGCACCCAACCAAGAGGGACATATGAATGTGTGTGTGTATATATACTGTAGGTTTGTATTTTTTCTCCAACCCTTAATTCCCCTTCTTCCAGGAATTTGCCCATCATATTAAGTTTGAATTTTACTCTAGTGATATTTGGGGAGTGAAAACAACTCAACAGATTTATTAGAGTGGATTTTGCCTGTTATCTATTTGCCCTATTATCATCACCATTCAGGATTGTATTACGTTTACATCACTACAGTAATTTAAGGATTGTTGCTAAGATCTTAATAAAATATTTTCCATGACTATAGCTGTATGCATCTAACCTATTTCATACTTTTTTTTTCCCTATTATTATAGAAGAATGTGTTTTATTTTTATTTTTTAATTTTATTTTTCATAAATCTGAGAAATCTTTTCCTGGATTAATTGTGTGTGCTTGTCTTCTACATGAAGAAATAACTTATAAGCATTTATTTTTATAGACATTTTTCTCTAAAAGAAAATTATAACAAAACAGCTTTCTTTACCAGATCCATGTTACAGAACATAGAAACATAAAATCTGGAATCTTAGTGATGATGAAGAAAACATTTTTTTTCCACATGTATCCTCACCTATCTCACACTTGGGATGAATCTAATCAAGATCCTTTCCTCATATGAGAAATATCTAGGGTGTGAATTCAAACGGAGTAATTAAGTATTTAACTGTTATAGACCAGAATTCTTTGAGTTACTTAAAAAGCAAAATCCTTTCAGTAATCTGTTAGATCATTTAAAAATGTTTTTATCTTCACCAAATAAATTCATCCAGCCACCAAAAAATAAAAATAAAAAAGAACATTCCACACAGACAAGCTCATCTCTGTATATATATAGGAGAGAATTAGAAAAAAAAACAAAATTGTCATTTTCAATAAAGATGAGATAAAGCACTGTGAAAGACTATTAAAGTTCTCATATGTGAATATGATGTGAATATGTAATGTGAATATGTCCAGTGTCAGGAGAATTCCCTTGATTCCTAATGAAGATTTAAACTAAATTGCTCTTATGCTCAACAAAATATTCTCAAGAGAAGAATACAATAAACGTGCCCTTAAAATATAGCCTCTGTGCAGTCTCAGGGCAGTCTCAAATCAAGAGATTAGCTTCAAACTTGAAATTTCTGCATACAAAGCAATTCCAGAATAACAGGTTGTTAGATACACACAAAACAAAACAAAAACAGCAATCACAAAAAACCACCACCGACAACAACACACTGCATGTTGTGTTGTTGAAATCAAGAAGATAAACCTCTTTTTCTTGATTTACGCTTTGTGCAAGGATGAACCCTGCCAATGCATTCTAAAAAACATTTTAAAATGCAAGTATAATTGTGGAGCTGAGTCCTGTGCACTTGAGGAGACCCTCAGCATGAAATGACAGCAGAGCAGGGTTACTGAGGACTTGCTAGTCTCACGCGACAGACAGACATTTAAAGACCTTGCATGTCTAGCACGCACTGTTCAGAAGCAGGCAAAATCCTGTGTCTTATAGGAGGTAAAAATTTTGAAGGCAGTCCAGGCTTTCTGGGAATATGACAGGTTAAAGAACAAATTTATTTAAGGGTAGAGGTGAAGGGAGAAAATGGGAAAAGCTATAATATCATTTGTAATATCATTGCAAATTGATAAAGCTTCTAACAATTTGTTGAATAGGGAAGGAAGGCAAACTGCCCCTATCCTCTCTTTTGAAAAATGAAGTGTGAGTTGGACCACCAGCCCAGCAGGTAAAGGAACAGGACGTCTACCTGGGGCCAGTGGGAAATGAGCTCTAGAAAAGAGATGTTTTCAGCACTGAGAAAATGCTGAGGGATGAAGATTTGCACACTCTCCTGACAGGTTTGGATTAAACCTCTGCTGCTCAGAAAGAATTATGTCTTAGATCAGGCACAATCCTGCAGTGATTTATCCTGCTTTGGGATCCAAGTTTGCTAGTTCAGCCATCTTGGAGCATTGGCAGAGGAAGTCAGTGCTATCTGCACGTATCTTCTTGCCCAAGACATGCTTGTGAATGAAGTACTTAGTACTGAGTGTCAAACTGCTTCTACTGCAGTGTAAACAGGAAACAATTTAATATACAAATTTTCATAGCCAGAATTTTAATAGATATGATATAGAATTTATTTAGTATAAATACAAACGTGTTTATGTCTTGGTTATTGAAACTTTTTAGATAGATCCTCACTGAGCATGTCAAATATATGACTTCTACTTAGATAAACCTGTTAGCTGATGGGAAACAAAATGATAGTTTATGATAACTGCATTTACATTTGAATCTTTTCTGAATCACTATATTAAAATGAATAATAATTGTGTATGTTCCTTAGATCTTCATGCGCTCAGAAACAAGAAAAGAAATGGGAGAGAGACAAAACATTTGGATGAGGATCAGACCACATTTTCAAAAAATGTGTTCAATAGTTTTAAAAAGCAATCCTGGAAACTCTTTCCAGGACCTCATTTTACTTTTAAACATACTCTACATTCTTTGGTATTGTTATTGCTTAACTGCAATCTTAGAATTACTTTCACCCTTTTTCCCTCTTAGTCTCTAAAAGAAGAATCTGAAAAAAAAAAAAAATCTCTTTCTTTAAATGTAACAAATTATTTCAACAACGAGATTTTCTATATTTCCTGAATAACAGAACAAAGTATATACTTCATTTTCCATACCTTCTTGATTCACACCTACTTTCTTATTTTAAGTATTATTATAACATATAAGAAATATATTTTATTATAGATATGGTTGTAGCAAACTGCACCGTATTGGCCCACAAGCTAGAGGGCATGGAAACTAGGAAAAGAAAGGGAAAGATCTAAATATCCTTCTCTAAATTCACATTACCTACAACAGTGATTCAGTCCAAAGTTTTGCAAGGCTTTCACTATCTCCAATAAATATAAAAAGGCATTACTTGCACCTTCATAAAAACTGAATTCTACTGCAAACTTTCATTTACTTCAAGTACTCTCCCATGAACTGAAGCAGTAACTCTGCACATATGACTATAATAGTTTGTACATCTGTCATAAATATCACTGAGCTGGCTCTTTAAAAGTTCACTATTCCTTTATTTAATCTGCAGTGGGAATTTCTCAATGCAAAGAAAGTGTCAAAATAATTCAGTAAGAAAATAAATATACAACTTCAGAAAACTTATTTTCACTCTTGCATTTTCAGTAAGATTATAACCTCCAAAACCAGGCAATTTTAATATCTTAGTTTGCATTGTTCTGTGCAGAATAATTTCACAAGCAAAATATGTCAGTTTGCAATAGGCGTAATTACTTTCACAAGAGCATCTCCAATTTAAACGTATGCAAATTCCTTTTTTTTTTTTTTTTAGCTCAGGGTGCTTTAAGGAAGTATGAAATTAGAATGAACCTCCTAGGTCAGAAAATTTTATTCTTTATTATCACAGGTAGTATCTAATGCACTCACTTTCAAATTGTTCATGGCCTTAGTGTGGGGGGTTTGTTGTTGTGATTTTTTTGTTTTCTGAAAGATAGTCACAAATATATTGTTCTGAGAGTCTGCCTTTTGCCTCATTTCCAGACTGAGTTTGTTTATAGTTTTCTCTTTTTTGTTCTCGTACAAACATTGGCTTTTAGCCTAAACGGTAGTTTTCCATTTTTTTCTTCCAATCTTTAACCTCCTACTTAGTATGTTGATAACCACATTCCCTTTTGACTTGTTTAGCCTCAGATAACATGTTCTAGCTCTTATCTAGAAGATAAGAATCCTGCTTTCCCTATTCACCCAGCAGAGATCTTCCATATTTGTTTTGGTTTATATTTATCAACCTTGGACATAGGTAATGAAAAGTAAGTTAGTATTCCAGATGAGCATCACCAATATCTTGTAGTAGAAACAACTCTATTTCTACTGGAGATAGCTTCATCACATTCACCTTATTTTCTGGCTAAATTACTGAAGTCATTTATGCTGCTGTGTAGGACATTTCCAGAGTAGTTTTTTGTTTGTTTGTTTGTTTCTTTTTAAGAACAAACCTCCAGCTTTCGACAGAATTTTGATACCAGTACCAGAGCACGTCATTATCTATTATTGAATTGTATCCCATTTCTACTAATCCAGACCTAATAAGTGATTTTATACAGCATCCTATCCTGTATTGACAGCACATACAAATTTATATTGTCAACTGGTACAATCAGCATTTTCACTGTATTTCTACCAGGACCATTAATGACAAGACTGAGTAAGTTGAGTAGCAAGTTCTTATTAACCTTTTTGCTAACTACTGTGCTGCTGTATATTCCAGGGCTGCCTGTGGCTGTTTTCCCTTCGGATGGCTTTTATTGGCTCTCCAATAACTCTATTACTTCTTAACTGTACTTTAGCTAATATTTTCTCCAGAGATTAACTGCAGAAAGACAGTATCAAGTATTTTCTTCACCTGCTAAATCAACTATTAAATAGTGTCTTAATCTACAAAGATCTTTGTTATGTTTTACAAACACAATATATTTAATATACACTCCATATACTTAATTTATCCTTTTGTCTTAGTGCAACTGTACATTCAAGAAAAATCTGTCCTTTGCAAACCAGACTTCAGAAATGGGCCTACTTCATATTTCCATTTAATTGAACATATATCAGTTTGTACTTTTTTTTTTTTCTGCAAAGTTTATTTTTTCAGCCAGATCCTTTAAAGTACTTTTTTTTTTTTTTTTTTAAATTAATTAATCTCACCTTTTGCAGGTTCACAGCCTATTTAACCAACAAATTTCCAGCCATATGTATACAGATATGCAGGTATATGCAGATATACATTATTAGTATTTGATCTCTAGTCTGCATCTGTGAAGTTTAAGATCCATAATATTTATCTGTCCAAAAGCATTATAGACAAGATCTTCATCTGTATTTATATCCACAACTGGGATTAGGATGGATTTTTTTTTAAATTTATGTTGCTCCAGTCATTTTTTTTCTCCTTTTTTTCTCTGGTGATTTTGAAGTAAATAGTAACGTTTCTTATGGCATGAGTCAGAACAACAGTTCATTTAACTTCCTGGGCAGTCTCTGACTGTATCTACTGCCAAATGTTTCGGCAAAAAGTTTAGGAAGAAGTTCAGGAATATGGCAAGTACACATTTTTTCTCTAGGTATATCCTACCAGGTTTTGGGAGTAGGATCTTCCTAAAACAGAAATGGAACATATTTCTTTGTGTTTAACGGCATTTCAAAGATCTTTGCTCTCATCAATACCTCTGCTTTGCTCCAAAAAATGATTTGCTCCAGCTCTGCTGAAGCAGGTGGCCAGTACAGTCCTGGTTGTGCAAGGATGCGACAGCTGAAGAGCCTGTGACCTAGCAAGGGGTGATGTGCCTCTGAATGGCATGACTATCCACAAATAGGAATGCTGAGAAGAAGAATCGGGTACGGAAGCATGCAAGAAAAGTGCACACTTCCATAAACCAAGAAGTTTACAGAAGGCAATGTATGAAATAACAGTAAGGTGCATGTTTGTGCACACAATAATGCAAATAAAACCACAGAACAGAATGAGAGTAACCGGAGTTGGAGGCCCAACTCCCTCCTCAAAGCACGGATAACTTCAAAGTATGACCTGGCTGGTCAAATCTAACTCCTGGCAAGTTTTGAAATCTCCAAAACATGGAGATCTCACAACTCTGCTTTAGTGATTGTTCTTGAAGAACATTTTTTTTCTTACATTTAATTAGAATTTTCCTTGTTGCCGCTTGTGCCCATTACATTTGCTCTGCAGCACTGATGAGAATCTGGCTACAGCTTCAGTGCAACTACCTACAGAGAGTTGAACATTGCAATAAAAAGTCCCTGTAGTCTTGTCTTCTTTATGAAAACCAAACCCAGCTTCTTCAGCCTCTGTTCACGTCATATGTTACAGCCCCCAGCCACACTGGATACACAGCAGAATTCCTTCTAAGAGCAGCCACCCCAAAGTAGACTGTAGCATATGTAACCCACTTTCAGACTCCAAAAGTGAATGCTTAGAGAAAGAGGAAAAGTGAAAAGCAAGTTGGAAGTGGTATTTCTGTGATACATATTCAAGTTCCTAGAAATCTGTGGAGTAAACAGCTCTTGACACAGTAGTTGTAACTTTGAGTTAAAAAGTTTTAGATGATTATTTTTGCTCTTAAACCTTTCCTGTCACGTTATTATCAGTGATATTCTGAAAGTGGCCTTCACAGCAATTTCACTCTTTGATGCAATTATACATATAGGCTTTTCAGGATATAAGTAAAACAATCCTAAATTACATTAAAAAACAAAACCGAAACTGTGAGTATGGGATTTGACATTTAAAAAAAAAAAATCCTCTGATTATGCAGTTGCAGAAAAGCAACAGATTCTTATCAAGAAAACTAGAGGCAGGGAGGGATGTTAAACCATATTGTGAAAATCTTCACATTTCAAAAGAATTAAGAAGCTTTGTATGATCCTAGATGCTTTATTGCCAGTTGCCAATATATAATGGAAACAATGGTTTTATTTACTTTATAATTTAGATCATTACATACTTTTATGATGATGATGATCTCAGGTCAGAGGCTGTATCTGCTAGCGATGTTACTAAGAGCATTGCAATTTATCCTGTCACATGGAGAACATGGATTAGACTTAAGATTTATATTCTTACTTGGCTGAACTGTAGCAAAGTTGTTACTACGACTTCAAGGAAAACTAACTGTAAAGAACTAAACACAGGACGGAAATATGGAATGATGCCTCCTAATTTTATCCTTATCCATACATCAGCTATTATTGATATAATCATGACCTTCTTGCAACCTTGTTCTAGTTTAGCTTGTTGACTCTACCTCTGCTCCTCCATTTAACAAGATGGACCAAGTAAAAAGAAAACAAGTACAAAGGTAACAGCTTTCACCTCTGAAGTGGTAACAGGGTTGCAGATGAACAATAGCACGAACAGTTGCTGCCCCTGGAAGCAAAGCGGTAACTGCTACCTCCTCAAAATACTGCCAGACCTTGGCCAGTAAACAAACCAAACCACAAGATGTAACATAGCACTTAGCTGACCCTTTGCATGATTTATGTGACTGCTCCATAATAGGTAATAACCTGAAACAGTAATTTGGTCATCACTGCCTGAAGATGTTTTTCTACATTGCTGTTCCAAAAAGCAGTGATAATAGCTTTCAATAATACAGAGAAATGACCACTCCTCCTGGCAAAAATTGAAATGACCATGTTCCAGTTCTTTAGCAAAGACTTACATATGTGATTTTATAAATATATATATTTAAAACAACAACAACAAAAGCAGAACACTGAAGATGTTTATCAGTAATACATACATAAAGTCTTAAAAACCTTCAGTTAGCTCCTCTCTTTTTTTCTTTTTCCACTTTACAGCCTCTGTCCTGAAGCACTGGCAGTGTGAGAAAGTACCAGTGCCAGAGAAAAGAAAGAATATGAGAACAAAAATAGAACGATAGAATGTAAAGTATTCAAGAAATAGTCTATGTTAACCCAATTCAACCTAACATTCGGTCCCTTTACAGCATTTCATTTTGAACTGAAGAAGCAACAGCATATAGTGAAAACAACTATATGACAGGTTTTTTAAACTTTGAAGTTGAGATGGTTTCTAGTTAGGGTAGAGAATCCCTAGGTATTAGGTATCCTCTACACATACAGATTTGTATACACATATGTGTTTGTAAACTGAATGATCATCTGACAGTTTTTGTACTCATGGTTCAACAAACAAAAAAACAAAAGCTGCTGAAAAAAAAGAGGAAAAGGTCCTGCAGACAGGGCAAGAACAAAACAAAGGTAAAGAAGAAAGATGATCAAAAGGAAGTCAATGAAATCTTGTGAATTTAAACTAATGCAAATAAATGAAACATCCTTGGAAAACCTTAAAGAATCATTTAAATTTCTCAATTGAAATTAAAATCTTTGTAATTTCCTTGTTGCTTTTATCTTTGTACAATACATTACATCATATTTTAATCAGAATGAAATTACTCCAAAAACTTTTTTTAAAATGTTTTCACAAATATTTTTGTAAATTAGTTCTCTTGCAATATCTGTAGAAACAGATGAATGAATTTCCTGAGTATTAAGCTCTCAAATATCTCCTATTGCCTGTTTTATTTGCTTGTAAAGTTTTGCAGAATAATAGTTAAGTGCTTATGTACAGAACTGAAGAAAAACCAGCATTGCAGGCATGAAATTATTCAACTGTTTGAAAATTGTTCAAGAAGGTAAAAAACTTCTTGACAATTTTTTTTTTTTTTAAACCAAGACCATAGTTTTGCATAATTTCTGAGCACAGCAATTATAACATGCCTTTTATAATACTTACTGGATGTCAATTACACTTAACACTTCTTATAAATTGGCTTCCTCACTTCTACCCGCTACAGCTTTCAGGTGTGCTGAACAACATAAATCATGCTGTCTTTATCTGCTAATGAGAAGGCACATGTTTAGCACAGAATCATAGAACAGCTTGGGTTGGAAGGGACCTCCAAGATCATCATCCCCCTGCTGTGCGCATCACACATCTACATAGAAACTGCCATGCCTTGGAAACTGAGATGCATGATTTCTGGTAGCCTGTAGGTGAAACATGCAGTGTGCCCAAACAAACAAGCAAGCCTCTGTTATTCAACTGAAGGCTTAGGAAAGGTAAAAACTGATCCCCTTGTGAAAGCATCAGCTGTCATGAACTTGTTTAAGTTTTTAGTACTGGTGAGTTAGTACTACAGCATCCTGCTTTAATGATGATCATGTACAACAAAAATATAGGACTGGGCTAACAATTGCAAACCAAATAAAGGTAAGAATATGTTCAAGATGGTATTTTAAAAATAAAAAATTATTACTTCTACATTTGGTAAGACATCCTGCAATTGTTGTATTTTCCTCCTCCACCTACTCCCATTGTGTGTGGATGAATACACATAAATTAAAAATACCTTGCTACGTGTATTTAAGAAGACAATATGCTGGTAACTACACACAAGGAACAAACGTATATGCTGAACAGGTGTAGGAAATCTGAACAAGTTGCTTTATTTTAATGCTTACTTATATTCTATGCAGAATCCTTCACGCTTCACATTTTTGAAAGCTTCAGCTCACAAAAGACACAAAATTAATGACCTCATATAAAGCTTATTTTATCCCCCCCTCCCCCAAAGAATATAAAATATACCAATTTGTCTGTACTGTCAACCTACCAATTACTACAGTTCCTGCCAGCACAGCCCCTTTCACTCATTAGCATATGTAGATTTTCCCACATCGAGATGTAGTCTCACACAAAGCCCCACAGACCCACACATTTAATTTCTTTCTCTTTCTGCTCACATCTGAAAAAGACAGCTCACCCAAACAAGCATGTAACCTCCAAACTCGCTGTAAAACTTGTTAGTGCCTCTCTATGGACATTTTATCAAAGCCATAACTCTTTCCTAACTCAAGAAAGTTAGAGTTTATAACAGTCTTCCCATCCCAGAATAATTATGTAGAAGGTTCTTTTGTTGTTGTTGTTGTTGTTGTTTTGTTTTTCTCTCTCTTCTTACTTTTATTTATTTTGTTTTGACAGAGACAGGTGTATGGTTTTTTTTTTTTTTTTTTTCCCCCATCTGTTTGCAAAAGACACATATATCCTGCGTGCAAACCACTGGTTTGTAGAAGGGGACTATCAGACCACAGAAAGCAGTTTGCAAGTTTTTGAAATAATACTGGCTTTGCTACCACTCACTGAATACTATAAAAATAACGTGGTATTTATCTTTTTTTTTTTAATTTAATGTAGCATATGAATACATGTAAACTAGCAAGCTATGCTATTTTGATCACAAATAGGAATGGTTTACTTACCTTTTTGTAAGCTAAGTTGGAGGTTTGGGGGGACAGGCTCTTCTTGCTCAGCTGAAACACTACATGAAGCATGCCAAAGCTTTGTACGTAGAGGAAGTGAGGTGAAGGATGGGTGGATGGAGAGGTATCTTCCAGCCTTTCCATTTTCAGGCTTTTTTCCTAAGCAAAGCAGGATTCCTAGACTGAAAGTCAAAGAGGCACAATTTTGGTTACATTGCATAGGCTGAAGCAGGTCCTTCGAGGACAAGCAGGTTCTGCTGCAGCAGCTCCATGCATTTGGCTAGGTAGAGGTGGATGATCACAGAAACTCTGCACAAAAAAGCCCCTGCCACATACACTTGCCCAATATGGGACCCTTCCTTGTGCCTTTGTGGGATGCAAACTATGCAAGAGCCCGGGGCGGGCTGCTAACTTCCCGGAATTGTTTTGATCTCCATTGGGCCCTTACAAATGAAATTTCAGGAAGAAACAAATGCCACAGGCCTGCATGCTCAGCCTTTAGCTCTGTACCCTGGAAGCAGGCATGTGGGCAGCTTTACATTTATGTAGAAGGTACTGTTTGATATTGCAAAAGCCTCACCTGACACTGAGGCAGCAGAAGACTGAACTGTTGCATACGAAAAGCTGCTCTCAGTGTTTCTTAGTCTTGTAATACCATAGAGATGTGAAGAAGCGGAATCTGCTCGGATGCTGGGCTGGACAGCCTATATGCACAGTGCCAAAATGTTTCAGCAGCTTTTGAAATAGTTAACTTCTGCAACTGACAACACCCACTGAGAAAGCAGGTCCATGCTTTGTTCTGAAGTCCCATTAAATGGGAGGCTGTGTCAGTATCCCACAGGCCCTATTCAGTCCAGCTATTTTTGGTAAACGAAGAAAGGCAGAGTAATTGCATACTTTTGTCAGTGTTTTATGTTCATTTAGGAGCAACATGGTGACAACAGTCCTGTAGCTCCAGGAAAACAAAGAATGTGCATCTCTTGCATCCTATTGGCAAAGCGAACCTTGTCTCTTCAGAGCACGAGGATCTTGAGTCTGTCTGCTTCATACCAGAAGGCCCGTGGGGAACGAGGATCTGGATGAGAAGTTGCTACAAGCTATATAGGCATTTTTTCACAGATTGAAACCAAGACTCACCTAAGATTTCAGCGCATCATCTTCCTTTTACATGTATTGAAATTACATTGTTTCAAAATAAGGTACAATTCAGTAAGTCTCTGCAACTGAGCAGAAAACAAAATCTTCCCATTTCATTCAAAGTCTATGGCAACACACACGTACCACATTTTCTTGCTTTCTTTATATGTATGCTCCATCTACAGCAATCTTCCTGCCTTTACTCCTGTCTTGACTTTTTCTCTTCCAGTATTGCCTAACCAAGGGGCAAACAGCAGTGCACATTGAAAGGAATTTATCTCCCACTTCATTCTTTGTGACTCCAATCTGTGACACTTTGCACATGCCTGTTTGTAGGAAAATGTTCCTATTATTAATAATACCCAACTACTTCCCTGCAGAGCTGATAAAACTCAATGCATTAAAAAGAAACCAGATTTGAATGAACATAAAATTTGACTTTTTGTTGTTGTTGTTTGTTTTTATCAGCTACACTGCTTCAATTTACTGTAACATTCTTCCTATCCGTTTCAAATGGTTGACACCCTAAAACAGGCTAAATACAACTTGGCATATTGACAGTAGTCAAAATACTAATTTTTACTACAGTTTTTAGAAGAAACAAAGGGCACATATTACCTGATAAGAGACTGAAAGACCTACCACCGGCATACTCTAGTTTATGCCGGTCTGATGACTTTATTTAGTTAAAACTGATGGCACCTCTGAGTGTCAGTAAATCTAACAATTCTTGCAGGTCTCTGAAGAGCAGCTACTTGTATGATATTGTCAATATTAGAGCAGAGAGGCAGCAGCTGAACTGCTGAACCTGAGAACGTGCCTCTTCTCTCGAATTTACAGACTGAATGATAACAGTGTGGCAACTGGATTCTAGACTCTTAATAGTAAAAACAAAACAAAAACAGAATTTTGGCCTGCATAGCCAGACAGAAAGTACCTTTTCTTACTACGTACTTCCTTCCACTTCCAAATGAATGTTCCTTTGTATCACCCAGAACAATGACCAATTCATTTGTAAAACAAAGGTCAGGAGGGAAGACTTAATATGCAATTTAGTGTTTCTGTACAGCTCCACATAACTATTTTAGCTACAAGTATCCAAGTTATTCACAGATTAAGATAAAGCAGCAATTTTCAAGGTGTGGTCAATTGATTCCTGGTGCTGCAGTGAACACTTAAAAGCTGTGTATGAGGAATGGCTGCACACCAGGTACCTAGTTATGTCCACAGATTTTAGATCATGTTTTTAAAAACCCATACAGTCTTTTCCTAGTTATTACCATACAAGCAATTGTTGTGGTAACATTACAAATGATACATAATAATGAAAAGGTCCCTGCAAGGCCTTCAGACATTTAAGAACCCTCCCACTAAGATAAACATTACGTCTTACAGCTGGATTATTGCCAGAGGCAGAAAGCTGAGCAGTTACAGAAAGGACTATGGTTAAACAGGGTTGCTAAGGAATACTTCTACACTGTGAAATAAGACAAAACATGGAGAGTAAGAGTTAGATTTAATGATTAAGTTGTTAAGGAACCCATCTCTTATACTTCTTTCTCCACCCAGCTCTTCTCTTCTTTTTCATAATTAAGGGAGGCATCATACTTCAGTAATAGGTAATATATTCAAACAAAAATATATGCATTGCACAAGGCTAAAAGCAACACTGAAATTACAAAAAAAAAAAAATTTCATGTAGGAAATAAAAATTCTGCATTAGTGGAAAAGTGTAAATGGGAATATTTTAGTAGTCAAAATAAATATTTAATAAAAACCACACACCCATGACAAAGTATCGAAACAAAAGAACTTAGTCTTTGGAAGCACACTATCCACATTTCCTTGTGTTAAACATTGCTAAATTCAGTGGCTTAATTATTATCACATTGTTCTAAGCAATCATTGCTTAAATCAATGTTGTGAAAAGTCATGAGACTTAAAATAGTGTTCCAACAATAAAGTCGATTTACTATAAACAAAGAAGAATTTCCCACACAACAGAGTCAATCCACAGTCATCCATACAAAGTTGACAAGGACTACTGCATAGCATATTGGTTGCTGTACCAAAAGTGCATTTGTCAGCATTCAATGAACTGGGGAAAGAGTGAAAAAAGGTGTTTTTTGTTTTCTGTTTCTTTCCGCCATATATACTTTTAAAAACAACCAGATGTTTGATAGTTGAAGAAAAAAAAAACACGTTTTCTTTAAAAGTAAAGCATAGACTAAAGATCTTACGAGCACCATAAGATTTCTATTCAGTAAAACAGTACAAACCATTAGCACTGTAAGTAAAGAACAATTAAAAGGTTATTATATCATTCCTTATTTAGAACACAATTGAAAGTTTTAGTGCTGCTGCATCATCCTATGGTCTAACACATACATAGTACAACCAGTGGCATTTTACTGACTTTGATAAGCTCTCTAAACAAATAACACAAAGAAAAATGCTTTTCCACGTAGAGCAAACAAAGGTCTAGAAAGATTTAAACTGTTGATGTGTAAAATGGAAATGTAGAAAATGTTAACCCAAACAGATTTTTATGTGGAAAAGCAGCAGTGTCCGGCTTATCCTATCAGTTCACCACTATTTTTTTTCACGGATTCCTTGAAAGTAGCCTTCCTGAATATCCCTGACTTACAATGATTTTTGGGTACTATTTTCTCAATTAAGATTCTGCATTTAAGATTATTCTCAACCCATTACCCTTCAATCCCCATCCATACCCCACATCATATTTAAATTTGTAGTTCGCACAAAAAGCATTGTAATGACTTTCACTGCTTGCCAAATGATATGCAGTCAACATTTTTTCTATTTCCAAAAGCACTGAAACCATCTTCCAGTTGGATCACATTAAACAACTAAAAATAGTACTCCTCCCTTACTCTTTTGTGACATAATAAAGACTATTCACCATTTAATATACGTTCAATCTCTTCTAGTCTTTTCAAAGCAGCAACTCTCTTTTTCTCAATATCTTTGATTTCTTTTGAAGATTTTTTGGGAGTCTCTTTTTCCATACTGTTTTTCTCTGTTCGTTTCTTATTTTTTGATTGCCCTTTATTGTTATCAGCTGTTGTTTGGGAGGTTTTCTGCTCATTTTTTACTTCTTTCAAATTCTGAAATGATTTTTTTTTTCTTCTGCAGCAGTAGTTGCAGTCCCATCTGCCAGAAGCGATGACTGTTCTGTAATACTAAGTGATGCAATTTTACTTCTAACTATGTTCAGATGACGTTGAATATACTCCTCATGAGGTGCCAGAGCTAGAGTTTCAACCAAACATTTTTCTGCTTTTATTAAGTCTCGTTCTTCAAAGTAAACTACACAAAGATTATGTTTTCCTTGTACATTGTTGGGATCCAGTTCCAAAATTTTTTCAAAGCACTTTTTTGCTCCAACTATATCCTTCTTTTGGTTCATAAGGATATCTCCTTTCAAAATGAGACCTTTGGTATGATCAGGATAGTATTTCAGTAGGTCTTCCAGAACAGGCAAAGCCATCAATTCTTTTGATGTCTGAGAATAAAGCAACGCCAAATTGAACAAAGCACTTCGGAAGTTTGGCTGTAACCTTATGGCTTTCTTCATCCATGCCTCTGCCTCCACATCTTTTTGTCATCCATTGCCAGCATACCCAAATTGAAGTAGCCATTTGCGTCCTGTGGTTCTTCTTTCACATAATTTAACAGTCTTTGTTTAGCTTCAGGTCTAAGCCGAGCATCACCTAAATGACAGAAAATGCATTTAATTCTAGATTTATACTGAAGTATTTTTAGGTCAGGCCAGTAAAATGCTAGTTCTTATACAAATTAAAATGTAACTTCTGTGAAAGTTAAAGGGTTTAAAATATTACTTTTTATTTGTGCCATGTAGCAGAAAAAATAAATGACATTTACATCCTTTACAGGACAAAACTGACAGCTGACTTGTAGCCAAAGTCAGCATCATTATCCTATTATCTGTTAAATTATATTTAGATTCGGTACAACAGATACAAAAGGTGTCTCTACAAGTTTAACAGGGTTATTTTCATGTATGAGTGAGCAACTGGAATGCAGAGAAGTTGTCAGTTCTGACAAATCACCTCTCATAGAAGTAAACTTAGGAGACCTCATTTTGTTAAAGACATATTGAAAAGAATACTGATAGAGATTACATAGGGTGATGTCTGATTTAGCCAGGCTATACCACCTTATCATGTCAAAACAAAATCTGTAACTCATTTTGTTTTGCATCAAATTGTTTAAAAAATAAAGTATAAAAATAATCTTGTCTGATAATAGCAGGAATCCTAGCTTGTAGTCTGTGCTACTTTAAATAATATTTCAGTGAATATATTTTAATAAGGAATTCCGGGCATAGACTTACTGAAGGAAGGGGGATTAGGGAGCTGATTTTAACCTCCTTCTTCCACCTCCTGAAAGAGTGCCTGTACCTTCTTCCAGTATGGGTTACCCAAAACTAGACAACTAACACTTCTGCTCATTTGAAGCCCTTCATGCTACTTCAGACAAGAAACAAGGCGTTTCTTGTACTACCTAACTTACAACGTGGAAAGAGATGAAGAACAAGAACAATCCATTTGGATCAGCTCCAATCAACTCTATTATCTCTTGTTGGGATGGTAAATTACCCCTAAGAAAAAGGGAAACAAACCTTACTTGTCACTTCCTAATTATGTTTTGCGACAGCTTTTGTATGGCAACAGCCATATTTACCCATACAGACAGAAGCTAAACATACAAAATCAAGCTCATGAAAATCCCACTTGATTCATACTAATCAGAAATATTTCAGGGGAAACTGAAAACATTCACATTTCCCAGGACTAGATTTAAAACCCACAGAAGTCAATGATTTTTAATCGATGAGGAAAGGACGAAATCAATATACATGCAAAACGTTAGTATTATACATACTTCACTGTTTTATTATATAGATACAGTTACAATAGGTACAATTTTGAAAAAGTTTTGTGTAACACTATTTTTTATATGTATAAGATGTTCTATTGAAAAATAGTTTTAAAGGTGCTAATCAGCTAAGGTATATGTACACTTTGCATAAATTCCAAACACTACCAATAAATGACAAAGATGACTATTACAATAAACAGTTTATTTGATGATGCTACAAACTTCCACTTTTCAAAAATAAATCAGTTAAATAAAAAAAGGTGATATGCATCTTATAAATACATAATATTTATTTAAGGTAACTAACATACCAGATTCCTGCATTAGCAGGGCTGAGTTGAACAATGCCAGTTTATGTGTTGGGTTGAGTTCTAGTGCTCGGTTAAAATTCTTCAGGGCTTCTGTTGGATCTTTCAGTTCAATGTAAACAATTGCCAAGTTGTACCATAGGTCTGCATTGGTTCTGTCTAGTTCTAGAGCTCTAAGGTATGCTTCCTTAGCTTTCAGAGGCTTGTTCATTTTTAAAAGTAATTCTCCCCTGTTGAAGAATAAATTTAATCTTCAGCAATTTTTGTTCATATACGTACAAAAATAATTGACATTTTTTCTGCCTTTTTTTTAAAAGAAATTAATCTTCCTACAGAAAGCACATGTGAAATACTAGTAATACTATTTTTTTTTGTTTTAAACACAAGAAAGCACAGGAATTGATTATATACTATTCCCCAAAGCTTTCAGCTCTGAGAAGTTTACATACAGGAGATGTATAAGCAGAACAAAAGAACCCACATACAGGAGTTATCAAGGACTCCTGATATTGGCTGTGTGACACTACAGAAGAGTCTACACACCTCTGCACCTCCCTAAATCCCAGGAAGAATCACAACTAACAAAACAGTGGACAGAAGCCTCAAAACCCAGTCATTTAGCCTCCCATTTATGTGCTTCCCATTTCTTGCTTTTTCTGAACCATTTTCAACAAAAGAGTAAAGAAAAACTTCATGATTCAGAGTAATCAGAAGTTTTTTAGTTCAAAACTAAACAAGGAGATTAGAAATCCGAGTTTGTTATTCATAAAGATGTCAAATGGAAGCATCTTCCTATATAATGTTCAAATACACAGCATATGTGGAAACACACTGTTTGAAGTAGGAATGTATAAGAACAAGATTTGTCATAAATAATTTATTATTGCCCCAAATTTTCATCATCTTATTTGAAAATAAATCAATTCCAGAAGCTAATGCAATTGTATGAACTAAACAATGTTCACAGCACTGCAAATACACAAATGTACATTCAAGAATATGTATCTCTAAAATTAGAAAATACCTGCTGATGTAAGCCTGCTTGAAATCTGGCCTCATACTAATTGCTTGTCGATATAATTGATCTGCTTCTTCAAGGCGAGATTCATTTGCTCTAATTAAGTTTGCAAGATTAATATAAACATTCAGGTGGTTAGGAGCAACTCTTGCTGCATACTTTTTACCTGGAATAATCTGCCAGAAAGAATATATGTACCGAAAAAAAAAAAAGAGTAAAAATATGAAAGACAATCAGTACAGAACTACTCTTCAGCCTGCTGCATTTGTTTTAGGGTACTACTGGACAGTCTACAGCCACTTAACAATTACAAATAGCAGCTCTTCCTCCAAGAAAAAAATCATAAAAACATAACAAAATATTTTGTCTTCTTACTTCTATGAATACGTGGAACATTACCTTAAATGGGATACAAAAGTTATCAGTTAAGCTCTGTTACTACTTAACTTGGCTCTTGCAAATGGCCATTAACAACCATCCAGATCTTGTAAAACTTTCCCCATTCATACAAAGAGTATTTCTTAAAGCCTAAAATGACATTCTATCAGACAAGCCTTTTTTTTTTTAAACCCTTCAGCTCAGTGTAAGTACAATTTTACCATCCACTTACACAGCAGATGAAAAATTTACATGAAAGATGAAAATGCTATGGCATTAATACCAACGTACTGTCTACTAGAATCTTCATACTGTTTAATGGTGCAAGCTTTTTAATGTTATACTCAAGGGACTACTGATTTTTCTTGTCAGTCCCATTTTGCCCTTAACATTTGTTACCTTGCCCCAAAAATATTCCTCTTCTTTTAAACAGCTAAAGTAATACTTACTAGGTATAAATACAACTTTACAAATGGAAAAGGTAACAGAGGACAGGTTTTTAAAAGTATTTTCAAAGATTTTTTTTTTGTCGCAGCTGCAACTGCCTTCTCCCACCTCCAACACTGCATTTAAGACTTCTCCTGCGGGCTCAGAAACTAATCAACATCAATTAGCTGGACATTAAAGTAAACCCACTGTGATTAGAAACTGTAAGTGCACATTTGTAACTTGCTTATTTTGTATCCTCAATTTGAGCCATAAAAAAATCTAAAACAATATAAAAAGTAACTTAAAATATTTTTTAACAAAGAAGGTCCAAGTTAGCATTTTTTAAAGTGCTATGATTGTGTATCACCTTTCCTTTTAAGAGATAGCTTTGGGGGGAGGGAGGGGAGAGAGCTATAGCAACATGCAGCTTCAACAAAAAAATAAGAAAGTTTTATCACGAATATAAGGTCTGAAAGAGTTCCCTCCTATGGTGGTAGTTTCTACCTGTGGCATCAATGATTTAGCAATCATATTGATTCTTCGGCTTCTTTAGTTTTGTTTAAGTTTTTGTAAGTTCTTCCTACATTCATGTGGGCACCAATATCATCTTAACAAAGAAAAGAATGAAACTTCAAATACTTCATGCACTGAGTATCAAAAAATACCTATGCTTGAGAGCAGCATTAAATACAGGTACTGCATAAAGACTAGCAAAAAAAACAGTTTAAATTATTTTTCATCTGAATTATGAAGCTAATAATTTAACTGTAAACCAAAAGATAGTTATAAAGTTACTTGGGAAAAGGTCAAAATTATAGGTAAATTTTCCATGTATATGTCTTTAATCTCTTGCTATAGTAGAGGCACATAAATTGAAAATTATTTACTAGATTTCTAAAAAAAAAAGGAAAGGTTGTCCAGTACTACCTAGAAATTCTTTTGCAACAGTATGCAAAAGAGAATAAATGTGCTCTTGGATACATCCTAGATATCTTTTTCATATTCTTCCTTAGTATTAAGTAAGAAAATTAAATAATAATAATAATAATAATACTTCAAAACGAATTACAGGTTGGATGATGTTATTTTTGAATGAACTGAAATAATGGCTTTAAATGAAAAGTATATGCATCTTTCTATAGATAGAAACTTTCACTGAGGACTTTTTTGGAGAGGAGCTTATTAACTTGTAATACTAACTCATCAATATATTATCATACTGAAAAACTATATATCATTTAACTGGCCTTGTTTGCTGTTCAGTTGGTGAAAAACAGGTAATTCAGAACATTTTGTTAAGTAAGCTAAGCATCCTGACATATTAGGAGCAGGGAGAAGCCATTCAGTAGCAGCTAGTCAAAGGTTTTACCTGGTTGCACTTGGGTGGCTTGTATGAAGAATTGCAAAGCTCTTTCAAAATTCTTCTCATTTTCTAAGGCATGCCCCACATTGTTCCATAGTTTTGCATTGTTCTTATTCACCTAAAAACAACAACAAAAAGATATCAATATATAACGTATTAAGCTGCATTTGATTTTCTTGCAACTAAACCTTGAAGTTGGAAAAACACAAATATATGAAAGATCAAGCTGCTATGTGTAAAGAACAACAAAACAGTGCACACAGAACAATTACATTGAACTTCCTGCTCAACATCCATTTATTTTAGCCATTAGTACCTAAAAATTCCAGGGATTTTAAAATGTAATTATCGGAAAATGAATAGATGGTTGTTCAAACTATCATATCATGCCATATTTAAAGAAACTATTTTATGCAAACCTTTTGTAGATTTTGTATTCAAACATATTGTGTTTACCTCCAGTTAAGAGAATACATTCAACTGTTTTAACACATTAAGAAAAAATTCTCGTTTCTTGTGCATGAATTCCCATGTGTGCATCACACTGTTTTTAAAGCATTCCCAAAAACTACTAATTAGATACTGTCAACATAGAAATAAAAGTGGCAAAACAAGCATAATTTCTCTCCATTCTTATCATGCTCTAATGCAGTCAACTTTTTTTAGAACAGCAACACAATTTTCCATTATCCCTTTCAAATAAGATACAGTACCTTTAAAGCTGACATAAACAATGTGTATTCTGATTCCCAGTCCCAGTTTCTGTGCAGTGTTTTTAAGGCGTGCGTGAATAGTACCACAGCCAAACAAACCCAAGAAATTTTTCTTAGTACACTATTAAATTAAAAATAATAAAAAAAAAAAACAATAAAATAAAGATTTGTTAAAAGCACACAAACAATTCTTATTTATACTAAATAAAATATTTCCTATCCTAGGAGGCAAAAAAAATGCAGAACATATTTGTGAATGGTATATTCCAACTTGCCTGAACATTAACTGTAGCAGTCCAAAATTTAAAAGGAATCTAATGTCTAATTTCAAGTTATTCACCTGTTTTTTTTTTTTTTTTCCATCACTATGCAATCTGCTTAATAAAAACAAATGCAATCCACATAATATAATGTGAAACAAAAATGTAGGAAAACTGTACTTTTGCTTTTCAGACCTTATCTCTAATCTTAGACAATGAACATGATCATGACGTCCAACAGTGAGGTTCTTCAAAAACACTATAAAATGTAATAGCTTACAAAAATGAAACAAGAAAAACTAACATGTCATCCTATCCTTTTATTTAATTTAAATTTAAATTTAATTAAAAAAAAATAAAAATAAATTTATTTATATAATCAGGTGATTCCGCACAAGTTCTTTACTGAACGCATAACCAACCTTTCCCACACTGTAGCATACCTCTTATCAGAGAGGTCTGCTGTGGAGGCCACCCAATGCTTGTAAGTAAACACAACGCAATGGTTGTACCTTAGTAGGAGAAAGGTTCAGTGCCTCTTGAACAGCTTATATTTTATTTTAAAAGCTACAAATCAGGAGCACAAATCACACTCTATGACCAGCTTGTCAGCAACAATCTTCTAGATTTTTTGCAGTTTATTTTCTGCAGTTTGAACATCGCTTGGTTTAACTACACCAGATATAAAACAAACTTTAAAAGACTGACCATTTGGTCTCTGAATTCAGATCTATACGTGAAAAAACACACTAAAGACCTAGTAGTCTTCCTCCAATTATGAACATGACTTTGTTAAAAAGCTTTAAAAATATCATTCTGAAGCAGACATAGCTATCCACCTTTGCCAGCTATTTCTTGGTTTAGTTGTTCACACTCCTGTGTACTCCACAGGGGTTTAACAGAAAAACAGAAGCTTTTCCCCTCATATACAAAACGCTGCACACGCAAGACTGTGCTTGTTTTTGTTGGTGGTGGTTCTTGTGTTTTGCTTTAAAATAAATTAAATTTAATTTAAAATAAATTAAAAGTAAAAATTAAAGAGCAGCAGAACTGAGAGGAATTCCAACACCACAAAGCAGCTGGTGAGAACTGAGACATGCAATAATCCATACCCTCACCAGGCTAATAAAACAGCCCCTCCCTTCCCCCCTCATATTTCTAAAGCAAGGAGCCTATTCCACATTGTGAGACTTTTTAGAGCACTGACTTGCAATATTTTTGTAGTAAGCCACACTGCTGCCTGATTTTCCTCCCTATCTGTCCTCTCCTGGATCCTTGCTTTCTGTCACAACACTTCTATTTTTGCCACTTTGTAGTGGGATTTGTGATAATACTTTCTCCTCACTCCCACAGGGTATCACCGATTTCTCCTTATCCAGTGCTGTCAGCTTTGGCAGCACCAGTTAGCACAAGTTATCCTGCAAGGATAACTCACTTCTAATGACACTTCTAACCTCACTTCTAACAACAGCAGACAACATAGACTGGGATCGGCTGCCTTTCAGTTTGTCCAGATGAGCAGAAGTATGGCACTAGGGTAAAAAGGATAGAGCATCCAGCTCAGGGGGAAGCATTTACAATGTACAAGACACTAGAAAACCTAAGGTCCATGCAAAATATGCATTCAGAGCAGAAATTTCAAAGGAGAAATTCTTATCTAAATCATTCTTTGGTTAAACAAATACTGAGCAGTTCTGATGTACATTCTTAGCACTTAAACACTGAAAATTTTATCAGTAATGAAGATATTTTCACATGCTGCAGACTGATAATACATGCATTACATAAACTTTAGTCAGTAGTCACCTTTGGATGAAGTACAAATCATATCTAAACAAGAAATTTTTTTGCCTAATCCTTAAAAATGATTTAAAACAGAAAATACCATGTTATTTACACAAAAGAGATATCTAGGCAGTCCATTTTGTAGCGATGTGTAATGTAAGCTACCTTGCGTTCTAAAGTGTTTGGTGTCAAAGGTATTGAAAAATATGTTTTGCGGTTTTTGTGTTTTTAAATGAACCTCCGAATACCCTCAGAATAACAACAACAACAATGGGAGGTATAGGGGAAGAATCTCAGTATTTAGTATCATAAGGACTATTTTTCTTAAGAGGCAAAGGATCAATGCACTAAAGTATCTCCCCTCTCCAACAGATTTAAAACTTCTCCTTTACTCCTATTCAGTCAGTTTCTATAATAAAAGTCGAAATACAAAAATTTGCAATTTGTGAAACAAAGGTTCTGTAATGTTTACCCTTTTCTTACAATTTGGTTCTCTCTCCAAATATAAGCTCAACCAACTTTTAAACTGATTGCTCCGAAATAACTCCAAAAAAATATTTCTATTTGGTAAAATGGTTTGACCTAAGATGGCAAACTGCTATCAGCTAAAAAAGCATAAGGGCCACAAACTCATAAAATCTGATTAATGATGTCACAAAAATTTCAAAGAAATCAGTGATCTTCAGCAAAATATTTTAACCTAAAATACTAGGTTGTATAAATGAATTAAATATATTATCCTTTCACCTCACAAGGTGAAAGGTGAAATATTTTATCATTTAGGTGAAATATATTATCCTTTCACCTCACATCACTGACGCTTCAAAAAACTGTGGCACAGACTGAAAAGACTGAAGTTATCTGTTACAATACTATGGAATTCACTTCACACACAGCACAGCTAAAAGTAATTTCTAGTCTACCTTGTTTGTAGCATTAAGCTAAATCACAATTAATTTTTAAATAATTAAGAGTACTTAATCAGAAGACTAACTCACGATGATGACCTTCTGACTGCACCCAACATGCATATGGGTAAATTTAATTCAAAGTATTTGCTGACACAAAAGTGTTTTTTCCTAATAAACTGCTTAGTAAATGTCTATCCCCTAAACCACTAAATTCCTCTACAGGAAGAGCAGCCAGTGTACTACATTTTCAAAGCAACACTGCTGATGGTGCATGTCTGTTTATAAATTAAAAAATATCCACTGGTCTTCTAAGTTCCTTGCTGTCATTTGCTCACACTACGGGACTGCCAAACAGTTACTCTTGGTCAGTACTCTGCATTCAGTAAGAACTTGATGCAGAACAGGACCTGTAACATCATAAATTCACACTGGTTAAAGCTCTATTGGGAAATCTCGCAGTTATAAATATCCTTGCCTTTTATTGAATTAGGAGAAGTGAGTTAAACCAGTTAAACTTACTGTACCTTTTATTTGATAATTTCTTCCATCCGTGTGCTACTAAAATGCAGAATCCCATGCTAGGAACATATAACACACGTTCTGCTACTACAAATCCAACAGGAAAAAAGAGGTTTGATGCAGGAATGAAGGGTAGCACTATTAAGCAGAGTGCCTAGAAGAGAAATGCAAATTAATTAGTAAGCAAGATTAGGCAGTGACAGACTGTACTCAACACACAAATTATGAAGCAATTACAAAAGCAAAAAAACAAAGTCTGACATATATGGAAGATCTCTTTTTTTTTTTTTTCTTTTATGTATTAAGATCTGTTTTACATTGAGACCACTCTGAGCATGGCAAGTTAGACCCTACAAATGACACTTTCTTATGCAGCCTAGTGTAATTGGTTTTCTGTACTACAGAAAAGAGCAGCTGTATGACAGAATGCTAGGATCAAAGGTCATATTCAAACCAGTATTTTAATAAGAGCTCCACATACAAAAACATGGCAGACCTAAAACCTTGGAGATTGTCTTTCATAATAATTAACAATTATATGATGTAAACAAATTCATTCTACAATTGATTCTATTTTTAATTTCCATTACAAATCTGAATAACAAAAATCAGAAGCAACCACTGAATTAACATCCATGTTTAGATACTATACCACAGGCACCCCAAAATATCGAAAATGACAATGAACTTATCAATAATCAGAGCCTTAATTGGAGCTCTTAGGTTTCTGACAGACATCTTAACAAAAAGGTGCATGCCTGGGGGAAGACATTAAAAGACAGAGAAACCCATCTGCTACAAAGGAATTGGACATGACCCATAAATAAATAAACTAGTTCAATTATTAAATAATTAATTCTAAATATATGGTCTCCAAGTTACAAAACAAAAACAAAACAACCCCCCTACAAAATATAATATTTATTTGAATATAGTAAAAAGGATTTTTTTTAGAAATTTGCTATACAACAGGTTGTCATCTTCTGTCTAGGTAAGCAGAACTGTCTTTTGTATGTTAAAACAATCAACACATCCAGTATGAAAGAATCTAGGATTTCACATATAAAAATGCCACACTGATTAAAGGTTATCTCATTTTTCATGGAGCCAAGAGTATGCACTTGGGGTATGGATCATTAACATGGATCAAGTGGTCTACAGCAATTGATTAAGCTACAGGAATAATAAATAATTGAGTCTTAAGGAAATTACAAGCGTAACACGTAGAGAATATGTTGATTACTTGAGGAGAAAATTGTATTTAATTTCATGCACTTCACTCTACCATAGTACATGCTCCTTACAGAGCGCCTCCCAACCTATCTCATCAAGAAGTAAAAATTCCAACATGGAATTTAAGATAGATTTTTGTAATTCACTCTGAAATGCAGGAATCATCAGCTATCCCCAAGCCAGTCTTCTGTATCATTCTTTCACCCAGTTACAGGAAATGTTTCATAATTTTTTGGGGGAAGTGAGGGTTAGTGTCATTCTATATTTCATTGTTTCTAGTAGCTGAACACAAGCAATACTACAAAGGGAATCAAATCAGTTCCAAGTGTGCTTTACCCACAAAAAGTGCTGTTTTGCAGATCTTTTTTAAAGTTATTCACCCATGAAGTAAACTTTAAAAGTATAAGGTTTGTACATATGTTTAAATGACACCTAATAAAAAGGACTGTCCATGAATCTAAAGTTTTTGGCATGGTTTATTTAGCTCTCTGCAATTTTTCTGATGGCAAATGTTACACGAGATTTTGCTCAACTTCTTTCAGTCTCTTTGCCTCTCCTCAGTCTATTGTCCTTCAAATATAATTTCTTAAGTGACAGACTCAAAGCGCCAATGCAGATAAAAATTTGTTCTCTTCTGTTCATTTGCTCTCTTTATCACGGTCTTTCAGCAGGTGCAAAGCTCAGTTGAAAAATATCCCAGTCAAGGCAACTGAAAAACATAAAAGAGACAGAAACATTCACAGTATGCAGGAAGCAAAAAGCACATGACAGAACTCTAAAATATGACCATAAACTATAAAGAGTGAACTGCTAGATGACCATTCAAAAAGTTCAAAAGGAGACATTTCAAAGCCTGAGATACAAGTACGGGGCCTACAGAAATAAATACTGAAAAGTTCAGAAGTACTGAGGTCTTGGTAGATACATCACTTAAAAACGCAAAAACTTTCTCCAAGAAGCTTAAGGATACCTGTCTGCTCCTGACATCTGCACAGTAAAAAGCCACCAAGGTTTGTGGCTGAGTAGCATGGAGTGCTGTCTCATCATAAGTGAGGGCTGAGAAAGGATGATAAAGCACTTGTTTGGGACACTTAGCAAGTATCAACAGAGATAAAAAGCTTGTATTAAAATTTTGCCAGCCAACAAAGAAGTGTCTAACCCAAAAGATTTAATTTAGAAAACAAAAGCCATGATCACAGCCTGATTCGGAAACAGGGAAAAGCCAATGTAATTCTAAATCTGTACTATTCATTGTACTAAACATTTTCAATAATTATATTGTAAATTATTTAAAAAGGTCACTTAGCCTGATAGTCAAGTTTTCTGACTGCTCAAAGGGATAAAGTAAACACAAAATACAAGAGAATTTAATTCCTCATACATTGTTTCTAGGGCATGTCCTTCATTAACGTCAAAATAATTGATTATTTCAAGCAGCATAATGACATCAACCTGCCAAAGCATGTTCTGGATTTATAATACACAATCCCATTTTCTGTTAGTTTAATATTGTCAGTTGGTAAAATAAATTGGCTACTTTGAAGAAGTAATTAATCTGTTTTGTCCTCTCCCAATTCTGTTATTTCAAAAAGACAATTTTAGAACCTAAAGCAAAACTAAAATATGACGAAGTAGAACACAGTGCACCCACTTACCTGAGTTATACTTTGTGGAGACGATTTGTATCAAACAGATGCTGGCTGAAAATGGGTCCTTCAACTTTTCTGTCTCTCATTAATGAGTTCACCCTGTGAGATGTCTTGTGGAGAACTGTGGAATGTCCACTGTCACTTGTGGAAGTGGGAGAAGGAACCTATTTTTCTGTCTTGTCCCTCAAGAAGTACAGCACCCACATCCAAATCCACATCAGCAAATACAGAAAGACATGTTAAGACAAACTTGCGGCCTCCCTTCTCTTTTGCAATTTGGATCCATCTCCTTCGCATTTGATTTGCAAATATCAAGTCCATATCAAGTCCAAATAAAAATCTTTATTTCTGCAGCAGGTTTGAAGTTGTACTGTTTATGATATAACGAACAAAATAACTTGAGACTTTTCCCTTAGTTCAGGCTTCAGCATGAGACCTGAGGGTCTCATGGGGCTAATGCAAGAGCCAAAACATGCTAGAGATTTGTAAAGGCAGAAGCTCTTTACAATGCCCTTTAGTACTCCTTCACAGTGACGCTCATTAAGAGTTCAAAACCAGTGTGAACAGTCATGCTTTCAACAATGCTGTGCTGAAAACACAGGTGACATCTAGGTTTACTACGCATCTAGGCATACTAGGTGGCATCCATACAGACAACTAAAATTTGCACCTGCCAAGGAACTAATTTATTTTGACTAGCACAAATTCAGGCTTTTATTGGAAGAACCGAGAACCAAGTGTGGAAAAAAAAGTTTAAAAAACAGTATTTCAACAGTTATCTGGAAAACTGCCATAAACTGTATAAGTGGGTTTCACTAAACAGAGATTCAATTTCTTCATTTTAAAGATTGTACTATGATCTCTCTAATAAGAGAAACTAAGAAGCCACAGTGAAGAAACTGCTCTCTCCCTCTCTCCCATGACACAATATCCTGTCTACATCAAGACATTAATGGTTTACTGGTAGGCAGAAACGGCTTTTGGCCTACAGTGCTGTTGCAAGTTATAACAATTCATTTTCAATATTTTATATTGCATTCTCATCTAAGAAATTAGCTTTCAGGCATTTAGATACATGTGGAAAAAATCCGCATCATACAGAAGGTTATATACACAATAAAGGTATATATGAAACAAAAATACTTTCTTTCAACAGTGATTATGGTGTGTTTAAGCTACACTGTAGATCACAGGTTCAGCTGAATGAACTCAGAAGACCCTTGCTATAAAAACCATTTGGAATAATAAGAAAAAAATGCCCTTGAACAAAAACTAATGTTGAAAACAATAACGCTTTTCTCTTCTGAACTTTACAAGTTAGGAAGTAAAGGAAAGTGTTGGGAAATAAAGTTCAAGAGCAGTCTTGTGAAAAGGGTGTACTGCTCCCCGTACACATTTCCACTACTTTCAGTGCACTGGATAAAAAAATGTTTCAGCTTCTACAAAAAGGAAGATTAAACTACTTATTCACATTTAAGAACTACAGAACTATTTTTTTTTTTTAACACAATGTTTAGTTTTGAAATACATATTGTCCAATAGCATTAAACTGATTTTCTGGGTATGTCATCTTGTGCATTTATTATACAAATAAGCTAAGTTTCTTTTGTTCATATGCTGTTTCCAAATTCGGAACTAGAAGCTTCACCAGCTATAATACAGATCATTTATTTTCACGAATTTTCTAGTGAAACAATCTGCCTTGCTCCATGACAAGACCAAAAAAAAGTATTAGTCAGAGCTGTAATGTTAGGTCTCTTTGAAATGTATCCAAGTTGGTCTGCTGATTAGCAAAGAAATTCATAGCTTTAAATTGTGCATAAATATTCCCACTCATCTGAAACTTCCGTTGGCTAGAGTTACATATTTAAAAAAAAGCACCATATTTCTGAAGCAAGCTCAGATTTATACTTGCAGATTTGTTGCAGGCATAACTGCACCACTGACTTAATGAGAAACATAGTATCAGTTAATCATTCACCTTGTGAATTTTTTGCAATAGCCACAATCAAAAAGTTGGCTTTTTGGGTGAAAAACACTAGCTCCTTTCCATTTCCTCCAAAATATTCTTTCATGTGAATCCATTTCAATTTTAAGGTTGTATACTAGTGAAAAACAGGAAGTGATTTGATAGCTGACAAAACTTAGTTTTGCCTTAGAATATGGAAGAGTCTACAGACAAGTGCCTTCATTATAAAAGGGGAAAAAAGGGGGAAAACTTATATACCTAAATGCCAAAATATGTCCTTTTATATCAGAAAAAAATCAATTTACTTGCTAAATATGTAGAATAATTACTGACGTTTAAGTAGAGTTTGAAAGATGGAAATGCATTCTGATCCTCAAATTTAAGTTCTACTTAAAACCCCGGTTTGCTGTCCAAGTTCTGAAAACTTGAGAATGGCCACAATACAGCTGGCAAATAAATAACAATAGCCATACTTATTCTCATCTCATCTTTTTTTCTACATCTCATCCCTGACAGAGTAAACATACTTAACTGCAGTTTAACAGGTTTATGGCTACAACGATTTTTCTCTTTTCTTACGTATTCATTTTAGCCCAAGAGAAGATGCATGACTGGGTCACCACAGACTAGGCATGTGATCAAACATCCTGAGACAGTTACATTCTTGGGGAGAGCGGAACAAAAACGAATGTGAAACATGCATCATTCATACCATCAGTACGGTCTTGGAGGAATCCCCAGGATATCGGAGACTGAAGACAACCAAAGATCCCAGAAAGCAAAAGAATGTAAGGGTGGCAACATTTCTAACATCTAACAAAGATTCCACGAGTGGAATAGTTCCCATTGTCCAGTCACAGCATAACTCTGAGGGGTTGAGAAGAAGCCAAGCATTTACAGGGAGGAGGTAGTTGAAAGTCAGCTGCCTTGCTGGAGATGGACTTACAGCAGCTGGGTTATCAAACCTAAAGCAAAATAAAGGAGAAAAAGGAGCTTTTAAAGAAAACAAGTTATGGTCTTCATCGACTGTATGACCAGATGCAAGTAGTCTTTAGATTCATAGCTAGAACTGCCAAATACAGCCATGTACAATATCCTAATCTTCCTGCATTTGTCAGGAACCACACAATTTGGGAACCACACATTATGATGCATTTTAGCACAGGACGGAATCTCCTCCAAGATTCTTTAAGAAACTTGTTTGGGATATAATCAGCATGTTTTAACAATGACTTACACTACTCTTCCTGAAGTTGGGTTCAATGGTCCTTGTTATGTTTTTAAAAATTTGCCTGATCTTTCAGGGAAAAACATTTGATTGTTGTATTTTTATATTACTTTACATTTTAGAATGTTAAATTGCAGTTTTTCAGTTCTACCAGTACTCATACATTTATCCTCAGGCACCGTATCTGAAGTTAAGCATGCTTTCTGCATAATGCATGTCTAAAACCAAAGAAATTATTCATATGTAGACACGGAAAAACTTGTTAAAAGTTCTGAAGTACTCAGCCAAGGTTCAAACACACAGCCAATAAAAAAAATACTTCCGTAGTAAAACTTAATTTTGGATTATTAGAGCCAATTAACAACCAAAAGTTTTTTAAAAATTAGCGCATACTCAGATACCTTAGTACGTTGGATATTTGTGTCAACACGTACTCAAATATACTAGTTAACAATTCGACAAAAATTGTAGAATTGTACAGCAATTCTACAATAGGAAGAGCAATTCTACAACAGGGAAATAAGTTAGACTCTTCAGGTAACATATCTTTGGCCATTTTATTCAGACTTCGTTAAGCCACATCTTATGTATCAGTATCTGTAAATAAGAGACATTTTCCTATTACCTTGTAAACACTGGAAGTTGAGACTGGATAACCTGGACTCTGACAACAACAAGAAGCAGTGTACTGAACATTAGTACTATGAGCTTCAACAGTGTTTGGAGCATGGAAAAAGGAATACTGCCCTTCCCTCGAAGAATCTGCACAGCTGTGTCCAACAGCACTGGCAAGGTATACTGCAAAGGAAAAGGTGTTTTTAATGAGTGTATTCATTAACTGAGGTAAATATAAGGTAATGTTTTTTAATCTTGTTTTTCTGTAAATGCATGCTCCAAATAGTTTCTTAATTCAGTTTTGTAGAGGTTTCATATGCCCGTCCCTAAAGTCCACCATTCTAATAAAAATAATTCTATTTAAGTATTATTGCTAACACTATCATAGTGTAGTGCCATATTTTCAGACAGATGAAAAAACATGTACCATCTTCAAACAGAGTTCAAATAAATTTTTTTTTTAGAATTATTAGTCGCTTTGAAAACCTGTCCCATGAACAAAATATCAAGGTACAGTAGAAATACAATTTATTTCTTGATTAGCCCAGGGTTTCTATTTTATGTCTCTACTGCAGTAACCCATCTGTCCTTGCCGCATGAACATTATGATCTTGTACATTATGTACCCTAATTTCTTCCCTGTGTGTCGACTTCTTTTCTTATGTCTTTATGTCTTGTGTTAGGGATGACTTACTGCTTCACATATACCGTCTGACTAAAATACAGGGATTGATAGGGTTTTGAGAAACAGTCAAACTCAGTCCAAGTCCCAATCTGGATTTTATCTTTCCAACTCAACTGACTTACATGAACTTCTTAAAACTTTAATGAAATTGAGGATCATATTAAAAGCTACTGTAAGAGAAGTAGAGGTTTGAAGTTCTTCCTTAGAAATCTAGTTTGAAAATTACATGTTTATTGACTAGGCATACAAGGCCAATAATTACAAACATATTCCTTCAAGCACAGAAATGTGATTTTGACATTTTAGCCTTGAAGTCTGCCTCGGCATATATGTCAGCTTTTACTGTTGTAGCTTTTACAAAATATTCCCTCAAATAATTAAGGAGTGGTAAATTAGAAAGATGATCTTAGTACATGCAACTATACCTCTTTAAATTGCATATGGTTTGACTATTAAAAAGACAAAAATTATTTCACTGCAGGAAATTTTTTTCTCTAAACAAGTTAATAGGAACTTCTCAATGCTCAAGATGAATCCTATCAGATTAGAAATTAAAAGTATTCTTAGAGAAACAAGTTTCATCAAAGTATTACTTAAATATGCCTACTCCAAAACATCTGGTTATTCATAAGCAAATGATGAAATGTGATTGTAGATTGTATGGTCTCTATTTTTCCTGAAGGATTTAAAAACAACCAACACTCCCTCTTTATGCACCTCAGACTTTAGCCAAGACTGTTACATGCTTGTCTTTGCAAACCTCAACCAACTAAAACCTTTGGTTTTCATTAAGACATGTTGACTCTTCATCAAGTAGATTTGGCAGTATCTCTGCACGGTGTGTAAAAGACAACTTAGAAGCCATTTGCTTCCCTCCCCATGATCCATGTATTTTAAACATCAATTGAGTCAAAAGAACACCTCAAAACATTAATAGAACTATAGAATTAGCCTGAATTGACAAAATCAGTGTTGAAATATCATGCTTCCAAGTATTTGATAGCTCTTTAGAGAAAAGTCAAGAAGAAATCAAATTTAAATTTCAATGACATCTTACCCCTTGCGCAATAAATACTTCATACACACAGCATATCCCCACCACTGTTATTCCTTGCTCTTTACACAGTGTTGCAACAGCTACTAGAAACACAGTCACTGCAATTGGAGTCCACACTGCAAATCAAGAAGACACTATTGAAAATGTTTCCTCTTACAACACAAAAGCTTAATAAAGGAATTTTACCTAAGAGGTGAAAATTGACTCTATGTCTGAACACGATCTAGAAATGTGCCATTTGGACACACCCTATAAGCTTACTCAATGTGCCATTTGTTACTACAGGATTCTCAGTCTTACTCTACAAACATTAATTCACCAGTTAGCAGTTTTAAAACTGCCTCCTCCTCTTAGGAAAGCAAAACCCAATCTTTCCTAACTCATCAGGACACCTTTTCAAATGTATCTTTTAAAGGCAGTCAAAAGTCAAACTGCTTTTGAAAAAGAGGCCACTTCCTACATCTCTACTGAAATTCTGCAGCTTACTGAGGCATCTTGGCATGTTTCCACTTACTTGCATCAATGAGAGTTACTGCAAGAATCCCCTTGTCATTAGCAAACTTTAGGTTTAACAAAACTGAAAACCTGCTCAAGCGTTGAAGAGAACAAAAGGCAATTTATGATTGAAAAGTGCAACTATAGGGGCATCTTGGGGCTGGATTTTTTTTTGTACACACTTGTTGAATAACTAGTATATCCACATTACCATTTTAGAGCTCTGTTATCCTTGATACAGAAATTAAATTACGTATTTTTGTCAGTCATTTACCTATGGTATTATCTGGCCCTTTAGATTTAGTATATGATAAAAAGGCAGCTAGAAAAAAGATGGATGATAGAAGTTCTGCTCTGCCCACAACTCCAGTTACCTAAAAGAAAAAAAAAAACACAATATTATTCCTTTAGTGATTATTCTAGCACTAAACTAGTGCATGACCAATATACTAACAGGATATGCATAAACACAGTCTGTAAACTAGCAAAAAAGTCTAACGAGTAAGACTGCTTTCAGTTCAATCAGTGCTGAAAACAAGACTATGATATCCATAGCACCACTATTAATGAGACAACTCAGAAAAGCTGTACTGTCTTATCTCCAGTAACAGCCACAATTAGCACTTAAGACAGAATTTGGGCGGAAAAATAACTTTATTAATAATACTTCAAAGAAACTAGTTTTCATCAATAAATGCTGTAAGTGAATGTGACAAGGTCTGTCTTACATAAAGATCTTGAAGACAGTGGCATACAGAAACTATAGTGGTTATTTTTGTTCACACCTTTTACGACTGACTGAATGAAGCTGAAAGTGCTCACTTGACTGCTGCTATGGCAGGTCTGATCTGGGCAATCAAAAGTTATCAATACATCGATGGCAAGCTCTGAGCAACAGAGTTAAAGAATGACTCAGGCTTATTGCAGGTTTAGCAATTTTGAATGATAACTTGGTTGGCAATATGAACATTTCAGGTACTGCCCCCTCTTGGTAGTCACAGAGGAATGGATTTTATGAAAATTTGGAGGAATGATAAAATGCAGAAGGTTGTTTCAGAATCCCCAGTGAAACACAGACTAATTTCCATGTTTCCATTGTAGAACTTGCATGTTTTCCTCATTGTCCCCCGCTTCCTTTTAAATCTATGGTGCAACCAACAGCCGTGGATGAAAGACAGGTCACTGTGTTAATACCTACTGCAGTAGTCACTGTTCCTACCTGACCATAGCACCATTTAGGACTGCCTTTCCTCCTAATTTTCCCTCTTCTGTAATGTCTCTAATTGCATCCAGTTTTCTTTTTTTTTTTCCTTTTTTTTTTTTTTGAGTAAATTGGTTGAAAGTGGCATATTAAACCAAGGTAGACAACCATATTTAGCTAAGAAAACCTCACAGCTCACCATGTAATTGTGATGATGCTGAAGTCTGACTCTCAGCCATCCAGACTGTGCTTAAAATTTTTAGTACTAGGTACATTCTTAGACAAGCATGATTGATCAAGCACAGCATAAAGAGAAAGTAATTCAATATCCAAGGTCACAGTGTTGGAAAAAACTATTCAACTCCGATTTTGAAATCATTCTCTGGTGCTTCTGTTGGGATTAGCTTACGTTTACCAAAGGACTCACTGAAACATGCACAGATACAAATCACATTCCACAACTGATATGGCATCAGTGATTGTGTTAGTATTTTGGGTAGCATAGAGGTGTTTATTTCAAAAACATCTTAAGATTTCTCAAATGTTTCAAGTATTCCTGCTCTGTATCACAAAATTATCCAGCATTAAAGCAGATATTAAGGAGAACTTAGATCTGTTGAAAGAGATCACAAGTAAAGCAAGTGTGCTGGTACGCTTCCACAGTCCCCAGCCAACAGAAGAGAGGCAACTTCTGGATACAAATATGACTTACAAAGAAGAAAATTCTAGCATTTACAAGGTTGGTTGACATCCCACAAGCAGTCTATTTGGTCAGCATGCCTCTGGCCAGAACAGTAGCAAACTAGGATAGACTGAGTGGAACTAGAATGACTGAACTGGAATTCCAGAGACAAGGACAAATGAGACTATGATGCTGTTGTTCAACCACTTTCTTCAATTTTTTTCCCTCAGAAAATGATATATTACCTTCTCAAGAGCCCAGTTTCTCTCTGAAGTCGAGCAGAAAATTTGTCCTCTATTTATCCTGCTCTGTTAGCTTTTCCAGAAGAAATCAATTTATCACCAGACAGGTAAAAGTTTGAAATTTGTATGTATTGTATCTACTATCTCAAACTCTTTTACAAGGGAGTAATAATAAGTAGGACACTAAACTGAAGGTATTCAATTCAGATACATTTCAAATATCAAAAGAAACAAGTGGTATCATCAAATGCTATGAAAACTAGGAACTGTTCTGGAGTTCTTTTTGAAGTCTGAATAAGTTTGTTGGCACCCAAGTCCAAGCTTCTAAAATACAGCTTTTTATTACCTCGCCTCTTTATGAACATGCATAAATCAGAACTTTCAACTATAAGAAACCTTTCTTGGTTGCATGTTACATGGAATTCTCCATGCAAACACTTGAAAGGATAGTATGTCTCAAAATCAGAAGGCTTATATTGAAATATATGGGGAGAAGGAAGAAACGTATTTTTGAATATCTAAGTAAAACAGCAGGGGAATTCAGTTACAATTGCATTTAAATCTCAGAGTTTTAAGTACAGAATCAAGTTCTAGTAATTGCATAGGCTTAAAGTGCCCTCTTGTGGCTAATATCAAGGATTGCATACACTACCAAATGTTTTTGCTTCATAACTGTTCTTCATAACTTTCTAATACAATGCCTTACAGAATAAGATTTCATTTAACAATGTTTTACAGGATTTGTACAAATTCTTGATAACTATTGCACAGTACTAGAAGCAGCTGTGCTACTGTTATCTCATATGGAATCTGACAGTTTAAGCAAGATAAAGAATACTGAAATTCATAGAATCATAGAATGAAAGAAGTGATAATCACTAAGCCACGAACCAGTAATGTAAGACACTTGTAACTTGTAACTACTCCTGCAAAGATGCTATCACATTTGCTGCAAACAGATAAAGCCAAACTTTGAAACTTAAAGCACATTTTTTTTTAAAGAAACAGAAAAATGAGTGAAATTAAGAAATTAAACCCATACTTCCCCCAAGAATTTAATTTTTCTGTTTTTGAGCAGAAAAGCAAGCAAAAATTCTTAGGCATTTAACTTTTGTAATTTTAAACATGATACTACCTTCTTACAGAAAAGAAATTAGTAGCTCAGACAGCAGCCAATTACAAGCCTTATGAACTTACTACCTGTAAAGATTTGCTCAAACAGGCTTCTAAATTGCTACTGAGAGGGATTTCTATCTTCAGAGAACAAGAAACAGAGATTAGAACTCTGGGAGTGTTTCATAGTTGTGAAACACCCCTTTAGAATCAATGTAAAGCTAACTATGAGAGGCATATGTATTTCTTTTTTCTTATGTCAGATACTTTCAATTACAGGTTCAAACAAAGACACCAAGTCACTAAGTTGAATGTAGGATAGCAGTAACAATCCTAGAAAGAGTCCTACTGGGATAGATATAATGACAAAAAAGTAGGACAAAACAGACTGTGATTAGCTAGAAGAAAGTGTTTAGGAAATAAACTGAATTCATGAAAATAAATTAAGAGGTGTTGATAGTACTTATACAATGCTAGATGGAGCATCCGTGCAAGATAAAATAGTCATCATAGAAGTGAAATGTCTGTGACAGAGACTAAAGTTATCGAACAAGTAAATGAACATTTCCTTACTTTTCAGTAGCTGTATGGAACAACAAACAACTCAACATTAAAGTCAGTCACCTCCACCACTCCTTGCAAATGGCAGAGTAAACAGTACACATAAGAAAAAAAAAATCACACACATTTGGAGTTCGAATATAGAAAGAGACACACAAAATATGAAATCTAAGGTTACAAAAAAAAAAACAACTTGAACAAGTTAAACACAACAACTTTACCTACCGCTTCAGTATGTATTGGGTGCACTGCAAAGAGCAAGGATGCAACAACGCTACTCCTGTTGTCCAGAAAAAGCTTACAGACCTTGAGGAAGACTACACAAACCACCCCATGAAAGATGAGATTTAGGAAGTGGTAAGAAACTGCATTCAACTCGCTGAACAGGTAGTTTAAACGAAACGTGAGAACTGTGAGTGGCCGGTAAGATTTATGACTCCTTTCCTAAAAGGAAATAAATAAATAAATCAGTCACTACTGTATTATAAAGGTACTTTTACTCCAAAATATCATTCTAAAAATCTGTGCCTTCAAGATTTCCCTCCACTGTTCTCAGATATATACCTTCAAAATAAAAACCTGAAAATCAGTAATACTAACAAAGTCTAGTGAATTAAATGAAAACTCAATTTCAAGTTAAGTTGTTGAAACAAAGAAGTTACTTCTGACTTTTTCCAACTTACGTGTAGTATTGATATATTACTCAAGTGTTTTGATCAATTTGACATTTCATGTTTTAGATTAATATTTTCAGAAAAACTTTGTGCACTCAGATAAATGTATTATCTATACATTTGCAACATGTCTACCAGTCAATGTGTCTATGTTGCCAGTTACTCCCTTCATAAGCCTTTTTAAAACCTTAACACTTGGGGTTTCTGATGGACAAAAAGGTTGACATGAGCCAGCAGTGCGTGCTTGCAGCCCTAAAGGCCAACTGCAGCCTTGGCTGCATCAACAGAGTAGTGGCCAGCAGGGGAGCGAGGTGATTGACCCCCTCTGCTCTGCCTTGTGAGGCCCCCATTGGAGTGCTGTGTCCAGGTCTGGGGTCCCCAGCACAAGAAAAATGAGAGCTTGTTAGAGCAGATCCAGAGGAGGGCCACAAAGATGATCAGAGGACTGGAGCACCTCTCCCGTGAAGAAAGGCTGAGAGAGCTGAGGTTGTTCAGCCTGGAGAAGAGAAGGCTCTGGGGTGACCTTATTGCAGCCGTTCAATACTTAAAAGGGGCTTATAAGAAAGATGAAGAGCTACTTTTTGTTCAGGCAGATAACGGCAGGCCAAGGGGGAAATGGTTTTAAACTAAAAGAGGGGAGATTAGAGGTTAGGAGGAAATTCTTCCTTCAGAGGGTGGTGAGGCACTGGCACAGGTTGCCCAGAGAAGCTGTGAATGCCCCATCCCTGGAGGTGTTTGAGGCCAGGTTGGATGGGGCTTTGGGCAACCTGGTCTAGTGGGTGGCATCCCTGCTTATGGCAGGGGCGTTGGAACTAGATGATCTTTGAGGTCCCTTCCAATCCGAGCCGTTCTATGATTTTGTGAGTTTAGGAACCCATATACTCTGGATGAGTACTGAACTAGATGGCATCTGAAAGAATCTGGAAGCTTTTCTTATATGGTTATATGAAAATTATGTATCAAAGTCTATTTATTTGTAGAGCTAGCAACCCACAACGAACTAACTTTGTATATTACGGACATGAAAAAAATAAAGATTACAAGGTGGTATGCTTTGATAAGCAAAACACCTATGACATTTTTTTCACTTGTTCATCAATGGCACCATGTGTGACTTTATAAAAATTTTTTAGCCACATTGCTGTTGTATGACATTAATCAACAACTTTAATGCCAATGCAGCTTTTCAGATAAAAATGTAGTGACTCAACATAAACCAAAAGCTCTGAATTCACATAAAGATACTTATTCAAATAAATTAAATGGATTCAATCCCTATTCTCCAACTCTTAGATTTGTTGTTTAAGTGAATTATCTTTCCTTCTGGACTGAAATTAGAAATAAATACTATTGTATGTCAATGTCTAGCTTTTCAGGAGGAGAAGGGAAAAAAAGTAGATTTTTCCAATTTCTGTATTGGAACTAGATAACACACAGAGTCTCGAAGCATGATACATGATTTTCTTACAAGTTCTTTTACTGAACAAAAGAATACGTCTGTTCCTGATCTGACAGTATAAAATACTAACATCACCAAATTTCATCAGAAACAAACTATGCTATTAAAACCACAGTAGGGGAAAAAATGTAAAAGCTGACTGTAATTTTTTCCCCATTTCCTCAAAGTGTTCTACAGACAGTTTACCTCAGACATTGGAGTCCCCCAGAAGTCATTCTGAAACAGATTTTTTAATGGAGTAGAAGGATGTAAATCTTTGTTGTCCAAAATTGCTGAAACATCATCAAAAACAAAGCCGCAGAATAGACTGTTCCAGTAGCAGGCTGCCACCACACCAACTATTAGTGCCACTTCCTTCAGGCTTACATCAGCCATCTTCCCTAAGAGCTTTCATGGACAACAGCTGAAATAAATAGAAAGAAACTTGAGTGGTTTTATTGACTAAAAACTAAACTTGATAAATAAAATCAAATTAAGACTTTTGATATAAGTTAATGGCACTATATATCAGTAACAGAGAAAGTTTTCCTCACATCTCATTCATTCTTTAGACAATTAAGTGGTTAAAAAAAGTACTTTCATTAAAGAGTTTCACGCCATAAAAAGCCCTCAAAAAGTGGATACTGTCTCTATTGCATTTCACATTTTACTAATAAAGAACTGAAATTGAAGATGACTTGTGATGTGATTTGTAGCAGGTAGTTGTGCAGTTCAAGTGAATGCTACAAATTGGAGAACTGTGAAAATTAAGAGCTCTAGAATCCTGAGTAAATTAACATGCTGACAACTCAGAGAATGAGGTTTTAAAAAGGACAGAAATGTGTTAATTATTTTAAGTTGAAAGGTGTTTCTCACAAAACCTTTCAAAATTCATTAACAAAAACAATTTTCAAAACATTCTGAAGAACAAACAGGAAACTTGTAGAGCAAGAACAGGTAAAAAAGGACATTACTGATAATAAAAAGTTAAACTTACCATTGAAGCTCACACTTTGCTCTTTCGCATTCTTTTTAAAAGTTCACAAAAAGGTCATTTTTTCCTCAACTCTGCCCATTGCACTGATGTCAACAAATGTTCATGAGAGTCCTGTCTCAAGAAAAATAGCATGTGAGGAAAACAGCACAAATAAACCTTGTATTATTTTATCCTATCTTTCATGAACTTCCTAATCTATAGAAATTATTAAATAGCAATTTTATGACTATTTCATAAATAATACATAGGTGGCCAGGTCAAAAGTTCAAGTTACTATGTATCAGATTGCTTGGAAACAGTTTTGCCCTGGAAGAATAAGCAAAAAGGCAACTACAGTACAAAGGCATTCTTTCTGACCACTGGTTGACACAACATGGCTTAGTGCCAATTGTTTGGACTAAAGATATTGAAAGACTACAGACAGTTGAACAGTGATTTAGTTTTGAGAAAAAGGAGAGATGACTGAACAAATTATATAGCATTTCCCCCAAAACTAGAAAGGGGGGAAACATCTGTAAGGGCACAGAATAGGTAGGATTAGTCAGATAATGTGGATCAATAATATGTAAAAACACCAGCCTTGTATCTAGAAGGGTTCACACATTATAGATCTCAAATAACTAACCAGCTTTAAAGTGTTTGATTCTCCTAAGTCCTGAAATGCTTTTTTGTTTGTTTTTGTTTAACGTTATGTACTTTTTAATAACAGCATTCAAATTAAACTATAATATCCCGCAAAAAGAGGTGAGCAAAGCTATCTTTCCCAGACAGGTAATCTCAGTTGTGGTCTGCAGCCCTGGCCTGAGAGCACGACAATCACCTATCAGAATACTGGTAAAGGTAAAGGAGCAGTGGCACTGCAAGGGACAAGTGCAACAAGATGCGGGTGCAGTTATACTAACACCATGACAAGGATCACTTAAAAGAAATCAGAACCAACTCAGTCACTGTTACTCACATAATAGCAAAGGTTTTCTCTTCTACAGTACTCGGAGCTCTGGCTATTGCTGTTATTTCAACCAAGAAAGAGCCTTTTTTTACTCGTCACCACCTTTGTAATAAAGAAGATAAAAAGCTATGTTAAATATCAAAGGATGCTTTTACATCTTTATACTAGCCTGGATCAGAGTACTTTAGCCAAGATTGTCTGAACATATATTGGCAGACATAGAAGTCTTATGAAAAACAAACAAACAAAAACACAAAGCATACTACAGGAATACATGGAAAGACATCCCCTTTTAGAACTTCAACCCACCAGAGGTTTATGTACTTTTTTTTTTTACCCCCCTCCCCCAAGAACGTAGACAAGAAGAATCTGCTATTTCTTAGCCTGTGAGAAACAGTTTGAATTTCCTTGTTTGAATCAGCTTCTAAACAGTGTACTTCCTACTTTTTTAAGTTCACTAGCTCTGCTGAAAAGCAGTGATATTTGAAAAAGACCTACAAGTAGCGTGTAACGATTTTTCAACATAGAAACCTATATTTCTGAAATATCATGTTCTAAAAAGTAAGGGATGAGGTAACATTGCCATGCAGAACCAACCTGAAGATTTAAATTCCCCCTTTAAGAAAACTCATAATTAGGTGAAAAGGTTTTTGGTGAGTTGAGACATCTTCTGTAAGTTTACTGTTCGCTTGGAGCAGCAAACCCTTGAAGATACTGCTTTGAGCTTCAGAGTCTAATTCTGAGGTAATTCTTAAATGTTCCTATTTCAGAAATAGCTACTGCCAAACAGCTGGGAAGAAAACAAGATAGATTCCTAAGCGGAGACTCCTATCCAAAGGAATGAGTTTATCCAACCTCAATTGCTAACTCAACTACTTTTTGTAGGTTTGTACCTTTCCCTATGCAGAATATGTTAACACAGCTACTTTACTTACCTTTTAATCCTAGGCAATTCTGATGCTCTTACAAGCCTTTATTTTTGTTCCCAACTTCTAGCATTTCTTCAATCCAGAACTCTAATTTTACACGACTGCTAACCACGCTGTTCCCTGACAATGCTACATTTACCTGCATGCCACCTGTAGGGAAAGTACTACTGTTTTCTTTTTAATCAAAGGGAACTCTAAAGCACATAAAGATTTTAGCCACATCCAAAGTCTGGTTTAAGCGGCTATCCCACCATCAGAAAAGTCTCTTTTAGAACTCTGGAAAAACTTTAACATCAAAATTTTCTTATTTGCTGCTTGCCCTCCCCTACACCTGTACATTTCAAATGTCACTAATGCAAATACATGGCTATAAGTTTTCCTCTTCAGACAAGTATTTGAGCCACAGACATTCGCAAACAATTCTTAACAACTTACTAAATTTAATGTAAGGGCAAACACGTTCAACAAAACGCTTTGTTCTGGTTTTAGCAACAAGTCACGCAACACAGTGCTTGAACTGCTGCAAGCTTGGTAATCTCAAATGCATCCCAGCAGATCGCCCTCACTTTTGCAGTGTGCAAAAGCTCACTTGGCAACAGAAGGGCATAACAAATCCGGAAGGGCCCGCATTTTCCAGCGACCTGCTTCTGCAAGCAAGAGAAAAATGGGAAATTCAAGGTCACATACAATCTGTAGACTGCACAAAACTGCAGCGTGGATAATTGACTACTGCTCACTTGCACTCTGGCCTTCTGAGATCTTATTTTTCTCGAAAAAGCTAAAGTCAGGAAAATCACTTTTTCCATCTGGTCTGACTACAGAGTAGTTTAACGTTCTTGCTGAATTAAAGCATAAATATTGGAAAGGTGTCTTTGCTGCCCTTTATGATAGATAGCATGACAAGGAAAGGAGGACTCATCATCAAAACCAGAACCTCCTATCTGTTGCTACAACGGAGTCCACCAAACTCCATACTCAGAATGGTCAACAATGAGGGAGGCTTGTAAAAGCTAATCTGTACTTGGTACGTCAGGCAGCAGTATGTCTGCCATTAATCTCAGAGGAAAACAGCAATTGTTATCTGGCAGCCAACACTCTTCATATCAACTGATTTGTTCTCATTTTGGCATTGGAAAGCAAGAAGCCATCTAAGGAGTATACAAGACAAAGAAACTCATAGATCACAGATGTGTAAGAGGTTGCTAAAGCTTTGGCATGACTGGGCTCCTCAAACGAGTCACAGTGAGTGGATACACTCACTCCCTTTCTCACTCAACAGGCATATGGAAATTTGGTAGCAACACAAGCATGGGCTTGCAAGTGCTAGTATTTCACCATTTCGAGCGATGGATGTATTGATAGGTATCTGTAAAACATGCTACTCAACAATTTCTTATTTTTTTTTTTAAACACAGGCTTGCTGTGATGGAGAACCACATAACTGGCTGGTCCAACTCACGTAAACAGGTTGATTGTCCCTCAATATTTAAAATTTTTTTTTTTTAAACTCACCAACCTTTTACTTTCATAACTCCTAAAATTGTACCTTTGATACTTTAATCAGCCCTTGGGCTGTATGACTGCCAATTCATGATCTACAAACAACCACCAAGCCCTAATTTGACTGTATGAAATCAGGACTGACAAGTACTTCATTTCCAAGATTTCTGCCAAACGTTTTAATTTACAACAATACTTGAAACTGTCAGGAAGAATATACAGTTGAATATACAAATACTACAGTTTGCCACAAACAATAAGTGGCAAGATACGCCTTGAAAGACAGATGCTACATGACTGTGAGAGCTGATTGTGGAAAAATAGCATGCCGAAGCCGCATACAATACCTGCTTGTAAGGCTAGTTTTCTCAAGCTGTTCGACACAGAAATCTGCATTCTGCACTGCACCATTTCCATGCATGTTCATAGACAGATACAAAGTGAAAAGGATGGAAAAGAAACAGAGCTCTCCAGCAGGTTTGGTTTGTAAGGCATGCAACCTTCCTCCCCCAACACGTTGAGAATCCTTTACTGGTTCATGCAGTCTTTTTCAAGATTTACAGGCAGTAGGAATATATGAGAAAAAACAAAACACTTTTGGAGAAGTAGGAGAACAAGAAAATGTTTCTCCACAATTACAACCAAATCCATGACAATACAAACAGATGAGAGCAGCATGCCTCAAAATATAGAAGTCTGCACAAAAAAATGAACACAAATATGCACAAAAATGCTCTGCATCCTCACTTGGGAAATTTGGAAGTATGGATGTCCCCTTTTGCCCATATGAATTTAGGCGAAATTAGGTTGTATTTAGGCAGGAGTACAGTTGCAGTCCCTAAAAAAGCAACAGCTATCTACCACTATACCATTAGCTATCAGCTAATAAACATGTTATCTGCCACCTTACATCAACATTTAAGGAGACAATCAATTTATGTTCAGATAAACCTTATGACCTAATTTTAGGAACTTAAATACATTTTAAATTTCTCTTCTTCTGGGTAATGGCACTTGCTTCTTTTACTCCTCTGAAGGGTATTAATAACTATTTCTGTTTTGATAAGGTCTACTTGAAAGAAAACGCTCCAAGTAATATATATATTATATGTTTCTTCTTTAGAAAAAAAAAATAGTGGCAGTGATAGAATTATTGAAAACCATAGCATTTCTGTATGGGAAAACACCTGTACAATCCACCTACCCCTCCTCAGCATTCCCAGCAAAGCTGAGTGGAACAAACATATTCATTAAAGTTCATCTCAAACAGTTGCCACAACTGCAAAGTTTTCATCTCTTCCAATTTTTGTATGAGAGCTCCTATTATTTCTGAAAAAAATCAGCAAAATTTACATATTAATATTTGCAGCTTTTGACAGTATTTTAAAATTTAGTTCAAGCTCTCAGAAAACTAAAAAAAATCAATTTACTGTCCATAAAACAGAATTGTTAATATATTCTAAAGACTCCTGTTTATTATTCTAAGAATATTTTCATTGATGCTTCATTAAAGACTAAATATTAAAAATACACCTGACACTTTAGTCATACGAAGACGTCAGCAACTATTCTGTGGAATTGTCAATACAAGTATCAATAAGGAAATAGTCTGTAACTCCACAGAGTCATTTTACACGCATAAAGCATTGTCTGTTAATGTGAAACATAATTATTATGTAAATCTCAAGGAACTTAATTTTGTGTAGATTAATTAGGCAGCTGAAAACAGAAACAAAGCAATTTACAAAGGGATCAGGAAGTTTCTTGAAAAGCTTTGCAAACAAACTAACGATCATTTATGCACATACCTAATCATAAAACGTGGTTCTCCGCTCTCTCACTTGGAATTCTAAACACCAGCAAAGAGATACCCATACATGGAGGAGCTGCCAAAAAACAGCTGGGCATCTTATTTGCTTTGGATAAATGGACTTTGATAATAATCGACACCCCAAACTATTTAAAACATATTTAAAGTGCACACAATTGACTTAAATTATCAATAGTGTAATAAAACAAAGAACTGTTAAACCCACAATTTTTTATTTTTACAGATGAGCAACAAGTTAATCTGATACTGAAATGAGGAACATCAGCACTGATATATACAACAGACTGCCAAAGCCAGTAGCTTTGTCACTTTAAAATGGTGTTTTAATTCAGTACCTCAGGCTCCACTACTATCCCCACTGGTCTTGCCTACTTACCTACATTTTCTGTGTTTTGTTTTGTTTTGGTTTTCCTGCTAAACCTAATACTCCTTCTAACTTGTTATCAATGTTTAATAACGGAAAGATATCACTATTTCCTTTCTGTTGTCCCTTTCCAACAAAGCCTTTAAATTTATCGTCTCTTTAAAATGTCACTCCAAGGTACAACTCCAGTATGAATCAACTTAGATGCACAGCTGACATTTTAATGATTGGGCTTGGATCATATATGAGAGAAGGCAAGCTGTATTCGGGAAGACAGGAAGAAGAATGCAAAACATGCCTGGACTCCTTTTCTTCTTGCTGAGACCCAGAACAGAACAAATATAACAAGATAAGTTTTAATGCAGAAACCTTCTTCTGCAAACATGAAGCAATTTTCATTCCCCAGGAAGGGAATAGATCCCTGTCTTCTGAAGAAGCACAGTTCTGAAGAATTGACTAGATGAAAAATGGCAGCTCTGACTTGAGTAAGAACCTGTGCTGAACGCCAGAGGAAAGATTTCCCAGGGCGAAGACTGATAGGAGTTTGCTAGCAACCAAGTAGTTTAACATTCAGACATTTTAGGGTATCCTGGTACAAAAAAGGATCAAAGCTTAAACATGGCTAAGAGGAAGATACTGGCTTAGCTGGTGGTTTAGCAGCTTCAGTTTGTTTCAACAGTCAGTTGAAATACAAATACCTGAAATACACAAATACACATGTAAGGTAATATACACCTTAAAATCATTAAGAGGACTTCAGTACCACTTTTTTTTTCTTCCTACCAAGCCATATATTCAAACAAAAAACAAAATAATACCTTGTATATTTACACTGAACAACATGATTTGTTTCCTTAACAGGACACTGATGCAAAAACTGTCCCTAAAATAACGTTCAAACAGATTGACACTCTCAGTGTTCCAGAAAACACAAACAGTAGAAACTGCGTGTTCATTAACTCCAAAGAGCAGATGAACAAAAACTACATGGGTGGCATAAGCTGAAAAGACTTTGCTATGCATGTCCTTATTTAGCAAGTTTGGTCTGTATATGATGAATTCTGTTTGTTTTCTTGTTTTGAAATGACATTCCATTTGATCTCTCATAATGCAGTTTCTGAATTAGCTCTTCGAAATAGCATGGTGTTATCAAAACTGTGGCTTAACATGGATGCCTTCTCTTCTACCAGGGAGCTCTGCTATGGAGCTAAAATGTTTTCCGGCTCCAGAACTACAAACATGTATGTATTCTCACCGAACGAAGATCAACTTACATAAATGTTATATGGAGAGGGATGTCAAGGCAGAAAAAAACAAAATATTAACTCACTTGCTCTAAGCCACTCTGCATTTTAAACGTTTTGTCACTTTATGTGGGATATACATTTCCATTCTTTTCGCTCGTTTCGTTTTCAGTTTTCACACCTCCCTCAATATCTGCTTTAGTTCTGCATCAATCTTCTTTATTAGCTGCACTATGGAATTATAACTGAGATGTAGTTACACTACCAGTATATGTAATAAGTATTTTATCTTGATTCCGTAACAGAAGACCACAAAAAAAAGCTGAAACACATTAAACAGATATATTAGCCTCTACAGCTTATTAAGCTATAGAAGAGGATAAAAAAAAGATGTTTCTATTCAGAGGCATCATAACATAGAACGGTTTGGGTTGGAAGGGACCTTAAACACCATCTAGTTCCAAGGACACCTCCCACCAGACCAGGTTGCCCAAAGCCCCACCCAGCCTGGCCTTGAACACCTCCAAGGATGGGGCATCCACAGCTTCTCTGGGCAGCCTGTGCCAGTGTCTCACCATCCTCTGAGTGAAAAATTTCTTCCGAATACCTAATCTAAACCTACTCTCGTTTAGTTTAAAGCCATTACCCCTTGTCTTGTCGCTCTACTCCCTGACAAAGAGTCCTTCCCCAGCTTTACTATAGGCCCCCTTTGGGTACCAGAAGGCTTCAATGAGGTCTCCAGGGAACCTTCTCTTCTCCAGGCTGAACAACCCCAACTGCCTCAGCCTGTCTTCATAGGAGAGGTGCTCCAGCCCTCTGATCAGCCTCTTAGATCTCCTCTGGAACTGCTCTAACAGGCTGCTACAAGGTCTTCCCAGAGCCTTCTCTTCTTCAGGCTGAACAACCCCAGCTCCCTCAGCCTGTCTTCACAGGAAGATGCTCCAGCCCTCTGATCATCCTTGTGGCCCTCTTCTATGTCTTTGTCCTTGTGCTGGGGGCCCCAGAGCTGAATACAGGGCTCCAAGTGGGGTCTCACAAGAGCAGAGCAGAGCAGAGGGGGACAATCACCTCCCTCGCCCTGCTGGCCACACTGCTTTTGATGCAGCCCAGGATACAGTTGGCTTTCTGGGCTGCAAGCGCACACTGCCAGCTCATGTTGAGCTTTTAATCCATCAACACCCCCAGGTCCTTCTCCTCAGTGCTGCTCTCAATCCATTCTCTGCTCAGCTTGTGCTTGGGACTGCTCTGACCTAGCTGCAAGACTTTGCACTAGGCTTTGTTTAACTTCATGAACGTAATGAATGGATTATTTTATTTTCTAAATCACAGGGGAATCAAAATCCATTTTCTGAAAGCTCACTTTGCAGCAAGGCAGCATTATTCTCTGTGGGTCACCTGCTTCACCTATGAAGTCACTTCTGTTAGGGATTCATTGTTTTACACTCAATCATGATCAATTTTATTTTTTGCAACATTTTCCATTTTAGAAATACAATCCAGTCTCTCTTCCTTTTCCTTTTTCTTTCTTTACCAAAAGGGTTTTTAGACATTGGAATGGGCTGCTCAGGAAGTGGTTGAGTCACCGTCCCTGGAGGTCTTTAAAAGACGTTTAGATGTAGAGCTTAGCGATATGGTTTAGTGGAGGACTTATTAGTGTTAGGTCAGAGGTTGGACTAGGTGATCTCGGAGGTCTCTTCCAACACAGAGGATTCTGTGATTCCTCTCCCCTAACCATGAAGTTTACTCTTTTTACATAGAGAGATATAACTAACCAACCTCTGGGTGACATGTAAGCCTTTACCTTCAATCAAGAGTTAAGGCTTACAACATGACTAGAACAAGTTACGTAACTAGTAGGTGTGTCGAGCATCTTGCATCTTGTCAGCCGTCATTAAATAGCAATGCTGATTAAGCAACAGCAAAGAAAAAGAAAAGGATGAATAATCCAGAAGAAGGTAAAACTCAAAAGATTACCACCTTTGTCTTTTGATTAAGAAAAAGAATCATCTTCTGCTTTTAACACATCTGTTGAACGAACACATAACGTATAAAGTCACTTCACGTGGTTACTGGTTTTCCTTTTTTATTTAGGATGCATTCACGCCTAGTTAGCTATAGCAGTGGACCCCGAACCTTTTGGGCCGTCGGACCACTACCAACGCTCAGCCACCCTCGCCGACTGGCAGCGCTCACGGGACCCCGGCATTTTATGGATGCAGCGCTCCGGGGCCCGACCAGCGGCTACCTGCAGGCCGGGGACACGCAGAGAAGCGCACACACACCCGCAGGGGCCGGGAGAGGGCACGCTGCCTCTGGGGCATCCCCCGTTAGGGAACCCGAGGAAAGGAGTGGAGCGGGCCGGGGAAGCTCGGGGACCGAGGCCGCACCGGAGCCCGACCCGAAGCAGCGAGAAGCACCACCGCGGGCAGCGGCGGCTCCGCCGAGCCCTCCCCCGGGACCCCGTGAGCAGAGGGCAGCCCCGGCCAACCGCCGCCACGGCCCGCCCTACCTGACTGAGGCCGCCGCAGATCCGCCGCCACCGCCCCCAGCTGTCGCTGCCCAAGCAAAGGATGTCGGGACAGCGCTCCCCTCGGGGAGCCGGGGAGTGCCGGGAGCCGCGCGCCATGCTGGGACTCGTAGTCCGCCGCGAGGGCCCCAGGCCCGCCTGGGCGGCACCGCGTCTCGTTGCCTCTCCCCGCCCCTGCGCGTCTCCCGGTTCCAGATACCGGAGTCGCCGGGCGAGGCTGTGGGCGTCGCCTGGCAGCGGCCTCCGTTGTCGCCGCCGCCGCCCTGGCGGAGCGGTGAGGCCAAGGGGCGGCCCGAGGGGCTGCGGCCGGGGCCGTCGGGGGCTGCGCTGCTGCCGGCCGGGGGGAGGCGGGTGGAAGGCGGCCGGGGCCGGGGGACCAGTAGGGGGCCTCTGCCCCTGCCCCTGCCCCTGCTGAGGCGTCCGGGGGTGCCGGGTCGGGCAGTCTGCGAGTTCAGCAGGGTCTAAAACGGGGGCATGGCTGGGACACCCTGCAGGGACGGCGGTCTGTCTGTCCCTGCGGCATCTCGGGAGGGGGTGTGTCAGTTGGAGGGAAATGGGAGCCCTGCACAAGGTGCTTTGTGGCTGGGGTGTAGTGCTCTGTAGAGCTAGTGTATCGGAGCTAGTCTGGGTGACCTAGTTTGGAAATCCTAAGTAGCTTAATCTGGGTTAATTCCACTAAACTAACAGAAAGTTAGCGCATGTCTCACCTGTCTTTGCTGCTTCTCGGGATTCAGTCTCGCTCAAGTATCTATGACTGTGATACGCATTGTATGTATGTTATGGTAGAGGAGCAGCTGTTTGTACTGGTGCCCAATGTCCCTGTGATGATGAGGAATCTGCGTGGTGCTTGGGCTGCTTCTGCTTTGCGCGGTCTCTGGTAGGCCGTCCTGGATGTCCTACCAAGTTCTGATAGTACGTGAGCATGCCCAGCACTCCTATTTTATCAGTCCTTACTGAATTTTATAGCATCAGGCTATTTTATGTATGTTTGGTGCCTAAAGTAAGTCAAGAAAATCTTGTGATGGCTACCATCAAATGCATGTATATTTCACATTTTTTAGAGCCCTGATCTCCTTGTCTCACCACGCAGACCTTCTGTCAAATAAAAGCACACATTCTACCAAGTGGAAGGGATCAGCTAAATTTTATGAAGAATTAACTTCTCTTTTATCGTCCTTAAATACGTATATACTGTAAAACATACTTCACGCTTAGGTTGTGCCCCCCTATATCTTACTGTAGATGGTCTCACAACAATTTGGATTATTTTGTTTATATCTCTCTTCCTTTTGATACCATTTCAAGACTGATACTTTCTTAAAGACATTTTATAAGTTAAGGAAAAGGATTTTTAAACAAGAAAGGTAGGGAAAGATCAACAGTAGTAAGGTTGTGCATTTACTCTCAGAATAGATTTGATAGTCATATATATATTTTCTACATCTCATTAAATGTTAAAAACTGTATTAGTGTTAAAAAATATATTAGTTAATCCAAGTAACACTGGATGAACTGAAAAACTGAGAATGCCAAGACCAGTTATGTACCTGCATGTAATTTTCTTGTATTTTCCTTTGTCATCTACAACAAAGCAGAAAAGTAAGATTTATATATATATAATCAAAGAATGGTTTGGGTTGGAAGGAACTTTAAAGAACACCCAGTTCCAACCCCCCTGCCATGTGCAGGTACACCACCCACCAGACCAGGTTGCTCAAAGCCCCATCCAGCCTGGCCTTGAACACTTCCATGGATGGGGCACCCACAGCTTCTCAACCTGTGCCAGTGCTTCACCACATTCTGAATAAAGAATTTCCTTCTTATATCTAATCTAAACCTACCTTCTTTTAATTTAAAGCTATATCATCCTTACCAAGTCATGTTTTTTATGGAATGTGAGGTTTCTAAAACATTTAATAAACACTGAAGAAATGATAAATACAGGGAGCTGTTAAGTAATTCACATATTCAAAGAAGATGAGGAAAGGGTGATTTTTATCTTCCCTTAGGGGTAAAGCTAGATTTCAGAGTTTTACAGCTCTTCTCTCAGATTGCTCAGGAATATATTCTGCAAAAGTAATACCTGTTCAGACTTTCATTAAAGATGGAAGTTTGAGTTGTTGAATGTTTAAATGATGAACAGTGAATGAGGTAACAGATCTTGAGATACGCTTAGCATACACCTTTGTTATGGTTATTGATTCAGCTTGATTTTTTCCAGTAAAATATATATCCTTTTTGCATCATCAAGTTTATTGAATATTAATGAATTAAACATCCTAGTTGGTTTTATTATTTTTTACTTAATTTTCCTAACCATTTATACTATATAATTTAAGGGCAATATGTAAATAAATTTTCAAAAGTTTTTTTTTTTTTTTTTTTTTTTTTGAAACTTGGCAGAATCTGCTTTTTAAGGTTTGGCAATATAGGTCAGAGACAGCTCTGAAAAACATAATAATCCAAGTCTTCCAATCTCTTTTGTCTTTTTCAGGTATTGCATTGACTTCCAGGTACATGACAAGTCACCGTCACCTATAGCATCTGGCTGGTAAGCAGTAGAACAAAACTGTGCATTACTTCCAATTTATATATTTGTCAGTTTGCAGATTGTCTACTGTCCTGTCTCAATTCAAGTATTCTAATCAAAAGGAAAGGATGCTTAATACAAGAGTTTGGTATCTTAAAAATGAGTATCAAGAAATGGACGCTTGTGGCATCAAACTGAAGCAGGTGTTGGTTGTGTTTTAAATACATAGGAAATAATGACTTTGTCAATATAAGGAGATTTTTATCATGCAAGTGCAGATTCAAGAGAAATTGGAAAGAACTGAATGACATTTAGAAGTGAAAAATGAGGTTTCACATGCATCTTGATGTTCAGTGTTTGAACCACAAATTCTTTGATTTTGCATGATCTAATTTGTAACTTAAAAAATGGTTTTACTATAGTCTACTTAGACTACAGTCTACTTATTTACAACGGAGCAAAATGTGAACTGAATGTTAATCAGTACATTTATTAAAAAATCCATACGGTTATTAATATCATCTTGTGTTGTTCACTAGCTGGCCTCCTTTAAGTCATATGATAAATAACTGATGGGCAGTGCTAATGTCTCATAACTGTTATTTCTATATTTCTTTTCCAAGAAAATACTATAAAATCAATATGGCACCCATTTTAGATTGGAAGAAGCTTATGAGAGTTGATCCAGATGCTTTGCCTTGTCAAGAGGAACTAGCAGACAGATTGCTAGAGACTGTGTCCAAGGTACTCAAGGGGAAAACAGAATGTACTGGTTTTGCTATGCATTCTCCTCTGAACTGTCTCTGGTCTGTCACGTGCATAAATGCTTTATTTTGTGAATTTCATCGATATTTGTGTAAAAACACTGTTGTCTCTTTAGGTTGATGGGAAAATCTTGAAAAATGAAACTCCTGAACAGTTGATACATCTTTTTAAAATTACTCAGTCACTAATGAAGGTTTGTATTAATCCTCACTTACTACAGTTCTGTAGGTACATCTGCTTATTTTTTATTTCAATGAAAACATGATTACTTTTTTTTTTTTTTTCTCTTTATCTACATTGAGCGTACTGGTTACTCTTACAAGGATTTGTGTACTAAATGTGTGCGTGCAACAGAGTAACTGTTTGCAGCACTTAGGGTTATGGCAGGTACCAGTGGGAAATGAAGTGAACAAGTGAACGTAGTTATGTAGTTAGGGAATCTTAGTTTTACAGGTAATGCAAAGATATTTCACAAAGAAGTTAGATGTAGTAAGTAATTGATTATGATTTTAACTTTAATCAAAGTTTTTATGGTAGGTTGATGTTTTGGAGTAACTTTAAAACTGTCACTGTAGATGGAAGAAACTTGGCTATCCTGAAACTGATCCTATAAGTCTATTACATTTTGTATTTACTCATAAACATACCAAAATCAAGAAATAAAAGCTGCACACGTTGGTCTTAAGATTATTTTTATTTTTATTTTTATTACTATTCTCAGCTACATGCTTTTGAATGTTCAGACAGCTTCTTAGAATAAATTACTAAAGAAAATATTTCAATGGTCTGAAGTTCTTAATTGTAGGGAAAATGAGTGGTTTCCTTTGTTTGAAGAGAAAAATGTTATTTTGTAAATGTTTTCATACTTCTAAATGCATGGTCCATGGAATACTCTTTTAGTTTATGTTAGTAAATCTTTTTTCTTTGCTTACTATGCTTTTTTTGCCAGATGAAAGCTCAAGAGGTGGAGCTGGCACTAGAGGAAGTTGAAAAAGCTGGGGAAGAACAAGCCAAATGTGGTAAGCAAACCTTAAGCTATTCATAAATGATTTGTTAAATATAATATATTTGTTTCTTTTTAATTTAACAAAGTGAATAAAATACTGACTGATATGAAGTCAGTTGCCTCAGTGGGGCCAAATATTTAAAGGCTGTGAAGTTAGCCATTGTTGCTTTATGTACCTTGCTGGTTAATTCTCTGTGCCTATTCTATTTTAACAGAAAATCTATTTAAAACAAAAGTGATGAAGCTGGAAAATGAATTAGAGGTATGTTTTAAAATTTTGTTTATAGAATGCTGCTTTTTTTTTTTTTACACTACTGTTTTAAATAGCTAAGGAAATATAATAGCCCTAAGCTTTAGTTAATCCTTTTTACTAGCTTTTGAATATTCATCAGCCTCATTTTTAAAAAGACTTCTATCTACAATAAAATTGTCTTTATTTGAATAAATCTCTTTTTTTTAATTAATTCTTTTTTTTTTTTCAAAGAAGCTAGTGAGGCCTTCCTGTTGCTTTTCCGGAACATTAGGCTTAGTATCGGTCTTCTCTCTTCTCTCTTCTCTCTTCTCTCTTCTCTCTTCTCTCTTCTCTCTTCTCTCTTCTCTCTTCTCTCTTCTCTCTTCTCTCTTCTCATTTATTGCTATTTTGAAGAACAGTACTATATTTATTACATCGTTTTAATGCTCTTAAGATGGCACAAAGATCTGCTGGTGGTCGTGATACTCGTTTTTTGCGTGATGAGATCCGCCAACTGGAGAAACAAGTAGAACAAAAAGAGAGACAGTTAATGGAAATAGAAAAGGAATTGGAAAAAGAGAAGAAAGTGAATGAACAGGTAAGAATGGCTTGACATCTCTAAACCAGTTCTGGAACTGTGTTTGAAAGTTTCATGTTTTGAAAAGAGCCTCTGAAATTTAAAAAAAAAAAAAAAAAAAAAAAAAAAAAAAGAAATAGGACTACTGTGCATTCATTTTCTGTTTTGTTTCTGGAGTTCGTTGCTTTCATAGTTTATGTTAGCAATATACATATGTATATATATACATGCACACACACAATAAGGATTTTATCATCTTATTCTAGCTTGCTCTTCGAAATGAAGATACAGAAAATGAAAACATCAAATTAAGGAGAGAGGTTAGTAAAGAATTAATACTGATAAACAATATATATTATTAGTTTTCTACATATTTTTGGGGAGTGATATGGTATTTAATTCTGTTCTGGAATATCTCCTAGGTACTGGAGATATTGATTATGACATTTTAATCAGGTTTCACAAAATTTATCATAGATCTCTTCAAGGGAAACTTAGCTAATTGAGGTCAGGAACTGTCTATGCTTGAATTTACACAGCCCTAAGATAATTTGGCTTTGGACTTTGTCTTCTTGAGCAGTTAGTATTTTTCTTAAATACTATTCACAAAGAGATTTGATGGATAGTGGACAGGATTTGGTTTAAGCTTGCTGCTTTTGCTAAGATAAAATTTTTACAAAAATCAGTTAATATAAGAACAAATGAAAAGATAGAGTTAACATTATTTAATACTTTTTTTTTCTTAAATCAGTCTCGTAAAACATTTTTGCTGGTTGTTTTTATACCTTTATTACCTCTAATCTTGGTCTGTGGCAGAATAAAATGGACAGCAACAATTACAATTAATGTTCTGGTGGAAACTTGAGAATTCCTCAAATGTGCCCTTTTACCTACGTGCATGTATGTGTGTATGTACACACATGCACAGGTATATGGAAAATTTTACTTTGGACTTTATGTTGATTCCTATTTAGTCTTTCTAAAGCAAAGATAATCTAATATTTTTCTTGCTTTGTTCTCTTGGTCTTGTTCTCTCCTTTTTAATCTGAAGAAAAAACAAATAAAGAGAAAGGTGAGGCTTGTAAGTTTTTAAAAGCAGACAGTAGGAATTTGGATGGTGTTTGTCTTAGCTCTTTGTGTTAGCTTATTAGAAAAGCAACAACTTTGTCTTCAGCTCTTCAAAATAGATTTATTTTTGGATTGCTTTCTGTGCAGAATGAACAATTACGTCAGGATGTAATTGACTACCAGAGGCAAATAGATTCTCAAAAAGAAACAGTTCTGTCACGAAGAGGAGATTATTCTGATTACAGATCTCAGTTGTCCAAAAAGAACTTGGAGCTTGTCCAGTATTTGGATGAAATTCAGGTAAAATGGATGCTGTTGAGTATTTATTAGACTCTTCTGACAATAGTATTTTTCACAAAGCTATGCCAATTTACAGACTAAGTGACATGGGGCAAGGGAATATGTAATGCAGTTGGGTTCTGTGATTCATAAACTCTCCATCTGTGAATGTCTGAGGTATTGAAGTTACTGACACGGGTCTTTTAGAGTAATTTTTTAGTGCTTAGTCATTAGGATTTGTTGAAATCGAGGATCCAGAGGTCAAATACTCTCTTCTGTGCTAATTTATACTTTCAAGTATTACATTTAAGGTAGCTTTCAGTTACTGGTTATTCAGGTATTAAGATGCATACTTTTTAAAAGCAGTTGCTTTAATTCTGCAGAGTTTGACTGAAACTAATGAGAAGTTAGACATTCAAAACCAAGAAATGAGAAAGAATCTTGAGGAATCAGTGCAAGAAATGGAGAAGATGACAGATGAATATAATAAAATGAAACTAATTGTGCAACAATCTGATATTGTTATGGATCAGTTAAGAAAGGAGAAAGAACAGTACAAATTTCAAGTAAGAACTAACTTATATTATTGAACGTATTTTTTTTGCTTTTATATTGTATCATCATATTTTTCCTTAAATTCAAAAATGTTCAACAACTCCAGTTAAAGCACACTGCTGAAATAATTACTAAAAATAATGTGATCTTTAAGCTTGATGCAAATTTTAAAACTTGATTGCAGATCACAAAATACTTTCATAAAGAGTGTTAGACTTCACATGTTCTAGGAGCCAGAACTATACCTTGCTGCCATAATGCTTTTCTGCTAAGTTGTATGTCTGCGTTTGTTGTTGCATGTTGTTTAAGCAAAACAGTTTTGTGATACCATATTGATCCAAATTGCATCTCTAGGTTCAGGAGCTTTCAGACCAGCTGAAAGCAAAGAATGAGGAAGATGATCCACTCATGGCAGCTGTAAATGAAAAAGTTGAAGAATGGAAGGTACTTCTAATACTTTTTGGCTATTTTTTAGGAATTGCTTCAAGAATTCTGATGGTATTTTATCTTCCTTTTCAGAAAATCTTAGCTTCAAAAGATGATGAACTCATAGAGTATCAGCAAATGTTGTTTAACATGAAAGAGGAAATAAAAATGGCCCGACTTGATGTAGACAGAAATAGTATACTGGCCCTTCAGCAGGTACAGTCCGTCTGATAAATTACACACACAGAAATTACCATTCTGTAGGTAAGCTAGTGACCAAATAATTTAGTCTTTCATAGTTTGCAAAGACCAGAATCTGTGTCATTCACATTTGAGAATTACGAGGCAGGTTGATTTATTCCACAACAAGGTTAGCTTAATATTGCACAAATGAATGTTCCTTTTCTGTATGAATTGAGCTTTTGGTAGTTGGTTCTGTTACTTTCATATTTATCTTTTCTAACTGTAACTAGAATGATTGTTTTAACACCTAAGCATCCAGAATTCAATGCTGTTAAATTACAGTAAATCGGTTAGTCAAGGAAAAGTCTTACCTAGAGGTTTTAACTTGTGTGTCCTCTTGTCTTGCTTGGTGCTATACTGTTCAAGTCTGTGGTTCAGCATGTTACAGAGCTAGCCGAATTAGGTGCATTTTTTATTAATCTCAAATTAGATAATTCTTCATGATCTTGTATTTCCCCACTTTCTTGAAAAACTATAAAACATTCAAAAAATCTCACAGCCCTTTAGGAGCCCCAATATCAAACAATATGCTTTCCATAATGTATATGTATCAGGAGGATTTCCTGCCTTGTTCAGGTGGTTTTTTGAATAAATGTATCATTACGTGTAATCTTACAGAAAAAAAAAGGATTAAAAACAAACAAAAAAAAACTTATGTTCCAGTTAGCCTCTGATGATCAGAAGACAAAAGTATCTGAAAAGATCTTTGATAAGCAGTCACGCAGTGTGTTTTTAGCTGACTAGATTGCTGTAAAAGTTGCTTTTTTGGATGACAGTCATGAGCATGTCATTCTGAAGAGTTTTATGGAAATGAGCGTATTTTAAAATAAGGCATTTAAAAATTAAATCAAGCTACAGCATTGTGTTGTAACACAAAATGGACCAAGCTTGTTACGGTTCGATGTATGTTCACATTTGAAAGGGTTATAGTTAGCTCTTTACAGCTTTGCTAAGCGGTGTATCTTTAGATTTAAAATGTGGTGATATTTTTCCTCTAAGAAAGACTGAGCTTTTGTTTTTCATAACTTTGGTATAAAGTAAGGTCAGCAACTCTTGAGATTTCTATATTGTAATTATTTTCTGTAACTTTTTTCCAAGTCTATTTTTTCTTTTTTTTATTTATATTCATCACACAAAAAATACTACTGCGTTCTATGATAAAGTTCATGTATAAGCCTAGAGTCTGTGTGTACCTATGGATGTATATGCATACAAAGCAAGATTTGGTATGAATTTTTAAAAGTTGGATGACTTGTTGAAAGGCAAAATAGGTGTCATGTATGATGGATTGTTAGTCTTCCCAATCTTTAACATATATATATCTCAGTTCCTACTACCTGCTTAGGAGGAGGTAGTAAGAAATCTGTTTGGTCTAAAACTTCTTATCATGCACTGACTTAACTCTAAGAGAACTGTTCCATTTAAAATTGATCATTAAGCACTGCTTTAGTGTCAGTGTGATAGTGTTGTGTGAATGCTTTATTTTTACTCTCTTATATTTTTCCTGCTTTGCCTTTATCTATCCAACTTCTAGATAATATCTGAACTCTATGTTGTAAGTACAGTATGTTTGCTTGTTCTATAATTTTATTGTGTCTTTGTATTAACTGCTTTTCATTTCTCCATTTTGATTTTGAAGAAATGTGGTGTTCTGTATTGGTAGTTTCCCTGTCAGTAAAGAATTTCTTTAATGGAGTTTTTTGCGTGTGTGTGTGTGTGTAATGTGCAAGAGTGAGATGGTCAGTGAAGAAGAATTTCTTTTTTTTAATTTTTTTTTTAGGGTGTGCAAGAGCGAGATGCTCAGATAAGACTTCTTACTGAGCAAGTCGAACAGTATACCAAAGAAATGGAACAAAATGCATTTCTTATCGAGGAATTAAAAAATGATCTCCAAAAAGATAAAGGTAAGTTGACCATTTTATTTTAAGGTATATTAAAAAGAAAATAAAAAGCAACAAATTTGCTGTATATTCTTTATTCTTTAGAAATACAGAAAAATGTTTGCCATATTTGAGTAATACTAATCTAAAATTTTTGTTCCTTTCCATTTATCAAGCATGCAAAACGGTTTAAATTTATTTACAGTGCTCCAGTGGGTTTTAGAGGTAATATAGTGCCTAATAAAACTATACCTGTATAGTTAATTAATGTTACATATATTAAATATGTAATAATGTTACATATTACATACGTTATAGGTTAGAGTATAAGATACGTCTCAGCTCAGCTTTGTAAAGAGTTGCAGATGATTAGTAACATATAATTAAAAACAAATTCCCTTTTGTGCATACTTGAGGGTTGTTTGAATGAATGATTAAAAAAAAGCAATAACATAATCTTTTTTAATTACTTAATTGAGAGCAGATAATGAAGATCTCCTTTATAACATCATCTGAAGTGTTTCTTGCAGAGATAGCAAGAATTCCTAGTTGAATTGTTGATCAAGGTTTTTCTTTCCAGGTCTCTCAACTCTTGTTCAGCAGAATCGTTTAGGAGAAATGCAGGAAAAGTTAAACTTGCTAGAGGAGAGAACAAAGGAGGCTGAGAAGTCTGCAGAACTAGCCGAAGCAGATGCTAAAGAAAAGGACAAAGAACTTGTTGAGGCTCTGAAACGAATGAAAGACTATGAACTGGTAAACAATTTGTCAGAGTGGACAGGGTATTTCATCGTATTTTTAGCAGATCATTTTCTGCTTGCATGTTTATTGACAGTGTTCTAAATTAGAACTTAAATGTATGACTTCCGATGCTATTTCATTTTCTTTTTCTTTCATAATACCTCTAGAGGTTACTGATTGCATGTTTGTTAACCATACTTAACTTTTGCAAGTTGACAATTTTAGCATATGAGTAGGGGCTTCTGAAACACGTTGAACATTAATTGAATTATCAAGATAGGATTCTTCAAAGAATCCCGTAATAAGAGGGTTCAATAAGAGGGTTTCTGGAGAGTGTGGAAGATAGCTTCCTGACGCAGCTGGTTAGAGAGCCTACCAGGGCAGGTGCCCCGCTAGACCTTCTGTTCACAACCAGTGACGGACTGGTGGGAGATGTGGTGGTCGAGAGCTGTCTGGGGCAGAGTGACCACGAAATGGTTCAGTTCTCTATTCTTGGCGAAGTCAGGAAGGGGACCATTAAAACCGCTGTCTTGGACTTCCGGAGGGCTGACTTTGAGCTGTTCAGGACACTGGTTGGCAGAGTCCCTTGGGAGGAGGTTCTGAAGGGCAGAGGAGTCCAGGAAGGCTGGGCACTCTTCAAGAAGGAAATCTTAATGGCTCAGGAGCGGTCTGTCCCCACGTGCCCAAAGATGAGCCGGCACGGAACTAGACCCAGCCTGGCTGAGCAGAGAGTTGTGGCTCGAGCTTAGGAGAAAAAGGAGGGTTTATAATCTTTGGAAAAGAGGGCGGGCTACTCAAGAGGACTATAAGGATGTTGCGAGGCTGTGCAGGGATAAAATTAGAAAGGCCAAAGCTCATCTGGAGCTCAATCTGGCTACTGCTGTTAAAGATAACAAAAAAAGTTTCTACAAATACATCAACACAAAAAGGAGGACTGAGGAGAATCTCCATCCTTTACTGGATGCGGGGGGAAACTTAGTTACAAAAGATGAGGAAAAGGCTGAGGTACTCAATGCCTTCTTTGCCTCAGTCTTTAGCGGCAAGACCAGTTGTTCTCTGGATACCCGGTACCCTGAGCTGGTGGAAGGGGATGGGGAGCAGGATGTGGCCCTCACTATCCACGAGGAAATGGTTGGCGACGTGCTACAGCACTTGGATGTACGCAAGTCAATGGGGCCGGATGGGATCCACCCGAGGGTACTGAGCGAACTGGCGGAGGAGCTGGCCAAGCCGCTTTCCATCATTTATTGGCAGTCCTGGCTATCAGGAGAGGTCCCAGTCGACTGGCGGCTAGCAAGTGTGACGCCCATCTACAAGAAGGGCCGGAGGGTAGACCTGGGGAACTGTAGGCCTATATAGTTTGGCCTATAGAACTATAGTTTGACCTCAGTGCCAGGGAAGCTCATGGAGCAGATTACCTTGAATGTCATCACGCGGCACTTGCAGGGCAACCAGGCGATCAGGCCCAGTCAGCATGGGTTTATGAAAGGCAGGTCCTGCTTGACGAACCTGATCTCCTTCTATGACCAAGTGACGTGCCTGGTGGATGAGGGGAAGGCTGTGGATGTGATCTACCTTGACTTCAGTAAGGCTTTTGACACCGTTTCCCACAACATTCTCCTCAAGAAACTCGCTGCTCGTGGCTTGGACTGGCGTACGCTTCGTTGGGTTAAAAACTGGCTGGATGGCCAGGCCCAAAGAGTTGTGGTGAATGGAGTCAAATCCAGTTGGAGGCCGGTTACTAGTGGAGTCCCCCAGGGCTCAGTGCTGGGGCCAGTCCTCTTTAATATCTTTATCGATGACCTGGATGAGGGGATCGAGTGCACCCTCAGTAAGTTTGCAGATGACACCAAGTTAGGTGCGTGTGTCGATCTGCTCGAGGGAAGGAAGGCTCTGCAGGAGGATCTGGATAGGCTGGACCGATGGGCTGAGGTCAACTGTATGAAGTTCAACAAGGCTAAGTGCCGGGTCCTGCACCTGGGGCACAACAACCCCAAGCAGAGCTACAGGCTGGGAGATGAGTGGTTGGAAAGCTGCCTGGCTGAGAAGGACCTGGGAATACCGGTTGATAGGCAGCTGAATATGAGCCAGCAGTGTGCGCAGGTGGCCAAGAAGGCCAACAGCATCCTGGCTTGTATAAGAAGCAGCGTGGCCAGCAGGTCTAGGGAGGTGATTGTCCCCCTGTACTCGGCTCTGGTGAGGCCGCACCTCGAGTACTGTGTTCAGTTTTGGGCCCCTCGCTACAAGAAGGACATGGAGGTGCTCGAGAGAGTCCAGAGAAGGGCAACGAGGCTGGTGTGGGGTCTGGAGAACAAGTCTTACGAGGAGCGGCTGAGGGAGCTGGGGTTGTTTAGCCTGGAGAAGAGGAGGCTCAGGGGAGACCTCATCGCTCTCTATAGGTACCTTAAAGGAGGCTGTAGAGAGGTGGGGGTTGGTCTATTCTCCCATGTGCCTGGTGACAGGACGAGGGGGAATGGGCTAAAGTTGCGCCAGGGGAGGTTTAGGTTGGATATTAGGAGGAACTTCTTTACTGAAAGGGTTGTTAAGCATTAGAATGGGCTGCCCAGGGAAGTGGTGGAGTCGCCATCCCTGGAGGTCTTTAAGAGACATTTAGATGTAGTCCTTAGTGATATGGTTTAGTGGAGGTCTTGTTAGTGTTAGGACAGAGGTTGGACTAGATGATCTTGGAGGTCTCTTCCAACCTAGACGATTCTGTGATTCTGTGAATATTGAAATATGCGGAGGGTACTGTGTAGTCAGAAGATAGATTTGTAGGAACTGATTTTATTCAGCAACTCTGTTTGCAATAAGCACAGTGCTTACAGACTGGAAAACATTTTTTTTTCTTATTAAGTAAGGTTTTAATGATTTTTTTGATTTAAATATTCAGATACCTCAGAAATTGTGTGGACAGCATAAAAAAGATAACATAAAAAAGATTAGCACTCTTTTGGTGAAATCTGTATTTGTGATAAGTGGATTTCAAAGGTATTTTGGAGCTAAGCAAGACTGAAAGTCTTGGTGTCCTGCAATGCAATCATGAGAAATCACAGATAGTATGGTACGTTTCCTAGAAAATGTTGTCTGTGTGAAAAAATAGGCATTGCAATTAGGAATTACTGAATGCCATGGTCAGAAAAATGAATATGCTTTGCTTTAGCGGACATTGAGTCAGCCCCTTGAGAGCGTGAACTCCTTTGAATCCCTGTAGTCTTCAGGAAGAATTTTTTCACTTGACTATTGTCTTTCCATAACTTATCAATGGTCTCCTATGTTTGTTAGTATAAGTTTTCAATCATAGTATTTTTTTCTTGTTTTGTTTCCAAATAGTGTCATCAACTTTGTAAGGATGAAACACAGATTCATAATTTATTTTTCCATGTGATCTGTTTATAATTCCCATTTGGATTTTTACAGGGAATATATGGTTTGGAAGAGGCTGTTGCTGAAATAAAGGATTTAAAAAAGCAAATCAAAATAAGAGATCACGAGATTGAAACCTTAATTAAGGAAGTCAATAAACTTGAACTGAAAATAAATGATTTTCTTGATGAAAATGAAGAGCTTAGAGAGCGCTTAGGTATGGTGTATATGTTCATTTTTTTATTGTGTAGGAATTGAAATAACATTGTGTCATGGACATTTTTACTATACCAGGTAACTACTTGGAAATACTTATGTATAGTCTGCTAATATTTGCAAGTAGTTTCACTTAGGATAAAAAGAGTGTATGTACATGTCTAAACTTTAGCTACAGGTTGCTTTGAGTGGAAAAAGCAGGAAAATAGGTTTCATATTGCTTTTTTGTTGTTGTTGTTTTTGATTCCTCCTTGATTGTAGACTACTTACTTAGCTTCATAATACAGTATTTGGAAATCATACATAACTTATTGAAATTGTAATGCTAGATTGAAAAGCACAGAGAAGAATTCAGAAAGGCTTATTTTTGCATAAAGAAATCTAAACATAAATACAGTTAATTTTAGGCGGTATTTTATTGTGCTTTGTTTTTTTTAGTAACTAATGTAAAATGGTGCTTTCTTCTGATGTTATTATGCAGAGCATGATGTGTAGAAATATGTGTATATTTAGCCATCAACACGTTAGTTTTTTTGTTCTACTTGACTGATTGTGTTGTTACTTAAATGGGCTACCTACTAATGACCATTAACATTAGTGTTCCTCCCAAATGAGCGATTATGCATCATATACTGTGTTTCAGGTCTTGAGCCAAAGGCAATGATTGATTTAAATGAAATCAGAAACAGCAAAGTACTAAAACAGCAGCAATATAGAGCTGAAAACCATATTCTTTTGAAAGAGGTAAGTGATAAATCGTATTTTTGTGTAAGACCTACATAATAAAACTGCATTTGAATGGAGTGAAATACTTGTCTGTTAAATAATATGCAGATTGAAAGACTAGAAGAAGAAAGAATTGAATTGAAAAAACAGGTTCGTAAGTTGGCTCAGGAGAAAGGAAGAAGAGTTGCAACAAATGGTAAGGTATTCTGTGTTATAAAATATCCTGCAAGAAGATTCTGTCTTTAGTTACTAATATAGCTCTGTTATGTCTATTAATTCGCTTAAATTATAAGGCAAAATAATTATCATTGAATCTGTAGGAAGAGGTGAGTGGTTTCGTATTTCTGTAGTCTTACAGCTCAGGATTACTAGCTTGGCTAGTAATCCATCACTTGAGAATCATGCCATTGTCTTATAGTTCTTAGATACAGAATAATCTCACCATAATTTCCAGTAAATCTTTGTAATGGATTTGTTTCAGAAAACTTAAAAACTTAAATTCTGTGCCACCTAGGCAAACATAATCTGCTCCAATGGAAAGGTTTACAGCTTCTTACCCTGCAGGTAGTAGAAAACTAGAACTCATATATAGTAGCTTGAATATATTCCCTTGTTTGAAGTCCAAAAAAAAAAATATCATAATAATTTATTGTACATTTACTTGCAATTAGCATTGGATGCTGGTGATGTGCAGATAACAGATAGCTTTACTGAAGAGAAGTGGATGAATAAGAGGAAGTTTGATTTCTTGGACACCCATGATATTGCTGAAGTAAAGGCAAAGGTAGGTTCGTAAACCAAGTTCATAAGCATTTATTGTATTTCGGTTTCAAATAAATATAATATTGGTTTGTAAATACGTTTTCAAATATTTTTATAAGTTTTTATTAACTGCTTTTAAAAAATCCCAAATTAATCTTTTTTTTTTTTTTTTTTTTTGGAATACTAATGAACATTCTTTATTTCTTGTGAGTACGGGCTAGGAACTCATGTAACACGGAAAGGAGAAACACGCTTGCAGATAGAGAAGCATGAGTTAGCCTTTTGAAGTCAGAGAAAGATAGAGCTGAAAAGAGTAAGGCTGTGGGAAATCTACGTAGAAGAACTTGTGGCATACTTGGGAATTTAAATCACTTGGAAAAAAATAGAAATGCTTCTTTGCTTCATTTAGGTTCAAAACATGTGACAGAGTTGCAAGCAGTTAATGACAACTGTAATTCAGAAACTCTTACGATAAAAGAACTTTTCATATCACCAGAACTACAATTTACAGTGGCATCAGGGATAATAGATAATGCAGACATTAGAGAGGTGTCAAAAGACTCAAAATCAGACTGCACAGATTCATTTTCTGTGTATCAGAGAATGTGGCAGGCTTCAGAAGTAAATGACCAAAGTTACAGAAACAAAGTGTCTTTTCTGAATCAAGTGTCTGTAACTTCTAATTCAGATCAAAGAAGTGAGGAAAATTTTTGTGCACGTCTATCTCTTGGCCAGAGCTCTCCGATTTCTTGTGCATCTGTTCTTGGAAAGCCAGTAACTCTCAAAACACAAAGAATGACATTGAAGGATAAGCAGGATTATTTGCAAATAAAGTTTTCTGATTTAAATACCTTTCAAGAAGATGGAGAAGGAAAGACCTGTATAAAAGAATTGCTGCAGGTGAAAACTTTGGAAAGTGAATTTGAAAATGGACATTCAGAATGCTCAGGTCAAGTAGATCCTGTAGAATATCTCATACAGTAGTTGAGAAGGGAATTAGCCTTTCTTAGATCACAGGTGAGGCTCCTTTATAATGTGTGTGCTTATCTGTTGCAGTTATTAAGGAGATAAATTCAAATAATGAAGATATGTTAGTTTAATTTCATCTTTATTTAAATCTATGCAATGATTCAAATAGAATTGGCACATTCTTTAAATTAGAACAAACAAATGCCCAAGTCATTAGTTTGCAGTTGATTTGTTGACTTAGTGTCAAAAAATATAGTGATACATTTTCTTCCTGTCGGTGGAAAAAATTTGCAAAACACACATGCACATCAATATAGATGGGTATGAAGAGGGAATAGTTTTTATTCTATGATCTTATGTGCATTAGTGAAAACAAAATACTTATTTTCCTGCACACCACTTGTATTATTAATGCATACATCTTTACATCGCAAATGAATCGATGGTTGCAACAGTGTATTGAGTGACACAATTTGAGGATAATCATCTTAAAATGTTTTTAAGTACACAGACAAATATCACAGTGCTATTTTGCAAGTATTAGTTGAATAAAGTAGGGACTGATTCAGTCCTTCGACGTGAAAGAAGAGATTTCTGTTAAAAGATACAGATGTTATGTGACTAGAGCATGTCTCCTACATCTAAAGAAAACAGTTGGTGTAAAGTTAGACTTCTGGAATAAGAAAGGCCTTTCCTTCTGGGAAACTTCTAAAAAATTCCCGAGTTTGTTCTTCTATCTTTTTATCTTGGTCAACTGGCAGAGAAATGGATAATATCTATCTGTTCTCAGAAAAACTGAAAAGATTTTCAATTAAAAATTTCATTTATTAAAAAGATCCATAACGACAAAATATTTTAGGTTCTTAGTAGGGTTTTTGAAAACTTGCTAGAATTGTTACAAAAAAAGATTGATTTCAGGATGCTTGCTGTGTTTTATTTATGTGATAAATGATATTAAAAAAAATATTCTCTGGTAGCTTCCAAAATAGTTACTGTAAGATGCTGTGTTAGTTTTTGTATAGCGCAGGTCTTTGTTTTTGGTACTAGAGAGATATTTGGGGCATGAATCAAGTCAGTTCCTGCAGTCTCACGGTCCTACCTGTGTTATATACTTGTAGACTGCTGTTTCAACTGCTGCATGACCAAGAATTTGTGTTTCCCTGGACAGTATTGTATGGGATATACCTTGTGTAATTCTTCTAGTAAATCTGTCTCTGTTGCACTTGCATTTCAGTCAGGAGATTCATATATGGGCTAGGAAGTTTTCATGAAGGCGTAGTCCCAGTTTGAGAAAAAGCTGGGAATAGAACACTAGATGACAAAAATTATATTTTGAATGGATCTAGAAAACATGTTTATTATTTGTCTCGGTTTTGATGAGGAAACATAATGGTTACAATAGATGAGATCAGGAAATAGGTTTTTCCTATCTTTAACTGAAATATTTTGTAACTGAATTTCCGTTGAGCCCTGCTGAGCTATGGTCAGCATATAAGTAACTGATTGAACAATAAATCTGTGTATGTCATACATTTTTCTACTTTACATCATTTTTTCCATGCTATGGGAGTATGCTTTTCTACTTTGGTTTCTCTTAAAATACTCTTAACCAAGCTACAGCATGAATAATGCCTGCTAATTGCATTTTTAGTAGAAAAGAATAAGTGGTTTTTTGATCATTTAGAAGGTAAGTCTTGGAAATATAAACATTTATATAAAAATGGAGACAGAATCATATACTAATAACTTTTTTATTTTAAGAATGAGCAGATATACAGAGATTTGTTGATCAAGAATATACTGAATAGTTATCCAGAATTACAGCTTGAAAAATGGAGAAGCCAGGCAGTGCAGGTAGTACAAGGTGTTTTTTTTTTTTAAAAAAAAAAAAAAAAAAGGATATTTATATAAAGCTTATCTATGCTTTAAATACTTTTTTCCTGATGATTTTGTTGCTATAAATAATGATTTTGTTTCTACAAATTTCCTTGATTGTTGCCATCATAGTAACACATTAGTTTGGCTTGTATACTGCATCAGTGACTATGTCGCTACCAAATATAATTAATTAGCAATATTTTTAAGTGTTAATTTTCATTTAACATTTCTTAACCATACAGTCTTAACGAGAATTCTAATATTCCTAAATTACAATTCTTACTTTTTTTTTTCTTTTCTTTAGAATGAGTATCTTGCAAAAGAACTAAGTGAAAGAGAGAGAGATTTGGAAAAGAACAGGACTGTAATAGTCACATTTCAATCTAAATGTAAGTTGGAACATGTTTTAAAGCCGGGGAATGTTATCAGGTACCTGCAGATTGTTCGTTTATTTGTACTTTTTTTTTTGTGACTGTGACCACAAATATCCATCTGTACAGTTTCTTTTAAAAGCAGGTTGCTTTGGTATCTTTCACAATGATTGAATTTGCCATGTACATGGAATGTTTTTATACAATTATTCTGATAACCTCATGAATTGTGGAATTTTTGGTTGTGAATTGGTTTAAATTGGTAACACAAAGATTACAAAATAATATAAACAACATTTGCAAACTGGAATTTCCTTGAATTCTCTTTAATGACATTTTGTAAAAAGATGTGTTTATATTTCTGTGTGTGAATAAATACGTGTATAGTTTTGCTAATTTTAAACTTAAATTAATGGTAGTAGTACAAGAAACATAGTTTATTCATACTAAATACATTAAACTAGGATCTCTCCTAGTTTTCCTATATACTTCATTTTTACACAGAAGCATTTCAAAGATCACCATGTTTCTGGATCTGTGAAAGTTGATCAGACAGGCTACTAAAAAAGTGAAAACAGTGACAGGAAACATTGAAGAATGGAAGGTTCAGTAAAGTCAAATGTTCCCATGAAGGATTTATCTATTATTTTACTGATATTTCTCCAGCAAAATACATTGTTGGGAAGTACCTAGCAGATCTACTTTAAAATTCATAGTTAATTATGTCTGTATATAATATGAACAATGTTCTTATATATCAAATCAAGAGGTATTATGATGAAATGTCCTAGTAAAAGCTAACTCATTTTTTACTGCTTTTAGACACATTAACAATATTTATTACAGTAAAAGCATTATCAGAAGAGAATAAACAACTTGAACAAGGAATGAAAGAAATACTGCAAGCTGTCAAGGAAATGCAGAATGATCCTAGTGTGAAGGGAGGAGAAACAGCCTTAACAATCCCTAGTTTGGACCGTTTAGTCAATGTAAGCTTACTCGCTTATTTGACCTTATAGGATTTTTAGGTTATATGGATACATATTTTTTAAATTATTGGGTTATTGTATAATTAAATAGTAGCTGGTATATACTTCCTTACTTACAAGTGGGAGTACATAATGTGATTCCTCTGTAAAAAAGCAAATGAAAAATATACAACAAGAAGAGATTTCCAACAGAAATTAAAAACAAACAAACAAACAAAAAACCCTTCAGCTGGCTGGTATAAAACTGTCTTGGTCAAGTTTGTTGTCTTATACATAAAGTTTAAGTTAATGTTCATTTGCATGCCTTGTTGTTGTCTATGTTCTTTGCATATCTGTACAGGATCTGCAGGAAATGTTGAAGAAAAATTACTTATTCAAACATCTTCCTGAAAAATTAGTATTTTCACAGGCAAATGCAATTATTTATATTATGGTATATGATTTAAATTATGTATCATCAGCAAACAGATTAGTAGATTAAAAAAACTTAAAATGTCTCACTTTTTTTCTAAGTTTATGTAGCTTAAAACCAGTTCCAGTTTATTATGGAAAAACAAAGTTTTTCTCTGCTTTTTCTCTGTTTTGTTAATTTAATGTTTACTGTGTTAGGCAATTGAGTCAAAAAACACAGAGGGAATCTTTGATGCTAGTGTGCACTTGAAAGCTCAGGTTGACCAACTTACAGGACGAAATGAAGAATTAAGACAGGAACTGAAACAGAGTCAGAAGGAGGCAACAAGTTTCTCTAATCAGCTGGCAAATGCAAATGAAAAGGTATACAATTTATCTTCCATTATTTAATTTTTACTTAAAAGTTTCTGCTATGATAATTTAGAACAAAAACACACAACGCATAAGATACTGGATTTAGCTTAAGTGAGCAGTGTAATTATAAATATAAATATATATATATATATAGGATTTACCAGTTTGTCCTTTTAAAGTTCAAATCTTACTCTTCTTAATGTTACTTCATCCTGGGAGTATCATATGATGATGTACACCAAGCCTGGCTGTCTTCTGGGGAGAGCTGTACCAAAAAAAGGTTACAGATTTCTTTCTTCAGAAAGCCAGTAGTCTTGTATTTGTTATTTATTTAAATAAATAACAGATTAAGTGTTCTAAAAATGATGAATGATTCTGTAAAATCCTGTATCTTTTTTAGAATTGTATACCGGATTATTTTGAATGCTCCTTCCAAGGCAGGAATGAGGAGTGGAATTTTATTTTACAACAAGCAAAATTTAAGTTTTCCCTTTAGAACATCTTTGGTAATACAAAAAAGATTTGCCAGTAACTAATACTCTTGTAGACTCATAGAAAGGGACCTTAAAGATCATCTAGTTCCAACCCCCTGCCGTGGGCAGGGATGTCACCCACTAGATCAGGTTGCCCAGGGTCCTGTCCAGCCTGGCCTTGAACACCTTCAGGGATGGGACATCCACAGCTTCTCTGGGCAGCCTGTGCCAGTGCCACACTACCCTCTGAGTAAGGAATTTCTTCCTCCTATCTAATATAACACTACCTTTTTTAGTTTAAAATGTTTTCCCCTTGTTCTATCACTACACTGCCTGATAAAGAGCTCCCCCCACACCCATCTTTTCTGTAGGCTGCCTTTAGACATTAGAAGGCTACTACAAAGAATCTCCAGAGCATTCTCTTCTCCAGGCTGAACAATCCCAGCTCTCTCAGCCTGTGTTCATAGGAGGTGCTCCAGCCCTCTGATCATCCTTGTGGTCCTCCTCTGGACTTGCTCTAACAGGTTCATGTCTCGGAGACCCTAGAGCTGAATGCAATTCTGTAGAATACGTTCTCTATAATATTCTGGAATAGTGTTTTTTGAACTGTTAGACTAGAGGACTAGAAAGCTTTTAACAAGTTAAAGGGCAAAGATTTCTTTAGAATAAACCATCAAATGACCACTGCAATAGTTCTATCCAAACTTTATCTTTTAAAAGTTATATAAGTGCACTGTATAAACAGTTCAGAATAAAACTAACAGGTATGTGAATCTGCCCTGATTGCTGGAGTGGTTTGATCAATTTGGCTCAAGCTACTACACATTTAATTATTCACGTAATCACAGTTTTTTTAAAAGGTTACTTTCTAAGAGTGTTTGAATTCTTTAGAATACAAGTGGAACTGAATTAGATTGTTAATAGCAACTGATTTAACTTAGGAAAACTAATAGATTTTCTATCAGGTGCATTTTAATTAAATAACAAGAGTTACTTTGTTTTGTTTATTTTCTTTAGATTACACAACTGAAAAATGAAATTTGCTTATTACGTCAATCAGAAGGTGCCAATATTGTCTTCAAAACAGTGAATCTTCCAGAAGGGATGGCTCTTTCAAGTGTTAATATGATTAATTCTCTGAATGAATACTTAATACGTCTTATACAGGTAAATTGCTTACTCCTTTTTATCAAGATTATTTGTAACATAGAACTCCTTCCTCCAAAATCTACTGTCATGCCATGTATGGACATGGGAGGGCTTTCCAAAATAATTTTGAAGTTTAAACATCTGTAAATTCGTGGGGCTATTCTGTTGTGTTTTGTTTGTTTAAAGCTGTAAATGTTTTGCAGCACTGTAAAACTGGAAACTAAAAATTGTGTATTTGACAACAATTTGGTTTTGTCTGTTTAAAATGGGAATTTTGATCTAAAAATCTTCTTTAAATTTCTCCAGTTTTACGCTTTTTACAAGAAATTCTGGCACTACTGTCTGAATTTCACACCTGGGTCTGAATGTGCAAATCCTACTTTGATCTGTTTTTCTCTGTAAAACAAAGGTCTTTATTTACTGTATGAATTTTCATTCCATTATGTCAAAAATATGTCAACGTTTGTAAAAGTGTGAATAAGTACATTGAAACCGAAGCTTGTGTTTCCCATGGGAAGCATAGAGACCAAGCATATAATAAGAACAAATATTTATTTGAGAAATACAGTAGAAATAAATTGTGTTGTTATTATATTATTTTTTCTGTCTTTGATTACTTTTGTTTATTAGGTAATACTTTTAGTTGCATATGATGATAAAATAGAAAGTCACTTAGGAATGTGAAAAGAAAGCATGACTTTCCAGGTAGATGTTCAATTAGTATTCTTTGTAGACTAAGTATGTGGGCTAACAACATGCCTTGGTATTGTAAATTTTTGGGGCTATAATCTATTGAGCATTTTTGCACTATTTCACACCTAGTAATATGAATGCCAGTGCTTACTGGACTTTTTTTTTTCCATTTGTTGCTTCTACAGAAAAAGAAATTTCATACCTTCAGTTCACAAAATTGATACAGATGAATTGACAGAAGTATCTATCATGAAAAACAAAAGGGAAAACTGTAATTTTAACTAATGCTTTCATGCTTAAAACCTATATTAATGACTTCAATATTTTTATTTGGAAAATTAGGAACTGGAAAATAAAGAACGGTTACTTAAACAATTAGAAGACTCCGTAAAGGACTATAAGCAAAAATTTGCAGTAATTCGTCATCAACAAGGCTTGCTTTATAAAGAGTATCAAAGGTATTGTTCTCTGAATTCTGAAAATTCAGGTATCTAAATGTATAGTATTTTTGAGTACAAGATTCATTACTATGTTGAAGTGTTCTTTGGTTAGTGTCATAAATGCTGCTACTCTTGGATAGGGACTTAATGCACTTCTTTAGTCCTGTAAAGACTCAGAAAACTTAAAAACTACGTTTTCTACCAGATCTTTTTCATAGTGCATACTTTATAACGAGGACTGCAAGATTTCATATCTTCAGTCTCTCATGCTTGTTTCTCTTTCAGACTCTCAGTTCCTTGTATGTTTCATTGAATCTAATTTCTATAAAGTTCTTCTTATGGTCAAAGGATCTTTATTTGGTAAAAGCATAGAGGTCAATCTGTTGATTTGAGTTCTTAACTGACTATTAGTTATCCTTTCTATGTTTGGGCTGAAAATAGCAGTCACTGGATGGCTTTTTGAATAAGGGTGTTTCATCTTGTAGGAACTTCCGTGTGTTCTTTGAATCAGTTAAGACTTCCCAGACATTAATCAAAGACATTATTTTTGTTTGACACATGGAAGTTACAGCTTTTTGAAAATATTAAAGACTATGATATACTGCCTCATTAACAACTAGATTAGGTACATCAGTCAGAGGGATAAGACGATAACTCAAGGCTTCAGCAATTCCTTGAAAATCTTCAAAGGGGTTACAGGTTGAAGTAAGGGGAGGAGATTCTTTGATGTGACGTCCCATAAAGACTCACTTTCAGAGCACCTTCTTCCTTTTCCTCCATTTTCGTCCATTATAGAGGAGATCTTCTTTGAAGAGAAAATATTACTTGGAGATCAGGGACTGAGAAAGGGAAACTCTTTAAGATGTCCTATTCTCTAAGCTGTTCTGAAACACCCTTGATTATTTGTTTAGACTAACCTAAACTATCTTATACGGTCTACAGAAACTTCCTCGTTAGATGTGTAGAGACAGTTCACAATCTTTTGTTTCCAAATAAATAAATAAAAATGGATAGAGGAGAGTAGTTTGGGCCACAACAAGGCTTAATGGTTTTATGGTTTTATCTTTTTTACTAAAATAGAAAAAAATAGAGTGGAAAATGAGGTTGTTTGTGCACTTGAAATAAAATGAATGCAATGGAAAGAAAGACTTGCAAGATGATTGAAACTTTGAGTTAATATTACAGCCATTGCCTGCCATTATATTTAGAAGGCTGACCTCTAATGTTGATTTTGAATATGAGGAACCTAAGTTTTATTTAGAGGGAAAATCATTAATCTAGCAGCAACCTAAACAGAGGAGATAAGTTTTCAATTATCCACCTACAATTTATAATGTCTTTTCCAAATTCCATTTTGAAACTCACCAAGCACTTCATGATTGTAAATGAAAATATGTAATTGCTGTTTTAGTGAAAAGAAAAGCTGGCAGAAAGAATCAGAAGAAATGAAAGAGGAAAAGAAAAAGCTAGAAGAGCAAAAAGAACAGGATGCTACAAAAATAAAGGAATATTTTGTAAGTAATTTTGTCGCTTCCAAAGTAGAAGTGGAAAAACATATTAAGAAGGAGAAGAAAGGTTTTAAAACAGTACTATAATTTGTTAGAAGGTGAAAATGTTGCAGAGAAAAACTGCTCAATTAAAACCAAGTCAGTCGGTGAACTGTACATTCAAAATCAGTATCAACAATACAAAAGGTATATCACGTTATTAAGACACCTACAAAATCTTACCGTAAGCCTAAAAAGTGGAATCCCTGCCAGCTGTCATGGCATTTTTTGATGGCTTCAGGCTTCCAGGGTTCTGGTGTTTTTTTTCTAGCCACATGCATACTCTTCATAAAATCATAGAATGGCTTGCACTGGAAGGGACCTTAAAGATCATCCCGTGCCAACCCCCCACCATGGGCAGAGATACTGCCCACTAGATGAGGTTGCCCAGGGTCCCATCCAGCCTGGCCTTGAACACCTCCAGGGATGGGGCATCCACAGCTTCTCTGGGCATCCTGTTTCAGTGCTTCACCACCCTCTGAGTAAAGAATTTCCATCTAATACCTGATCTAAATCTCCTCTCTTTTAGTTTAAAACCATTCCCCCTTGTACTATTACTATCTGCCTGAGCAAAAAGTCACTCTCTGTCTTTTTTAAAGTATTGCAAGGCTGCAGTGAGGTCTCCCTGGAGCCTTCTCTTCTCCAGGCTGAATATCCCCAGCTCTCTTCATAGGATAGGTGCGGCAGCCCTCTGATCATCTTCATGGCCATTCTCTGGACTTCCTCTAACAGGTGTTCATTGTGCTCTAACATTGGGGCCTCAGACCTGGATACAGCACTCCAAGTGGAGCCTCACAAAGGCAGAGTAGAGGTGGACAATCACCTCCCTTGGCCATCACACTTCTGTTGATGCAGGCCGGAATACACTGGGCTGCCTGGTCTGCAAACGCACACTGCTGGCTGTTGTCATGTTTTTTGTTGACCAGAACCCCAAAGTTCTTCTCCACAAGGCTGCTCTTAATGCGTTCTTCTCCCAGTCTGTTCTCATGTCTGGGATTGCCTTGACCCAGGTTCAGCACCTTGCACTTGCCCTTGTTAAACCTCATTAGGTTCACATGGGCTCACTTATCTAGTTTGTGCAGGTCCCTTTGGATGGCATCCCTTCCTTCTGTTGTGTCAGCTGCACCACTCAGCTTGGTGATGTCTACAAACTTGCTCAGGGTACACTTGTCCACCCTTCAAATCTGTCTCTCTCCAATTTAGAGATAAAGATGTCCTGTGGGACATTAGGCTCATTGAAAACTGGAGGTTTACAGCTCGAATTCTTGCTCCCTGCCTCCTTGCTGAGTTGATGGCAAAGCTAAAGCTCACGTGCCTTCTGTTATCTGAGTCACTATGGTTTCCTCTTCCAGTGCCCCCCAGATTTTGCATTTGCATCCATAGGATCATAGAAGTCATGTGATTACTTCACAAATATTAGCTTGAGCCTCAAAGTGGGAAATTATTAGTGTTTGTTAGGTACTACAGTAATTCTGTTTGGTTTAGAAAATGATTCAAATACATTTGTTTTAATTCTATTTGGTTTAGAAAATGATTCAAATACATTTGTTTTGATTCTAAATGCTATATTAGACTAGTAAAAGGGAAAAAATGAAGATTATGTAGAGAATTACTTTGTTTCTAAGTTAAAAATGTCAGCATTAGCTAAAATTCCTACTAGCCAGATGTATTTAGCTTCTATTCCTCAGAAACAAGTAACTTTGAAGATTAAAAATTTTTAAATTAAATATTAATATTTTAAAATGTTAAGATTAAAATGTGTGTGTTGACTGCGTATGTGTTTTAATAGAAGAAATAAATTATTTTAGATTAATAGAACTTTTACAGTGAGCTTAGAAAATGTATTTCAACAAGGCAAGCTTGTCCATATAGTTGAGTTTTACCATATTTCTGTACGAGGTTCTTGTTAAAATGTTTTTACAGAATTTACTCAGTGCACTTCAGCTGGATCCTGATGAAACAAAAAAATTACTTGCAGAAAATAATAGAAAAATAACTGTATTACAAGTTAATGAAAGGTCATTAACAAGGCAGTATACCACTTTACTTGAAATGGAACGGCATCTTAGAAAAGAAAATGAGAAACTGAAGAGTGAAATGACACATATGGAGACTGCAGTTATAGGGAAAATTGGACACTTGCAGCGATTCAAGGTATAGTTCATAGTAGTAATAGTCCACATTTTTATTTTTACAGTTTGGCAATAAATATACTTACTTTTTTTTTTTTTTTTTAATGGGACAGTTCTAGTTTGTTAAATGCCTTACACAGGTGCTTGCTAAATGCTGTGTTGTCAAAACATTTTTTGTATTTAAATGAGCGTCATAGTACAAAATCTGTCAGTTTTCTGCTTCTGAGGTTGTTAACACAAGTCCTTTTTATTGAAAGTGTCATATGAAAACAAATCTCACGTTTTGGCCTGTCAGTTTGATAGGGCCTGTATTAACTCATCTTTATAAAATATAGTTTTGACAGTGCATTGTGCTGTAGAGGCTACTAATGATAAAATTGCCTAGACAGTTCAATACCAGTGAAATCTTGACAATGTTTATTGCAAGCAATGCATAAAGTTGTATATTAATTTAGTAAAGTAAACCAGTATCATATGCTAAAACGTGTTATTAACTGGTATTCTTTTTTTCTGTATAGTAAATTTTATTTTTCTATTTAAAAATTTAGGAAACTTTAGTAACTCGTATTTATTATTTTCATAGGAAATGGCTAGCTTTAAGATTGCAGCTCTGCAAAAAGTGTTGGATGGTAGTGTGCTGTTGTCTGAGTTAGAACTGGCTAATAAGCAGTATAATACATTAACTGCTAAATACAGAGATATGTTACAAAAAGATAACTTGCTCGTCCAACGGACAACAAACATGGAGCACATGGAGGTAATGTCTGTGTTACATTTAAGCCTTAAGGGAATTAAAAAACAGACCTCATTATACATTCATTCTGCGTTGGTTTTTCCTCTCACTTAATAGAAAGATGGAATAGAAGTTCCAATACTAGTTGGGACAGTTATAACTAGTTGCTAGTCATAACAGTTCCATAGCAGGTATGAGCTGTTGGAGCAAGTCTTGATGTTGCTATCAAATTTTAATTTGCTTACCTGGTACTTCGTCAGTGTACTAAGAAACTTATGAAAGGTCCCAGATTTCATTTCAGTGGGCATACATAAAGGATTTTTTTTGGTGTGTTTTTTTTGCTTGTTTGCATTAAGTTAAGCTGTAGGTATGTTTCTTCACAAAATATTTTTAGTGCTTTGATTACCAAAACCAGGCTGGCAGAGAGAATACTTGTTCTAATCTTAGGTGTTAGAGGTCATAAGGAAAGTAGAATGAGTGTAGATGCTTTCAAAGCTTTCTGCCAAAGTAAGCACTTTTACTCATTCCTGAGTTACAAGAACGAAATGTTCACTTCCAAAAGGCACTAAGTGTGAAATGAACAACTAAATCACCAAATGTTCATGATGTGTTTGCTGTATGTCATAGGAGCTGAAAATCTGTGAACTTCTATATTTGAGTAGAATGGATTTTCATAGAGGTCTGTGAAGCTGGTTTGAAAGATGTGTTGCTATCTTCCACCTTATATTCATGTCAGAAGTAATAGTCCAAGAAGGCATGAATTGTTAGTTCATGTAACATTCTTGTCTATTGGGTTGTCTGTGGTTGACAAGGGCTAAATACATGTGATAGGTAAACTCACTGTACTTTGTCTCTTTGGAATCAGATAGGTGCATTTCACCTAAACAAGGAATGATTCCTTCTCTATTGTATATATTTTTTGTGTGTATGAAAACTTGCAATCCCCATTTCAGTAATTTCACAGAGCTAAATAATCATTCATCAACAGCAAACTAAAAATGTGCTTCAAAAATTCAAAATTGAAAATTTATATTAAGAATTCCATTTGTTTTTTTGGTTAATGTGGAAATCTGTGTTTCTATCTAAAGGAGAGGGGGAACATTTACAAAACTAATGTTTGGCATCGTATTAGATGCCTACAAGAAGCATGTGATCCATCTCAAACACGTACATATGAGCAAAATGAAATATCCTTCCTCCCTTCCGACTGGTAATCATAGGCTTAGTATGACAACCTTAGAGTATAAATTAGATTAAGAAATCTAGGAACCATAGTCAACTGTGACAATAAATATTCACGGTAATAGTAGTTGACAGTAAGATAACAGCAAAAAGAATTTACAGCATCATAAAATCATTCAGAATGTATTATGAGGCAGATTAAGCTATTCTGTTCCAATGCATATTAATTAATGGGTGTGCATAGGTAAAATCTGTTTATTTAAAAGTCTTTATGGATACTAAACATCAAGCTTGCTAGAGTTAAATACTTTGCAGTTACATTCCAACTTTTTTGTCATACAGCGTGAAAATGAATCCTTGAAAGCACAGATAAATTTATTGAATAAGGAACTGGAAATCACAAAAGAGAAACTTCATACTATAGAACAGGCTTGGGAACAAATGACTAAACTGGGTAAGTATGAAAGTTGTATTGCAACACTAAAAAACAAACAGTATGTCCTGTGTAAAAGTAATATTTTACAACATTTTAAAATTCATGTGTCTGTTTAAAATAAAAATGAAAAATTCAAAATTATTTTGTATCTTTCATTAACAGTCTTAGTTTTTTTCAAATAATTTGCTGTGTGTGATTTTTTTTTCCTTTGTATTGTTTCATTTTACTCATCTATTCTACCAAAACGATGTTTGGTATTTTTCTCCCTAATGTAAATATTTTTGAATATAGGGGATGACAATGCCATGGACAAGGCCTCAAAAGTGATAACCAACAGTGAAATTTTGTCCATTTCTAAGAAAATTGCAATGCTGGAAATGAAGGAACTAAATGAAAGACAGAGAGCAGAACATTCACAACAAATGTATGAACATTTAAGGAATACACTAAAGCAAGTAGAAGAACGCAATTTTGAATTGGAAACAAAGTTTGCTGAGGTAAATCTGCTTTGGCACGTCTTAGAAGCATATTTTTGAGTTTTTTAAAAAGAATTAGTTATATATCATTATGGCTCTGACAAATTTATGATGCAAAATATAGTTGCCTTTAAGAGCTGCAATTTTGCATGGACTGGACATCTGTTTTTAAAAAAAGTTTATTTCAAGCAATAGTTGTTCTCTGTAAAATGCGTGATGAGCGACTTGACAGATAGTTTCTTAGTTCTTCAGCAGACTCCTAGAAAAGAGCTGGTTTGTGACCTATTTCTTGTCTAATTCATATGATCCCTGTTGTGCAAATTTTCCCATAATTATCAATTATTCCAAACATGCTAGAACTTTGCAGCCCTTTTGCCAGTGACAGCGTCAAGATTCTTTTGCAGACTGTGTTCTTCTGTCACGTGTCAAGCATTTTCTATAATACAGGAATGTAAGTCATGTGCTGTTGCAGGTGATGATCCTTATGTGTGCAAGTCTGTGGGGCCAGATGGGACTAGGGAAATGATTGTCTCCCCTGTACTCGGCTCTGGTGAAGCCATACCTCTAGTACTGTGTTCAGTTTTGGGCCCCTCACTACAAGAAGGACATCAAGGTGCTGGACTGTGTCCGAAGAAGAGCAAGGAAGCTGGTGAAGGGTCTAGAAAACAAGTCTTACAAGGAGCAGCTGAGGGAGCTGGGTTTGCTTAGCTTGGTGAAGAGGAGGCTCAAGGGAGACCTTATTGTACTTCACAATTATATTAAAGGAGGTTGTAGTGAGGTGGGGATTGGTCCCTTCTCCCACACACCAAGTGATAAAACGAGGAAATGGCCTCAAGCTGTGACAGGGGAGGTTTAGCTTGAATATTAGGAGAAATTTCTTTACTGAATGGGTTGTGTGGCATTGGAACCACATTGAGTCACCATCCCTGGAGGTCTTCAAGAAACGTGTAGATGTAGAACTTAGTAGCATGGTTTACTGGTGGACTTGTCAGTACTAGGTTAAAGGTTGGACTAGATGATCTTAGAGGTCTTTTCCAACCTGTATGATTCCATGATTATAATTCCTGTTATATCCGTCTTAATCTTGCTAGATTTTTTCCCCTCAATATTCCTATTTGAAAGTTGTTCCATAAATAAATTATGTAGTAGGAGGAGACTTCATTCTAATTTCCAGTCTAAATTTATTTTTAATCAGTCGTACACATTTGTTCTTCTGCCAGTATTGGCCTATAACTTAAACAAAAGGGAAGAATAGTTCTGTTGATAGGTATCGATAGACTGTATTCATTCCCCCTTCTCATGCTTTACCAGACTACAGTCTAGTTTATTTTGATCTGCTGTGAAGTGGATTCTCCATTTCTCTGTCATTTTAGTAGTGTTTGTTACACTGTTCTGATTTGAATTAATTGGGGAGATGGAGTATCTGAAAGAGTATAAAGCTTTTCAGCAGCAGTATTGTTAAAGCTCATTATGATAGAATGACTTATTTCATTAAGAAATACCTCAGGTGCTGCACACAAAGATAATATCTCCCTTTTTCTATTTTGAATATGTTATATGTCTTGTGATATACTTAGGTATGCTGGTCTTCCTTCATTTTTATTTGATGAACTCCTAATACCACAATTTTTTCTTACTGGTTCCTCTGCATACTCCTTTTTAACCTAATTTCTGTAGTTCTAAAGCATCCATTTTCTGTTTCATATATTCTTGTTGCCAAGAACTCCTAACTGAGCATGATTCCTTTCTTTTTTTCCCATGTAACAAGATTGTGTTAAGGTTAGTTAATGAAAATTGTGAGATCACTTTCACTTTAAGAGTTGAAAGGAAATCCTCGCCTTTTGAGCTCATAAATCTATTTCAACATGACTCTGTTTTCATACCCTTTTTACAGTTCCCACAATAACCTCTATTTGAATAGTTTATTATTTTTCCAGATTAAAAAAAAAAAAAAGCCTGGAATACGTGAACTCCAGACAATAAGATATACCACACATTTTTGTTTGTTTAGTAAATCAGTTATTTATGAGTGGTATCAGATCAATCTGCTACAACTATATTTGGTAAATTAATTGCTGAGGATTCTCTGTGTCACCTAACGCTTTTCAGTTATTCATCTTTTCCTAATTGTCTTTGAAGTGAAACACTGGTTGCTCAGTATTTGATAATCAACTTGAAAAATCAGGCTGCTTGATTGATAAAGTTCTTTTTAAAAGGAACAAAAGAACTATGGTGTTAGGGTCTGGGCAGTTATTGCCAGTATTTGTATTACCAATCCCAATATGCTGGACAGTATATTAAATGGTTAAGTTAAAATTAATTTCCTAAAGAGTAAAGTCTTACTACTTTTTTCTTTTTCTTTTTCTTTTTCTTTTTCTTTTTCTTTTTCTTTTTCTTTTTCTTTTTCTTTTTCTTTTTCTTTTTCTTTTTCTTTTTCTTTTTCTTTTTCTTTTTCTTTTTCTTTTTCTTTTTCTTTTTTTCTTTTTCTTTTTCTTTTTCTTTTTCTTTTTTTCTTTTTCTTTTTCATATTTAGTATAAAATGAAGTACTTTGCTGTAATGGTTTTAAGAAAATTTACCAGTTGAAGTAGGGTTTAATTTAGAATCCTGTTCCTGTGCTGATCTGCGTATCTATGTGTAGGTAATGCTGCGAACAAAAAGATGTTTAAAGAGAGGAAGGGAAACTACTTTTCAAACACAGATGAACAATGTTTTGTAATGACCTAAAAAAAATACTTTGGGCACTTCTTTTTCTTTGCAGATTTGGGAGCAGTTGTGTTCTTATGATACCATTTTTTTTTATTTTTTTATTTTTTAAGCTCACCAAAATCAACCTTGAGGCACAGAAAGTAGAACAGGAATTAAGAGATGAACTCTCAAATAGTGTAAGTAAGGCAGTAAGTGATGCAGACAGACGACAAATCATGGACTTAGAGAAGCGTGAGATGGAGCTCAAGATTGAAGTATCAAAGTAAGTGCTGAAGTAACGAATTCAGAATGCAGTATGTTTGGAAGCATGTAATAATTAAA